>NC_136685.1:25772324-27031244 GCF_903797595.1 Erithacus rubecula | reverse complement strand
ATCCCCATTTCTACAGTGGCTGTGTCTGTTTTGTTAGAGATGAGCTGCTGAGAGGAAGGATTGTCAGAGTCCCAGCTGAAATCAGAGCTCCAAGGAGGTTACTCATGGTCTCCTCCAGTTTCCTGGGCATGGTCACAGCTTGCTCTGCTCATCTCATGCTACTCAGTGTTCACTGCCCAGAGCCAGTCAGTAGTTTGACTTTTACATATAAGTGAAAAACAATAAAATTGTCTTTTCAGTAGGTTGGAGGGTTCAGTAAAAAAAAAAAAAAAAAAAAAAAGCCTCATATTATGGTTATCAGGAACAACAATTTTAAGTCTTTGAGTCATTTCAGTCTCTTGTGTTTTTAAAATAGGATACATTGGTTACAATTCAGTGTATTACATGTTAACTTTTAACATAACCCCATGCAGACATCTTCATGCAAATCTGATACATGGACTGTTAACTTTGACAAAATAAGCAAGAGGATCTGGTGTGCTTTACAAAATTATGGCTGGTTTCTCATTTATTGCATGATGTATTTTTGACCTGCTAAGACCTGATGGCTGCCCAAGGGAGGTGATGTTGTATTCACCAACAAGTTGAAAAGAGCTATATTTTTTCAACACATTAGTGATTCAGATAATTATTTAGCAAGTTTTATTTATTTGCAGCATCTGAGGGCAGATCTTACATAGTTTTTTGTTGTTATTTTGGTTCTAAATGTCTCCTTTCCTTATATTGCCTTGCCTCTTATTTTTTTAAAAAATCAATGCATACAAATCCTCACAATTAAAGTCTATTTTAAAAAGTACACAGTATTTTTTTTTTCAAAAGATTTGTACTGCTGAATTAAGTTTTTTTTCACCAGCATAGGATTATACTTATAATTAGTGATAAACAATGCCAAGTGTGGGCTACAGGGATGAAAGAGGTCCATCAGTGTATTTTTTTACCAGGCATTTTAACACATGAAGGTTTTGCCTTTATATTTCATCTGAGATTTTGAATTATTACAATTAGGAGATGCATAATAATTCAGCAGTACAGTTTGCCAGTTCTGCCTGTTATAGTTTTATTCATATACACACAGCTCATGCTATCTTACGCTGTTCTGGAAAATAAAGGGAATATTAATAAATTTTAGTGAATAACTTAAACTAAATTCTGTTAGAAATATTTATTGTTCTGGGATTTTGAAACGTTGTATGGCAAATATCCATATTTTTTCTGTTACAGATGAACAAATTGCATTCATGGTTCAGTGTGATCCATTCATTGGTTCATGGATCTCAAAGTCCTTGAGGAAGTGTGACAAATCCACATAATTTCCCTGAATGCTAGGTTGTGCATGTTTGGTATCTGATTAAGTTGATACATGTGTTAAAGAAACGTAGAAAAATCCTTATGTATAGAAATCCTCAGACAGCTCCCAATAGGTACATATCTCAGAAATCTCTGAAGCATTTTGTTATTCAAAGCAAAATTGTCAGTAATTTACACTCAATTAATTGGTTCCAGATCTGCCTGTTTCAGATGATATCACAAGGACATGATTTTATGTGAGATACCCTTACCTTTTGTCAAAGTGTGTTCTTTTTAAGAAATTTGCCATCACAAATGCAGATGATAAAGAGACTCCCTTGCTTGCAAAGGATGAAAGAATGTAATGGATCAATAGTTCATGTAAAAGCTATGTTCTGATCAAATAAAATCATCCTTTTTTTCTCCAAGTTTTTTGAAAAAGAAGGTTCTGGATTCATGGAAAAATCATTATATGTATCATTCATAATGCATTGATAAAGCCTCCATTTGCTACAAACCATACAGTCTTTGCAGAGAGGTACAATAAGTTTTGATTTGTAACCAAAGAAACATGAAAATTAAGTCTTGTAGCAGCCAAGCCTTGACTCTGAAGAACTAGTCCTTTGTATAATTCTAAGTTCATTGCTATAGAACAGCTTTACCAAATAATAATTTGTTGCAAAACTGATTCTTTTGGTTCAGGATTTTTTTTAAGGCAGCTGTGAAGAAAGACAAGTTGTAAATTCATAGAAAAAGGTAGTTTAAAAAAAAAAGCAGAGATTATAAATATGAAAGTGGGAAATTAGAAAAATGAAAATTTAGACAAAGACAAATAGTTTTCTCATGATAACATCACTTAGACTTGAAACTTTAAAACAAAATAATTGAAACATTGAAACAAAAAAAGGAAAAAATCACTGTCGAGCACTGAGAAAGTATAGTTTAAATAATGTAGTATTTCTTTTGTATTTTGAACTTACCAGTTATGAATGGCTGTAATTTTAGGAGAAAGGAAGGAAATGTGCTTTGTTCAGATGATAGTGGTACTCTGTTGGTTGCCTGTATGTGTCTGAGAGAAAAATGCTGTTGTCAAGTTGCTCATATCTCTATACATTCTATTATTTGAAGGAAAAAATACTTTTGGTGGAAATGCATTAAAGAGGTCCATAGACACCCATTGCTTGACTCCAGTTTAAGTTGCAGTTGTAGGATGAGGTCAACAACATCTTGTACCTCTGGTACAAGCATACTTTGTGACTTGAAATCAATGAAGTGTTGGAAGCAGCAAACATCTCTCCTGTCCTTATCTCTTTCTATAAAGGACAGCATCAGATGGCTGATAAAGGTAGTGTTTTTATTATTTCTGTCAGCCACTTGAGGAAATTCTGGTTTTCCTGTTGCAGTGTAAGTTTAACTGACTGTAATACTTCCACCTTCGACCTTTATTACTTGTCTTCTTTTTTTTAATTTTTTTTTCCCCTCAGGAAAGGAAGAGAATATGCAAGATTTCACTATATTCTTGTATCTCAATATTTATGTACTCTATTTCCTTAATCTAGGGAAAAATAAACTTTGCACTTTTTTCTGAGTTACTGGCAAAGATATGTTTGTAGAAGTTTTCTCTCTTTTTCCATTATAACATGTTGATAAGACTTACTGCTGAAGTATAATAATCTTGTCACTTTTTTCACTTGGAAAATATTTACTTGCATGCATTTGTCTTTTTGTTCATATTACAGTGCTGAATCTAGACCTTTAATTGTTGACATGCTGCCTTATGGTGCTCCTAAGAAGTACATCAATTTATTATACAGACCATTGTGTAATACCCCTTCATCTGAAACAAATCTGATCCTTCTGCTTTTTTATATGTTTACATAGGCTCTCCATAGCTGTATGAAGATATCAGGAGGAGTAACAGTCCAAATGGAAGACATTCTCCATCCCATGTTCATGTAAATTATAAGAATAATGCCTATTTACTTGGTACTTATTTAATTTTCATTTGAAATGTTTTGTAAAAAATATACATTAGCTTTTTTCTGGTCCAAAAGGCATCTATATGCAGGTGTTTATTGTTTTTATTGTTTTAAATAAATAAAATAAATAAATAACACAGAAACTCAAGTTCTAAATCAAAACATTAATATAGTAGTGAAGCATTTGTTCCCTGAAAGAAATCATTATAGATTTGTGCCCTTGTTCTGAAGTGCCAAACATTTTATACAGGCTTATAAGGAAATAAAACCAAATACTAGAACTTTTGAATACTGAAAAACAAACTATTTTAAAACAGCATATAAATATGGTCAGTTGATGAAACTTTTGATGCATCATGTCTGATTATTCTGTCATACAACTGATTTTACCAATTCTTCTGGACACAGTGAAAAGAACTATTTTTTCCTTATTTTAAATATTGATATTATTCTTTCTGTATAAAAAAAAAATAAATCCAGGCTTTCTTTAAACAATGTAGTGGGTTGGCAAGGCTCTGATAGGGGGGAGATACAGGGGTGGCTCCTGTGAGAAGCTGCTAGAGGTTTGCTCCATGTCAAATAAAGCCAGTGCCAGCCAGATCCAATGTGAACTCATCATGTTAAAGGCCAAGCCCATCAGAAAAGGTGGTAGCACTTGTGGGGTAATGCATTTATAACAGGGGAAAAAAGGTATTGCATGGGAGCAATTGGGAGGAAATTCGCAGTTTGTCTCCCTAAGAGAAACCTCACACGGGGGGAGGTGAAGAGTGTGAGGAGTTCTTCCTCAGAGGCAAAAGGAGAGGCAATGTGTGATGAATTGATCACAGTCCCCATTCCCTGAGAAGTCAGGAGTAAAACTGAGCTTGGAAAGTAGGGACAGGTGGGGAGAATGTGTTTTAAGATTTGGTTTTATCCCTCATTACTCTGCTCTGATGTGACTGGTAATAAATTAATTTCCCCAATTCAAATCTGTTTTGCCTTTGACAGGGACTGCTGAGTGATCTGTTCCTATCCTTAACTTGTGAGGCTCTTTTATTTTCTTTTCCCTTATTCAGATGAAAAAGGGGAATGATAAGAGTGACTGGATGGGCACATGATATCCAGCCAGAGTCTACTCACTACAGAAAGTCATTTATGGGATCATGTGGTATGGCCTTGTAGTCAGCACCAAAGTAGCAATTTAAATATCTTTGCATTTCCATTAGTACCAGGTTAATATACCTTCTTAGCTCTTGCATCTTGAGACTTTTCAGTAATAATGTTGACTTCTTGCTTTAATGTAACAAAATTTCTCACGAGATGTTGTAGGAGGGAATCATGGTTTTATTTTAAATTCATGCTCATACACACATTTTCATGGCTAGTACAGCATGTGTTTGAGCAGATAGTCTGTCCAACACTCAAAGATTAACAGTCATGTACTGGGGTGGCCTGGCCAGGATTCCTTGTGATGCCATGGAGGGTAGTGAGCATACTGAGTCATTACCATGGCTCTTAGCTTTTTCCTACGTTGGCAGTCATCATAGTTTTTGATATCTCTTTTATATCCCTTAGAAGCTGACCTCAATTAGATTTTTTTGTTCTCTCAGTCGTTTTATTCTCTCTGAGCCCTCTCAACCTTTATGCATCATTTTGATTATCTTTTCTTTCTCTCTTTACCTCTGTGTACCTTTTGTTCCTCTTTGTACCTTTGCCCATACTGTTCAGAGTGTGGGCTGTCCTTAACTTTCTTCATCTTAATTTTATTCTCCTTCGTACACTGCATCTACCAGCACAGAAATCTTCTTAATTTTTTTATCTAGGTGCCATAAACACAGTTTTTAGATCCCTCTTTTTAGCTGGTGAATTGTCTAGAGGGTAAGTCCTATGGGGAGTGCCTGAGGGATCTGGGGTTGTTTATACAGGATGAAAGGGGAGGCCTTATTGTTCTCTACAACTATCTCTAAGGAGGATGTAGCTGAGGAGAGAGTTATCTCTTTTCCCAAGCAGTAAGTGGCAGTGCAAAGCCTCAAGCTAAGCCAGGGAAGGTCCAGGCTGGACAAACTTCTTCACTGAAAGGACTGGTAAACAATGGAATGGGGTGCCCAGGGAGTTGGTGGAGTTATCATCCTTGGAAGTGTTCAGGAAATAACTAACATGGAATTTAGAGCTGTGGGCTACTTGTCAAGTTGGTGGTCAGTCACAGGTTGATGTGATGATCTCAGAGATCTCTTCAATCTAAATGATTTTGTGATTCTGTGCCAGCTTTGAAGTTGCACTGTATGTTTCAGCAGAGGTTTTAAAACTGTACTGCAGGCAATAGAGTCCACCACTGTCTGAAGCCAAAGTCTTATTCCTTTCATTAGAGAAGGACCAGCAGA
Source organism: Erithacus rubecula (assembly GCF_903797595.1). NCBI lineage: Eukaryota > Metazoa > Chordata > Aves > Passeriformes > Muscicapidae > Erithacus > Erithacus rubecula. The sequence continues at coordinate 27,025,618 of NC_136685.1, read as the reverse complement.
AGAAGGAGCTGACCATTTTAGTCATTTTTAGTGCAGTATTAGTTTTACTAATACTAAGCACTAATACCAAGCAGTTTTAGTGCAAAATTGCACAAACCAGAAAAACTTTATACAGAAAATATCCAGAATGATTGCTGATTTTTTAAAAAAGAAACAGTATTTGCAGCTTCATTGGTTCCCTGAAAATAATTTAGTTGATTGACAGTCTAGGCTAAATAGACACAAAAGGACCTTTTTCCCTGACCCATTGATTTTTTTCATGTTTTTACATGTCAGGGAAATCAGGAGATTTATGAAAAGGACCTCATGTTTGTTAACCTTTTGTTACAGATACCCATTTATCATAGCATCCAAAAATTTTGCTAAGTTGAAAAATATACGATGCATTCTAAAAAGACCTGAAACTGAAAAATAATTTCTGAAGTGAGCTGAACTAGTGTAATATGTGAATACAAGTAATATGATCTCTTGTGACATACACCTTTGACAAAATACTATTAATAATGGTATGTAGGATAATATGGCATTATTTATAATAATTGGAAAATCATCTCTTCATTGGAAGATGAAAACAAACAAAAAGCCCAAATATAATAGTCTACACAGTGTGTGTAATTATTTCTCAATCAAGTCTTTAATGAATTTAAGATGTGAATATAGTCACAGCAGTTCCATCCCCCACGTTGTAAATCCACAGTGAAAGAGAGGATATATAAAGAATACAATTTAACAATCCTTTAATGCTATTTTGAACAAGCTGCAAATGCAATTGTAGAACTATTGTATTTTTCAAATGACCTGGTAGGAACTGCAGTTTGTATAACCCATTTTGTGATGGTATTATGTTTGTGTTGTCCTCGTTTATCATTAATCTGCATAGTTATAATTAGATGTTTGGCTTGATTAAGAAAAAACATCATGTTAAACATTTACTCAAATAAGAACCAAGCCCTTGTGGTTGGATTTCTTTAAAAAGAAAAAATCTTAATAATCCTTGATTATTTTAAAAGGTAGACAAATGGCATAAAAATATATTTTAAAAGCATTTCATAGAAGCAATAGAGTTTTACATTGGTGTTCATATCTATTCTTTCATAATTCTGCCCACTTATTTTAATGTATATAGTGATACATCATAGAGAGATGAATTAGCAATTGCTACTTGACTGGGAAACACTTTCCATATTTTTGGTACCATAGAAACCACCTTTTGAAAACTACCTATGAATATTAGTAAGGGTTGTAAATGAGAAAAAAAAAATAACTGTGGTAATTTTTAGCACATTTCCACCCAGATGCAGTTGGAATTATAGTAACAGGGTTGGAAATGTTATAGAGCTATTGTCATGGATAAGTTCATTGCCATGACTAATAACATCAGTGGGAAAGAAATGTGAGACCTACTTAGATAAAGTACATACACAAAACAGTAAAATGTGGAAAAAGTTGGAGAGAATAAGTATTAAATTGTAATGGTAAGGATGAGCAGCATCAGACTTGCCCTGGAGTTGGAAAATATGTTGAAAAAGATGCCTTGCTGTTTTTCATTTACCAAATTGGTTTCTAAAATGTGCATAAATTAAAATATTTCATAGAACTCTCTGTTTTATTACTCTTCATTATCCTATAAGAATGGAAAGGAATGATAGTTAACAATTTAAAAATGCTGTGCCATTTAGAAAGAAATCTTGCATCTACATGTAAAAAGAAAGATGCTTGTATATTATACTTCTTTTTTGGCAAATTTTTCCTATATAGAATACATGTAGGCAAAATATTTACAGCTTCTTATCCCACTGCTAACTAGCTCCTTTTCAAAATTAACCATATCCTTTAAGCTAAATGGCTAAGCCAGAAAAATAATCACAAACATGAAAGAAATTATGCACATATTGCAACCTCTACGATTTACTGAACAAAAATTCTATGCTGGACAACTACTAGAGGTTTTAATTTATAATAAAGTGTTTTATTGTGTGATATGGGGAAACATAGGGATTGTGATTAATGGAGAACAGTATTATGCAGCATCTTTCAAGCAGGGCACAATCTCACACAGTTTCTGGTGAGGAATAGGTGTTTGTTGCAGGTCTACTTGGGTCTTTCCCAAAGACAAGGAAAGGTCTTGTTCCCCTAAGTCATTCCTGTATTGACTTAGAACTGAACCAGAATTACATATGAAAGAGTCTGGAGAACAGTGGAATGGGTTTGAAACTTTTGAACTCCAGAATATTTTTAAATGGACACACCTTGCAGTCATAAAGCTATAATACAGGTACAAAATATTATACAATTCTGTACTACTTGATTGTCTATTTTAATAGCTATGTCTATCCACATGTAAAGTACTATAGGATGTCAATAGGTCAAAGGTATCTTAATATGTTTAATTTTAAGACACTTTTTACTTTTTATATATTTCATTATATTTGTTGATTTGGGCAAGGAAATCCTATTGCTTTTACTTTAAATCTGCAAAATATGCAGACACTGAGCTGATAATTCCTGTGGAATGAGTATGAAAAATCCTTCTTTTCTGTTTACATAGAAAGTAAAGAAATAAACAACCCAACCCACCTCCACACTTTTGTTCTCTTTGCTTTCATTATCTAGCCTTTGACATACTGAAGTGACTTTCCATAATACTTTATTACTTCAGAGACAAATCTTCCTTTCCACCTGGAAACACTCACCAACCTAGAATTGTAGTTTAGGTGTTATTAAGGTTATATGGCTCATCTGCTTACCCTTCCAGATCAACTTCACAATTTCACAGAAAATTCCTTCACAACAGGTATTTCAAGGAGTGTTAGAAGCAGAATCCACTTGTTAATGCTTCCCTCAAGCAGTTGCTAACACTATTGCAGTCTTTGAGTTTCAGCAGCATTTGCAGTGCAGGTTAGAATGAGGGTTATTTTGACATAGGGGCCATGAATAATTTTTTTTTGTGCTAAACTTAGATATGTGTGGACCTGACCTAATCTTACTTTTTAATTGCTTTTTTTTCATAAAGTTTTTACAATCTAGCAAGCTCTTATAGCAAAGTAATTTTAGATGTTCCTTTGTACAAAGAATCTTGTTGTTCCTTAACTATCATTACATTTCCAAGAAACTAAATACAGAAGCCAGTGTTTTATATGTTTTATATTGTCACAGAAAACAAAAAGAAACCTGAAACACTGTGTGAGGAATCTGACAGGATGTGTTCACACACACCTTAGTTAAGACTAAGAAGTATTTTTGAGACCAATCTTGCAGTTAGCTTCCATTCTGTGATATTGTTGGTGTCACAGAAGCACGTGTTGGTGTCACAGAACAGGTACCCTGTGCAGAAATGATGAAATTAAGCTGACTGTGTTAGGTTGTTCTCCTGGCATGCCTATGTCAGGCACCCTGGCTTCTTAGAACCATCTAAATCATGGGATGAAAGCATCTTTACAGTAATCATACCTGAAACCAAAAAAAAAAAAAAAAAAAAAAAAAAAAGGTAAATCTCTCACTGGAATAATGTAGATTAGATCTAGATCTTTAATTTGCAAATACAGCCCTTGAAATACCGTGAAAAACATTTCATAAGCGCAAAAGAATAAGGAAATGAATATCTGCAGATCTGAGAGGCTGTTACTAAATATAGTAAGTAAAGTACATGTATTTGTTGCAACCCTCTAGTTAAGTATACTTATCAGATGACTGCCATACAAATTAGAAAATCAGAACATCTATGGGGTCATTAAGGTAATGCTTTTCTCAGGGTATGATTCTTTCTACAGAGTGCTGCCTAGATATTTATATAGTCCAGTTTAAAATGACTTAAGAAAAAGTCTTCCAGATTTCACACCAGGACATTGCTTTGTAATTGAATGCATATCATTCTGAGATTGCTTTACAAGTGATTGGCACTCTTCAGAATATATTTATAACACAGCTCTGGTAAAACAAACAAGTGTACTCAAATTAGATCCTGAGGAAACTAATTTTCTTTCCCAGCCACTGCAGTACATCTGTAATTCTCCTCACTATTGACACAGTGTTGTCATGCTCAGGCATATATATCTCTTAAAACCTTATAATTCACCTGTAACCTGTGTTTTATTCTTTTCTTCCCCCTAACTGCCTCCATGTAAAATCTTTATATCCAATGTGTATGTGCTTCGACTCCAGACAACTGCATGGGATATTGACAGAGCATTACAACTAGTAAAGGTATGGAAAAAGGAATGATTTTGCATTAAAAAAGTGAAAAAGCAGCATCCCTTGGGTTACTGAGATGAGCCAAGAAACTACTAGATGTTGTCTTGCCACATAGAAGAATGCAGCAGAATTTTACTTACATTTGCAATTTCTGCAAGGAGCAAGAATCACAAAGAGGAATTTGAAATCTTCAGGTACTAAAATATTTTGAGGAATCTTGTAGAGGTGGGTATCAAATAAATGCCTCTCTAGGATACGTGACCACAAGGAGTGATTATGACAATGGGATCTTGCTCCTTGGTTAAGCTTTCATGTATCAAGTGTTCCAGTTTGCATATGGGAAGTAATGACATGTTCTTGCTGTAAGCATGAATGAATTCTTCTTAATGATCTAGAAGCAGAAAATATTCTGTGTTTTTGTCAGAATTTTCCTACATCCTGCTAACATAGCTACTAAACCATACATAGCAAGAGAGCACGTCAGTTTTGCTGCTCCTGCAGCTTGGTGTGTGCTGGAGCCAAGGACAGCAATGTGCAGAGCTCAGAATGTCACAAGAGAACAGGCTAAAAGTAGTGCTGTAGGAAGCCTTAGGAAAAACAAATGCACTTTGTCAAAATATCTCATAAAGTGACTGGATAATTAAAATAACAGAATTCCAAAGTGGTTTCACAGTCTTTACTGGTGCATCAGTTGTAGGTTCAGCTTGAAGTGTTGCATTAGGTTTGCATGGATAGGTTTTCAAATTGTGGGGACTGCAGAGGTTTTTTCTGCAAGACACTGTCAGAAGGTTCCCCTCATGTCTAGCAGAGCCGATTCCAGCCAGGTCCAGGATAAATCCTGCTCTGGCCAAGGCTGAGCCAATCAGGATGATAGTGATGTCTCTGTGATAATATATTTAAGAAGGAAATAAAAGTTATTGCACAGATGTAATCGAGGCCAGGAAAAAAACAGGATGAGAATACATGAGAGGAACAGCTCTGCAGACCCCCAGGTGAGTGCAGAGGGAGGGGCAGGAGATGCTGCAGGTGCCAGAGCTGAGATTGCCCTGCAGCCCCTGGTGCAGCCCATGGAGAGGCAGCTGTGCCCCTGCAGCCCAGGGGGGACAGGGGGGTGCAGAGATCCACCTGCAGCCCACAGGGAAGACTCATGTTGGAGCAGATGAATAACTGAGAGAAGGCTGTGAATCCATGGGAAGCCTATGCTGGAGCAGGTTTCTTGGTAGAACTTGTGACCCTGTGATGGACCCACTCTGGCCAGACTGTGCCTGGAGGACTTCACCCCATGGAAGAGTGACCCAAGTTACAGCAGTTCTTAGAGAACTGTTGCCTGTGGGATAGACTCATGTTTGATGAGTTTGTGCTGGACTGGCTTCTGTGGGAGGGACCCAACAGTGGAGTAAGGGAAGGATTCCTCTCCCAGAACTGTGGGAGGAACAGTGTGAGGAACTGACTGTAACCCCTTTCCCTGCCTACCTGCACCGTTGGGAGGGGGAAAGAGAGAAGAATGGGGCAAAGTGTTTTTAAGATTTGATTTTACTTCTCATTGTCCTGCTCTGATTTTGTTAGTAATAAATTCAATTAATATCCTTGAATTGAGTCTGTTTTGCCTGTTATGGTATTTGGTATGTGATCTCTCCTGGTCCTTAGCTCATGAACCTTTAATTCTATTTTCTGTCCCTTGTCCAGTTGTAAAGAGTGATAGAGAAGCTTTGGTGGGTGCCTGGCATTCAGCCACCACCAACTCACTACACAGCTGCCCAGCAAACCACTCTCTCACCCCCCCTCCTTCTCAGCTTGACAGGGGAGAGAAAATAACATGGAAAACAGCTCATAGGTTGAGACAAGGCAATTTACTAAAGTGAAAGATTGAACATGTACATGCAGAGGAAAAAAATCCCAGACTTTTATTCTCTGCTTCCCATCAGCAAGCCATGTTTAGCTGCTTCCTGGGAAGCAGGGCTTCAGCACATGTAGCAGTTGCTCCAGAAGGCAAACATCATAAATAATGAATGCCTCCCCTTCCTTCTTCTTCTCTTAGCTTTTATATCCTGTGGTATGGAATATCCCTCCAGTCAGTTTGGGTCAGCTCTCTTAGCTGTGTCCCTTCCCAATACCTTGCCTGTCCCCAGCTCACTGATGAAGGGGAGGAATGTGGACAGTGCTGATGCTGAGGGAGCACTTCTCAGCAGTGGCCCCAACACTGTTGTGTTATCAACACCCTTCTGGCCACCAATGCAAAGCACAGCACTGTGAGGGCTGCTGTGGAGAAAATTAACTCCTCCTCAGCCAGACCCATACAGCATCTGTGTCTTGTGCTGCAGAAACCTCTGGTGATGAGGGTGTGACCCCTACCTGAGTGTAAGTGCTGAGTGTAAAAGCAAAGCCTGTTGTTGCCAGACAGAGAAGGGCTGTGAAGCCCCTGCACTCCATTAGGACCTCAGAAATCCTGGAGCAAAATCTGGGTACATTTCAGCTGGGCTTGATTCTGGAGCTGTAGAAGGTACAGGTGTCCTGGTGCTGTCTGTGAAAAGAAGCCAGGGCTTTCCTGTTCTGGACATGGCATATTCCAGCCAGCTCCCACTGCTGAGCTGAGCCCACTGCTGAGGTCAGGGCACCCTGGGGACATGGTGTTTAGGAGAGATGAAAACTTCACAGAGAGAGGAGGAAGGAACAGAAAAAGTGAGAAATGGGAGAACAAATGCCAAAGTGAGAGAATGAGAAGGAGGTGGGGGTGAGGGGGAAATGGTTTAGTTTTTGTCTTTGTTTCTCATTATCCTACCCTTTTGCAATGGGACAAAAAATTAAATTAGTTTTCCCCAGGCTGAGTCTGTTTTGCCTGTGATGGCAATTGGTGAGTGATCTCCCTGTCCTTATCTCAACCCATGAGCTTTCCACCTGACTTCCTCCCCACTCTCCTGCTGAGGAGGATAGTGACTGACAGAGAAGAGGGTGGAGGTCTGCAGTGATCCAAGGTCAAAGCCACTGCAGCTATTCACATGTGATCTTGGCCCTCGTATCTGGGAGTTCAGGTCCAAGAATATACCTGGGTGTGAGTGAGCACCAAGTGTTGCAGGAAGAATAAATTGGTTTCCCTGGAAACCATACAAGCTAAATGCTGTATGCAGGCAAGGTCACAGAGGAAGTGGATGTAGATGGGGGAAAGGGCAAAGGTTTTCTGTAACATTATGTGTGTACATGTTATGGCACTTCAGGACTCTTTTTTAATTTCTTTAAACATAAAAACTAAATCCTTTGAAAGCAAAAAATAGAAATTCTTCATTGAAATGAAATCTCATGCTACCTGCTGTTAGAGACTAATTGCTCACAATCAATGAACTCTTATCTTTTTCATTTCAAAATTATTAACACTACTTTGGTTATTAGTGTAATTTGGTGTTATCCTTTTTTCTTTCCAAATTAAAATGCACCATGATATGCTCTAACATGAATAAGAAGTTTAATTATTTTTCCAAGGGAAAACATTCAATTTAAGTTTATTTTCAATACTCCTGTGGAATACATCAGTATTATCATAAAAAGGCAATTATGGCGTGTGAATAAAGTAATTGAAAAGTGTGTGGGGTGTGTATGGTTAAAATGCTCAGCTGACAGTAAATTGGTACAAAAATTCATCAGTATCTCATAGTCTACATTCTTTCTTTTATTCAATGTTCCTCTAACTCAGCTTTCCTTTTGCTAAACCATTCCTTGCTTCTGTCTGATCCCTCAGACTCTTACTCAGACATCTGCTCTCTGAATCTTCTTTAGTGAATCATTGTTCCCTTTTGAATAACAGACAAGTATCCCATACTTAACAGTTTGGTCTATACCAGTTTTTATTTTTTTTAATGTTTTTACTTTGACTTGTCATAAGAATCAAAGATAACTAGTTATCTATAAACTTCCTTGAAATTCCTTCTGAACAAACAATTTTGATCTTCATAATTTTTTGGCTGAGATTAGCCAACTGCTAAACTAGCCTTTTCACACAGGCTTATTGAATTATTAGAGATAATGCCATTCCTTATCGTCATATGAGCTTTGGGATGATCTTGTGGGCTATTTTGAACTTGGTTATTGAATTTTCATAAAACATAAATTTAAAGCTAATCTTACCTGTTTGTGTATTTTTAAAAGACCAACAAGACTTAATTTCCAACTTCAAATTGCCTTTTTTAAAAAATTATTATTATAAAAATTAATAGTGATTTTCAGATTTTCTAATCTACACCACCCCACAATGCTTCCTAGAGTAAAACATCTTTATTTGTTCATTTCAGTCTTGACTGGTTTATGACAGAGAACAACCAGTCTGTATGGAAGTCAAACATCATTACTCTCAATTCTAATTAGTCTGTTCTTCCATTTTCACAGGAATGTACCTCATTCATTTTCATTGTTTGACTGCATCTCACTTTCCTATTTGGTCTTTCAGGATGAAGTCTTTCTGTGTGTAAGATTAAAGGACTTTTCTTGACCTCTCTATTACTTCCAGATCAGCTTTCTGATATTTAGATCTGAACTTTATTGGTTTTGCTTGTGTGTACACCCAATTTGCTACGTCTAAATCCTTGTCAAAACATTGAACTTCTGATAACAGTAATTGCAACTCCCTCTATTTACCATTTTCCCAACATTTGCATTCTATAAAATCTAAGCCAGTGAAGCACTTAAGAGCCAAGGGGTAAAATATATCACCACCATTGTGATGCAGTACAAAATCTTATGGTTATGCAGTTTCAATTATGCATTTGGACAGTTCACTGAATTTTTCCTTCAGTACTCCCTGCAGCTATAAATTGTCTCAAAGGAGCTGGAAGGGAATCAGAAAAACTTTATTCCAGAGAATTAGTGGTCATGTTTGTTAAAAAATCCATAAGTTGGAAACATCATGAAGCTGAAGGTCTCTCTGCCTTATGTCTGGGCCAGCATCACTATTTCAATATGCACCTCATGATTCTGTTCCTTACCCTTTGAATCCTTGTTCTCTGACAACAATATCAAGGTGGCATGAGGAAAACAGGTTATTTAAATTGTCTTGTATATATAAGCTTCAGCTTCTTTGTATTGAAATGTCCATCTTTCTTTAAACAAAATATTTTTTATCAGAATGGAACTAAACAGGACTGTTTTTCCAAAGTGATGTTTCTTGGACCAGATCTGAATTTTTTTGCAAGTTAAAAATTGTACTGACTAGGTCATTAACCAAAATAAGTGTGTGCAGAAAACTAGAGGAGTGTACATTATCTGCATTCCAGCTGTTTCTCAGTGAGAATGAAATTTAGTTTCTTTTTTTTTTTTCTGTGATATGTTTAAAGCACATCTGTTACAAAATTAAAAAGGATATTATGTCAGAATTGCCAGGAGAAAGATCTGATTGTTCTTTTAATTTTATGGTGACTGCAGGTAGATTTAAATTCTTCAGCCTAGATGTAAATACATTTTGAGAAAGAATTATGGGTTCTGTTCAATTTGTTCATAAGTTCTTCAGAGACTTTCTGTCACAAAAGCAACCTAAAATCACAAGTACAGTGAGAGAGATATGCAAGACATCATACTCCTCATGACTACTGTAAAGGAGATCCATAATCAGAGATCTTGCTGTCCTAAGGCTAGTCTGAAAGATAATTGTCAACCACAGGATATACTTGCCCATGTACACAGGAGCTGGAAGTAGATATGGAAAATGGAAGTATGGTTGGGATACCAGGGAGGGATGTACAATGATGCTCTGGACATGCTGAAATGGAACTGAAAGATAAAAATTCAGATGGAGTTACAAATGGAGATAGGAAAGAAAATAAGTTATGAAGGAGAATACGAAAGGCTCTTAAAGCTACATCAGAAACAAAAGGAGAATCAAAGAACAATTTTGGCATATTGGATGGGTGATTTTTCACTAATGAAGGACACAGAAGAGTGTCTGAAGCCTTGCTAGCTTCCTTTACCCTCAGTCCCTGGGGCCTTATTAAGAAAATTCTCTTAGAAGCCAGTTCAAGACACATAAAGGTCAAGAAAGTGGTCTGGAACAATTAGCATTGGTAAGTAAGGGCACACTCCTGTACCAATTATTGTGCCCTCTCTGAGAAGATGGCTGGCACTAGGGAGATCATTGAATGACATTTGCTTTATTAGTGTCTAGGCTTTGACAGTGTTGCCCATAACATCACTGTATCAAATTTGGGGCAATATGTTCTAGATTGGCAAATTATGAATATGAAAATTTTGTTGTACAATTAAGGTTAATGGTTTGAAACTCAACTGGCAACTAATTGTGAATGGTGTTTCTTGGGTAATTCTGAAGTTCATGCTACTTAACATCTTAATCCAGTCTGCTCAGGGGACAGAATATTTCATCTTGAGGTTGATGTGAGAGGTCAGAATGGGAGGGCTGCCTGATACACTGGATGGAAGGGCTTCCTTTCACAGAAACTTTGACATGCTAGAGACAGAGTCCAACAGGAACTCAGTAATTCAGGAAATACAAAAAAATCTTACTATCTGAGATGGAATAAACTCATGGAACATTACAGCCTGCCAGCCAGGAAGACACAGTGCAAAAAGGATTGTGCAGTCCCAGTGACAAAACACCTGCATCAATGAAAAGTAACTGCATACTGTGTTAGTAGCAGTGGAGTCAGTGAGTCAATTATTCCTTCCTCTTTGATGCTTTCAGGAGGAAAGTATATGTGATACTCTGCCCATTATTGTTCCTTCCTATGGAACAGAGAGATTGGCAAGCTTCAGAAAGTCCAATATTTGGTTAGGAAGGTAGTTAGGAAATGGAGCATATGGTGCAGGAGACGAAGAAAACTGAATAGAAGTTTTTCAGACTAGAGAAGAGATTATCAAGGAAATCTAATTGCAGTCTGCTGAAAGTTAAAGGGGTTTATAGAAAACACATAACCAGACTTCTGACAACCATTCACAGTGAAAGAACAAGAGGCAGCAGACACAAATTGCAGCAAAAGACCTTCCAGCAGGGTACGCAAAGAAAAAAAGTCAAAAATCATACTGAGGGTGATTAAGCATTAGAGCAGTTTTCACAGAGAGGCTGTGAGAACTCCATCCTTGGAGATACTCAAAGCTTGACTCGACAGGGCCCTGAACTGCCTGACCTAACTGTTCATGATCCTGCTTTAAGAAGTATGTAGGCAAAATGACTTGGATCCCTTGCAACCCAAAGCATTTTATGTTTCAAAAATATTTCAGGGTCATTGTCTACCATTATTTGTGATGTAGTCAGGTTGCCTGGGTTTTTTTCCTGGACTTGAATTCATTCAGCTTCCCATCTGGCACACACTCTGAGATACTACAAATTCTATTTCCTCCCATTTGATCCACTATTGTTGCTTGACTAATGTCTTCTGTAATAGTTGCTCTTGTGATAGCTGGTAAGCCTGAGTTTTGGATCCTCAGATGTCAATTATACCCCTGCACCCCAAGAATAAGTGGTCTGGGTGTTAACCTTTGAATAACTTGTGTCTTCCCACAAATTTTCATACTGTCAAATATCTATGTATTTATGTCTAGGCTTCTGTACTTACAGATTGAATCATGGTCTGGACCGAGGCTTAGAATCTAGTTACTGCACTGGATCACCCCTTACTGCACAACTGGATGAACTGGATAAAAATGTAAATTCTGTTAACTTGTCCAGCTCTTTGCTTTCCTTTTTGCCTTCTGAAAGGCTTTTCTTGCTCACCCCCTCTAGGCCAAGCATCCTAAGGGGATACCTTGCTCTACCTGAGGTTTTATTCTGTATGCCTTTAGAAAACTTCCTATTTCTAAATAGGAAGAGGCAACTTGCATCCCCCGCACACTGCAAAATGAGTACTGATATTTAAATGATGCTTTTAAGCATTAAGAATAATGCTATTAATTACTACACTTTTATATAATGGTATATAAAAATGCAACTTCAGGTCATCCTGAATTTTGCAAAATCAGAACAAAATAGAACTAGAAAGTATAATCACTGTATTTCTATGAGTATAAAATAAAATATTTTATTAATTATTCTGTTAATATAAATTAAAGCAGGAAGACTAAGGTTTAAGTATCAGCCAGACAATGAAGTCCTGTAATTCCTGTACAGAAGAACAGCTCCTTAGGTTAGTAAAATTAGTGCTTCAGTGACATCAGTCATATTTTATATCATTTGCATGTGTGTTTGTATCAGTTAGTAACTTTTAATCCAATGATGAATTCTATGTACTACCCTAAACTGAGGTTCCCTTTTCACAGAATCATAGAATCGTAAAATCGTAAAATAGTTTGGTTTGGAAAGAACCCAGTCCAATGATTTTGCAATGAGCAGGGACATCTTCAACTGCACCAGGTTGCTCAGATCCTTGTCCAAGCATAACTTTGGATACTCTGGGGATGGGGCATCTACCAGCTCTCTGATCAACCTGTTCCAATGTTGCACCACCCTCACCATAAGAAAACCCTTCTATCTAGTCTGAATCTACCCTGTTTTGGTTTAGAACCTTATCCTTTGTCTTATTGCAACACTCTCTGACAAAGCCTGTCTCCAATGAGCCCTGCAGCATCTCTGGAGATCATAGAATCATAGAATATCCTGAGTTGGAAGGGATACACAAGGATCATCCAGTCCATCTCCTGGGTCTGCACAGAACAGCCCCAAGAATCACACCATGTGACTATGTATTGTCCAAATGCTTCTGCAACTCAGGCAGAACATCTTGGCAGATGCCATGACTGTTTTCTGGGGAACCTGTTCCAGTGCCCAGCCTCTGGGTGTAGAATCTTTTCCTGACATTTAGCCTAAACCTTCAATGACACAACTTCAGGCCATTCCCTCAACTTCAGAGCCCCACGACTTTTCAAAAATTGTTGAGAGAGGCCTTGAGATCACATAAGGCAGAGCTTTGTGTCTTCTGAGATGAATCCCATTAGGCACCATTGACACATAGAGATCCACCTAGAAGAGTAGTAGTTACTGAAAAAGCTCAGGATTGACTGTGACTTTATCATTCTCGAAGCAATGGCTCCCCAGGTCAGGTCTGTGGGACACCCATAGCCCATCACTGGTGATGAAGAGTGAAGGGAAAAAAGCATTAAACCCCTATGCCTTGTCTGTGTCCCTGTTTCTGAGGTGAACATCCTAATCAAATAACAGGTCAATCACCTACTCCAAGCTCCACTTAGAGCCAGAGACAGCTAGAGCAAGATTGTTCTGTTTGTATTCAGTTCTGAGTATCTCCAAGGATGGAGACCCCTTAACCTCTCTGGGAAACCTATTCTAGAATTCAATCATCATCTAAAACAAACAAATAAACAAGCAAAAAAAAAAAAATCAATTTCTTATATTTCAGTTTGTGCTCAGCGCCCCTTGTTCTGCCACTGGGTACCACAGAAGAGATTCTGGTTCTCTCATCTTCACTTCTTCCCAATCAGGTATTTATTGATGAGATCCCCCTTAAGAATTCTCTTCTGAAGGCTGAATGGTCCCAGCTCCTGAGTATCCACTCCTACATCAGGTGTTTCAATCCTTGATCATCTCCATGACCCTTCACTAGATTTGCTTTATTGTATGCATATCTTTGTTGTACCAGGAACTCCAGATGTGAGTGAGGACTGAGCAGAGGTAAAGGATTGCTGGCAATGTTCTTCCTAATGCAGCTGAGGATACTGTTGACCTTTCTTCCTTCAGAGCACGTTACTGAATTATTAATTTGATTTTACATTGGGATTCTTAGTTAAGAATTTAATTTATTTAAATATGGTATCTTATGGATTGGTGATAAAACCCATGAACAACTTCCATTTTTCTTCCAAATTGAAATGAGGGCTCTGAGTGCATGCATTGCTGTTTATCATCAGCTGTATTTTATGTCAGGTTTGTTTGGATTTTTTAAGCTTTCAAAGGATGTCAGTGTCAGAGGAATTATATAACATGTTTGATCTTAATGAACCATGCATGGCCCACAGGTTTTAGCTTTAATGTTTAATATGATGATCTGACAAAGTTTTTATTACTCCATCTGTATTTTTATTGTCATGCTCCTGGATAGGTACATTTACCTGCAATAACTGTGAGGGTGGTCACACTGGTTGTAATGCCATGTCTCTTCCTTGCTGAACAAAAGGCACATTGCAGACACATTTCAGAGGAGACGTTCTGGAAAAAACAGAATGATATAAATTTCAAACTGGTATCTTCAGTCCTGTCACATAACACATCTTTCTTACATTAAAACATTTTTTTATCCTTCACATATCTGTCTTATTCCATCACTTGGGAATTCCTTACTAACCCATTCAAGACTGAAAACTGAAGTTACTCAGCCACTTATACTAGGAAAATGTATTAAAAAAACCCCAAACTAAGGCGCCATTATCTTTCTTCCCTGCATATAGCCAATATGAAATGTTTTCTATGTTTCATGAAATCTATATTTATGGATCAGATATTTATTTTGCTTTTTTTTTTTTAAACAAGATATAAAAAAGGAAACTCTAAGCCCAGCCTTGTCAGTATTTTATTGACAGCATGAAATTGTCTTGCTGTCCCAGAGGTTAATAAGAAAAAAATCTCTTATCAGACATCAAAGAAAATGCAAAATTATCACAACAGAAAGCAATATTCTTTCATTCTCTAATAATAATCAGTGCATGTTGCTACAGGAAACAAATGTACCAAACTGAATAGATAAATCCATAAATAAGAGCTGACTTTTTGCTTTAGCCAAGAAACAAATTGAAAAATATTCTGCATGTGGCTGAAGCCAAACTGTGTTAGCAATTGTGAGATTTACTGGAAAACATGCTGCTTTTAGTGGTCCTCTAGTCCTATCCACTAACACATTGTGGAAACTTATAACAGAAAGAAAATCTCTGGTTGAAAAGCTCTCCATTTTAAGACAAGAGCAACTCTAAACACTGACAGACAGTATTTTCAGATTAACTTCATAACTAGAAAGAAAGCAGAAATTACTAGGACACAATAAAAGGGTTCATGCCCTTTCAGCAGGCCTTAGATAGAATGAATTGCCTAAATCCAAAATGGTGTTGCTGAGAAACCACTCAGCTCCTACTTAGCTCTGGAATTTCATAAACTTTGCAAACCTCTATTTCCTGGTAGTGGGAAGTGAGAGGTTTCTTCTGGATGTGTTTTGAAAGAAATGCCTGAGCCCGGATAGTGCTCAAGGACCAAGGTTGTAGTTCATATTTTCATGGTAGGCTTCAATACTAGGAATTCTGAGTACATCATGTGTTTTCATAAATTCAGCTGGGTAGAGAGGCAATATGCTAGATGCACTCTGTTCTCAGTGTTTTCTTAGAGACCTGTCTGTTTCCTATTGCATTTGGAGGGTAGCAAAATGGGCATGTCCACATTTGCCAAACTCCTGCTTGGAACTTTCAGGGCTTATCTCTGGGCAGATGTGTAAATGCTCAGGGTTGGGGAATCCCAAGCAGCTTGGGCAAAAGGCAACTCAGAAAGAAACAACTGAATATTGATAAACTGAACCCTCAGTCTTTGCTTTATCTTGAATAATATGAATTCTCAATGCTTAGAGGTCTTAAAAAGAACTGACTTTTTTGTCATGAAAAGTCTAATAGATCTTCTTTTTGTTTCAAAGATTTTATTTAATATCAGATTTCTCCTTTGATAAGGCACTATTGCTTTCATTTTATTTTAGTTTGCTGGCATTTTGCTACTCAGTTCCATTTAGCATCAAAGAAAACACTAAACAAGC
Source organism: Erithacus rubecula (assembly GCF_903797595.1). NCBI lineage: Eukaryota > Metazoa > Chordata > Aves > Passeriformes > Muscicapidae > Erithacus > Erithacus rubecula. Next base: position 27,009,701 of record NC_136685.1, on the reverse strand, counting down.
TACCAAGAATCATTATGAACTTTCAATAATAATGGCCAAAAAAAAAGTCTTGTAATGCTAGAAATAAGCTAGGACTTCACTTTACTAGCACTAATACTTTTTTACCTTTAATGCAAATAAATCTGAGCTTTTTCGTCTAGAATTGTGATATTTAACATTGTAATCACCCAAGAAATAAACAATTGTTTAAGGAAATGGGTGAGAGTGGTTCTCAGTGCTACAGTGCTGAGTCAGTCATGCAGAACTAATTTCCTGGCTGTCTCTGAATGCACATAAAGCTGCTCTGTAGCTGCTCCTGACAATGAACTAGTGACTGGAAAAAGGAATCTTAAACACAGTCACATCTCTTGACTGTTAAAATCCTTTACACAAAGCATGCTGATCTAATGTACTATAGTAAGCAGTATCTTTTTTCTTTTTTATTTTTTTTTGCTTGTTAGTAAAAGAAGTTTTAATACCTGAAGCTGTTGCTAAGTAACCAACTGCTTCCAAAATACATCTTTCTTGGTAATAAAACTGGTTTGTTCTTCTGATAATTAATATAGCTACATTGGATTTTCAACATTGGTATTGCGTAATGGGAAAAATACTGCAACAATAGAAGATTGTCATGTATAACTGAGGAAGTCTCATTCATGTGGGGAGCATATTACAAGTCACTTAATCAGAAAATCTGTATTTGAATACAACTGCCCAGCAATTAAGAAGCAAATTGCAATTAGAAGATGCCTGTGTGAAAAGGAACTTCCCCATTTCTTTAGCTACATCATATTGTGCGGAAAAAAGAACTGATGCCCGTCCATAATATATGGTATTTAGAACAGACTCACACATATTTTCGCTTTTATAAATAAATTGAATTTGTTTGAATGGTGTTTCAATGCAAAAATGCTCAGAATAAAAAAAAAGAATTCATGAACAATCCACCAAAATAAAAAAATAAATGCATTAATGTACATAGATTAACTAAGACTGCAAGCAAACAGAAGATGCCCATAAGTGGCAATAGTGTTTCTAGCTTAATGTAGATCTAGTGTTATTCTTCAAATAAACTTTAATGGCTGCAAGAAGGAGAAGGTGGGAGGAAAATGCACTCAGATCCAAGTTTGCAATGTAACAGCCCACACAGGGATGTAAATGAAGATTTGGACACAGGATTTGCTCAGTGAAGCAGAAGGTTTTACTGCCCTCTAGTAAAATGCAGTTACGAAACTGTCTTTTAAAATGTATGCATGCTGAGTAAACCATTTCAGTTATTGTTACTGAAAATGTGATTAGTCTTGGATTGTCATCTCATTGTTTCCATAGTCAAAGAATAAAACATTTATGTTCAATCTAGAATGAATTATTTTTGAATTAAGGAAAATAGCAATAAAGAAGCACAAAAGAAAGGTCTGTGTGGCTGCATCTGCATGAACAAACCTCATGCCAAATTTTCAGCACTATTATTAGGAGAAGACTAAGTGGTAGCACAGTGCAAAAATTCCTGAGTCCTAACTACAGGGGAACTTACCCTGTTGTTAGCATTGTATCAGCACAGAATTAGCAGCTCAAGAGTGAGCATGATTGTCATCCTGTAATTTCTGCCAGAAGCAACTCTGAGAATTAAATGGCACCAGAACTCTTTACCTGGGAGAACTGGGAGGTGAGTTGTGGTGAAGCTGCAGATATTTAACGGCATGACACAAAGGAATAAAAGAAATGAAATCACAGTGTTGTTGCCATGCACGTAGCTGTTCCATGCAGTGCTGTAGCACTGGATTATTCCTAACAAGGATGGCAGGAAAGGATGCGTGAGGCTGTCATTGTAAAAAGCCTGACACTGATGGGGATTGTTGGAACTGTGCACTCTGTGACTTGTAACACAGTGCAGGCTCTGCCTCTCCAACAGCAGCAGGAGGAGTGCTTGGGAAAGGGCAAGTACTAGCTACAGCCTCACAGAGTACCTGGCGATTCTTCCCTGAATCTTATATTTTCTCCTTTCCTTTCCTTTCCTTTCCTTTCCTTTCCTTTCCTTTCCTTTCCTTTCCTTTCCTTTCCTTTCCTTTCCTTTCCTTTCCTTCCCTTTTCACTATTGCCCTTTCCTTTACTTTCCTTTCCTTTCCTTTCCTTTTTCCTTTCCTTTTCCTTTCCTTTCCTTTCCTTTCCTTTCCTTTCCTTCCTTCCTTCCCTTCCTTTCCCTTCCCTTCCTTTCCTTCCCTTCCCTTCCCCTTCCCTTCCCTTCTTCCTTGCCCTTCCCTTCCCTTCCCTTCCCTTCCCTCTTCCCTTCCCTTCCTTCCCGTCCCTTCCTTCCTTCCCTTCCCTTCCCATTCCCTTCCCTTCCCTTCCCTTCCCTTCCTCAAGTAAATTCACTCCTTCACTCCTTCCCTTCCCTTCCCTTCCCTTCCCTTCCCTACCTTCCTTCCCTTCCCTTCCCTTCCAGTACTTCCCTTCCCTTTCCCTTCCCTTCCCTTCCCTTCCCTTCCCCTTCACCTTTCCCTTTCCCTTCCCTTCCCTTCCCTTCCCTTCCCTTCCCTTCCCTTCTTCCCCTTTCCCTTCTCCCTTCCCTCCCCTTCCCTTCCCTTCACTTCCCTTCCCTTCCTTTCCCTTCCCTTCCTTACCCTTCCCTTCCCTTCCCTTCCCTTCCCTTCCCTTCCCTCCTTCCCTTCCCTTCCCTTCCCTTCCTTCCCTTCCCTTCCCTTCCCTCCCTTCCCTTCCCTTCCCTTCCCTTCCCTTCCCTTCCCTTCCCTTCCCTTCCTTCCCTTCCCTTCCCTTCCCTTCCCTTCCCTTCCCTTCCCTTCCCTTCCCTTCCTTCCCTTCCCTTCCCTTCCCTTCCCTTCCCTTCCCTTCCCTTCCCTTCCTCCCTTCCTCCCTTCCTTTCTCTTTCTCTCTCTTTCTTTGTTTTTTGGTTTTTTTTTTTAATTTTCTTTTATATTTTCTTTTATAGTATAAAACTGGCAGGTTTTTCAGGAGCCACATGGGCCTTCTGGGAAAATTATATTTTCAATTTTCAACATCAGTCACTGAAAAGCACTTTATTCTACCTATTCTTCTATGTCAATCCTACCACTGTGTTTGTATGAAGGAATATTTAATCTCCATATATTCTTGTTTATATAGCTTCATAAATATTCAAATACCTGGGGAAAATTAGGCTAGAAATTGGGACATAGTTCTAAAGTAAATATAAATTTAAATAAACATTAAGAAATAAAAAGAGTTGATATTCATTCATAGGAAAGATCCAAGTAGTGGCTAATGTAGCTTACTTCTATCTCTTGCCTCCCTCTGCCAGGGAGAGAGAATGGCAGAGGCAATATCTTGTGGAAAGACCACCACAGAGGAGGGATTTCCCAACCTGTGATGCTACCTTTGAATACTCTTTCAAGGCCAGCCCATAAGTTTACTCCAGAAACACAGTCCTATCTTGTAGATTGGTGGTGGTCTGGGATCAGAGAACTGGAACTGGTTTCCTGACCTTTTCTCTTGGGACCTGCTGGGATGTGGGTAAGATCAAACTCTCAAGTGATTCAGTACTTTGCTTGATGCAGGAACAGGTGCAGAAAAAACACAGTTTTCAGCATTTATTATAACATGAAGACTCTTAGGTAATTTACAATCCAAATTCATGCATTTCTACAAAAAGAGATTTGGAAGGGGCTGTGGGAGACAAAACAATGCAAGCTTCATACAGTAAAGAGAATAATTTGTACCCCAGTCATTGTTGACAAATGCTGACACTAACTAGCCTGTCCTTGAGAACCACAAACAGCAGCTACTCCAGGTACTCCAAGGTCTATTCTGTCTTCATTAGGTACAATCCCTGATGAATCTTTACTTTTAACTGCTCTCCTGTTTACAAGTTACTTGCCTCTAACTCATTGACTGAGTCCTGCTCCCTTAAAGGCTGTTCTACATTTAACTCTCCTCATGATTTATGCTCTAAAAGAATATAGGCGAAAAAACATATTGTTTCAGCTTCCTGGAAATACTTAATTTTTAAACACCCTAATTTAATTTAAGATATATTTTTGCCCTTTCACTTAAACTTTCTTAAATAAGACAACACAGTCTACAGTTTTTCATTTTAAAATTATTAATTTAGTATGTATATTTACACTGCATTGTGCATGTGACAGGCATTGCATTATCAGCATTTGACCTTCCATTGTACATTAGTAGCTTTATTTATTAACCTTTTGCTGGTTTATTGTTTTGGTACTGTGAGCATATTTGGGGGTTTGAGCTATGTGAGTAGATGATCAGATTTATTTCTATTGAGTTTTGTAAATTAGTAGGCCATGTTAGTGTTGTTTTGTGTGTATGAAAGAAACTTACTCTTATATTAGGCACTTAAATAAAAATACCTTCCATGATTTGTGAGTGCATGTTAGACAGCTCTATACTGTTATCATTCACCTGAGTTCTGAAAGGACCAAATGTGCAATGGTGAAAAATAGACTTCAGAGAACCCTCTAGATAAGTAATCTATCTAGCCACAGCTGTCACTATAGTCTCCTTTCAGATTTCATGTTAATACCAGCAAAATATTTTCTTCATAGATCCACTCCAAAATATGGCCCATGTGTCTGTGTGTAGTGTGCAGTAAAGTAAAGTAAAATAAAGAATTTGCATGCTTTCAATGGAAAGAAGGATAGGTATAAGCATTTAAAGTGGAAATGTCTCAGTTCGTTTTAATTTAAAGTCAGGACCTGAATAATGCACTGATAAACTGTACTGATGAGGCTTGGATGTCTTCATTTAGTTGCATAATTTTTAAAAGTCACCACCACTTTTGAATATGGTTCCTAACATAACCTGTATTTCCGTCCCTTTTTCCCAAATCACAAATTCTGTAAGCATAATAAATAAATAAATAAATAAATATTTTATTTTTTAAATGGACGACAGTTCTAAGAAATTCCAGAAATATTTTAAATTGCATTTTGACCACAATGTGCCCCATGTATTTCTTGTCCCTTGAGATTTCAGAGTTTCTAAGTTCTCAACAAATCAAATGGTGTGACAAGGTTGTAACCAGATCTGAATGAAAAATAGGATTCTATAAACGTTAAAATTTTTCTATCACGAATCATGTGAAATTATAGCCTTTGGAATTTTTTAGGAAAATAAAAGTACAAGGATCTTTTTGATGCATAAATCACAGTTTCCTCCCTGCCCATTCAGCATTTGATTCATAATTTTGTCCTCACAAGCCATCTCCTGTGTGAACATTTGATGAGGAAAGCCCTGGAGTGCAAACAGAGAAGTGCAAACTCACATCTCTGCTATGCCTGATTTAGACCAGAACACTGATTTTCAGCCTTTGCTCTGTAGACCCCTGTGGTTTTCAGTAAAAAAAAAAAAAAACACAACAGCAAATAGAAAGCCAACTTCCAATATGCTGCAGAAATCTACAGACATGTGACATTTCTGAAATTATCCACATCTCCTTTGGGAAATGTATGCAGGTAAACAAACTGAAAAGGACTGAAACACTCTGGACTAGAAATTTAGGTTAACCACTCTCAATGGTTACTTAGTTCTCATGCTGTTTGGAAGTTCATGCATTTTTTGGATGAAATTGTTTCGCTTCATAGCAGGGATTATGTATTCACTGAATGAGTGAGGCAAAGGGTGTCTTTGAAGTCTCTGCAAAATATAGGTATGGAACTATTTAGACAAAGTTGAACAACTTGAGCAGATGCTTATCTAGAGCTTAAAGGGTGTTGCATTATTTTTATTTATTTTCTTTTTTTGTATCAATGCTCTACAATAATAAAAAATAAAAATCTTCTGCAAGACATGAGAATGATGAAAATTAAATCATTTCCAAGAAAATGGTGAGATTAAGCTTTCTGTATATTTATGAATCCTGAAAAAATGCTTGGATGAAATCAGCATCACCAATTCACTCCTGTTGTTCTCCCTCATACTGTGAGTCTTTCCGAATCAGTAGCAAAAATAGGAATGATTGAATCAGTGAAGCTGTGAACATTACAAGATGCACACTCCAACAAACATAAAATGCGTGAGTGCCTGGTGAGCATTAGGAAATCTGTCACTATGAACAATTGAAGATGACAAGTTTAAATAGACCGAGGAATTCCAGTGTTAACTTACTTTCAAACAAAATACTTTTTAAATTTTCGTGATCACTTTTTTTTTTTTTTTTAAACTGAAGATTAGCTGCATGAAAAATAAGTTCATTTAAATTTCTTTTATGTAAATGAAAAAAAAAATATTCTGGGAAAACCATTAGAAATGGACCCAAGAGTATTTGTGCACTGATCACTTTCTCTTTTTTGTTAGAACTTTCAAGAGCACTTTTCCATACTTTTACTGCTGGATGACTAACCTAATATTACAGTCTCTCATGGGGTACAGACAGTGCCTCGGCTCAAAAGTCCTCCGATTTCTGTTGTTTTCTTGAAAAGAAAAGAATGCTTTATGTTTGAAAAGTCTACTGTTTTCATAAATAACTTGTGAGAGTCTTATGTGAGTCTGATTCTATAGTGAAAAAGTTCAAGCCCTGCAGAGACACCCCATCGGGCAGTTTCAGGAGCATCTACCATGCTGGCTTTCACAGCAAACTGGCAAATACAGGGAGCAACCATGAAAAGCATTAGAAGCAGCTTGCCTTGACAGTATTTTGTCCTGTGAGTTGTTTTAGCTGGTTTAATTCTACAGAGAAAAAGATGGAAAATGATAATGAGGGCTAAGGAGAATGAAACTGTCTTGAGATAGTTAATACTCCTCTCAGTAGGCAGATGGATTATCTGAAAGGAGAAATAAAAATTGCATCTTTTGAAAGCAACTCAAGCTTCAGGGAACCAGGAAAATTGTTTTCTGTTGTATTTGTGGGCACAGTCTCATCTGCAAGATATTTAAATATGAATTCTGCTTTAGCACATAACTTCTGCTCATTTAAATGTCTAAATCGTTTTGTTGGTTTTATTCTTTAACCTAAATTGTAAAAGCAGAATACCAAGGAAATCTTTGCTGTGTCTGTGGACATAATAAGGGTAAAGTGTCAGAAGGCAGGTTTCTATCTTTCCTAACAGCGTATTCTAGTATAAACACTTTGTAAATGACCTGTGCACTTTCATATTTCAACTTTCTTACTTTTACTGCATCTTAGATGGAAGTGCTAACTTTAAAATTAGTCTTCCTAATGTGCAAAGCACTGCAAAAAGATGGATGTTTTGAACATAACAGGCTTTACATTAAACTCCAGCACAGATTAGATGAATTGTGGAATTATGTCTAATACCTTTAAGGAGTTTTAGTGATCAAACACACAGTAGATCCATGGTGACTTTAGGTCTAGCACATCTAAAAAACTCGTAATAGACATCCAGCATCCTACAGACCTGTGGTCCTACTGCTTTACATTTAAATTTCTACAGTGTAAATATTTTGACTGAAAAAACCCAATTTTTTATAGTCAACAGTAACCCCAGTGGTGTTTCTGGGCAGTCCTGTCCCTCTGTATTTCACAGACTATGCTGCATGTATCTGCTGCAATACTGTGTAGCCCTCTTATACCTTTAGTAGACTGATACTTGCAAATTACAACTATGTGCTAAATTTTTTTTGTCTTCACCATAGGACATTGACATGAGGTCTGTTATAACATATTAAAGTCTATACATTTGTAATATTCTATCCATAGAGAGATTTAAATTAACTTGTTTTAAGGACCACTGGTTTTCCAGTGTCCACTTACCACTGAGGAATGCTTTTCCCCATCCACAGTATGGATTTAATCTCAGTAACTTTTTTCTCCTAGACTATTTCATAAGATAAGGAGAGATATCTAAAGCCCATGGAATCTAATACAGATAAACCTCTGCCTGAAATCTCTTGTCTCTGTCCAGGACTAGACTAGTCAGCTGAAGTTAAGTGAGATGAATCTCATCTACAGTCTGGAGGACAGAGCTTCAGATCCCTCAAGATGAGAAGTGTTCCTCATGCTTGCAGAGGAATCTGAGAACTTAGGTTGCTGTCAGAAGTCACAATGAATAGTTATGTTTAAGTACAGTGACTAATGAAGAAGCTGGTAATTTTGAATTCCAAACAGATCAATTTTAAGTAATGAACTAGGTGTGAGTTTTCACAGCAAAGGATGAAATAATCATTTCTACTAGTAGTCAGGCTGCATGAATAAAATAACACTGTCTGGTATTGCCATCAATGAACATGGGGATTTTAGACATTTCTAAAGTTTTGTTGTTGTTGTTTGTTTGTTTGTTTGTTTTTTGGGGTTCGTTTGTTTATTTGTTTGTTTTATTCTACAGCCTTATTATGTAAGATGAAACAAACTGAAAATGTAAACAGGATCTATGTGGCAAAGTTTGGTAGCTGGGGACTGTGTGAGCAGCCTTTGTGAGGAGACATCAGGAGCTGCCCTTATGTCAGAGGGAGATCCAGCTTGGCTTCAAAACAGACTCACCACTAGGTAAAGCTGAGCCCATCAGAAACAAGGAGACCATCTCTGTGGTAATGTAAGAAAGAGAAAAATGTTACCCATCAGAAGCTGGGATAGAGGAGTGAGAATATGCAAGAGAAACAACTCTATAGGCCCCAGGGTCATTGCAGAGGAAAGGGGGGCAGGTAGTCCAGGAATACTACCAGAGATTCCCCTACAGCCTGCAGAGGAAATGTAGTGACAAGTTTTTCCTTGCATCCCATGGTTATCCAGTGTGGAACAAATATCCACCTGCTGCCTTTAGACAGTCCCACATCAGCACAGGTGAGCAGCCCTTAAATGCAGCTGTGAGCCATGAAGTTTGCTTGAACTCCTGACAAGAAGTGCAGCCCATGGAGGAGACACCACACAGGAGCGAGTTTGCTGCCAGACCTGTGAGCCTGTGGGGAAGGACAGCACTCCATAGCAGGACCCGTGCTGGAGCAGTCAGCCTGTGGGAAGGGCTTAGGCTGGAGAAGTTAATGAAGGACTGTCTCCAGTGGGTGAGCCTCGGTATGGAGCAAAGGAAGAGTGTGAGGAGGAAGGAACAGCATGGATGGAGTGTTATGAACAGAGTGCAAGTGACCCTTCTCCCCATCCCACTGCACCGCTTGAGGTCAGGAGGTAAAAGAGTTGGGAGTGAAGCTGAGTCTGGGAAGAAAGGAAAGGTGAGGGAATCTGTTGTTTTAAAATTTGTTCTTATTTCTTATTAATTTATTCTGCTTGGCAATAAATTACATTTATTTTTACAAGTCCAGTCTGTTTTCCTTGTGACAACTGGTAAGTGCTATCCCTTATCTCAGTCCATCTTCATTCATCCTCTGTCCTGTTAAGGAGGAAGAGGGAGAGAGTAGCTTGGCAACTAGCCAAGGCCAACCCACCACAAAATAATAAAGAATTTTTTTTCTGAACCTGTGACTGTGGAAAATAGATGTCAGGAAGGAAACAGAAAAGTAACTTATGACAGATGAGAACAAAGTTCCCAAAACACTGAGGCTTCATCTGTGTACTAGGTGATGCAGTGTAATTAGATACATGATTAATCATGGCCCAGGTACCAATCTGGATCTGCCCTAATGAAACAAGATTTTAACTTGCATAAAAATGTCTGCTCATGGGATAGGATAGTTTAACTAAGATGAAAATATAAGAGAGTCCAGTAGGACTTTATAGCACAGATGATTTTCCAACTAATGTAAAAACAGCCCCTAAAGAGTTGACGATATGGAAAGCTTTTTTTTTTTCTTTGAAAAATAAATATCATAACAAATTGTTCAGTCAAAAATGACTGAGTTTGTTTGTATTTTTTTTTTTTTTTCATTTTAAAACTTCTCATATTTTATTACTTCTGTATTCACCTGCGTGACTCCTGAATCACTCGGTCTATATGATCCATGGTAGACATGACTGTACATTTGAATAAAGAAATTGAAACATCTGAATTAAACTTCCCCTTGCAGGAACACTTGTCAGTTACTGAAGTGATCTGTTTCCCCTGTGAACTGATGCATAAAGGATTTTAAACATGTGCCACTGAAGTGCACTTTAAAGGCTGCTTTTTAAAAAACCTTTTGTACAACCCTGAAATGTATTTAACTTTCTCTTAACACTGCTTTGTTGGGCACTTGCCAAAATGTAGTTATAATGCAACACGCATTATCTGGTTTACCAGTTTGGAATTTTGGCTACGTCTGCATCCTCAGTATTGATAAAACTGAGAATTTTCTAGGAAAAGGGTTAAACTCCAAAGGCAATGTCATGACTTTGATCTTTGTGCACCAATCCCAGTAAAAGAGAGAATAACCACAATGAGAAATGAGGGTGTGCTCCAACAGCAGCTTCATACTTTGAAACAAAATGAGGAAAAGAATTTTGAGGAAATGAAGTAAAATGGGTTGATATCCAGAATATACAATGAATGCAATATCTTACATTACAGGTAATATATCACCTGATCTTATTTTTACCTTTTCAAGGAAAGGCTCACTTGCAGACCACAATGATCTGCATCACCCAGTAGCATAGGATTTCCTTTGGAGACAGGCAGGGGAGCTCTTCACACTGACAGAATGGAAGTAGATGCTTTAGGAATACTTCAGAAAAACTGATGAGATGGATTTCATAATTTCTCAGAAAATGTTCAGATCTTTTTTGAGTAGCGTTTCTAATATGCATGTCAGAGAAGAGAAGGGCTATTTCTGATCTCCATAAAAGAAATGTATGAGTTAAATCTGGCAGTTATTACTATTTCTAGACTGAATTTTTGATCTCAGTACAATATTGCACTGGCTGTTTTGTAATTAGGTGCCATTAAAAGAGAATGTCTATCAAAATGTTAACAAGGATGGTGGTCAATCTCTGTCAGATTTATTGAAAGCAAATACATTTACAAGTTCCATCATAAATCTCGGTCAAGTAATGAGATTCTCAACTTATTTTCCATAAAGCGGTTATTGCATTATGCAGGCAAAATGTCATGGTACACAACAGTTCAATTTCAGCAGCTCTTCACATGGCATTGAAATAATAAACCAGTACTGTTCAAGTTCTATTTCATTGTCATATATTAGCCTAGAATACATGCATGTATGGAATATTTTGGCAGAATATATGTTAAAAACCCCTAAGAATTCTTTTATTTCTGTTGGAATTTTAACAATAAAATGTCAAACTCTTATTTACTAATAAGTTAAGTATGAATATTTTTTTAATGTTTTGTTTTGAAATTATTACATCAGCGTTTGAAATTATTACTAGAGTTGGCACTAATAATTACATTAATACACACGAATAATATGCAGAACCAAATGATGCAGAACTACTTCTTGATCTCTTAACTTCTAGTGAGCAGTTCTAAACAAGAACTTGCTTCCTCTGCATATCTGAAATAATTAACTAATTAATGCAACTTGGAGCTCAAGGAGATTTTCCCAGTTCTGGGCTATCTATCTCAAAAATATTTTTCAAAGACCAATTTTTACTTCAATGCCTGGGGAAGCCATATAATGGTAAACAGTTTTCTTGTGAGTGCACTTAATGAAGAGGTAGGAATGTGGTGCATTTTTCTGCACTGATCAATGACTGACCAATCAGTTAATATTTAGGGAATTCATATAACTACTGTGAGCTGTGGTTTTAGATTCCCTCAGCTGGAAAAGAAACTGAAATTATTTGCTACTATTCAAGGTAGGCACTTCTCACAGAATAAACAAAGAACATAATGTTAGCTATTCAGCATTCAGTCCTTCAGAATGTTGTAACTTCTTATTTCTTCCACCTAAAATTATGTGGCAAATTTGGGTTAAATTGACAAGTAGTTTGGTGAGAAAATAGTAGGTTGTTTAAATAAATATGCTGCAGAAAAAGAAATTCTTCTCCAAGACAAGACTATACTTATCTGTGTGAGTCTAGTTGCATCTATATTGAATGTTGGGTTCAATCATAAATTTATATTTAAGCCTATAGCTGCTGATCTTGGGTACAAAAGCCTACCTTAGTCTAGTCCCCAGCAGGTGGCTGTACCCCAAATTCAGCAGTACATGGAATGTGGAAGTGCAACATAGTGGTGTCTGTTGGCCCCTCCAGCTGTGTATGAAATTCATCCATACACTGAAAATTGTAGCTGCAGAAATCCAGAAATGGTGATTCTGAAATTTCTTGGTCCATCCTTTCCAGCCTTCTAGAAACTTTTATTTCTTTCTCCTTTGCTTGTGATTAGAGCAAGGGGACAGAGAAAGAAGGCTCAATGCCAAAAGGACTTTTAAAAGCAGATTGTGGATCACTCTAAGGTGGGTCCAAAGTAGTGGATGCAAAAATGTGGATTTTGTGCCTTAGGTGGAGATGACCTTCAGATTAGATCCCAGGGATAGCTGTGTGCTATATTACTCAATGGATATTGTTCCTGAAAGGTGTTACTGACTGCTTTGTTTTGCTTAGATGAGCAAAACAGTCACATCAGGATTGATGTTTATGCACTATGCATTCATTTTTTGGCATAAATTCAGTTTAGTATTTCCATTGTATATGTATTTTCTGCTCTTTTTGCCTTCTGTAAAAGGACTGCACAGAGACAATATTGTGAAATTGAGGGAGAATAGTAAATCAGTTGATTGATTTTGATATAGTTTCTGTCCAGAAAATTTTTAGACTCAAATTAAGCATCTGAATAGAAGTTATATTTTTCCTATGTAGTTATATGTTTGAAATGCTGGAAGTGAGCCACAATTTTCTGGATTCACGGTGAACCACTTCAGATCAATATTACACTGTCTGAATATATGTTATATCTTGGCTGACTACACAACACAGTTTGGAAGTTATCCTACAACTGGATTCAACCACAGATCTCCATTTATCATGTAAGTAAATATATCATTTGTGTGGGTTTTTTTTTCATTTTCCCTGCTCAGGATAGAGGAATTTGATGACTTGCTGAAGGTTTCAGGAAGCCCCAGAGAAATGACTGCTACACTTCATGATCAGTTTGGACACACAGGATTTATGTACTGTGATAAACATGATCTGGCTACCTAGAAACACTGCTGTTTGCAGTTTTAATGGCTAAAGGGCAGCAGCACTACAGGGCTCACAAAGTATATGATGTCATATTCTCAAGCATATGGTGTCCTTTCTGGGTGTTCCTCTTAAATTTTGCTGTGAAAAGGATTAAAGGAGAAGAAAACACATTTCCTTGGCTAAAATTCTGCTCACTCATAGGGGAAAAAGTCCATAATTATATCCTTTCCCTACTGATAGAGTACTGTAACCTTACAGTGAGAAGCTTGTGCCCAGCATTGTTTCTATGAATAGTAGATTGCAGGTTGGTAATGGACAGCCAACACACAATAGTTGGTGGCAACTCTGGGTAGCAAGTGTTAAAAAACTAAAGAGTAATTGAAGGAAGCTAGCAGTTGTAGTTGTTCTTCCAGAATTCCATAGTGGGGGAGGAAAACAGGAACTGGAGTCAGAAGGAGCAGGGAAGTAATCAGGAATGAGGTGTGAGGGGAATAAAACAGTGTCCAAGAAAGAATCCCATATAATGCCATGGCACAGTGTTACCCTCTCTTTGTAGCCCCCTGCTGCTGGGGTTTTAGCTGCTCGAGTAGGGGGCCCAGCTTTGATGCACTCCAGCTGTGTAACCTTGACTCAGACTGCTGAGCCAGAGCTGTGAGACCGTCTGCACCAGGATAAGAAAAGTAAAAAATTACAGAGTGGTAGGGCTGCTGATATGCGATTGCTAGGAGACCAAGGACTCAGCAGAGAAAGCATCAACATACAGTGCTAACACATTAGGGAAAAGAGATGAAGGTAGCTGGAGGCTGGTCTAGTCAGGGGCAGCCAGGAGCTGCAGGTTGGGGTTGATCTGTCAGTGCTGATGGAGGAAGAGGAGCCATGGCCACCAAGCCCTCACTCCCCAGCAGCACCTGCCTGCCTGGTGAAGGCTTTCCAGCTGCTGGAGTGTGAGCACAAACAGGCTTAACCTCACAGTTCACTAAATACCACCTGTCCTTTATGTGAACTGGCCAATAAAGAATTGCTTTATACCTGTGAGTTACCCATATTTTGCTTGCAGAGTATTTTTGTGCCAGGTTAATGATGCCCAAACTCTAAAAATATTTTGTAGAGGCTAAGAGGTGATTTTATTATTATGCCAGGAGGCCGACATGAATATTTGAAAAAGTAGTAGCTTAATAGGAAAGGATCATCATCTTGGAAAAAGTGATTTACATTTCTAGAATTTAAAAAAAAAAAGTCATCTAGCAGAAGGTTCCTGGGATGGATGAAGAATCCTTTGCTGCAGCCATACATCTAGAAAAGCTCTGATGCTCAGAGCTATCTGACATTAAATCATGTCAAGCAGAAGCAAACAGCAATGGAAGAAAAATCATTGATGTTTTTAATTAGGTTGTCTTAAATGCTCATCTGCATTCTAAAAGCAAAGGGCTTATTTCGGTAAAAATCATGGCCAGCTTCTGTAGCAAGGAAACTGGCTGTACTCAGACTGAATTGGGCCCTAAATTTGTTGCTTGGCAAGAGCAGGGAAATGTTTTGCTCTGCTGTCTGACTCCATTGGCAGTGGTGCTTGTTAATCACACAACCCATTACAATGCACTGTACAAGGAGGAATCTCAAAAACATCCTATTGCTGAGCTAAAGGCTATAAAGTGCAGTCTTTTCTGCTAACCAGATTTGTGCTTTGTTGTGTTTAGTGGTAGTTGTGCCAGTCTGTGATTACTCACAAGTGGTGACTAGAGACTGTGGCTGAGAACCCTGAGTGTGAGTGCAAGGAGGGGAGGACCTCAGAGCTCATGCTTTGAAGCAATATTTAGGCTAGCTTAACACTGAGCAATAAAATGAAGACAATAACATGGAAAAGGAAGGCTAAAAATGTTTAATTACTTTACCCTGATCACTCTTCTCCTTTCCAAGTTGGCAAGCAGGAACTGGAACTTGCCAAAAATGTTTTATTTTTAAATCTTTTATCCACTGGCAAATCTGCATATTGCATCAGACCTCATAAAGGTGTTTTGCAGTTTTGAACAGTTTCCCAGCCTGTACAAACCCATGTATTCATGCACACACACTTAGAGAACTGCTGCATAGAGGGGCAGCTCTGACTGTGGGGTGTGTGGGGGTCCAATCCCCCACTGAATTTTCTAACTAGGCAAGAACTCTCTCAGTCTTTTCTCAGAGCAGCAGCAACAGCAGCAGCAAGGCTAGCACCAAGAGGAGCCCTGCAGCCCACTGGAGGAAATACTGGGCAGCCATGGATTCCTTCGAGGGAAGGAATTCCCCTGAGCCAGAACCTTCCAACCCTCCAACTAGAAAAAAAATCTCAGGAATTATCCACATATACAGTGGGGCTTTGTGTGTTGGATGTTTCCTCTAAACACTGCTCTAGGATCTTGTTTAATGTATAACAGAGCATGTGATTATCAGCAATGTTGGAATACTGACAATAATGAGTAAATGGATAAGGGCTTTAGCCTCATAAAAAATAGATATCTGTTAGTGGAATCACAGTCCTGGCACAGCACTGCCTGACTTCATCTGGGAGATGGGAATCACTGCAGCTGTGTACACTTTAATTTACATTGCTCAATTCCTGTCCTCCTTTCTAGTGCACAAACAAACCAACTAGCAAATAACTACTATTTTTTTGTATATCTCTGTTGAGAGTAATATTTAAAGTGGGGTATTGGTATGGACTGTGTTCTCATTCATATTGTTAAATTACTTTCAGTTAATTTTCCATTGTTTTATTCAATAAGAAATAAACAGGGACAGCAGCTGTTTCTCTGGGAATAAGGTACTTGAATCCCTTTTTTTGAGGTGCCAGAGATGACTGTCACTTCCTAGGAGGATTTGTGTGCAGTGTGTCTGTTTCATGTGTCTCTGGATGTGCTCTTCCATGCAATGTAGCATGGTCCAGAGGTGTCAGCAATGTTTTGTAGTACTGTTGTGACTGAAACATGCTTTCATTATTACTATGCCCTGGCTGATCTTCAGAGAAAGTAAGAAGTGTCACAGGGTGAAAAAAGACCATAACTTATGAGTAAAAACAATGCACTTAGGGAGCTATGTTTATGTAGTTTGTGTATTTTTAATTTTCACAAAAGCTAATTATTTATTACCAATGCCTGGCTCAAAATTAATCCTACAAAATTAATTGTTCCCAATCTTAAACATTTGGCAATTACAAATCAAGATTAAAAAAGGGAACTTAGGGATAAAAAAAAAAAACTTGATTACCTTTAAAAGATTCCTTTCAACTTATTCTATGATTCTACGCATATAGGATCTATCTCTAATTTTGACACTATTTTTATGCTAAGTTTTAATACAGTTCCTTTGCATATTCCAACAAATGACCAATGTATATTACAATCATGTCAGTTCTGTATCCAATTTATTTTTCAAATAGTCAGTGTGCTGAATCACAGTTATCTTGAAGACCACATTTCTCTTCATTACCTGTCAACTGACTGTGTTCCATAGCAGTAGTGTGGTCAGCACAGTCCAGGAAGAATGCCCTTCTGTGCATTCCATAGCATATTAGCAACTTTAATTCTGTGTCTTCTTAGCTAATAATAACCCATGTATTTCATCCAGACCTTTTCCTTTTCTGATAATTTTTCTTTGGTGATGAGAAGTCTCAGATAGCAATATTTATCATTAACAAATTAAATTAAATACTGGAATGAGTGAC
Source organism: Erithacus rubecula (assembly GCF_903797595.1). Taxonomy (NCBI): domain Eukaryota; kingdom Metazoa; phylum Chordata; class Aves; order Passeriformes; family Muscicapidae; genus Erithacus; species Erithacus rubecula. The sequence goes on along the minus strand of NC_136685.1, from coordinate 26,993,043 downwards.
CCAGAATGCAGAAAAAAACCCCAGAATAAAATCATTATTTTCCACCCTGTAAAAAATAGGATTTTCTAGACATAAAGGGAAGTGAATTGATATATATAGATTAACAACATATTTTGCCCTTCATGTACTTTGAAAGAGATGAATTTTTATGTAAGGAAACACAAAGGCTTTTCATGATTTTCAGTGTATAACATACACTTGTAATCTATCAAAGCTGAGATTTCAATAAACCCTTATTCTAAAATAAATAGGTCAAAAAGGGAAATTTTAAACTATGCATGGTATCCAAGAAGAAATAATTCCTTCCTGAATCTTCAGTTCTTCCAGGCTTACATCTTATTGAAACCGAGTAAATTTAAGATTTTGATAATTGCAACATAATAAACACATGGTTTATTTCTCCTTCTACCAATATTTGTATTTTTTAATGTGGTAGTTTAGAGACAGTAGGATCTGAGATGGTTTAGGATGGTTCAAAATTGTGTTTAAGACTTCTTTGTGAGAGATTTCTTTAGAGCTTTTCAGCTACTGGCCCAAAATTTGAGTTGGTCTTTTGTATGGCCTGTGCATACCTGACAGTCTGATGCAGATATCTTAGAGACCCAGGACCATAGCAAGTGGCTTTATGTATTGTATTTATTGTATTTAGTCAACTGTATTGTCTCTTTTAGATAGATTTTTATAACATTTAACTTCAGCCATCAGAAGTATAGGGGAAGGATTCAATTCAATATTGATGCCTAAATTAGGTCTTCATCTCAATCATGTGGCATATATATCATTTGTGTGCAGATATCTCAGACAATTTAGAAAATCTCAAATGGCACTAAGTGTTGTTTTCGCAATTGAGTATGTCAATTTATTTGCCAGTATTCTTACTGAAGCCTAGTTGAAAACAGGCTTAAGTGCAATTCAGTGCTTATTTACCTACTGGATTTGTTCTGCCCAATTTGAGTATCTGCTTCAGGCTGCTATTAAATCTTTCTGGAGTCACCAATTTATGAAGAGAGACCTATAAGATTAAGACCTTTCCAAACCTTAAAAGTTTAGCATAAATTTAAAGGCATATACTTAGGATTTGGATAGTTTAAGACAGTAAAAATAAAAAATAAAAGATACCACAGATGCTAAAGTGTTCAGTCTCTTTTCACAAAGCAAAATAAAAATGATCAAAAATCAAAATAAAACACTACTTTTATTCTGATTAATTCATTCTTCATAATACTAAAGTCAACAGTTGACCTTAGCTACACACAGAAAATTATAATTTCTGAGCACTCTGACATGTTTTGCCATTTCCCACAGCTATGAGGTGTATGAGGTTAGTGCCCTAGCTCTCTGTCCTAAGCAAGCAGTGTATCTGTTTCTTACTGCTTCAGTTAATAACCTGGTATATGAACTCAAACAGTCACTAATTGCAATTACTATCCTGGTCTGAGACTGCAACACTACATAATAAAAATGTTGCCTACTCTGTGTCCTGCAGTAGGGTAACAAACAATTGACTATTGTAACCTCTTCATAAAGATAACAGGTCAACCCTTTGAGATATCTCACTTATAGGGAAAAATAAAAAAAGTTAAAAAAAAACCACAAACAAACTAACAAAAAAACAAATTAGAAAATCCAAGCCATGAAAGTCAAAGCAATAAAGGACATGCATTTTTTTTCATCAGAAGGATCACATAAATTAAGTTCATACTGCTGAAGAACAAAGCAGATGGCAATAAATGCCAGATTGACTTTAGATATCTGGTGAGAAAGTCCATTAGATCTGTAACTCATACAACTTTTTCACACATCTAAATAACTTCATGAAATAAGGAGTTTATTTATTTCATTAAGATTGAGGGGGGACCTCATTGCAGTCTGTACATTCCTCATGAGGGGAAGAGGAGGAGCAGGCACAGATCTCTTCTCTGTGGTGACCGTGACAGGACCCAATGGCCTGAAGTTGTGCCAGGGCAGGTTTAGGCTGGATTTTAGGGAAATGTTCTTCACCCAAAGGGTAGCTGGGCACTGAATCGACTCCCCAGGGAAACAGTCATGGAATCAAAGCTGCTCGAGTTCAAGAAGTGTTTGGACAATGCACTCAAATGGTCTGAGTGATGGGATGGTGCTGTTCAGAGCCAGGTGGTGAACTTGATCCTTGTGGGTCTCTTCCAACTCCGCTTATGCTGTGATTCTGTAATTAAAAGCTTGCTAAATTCACAGGGACTGGGGTTCCCTTTTTTCAAAAGAGAATGCTTTTAAAATTTTGATTTGCAAAATATTTGGAAACTTAAACTCTTCAATCCCATTAAAAATGAAATTTTGAGAATATTTGAATTTTCTGCAAAAGAGAAAATTTAATTTTAGACGAACTTGTTGAAACCTATACTTAAAATATAATTTATCATATTCTTGCTATTGCACTAAAAGTGAAGATCTGTTTCAGTTATTACAGTTGTGGAAGTCACATAAGCTCCCAAAAATAAAAGTCTATGCCCATAGGTCTTCCTGTCTATCTGTAGGAGAACCAGCAATCTATCTACAGAATCTTTTACAAATTTATCTTTCAGAAATTATATCACTAAATTAAAGTTGGGCTGTCTTGCCATTTTCTATGAGTTCTATGCAATAACACTTTATTCATTAAAGCCAAATGGAATAAAGACGTAACCTTATGAAATACAGCCATCAGAAGACATACACAGGAAGCCCAGAAAGATGATGAGGACTTAATAAAAATGAAATATCTATCCTCTATTTGATTATAAATATTTTTTATTAAAATAACTTCAGTTGAACAAAAGGACAAAACTGCATTACTTATCCCTCTGGTTTAGAAGGATCTGTTACACTGGTTATTAATTTTGGTTAGTATAATAAACATGCCTGAAAGTAGCACCTCAAATAAATGATCAGACACATGGAAAAGAGAATTGACCTGTTTAAATGTCAAGAAATTGCACATTTAATTAGTGAGCTTGTTATTTCTCACAAGGAAGATTATCAGATGACAGCATTCATATTTTAATTAGGAGAGAATACCTTTGCACTCTTCCTCAGGCAGAGTACAAAATTTGTCATGCAGGCTGATTTTCTTTGTGAACTGTTCTGCTCTGACTGCAGGGCCAGACTCTCAGAGGCAAAACTGCACTGAAATAGATAGCATAGATACCTGAACAGCCTGGAGAGTCTTGGACACTTCCTTTGACATTAAAATGTATTGAAGACTATCTAATGGCCTCTTCTAGTTGAGGAGATGTTTTGCTGTCGTAACATTCATAATTTTACCCATAAACCAAATTTGACTTCAGAGCTGTATAGTTTCTATATACCCTTTGATGCTCTACTTTGATCATTTCCCCTAACTAGCCCTTCCCAATCAGAAGCCTAATTCAACACCCATTTATGGTCATTTTTGGTCCTTATGGTTTTAGTTGTCTTTGATTCCAGCAGAATGAAATGTCTACCCACTTTCCTCACCTCAGCAGCAACATCTGTTCAGTCTTTAGTCTCTCTGGCTTCTGTTCTCAGCTTGCTTCTGAGCCATGTGTCTGTGTTCTATTCAAACAGTTAACAAGCATCGTGGCTGTTTTGTGTGACATTCTTTGAGGGGCTTCATTTTGAAGAATAACTCCACTTAGTCTTTTGAGCATGAAATGGAATGTTCTATTCAATCTTTAATATACCTGATAGGTTTGATAACATTGCTTATAGTCTGTGCTGTTCAATGGCCAAGATCTCTAATAATAAAAAAAAATATATATATATATACACATACATACATATAAATGTATATGCCATACATTATGCTGATGACAGCAGTCATAGTATCCTAGCAACAGCCATCTTTTAAGATGAGTTTTTCAAAAGGCTACTGTCCAGAATGCTTCAAATAGGCTTAATTCTCCATGCAGGTTCTCTAGCTTAATAATTTTTTATTTTTTTTAATGCAAAATCTTCTTGATAAGGCTGTTTTCACAAATAACTTTTTTGGTTTTGTTGGGGTTTTTTTTTAATAATTTTTATAATACTGTCATAACAAGGAAAAATGGAAGTTCTCCTAGAAAATCCCCCATAGTAAATTGACAAAGAGTTTTCTACAGAAATTATTTTCCTGGGATGTGTGTTTTCTCTGCATTTTTCTTCATAAAATGGTTTGATTTTACTTTTGAAAATGCTGAAAAACTTTTGCTGCTCCTCAGGAAGAGTAGAATGCCTCCACTGTGCACTCTGTCTCCACTCCAGGGACCTTCCATTCTGCCCAGGCGCACAGCTTCCAAGAGGATGTGCATCAGGTAAGTCTGGGTGCCTAATACTTGAGTTCAGACACCATTCCAACATGGGTGGTATGCTGGCACCTAACTGGCAGATTAATTAATCAGAAATTAGGTCTAACCCTCTGACCAGCTAAGGAACAAATCAGAGCAGCAGGGCGCAGGAATACCACTGCCAGTAAAAAAAATGGGGAAGTGGAACAGATAAATGGAAAGCTCTCAGGAAAATATCTGGTTTTATTATTCCCCAGACATAGGAAAAGCTTTAATAAAAATTATATTAATGCTATATTAGGTAGGATACTTGTTTTAATTTTACATTCACTGTATCACATAGATTTTCTTCTACCTTTCTGTAAAATGTCAAAAATATGTACCTCTGTGAAGTCTTGAAACAACTGTGGTTATCATGAGATGGGACTTTAATATTTAGTTACCTTGGAGTTTAAAATCTTTAGTCAGTCCATATTAGTCACACAGAATATAACCAGTTTAGACTTTGAGCCTTATTTGAATGTTTCATAGATAAAATGAGTAATGATATAAAATATAATAACAATTCTGCAATTAAATCTTTGCTATTTTTTCTGTGGATTTAATTTTTTGAGATTTCTTTAGTAAGAAAGCAAATCAGGTTGGAACTTTAAAATTTACTTGGTATGTGTCTGTGTGTTGACTATCCTTCCTGTAATACTTGTTTTGCCAGCATTATTTGGAAATTTGTTATTTGCCTGTGGAATTTGTCAGCAAACTTGTAGTGATAACTTTAGAGAAGAACAATGAGAGAAAGCCATTACATTTATCAATCACTCCCTGTGGCAGATTATAGAAATATAGATTTTCAACAAAGTAAAAAATAAAAATTACAGGAATGCTAGTGCAGTGGAATATGATATTCCTCTGGGAAATCATAACATCATAGCATTCCCTAGGCTGTGGAGATATACTAGGAAAATGAAGAAGAGAGCTGCTCTGGAAAATTTTAAGGAAGTGTTCAAAGCCTTATAGTTTTGATGGTCAAAAATGCCTACTGTGATTGCTTACTCTGACCACACCACAAAACAGTCCTGGAAGCTTTAAGCCTGTTTGTTATCTGACTTAAAACACTTATGGGAGGACAATGCAAATACCAGTCATCGGTGGGAACTGAGAGACCAAGATAAAAATCAAGGAACTGAGAGGTCAAGACAATCTCACATCTCTTAGTGAGGTTTAGCAAGAAGGCATAGGCTTGGCTGAGAATGATCTGTTTTGCAGAAAATACACTGCTTATATTCCAGCTATCTCCATTCACATTAATTCAATAAAGTTCATAAATATCTAAAGGGAGGGTGTCAAGGATATTTCCAGGCTCTTCCTGGTGGTGCCAAAGAACAGAAGCAAAGGTGATGGGCAGAAGTTGATGCACAGGGAGTTCAACCTGAATATGAGGAAGAATCTCTTTATTGTAGGAGTGATGGAGCACTGAAACAGATTGCTCAGAGAGACTGTGCTGGACATCTAGACACAATTGTTCTCTAGGGTGACTCTGCTTGAGCAAGGGAGTTGGACCACATGATTGACTGAGGTCCCTTCCAACCCAAACAATTCTGTGATTACCTTCAGGTTTTATTCCCTTAATTCCATAGGTTTAAGTTTCGACACTCTCCACATCCTGTAAAGAAAGGGGAAAATGCCAATTAAATCTATACAGACATGTTTATGCTGCACTGGGCAACAAGAGAAGTTTACACAAGGATATCTTACTCAAAACATTTAATATTTTATTTCTGACTGGATATAATAGGATTTTACAGAAATAAAAGACAAAATAACAACCTTAAAGAAAACTACAGATCCTCCCTTAACTATGCTAGGAAGAGAGTCTAAAGAGAATTGAAGGTTTACCAATCTTGCAAAATTTCTGTGAATCTCTTTCCATAGTGCTTAAGGGATAATGGTTCTGGTTTCTGTGGTCCACACCCCACAATCCCTTATTCAAAGACTTCATATGCTGAACTTACACACAAAAGGAATAATCAGTGGCAAACTTAAATTATGCACTACTCAGTGTAAATCCCCTGGGTTCCCTTTGGTGAAACTCTTCTGTAGCTGGCAACATTAATGAAACGCAGAATGCATCTGCTGGCATCCATGACTGCAACACCTGCTTTCTCAGGATTTGTCCCTAAATGTGTCTATGGCCATGCTACTTTCTTGAAAGGCAGAAAGATAACATTTTACCCACATAGCTGTAGAACCAATGAAAATGTAACAGGTTTCTCCTGCCAAATCAGAGCTAATCCTAGGTCAAAATAAAAAGAAAAGAAAAAAAATGTTGCTTTTTTTTTTTTTTCCTTGGGTCCTACTGATGAGGAATGCAAAAGCTTTGCAACTTGGGAAACATCCTTTAGCTGTGAAATGGGTGGTAAATTAAAAGTTTAAAGACCAGAATTTCCTAAATACAGGAGCCATACTCACCGGCATGTTTTCTGTGATAAAAGTATCCTTGGAATTAAAAAAGAACAATAGTCTCCTGAGGTCATGAGCGGTATGTCACAAATGCCTGGAAACAAAGAAGTAGATGATAGAAGGAGGGAAACAATTAAAACTACTGTGGAGGTATAAAATGTGTGCTTCTGTTCTATTGTAAAACCAAGGAAAGAACAAACTAGTTAGCACTTACATGAAATCCTCAGAAAGTTAAAGAAAGTATTATTTCTGCCTAAAAAACCCTTTCATTTTGCAGATGGTTACCTTCTTATTCCCTGCCTTTCACCCATGTGGGAATAGAGTAAATGGAAATGAAATGAAAAGCAATATAATGAAAAACTAGACAAAGCCCTTGCCACACATATTATTCTAGTTCACAGCCTACTGTTTTATAGCCAGCAAATTCTTACAATTTTAATATGAAAAAAAAGGTGACACATTTAATTTATTACTATACCAGCTCACAGGACTGAGACACTCATGCTCTGATTTGAAAACCACCAAAAAAGGTGTGATTTATTTACTTGTATAATCTATACTGCTTTTCAGAGCAGCCAATTCCTCCTGCTGTAGTTGATGTGAAACCTAGCTGTTTCTAGTGATGAGACACTGCACAAAAAATATCACTGCTAACTCAGACATGCACATTGTGAACCAGTCAGATTGTGTATTAGCTGCTTAGCAAGGGAAGAAAGGTAAAGTCTCAGAAAATCTTGTTCAAACTATTGCTAAGCTTCAACTCAGTAGCAAAAGTGGTGATACTGTCTCGCTATCTATTTAGGTTTGTCAGTAAACTTGGATTTTGCTAATATTCTCCAGTAGGTTGTCTCTGGTCACTTTGATCCTAAAAGCTCTTTGCTCAAGCACCAATAATAACTGGTAAGAATAAGCCTGCTATTTTACTGTTGGAAGACAAAGAACATAATTTTCCATGTCTAAGAGCTTCCAAAATAACAACTACCTGAATATTCACGGTGATATGCTATTACTACTGAGACAAGTGTGGAATGGCTCTTCCCACAGCAAAAAATAGAAGCATTAAATATGGGGGTGTCTTTGTGGTGAGCAAATGGCCCTTTAAAGCTAAACTATATCTGTGGCTAATTTATTTGCTTTAGAAGATTGAACAGTATTCTCATGCTTAACAGAACATGTTTCACAACAGGACTCTACTGGCAGCAACTTTTATGTAACATTAATGTTCTGTAAAAGTAGCATATTAGGACATAAATGCATTGCTAATAAACAAAAATGTAGTAAATGTTTTGTATGCACATGGAAAGAACAAAGTTATGCATAAAGAAGAACATAAATCTACCACGAGTGTTTTCAAATTTAATCAGGTCAGCAGTCTTAGTGTGTTTGAGTTTGGGTGCATCAAAATGAAAGAGTGAGTCTAGTGGCTAGAATACAGAATTGAGAATCAATATTCCTAGGTTTTATTCTTTAACTTGTTGTGTGACTTTGGGCAAATCATTTGAGAGCTTTGTGCCTAAGGTTGTTCATCTTTCAAATGAGATATTTGCATGATTTATGAGGATGTTGTAAGGCTCAACTCCCAGAATATTTGCAAGGAGAGGTGCAGTCTGAGAGGTACTAGAATTGTTAGATGTAATGACAGTTACACATTGCCACAGTCAGCTGTAAATGTTTATTTGTCTTAATGATGGAGCCAAATTGTGACTGTTGAGTATGTCTTCATACTTCCAAATGTGGAAAACTATTTCACAGGTTTTTACCAGTGTAAAACTGGCAGGAATTCTTTGTAATCTCTTGTGCTCTGTGGGACTGCACATGATATCTTTTTGCTGTATTGTTTTCAGAACTCCTGCAGGATGAAGGAACACCAAGGAATGGAAAAGAAATTAAAAATAAAAACTACAAATCTGTGTTGCAACTCATTATAGCAAAAATCCATCTGCTTTAAATAACAAAAAGAAGCAAACAAGTGCCTTAATTGTGCTGATTTATGCTGAAGCTACAATTAGAGTAAATAAGAAAAGATGGATTATTTTGTGAAGAGGAAACAGCTATGCCCCCATTAAGAGCAATCTGACTTTTTGATTGATAGGTTGAAGAAGAACTGGCTGAAGAAGCTCAGGTGAGCCACTAGATCACTGTGTACTTGGCAGGGAGATACAGAGATGTCCTGCCAAGAGCATCTTTATAGACAAAAGGGTCCATTGTTAGGACCTGGTGAGGTATTTGAGAAAGAAGAGCATGTACTGTTTTAACTTACCAAATGACAGATGTCCAGTGAATTAGATTTTTTTCTGTGAAAAAACATCTACAAAGAGTTATTTGGAAAGCCCTGAGATATTCTATCAGCTGTCATGATCCAAGTTTGTGTCCAGGCTTAGGCCTCTGAGCTGTAAGACAACAGTCTTATATAAATAGGAAGAAAATATCACAGAATTACAAGTTGGTTGGGGTTGGAAGTACCTCTGGAAGTCATCTGGTGCAACCGCTCAGATTGATCTAGTGGGGCCAGAGCTAGTTGCCCAGAACCATGCCCAGATGTCTTTTGAATATCTCTAAGGATGGATACTCCACAGCCTCCCTAGGCAACCTGTGCTATTTCTCAGCTACCCTCACAGTGAAAAAGTATTCCCTGATGTTCAGACAGCAGCTCCTGTATTCCAGTTTGTAACTATTGCCTCTGGTCCTAGCACTGGGCACCATTGAAAAGAGCCTGGCTCCATCCCCTTTTTAGTCATTCATAGGCATATATAAGATTCTCTGAACCTTCTCTCTCTAGGCTGAACATGCCAAATCTCTGTCTTTTGTCATAGGTGAGAGGCTCCAGTACCTCAGCCATCTTTGTGGCCCCTTGTTTGGTCTCCTACTGAAGAGCCTGGAACTGATCACAGCCCTCCAAGGGTGGCATCACCAGTTCGCAGAGGGTAAGAATTGCCTCCCTGTACCTGCTGCCAATACTCTGCCTGATGCAGACCAGGATAACCTTCTTTGCTGCAAGGGCATAGCTAGCTCACATTCAAATTGTGTCTCCCAAGATCCCTGGGTCTTTTTCTAGAAGGTTGAATTCTAACTGGGTGGCAGGAAATTGCTCAACCCTGGGTGCAGGATTTTGTGCTTTTTCTTGTCAAAATTTAGGAGGTTCCTGTCGGCCCATTTCCCTGGCCTGTTGAGATTCCTCCAGATGGCAGCAGAACCCTCTGGCATATCATCCAGTCCTCCCATTTTTGTCATCTTCAGAACTGCTGAGGGTACACTCTGCTCCCTCATATAGATAAACATTTTTAAAAAAATTGAGCCAGTATTGACCCCAGAGGTACACTGCTATTAACTGGATTCCAATGACACTTTCTGTCACTGATCACCACTCTCTGAGCTTGGCTATTCAAACAGTTAAAACTCACCTCTCTCTGCTTATCCAGTCCATACAGCAACACCTGTACATAAGGATCTTATGGGAGATTGAGTCAAAGGCCTTCCTGAAGTCCAGGCAGACAACATTCACTACTCTCCCATTGTCTACCAGGCCAGTCATTTCTCTGTAGAAGTTCAGCAAGATGATAAAGGATGATATTTCCTTAGTGCACTCCTGATGATTTTTTAAATCTTTAATGGACCTGGAAATGATTTTCAGGATTCCTTGTTCCATCACCTTCACAAGGATGGAGGTGAAACTGACTTGTGGCTGCCTGTTTACCTTCCTAAAGTTAGACGTGCCATTTGCCCTCCTCCAGGCAATACTCCCAGTTGCTACGATTGACAAAAAAACTATAAAGAGTGGCCTTGCAATGACATCTGCAAGTTCCTCAGTACTTGTGGGTTTATCCCATCAAGACCTTTGTGGTATGGTATGATCAGTTTGCCTAAGTATTCATTGAATCATATTTCTCACTCCAGCCTCTCCCTGTGGTCTCTTTTTTTTTCATCCAGACAGGCATTCTGACATTTTCACCTGACTGTATTTTTTAGAATAGAATACTTGAGCTTGGATGAGGTAATCCTTGAATTGTAACCTAGATAGATTTTTTTGAGTTCCCCTTCCCTCCAGGGGCTTATCCCACAGGACTCTGCAAAGCGTATCTCTGAAGAAGTCAAAATCTGCTCTCCTGAAGTTCACAGTTATGATTTTGCTTTTCAGTTCCTCTCTGCCCTGAGGAACCTTATCATGGCCATTGCAGCCAAGGTTGCCTTTAATCTTCACACCCCAACAAGTTCCTCCTTTTTGGTGATATGAGAACCAGAAGATCACTTCTCATTGGCTCAACTTGGAGGAAGAGGTTATTATTATTGATGCATTTCAGAAACCTACTAGACTGCCTATATCCAGCAGATAGAATTTATCCTTTGAGAACCAGATATTGTCATTCCTAAAGAGAATGCATTCCTTCATTGCAACACTAGTCATGGGTGCCATCTCACCATGTTTTTCCAATCCCAGTAAGATCAAAACCCTGCATCTGTGCAAAGGTCTGAACTCATCACATGTGTTCCCCATAAATGCATTTATTAGTGTACAAGCACACCAGCATGCTGAGTTCTTGGACAGGGAACTACTTCTGGGATAATCAGAAGGATACCTTCAATAGTCCTCCCAAAACATCCAGGATCCTGGGCCCTGGTGGGCAGAAAACCTCTCCAGATTGTTGGTTTGGTTGACAGTTTCATGTCTCTTTCCCCTGCAGCAGGAGGTCACCTGTAACAATGACTGACCATTACTTCCTGGTAGTCTTGCATGATTTAGAGTTTGGCGAACCAGGTTCTTTACTTGCAGGCATATCTGAAATCTCTTCAACTTTGTGAAGTGTGAACCTATTTTGCACCTGCAAACCCATAAATGGGGAAGCAGCCTTCCTTTTGGTACCAGACGCTACCAGGTTCCCTCCTTCTCTGGAGGTTGCATTTACCATGATAGTGAGTGTTCTTCAAGCTACTGGGTCTCAGATGAGATGCTGTCCATCTCCCTTTTACCTTCTTTGAAAGTGAACCTTGCTACAGGAATTTCATAAGCTTCATAAGAAAGTAAAAGTCCTACCAAAGCCCAAATGATCTAGATGCTGTCATTTATAGTACTAATTACTGCTTTTATTTTGCCACTTCAGCTCCCTACTATAGTGCAATGACAGAAATGTGGTTACACAGGCTGACTTTACAAATTCTCCTGATACTCTGAAAAGCAGTCAGCACCTGACTGACCACCACAGAACATAGTGGTGTTAGTCCCAAACATACCATAGAAATTGCTCTCAAAGCATGTTTTGAATACTTGCTTTTGACACAAGGGAACTTTCAAAATTTCAGGCAGCCAAACTGTTAAGTAGCTCAAGAGAATGACTGGAAAACAAGCATGATATCACAATACTAAGCAAGGTACATATGACACACCTGTATATAAAAATGACCTTAAAAAAGAGGAGACATTGGTACAGAAGGAAGATAATTCTGAGATACATAGAAAATTATGTTGAAAAGACCATATTAAAAGAATAATTTTAAAAGCTGTGGTGAAGGAATAAAAGAAGGGTGACATATTCTGATGCAGCTGAAGCAAAAATGAAGCATTCATGTGACACCATTTGAAGAGAAAGAAATGTGATTTGAATATGTGTGTCAGAAGCAAAAAGGGCTAGTGCAAGTGAAGTGAGACCTTAGCCCCCTGGTTTGATAAGGACTTCCTTTTATACAGACATCTTTTCCTTTAAAATACAAATGCCCTATTTCTTCTCCTTATTCTTGCCTATGACTTTTGATTGAATGCAACACAGTATGTTGAAAATGCTGTTGATCAACGGCAATTTTAAAGTAATAATAAAATATAAGATTTCCATGCAAGTCACAGACATAATAAGCCAGTAAGTGCTGTAAAATATTTATGGCTGAAGCCCTTTTCATTAAAATAGTTGAGAGTATTTCCTGCAAAGTGGAGGTCTTTGAAATTATGTTTAAAGTTTTAGTGATCCTGATAGAAAACCCCCCAGGAGAAACGATTACTTCCTCCCATGTCCTACAATCGTTGTACTAAAAGACCCCTAAATGTCAGATAAAATATTTTCATAAATAATATATACAACTACATATTTGCCTTAGATACTTCCTTTCAAAATTCTGGTAGTTATTCACCCCTTATTGGAGAAAATCATATCTCTTTGAGTAGATGTTTGAAGCTGGTAGGCAGGGGTTTTCTCTTCCTACACAGTTAAACACATAGTCAAGATATTATGCTTGCTTTTTCATAGTTTTTGTGTAGGTTACCACAGAATAATTTTAAAGCTTAAGCATGAGAGACATATTTTCCTCTCATTATCACGCATTACATTATATTGCTTTGTTGACTTGCAGAGGATAATAGAACAATCACGGACTATTTTTGCCATTCTCTAATTCTTCTCAATTCCTGGAGATACATAACCCTATTAAAAATATTATGTACTACTCATGGAAGTAAAATACATCCTTTTCAAAGTTTAGACCCACTTTCACATATGAATCTTATTTAATAATAGAACTCTCTAATTTGTCAAGCTTTCAAAAGACATGTTGGTTAAATATTTTTAACAGTTTAAATAAACAAAAGCTATTGTCAGATGTAAAATGTGGATTTTTAAACTGGCTATTCATCTTAGCCCAGTAAATGGCTGTACCTCTTTCATAAGATATGCCTTTTCTTTTTCTTTATTTTATTGCATGTGCATTTAAAATCTCAAGACTTCTTTTACTCTTACACTTTGTAATGAAATAAATGTGACTTATATTTGCCACTGATTATGATAATGAATGTGGTCAACTGTCTCAGTTTCTAGGCAGTATTTTATTAAACCATGGAAACACAAGCATGTCCAGTCATGTGATCATACCCATATTTGCAAAAAAAAACCCAAAAACAAAACCAAAACCAAAACAAAAAAAAAGACAAAAAAAAAAAAAAAAAAAAAAAAACCACCAAAACAGCAAAACCCCTATAGTAAGTAGAGAAAACCTTTGTAAAAACGTTTGTAGGGTTTTTAAATTTAACACTAAAAATCAGCGTTGAAAAATTACTAACAGTTAAAAAATAAATATTTTGTCCTTCTGGCATGTGGAAAATTCATATAACTTTGCTTATTACACCTTCACCATCACAGAGATGCATTTGTATCTTGCTTTAATAAAATTGAGCTGTTTCCTTACTGCTTAAAGCTTGCTACAGATGAATGTGCTTTCATTAAAAGTCTCTGTTATCAAATATCCTGAAGTCTGTTTCTCTGATTCTCCATCCTTCTGCATGAAAGATGACAGATGAGTAGCTAACGGTGAAAAGCAGTCATAGTACAAATTTTAATCAAGCTTGCCATTCCAAGTGAAAAATATTTGTTACAATGTTAGTGAAGATCCTCATGTTAGCTTACACATGTAGCATGAATTTGCTTTGCTGGCTGTGTAACCCAGGGGGGTTATAGGATAAATAAACATAGCCTACAGCTTGCAGGGTGCATTATTTTGTGAAGGGAAGAACAAAAAATGTTAAACTCTTGAATGAAAAAGCTTTCCTGGGAACATTTCTCCTATCTAAAGCTGTCACTAATAGCCACCTGAAAAAAAGATGGAACTCCTAAAACATTTCCTAGCCCTGTTGTCCTCGAGGTTAATGGGAAGGACTTCAGAGCAAGTTGCTAAGTGTTAGCCATATGGAAATGTTTCTGCATTTCAGAAATCACATGGCAGCAAAGTGCACCTTGGCACCAGCAGTTCCAGAGGATTAAGTTGGACATATCTTACATCAATAGGAACAAATCTATTGAAGAATGACAGGTACAGTGTGTATAGACTAAATTACAACATCCTTGTAGTTAAAGACTTTATGAAAACAGTATTTAAATAGAAAAATGTACTTTTGAAATAATGCCTCCATACCCCTCTGCATGTATGTTCCATTGAGGTGGCAGGTGCCATGTGGCTGTGTGATTGGTAGAGGTAGATCAGAACAGAGATCTAGAAATAGATGGTAGATGTCTATAGTGACAATTACATTCACAAGACAGCAAACTCAGGCACTGAACACTTGTCTGTCCATCCTGCTCAATTGTCAGTTTGCACCCAGCTGTCATACAGATCATTACAATTAACTTTCTGACAGACAAAAGCTAGTGATGTTTCTGTATCTGGTCTTTAAAAAAAAAAAAAAAAAAGGGGAAAACCCCCTGAAAATGTAGCACTAGCCTGAGCCAGTTTCATTGTTCCTTCCTTGGATACTGCTGCAATACTACCCCTGTACCTGCTGGAGCACCCAGCATGTGAATTTCATTGTGCTATAAAAACATAGCTCCAGTAGTCTACAACACACTTTTCATGCTGTTTCAAGCAATTTAAACTGAAAAAGCATAGGAACAAAAATCACCATAAGCAGAGTGCCCAAGCAACATCCTGGTCTGTATCAGCAATAGCAGCTGCAGTGGTGCAGTGGTGCAGTGGTGCAGTGGTGCAGTGGTGCAGGGGAAAACAAGGGTTGAGGGGGTTCTGATTCTCTACAACTACCTGAAGGGAGGTTGTAGGCAGCTGAGGGTCTCTTCTCCCAATTAACAAGTGATAGGAGCAAAAAGAAATGGCCTTAAATTGTACCAGGGGAGGCTTAGATTTAATTTTAGAGATGTCTCCATAGATTTCTCTTGTGAAACAGTGGAAGAGACTGCCCAGGGAAGTACTTTAGTCACCATCTAGTATCTGGTATAAGCCATTTGGCCTATGGTCCAGGAACTGGTCTTTGAAACCTTATATTATAACAGTCTGGAAATTACTGTGATGACTCTATGAGACCATTCATATTGCTTCTACAATACTTCTTAGACGAAAGTCATGATGTCTTTCTGTGAAAGGGGCAATGAAGATTAACTGCAATTAAATTTCTTCTTCAGAATTTGTTTTTACTTTTCTCAGACATTAAATAAATGAGGCATATTTTTCTCTTTCAGAAAAAAGTAGAATTTTTCTGGATTTCTCCCTTCCTTTAAGGTGTTTTTTCCCCCACCCACTGGCACTAGGATATATAAAAGTAAATCCATCACATAATTCTTCTGAAACTCTTTATTCCCCCTGTTCTCACTCTCTGTAAAGTTCTGGTAAAAACCCTTGATAGATAAATCAAAAGTACTGGCATTGCTTGAACTCCACTCTATCTTCTTAAAATCATGTTGTGAGTTAATTTTGGAAGGCAACTAAGTCGCACATGGCTACTCACTCACTCCTGCACAGTGTGATGAGGTATGAGAATTAAAGAAAATGCACTTAGGCATAACAAAAAAAGGAATTACATTGAGATTTCTCATTGGCAGGCCGGAATCCAACCATTTTTCAGGAAAGCAGGATTTTATTGTACACACACAGTTACTTGCCATCACTCTGAATGTGCCCCTCTTCCTTTTCTTCCTCCACCTTTATAAGCTGAGCCTAACTCCCAGCTTCCTCACTCGTGGGGTGTAGTGAGAAGCAGAAAAGGCCTTGATGCTTTGAGAGCACTTCTCAGTCAATACATAAAACATCTTTGTGTTATCAACACGGTTTCCAGCACATATCCAGAATGCAGCATCTTACAATCTGATAAAAGGAAATGAGCTCTATCCCAGCCATAACTAGCACAGATCATGTTTTGTTTGTTGGTTTTGGGTTTGTTGTTTTTTTCATTAGAGCTATATTTTCCCTTCCTCATGTACAGTTTCTGGTTCAGAAAAAAAAAAAAGTACAAACTCCATATAATACTTGTAGCTGTAGAAAGACAGCATATTGGTTAAAGGTAACTGGTAAGACAATTTATTAGACAGTATATATAGATTTACTAGGGTAGCATTATGGGAAAAAAGTAGTTAGAATACACGAGCATTGTTCTCTGTAATTTAGATAAATGTCACATGATGCTTAGGTTATCTGTGTGAACTTGTTTGAGCATTTTGAATTAAATGAAATTATACTTTATAAGGAGAAAGCAGAAGAAAAACATTAAGAGAAAGAAGAGCTGTGCTACAGCATACCGAAAGTCTTTTGAGGAAACAAAGGTGAAATCACTGGAAGTATCCCCGTTGACCTGGTTATGTACACTGTTCTCTAACTAAAATCTGAGGTGAAAGACCACATTATAACCTGCATGCCTGAAGGAAAAAGTTGAAGTAGATTTCACCAAAATGAGGCTGTGACACAGAGACATAAAAATGTGAAAATGTGCTTAGACCAGGAAGTAAAAATTCTCCCTACAAAGTGCAGAAGTTAATATGACAAAGGAGTACCTTTATTTCCCAGAGATTATTTGTCTCCTTCAGCTGTTATGAAAGGTCTTTTCAATTTCTTGCAGTCTTTTGAATCCATTCCAGTCTAGGGCAGACAACAGGATAAAATGGAAGAATATAGGAAAAGGAGAAAAACACAGAGATTGTAAAATCAGACTGAATTGCAGAAATTCTACATTAACTGCTAATTCAAGCTGAGAAATCATCATCTGAAGTGTTTAAATGGAACAAGCAAAATACTACACAAAACACAAAGGTGCCTAAGCACTAACTTTATCCTGCCTGTCCCTCAGCTGCCACCCCTGTAGAGCAGTGGTCTTCCTGCAGAACTTGATTTGCACCATCTAGTCCCTTTAGGAGCTAAACACCTGAAATGTTTCTGATGCCTGCTAAGCACTTGTTGCTGGGCATTTACACAACTAAGTCTCTGCCTGGCAGATACAATTTTGAGAGTAAGACTGTATTGCCAGTAAAATAAGCAGCTTAAAGTGACTTTCCCACTTGTGATTCATGGATCTGATGTTTCATTTAACCTTTCATTAAAAAAATAAAATTAATCACCAGCTGATCTATACCTATATAAGTTAAAACTCCATCCCGTACCATATAGCAAATCTTATTTGCTTGATGTATTTTTGTATCTTTGATGTAATTTTTTTCTATTGTCTTCCACCAATTTAGGCTTTACTGACTTCAATTAATTATGAGAGATAAAGACAGAGAGACAAAATAGTGG
Organism: Erithacus rubecula; assembly: GCF_903797595.1. NCBI lineage: Eukaryota > Metazoa > Chordata > Aves > Passeriformes > Muscicapidae > Erithacus > Erithacus rubecula. Next base: position 26,975,347 of record NC_136685.1, on the reverse strand, counting down.
TTGTTTATTGATCATTCTCATTCTCTCTTAATTCTGAGGATTCAGCATCTGAAAAGTCTCATTAACTTGCCTAACTCAAGTGTTTTGTACCATTAAAAACAGTCTAGTATATCTTACTTAGACTTTAGTTGCAAAAAGTAGTATTCATTTTGTCATTCTGGATGAGTATTTTGAGTATCTTAGGTCATATTTTCATGATGGCTACTAGCTCTGAGGTTTTTGGGAGAAAACAGCCAAGAAAAATTTCAGTTTAATATGTCTGAAGAAAAGATATCTTATCTCTATATTAATTTGAAAAAACCTTCCCAATTATATGTCCATTAATAGGCATGGTGGGACGAGTGGATCTGTGTTCATTTCAAAATCTTAATAGCTGAGCAAACACTGCTTATATTATAGAAGAAATAATGCAGATACCATGTTTCAGTGAGTGGCTTGTGTTTCACTTGTCTAGCAGTTTTACAATCAAAAAAGCCTTCCAGATTAGGCTTAATGATGAGTTCTCACAGGAACATTATGGTGTTTTGTTTCCAGGTTACTGATCAACTTTCCTTACCCGAGCCTGGCAGCTGGTAGGTAGCCCCAGAGAGGGTTGTTGTTGGCAAGCCAACTAGCTGTATATTTTGCAAACAGTATTTTAAAGAAAGAGAATAAAATACTGAGTGCTTTCACTAAAAGTGGAACTGCACTGTCCTTGAATGCAAATTGCTCTCAAGAAGTAAATTAACAATTCACAAAACCAAAGAAATATTATTTCTGACCTCATTACAATAACAAAGCTATCTAATTCTTCTACGCGTCTAGGTGCCAGAATCTAATTTGGCTGTCTTTAATCTTCTAAGATAAAAAGGTTTAATATTTTAGTAAACAGCCTACAAATTCTATCAGACAAAGAATCTGCAAGGAATTTTTCAATGCTCTCTGTTAATGTGTCTGCCATGTTTTCCCTCTCAGTATAAATGACTTACAATGCTTATCATAATGTTTTTTCACTTCAGAAAATTATATTTACCTGCACTTTGTTCTGCCAGATTTGAAAATTTTTTGAGCAAAACATGTAATTTCTTTTGAATAAGATTACACTATCAACCCTTCCTTCCTTCCTTCCTTCCTTCCTTCCTTCCTTCCTTCCTTCCTTCCTTCCTTCCTTCCTTCCTTCCTTCCTTCTTCCTTCCTTCCTTCCTTCTTCCTTCCTTTCCTTCCCTTTCCTTCCTTCATTCACTTCCCTTCCTTCCTTCCTTCCTCCTTCCGTTCCTTCCTTCCTTCCTTCCTTCCTTCCTTCCTTCTTCCTTCCTTCCTTCCTTCTTCCTTCCTTCCTTCCTTTCCTTCCTTCCTTCCTTCATTCCGTCCGTCCTTCCTCTCCCTTCCTTCCTCCCACTTCCCCTTCCTCCTTCCTCCTTCTTCCTTCCTTCCTTCCTTCCTTCCTTCCTTCCTTCCTTCCTTCCTTCCTTCCTTCCTTCCTTCCTTCCTTCCCTAGTTACTATTAAAATAATCATGAGAAATCTGTCTTGGACATAACCCTTGAAAACTATAATTCCCTTAAATACGCCAGAATCTTTTTAGAATATGTATGGAAAACTCTTTTATATAGTGCTTCATACTTATTTAATGTTTGTCTTTAATAGATGTGAAAAAAAATAATCATATCCAGATATCTGCCTGAGTAACTACATGAATGATATCACTAAAAGCATTTAAAAGTTTGGGGACATAGATACCTACAAGTCACATTGCAAGAACCTCTCCTTTGAAATTGAATTCTATTTTTTGCTTCTCTGTAATTATTAATTATTCATATTGTAGTAAAATTTTTGTTCTTCAGCTAAACTTTAAATTAGATATTCACTGAATACAATTTATTTTCAGTAAATAATTGCTTACAAAAAAATATAAAACTACAACCACAGTGATATAATTAAAGCAGAATGGAGATCACAAGAAAGCAATTGTGTATTATTGGTTTGCTTGCTCATAATATCTGAGACATAATGGTGCACTTTAAAAGACAACTATTAAATTGGAAAAAAGCATTGCAGTTATACATTGACAAGTCCTTTTTACACAAACATCTGTGTATCAAAATCAGTTTTTAATACATCTTTAAAAACGCATCTAAAGTGGAGAGCTCCTAATCTTTGAGTAAGTACCAAGAAAGGGCAAACTTAATGATCAGCTCAAATACAGCCCAATATTATACATAATAGTTTAAAACAAATAAATAAACAAGAAACCCAAATATACTGGGATTTGGGTTGTGATAAATTGAGTCAATATTATTGAGTCAATAGGGCCTTGAAGGAAATAAATTTTCTTAATCAGATTTTATGAAATTCAAAATATGACCAGATATTAGCAATAAGTTTATGAATTCTGTTAATGATAAACAAGACAATTACATGTGTGATTTTGTTTCTGCCTTTGCTCATGAAGAGGATAATTTTGGAGTATTTCATATATTCCTGGTGTGCATTCTTGTTGCCTACCCAAGACAAAGTTAATTGCAATGATCAGTATCTTCACAAGGATATGAATAGATGTAGGTGCAAAAGGACCATCTTTTTTCCCTTGAAAAAGACATATAACAATCTAGGAATACTCACTAAAACAAACAAACAAACAAACAAACAAAAAAGAATGTCGTTTTTAAAAAAAAAAAAAAAGACTAAAAGAAAGGAGAACTTTTTGAAGTGGTCGGCTGCCTCTATCAAAATGGAATTTCCCAAGACATATACTTTAGCTGAACATGAGATTTTCAAGAGAAAAACAGGAACAATTAGATAACCTATAATATACATGAGCTAATAATAGTTTCTGGGGTATTCAGCATCAGTTCATGAGGAGCAATGGTATCTTCTCTATAATACAATATCTTGAAGAAATTGATTGATTTTTAAGTTAAGCATTTCAGTACAGTTAAATCAACAGTAGAATTCCAACTAAATACATCCTTAAAATGGTGACAAATAAATAAATTATTTAAAAATTTATTGAAAATTACAAAAAAAAAAAATTGACTATTTGCTTAGACTAATATATTTGCAAATGAATAAGGAGTGCAGGATCATTTATGCATCTAACACAAGAATTTTAATTTTAGGTTTTAAAATATTTTTTTCTGAAGTAATTGATTTACAAATGAACGTGTCATATGTATTTTTGTTCAGACACAAAGGCCCAAAGAGCAATACAACACCAGTGAAGGCTATTAGAAACCTTCCATTAGAACAATAGACAATGTATCAAACATAGAAATTAAATAAAGTGACAAATAATAGGGTAGGAGGAAGCAGTGGAGGAGAAAATTCAGAGCAGATATACAATGAATTATACCAGTGAAATAGCACAGTACAATTACTATGGGTGTGAAAGTTTCTATGTTACTCAAAAAAGACGTTTGTGAAACACCTATTGTGAATATGACGTGCATTTTAAACTTCTTTTAATATATCTCTAGAATTAGTTACTGATGTTGCATAGTCTTTCACAAAGGAATTATGTGTAATGTGGCACTACAGGTGTCAGAAAGGTGTCCGAACACGCAATTCCAACAATTTTGCAATGCATAAGAAAGAATTATTAAAAGTAGCTATGAAAAAAATCACAATTATTGAGTAGATAATATTTGGTCAATGCAAATATTTAGGATTAAAATGTGAGATATGTCAAAATTAGCAAGTACATGAATACCTGACAAGCATTCATTCTTTCCATCAGGAAAAACTTGATCCTGATTGCTATAGGAATCATTAAATAGCAAATGTGGACCTATGAATTTCCCATTACAAATACAGATAGATTTATCATAATCCCCTTAACATAATTTGAATGAAAACTCTCCCTTTTCCTACTCACTCCTCCTCCTTTTTTTTTGCAGTTACTAAGACATAAAATAGAAAATAGATGTGTAAATGGATTCTGTTCATTTCCTGCTTGGAAAGAGAAAAATAACATTTCACTGTTCATTCTGTTTCTTTTATCTTACTCTCCAAAACAAGCAGGAAGAAAAGTAGGGCAGTCTTTTGTAAAATGCTTATGCCAAATTAAACAGGCTGTAGGCCACTTTGATGACAATTTCCATTATTGGGCTGAATGAATACATGAGAACAGAAAGCCAAAATCTACTGTCTAAGTCTCTGGATGTCCACTGACTTTCAGAATCTTAGTCCTGCTTCTATTAACACTTCTTGTAATTAGGAAGAAATCTATCCACCTCAGACACACATCCCTGCCCCACCTTCTCTATAGTGCCTCCATCCAGCAGCTGTTCTTGGTTCACAGCAGGAGCTGGAAGTTCAACAGACAGAAATGAAATCACCTTTCTTCAAGCTATCCCTGCAAGGACAGAGGACACCGTGAGCTCCAGTTGTAAAAAACTATGAGTATGAAGCAAACATAACAAAACCCTCCCATTCCTACAGAAGAATGTCTCCTATTGTACAGGCATTCTTTTGCTTCTGCCATTGTGACACTTGCAAGCCTGGGTTATTGCAAGTAATAAATGTGCACACCAGGGGACATATATACACCTATGAATGTGATGCTTGCAATTCCAGACCTACACTGGATGGTAGCAATAAAGTCAAAATTTAGCAAGAAAGTAATGGAAAGTAATACAGATGGAAGATGACCAGGGCAACAGAAGAGTAAATATGATTAGATTATAAAGAGCAAAATTCAAATGCCTGGTGGAGAGGAAATGATAACAACCCCCAATGTCCAACTAGTTACATCCAGCAGAGGTAGCAATTTCTCTAATTCATCCAGACTAACATGTATCATTCTCTGCAACATATTCCTTTACACACTGAAGTGCTATTCAAATGTTGCTCAGTTATAACTTATTTTCCTAGCTGATTAAAATGTTGAGTATTAAAACTGGCACTGGTTCAACCATCAGAGTTCATTAAATTACTCAGGAGATGTGGACTGCGATAGTAAGGCCCATGAGATAAAATGAAATGTTCTATTTATCAAGTCATACCCTGCTGTGCTATTCATTTGGTAATAAAAACTTTATTTTCTCCACTTGTGTCCTCTCTCATTAAGGAGATAAAAGGCATACTCATTTTATTGGTTTGTACAAATACCTGAACAATCAATCAAAAACCAACAACCCTAGATAAAGCTCCTCTGGAACAAAAAAAATAAGAGTTTATTTTTTGAGAAATAATTACGTTCCTTTTCATAGTTGCATGGGTTTTTTGGACTAATCATTCATCACATATACTACAGTGATAAATATCCATTATCTGGCAAAGATTGTTCTAATGATATAAGGACAAAAGTTTCAGTTGTGCAGCTCTGATATGTTTTTTATGCCCCTTTTCACATGGTTTTGGTAGTGAGGAGGCAATAGGGATGGCTCCTCTGGGAGGAGCTGCTAGAAGTTATCCCCATGTCCAGCAGAGAAAATGCCACCCAGCTCCAAGATGGACCTGGTGCTGGCCAAGACCAAGCCCATCACTAATGGCAACAGCATTTCTGGGATAATGTAGTCAAGAAGGGGAAAAAGCCCCTGCTGCAACACTAGCAGAAGTCAAAAGAGAGGAGCAACAATATGCAAAAGCACCAGCTCTGCAGACACCAGGTGAGTGAAGGAAGGGCAGGAGATGGTGCAGGTGCCAGAGCTGAGATTGCCCTGCAGCCCCTGGTGCAGCCCATGGAGAGGCAGCTGTGCCCCTGCAGCCCAGGGGGGACAGGGGGGTGCAGATCCACCTGGAGGGCTGCAGGCCAGAGCAGGTGGATGTCTGAAGGGGTCTGTGACCCATGGGAAGCCCATGTTAGGGCAGGTTTGCTGGCAGGATTTGTGACCCCACTGGAGACTTGTGCTGGAGCAGTCTGCTCCTGAAGTACTGCATCCCACGCTGGAGCAATCTGTGAAGACCTGCAGCCTGTGGGAAGCAGTCATGTCTCCTGTAGGAGGGACCTCACACTGGAACAGGAGAAGCATGTGGCAAGTTGTCCTCCTGCAAAGGGAGGAGCAGCAAAAATTTGTGATGAACCCACCACAAACCCTGTTCCCCATCTCCCTGCCCTGAGGGACAGAAGGTAGAGAGATTATGAATGAAGTTAAACCCAATGCTTAGTCCTGACTTTGAGGACTTCAGGACTGAGGCTTGTGAGGCTCACTCTGAACTAGTCTTGACCTGTCTGGAGTTTTTGTTTTAACTGGTTTTGCTGTAAAAGCAAAACTTTTCTTTGTGATCAGGAGTCTATGTCTACAAGGTTTTAATTTTCCTTATCTCTGTGTGATACACCATAGTTTTTATCCAGATAACAGCAACAAGCAGTTATTCTGTATAAATTTAAAAAATTATGACTGTAACTTGATAATGTAGTGTGTAGAAATATATGCCTCTTTTAAGAGCAGAGGCCCAGAGAAGTGGAAATATAGGGTGCAGCATAAGGGAGTACAGACATGGGATGCTAAAACATGCTTCATAGGCTTGGTTCTGGTCATAAACTCATCCTTATAAACAATTGACCAGCAGTCAGTTAGAGAAGTTCAGACATGGAGCTAGACAAAAACAGTTTGAAGAATAGAAAGGAAAACAATTAGGAAATAGTTTGGATCATATCTAGCATATTTGAGCATAATGTGAACTTGCTGGCCAACAAGAAAGACCAAGGTGGAAAAGCAGATTAGCAAATGTTAAAATGAACTAAGTCCTGGAAAGGGAAAAAAACCCCCACAAGCATCATAGTCATCCTTGGTGAAGGGCAAGGGACACTGATGACTTATTGTTCCCTACTACAACAGATGGAAGGCATCAATATTACCACCCCAGAGAGAAGTGAAGAATAATTTTAAAAACCCCAAACAACAGGAGAGGCAAACTCCAGGAAATGTGTGTAAAAAAGTTAAATATGTTGCTATTAATACTTAGAACTTTTCTGTAAAAGAGAATTTGTTTTTTAATTTTTTCTGGCAGTGAATTGACTTTGGCTGGCTGTCAGATTCTCACCCAGCAACCTTTGCTTTCCCTCCTCAACAGGACAGAAGTAAGAAAAAATAGGATGCAGTATATTGTGAGTTCAGATAAAGACAGAACACCACTTATCAAGTACCAACATGGGCCAAAACAGACTCAATTTGAAAAAAATTGATCTAATTTATTGTAGGTTAAAATAGAGTTGGATAGTAAGATAAAAAGTCTAAACCACTCTCCCCTCATCACACCTCTTCCCTAGCTCAACTCCCCTATTTCATTGATGACTCTACCACTTCCTTCCACCCCAAACAGTGCAGAGGGAGGGGGAGCAGAGGTCATCTCCAATATTGTTTCTTTTCATGCTTTCTCTCCTCTCCAATGTGGTCTCTCCATAGGACACATTTCTTTCAGCAGTTACTCACACAGACAATTTCCAGCTCCATCGCACCCACTGCAGGACACTGCTAAGCTTGGTCACCAAGGTGGGGGTGCCTTGGGGAAAATGTATTGAGAAAAGGTGAGAAAACACCACTGAGGGAGGAGGAGAGAACAAAAAGAAACAGCAGAGAAGTCACCGAGAGGAGGGAAGAGGGAAGGGCAGGTGCTCCAGGTGAGGGAGAAGAGATTCCTCTGCACCCATGGAGAGACCATGGTTAGCAGATCTCCACTCTGCAGCCTGTGGACGACCACACACTGCAAAATAGGAAAAGCACGAGCAACAAAAGCATTGGAAAGCAATGTTAATGGATTGACCACAACCCCTCTCCACCTGCTAAAACAGTATTTCTTCTACAGATTTCATACCTTTGTAGGAAATACAGAAAGCACTGTTACAGGGTGTAAGGAGGAAAAGCATTTTCTATAATTGGAGATAATTATCGCTATGAATAACTGCTGTATATAAAGAGCAGTGACAGAAAAATGAATAACTTGGTGGAAATCACACAAGTAGTACAGTAAGAAATGAAATCAAACATTTTAGACATCTAGGCCAGTAGCATAAACACTACCACTGCCACTTCCAGTGTACTGGTACAGTATCTGTTAGAGATGTATTGTCTCCTGAGATTACATACTACCGACTGATTAAAAAAAAAAAAAAAAAAAAAAAAAAAAAAAAAAAAATATATATATATAAAACTTAGCCTGGAGCTTTAGCTTAGGTGCTGTTGATATGACACTGAATCATGTTATCTAGAATTACCCTATGTTTTAGTGTACTGAGCTGCTCTAGGATCAGGTAAGACTCTGAATGATTGTGAGAATGAAAACTCCCCTGTATTTTCAAGCAATCTCAGGCATTTTGTAATATTGCCAACAACATAGTTATATATATATTTAAATGTAGCAAGTTGGGAATGTCAACAGATCACTATTATCGGGTACTGGTTCTATAAATGGCAAATTTGAGCTTCCATTTCTTTGCTTAACATTGCTAATTGTTGCGCCACCTACTTCTCTTTTCTACATAATTTGTTTCATCTACTTATAATGTTCTGTCTGGCAACAAAATGAAGGATAATAAGTTAAAACCTCTTCTAAGCTTTAACTGCTACCAAAAATGTGAGCAGTTATGAAGGAGGATTGGAAGAGGAGTGTGGAGGGGGATTGGAAGAGGAGAGAGGCAGTCCTGAGGGAAGTAGATAAGAATTTAGGTATGTGTGGCTGAGATTAGTTGATGCCTAGGCAGAAACATATTGGAAAGCAAAAGGAGATTTCATTGCTTAAATACAGACTTTTGGGAGCACTTTTTTCAACATAAAGTTCCCTTTAGCCTTCCATTTTTCAGAAGATTCCTGCAGGTCACACTTCATATGCAGAAATCCCTTGCAGATACCCCAGACTCCTTTAGGGTTTATGAATGGGTGCTAGAGACTGAAGCTTGTATCTGTGGGCCTGAATTGTACCTCAGGTGCTTTCAGTTCCCTTTCAGTTGCTTTCATCTGACTGTGTGATGCAGTAAGGCATCAGGACTATTCAGAGAGCAGGGATTAGTGTTTGCCCTAGGTGTTTCTGGAGAGAATCTGTTGGGTAAACTCTGCAAAGTAGAGAGAATGACATTTCTTGCTGGTGGAAGTGTAGGCAGGAGATAAAAGGGAGAATCGTAGTTGTCAGTATTTTGGTATGTTCAAGAGCAGGTGATGATGGAGAAAGGCTCTCAGGTGAGGGAGGAATGAGGAGAGGTTGCTGAAACCTTGCCTTACCAGAGAACAATAGAAAGATATGATTTTGGGCTTAAGATTACAAATCTGTTTTTCCCTTGTAAGAAAAACAAGTTTTCCCCAAATGATAATTTTTGAATCTTGGCTCCATCAACCAGTCAAACAGATCTATTTAGAAGAATTAAATTACTCTAAATGCGTATTGTTTTAAAATATTCATCATCACTATCAAATGTCCTTGATTATTGCAGGACTGGCACCAAAACTCAAAATAAGTATTCATGAGATATATTTGGGAGGCATTTTTGTCTATGAAAATGCATTCTAAATCTTCCAAATTAATTTAAGAATGAGAGAGTTATAAATTTAGCCAGAGTCTAAATTAGACTATGTTCATATGGATTCCTATTAATAATAGGAATAGTTAGCAAATTGAAGTGGGTCATTTCAGTAAGGCTCACTAATTTACAGATTTCCAGGCCTATTCATCAAAATCTCATGCAGCTTGAGATTAGATATTTCTCTTATAGAAATGGATTGATGAAATGTTTTTGCAATAGGTGATGAAACAACAGAAATTATAAAGGAAAAAGTCAGATAGAAGATACTCAGAAAAAAAACAACAGAGGTAGGGAAGGATTAACACTGTACTGAAGCATAAAATTGGGAGAACAAATATCAGGAAGGAGATGTAGCACATGGCTTGATGAAGTATGCCTAAAATGTATATCATCTCATATTTTGCAAACCATTCTGAGCATGAAACCTCAAAAGGCAAAATGTCATACTGGCTGAAAAAACCAACAGAGATTTTCAGTGTCAAGAATGAGAAATAAAAGTATTTGAATTTTATGTGCAACCAAGCAACAAACCTTGCAAAAGAACTAATGGCTTCTTATGTTTCCTGGCTAATTACTGAATAAAAACACGTGCACACACTCAGAAAAAGAAATGCTCATTCTTCCCAATGCATCAAGATGTTTTGTTATACATGGGGGCACATTTACAACTCTACTAAAATGTATTCTATTGTCCAGTACTGAAGCTATTTGTGTTTGAATAAAGGTACTTGATGAATGTCTATGAACTGCCAAATAACAGAACCTCTTAAAATGTGATTGCAAAAGACTTGTAAGTCATTGAGTGTGGAAATGCATTTAATTCAGCTTGACCACTTGTCTTTGAAAGATACTTTCTTGATGGGAAGCTATAGCATGGGGTGTTATTTAGTAGTTCATTTTAGGAGAAGATAATAGGAAAATATTGTATGTGAAGAAGGGCTATATTGAACAAATCAATGTTGCAACATAGCTGAGAGGTATTGGAAAGCAGCAGAGTTTAAAGTAATCTGGAAAAGTTGTGGATTCCCAAATGAAACTTATATCAATTCTAATGTATTCTAAAAGTGATGTAAAAGAATAAACTTAATAGTTTTTCTCTTGAACTTGAAACTGGTTTATGTTTTGTAGAGAAACGGGAATAAGCTATCTTGTGAAAAAATTGTAATCTTCTTTTTTGACACCAAAATTGCACTTATTTCATATACTTGCTTGAGCTGCTCTTTATCCAAGTTACAGCCAGCAGGGCCTCGGTTCAGCTGGCTAAATATTGCTACTTGAGATGACCAAAAGGATCCTAGTATCTGTGTGAAGGAAACATGCCTAGGAATGGTTATTGACCAAAGATCTTACTGGCACGACACATTAATGCCAGGCAGGAATTACCACCGTATCTCTAATTACAGGAGAGACCTGTCTTTAGAGAATAATTTAAGCCCTAAATCTCAGTTGGTTATAGCAAGAGCTGGGAGACAGTGTGCATGTAGATGTTAATGTAACTGAGGTGTTTAGGTAAATTAACCTCAAACTGAACCCCTAAAAGAGGAAGATATGACTGGAAAGAAATATATAAATATAATTCCTTTTGTTGTGGAATGTAGGCAAATAGAATAGTCTTGGACTGCAAGCAATGAAGCCAGTCATGGCTTGCTATCTGCCAGCTCCCCTTAGGCATTTCTAAAATGTTTTGATGACAAACTGTCATTCAATAACCCTCAGTATCTGTCTTATCACTGAGACAGACTAAGCCCTCTTGGAGTTGTCATGAGATCAATCATACAATATTTGTTTCCTGTTTACCAAAGTAGTTCTGGCTTTCAATCATTGGAGAGTATTACATGTTTGAAGAGTTTCTATTTAATCTCTTAATCCATATCTACATAATGAACATTCCTTCCCTTTGCCCAGGAAAGTGGTGGAGTCACCATCCCTGGAGTGTTCAAAAAAGCACATAGATATGGTACTTGAAGGCATGGTTTGGTGGTGAACATGGTGGTGGTGCCAGGTTGATGGTTGGACTTGATTATCTTAGAGGTCTTTTTAAACCTTAATGATTCTATTATTCTTTGATACTATAATTCTATGCATGTGCAAAGGCCCTTTCTTCCTCAGACTTCATGAATAGAATGTGGGAGTATTGCCTTCCAGAGAGGCAACTCTGGGAGATTATTTCAATTTTCACTCTATTGCAGACAAGATTTGCACCACTGAATAAAAGAAGTAAATGAGATCTGTTTAAAATAATATATTAAACTGTTAAAACTGCCTCAAATTAGTTTTATTCAATTTGACCTAATTTAAAGAAAAAAGATACTTGAAAAAGGCGTGTTTTATACATCTGTAAAAGAAACCATTAAATAAAATTGTCTTGATAAATGAGTTAATAAAGATAAAAAGAGTTAAGGAACAATAATACGTATGCACAAATATAAACTATCTCAACACAGAAGAAGGCAAGGATGCATAGGTAGGAGAGGAATGTGACTGTCTTGAATTCTTCATTAAACTCAAACCTAAGCAGAAATCTTATAGAAAGTAGAAACAAGTTGCAAGTATCCATTGGGTTAATAAAAAAGTAGCACAAGAAGAAGAGATTTGGGTTGGAAAGGCTAAGACAGGAAACAAGATGCAAATAATATGAGTAATCAAAAATGGTAGTGAACTTTGTAGGGGGATTAGTATGAAATTGTTGGTCTACTGTTCACTGGGGAGGGTGGATTGCAAATAGATGACACCAAGGAGGATGAAATATTTAATGCATCTTTTTTTATTCTGTCTTCCCCTAAAGGTTAGCTTGAGCTACTGATTAGACTAGTCAATGCCAGTGAAGACAGAATAAGAGAATCATGAGAATGGTTTCATTACCAAAATATAGAATGTAATGGTTTTTTATTAGCTTTAGGATATCTGTGATATCTTCATGGAGCTAGCAGTTATGACACAAATCCTCCTGGAAAAACAGCTGGAGGTCAGTCAGCACACCTAGAAGTATCTTAGAAGCAGTAGATAGTATTTAGTCTGAGCAAAGACTACATGTTTGACCTGAATCTAGGCATCAGTAGAAAATTTATACTAGTAATGATTTACATAACTCAGCAATTTTGAAAACATCTCAAGGCAATTTACTGTCATCTCAAGAAGGATCTATGACTGCATATCAACTTGAAATTAGAACCCCTAAATTCAGATGTGTTATGTAGGTGCCTAAAGGTATGCCAGGTATTGGGTTAAAATACCCTCAAGTACCCACATCAAATATCCTTTTGAAACAGGGAACTTGAATCAGGGTAAGAATACCCTGCAACATCTCAAATAGCAACAGATGTTGCTAATCCTAAATTCTCACTGTGGTCAGTGGAATACAAAATGCATTTTCGATGCTGAAATTTAAGTTTCTTTTACCACTTGTGATCTTCAGGCTAGCTAATGAGGACATGGGACTCACACAGACCTGGTGTTATATCCCCAATGACTGTCTTGGAGATACAACATGACCTGAAATGATACTAGACACTTGTATGTGTAATTTCATCAGATTGGGGGTCTATTTTCTCTGTATTAAGAGCTTAGACACTTTCAAAACTTGTAGAACCTTCTATGCAGGTAAGAAGCTATGCTCTTACAACCTTATAAATTTAGCAATATGTATGTATTTGACATATATTCTGCCCAGAAGTACAAGGAAAGGCAGCACAGTAGTGATCACAGAAGTTATAGGGAATAGGGGTGTATGGGGGAGGGATATAGATTTACACTGACAAAGAAAAAAACCTGAATTAATAAACTGCATCAAGTTTATGAAGGATGACAGGCAGATTAATTAATCTGAACTTGAAAAAAAATTTGGTCCAATTCACCTAATTTTTTTAGATCATAAGATCAGAGGCTCAGGGAATTTAGCAATTTAGTGTGCTTTTAGCTATTATAAGTTTTTGTTTGGGTTTTTTTTTTGGTTTTTTTTTTTTTTTTTTTTTGCTGTTGTTGTTTGCTTTTTTTAGTTTGGGATTTTTTTTAATAATCCAGGTAAAGAAGTAAATTTTTGTCTATTCTTCTATAGAGGCCTTAAATAATGGTTGGAAAACTGTGCCCAGAGAATTATTTGTGATTCACTGCAAGAATGAAAAGATGCACACAGTGGAGCTTCATTTGTTTTTTTCATTAACAACAGGGATGATGGAATTGAGAGCATATGATTAAATTTTCAGACAACACATAGCTGGGAGGAACTGTAGGCATACTGGAGGATAGGATGGGAATCAAAAATGATCTTGACAAATTGAAGAAATGGTCTGGAAAAAAACCCAGATGCAGTTCAACACAGACAAGTGCAAGGAACTACATTTAGACAGATATAATTAACAGCGTAAGTGGGAAGAAAAACAAATGGTTGTGAAGAAATTAATTCCCTGACTTTTCAGGGATTATAGTAGATCATAAACTGAACTTGAATCTGTAAAATCATTCTGTTGTGAAAGAAAACAAACATCTTATTCAAACTATAATCAAGAATGTAAGTGTGCAAGATGTGTTAAACCTATTTACCCATTAGTGGGGCAACAGGTATAGTGCTGTCTGGGCAGGTCACCTTCAAAACGTGTCAGCCACAGAGAGGAATTTTAAAGTGAAGCAATCCCGCATGCAGATTGGAAATCTAGAAAGCAAGATCCAAAAGGAAGCATTGAGTGAAGTATAGAGAACAGGATGCCATGGAGAATACGCAAAAAATTCTCTTTTAAAATAAGGTTATTGTTACACAAAAATACATCATGCTGGGTCCAACAGACCAAGAGGCTGCTGAGGCTCTTACACCTCCATGCCATAGATGCAATTAGCAGCAAACTGAGCTTGTGGCCCCAGCAGGCACACACATACACACACACACACACACACACACACACACACACACACACAGAGCACATGTATATACCACATACACACACAGAGCTGTCCGCACAGACCACAGACACTGGGCACTCCCACAAACACAGACAGCAGAAACAGCCTTATACTGCCCCCATCTCTAGCTGAGGAGGGTGGAGGTTTGCTAGTGAAAATATATGTATGCACGTGAATATAAATATGTATCTACATATGTATAACATGGGCCTTTCTCAGAAGCTGGGCTCCAGCACTCAGTTTGTCCAATAGCTGTGCCTGGATCCCAGTCTCCCTGGTTTCTAGCACCTGAACATGCAAGCCCCTGACACTACAGCCCCTCTGCAGCTGCTGGTGTAGACCACCTCACTCAATACACACACAGTCACACTCCAACACCCAGAGCTGGCTCGGACTCCCCTGGTACCCTCTAGTCAAGTTCCCCAGATTCTCACCCTTACAGACACACAGCAGCAGGTCTTGGCTCTAGAGATTCCAGATCCTATAGTCTCTGCAGAAACTGCTGGCACTCCTCTAGTTTGCCAAAGTCTGGGAAAGTCCCATTTCCTCCTGGGGTCTCACTTGTGGAGATACCTCTTCCCTCTAGATCTCTGAAGTCATCTGCTCTCTGGCTCACCTGTCTGAATTTTTGCTAGTGCTCACACACATTCCTACACCAAGGATAACTCCAGGTGCTGCACTGTGGGCACATGGACCTCTGGCTCGTGTCCCACACCAGCCTGGCACTGGGGTTTCACTCAATTTGGTCTCTCCAGTCCAGTTGCTGGCACCCAGGGCAATGCACTCTCTGACCTGTGGTCCCACACCTATTGCTGGCATTCAGACCCCTACAGACATGTACACAGAAGAGGGAATCCCTCCCACAGAAAAATTTGATAAAAATTGTGCTGAGCAAACGAAGTGTGTGGCCAGACATTATTTTGAGCAGCAAGCTATTTACATGCAAATAGCTTTTTTAATCTCCTTATCCTTATGGTTTCCCAATCTTGTTCCTACTCAGGATTCCCTTCAATACTTTTGGTTCTTCCCTAAACATCCCATTATGAGTCTTGAGCAATCCCCAAAATGCTCTTCCCCTGCATCCCATAAAGTGTTTTATATACCTAGGGAGTCACCCCACTCATCCCAAAGGTGCTCCAGCACTGATTCATTGTGACGAATCCACAAGTGACACCCATCAGAGGGAATCGATGCTGGACCATGGAACTCATGTGATGCAGAAAAAGTGATGAAAAGGGTGCCTGTGGGAAGGAGTCTGAGTGCCAGCAGCAGGTGTGGGACCATAGGCTGGTGGGTGCATGTGCCTGGGTGCCAGGAGCTGGGCTGGAGAGAGCAGAGTGCCTTCTTGGATTGAACAATTTCTGAATGACCAGCCTGGATTTTTCATTTTTTTGGATTTGGGACATGATTGTATCCTTTGTACCAGTCTTGGGACATGTCTCCCATTGGTGAGCACTTTGCCTGAAGGGTAAAGAGCAGGTGGTCATAGGAAATCTTAAGCAAAGCCTAGAATATTTGATGGAAATGCTAACTAAATTAGAGAGTGAAATGTTTGGGATTCTTCCTGAACATGAGCAATTGACCAGCAATGAGATAAAAGGAGGACAAAATCCTAGCTACACTCTTTTACCTGTTCAATAATTTTGCACAGCTAGAACTGTAACAGATTTCAGCAGAATTAATCCCTAGATCTTCAAGATTCTTTCAGGTTACATATTATGAGGGAAACTTTCAAAAGCAAGTTCCTGCAGTTACTAATGTCAGCACATAACTTTTCTTCAATAGCTTAGTGCTTCTTTTCACCTCGTTGAACAGACAGCTGTAAAAATTCTGTTTATGTAAACAATACTAAGCAAGTTAACAGCCTGGTCATAGTAATAACAATTTGCCCAAATTCTACATTTTCCAGCTCCATGGAAAGAAATCTAATGAAATAATTCTGATTAGGTCATTCAGTCTTTTGCTAGTACATGCAAAGTATGCGTTAAGTAGTCAACATTAAGAGAAGACATAAGGACAACCCTTGAAAATGCTTAGAAAAAAGTCATTACCTGCGGTAGCCATTCATGCAATTATGAGGTTTTTTTTCCCTAATGAAAGTGGAAAAAATAATACAGTCTGGTTATGTTTTGTAGGGTTTTTTTCTTATTTTTATTTTTATTTTTATTTTTATTTTTATTTTTATTTTTATTTTTATTTTTATTTTTATTTTTATTTTTATTTTTGTTGGGTTTTGTTGTTTTGTTTTTTTTTGGCATTGCACTTTTCCATAATTTACATTATACTTAGTTACAGAATACAGAATAATCTTTCCTGTAACTCATCTTTACTTTGGTTGGATGTAATATTTGTTTGGAATGTTAATTGCTGCATAATTTTTCTGCATATGAAACAGAAATATTTATGGTATGAGGATGACCTAACAGTCAGAGATGGAATCTTCTGAGATGATTGATTTCATTTTGGAATTCTGCAGATGAATCACTTTAGAACATTTGCTTCAGATTCCCTTCATAATGAAAATTTATTAATATTTGCCAATGCTGGTATGCAGCAAATTTATTTATTTTTTATGCAATACTTTGAGGTAGTGTTATGGTGTATGGTGTTTAGTAAGTGCTTTAGTTTTTACAAGAGGCAAATTACTTTTTATTGTTTTTGTGAAATCTGTTCCAACAGTTTGAGATTTGTACTGGTCCACTTAAAAGAACACAAATAATGACATAGCTGTAGATTTTTATGTACATGTATTTGAAAATTGATATGAATTTCATAAAGATTATTTTAATCAGCAACAGATGTTTCACCTGTGCTAGTGTTCTTAACAGAAACCTTCATTTGATGTTCTCTAGAAACAGCAGACTTTAGAGAACTAATTAATAAAGTTTCAGTTTGAGTTTCTAGGCATTATAATTTAATAATTTGTTATAATCTAAATTGCTACAAGTAATTTAAAAATTCCGAGTATGTAATAAAGTGACTGTTCACTCTTATTTTCACCTCTTTCTCCAGGAAATCCATCCAGCATCAAGCTAAAGAAAGACCAGGATGTGAAATAAATAGTAAATCAGACTATGAATGTTCAGGACAAATTCATTTCTTTAAAATATAATGCTTGATTAATCACTGAGTTTAGAAACACTTAAGTAATCTTAAATAAATACCATTGCTGTTCTATGCATGCAAAATACTGCTGCTTTTTGTACAAAGGTCAGTCTAAAATCTAAAGAAATCACACAAGACCATAATGCACCTAAGTACTTGGAAAAATATGCCAAGATATAATGCTTTTTTCCATAATAAACTAATAAATACAAAATTGGGGGGGGGGGGCAGAGAAGAAGTGAAAAGGAGAGAAAGAAATTAATTAATAATTAGTTAAATAAATTAATTTACATTTACTATATGAGTTCATGGTCATATTGCCTACTATTAACAGAAAACAAAATATTAGGTTAGAAAAAAAATCATAAGCAACAGAAAAGAACACTTTACTTGTATCAGGACTATTTTGCTATTTATGTAAATTAAGCATCTTGCTAAAGAAGTTCGCAGGACATGAAAGAGTTGATGCAAGACACATGGGAAAAATGACCTGTCATTTTTTTCAGCAACATAATAATTTTAATAATTACAAAATGTAATTAACAAAAAGTTGTTTGCTACTGGTTCCTTTTTTTGATCATTCTGCCAAAAATTTGAAAGGTAATAAATTCTCTGTGTCTACCAGGAAAAAAAAAAAAGACTGAAAGCCATAAGCTAAAATGTCAGCTGATCCTGACTTGGAGCAGAACAGTTTGACTGAATAACCCTATGAGGTTCCTCCCAGTCATATTTCATATGAGTACATAATTAGAAATTGGCAAATGTTTTGAAAAATGGTTAGCTGAAAGCAAACAGAGCAGTCACATATCTTCCCCTGTGTGTCCCTGGAGCTGCTGCATTTGTGATAGTTCTGTGACACAGAACAGTCTTGCACCTGCCCAGCTTTTTTTTCTCTTACTGATGTCAAAGTGCATTATAAAGAGAGCCAAATATATTGTCCTGATTTCTCAGACTGTGTGACAGAGTCAATTAAAGGTTAATAGAGTTCTCCTAGGTCTGGCAGGAAGCTAGTGGCAGAGGAATATAACCAAAGTTTGATAATTCCCAGTTTAAATACAAGCATATCATACCTAGTGGTGTTCACAGTACTTTGAAAAGTTGCATGCACCTCATGTATATAGTTAGTCACTGGAAAAATGGAACTGACATTGGTATGGTATACGGAAATATTTGTTTGCCCAATCACAGACTGGACTTTAAATATCCCCTGCTTCCAGATTTATCCATTTTTCCAATTTTTTTGATCTACGATTAATCAAAAAAAATTACTCAAAAAGGAATAAAGATCACTCCAGTTTCCTCCAATTTTTCTTTCCATTGTATTATTCCACTGAAAGACTGAGATTGAGAGTTCCCCATATTTAAACATAATATGCTTGTGTGTGTATGTGTTGTGATTTTTTATTGTTATGTTATTTCCATGCAGCACAACTAACCCTATATTTTACTGTGATTTCTTTAGTTAAGTGGTACAATCTGTAGGGAAAACTTTCACAGCTGCTGTTCCCCTCCATAAAACAAGATTCACATGCTAAAACTTCTCTTCCACAGACTGAATAGGAAGAACATGTGAGACATTTCTCTTATAATTGTTTTATATTTATTGACACATTTTGATGGTATGTTTATGCTATAATATGTATACCTACATATTTAAAGAGCATACTTAAAAAAAAAAAAAAAACAAACAGAATTCAAGATTTTTAGAACTATTAACATGCTGTCATGATTAGAAATTCTAGTGATTTTAGTGTCATAAAAATTGTGATGTGCTTTACATCCTTGGACATTCATATTTCTAAAGCCTGTGCAATGCAAAGCTTGAACACATTAAAGTCACTTTTGGCAGGCTGCACACCTTGCTGGTTTAGGTGTAGCCTCTGTGGACCAAAGCCCCTGATTCTATTTTCTGTCCCACAATGAATATCTCTAAAAGTATGTCCAAGACATACTGGAAATTACTTAAATTCTAACTCCTAGTTCTGCTGAAATAAAAAAACAAACAAACAAACAAACAAAAAAACAAAACAAAAAAAAATCAAACCAAAAAAAAGGAACTCCTAAATAATATTAAATTTACATGATTTTTGAGGCATGGGTGGGTTTTCATCTTTTGAGAGAGGCTGTGTATCTGATTGTATTTGGGAAACTAAGAAAATTACAAGACCAACAGGTGTTTCCCAAGAATTACAGCTGTTGAAATTTGAACCTCAGGGTGACAGCCTAGAGTCCTTACCAACATCCTTGCTTGGTATGTGGTGGCAGAGTTTTATTTTATTTAAATTTATAATAAAAAAGGTTTCACAGACTGTTTTGCTTTGTACAGGAAAGAGCAAATGTAAGATAATACAAGTATGAAATGGACCAAAAACCTTTCATTTCAGACAAGGAAAAATGCCAAGAAGGTAGGTAGACTTCAGTCAATAACAACCACAAAACTGTAGTAAACAAGCTGTGGGATCTGACAGATGGTGCAAAACATTTTGTATGCCCTGGCATGAAATACTGTCTTCCTTGAATTAATTTTAATGCTTTTATTTCTGTGGGGGAAACCTAATCATAACACAAAATATCCAATTCCTGGAATAATAATTTTGGGTAGAAAAGGTTCAAATTCATATTCCTTGTCCACATTAAGCCAAAAATGGATTTAGTTTTTCCCTTTTGTTTCCCTGTACTTTATCAGACTATTGTTGAATCCTCAGTACTTTGTCAGACTGCTGGCTATTTTAAACCTCCTAATCTAATTTTCTTCAACTAACAACTAACTTTCCCTAATTCCATTTCTGTTGAAATTAACAGATTGTGTTTCAATATGATAATCATGCTTCTGTGAAGAAATGTTTATTATTATCTCAGGTTATATATTTATCTATTGTTGACCTACTTCTTTTTTTAATCATACATTCTGATTTTTAGTCATAAAAAAAGAATCAACAAATATAAATAGCAGTACAGAGCAATGAATAGCATGAAAGTAGAGTTAAGACACTTTAGTGCTGAAAACAGAAATAGTCAATGGCTTGGCACACATGAACCAGTGTAAAAAATCTTCAAAAATGTAACAGGACAATCGAGTGATTATAATAACCTGTGTTAAGACTAGTCTTGACAATGGCTGCTATGATATAAAGAACATTACAAAATTACCTGCCATCAATATATCAGTGCTTACTTTTGTATGTATTCTTGTATGCATATTATGAAAAAATAATATTCCTTTGGAGACAAGAGCTGCTAAATTAAGGAAACACTGAATTAAACAATGAACAGTCCTTCAATTTACTTTTAAAGAGAAATTGTGCCAAGTGTCAAAGAATACACTTTGAAGGTCATAACTGTAGTGGCATGTCTGTGAAAAAAACATGTTGCATTTTACTTTTCCCTTCTAATAGTCTTTCAAACAGCCAATGTTGTTGCAAAGTAATATTTATGGTGTCAAACTCTGTCTCTTCTATTCCTTCATTCATTATTGCCACTCACTATCATTACTTTCCTTTTTCCTCCAGCAGCACTAACCTTGTCTCTGTCTGTAAATGCACAGAGTACTTTAGCTTGTGGACAATAATGAGTAGTTTCAGTGCACCCTTGGAGTTGAGATCATTATCTAGCACATATTTCCCATTCCTCTGCTTTAATTTGTAAGGTATTTGAGTACATTTTTCTCTGACATTTTACTTCCAGTGCAATAGCATCCCCCACTATAGACCTCCTTCCTGAATGTATCAATGAAACTTTTTCTGAAAAACACTTTTTAAGAAATTTCAGGTTGCCAAGTCCAGATGCTAGATCACTGAAAGTCTGAAACTGCATCAGTGCTGTTTTCTGAGCATTTTTTCAGGCTTCTTATAATTTCTAACCTCTCAAGAAATAGTATATAATTTCTCTCCAGAATCACAATCAATTTTTCTAATCTCACATAATAAATTTTGTCCCAAAACCACTTGGCATCTTACTCATTGATACCACCTTTTTAGTTCTTCTGGGTTATTTCTCTGGATTTCTTCCTTTTCTGCCACAAGACATTGAATAATTTTCTACTTTTTAAACAGTATCTTCAGTCTTGCCTCTACTGAGATTTTGTTGTGCTTTATCTGTAGAGCTGTTTCATGATTTTTCCTATTTTGTTTTTCCCTTCTTTTTTTTTTTTTTTTCACTGTGACTGGTACCATCTAACACAACTGGATAAAACTGTGCCTTCTACCAAGGCAAAAAATATTGGGCAAGTTTCTCACATAACTATATCTACATATATTTTGAATGGAGACTAAATCCCCCTCAATTTGTTCAGTATTCTGAGACACATTATTTTCTGTCACAACAAATTTGTGCATTTCTACATGATGATCCTTCAAGATACCTGGATGTATTTTTCTCAGTGTCAACTATTCACTTGTCAGTATCACTTTGAAAAGCACGTCAAAGCTTGTGAAATTTATTTTTGGATCGTGAACTTTGTCTTCAACTGTGGCTAAAGTTTATTTAGTGATGCCAAGAGAAAATCAAACAAATAAAATGAGAAAAACATCCAGTCATGTTCGAATCACTGTAAGTGATAATTAGTTGTTACCAGGTTCATTTTTCCTTGGTATTTAATTTCTGTGGATGGTTACAGCTAAGAATTATTAAATTTCATATGATAGATATTCAACAGTAAGAAACAGATTATACATACAAATTCATCAAATTAAAAATAATGAATAAGCACTGACTGAAAACATCTGTCAATCTTGGGTCATGTAAAGGCTAATAGTTGCCTGGAGCCAGTGCTACAGCTAGATGTCAAAACAGAACAGTTGTAGTGTAATGTCACCCTCTTTTCTGGATAGCCACCACTACATGTGCAAACACATAAAATGTTATGGTAATTGTAGATTGCATGTGTTTTGATTCCTTCTTAGGGTTATGCTTATCACAGGTAAACCAATTTACCTCTTACTGTAAGCAGAGCTCTTGCTGCCACTCTTCAATTTTACTTTTTTTACTAAAAATCTGTGCCTTCTCTTATGAAAACTGACTCAATATAACTATTATTTTTAAAGTCTGCTTTTGTAATTTTTTCCTCTCCCACTAGTTTTTTTTTTTTTATTTTTTTTTTAAGAAAAAAATCAAACTTTAAAAAAATCTTTGTTCTTTGGTATCTTCTCTCCCTGAAATTTATTTCCTCAGTGCTATCCAATTTAAAAGTAGATACTTTTCTTCTGAGCTTATGATGTGCCTACTGAGATAAAAATAATCCCACTCTAGTTCTATGAATAAACATTTAGCCGATTTCTTCTACTTATCTCTTGCAATCTGTGAGAAAGATTGTGAAAAAAAACCCTAAATGACAGGTCTGTGAAGAAAATCATCATAAAAAATTAGTCTTCTCAAAGATTTATCCAACTTCTTGTTTGCAGGGTGCTGTACCCAATTGAAACCTCACGCAGACGAGGTGAGCAAAAGCACCAGTGTCTTCAGCTGTGAAACAAAGCCCCAGAGCTTTGTTTAGTTAGGATTCATTACAGTGCTAGCAGAGATAGATTCAGTGTGGCTGAAAATATATCTGGAGGCTGAAACTTTGCAGAATCTTTTCTGTGTGCTAGTTTGCATTATGATTCTCTTAGAAATCTTAAAATTCTAAGCTTTGGGAAGCACATTGTCCCCCTGTTCAGAGCACTCAATTTTTTGGCCAGACAGATGTGTTTTCCTTTTTGCATCTTTGAATGATTTCTCTAGGATCCAGATGGGACAAGCAAGGCACACAAACATAGTTTGGCTTGTTCTGTAGCTTGCAGTATGAAAGATTCCTCAAAAATTGGAGCAGTCAATAGTATTTAATAATGTGTTTGTAGCATTTAAATTCTCCCATTCATCTATTAAAAGGAATCCTACATAACCTTCAGTGCTTTTGCCTCTGTGTAAGAAATGTGCTATGAGTTATATGCTGTTTCAGTTGCACTCTTTCCTTTATTTCATTATAGCATAGGATATGAGAAGAGTTTTTGATCCCAGTTATGAACAGTTTTATTCTTCCAAATCCCATCTTTCAGATGCATAAGAGAGAAAAGCATATTCCACTTCCACAAGGGATAGGGAGGAATATTCTTTCTCCATCTATCCAAGCCTAATAGCTCAAATGTCTTTCCAGCAGGATTCAGGTATCTAACACTTTTTTTTCTAGTGGTCTGTAGTGCCACCTCCTATTTGTTACAAGTTTCTCAAGTACTACATATAAGGAATTTAGTATTTGAGGTTTTCAGCTGTAGTGGGTTGACCCTGGTTGGAAGCCAGGCACTTACCAAAGCTGTTCTATCACTTCCCTCCACAAGTAGCCAGAGGAGAGAAAATACAACAAAAGTTTCCTGTGTTGACAGAGAGAAATCACTCACTGAATTCCATCAGGGGCAAAACAGACTCAACAAGAAGAGTTCACCCCATGGGCAGCAGCTCTCCACAAACTGCTCCAGTTAGGGTCACTCTTCCATGGGGTGCAGCCCTTCAAGCACAGCCTGCTCCAATGTGAGTTCCCCAGAGAACAACAGGTCCTGCCAGCAAAACTGCTCCAGCATGGGTTCCTCTCTCCATGGCTCCACAGGTCCCTGCCAGGAGCGTGTTCCAGCACAGGCTTCCCATGGGGTCACAGCCTCATCTCAGGCATCCACCTGCTCCAGTGTGGGTCTCCCCCAGGCTGCAGGTGGATCTCTGCACCCCCTGTCCCCCCTGGGCTGCAGGGGCACAGCTGCCTCTCCATGGGCTGCACCAGGGGCTGCAGGGCAATCTCAGCTCTGGCACCTGCACCATCTCCTGCCCCTCCTACACTCACCTGGGGGTCTGCAGAGCTGTTCCTCTCACATATTTTCACCTGCAATGAAATCTGTGCAATGCCTTTTTTCCTTCTTTTTTCCTTGACAGAGGTGTCAACATCATTTCTAATCGGCCCAGCCTTGGCCAGCAGCTCATCTGTCCTGGAGCTGGCTGGCATTGGCTCTGCTGGACATGGAGGAAGCTTCTGGCAGCTTTTTACAGAAGCTCCTCCTGTAGTTCCCCTGGCTACCAAAGCCATGCAAACCCAGTACATAAGCCTGTTTTCCCATATATCAATGACCATGCATAACTTTTTTAAGAAAGTAATTTCCATGTGATTATTCTTTTCTTTTTGTTCATTTATGTTTTTATATTGTTTTTCATTGTCTTCTCTCTCTTGCACACTTAGTACTTTCATGTTATTTTTTCTTAATACCAAATGGGATCTTATTTCAGGAAAGCTTATGTATAATTATCTCTGTTTTCTTGGGAAGGAAGGCATTAATAAAAAAGTGGAAAAATAAAGCTGCTCAGTGAATAATTATGTGTATACTGTGAAGTAGGTGTAGTTTGTGCTCCACAAGTGTGATGCTTTCATTTTCCACCCTCGGGGAACCTACCAGAATGAACAGAAGCCTCTCTATTATTTCTTAGGATTATTTCAATGAAAAGCAAAGGTGCATCACTAGGACTGACAGCAGCCAATTTGAAGTATGATTAGCTTATTTGTCTGATTTTGAGATAAAAATAGAAGGTTTGGATGTGGAATGCTGTGCCATGCACAAAGGAATTTTGGAAACAGGAGAATAGAATTTCCTGCTGCAGGCTCAAATCACAGCATTTCTCATCCAGTTCCTCTTGCCAGCTTTCACCAGTGGAAGCTGTTCCTCTGTTAGGTAATGCTTGATGAGTTTTACACTGGTAAATTGTTATGTTGTTAGCTGTTTCAACAGCCCGCTTAAAGAGGCTGTGTAATGCTTTCCAGGCATAGTTCAGCTTCTCATGTTATCACTGTAATGACTCATCCAGTTTTCTAATATAAAACCAATTCTGGCTTGCAACACATCTCTACTGGATGAGGGGAAATTTAGGAGCTTACAACTAAATGAAAGTACTATTTCAAAGTTAGTATTCATGCTGCCTGACCTTTTGGCACTTAATGATTAGTAAGACAAATACATTATTATTCTGTGTCCTGCTCCCAAACTATATCTCATCAAGAAGACATAATAGGTGATTTTTAATTGCCTGTTTTCTAGTATTTACTCTGTAGAATAGATCTGTTCAGTCTGTGACCAGGTTTTTTTTTCCTAGTGTTGGTGTGGTTAGACAGGAAAGCACCACAGAGCTGCTTCATCACTCCCCCTCAGTGCAGTACAGGAAGGAAGGAGAACTAACACAAACATTCAATAAAAAAAGTTTCACACTTGGAAGCAGACATTTCCCTCTATTCTTTCGCTCTTTCATCCTGAGATCTTAGTGACTCCCATTCCATATTAAACACACTTTTAAATTAAATGAGCTCTCACCTTCTTTCATAATTGCCTGAGTCAGCTCAAGACAAGAGTGTTTTTTAAATGTTCTTAGAGGGATCCATAATAAGCATTTTCTTAACTTTTTTAAGTTTTAATTTTCAGAAAAATTCAATTGAGTTTTTCAAAAGCTAGTTGCCAGTTCAAAACTTTTAGTATGTGATGAATCAAAGAGAGGAACACCTGTTGCTGTAACTGAAGCCAATTGGAGAAAGGTTAAGGTATCTAAAATTAGGGAATAATTTTGTAATCATGGGTAAAAAATAATTTTTGTTCTCACAATTTCTTTTACAAGTTCTTTTGTTCCCTTCCTCAGGTACTTCCCAGATATAATAAAGCTTAAGGATCCTAAGCCTTTAATGTGTTTTATTCAGCATAACATGGGCCTGTGAGGGAGTAAGGATTTCTACTAAGCCTTCCAAGTCTGGGGCTCCTGCCCTCTAGACTTTATTTTCACTTAAAAATTGACAGAAAAGGCAAGAGGCCAGATTTACTGCAACTTTATTCAGAGCAGATGGAAGCAGATGAAACTATAAACAGCAAAGTAGCAGAGCATGGAAGTTAACTAAAACACTAAGTGAAGCTGTTAAATCTGACACAGGGACTAAAGATACACTTCAGAAAACATTGTTGCTGAATTAAGCACTGACAGAAAGCAGGATCTGATTTCATAGGACAATGAAAACCAAACCAGTTTTTTAAAAAAGTTTTAAAAATATATTAAGAAATAATCAGTGTTAATTTAGAAAAGCATCAGATTAGTTGTTCTAATGAGCCTTAGAAACTGCCAGTGCAATGTGTTCTTGATTTCCATCATAAAAGAAAATGTGTAAATTTTGGTGAGTAAACTACTTCTGAACATGAAGAAATTGTTTCCTTTTAGGGCCCATAAACCTGCCTCTAATTTTATATGCATAAAACTATAAATCATAAAAGATCTGCTATGAGCAACATATTTTTTGAAGTATTTTTAATAATCACAGAATTGTAGAATCATAGAACAGCTTGAGTTGGAAGCAATCTGAAAGATGATCTGTTTCCAAACCCTTTGCCATGGACAGGAACACCTTCCACTAGACCAGGTTACTCAGAGCCCCATCCAAACTGTCCTTAAATACATCCAGGGTAGGACAGTCACAGCTTCTCTGGGCAACCTGTGCCAGTGTCCCACCACACTTGGAGTAAAGCGTTTTTTCCTAATATCTAATTGAAATTGACTCTCAGTTTAAAACAATTCCCCCTTGTCCTGTTACCACATGCCCTCATGAAAAGTCCCTCTTCTTATTTGCTGTAGTATCCTATCGGTACTGAAAGGCTGCAATAAAGTCTTCCTGAAGCCTTTTCCTGGCTGAATAACCCTCTCTCTCTCTAAAGGTGCTCCAGGTCTCTAATCATCTTTGTGGCCTTCCTCCAGACTCACTCCAGGTCCATGCTCACAAGAGCAGGGTAGAGGAGCAGGATCACCTAACCCTGCTGGTCATGCTGCTTTTGACACAGTGTTTGCTTTCAGAGCTGCAGCTGCACACTGCCAGCTCTTGAGCTTCTCATCAGCCAGTACACCTAAATCCTCTCCTCAGAGCTGCTCTCAATCCATTGTCTGCATAGTCTGTACTTCTGTTTGCAATTGCCCCAAACCATCTGCAGGACCTTGCACTTGACGTTGTTGAACTTGAGGAGGTTTGCACAGAAGCACATCTCAAGGCTGCTCCTCTGGATGGCATCCCATTCCTGCAGCATGACTGCACCACACAGCTTGGTGTCATCAGCAGATGAGGGTACACTTGATCCCACACTATGTGTCATCAACAAAGATATTAAACAGCACCAATCCTAATGCTGATCCCTGTGGAACATCACTCATCATGCTGTTTAGAGATTGAGTCATTCACCAAAACCCCCTTAGTACAACCACCCAAACAATTCCTTATACTGAGCATTCCATCCAGGTCTCTCCCATTTAGACACAACAATCTTATGTGGAACAGTGTCATATGCTTTGCACAAGTCCAGGTACATGGTGTCACTCTTCCCTTATCTACCAAACATGTAATCCCATCGTAGAAAGCCACCAAATCTGTCAGATATGATTTTCCCTTATTGAAACAATCTTGGCTGTCACCCACCACCTCCTGTTTTAGACATAACTTAGCATTATTCCCAGGAGGATCTGCTCCATGATCTTGTTAGACACCAAGGTGAGACTACTTTTTATTTCCAGGGTTGTCCTTTCCCCCCCCTTTTTAAAAATGGGGTTTATGATTCCCCTTTTTCAATCACTGTGAATCACATGACCACTCAAATACAATGGATTGTGGCTGAGTCACTTATCCATCAGTTCCTCTGCACTCATAGTGGCATCTCACCAGGTCCCATGGACTTATGCACTTTCAGGTTTTTAGATGTTCTTGGAACTGATCTCCTACAGCAGGCAGTTTTTCATACACCCAGTCTTTGCCTTTGTCTTCCGTGACCTGGGTGGTGTGGTTGTAACCTATACCAGTGAAAACTGAGGGTAAACATTTGTTGAATGCCTCAGACTTCTTCATATCCCTTCTAACCAGGTCTTCTGTTTCCCCCTAGAGATGGCCTGCATTTCCCTAGTCTTCATTCTATCACCAGTTTAGCTATAGAAGCTTTTCTTGTTGCCCTTGAATTCCCTGCGCAGATTTAATGATATATATACTTTCCTTTCCTAACACATTCCCTGGTGCTTGGACAATCACTCTGTGTTCTTCCCAGGTTAGCTGTCCTTCTTCCTACCCTCTTTGGGCTTAATTTTATGTTTCAGCTTGCCCAAGAGCTTCTTTGCTCATCCATGCATACCTCCTGGCATTTCCCCCCACCAACATTTTCGTCTTTTTTGGCATGCATTGCTCCTGAGCTTGGAGGTTTCTTGGGTTTCTCTTCCCTCCAGGGCTTTATCCAATGATAATCTACCAAGCAGATCCCTGCCTGAAGCTCAGGGTAGCAAGCCTGCCATGCATTCTGTTGACTAATCTCTTTCAAACTCCTTCCCTTTGACCAGTAGAATTGATGAAAAAAATGCTGTTCTCTAGAGATCCTCACTGCTTGTTCCAGGACTCTCTAATCCTTCCTGGTGCTCTTCACGCTGTTCCTGTCTATCACTGGTGCCCACATGGAGCAAGAGTAGCAGTGAATAGTGGACTGCAGAGGCCTGCTGTTCTCTCAGTGACATCCCAGATAGGAGCCCACAGCAAGGTGCACACCCCTCCAGAGTGTGCCAGGCTCACAGACCTGCCCTTGTCCCTTTCAGAGGGAGCCCCTGCTGCCACCACCATCACCTGTTTGTTGTGTGAGCTACCAGCTCCTGCCAGGTCTCTGCACTCTCCTGGGGCTTTCTGACTTCAGGACCCACTCGGGTATGCTGAGATCCCCCACTGCACTGAGGAATGCTCCTGAAGGCAAGCTTATCACCTTGACAAGCAAATTCATCACTGAGATGCCTTTTCTTTTAAGAAGTGTAGGTACTTACGAGTAGCTATGGGAGTCACAACTAGCAACAGTCTCTGTTAAGTGCATTACAGCATAAAACATGGTTCAGGTACATTTTGTTTTGCCCTTGGCATGCTGGCTAAAATGATGCAAGGCTGGCTGCTTGTTTACACATCTCTCCCCCTGCTTCTCTCTATTTCTGATAGCCAGGTTGATTTCCTGTCTGAATCAAGACTGGATTGGTGAAAGCTTCTATAATCTGTCATTAACCTATGGATGCCTTGAATTAGTAATGATGCCTTTAACAGCAGTAAGAGAGTGTGTACAATTTCTTCCAAGTATTTCCCATTTCAAGCATAGTATGAAGAAAAATTGCCATCTCAATTGTTGTTTTACATACATAGTGTTTTCTATTATTTTTAAAGTGATGGCACCTGTATTTCTGACAATTAATGCTTGATTGTAATCTGTTTGCAGTTGAGTGACTTTATAATTCCTTATAGTGATCATATGCATTGGGTTTACATGGCAAGGTTTAGGTACTGAGGGGGCTGTAGGTGTGGCTGCTGTAAGAAGCTGCTTGAAGCTTCCACTGTGTGTGACAGACCCAGTGTCAGCTGGCTTCAAGACAGACCACTGCTGGCCAATATTAAGTCCATCAGTGATGGACTGATGGAGTGGTAGCACTTCTGAGATAACATAGTCAAGGAGGAGGAGAAAAACCCAACTGGACAGCTGCAGGCAAAGAGAGAAGTGAGAATACAAGAGAAAACAGCTCTGCAGACCCCAAGGTCAGTGAAGGAAGAGCAGCAGGTGTTTCAGGTGCAGGAGAAGAGATTCCTCTGCAGATATAGAACAAGGTGGGGCTGGTGTTCTCCTGCAGCCCATGGAGGGCTGTGGTGGAGCAATCTCTCTACAGCCCCTGGAGGATTCCACACCTGAGCATGGATCCCTGAAGGACACTTTGACCCCAGGTAAAGCTCAAACTGGAGTAGGCTCCTGGCAGAACCTGTGGTCCTGTGGAGAGAGCAGCTCATGCTGGTGAGAAGTTTTGGCCCAGTGAGGGTCACATGCTGGAGCCTTCTGTTCCTAAGGGAATGCAGCCCATGGGAGGGATCCATGCTGGAGATCTAATGAAGAGCTGTAGCTTGTGTAAGGACTCACCTTGGGGAATTTTATGCAGGACTGTCTCCTGTGGCAGGGGAAGAGTCTGAGGAGTCTTCCCCTTGCAGAGGAAAGATCAGCAGAGATAGTGTGTGATGAATGGACCAGAACCCCCATTCCTGTGCTGCTGGCAGAGAAGGATTCAGGAGTGAGGTTGAGCTTGGGAAGCAGGGAGTAGGGGAAGCTTTTTTAAGATTCAGTTTTTATTTTTCACCACCCTACTCTGAGTGGATTAGCAATAAATTAAACTAATTTCTCCAAGCTGAGTCTGTGTTGTCCATAATGATAGCTGGTGAGTGTCCTTGTCTCAAATCACCAGCATTCTCTGGTACTATTCTCTCTCCCTCCCAGCTGAGGAGGGGAGCCCACTTCAGTGGACACCTGGTATCCACCCAGGGTCAACCCAACACATCATATAATTGTGATAAAAATAAAACTCAGGAAAAAGATAAATAGATGTAAATTTTATGAGGACAAGAAGGGCATTCTAAATTTCAACCATTATCTTTGAACTACTCTAAATATATTTATACAAAGATGAGGTCATTTAGAAATAAAGCTTCTTGGCTTTGGAGTAGGCATGCAGAGGAGGAAAAGTTAATTTGATGCGTCCCTGCAGTTTCTGTTATGAAAAAATGAGTGTGATGGGGTGACAGTAATTAACATCATCATGTGAAGAAATGACACCATCCATGTTCTCTTTTAGGGAATATAAAATGGATTGTTGATTGTAAAGCTAAGAGGCAAATCAGAGTATGGAGGGAATAGCACTTCTGATGGAGAAATTTTAAATCCCAGAGATCTCAAAAATAAAAGCCAGCAGAATAGAAACTGCAGATTGTTTAGTCAGAGGAACATATGGCATCATGCAAAATACTGAAACTGAATGATTAAACAGACAGACTGAACATTTATATGCACAGTACAGAGCTTGTAGTCTATTTAAAGTCAAAGATAAGTACTATTCCTAAAAGCAAATGAAATCAGAAGATCATTTCTGGAAGCAATAGGCACAATTTCATGATGTTGAGTACCTTGATTACCTCAATTAGAGGCATAACACGGATTTACCAGAATTTGCTTGCAAAAACCATTTTTTTGGCTAGCAGAATACGCCAAGGTAGTTGAGTGTGTGTGTCTGTGTGCATGTGGCCTTTACATTATGCCAAACAGTATACTTATATATATACACACACACGTATATATAATAAAAAATAAATTATTTTTGTTTACCCTTAAAGACTGGTGTCTGCAATGTTGCTGTTGCAACATTCTAGCAGAACTACTATGAACTCTATATAGAAATTGGAATTTATTTATCTCCATGGTATCTGAATAAATCATACAAGGACCAATATTTTCTGCAATAAATAAATAACTGAAATACACTGCATGGGACTAGAGATGCTCTAATATTTAGCACAGACTTTTCCAAAAACTATGAATGCTTTCTAGTATTTAACACAGTCATAATCTATGATGGGATTATTTTTTCTTTTGTTTCCTCTAAGTTTTTCTGTCACTAGGCATGTGAAGTCAAGAAAAACAATGAGTCTGTCTGTTTCAGTATGTGTGAAATGTGTGTAAATTGTTATTAATAAAAATAGATCTAATTTATTTGCTATTAGATGAAGATCTGACTTCCCTGAAGCCAAAGAAAACTGATTTTATCCCCTTGTTTTTTTGTTCAGGTGATCTGTTTACTTAAGAATTTTTAAATAATATTATTACTTGTACTGCCTTTTGGATAAACTATAGGTGTGTAGACTTAGATATAGGCTGTTTGTTGCAGTGACTGCTTGCATATATACCATGTGGTTTTATGACACAGTCCTACAAGTTCACGGGATTTTGTTCATGTTTTCTTTTTTTAATTGTTGTTCCTTATTTAGTTTGATTACACTTACAATTTGCATAGTCATGACTGTTACAGAATGGTTTTACATCAGCACAAGAAAGATACTTCTTGGGAGGCTCTTATCTAACAGTGCCAAGAATAAAATAAAATGGATTTTAATATCTATTTAGTATAGTAAACATTTTGATGGCTCATGTTCACATTTTAGCAGTATCTGTAGGATGAGCTCCTACTGAGATGTTTATCCAACTGTAATTTTTTTCTAACTGTGCTTTTCAATTTTCATAGCCAAAATTCTCATACATTTTTCAATTAAAGCATAGACAGAAGAATATTTATGGTGCATGAAGTGGCAGGTACACATTAACCTCTAGGTAATTTAATACTTTTGCCACTGCCTATTAATATTCTTAATTGTTGTTTTCAAACAGTAGTTATCTTAGATCCAGATGTTCCAATAAGTATCTTGTGTAAAACTTTGAGGAAATCTGTCAATGAACATAGTTTTCAAAAAAGAGCTGAAAATATTAAGGAGAAAACAAAGATCATTAGTTGAGGCAGAGTCTATCTATAAATGTAAAAGTACTGAAAAATAACAGCAGTAGAAAAAAATGCTCTTTTTACATTCCTTTATTCCAGTGTCTCTCCTCTTTCTTTAAGGGTGGTGGGATGAATTGATTGTTCCTCTAACAGTTGTATGACATGGATCTGATAGATGTAACACTTAAAGGGAAGCTTCTTTCTCCACTAGCTGGAAATCTGTTTGAACTTCACCCTTTAGGGTGGGCAGATGAGAAGGAATAAAGCAATGGGTTGGTTTAGTGCTGCTGGCCTGTTTTTTGTCATCTTCTACTGATCTTGTTCCCAACCTCTCTACTGTAATTGTACTGAAACACTTGTGCTGAAAACTGAGGCTTATACAAGTGTTAATTTAACAGCTGAAAAGATGATGTGGTAAGCTCCTTTAATTCTGATCACTGTTTTTCCTTGATACTGCTCCAAGTGGAATGTCTACAAATAATCATAAATAAACCCATTAAGTATCTATCCAGTAAATCACAATGATGAGATAATAATAAATTTTTGGCCTACCATGGTGGTTGTTTTTTGAAAAAGTTAATCTTTGTCAGAATCACAAAGTTAATCTGGTCAGAATCTCTGACCAGAGCAACATATCTTATTTGCTTCCTGCTGCAATGTTGGGTCAAAATTTTGGAAGGAAAGCTGTAATATTTTCCATACTATTGATTCTTTCCCTCAGGTCTGAACCCTTCTGATTCAGATTCAAATACCAAATCAAAATATAGCATCAGCAATCTCAACCTCAGTCAAATACTTCTATAATTGTGTACTGTGATCACTATTTTTCTGTGTAAAGTGAAATTTCCCTAGTGACACACTCTCTACCAACTTTTAGTGATGGCAATGCTAGAAATGCAATTCATATAGCTAATAATTGTAAATAATTTTACTGTTCCTATACTACTCACCAAGCACCTTTTCTGTCAGCAACTAAACTATTCTATAAAATATTAATGACAAAAGGGAAATTAACATTCTTTGTTCAAAATGTATGATTCAATCTTCTAAGTACCTGTGCAGAGCCATGTGAAATTCAGCAGGGAATTGTTACTTCAAGGGATGAATTATATCCCACTCTGAATGGATTTTTTCTGTTATTTAGATCCTTGAATGTGTAGCAATCTACTTGAAACCCTGGGAAATTTATGCCAATCTTCCATCCCAGTTTGCTACCTAGTGAAGTTCATTTAAAAAATTTGTCACTGAATCCAGTGGTAACTGGATGGAATCCATGATACCTGGGGCTACAACTATATACTTACTACAACTATAATAAGAAGAGCTGGGAATTTATAAGTAAACAGTTATTATCCATGTTCTTACTCATTTATTCAACTGTCAGTCCTTATGGATAAATTTATGTTGGCTAACAGTTAAATTAAGCAGCAATTAGGTTTTCCCAATAATTTGTAGACAAAGGTGGGTTCCTCCAAGAGGCATATCAGTGGTTATCTTGTCAGGGGTGAGCTGCTCTTTAGAGAAGTGGTTGGTCTTTGCTTACAGTTGAAGTTCTTTAAGACATGGATTTAAAAAGGTAAGACACAAGCTTGAGACCAAAAGAATTTTGGAAGGAGGTTAAAATTATTCAAGTTATGAATAATCAAAGTTATTAAAACTTTGTATCACTTTCAGTAAGACCAAAGTGTATCCAGGGGCAGAGATAGGATGGCTAATGGCAGTGTCAGAATAGAAATGGGAATTACCACATCAGAGGAGGAAAGAAAACTCATGTGTTTCTTGTGCTCTGATCAAGGCATTTATTGATTGTCATTGCAGAATAATGAAAAGCTGGCACACTTTTAAATTTTGATAAGTAACTGATTTATCTAATTTGGAGTATAAGTATACCTGTAAAATAATAAACATTTACTTTTATTAGTATAAATAAAAACATAAGCCTGAAAAAGAGTAACCTATGTTTTAAATTCAAGAGTATAGAAACCTTTGGAATAAATTAGCAAGTATTAATTCTAGAAATAAAAATTAATGAAAAATCAAAACCATCTTTTAAAAGATTGATAATACCAAGATAACTTAGTATCTTTATATGATAGAATAATTGATTCTCTGGATATGAAAGAAGCAGAAAGTATAACTTTTTATCAAGTGCTGGAAGTGTTTAACTTTAGA
Source organism: Erithacus rubecula (assembly GCF_903797595.1). Classification (NCBI taxonomy): domain Eukaryota; kingdom Metazoa; phylum Chordata; class Aves; order Passeriformes; family Muscicapidae; genus Erithacus; species Erithacus rubecula. Next base: position 26,940,409 of record NC_136685.1, on the reverse strand, counting down.
AAAATATTGAAGTGTTGAAGATTTAAATTAATTTTAAAAATATGTTGAAAAAAATTAATAAGGGAATATCTTAATGCATTTATATATGTTATATATTATTTTCATATTTTGTAACTGTGCTAAATTTTTTGCTTGCAAAAATAAACCTGTTCCAGATCTAAAGGTCTTCAGTATAAATTGTTTCAGGATAGTATAAGGAGAATCAGGAAAAATTGCTTGGGTTTGGCCAGTTAGAAATTATAATCATAAAACTTCAGACAAAATGCGTTAAAAGTTCTGTGCAAAAGTTAAGTATTTTAAATTCTGTTAAACCATTTGTGTTACAGGCATGTCTTTGCTCCTTACCAAATTCTTGGCCCAGGCATAGGTCTATAATCATTAGGTCCTATTTATAACCATGATAAACAGGCATGGCTACTCTGAAATTAGTGAACATGTTCAGGTTTACAGTACCTAGAGCCTGTCAATAATGATTCTATTCCCTCATGGACAGATATGGGTCATGTGCACAGTACCCTTCAAATATTAACAAGCTTCTGGCTTCTCAGAAGGGACTCATTTAGAAATACTTATTATCATATAGGAACTTTCCTTCATTACTATGGAACAAAGCTGCATTTCCCAATCAATGTGTCTTACTTGTAGGGATGAAACAATTTTTTGTATATGATTATGTGTATGTGTACATAGAGAAAAATAGGAAGAATCAGATTTCACTGTAATGGGTATGTATAAAAAAACATTATAAATAATGCCTGTAATGGTAAAATTTTAAAAATGGTAAATGGTAAAATGGTTAAAGCTTTTCTAGACTGGTACTAATTAGCAACACATTTTGTGCAAATCTTTTGTTCTCTTTTTTCACCATTATCATTGCATACTCAAAGCCATCACTACCCAGCAAGCAGACTCAACATTAGCTGTGAGCACTCAGAGGCACAGAGTTGACCTGTGTGATTAGCAGTGATGGCAGCAATACTTCATGTCCTCAGTCACCTCAGTGCAGATGACCAGGCCAAGAGCTCTTTAATAAAAAGAAGTTAAGTAAACATCTTGTTCACGATCTTGTTCTTTTACAAAGTGGTTGATTTCCTAGTCACTTCCCAGTCTTGGCTCCCACCCTGAGTTGCACACTGCCTGAACCTGGGAAAAATTATTTTCCAGTCTGGAGCACATGCCTCGTCCTGCTGCTTGGCTGCTGCTCCCTTGCCTAGAGGAGAAGCAGGCTTCACAGGTGCTTTTTTCTATGATGAGTAATGGCCCATCAGTGCATTGCTAGCAAAGCTGTTGGGTGCACAAAAGCTTTTACAGATATGCTGACATGCTATTTCATAGAGGTTCATCCTATTTCTTTCTTTCAGTACTTGATTTGTCTGTCAGAATAACAAGCAAAACTATAAAGTGTCTTAAAATAGTAGTTTTAAAACACCATGGGGCTGAAAGTTTTTACTACATAAAATGATATGAAATCTGGATATTTTTATCAGAACCTTCCTAAAGCAGTGATTTTGTAACTTTCAAAATGCCCATGCTATAGCACTCCCTGGTGCAATGAGGATGGAATTTGTTTATCCAGTTCTAAATCAAATATGGTAAAATTGTTTCCTGGAACAGGAAATTGACTCAGAATCTGCCTTTACACAGAATATTTTTCTTTTCCATTTCCATTATCCTGGGCCATGTTTTATAAAAGCTGCTTTGTGACACAAATATATGAAGAAATAAGTTCCCTGATCTATTGAAAGAATGTTTCTGTAGAATGTATATTTCTTAATTCTAGCCTATGGATAAATAAAAGCTGTTAAATATCTAGACTCTTTTCCCTCTGCCCACAAAAGAATTGACTAGTGATTAAGTCTTTGTCTTCCTTCATTTTATTCATAGCTTCTAGTTATGTACCTATTTCACTCAACCCTGATAGAATTCAAACACTTTACTCCTGATTTGGCCATACACATATCTAATTGTATCAAAAGGTTGTGAAGTCCCAGTTGTTCTAAGTCTCTCACTGAAATGTGTGACTATAATATTGTGGAGAGATGTCTATTTTTCATTAGTTAATACATTTTATGGATGAATAACAGATTGTCATTGAAATTGATTGTTTCACTTAAAATGTTTAACTGCTGAGGTGGATTGCTTTTGTACACCATTACTCAAAGCAGAGAATATACTTTTTAGAAAGGTTTTAAAATGGAGTAATTAAATGTTATTGATGTATGGTCACTGCCTTACTAAAAGGAAGGCCAAAGCCTACTGACCATATTTTAAAGTTATTCAATTTTTTAAAAAAGAATTTTCATAGAAACTAGTGTGACATACATGATTTCCTTGCCACAAGCTACATCAGGTAAAGGAAAGACTGTGAAGTTTAGAAGGATTTTATTTTATTTTTGTGTTATTATTATGGATACATAATATTATGAATTAAAAATATCTATTTGTTAGCTTTATGTAAAAGGAAAGATTACCTCACCAAAAGCTCATATAAAACCTGAATATTTTTAATAGAAACTAGGTACATTAATAGATACTATTCACTACAGGAAGCTGTTGCAAATTAAAAATTATATTTGATTTAGCTTTTGTCTGCCTAGAACCTGTCCCTCAGAGGCAAAACAGTGAGGCATTCTGTTGCTCCATCTCCTTGGGACTGAAGAAAAAGAAAACAGAGAGAGGAGCAGTGGTGTCCATTAACAATAGTATTAACAATAATGGTACTGATTTTTATCAAGAATTGAGTCTTGAAATACAAGTACAGAGAAAACCATGACCAAAACCAGCAGCAGGACAGAAGCTGATGAGCTGGTTGTGATGGAGTAGACCATTGAAATTTTTTACTCTCCACATATTTCCTTTTTTTTTTTTCATTTTTCTGAAAATCATATATTTAGCAATGTTTCAGTTTGTTTAGATATTTAGATTTTTAGATTAAAATAGCTTTATGTTTGAACCCTGAGACTTAGTGGTTGAATGGAATCCTAGACAATAAAATATTGCAATAAACATTATAACTGTATAGGTAAAAGCTTTTATGTTCAGTATAAGCAATATGCATTTTGAAATGTAGAACTTTCACCTGAAGCAAATGCTACAATATCTAGTGAATGGATTGCTGTCTTGGCATCCTGGCTCCTAGCACCTTAGCTAAACAGACAGACTCCCTGTCCAATCAGTAGAGAAAATGGTTGTCTCTGAAAAACAATTTTAGAGTCTCAATGATGGGTACATCCATGGAAGGATATAATACTTTCACAGACTGCACAGGGACTTATCCAGACCCAGCAAATAACAAGACACTAGATATTGGGTGTATTTGAATTAGCATATGTGAGTGTGGAGTAAAAAATTCCTCCATCAGAATTTACTTGCTTTGCAGAACAGATGCCTAGTAGTTTGCAATGATGTTCTATGGGCCATTACATCAGCATAGAAAATGCAGAGCCTTGACTGTATATCTTTTACTCCCATGTCAAGGAAGGATGGAGGAGAACTAGTGCTACTACTTCATTAATGAATACAGACAACACAAGGACAGAATGAATCAACTTTTACTCTAGTGGCAGACCTACATGACTTTTTCTAGGAAGGAATTTTGGCAGCATACTTGAAGAAACCTGATGAAAACATTTTTTTGACATAAAAAAGTAGTAAGACCTAGCATTTGGCTTGATAATATCTTTATTTTGATTCTGTGTAGTCATCTGTAGTGACTGCAGCAACACCAATATATTTCCGTACCTTCTGAAATTTGGCCTAAGTAAACGTCTCCAAATTGTGCTAAAACCTTTCTGCAGTGGTGTTGCAGAAGACAGATACCATGTACTGGGCTACCAAATCCTTTGTGAGGTGATCAGTGGTTTCCTTGGTTTCTTTAATATGGAAGGAAAGAGAGGAAGGGAAAAAAGCAAGAAACGCCCCCAGTGTATTTTGACTGTCTCTTTGACTCTCACAGCAGAGGGGCAGGGAGCTAGAGCAGAACTGTTATGCTGATTTGTCTTGGCTAGAAAATCCTCTAGGGAGGGTGCAGATCAGACAGGTGTAAAAGCTGCAAAATCAGGATGTGAACCACATTTAACACTGGCAGCAAACAGTGACAAGATGCTAAAAAAGTGGTTTTATCTATGGTGTATCCAGATTCTTAACAATGAAATAATATTCTGAGGTCATTCAGTGTCACTATTTCGTGCAGGGATAATGCTCAGCTTTCTGAACGTGCACCTTTAAATTTATTTTGAAGCCACTGATTCTACCTATTTATTTACCTACTTTTAGGCATTTCTCAGCAATTTGCTCTGTAGAGTCTGCCACACAGAAGGGCATCGTGATTTATCTACAGCTCTGAATATATTACTTGTTAACCTTTACGAACACCTAGTGTGACTCATTCCATCTTATCACAGCAGACGTCAGTGGGAGTAAGCATCACTCAACAGGACAACCAGTTTGTACAAGATATAGGAGTGTGTACAAAATGTACCCAGATAAAGGAGTCAGTTAATTTTTAAACTGTTAGAGAAGAATATGAATACAACAGTGCAGTCTGCCCTGGGATATGAGCCATGTGCGTTGGTTGTCATAATAAGGGGACTGAGAACCTGACAACAGCCTAAATAACAAACAAGAATTGTAATTGTCACCTCTAGGTATTTCAAAAACAAAAAAGCAAACAAACAAACAAAAAACTCACAAAAAACAAAACAAAACAAATAAGGCAAAAAAAGCAAAAAAGCAGACAGCTTTAGCCCTTTATGAGCTTTCCCTTTTCTCAGGAAATCTGGTGTTGTTAAACCAGACACTGCAGACCTCCTGAGCAGTGCCTTGTTTGCTAAATTTCTCTGGATAATGCTAAGTTCTACAGACTTGGGAGACACTGCTGTTACACAGTTTGACTTTCAATGGTTTGTTCATGCTGCAATTTCTAAACATTTTGGCTCATAAAGTCAAAATTTTCTAAGATGTGTACTTATGTGTGTGTACTGTCCTTTGGGTTGATTTGTTTTGTTGGATTCACATAGATCTTCAGACAGACAGTAATACTCTCACAAAACCAAATTTCTGGCAATTTATACTAAAATAGGCAAAATTACAAACAAAAGTATATAATCCACATAATCTGTTGAACCAATTTAAACACATGCAAGCAATCAAACTTAGTAAGACTGTTATCTCTCTCAAGTGAAGATTATACTATGAGGACAATTGTCTTCAAATTTCATTTCCAAAAAGAGACTTTGTGAAGGTTTCCCAGGGTTTATGAAATAGATGGAACTGTAAAAATGGTCCAAAGCAAAGGTTGCTCAAAGCCCCATCCAAACTGGCCTTGCACACTTCCAGAGATGGGGCTTCCACAGCTTCTCTGAACCACCTGTTCCCGTGCCTCACAGTCCTCACAGGAAAAAAATTTCTTTCTAATATCTAATCTAAGCCTGGTCTTTTCGAGTTTGAAGCTTGGTGTCATCTGCATGTTCGCTGAGGGTGCACTTGATCCTTTCATCTATGTCTAACAACATTATTAAGTGTTCTAGTATTAGTGAGGATGTTAAGTAACACTGGTTCCAATATGGATTCCTTGTCACCAATATTCATTTGGACTCTGAACCATGAACAGTTATCCCCCTGATGTATCCAGCCAATTCCCCATCTACCTAACAACCCACTGATTGAATCAGTCTCTCTCCAGTTTAGAGAGAAGGATGTGGTGGGGTCCCATGTCAAAGGCTTTACACAAGCCCAGATAAATGACATCTGCAGCCCTTCCCTTGTCCTCTGGCTCAGTCACTCCATCACAGAAGGTCACTGGGTTGGTCAGGCAGGACTTGTCCTTGGTGAAGCTGTGCCCAAATCACCTTCCTGTCCTCCATGTGCCTAAGTACAGCTTCTAGGAGGAGCTTCTCCATGATCTTCCCCAGGCAAAGGTTTTTGAGGTTTTTTTAAATTATATAAATTTTGACCTGAACACATTAACTGCAAATATTAAATTTGCAATGTATGCAGCACTGACTGTCTCAAATTAAGGTCTTTAAATTCATACAGAAAGGCATTTTTGTTGGAATCATGACAAATGCCATGTTTGAATAAGATTGCTCCTATATCCTACAGTATTTCACCTTAGTAAAACCTAGTAAATTTGCTATTAGAAAGACTTCCTCCACAAACAACAACTGCAAGAGATTAGGAAGTGCTTAAACATCTACCTAGATGGCTGAATTAGGGGCCTGAGAAAGACAGTATGTTACTAAGATTTTAAATTTTGGATGATGAATTTTGGATTCCTTAGAGACTCTTTAAACAGGTTGTAGGTACTGAAAATAGCAGCCAAAGTTAAATTCCCCAGACAAGGCTGGGTGAATCTTTTCTTGGTTTATTAATGTTAGACTGTGCACATTTGACTATGCACAATTGTTCAGCTTTAAAAGAAAAAAAAACCTGTTTCCCACTGTTGAATTGTTGATCTTGAGAATTTTCCATGTATGAAAAATTTATGATATCTCAATGTTTTATCTTACTAGCCTGTTGTAGCAAGTTTATTTGAAAAAAAAAATTCTACTCCATCCATACAAGAGTAACCCTGGGCATGACATGTAAATCACTTACAATATTGCCCTCATGAAGCAGAGGCTTTCAAATTAGAACAGACCTTTGCAATCCATAGCTAACATGGCTTTTCAGCATTGAAAATTTGAGATAATGAAGTTCTCATAGATTGGATTACCTTGGTAATGATGTATCTGTTTCTGACATAGAATGTCAGGTTGCAGCATTTACTTAAACTTACTTTGTGCTTTGTACTCTGACATAGTATGACTCACATAGCTTCCCTTGATACGTCTTAAACTGACACCTTGCCATAGATATGCAAATGTTCCCATTTTCTGAAAAGAGCAATTAATATACTCTTGATAAACCAAGAGTTCTACAGAAAAATACTGACATTTTTCCACACTGCCAGGATATAAATGGTATGATACCATTTGCTACCACACTTCAGCATTTCTTTAAATCTGCAGAAGTACTTCTCAACAACAATTAAATGATACTGTTCTGAAAATTATATTTTTTATAAGACTAGAAACATGCTGGTAAACACTAATGTTAATCATCATACACTTTACATATATTTTTGTAGATATAATACAAGCAAATATAATAATAGATCTATAATAAACTAAGTCTATTGTATTTACTTTATCCATTTTTCTCTTCTGCTGTTGGCTTCTATTGTACATACAGGAATGTGTAGACCCAGTTGTTGTTTAGCCTTACCAAGACCAAATCCATGTTATTAAATGCCTTCTATAATTTGTTAGCATCATTTATTGACTTATTTTATTTCTGTGGCTGTATAAAGTCCTAATTTTGAAAACTCTGAATTTAGTGTCCTTTGAAATTTTCTAAAGATTTAAGTTTCCCTTAGAGAATGTTCCAGATGAACAATATACAAGCTGGAGGTAAATATTGTCAGTCAAAGGGATTTGGAGGCAGAAAATATTTCTGCTGGAAATGTTTTTGCATAATTTAGGCTGTAGTTTAAACCATGTTTGTGGTTTATACCTGGAAGGGTGAAGTTAATAATCCTATTTAAGTTTATAAATTATGAATGTTGTGTTTATTACTACAGATACAGGAAACCAACTGCTATATGTTGTTAGGCTGTTAGACCTGGCTGATCTTCCTTGGAATCATTCAAATGGGATCCAAAATGTCTCCCCACTAAAGAAATTTTCTTAAGGTTCATTTGTTCACATTTTCACTTTTAAGTGAAAATGAAAAACTGCTGTCTGAGGTACATTAGGGCACCTTAATCATTCAGGTGTCCTTGGCAGACAGGACACCTGTGTCAAATCTCTGATCTTCTGCAGTAGTATCTGGGACCAGATGGGATACCCACCCTGCTAGGGAAGGTGGGCTGCCTGAGGCTGCAGGGTCACAGCCTGGTGAGCCAGTACACGTCTGTGCATGAGTTCAGTCCCTAAATCAGGATACACATGCAACTGTCAGGGACTACCTTGGACAAAATAAGAGATGGTACATTTAAAGGAAGCATTTTAAAATCAACTTTGCCCATAAGCTCTGTCAAGTGCAGCACAGAGGTAGTATCCAGGCACACGTATATTTGTGTTTCCTAGTTCTTGACTACTTGATTTTTTAGCTCCTCTTGCATTATACTCTTCTCTTTCTGCGTTTATCTTACTGTTTAAAGACAGCATGAGTTTATATAGGAATGATTATGAATATAATTTCAGTGTCTGAGGGAAAATGGGAGAGGTGGGACAGGTGACGGAGATGGTCCAATAGGTATTTGAGATTCATCCTCAGTGCTCTTAGGACCTATAGATCTGTAGTTTATACCATAATTATTTTTATATCACAGAAATCCCAGCACTGCCAGGTTAGCTCTGCATGACAAAAGAGTCATTGTATGAATCCACATTCTAATTTCGTAGCTGTATTGATGTTGATTTATTTTCTCTAGTACAACTATGGGAGAAGAGATCCAGTGCTACTTGAAGTGTCTACGTGCTCTGACACTCCCTCATTCCATCAAGAATATCACTGCTGTTTAGTTTACACCTGAGATACATTTTTCTTCCTCATGCAAGATCCTATTATGTGTAAATTGAAGAATCTTTAATTCACCCTCATAATAGGTGTGGCACGTATTCCTCATACAGCATTGTTAGCAAAGGGCAAAGTATTCTTAACTGGGTAAATCTTTTAAACCATCTGTCTTATATACATTGATAAAATGTGGTTTACTAGTACCGTGGAATTATATTTTTTATTAACAGAACAATTTCTGCATGAGTATGATCTACTTACTAAAACCTCTATTCAGAAGCTGGTAGACAAACACTTCTCTTACTGAAGAGCAACAAATATATATTTCATGACTGAAATACCCTCTCTTAACTATTGTCTTTCTTGAGCATATAATGTTCAATAAACTCCATTTATTCCAAATGAATACGAAGTATGTCAATATGCCACAAGAAATGCAAATACATCTTGTCAGAGAATAAACAGAAAGAACAGAAGAGAAAAATCTGTAGACTAGTGGTTAGGTCATACCAATTTTGGACAGGAAGGACAATGTTACTGGATATTTGAAAGTCGTCTTCTATGGCTGGATAGTTCTGTACTCCAATAAATATTTAAGGACTGAGAAAGTAATAGCAGTGTTGAACCTGACACTACCTGAGTGAGAGTTCCTATGTCTTGTGCTCTGGCTTACTTAAAGGCAAATTTTGCTGTATAATGAAAGTACCTCTCAGAATAGAGATTCATATTGTCAATTAAGTAATTTAAACTACTATGTGAGAGAGGACAGATGTGAAGAAGCAGAAAGCATGGAGTCATCCTGTCACTGGAAAATGCTCTTCAAAGGTATAAAATATGTAATTCTATTGAAGCTCAGTTGTGCATGATAAGGGGTCTGCTCTCTTTGCACATGGTGTTTATGTAAAATACAGACATTACTATCTGAGTTGTTCAGTACATGAAAACCCAGTTGGGGTGTTTTATGGATGATTTGTGTTACATTTTCAGTGTGGGCTTTGTGGGTTTTGTTTTGCTGTGTTTTTCTCTGGTGAAATATGGAAATATGATTTTGTGGCAATGGAATAGGAGGCTAGAATTTGTTTTCTGTAACTAAGTAAGGTAAAAGAGAAGAATGCTTACAAAATTCATTATCTGGGAAAAGAATTAGGTCTCTGGGTTTAGGCAATATGAGATCACTAAAGATAAAAAATTATGACTGAATATTTGTAGTGGACTTTATCAATACCTAAATTTCCTTTTCTGTTTTAAAGAATAAGCCTCAATAGAAAAATCTCTGCTCCATGGATAAGTTTAAGTTTAGTGGGTCAGAGTTACAATTTTAACTCTCATTGTGTTACTTCTTGCTATGACTATGTTCATAAATCTCTGTTTGTTGGCAGGACTAAGTATATTTTTATATCTTACTTCCCTTATATCCCAAATTTTATGGAATCCAATATGTTATGAAAAAGTAAAACTTTTGAATTTTCTTCACTTCAAGATTTATTAATGACAGAAATGCTGGCTCAAAATTAAGATATTTTGTTTATAAAATGTCTATTTTGCTTTATGTCAAACTTTTTAGATAAAGCTTTTCTTTATGCAAATTTACAGCTGCTGATGTTGGGCATAATCCCACTTTTACTAAAGTTAACACAATTTTGTATTAAATACTGATAGATCATACTAGTATTAAAAATTCTTTGAAAATTAAATCCTTATCCTCATTGCACTGGCATCATTCTGAATTTACAACTGTTACAGTATTTGCATGTCATGTCGCTGGAGAAGGATTGGAATGCCTTACCAGAAGGATTGTGTAAAAATCTCTCCTTGACTGGAGGATGCATGCCAGAGATGCTGAAGTGTCTTGGTGCTCTCAGCACAGCCCTTGCTGTAAATTCTGCTTTGAGTTACAACTCCTCTGATGGTGGGCATCCTCTTCTTTTGCAGAGGAAGAAATGAGGCCAGTTAGCCTTTATTTTCATCTCTGCTCTAGGTGCCCCAGGCAGCTCAGACATCGCAGCAGGTAGGAAAGGAAACAATCTCTGCCAGGTAAATGCCCATCTCCCATTATTCTCTAACCTGGAACAAAGCAAAATTGAGGTTTACCTTGTTATTCCTTGAATTGAAGTTCAGTTCCTTGTCAGGTAAAATTCAGACAACAGATATTGCCTAACCCTTTATCAAGGCGTTTTATTAAATTCAGAGAGTGCAATAGTTCAGGATTTTCTGCAGAGAATAAGTATGTTTATGTCATTTAGGGCTCCTAACCTGCTGTTTCCCAGATTTTGAAGAAAATAGACAAGAGCAGCAAAGTGATAGACAGAGATAAATATTCCACAGGTCCAAAAGCTGCCTTCAGAAACTGGAACCAAATCAACAAACAAATAAATAAAATGAGAGAAGCACAAAACACTCTTTAGTAGCAGCAGAAGAGCAAGATAGCCAATAAAGGAAAAATGGTTTGAAGTCCTACCTGCATAGGAATTGTTTTATAGAATTAATTTTTCAAACACAAAATGAATGTTTGGTTTCAATCTAGTGAATAGTGATGCTTCTGCTGGCTGGATAAAATATTATCTGCTAATAGAAAAACAGGCAATCATAAAAGATAGTCCTCACTCTTATTTAAAGGGTCAAGATACTGAGGTATATTGAGTTAGCATAATGATAATTTTGTAGTATAAGAAGTTTCTTAAAAATTAAATTTAAAAAAACCCTAGTTAGTGGATGGCTTGATCAATCAATCTTTCTGCATACTGGAAGTTTAAAAAATAAAAAAGAAAGAAAAAGGAAAATAGAGTTTTCTGAAGTAAATATGTTGCAAATGCAAAAAGAAGCCTGATATTCTTCAGGTGCTCATCTTAGTACAATAAGATGAGGACCGAAAATTTCAGTGCTTTTTGGTTTAGTTTATCCATTAAAAATGAAAACTAGTTGCTCATCACATTGCATATATAGAAGATAAATAAAATATAAATAAAATATAAATAAAAATAAATAAAAATAAATAAAAAAGAAAAATAAGAAATTTTAAAATGAAGTCAATAGAGACTAGGGAGCTTTAACATCAAATTAACTATTTGTCTTTAAAACAATGAAAGTGAAGAAACCAAAAACCTTTCTTCTGCTGAGAGTAAGACTAAAAAAATTTTAAAAAATCTTCAAAAAGAATGTATTTCCCTAAAATATGCTCCAAGATATACTTATTTCAATGAAATAAATTCATATAAATGCCTTTAAAGTTAATATATGCATATTCATGTAGCTGCTAGTTTGAATGGAACAGCAGAATAGTCACAGATCAACAAGATGGCAAGCTGCACTTGCATTTTCAGAAAAATAAGTGCAATATTTATATTAAATAATGTATAAATACATTATTTAGCAATATTTTGATTTTAAAATATCATAATTATATTACTTAAAATATGTGTTATATAATATAAAGGTAATTTTAATACAGCAAATATAGTAAGTGGTACTTCCATGAAATTATCTCTAAAAATAATTTTAAGAAAGAAAAATCTCAATTTTAAAAATAAGAAACTCTAAGTGAAGTTTCAAGTCGGAGAAACTGTTCTTAGACTAGGAAAAATCCATAACAGATTGAAAATTCTAAAAAAATTGCAAATGTAAAACACTAATTATCTTTCAGATATAAGAAACTCTTAAGATGTAGTAAAAAAGATTAAATATCAAAATAGATTGGTTGCTATAAAATTAAAGCTAAATTATTCCAACAGGAAAAATAAATAGACATCTCAATTATGAGTCATTCAAAAGAATTTGGAAATATATTTTCTCCAAGTGCATTTACAGCTGAGCCCAAAATCTCAGAGTGCTTCTAGAGCAACACCACTAATGCTTAAAGGTGCTTTAAGTACCTGCAGTGTAAAATGAAATCTGCACCCAAGAACTGCACCCAGCTGTGAACAGACAAGGTTTGGTAGAGCATCCACAGAGAGCAGTCAGAATGACTAGTGTTCTTTAACCTGAAGATACCATGGTTCACATTGAAGGAGCAATAGAACTGTATGGAGTTGTGGTGGGGTTATTTTCCCTGCTGGGGCTGAAAATAGAAGTAAACTTATGCTTGGGATCACTCATGCTTTATTAAGGAAAGAAACTTCCAAATAACAATCAATAAATTGGTCATGACTATCTCTAGTAGGACACAAAGGACTCTACTTGTAAGCTGGTAAATGATAAACAGATATTGTCATTTTGATGAAGTTTGCAATGTCATGTCTGTTCTTGGAAAACTTGTCAGACCTACTGAATTTTTAGTTTGATACTGATAGAGAAATATCAAAAGACATTCTAACAGAGACTGGATGAGTGCAAGTGAATGCAAGCAATCACTGAAGGACACTTTTGTAAATACTAAATTCAGTGAGAAAGGGAGGTATCTTCCTTTAGCCTTTGAATAACTGATGTCAAATAAAGCCTTTGACTGTGTACAGAAGGAATTTCTGAAAATAGTTCTGTGAAATTTCACTGATAATTTGAAAACTACTGAAAATATTTACTGGGATCTTGAGGTCACAGTAAAATCATAGTGCAATCCACCTCCATTCAGACTTCTGTAAAAATATATTCTTTCCCATCATTCATGGTAGAATAACTGGCAACAGAATTGTAAAATAAAAGGGATGTATGGTATGGGGTTAGCTTAATTAGGATACAATACAAACAGTAAAGACTCAATATTGTTTCCTTCATGGAAGAGGGCATGATAGTTGCACAGTTCAAGGTTCCATCTGAATCTTCATTTAAAGCTTGCTTTTCCTTCTTTCTTTCAAATTTGCTCCCAAATCCTCATGCTCCTAAATCCTCAAAATGCTTCTGGGAGCAAAACTTTGCTGGAGTTGATACTCTAAAATGTTTACAATCATTGCTTTTTTTTTTGTTTTATTTTTTGTTGTGGGTTTTTTGTTTTTTTTTTTTTTGGTTGGGTTTTTTTTTTGTTTTGGTTTTTTTTTTTGTTTTTTTGTTTGTTTGTTTGGGGTTTTTTTGGTTGTTTGGTTTTTTTTTTTTTTAACTTTAGGCTCCAAAGTACAGTATCTGCTACTTATGGATCTTTGTAAGGAAAGTAATATAGCCCAAAAGAAGTGGAATTTAACACATTTTAGTCCACCATGGTTATTCACCATACACATGAATCAGAAGGCATATTGCTAACCAAACTCCCTTTATTGGCTATAGAGGACAACCCAAGGATGTACATTGGCTTCTTAATATTTGATTATATGAATAATAAATGATTGTCCAATGAGTTCTTCCACTATATATGAGATCACTCTGCTTCAGAAAGTAGAATAATTAGCTGAAATGAAAGGCAGACCAGATCAGACTATGCTTTGAAGACAGTTTACCTGGAAGTGATCTAGAAGAAATGCATCAGCAAACACTACAGATCAATAAAATGCAAAAGTTACAGAAACTTGAAAACTTACAAAAGTGTGTTGACATGGAAGAAAGGTAATGAGAAACTAAATGGTACATTAGGACCTCTTAATGACCTGTAAATAAGGAGAAAATAAGGATTAGTATGAAAGAGTAATACAGTTAGGGGCGAGAGGGGAAGACTAAAAAGACTTACAAAAGCCAAAGACATAAAAAGCAATGAAAGGGAAAAATGCACAATACAATGGTAAAATAAAAAGGGAGGACTAACTAGGCAGATGGTCTTAAGGCAGAAAAGAACCGTGTGTTTCAATGGACTGAAAACTTACTGTAAATTGGCAGCATTATTTACGATGTGCACAAATAAATGAGGAATAATTCCTTTATAGAGGAAAATGCTGCAGTGCATTATAAAAGTGCATAATGACATTATTGCAGCTGTGATAATCTAAATTACATTCACGGGGCTAATAAAATATCTTACCTTTCCCTACAACTTCTGCTTCATTAAGCGGAATAATGCTTGTAAGACACAGAAGGTAATTATGATGCTTTGTTTGGCATGGAAGACATCTGGCATACTGCCTCTAGGATTGGGCAGTGGACTTAAAAAAAAACAACTAATAGGAGACACTTTAGAGGACAGGAATATAAATTATTAGGGAGGTGAAATAAAGACATCAAGGGCAAGAAGAAACAGAGGCAGCAGTAACATTTGGTTTGAAATACTAAATGAAATGTAAAGGAAATGACAGGGTTATTAAGTATATAAGTATGAAAAGATTTATGACTACTGATGTAGAACAAGAAATAATGGAATTGTTTAAAAAAATTTATTTTGTTTAGTATTAGCATGAATTTATCAAGTATCTAGATGACTAGGGAGGTTGTAGGGTCTCAATGCTAAGAGACAAGAACAAGAAATGAGATAGAGGATCTTCAAATCAAGTGAAGAAGCACACCATAGAAAATGACAGCATTTTCCTTGGAGCATGACTATTCATTAGGCATCCTGTGGTCTGTCATGTGTCTCTGTCATCACAGCACAATTCCAGGAAGTTACTGTGGTTCTCATAGCATCACCCAGCTGACTTGACATCTGCATCAACCATTCACAGCTTCTGGTGTCTGTGCAGTTTTGGTGTGTTAACTGTGACTGTCAGCTGCTTGCTCACTCCCCCTCCTCAAAGAGGACAGGAGAAAAAAATGAGATGGAAACAAGTTTTTGGTCAATCTAAGGGCAGAGAGATTACTTACCAGTTACTGATCATGGGAAAAGCATACTTGACTTGGGCAAAATTAATTTCATTAATTGCCTGTCAAAATATATATCAATGATGATATAAAATATGAAAAGGCAAAAGTTTCAAAGCCTTCTCCTCATTCCCCCCTTCCCAGGCTCATTTCTGGTTTGTCCCTGCATCACACAGCACTGAAGGATTTGCATTGTGGGTTTTGGTGAGTTTGTAATAGCTTCTATCCATCATTTCTTCCTCTTCTTGCTTTTCCACTGCTCCAGCATGGGCTCTCCACCCCTGCCACTGCCAACACTTTGGCACCTAAGCCCAAAATAGTAGACAAGACAATCCTGGACTAACTGCCAGTTTTGTAGTACCTTAAGAGCAGGGTAGCTACAGGCCATCAGTAATGTGTGTTAACCTGCAATAATTAAGGCAAGATTACATTGACAGTCCCTCCTGGAGAGAAACAGGAGTTGATTGATTTCAGTGTGAGACAGGAACGCCAAATTACAACTGTACAGGTACATCTCTGTAAGTTTCTGTGTCTCTAAAAAGTTAATACACCACTACATTCCTCCTTCTTCTAAGTCTATTAATTATGTCTGTTCTCTTTGCATATCTGTTCAGTTCTTCAGGGGGTCTTCAGCAAATTTATGTTCACCAGCAGAAAAACTTGTCTCAATCAGATAAAATCAAATAATCAGAAAAAAAACATTTTAAATTGTTAAGCTATTTTAGACAATCATAGATAATGAGAAAAAAAAAAAGAGTTATTTTCTGTGGAACAGGTTTGAAAATTTAAGATGCCTGGGATATCTAGGGAAACAAATTTTGCATATTTCTCCAGGACAGTTCAGTTCATGATTATGATATTCTGTGCCAGGTCTTCATGATAAGCAGATGATTTTCTGAAAACTTATGTATTGTAGAGGATTTAGTAGTTTCAGTGAAATTTTATTGTTTATGTTTTTCCTACTGTCCACATATATTCAAGTAAATATGAGGAAGTATATCATCCTTAGATATGTGTCTATAAATTATGAATAACTCTACTTTTTGCTTACTTCCCATAAAATTATATGAAGAGTAGTCTTCCCCTGAAATATGTGTGTATACTGAGTAACACATTTGTGTATGCATTCATATGTATAATATACATATGAAGTATTTAATTCCTGGAAAGAACAGAGAAATTAAAAATCAAACAAAACCAAGCTTCCAGTTAGGCCCATTTAATTGTTTCTGTAAATAGACACAGTTTTTAAAAATGAAAATTTCTTGATTGGTTATTTGGAACATAGAGATTAGGATTATACGATAGTTTTACCTTACCTTCCTCTATATTATTTCCTCTTTTTTTGGCAAGAGCTTTCATTCTAACAATAATTGAATATCCTTTTTCTATAGGGCTTAGTGTACCCCATAAACTTATACAGAGACTTTATGAAGTGAAAATTTCAGCTATTTTAAACCCTATTCTTGTAAAACACTTTTTTTAATATAGGTACTACAGAGAAAAGTAGCACTTTTGATCAAAGCACCCAGCTATTAGTACCTACACTTTACTACACTGTGATGATTTAAGGTGAAGGGCTGAACTTTGCTGTGATGAGTCACTTAGCAGGTTAAGCAAACAAAACACTAGAGTAAACATCTTCACACTTGAGAAAGAGCAAAAGCTTTTCTTTCTTTTTCTTTGTATCCATTTCTCATTCTAAATGCTTAGCTGAAATAAACACTTTGCTTCATTAATCGGATGCATTCCTATGGAGCCCTCCCTGTATTGTTAATGCTCGATTTCGTAAGTCCTTTACTGAAGAAGCCTGAGCATGGGAAGTTGCTAGGGAAGGAGTGAGAACAGCCTCTATATTTAGTATCACAATCTCTCAACACTGTTGTAAACAACAGCAGATTTCAGCGGTCATCATAATGGGCATTTTTAAATCCATATTTGTCCTATACTCTCTGTGTTTTTCTTTCTCACATAGGTTTTTGAGTGTGGTAGAATCAGGAACATTGCAGTGGTGGTGACCACATCTTATACAACTGATACAGCTTCTGAAGACAGGTTTAGAAAACAATATTTCTCATTGATATAGCATAGATAATGGGCTTGAAGCAGTCTCTGCTATAGAGTAGCTGTTTACTTTCATGCTTTACAATTTGCACCCTTCCATCTGCATTGAACCTATATGAACAACCTAAACTCTGAAAATTATTTTGAAAGATGAATCATGAAGCTAAAAACTGTTATTGATTGGCTCCTGTAGTCTGATATTCTTCCTACATGTAGCTGTAGAGAGTGAACAGTCAGTTACACGTCAGACGAAAGTGTGGAAATGGAAAATGTTTGTAAAACTCAACATTTTTTACTAAACCTCAGAACTTTCTGAGATTTTGTACTGTCTCCTTGTGTATAATACAACTGTACATTTGCAATCTAAACTTTAATGTTTACGTGAATGCAGAATTATGACTCTATAGACAAGAATTCTAACGCTTCTCTCAAGGTCAGGGGAAATGGTACGAGAATAATACTGAGTTGTTCCTTTACCAAAAAACAGCCCAAAGGTTTATAAAAATATTATTTCAAAGTATTTTCTGATGCCTTCTTGGATAACAGTGTATTTGATATATAGTATATATCAACAAGTTGGTTTTATTTTTTCTTTTAAAATCTGCTTAATAGTTCAGACTGCCAGAGGAGCATGTATTAAGAGCTAAACTACGCTTCTTTGATTTGGCAAATAATTCCATTCATTTCACTAGCACGGTTCCCGAAGTATAGAACAATGTAATGAAACCACAAAATTTGCACTGATTTATACTATATGCACTTCCTATTTTGAGAATTATTTTCTATTACTTCCAGGTGATATTGTATGCAGTAACTTCAGAATAATATATACATCACTCAGGCTATCAAAACCTGTTAGTCTTCCATCTTCACGCCCTTTTTGCTTTCTGGGCCCTTTTCACTTTGATTTGGTAGCATTGCTCATATTCCATTTCATTATGGATTTAATTTAATGGCAACATATTAGGAGTGAAAAATATTGTCTTCTGAAATTTGCATTCAGGAAATATTTTATTGTCATTGGGCGTAAGGAATCAAATTTATGCACATTTGAAGCACCAGTAATGAAGGCTTAGAATCAGTTGATTGAGTGGTGGGTTATCCCCAGGTGCCCACCAAGAGCTCTCCATCACTCCCCATCTCAGCTGGATAGGGGAGAGAAAATATAACAGAAGGCTCATAGCCTGGCACAAGGACAGGGAAAGATCACTCACCAGTTACCATCACAGCCAAAACAGGCTCAATTTGGGAAAGAAATTAATTAATATAATTTATTGCAATATTGTCCCCATTTTTCTTGTAGGCCCCCTTTAAGTATTTAAAGGTCAATACTCCCCTCTCCTCCCCATTTTTAACAGAATTTTTTTCGCCTGTTCGCACAAAACTGTAATGTTTTAACACTCCTAAATCTTGTTGATATATTCAGGAAATTTAGAACCTGTGACCTGTTGAACCAACTTTGAGAGCACAGAATGGATGTGAAGTGAAAACAATAAAACTAGCATCTCATAAAGAAATAATGCTTCCTGACTGGAAAGTAACATCTTAAAATATTAGTTGAGTGCCAGCTTGGGTTTGTCCTTCTTCCTTCTTAGACTTAATGTCTACTCTAATATTTCTTAAGCTCTTATGAATTAATAAATATTACAAAATTAAAGTATATTTATAGTATACATATTTTGATAGTACATCAACAAATGAATATGCATTGTTTTGGTTTATACTCCTTTCTTTTATAATTTGTCCTGAGGAAAAACAAACAAAACACAAGATATTCCAGCTCCTTCATCTTTTTATGTTTGCTTTCTTTTTGCTTGAAAGTTCTTCCTAAATGTATAGATCAAACCACTTCTACAATAATGTGGTAAGTACATGATTTGCTTTTTATAAAATCAAAAAATCTGGAAACACGGAATATTTGAAAGCTTTTTACAGAAGAAAAAGCAAAACTTCAACTTATTTTAAGAAACTCAGTTAAATGTACTGTATAACATATGTTCACGGGTATTTTGGCTTCTTCAGAAGCCAGAGTGCCTGCAATATAATACTTTTTTGTTAAAAGGAAAAAAAAAATTGAGAGATGAAAATTACTATCTAGAAAATCAGAACAGAAGAATTTTTGTTTGGGAGTTCATATTCTAGCTGAACTGAAAGGAAATGAGCATAAAGAGAACCATATGGAAGACAGTCACTAAGCTATTGTGCAAAGAAATATACTTCTCTACCTTTTATGTTTCATCCATACATGAATTTGTCACTCTTGTTTAAGAATTATCCATTTTATTTTTTGGAGATTCAGTCCCCCTTCAGTAACCAGTACAAAATGTGCCATGCCAAAAGGCAACATTTTAAGTCTCTGAAAATCCCTTTGCTATGTTTTTCTTTTCCATAAAACTGTTTCTTGGATCCAACCAGTCTCCTAAGCAGCAAATTTAGGACCTGATTAGATTCCATTACATGTCAACAAAATTTTGACAATTGAGAGTAGGACTAGGGTAATTATGATTGAGAGGTCCTAAAAAACCTGCTTTCCATTGAGTGTTATAGTCATCAGTTTTTGAAAGTCACCATTTCATAACTAGCTCTTTCATTTTTCAAAATCCAGCATTTAAAGAATACTTAAGTGTGTAGGAAAGTTGCAATGAACTTTTGTGTATAGAGCTGTTTCCATCATGTCTTGCAGAATTACAGACTGAGGCAGCAATTGGATTCCAAAGCATCAAATGTGTAATACACTGAGGAGCCAAAATGCCACAGAGTTTTGAACCTTATGCACTTATATACTACCTTCCAAAGCCTCTGCAAATAGGTCATGCATTTTTCTGATCATAAATGTTGTCTACATATATTTTTATTGCCATCTTAATAGAAAAATCCTTGAGCTCACATTGGGAAATGGCCACATTGAAAAACAACATTGCTTTTATCTACAAATATCTTAAAAAATAATTGTGGTGTTGGAATTGGAGTTTTTTTAGGAGCAAAAAGTTGTATAAAACATGTTACTAACAAAAGACCTAATGGCAAAATTGCAAAGAATATTCTCTACTGCCATACCACAGTACATATCTTGTCTTTGAAATAAGCTCCTGGTGGAATCAGTTTCAGCAGGTTTGGTTTATTTTGGTAGTACTCAGGCTAAACCTAGGATTGGGCAGCTGTTTAAGCATGGCTTATGCATTTAAAGTAATATTTATGATTCTATTTTCTGACATTACATTCTCTTGGTATTAAAGCACATCTTCAAAAAACAAATGACTGTAGCTCCTTGGGATTTAGAAGTGCAATTTCAGTGAGAGCAAAGTAAACACTGTTTCAATTACCATCATTAGTAAAATATGTGGGGGGTTGTGCAATATTGTTATAATCAAAATTTTGTCTAAGTTAGCTTTGTTTTCCTTGTTATCAGATGATTGTAACTCTACAGTGAAGACTGAGAAATATCTGAACAAGTTTTCTTTTGATTCATAAATGATTTTCTACTAAAGTAAACAAATAATATTTTACCCACTCAGTGGTTTGATGTACAAATTACTTGAAAAAAATTATACTTTTTTCCCCTGGAAACACATTTTTGAAAAAAACAAGTGAGAGAGGCAATGTCCCCTTCTCATTAAAACTTTTTAAAACTTATTGAAAATTTTGTGTTAATTCTGCTTCCACTTGTATCTCTTTACATCTTCTGCTTTAGTCAAGAATTAGTTAGGAATTGGTAAACACTCTTTTTATTTTTTTACAAAATTGTTTTAGGATTTCAAGCCACAGATGTCTTTGGGGTCACTTTAGACAAAATTTGTGTCTTTGTGCTTAGAGTTCTATCAGAGATAAATGGAAGTTTTACTGTTATTAGCTACAGTGGTAATATCTATCAGTGCGATAAAGGTTGACTAAATGAGAAATTTTACTTTTTAATTAGTTTAGACAGGCAGAGGGGGAAAAGGGGAAGAGAGGTAGATGTACCTATGTGATTAAACTTTAAGGTCCAAAATTTAGAACTTTACTATTATCCCTGAGGTGTTCTCTAGATCCAAACCATGACAAACTGGATAGCTGAGCATCAGGGTGTTTGCCTCTATCCTGTCCACAAAGCAGCTTTCCCACTGCTCGGGCTGTCCATGTGGCAGGGACTGGGACCCCTGGCTCTGTCTGCTTTGTTCCCTCTCTTTTCCCCCTGGAATGAGTTCAGGAATAAACTGCTGGACAAAAGCAGCCTCCTGTATCTTTCACCTTTGTCCATGTGGGTTCCCATCCTCCTGTAGTCCGGAGCTAGCTAGGGGACCAGAGAGAGGAGGAAATACCACATCTGTCTGCCTGCTGGCTGTTCTAAAGGAATAAGAAATAAATAAGAAATAATAATAATAAAAGAAAGAAATCATCCTTGCTCTCTTTTTGTGGTTGAAAAATTATTTAATTACTTCATGCAAAGTGGAACACATTCAGTAGGCAAAATTAAAAGTATATTGATGGACTAGATAACCTTTAAAGGTCCCTTCCAACCCAAAGTATTCTATGATTCTATGACCGAGTCAAATTTGTCACTGAATTTTGTGTATATATGTTAAATTAGTTTTTTTAATTGGTCCATGTAATAGTTATAGTATTCTCTAGTAGCAAAGAACTCATCATGAGACAGTTATCGAAAACACAAATGAATGTCAAGTCTGTGAAATATAATTTTACTCTGTTATATTTATAGTAATTGATTCCTGTGTTATCTGATTAAAAGTTAACAATCATGTCTGCAAGGGCTTCATCTTACATCTTTTTTTGGTAGTGAATATTGAAACAGAATTATTTGATCCATGGAAATCAGAGCAGGTAGAGGCAAAACTTGACAAGAAAGAAGCTTTCTCATCAATATTTTCTGCAGATTCACAACTTTAAAATCAGGACATTCATTTTTATGTATCACAATTTTAGATGCAATCATAGAGTATGCTTAGCTCTAAGTTTCTAAGTAACTTTGTCTGTGTTATATATACATATATATATATGCATATATATGTACGCATGCTTCAAGATTACTGTTGAAGTTATGCAACTGTAAAGAAGCCCCTTAAAGTCCCTGTAAATATTTTAATCTTTTTTTCAACACTTTAGGAAAAGGCAGAAACAGATCCTAGAGTGAAAAGTTTCTGCCTGGTACCCAATGTAACTGGACACTTTGCTTATGCAGCCCAACAATTGACTCTGTGTCAGTCCACTATGAATTTTGTACATGAAACTGAAATATGCTAGCAGTGCAAATTTTATGTGATTTTCTGTTATTGAGCCCCTCTAGAAATGATAATTAGCTTCATCTCTAGAGGCAGAAGAGCTAAAATATGTTTGACTTGGTTGATGAGATATAAAGTTATTTCAAAGATGGAAAGAATATGCTGTGATATACATGAAGAAAAATCTCCCTAGTATGTTGGTTTTGTGTGTGTAGCTGCCTCAACAGCTTTAATTTGTGGTTTCTCATTTTCTCCAGTTTCCTGTACACAGACAGCAGAAGTTTAGCCATCATCTATTTTATTTTAGATATATATATATATATATGTATATATATATATACACAAAAGCTTTTTCACAATACTGAAGAGTCAGTTCTGAGACATGCAGTTCAACCCTTCCCATAGCCCCATAGTCTAGGCTAGACCCTCTGAGACTCCAATTTCTCATCATATTATTTGATTTCAGAAGTCTTCATCCAGTAATAGGGATATCAATAATAAACAGAGATTTTTCATGTAGTTGAGAGTTTGTCTAAACCCAAATATCTAGTGATATTTGTGATATCTAGTGATATCAAATGATGCCACTGGGTATCTTCCTGGCTTCCAGCTGATGCTCTCAAAGGACACAGTCCTCCACAAGTCCTGTGTTACATCTTGCATCCCTACAGGAGTAACATGTATATTTGAGGGTGCTTTAATGACATTTTATAATAATTTAATTTAAGAAACATCTGTCTTCAGGTAACTGAACCTTATTCCAAGGTGCAAGATACAATCTGAAATAAAGTACTGTGTATGTAACTATCTGTGTGGCACTGGGTAGCCATCTCTTATTAACTAAGCTTTTACATCAGTAAAGGCTAAGCCAATGGGGAGAAGTTTGGCTCACTATGAAAAAGATCCTAAAGCAAACATCTTATTACTAATTAGCTCTTGAATCCATCAGTTGCATTTACTAGATCTCCATTGTCTATGATGTAAGCCTTGACAGCTCCTATGTCATGAGACACTTCAACATAGAAACATAAATATAAATGTTTTATTCTTGAACTCCATCATTCCCTAGATATTTACTCTTAGATGCTAACAACTGAGCTAGTCTTTTGTGACTGGAAATTTTAGATTAATTTCAAATTTCTGTTTTTGATTAGTTGAAGTGCATGCCAGCAGTACCTATTTCTTTTCTTTTACTGTAAGGGACCCTGGGGTGACTGGCTCAGCCATTAATATCTGCTAGTTTCTGAAATGTACCGTGTTAGTGGTTCACCCAGTTTTGTTATGACTAGGATTGCTCACAATCTTAAATTTAATATCATTCTCAAATGCACTACTGTACTATAAAGTAAAATATATTCATGACTCCACTCCATCCATCAACTAAGTACCATGCAGACGCTTGCTCACTCCCCTACCTGAGAAGAGAATGGAGAGTGGAAAAGAGGCAAGACCTGTGTGCTAAGCTAAGAACAGTAAAAAAAAAAAAAAAAAAAAAAAAAAAAAAAAAAAAAAAAAAAAAAAAAAAAAAAAAGAGACAGAAAGAGAAAGAAAAAAAAGGAAAAAAAAAAAAAGGGAAAAAAAAAAAAAAAGAAAAAAAGCAAGTGAAGCACAATAAAGTTGCTCACCACCCTGTCCTGAACAGTGACTGGCTTTTCCTCGCCAACTCCCTCCCACCCCCTCCCAGTTTATATACTGAACATGATGTTCTGCAGCATGGAATAGCCCTTTGGCTTGTTCAGGTCCTGGCTGTGCTGCATCCTGGCTTCATCTGGCACTTCTTCACTGGCAGGGCATGACACACTCTAAGGTTTTTCCTTTATGGCAACCAGTACTCTGTAAAAAGCAAAACATCAGTGTTTTATCAATATTATTCTCATAGTGAATTCAAAACACAGCACTGTACTAGCTACTAGAAGGAAAATTAACTCTATTCCAGCTGAAATGAGGACAAGTATAAAAAGTTAAAATACTTCTTTCTTGTTGAATTTGTAAGACTAAAAGGAACTCCTGGCTTCATTCATGTTTCTGCTGTCTGCTGGTTTTCTTACTTGAAAAATTATCTACTGAGATTTTTACCAGAATTTATATTAGCCAATTAAAAGAGCTTGTCAAAATAGTAGCAGCAACTGATCATTCCCACAAAAGCAGTAGAATAAAGAATTCAGTATTGATAACATTGCCAACTGAAGATTACTCTTATTTTTAATAAATAAAATCCTGGGAGTAATTTGTTAAAATTGTCAAAATATTTTTTTACAATTCTACAGAAAAATAACAACCATTTGTGCTGGTTTTCACTGAAATTATTTTCTTCATAGTAGCTAGAATTAGGCTAAGTTTTGGATTTGTGCTGGAAACAGTGTTGGTAACACAGGAGTTATTGCAAGCACAGTGTCAATGTCTTTTCAGCTCCTTACCCCATCAATGGGGAGTTTGAGGGTGCACAAGGATTTGGGAAAGGGACAGCCAGGACAAGTGAACACAAATACCAAAGGGACATCCCATGCAACATGGGGTCATGCTCAGCACATAAAGCTGGAGGGAAAAGAAGGAAGGGGAGGACATGCAGAGTGATGGCATTTGTCTTCACAAGTCACTATTATGTGTGACTGTGCTGAGTTTAACAGCCAGCTCAGAAATAAACTCCAAATACACTACTCCCTCCCCCTCACTCCTTCCAATAATGGAAGGACATTAAGGAGAGATTAAATATTCAAAATAAAAAATTTGCTAAAATCATAAATGGGCATTCACCACTTGGAACAGAGCAAAGCACTTCTTTAAGATAGTGCCCAGTGTGGTCTCTAAACAGAGGCAGTATAATGGAGAGAGCTTCCCTGGCTTAACATCCCCCCATCCACCCCCCTGGCCCAAAACCAATGGAAGGCTGTGACAAAACAAAACCTAGAAGCTAGTTGATTCAAATAAAGGGGCTCTGCAGCTGCTGGCTGAGCTCAGTCCCCTGTGACTACTTGAGCTGCCTCCTCCAACTCTCTGGCACTCACAGCTGTCGGCTATAACTCCATAGCAGTGCTCTGGAGTTAAAATGGGATGAGGAAAAAAAGCCAGCAGGTAGAAGAGCCCAAGTTCACTGGGATTTGAGAAGGTAGTCCCTTACTGCAGTGACCTGGGCAAGAAGGACGAACTTCCCATTTCTGGCCCCATTATTCCTGCTGAAACCAGCTTCCCCCCAGTAATGACTTGGGTGGAATATACAGCATTAATAGCTCCAACCCTTTTCTCTGTAACCAGGACAGTGAGGGAGCCCTGTTTTTCTGGAGATGGCTGAATTCCCCACCCATTGGAAATGGTGAATGAATCCCCTGTTTTGTTTTGTTTGCATGCATGGCTTTAGCTTTACCTGCTATACCTTGATCTCCACCCATGTGTTTTCTCACTTTTACTCTTCTGATCTCTCTCTCATCCCACCAGAGGGATATGAGAACCAGCTGTGTGGAGTTTAGTTTCTTGGCAGGGCTAAACCATGACTAAATTTAAGGCAACAATATGCCTTCAATATAGCAAGCAGCTTTTACATCTTTGTAGTGATGCTAGTCTGAAGATATATGGTACAATTTGGTTTCTTTCCTGTCTTATATTAAATTGAAACATGAATTTCCTTTATATTTGACTGTGGTAATGAAGTATAGTAAAAAATCTGAAAATAATAATGATAACCTAGAAGCAAGTTAACTAATAAGGACTTTTTATCTACATTTACATAGCAAGATTTTGGTAGTGGAGGAGTGATAGGGTTGCCTTTAGTGAGAAGCTGCTGGAGGCTTTCTCTGTATCTCATAAATCCAATGTGAGCTGGCTTTTAGATGGACCCACTGTCAGCCAAGGCTGAGCTCACCAGCAACAGTGGTACTGCCTCTGGGATAACATATCTAGGAAACAGAAAAAAAAACCTGTGCAACTGCAGTGGAAGTGAAGAGTGAGAATACATGAGAAAAACTGCTCTTCAAACACTAAGGTCAGTGAAGAGGGAGGGGGAGGAGATGGTCCAGGCACCAGAGCAGAGACTCCTCTGCAGCCTGTGGTGCAAAGCATGGTGAGGCAGCCCCTGGAGGACTACTCACTAGAGCAGGTGGACACCCAAAGGAAGTTGGGATCCTGTGGGAGGTCTGTGCTGGAGCAGACTGGTCAGGACTTGAGACCCCTTAGGATAACCGTGATGTTCCTGAAGGAGAGCACCCTGTGGAAGAGACCCATGCTGGAGCAAGGGGAAGGAATGTAAAAAATAAAATTCAGCTGGTCTGCAAAAACGAACAACATTTTATTGGTAAATTATACACTTGTCATGGAATGTTAACTTAGTGAGTTATTCCTTATCATGTACATAAACACATGGTGCTGGTATTGAATAAGGAGTAGGGTGCAAGAGAAGAGAGAGAGGGAGAGAGAAAGGAAACAAAGGAAAAGAGAAGACCAGTTCTGTCTCCAGCATTTATCCAACTGATGGGTGTCCAGAGTCCTGGGGGGCTGCCCAGGCTTTGTGAGGGTACTTTTTTGTAGATAAGTTCCTCCACCCTGAGGCTTACTTTCTCATTTTCTATGCAAATTAGTTGTCATGCACAGTTAATTCTAGACCTTTCTGGAACTGAGTTGGAGGGCTTTGGGGATCTTTGGTGGTCTTGATTCCCCCCCTGCTGGGTTTGTCTTTGCTCAGAAGTCCATGCCTGCTTCTCAACTTCATTCCTGTGCTTGAGTTTATCTCCAGGAGCCAGAACAAGGATATTTGTCCCAGAGAAATGCTTCCCTACCTTCTATGGCTCTCTTCTTCAGCCACATTCAGTTTTTTTCTTATAGTATGTTCTTACCAGCAGTCCTTGGTTGGCTCCATGGCTATCCAGCTGTTGTATTGAGACATATACATGTCCTTAATCTTCTGGGCTTCTACACTGTGCACTTGAGATGATGAGGTGGGGAGGAGGTAGAGTAAATCAAGACAAGTGGGGTGAAAGTGGCTTTAAGATTTGATTTTTTTTTTCTCATTGCCCTACACTGATTTGGTAATAAATAATTTTCCCCAAGTTTCCCCAATAACTTTTACCTTTGACAGGAATTGGTGAGTGCTCTCTTCTTTCCTTCTCTTGATTCACTATATTTTCTCTTCTCTGTCCAACTGAGAAGAGTGATAGAGCAACTTTGGCGAGCACCTGATATTCAGCCAGAATCAAACTACCACATGTTCTGTACCTAAAGTAAATTGTAGATTCCTAATCCATTGGAACTCTTAAAATAATATAATTTGAAATTATAAGTAGGCAGTCAGAGGGTAAAATTAGAGATGCTACTGAAGGTGAAGGCTAAATACTGAAAATGGGAGATACGAAGAGTATTGCTGAAAAAGTTATGTAGAATATCAAGATAAAAAACTGTATTTCACATCACTAAATAGTCTTAGGATTTCTTAGTTCTTCCATGTCTACTAGTAACAGCTTCCTGTCAATATTAATAAAAAAATGTAAAAACAGGTAAACACAGGTGGAAAAATGTAAAATAATGGCTTCTTTGTTTTTCATACCCAGAAGAAGGTCTTTTTTACTGCATTTTTTTCTCACACTGCAAGTCACTCTTTGCATGCACCATTTATGCAACTTTTCAGAATCTTAATTATTCAGCTGTCCCTGTGATTTCTCAATTGTGTGTCTGACAATGGAGGCACCTAAAATAATCTATTCACTTAAAAATTTAGGTTTTCATATGTATATATTATTTTATATTCTTCTTACAGGGTTTGAGAATGATCACTATAATGTTATATTAATAAGGAAGTTCTTGGTGAGTATGATTTGACAATAGCATTTCCATAAAATTTGAAAAACATATAGCTTCAATTTTATTGCATTTCCCTGCAGAGTTAGCAGTGAAAAACCTTTCAAAATTGTAGTATTATATCAGAGGCAGAACTGAAGTGCTTTTAGAAATAAACCAGTCTGATTTACCTGTCTAAGTAAGATGAAATGGAAAAAATAAACTCTGTATAGTGACAAGCAATGTAGATTAAAAGAAATTATTTGGCATCTAAAATGTCATTTAAAACATAGATGAGAAGAGATTTTTACAAACTATGGTAGTCAGAACTAGTGTGAATTGGCAGACCTCCACTGACTGTATTGGAACTTTGCCGATTACATTAGCTGAGGATCTGAGTTTATATGAGTTTTAACTTCATAGCATCCCTTAAATCATCAGGAATAAGATGCCTTAGTGACTCAGTAAATCAAGGCAAGATCAAATAATTATTAAAAAATAAATGAGAACTGTTCTTTAGTGCAATACAATTTTATTTTGAATAGCATTTCATAAAAATGCATCCCAAGACACTCTACAAGAAAAGCTATAAATAATAAAATTATGTGGTTTAATAATAAATAATAGATTAAAAGCTGTTAAGGGTGTTGGAGAAACAGTTTCATCTTATGCTTAGAATAGAGCAAAGATTTTGTGGGTTGACACAGGGCAAGG
This sequence comes from Erithacus rubecula, assembly GCF_903797595.1. Classification (NCBI taxonomy): domain Eukaryota; kingdom Metazoa; phylum Chordata; class Aves; order Passeriformes; family Muscicapidae; genus Erithacus; species Erithacus rubecula. Next base: position 26,911,448 of record NC_136685.1, on the reverse strand, counting down.
ATGCTAGTTTAATCAGAGAGAAAGAGATATTCAAACCATAATCTGAATAAAAGGGCAAGAGGGAGAAAATAATTTTTTTTTTTCATGGCTGAAATCTTATATGCAAATAAATCTACATTTCCTTCCTCTCTGGAGAGTATTCCAATCTCCAGATAACAACCTACTCAAAAATTTGGAACATTTTCAGGCCTGCTGAAAACTGAGCTGTTTTGCCTTGCAGAAAAAGAGCATAGCCTGAGCAATGTGTGTCATAGTGAACCTTGTACCTTGCTTTATGTGCAGAAGAGATTGTGTCCCAGCCCTTCAGTCCCCTCCCCAGGTGAGAGGCTCTTTAAAAGAATGAGTCAGACAATGTATTTGTTTGGTTCTATGTTAAAAATGTAAGGGGAGGGAGGAAGAATAACCATGGGGGAAAGAGTGCAGCCTAATTTCCCTTTACACTTTTCCTCACTCTTGACTTCCAGCACAGCATTGTTTTTTTCTAGTTGCTATGGGCTTCATGCCTCCACAAGTGACTCAAGGCTGGTGATTCAGATGCTGAGGGAAATGCCAGTGCTCAGGTATTACAGCAGCATTGCAGTGACCAACTCTTCAATATAAATAAGCTAAAATTATGTCCTTTAATTCTCATATATTTGTCCTTTCTAATGTGTATGTCTGTCTTCTAACAAATTATTTTATCACATACATTCCAGTAGGAAAGTTTTCAGGCATACACCTCAAAGATTGGAGGAAATAAGAAATTAATAGTTCAAGAGTGACTTGCTGCCAGGTAGCTCCTAGAAATCCATTTGAGATGCAATGATGAAAATTTGTCTAGGATATGACAAAGAGAAGGAATTGCAGAGGTATTCAGAAGGAAGTAGGAATCAGAGAGTCAAAGGGAGATTGGGGAAGAGATACAGTGGTGGGAGACACACAACCATTCCTAAATTAGATGTAAAATTAGCAGAGCCTCCTGCTGTTCCTTCTCTACCCAAGAGTCTCTTAGCTTTATACTCTTGGCCCACAGTAACTGGCAGCATATCTAACATATCTCCTAATTCATTTTGAAGAATATTTTGGCAAGAAATTATTTTCTTTCTCCTTATTTGCAAACCCAGTGTGTTCTCCTGGAAGATGGGAATGGTTGGTAGAAGTCCATAGCTTGTCTACAGCAAGCCTATGGCTTGCTATACTTTTTATAGCAATACTTTATAAAGTATTTCTATAGCAATACCTTATAAATCTTTAAAAAGTACTGCCAAACTTCCCAATGGCTTAAGAAGCCCCCATGTTTGGGAATATTCTGTCAATCAGGCCAGCTGCTGTGCAGGGTCACCATTTCCTTTTTCCAAGGCAAGCAAACTGGGTAAAATAAAGTAACTTCTAAAATCCTTACATGTGGGACTCCAGACAGCTTTTTGAAGTCTTCTGGAATAGTGTAAGCTATTAGGTAACAATACCAAAGAAAATAAACCCTCTATGACTAGAATGAAGCAAACATTAGTCTATTATACTCATATATTATATGTATGCATATATTTTGGTAATGTTTGCACACATTTACTTCACAAACAATATACACTTTGCATATAGCCATATACTATGGATAGATACATGTCAGATCTCATGATGAGCCTTTTCATTTTCATACATGTTGTTCCACACAAAGGTTAGAATGAAACTATTCAAAAGTTGTCATGAATCAGATATGGTAGTTTTGTACTTAGGCTGTACAAGCTTAAAGATGCTTTAGCCTCATGTTGAACAAATTTCACAGCTACACTAGAAATTATGGTCTTCTGCCACCCTTGAGAGTTCAGTTGCCCTTCAAAACATACTTCATGGCACTTCTGTCATTTTTTATACATATTTTTATTTACAATCAAACTTAATTTTGAATTTTTTTATAATCTATCATTGAACAGAATACTTTGGCAGGCCATGGCAAAGGATTTTATTATTGTTTATATCCTTTAATGCAAAATTTGTAATAATAATGTCTTCTTGCTATTTGGAATTCTTTTTCTTTTTAAAAGTGCAAAAGTCAACAATAGAAAAGTGTACTTTTAATGCTAAAATACAGTACAAAAGGACTTTACCTGTAACTTCAGTGACAAAAGATTTTTTCCTGGTGGAAAATACCTATTTCTCTCACCTGACAAACATCACTTCTATGCACTTGTTATTCCTGCACTCGTTATTCCAGTGATTAGTTGGGTGACTGTGAGAGTTATTTGCATCTTTCTTCTCTACTACAGCATTGTTGCCTGGGGAGAGTAGGAAACCTTGGTTAATATTAATGAAATATTCTGGGACAGAGAGCAGAGCACTAACTTCTGCTGCCTGGGCAGTAATATTACTCCTCATTAAAGCTTGTGGAAGTTCATCTCACATTCAATTACAGACGCCTGAAAACTGTTTTCCAGGCAATCTATGCACTTTATAGAAGAGAAAAGGGGGAGGAAAGGATCTGTTTCCCTCTGGGATTTGCTGCTCTCTTTACATATACTACTGCTGACCAGCTGGAAGATTTCGTTAAATGACTTGTTGGTCAGAGAGATGTCATATTCAGAGATGATGAATGACTCTGGGCCTCTGCTCTAAGACCTAGCAGAAATAATACAGTAATCTCAAAGGAATATTGGAAGTTTTATCTGTAACAGCTTCAGAAAAGCAGCCACATTTATGATGTCCTAAATTCTAGACAAGCAAAAGCCCTGCAGTTTTGGTTTTTGGGGTTTTTTTTGGAGCACAACATTTTGTACACCGTTAACCCTTTTGAATATGAGTCTAATGGGGTTGCCTTTGTTCAGTAAAAGACTGCAGGGGTTGGAAGTCCAAGGGGAAGAGAGGAAACAGACATGTCATACAGCACTTACACCACTTGCTGTTTTTTGCCTCAGCTTTTGTTGTGCTATGAGATTTTCTCTAATCACTATAAAAAGATATGATTCTTTTGTTAATATGCAGTTCAGAACCACATCACAAAGTCAATTCTTATGAGGTATAAAAAGAGGACATAGCTGGTGGAAATTATGAACTATTTCAAAGTTTAATTTGAATTGCGTTTTGGGTGAGGTACTTTATTTTTCAAAACTTGTGAATATCAAAATTATATCTTTTTCCCCAAATCCCTATTTCAGCCTCATTAAAGACAGTACAGTCAGTCTTAAGGAGCTGGCTGGAAGATCACACTCAAAGGCTTGAGGTCAATGGCTTGATGTCCAAGTAGAGGTAAGAGAAAAGCTGACTTTGGGACTGGCTCTTTCTATCTTCTTTGCTGGTGGCATGGACAGTGGGAGAGCAGCCACAGCAGGTTTGCCAGCAATGCCCAGCTGAATGGTGTGGCTGACACTCTGAAAGAAAGGGATACCATCCAGAGGGACCTTGGCAGCCTTGAGAGATAAGCTTGTGTGAACTTCATGATGTTCAACAAAGTCAGGTACAAGGTCCTGCATGTGAATTGGGGAAATTCCAAGAATAATTGCAGAATGAGTGGGGAATGGATTTAGAGCAGCTCTGAGGAGGACTAGGGTGTGTTGGTTCATGAGAAGCTCAACATGAGCCAGCAATGTGCACTTGCTGTTCAGAAAGTCAAACACAGCCTGGACTGCATCAATAGTGGCATGGCCAGGGAGTTGAGGGAGGTGATTCTGTCCCTCCACTCCACTCTGGTGAGATCCCACTTGTAATGCTGCTTCCACTTCTGGCACCCACAATGTAAGAAGAACATGGACATTTTAGAGCAACTTCATAGCAGGGCAACAAAGATGAGAGGGCTTGAGTGAGCAAAGGCTGAGACAGATGTGGTTATTTAGCCTGGAGAAGACAAGGTTTTAGGGTGACCTAATTGAGGCCTTTCAGTACCTAAACAGGGTTGACAAGAAAGCCGGAGAGGGACTTTTTACAGAGGTACATAGTAATGGGAAAAGGGGAAAAGCATTAAAGGGAAAGAAAGTAGGTTTAGATTAGATATAAGGAAGAAATTCCTTACGGTGAAGGTGGATAGATGCTGGAACAGGTTGCCCAGGGATATTATGGCTGCCTTATCCAGTGTGGAAGTGTTCAAGGCCAGGTTGGATGGAGGTCTGAGTAACCTGGACTAGTGGAAGGTGTTCCTGTCCATGGCAGGGGGTTTGGAAGTACATGACCTTTAAGGTCCCTTCCAACCCAAGCCATTGATTCTATGATTCCATGATTTGCTGTCATATATTGTGAGAAAACATTTATTTGCAATATAAAACATAATTTCATAGTTTCTTTTGGTACTGGATATATTTGTTAGTTAGAAATCAGAATCCAACTGAAACTGAAGAAACAACACATGCAGGGCAGGACAATTACCATATATTTTCTGGTGTTTAATGCTCTTTCCTTCATCTCCTTTTTATTGGGAGGGGAGAAAGGATTTGAACCCAATCACCATGAAAGGATCATAAAATAACATATGCTGACACTTGAGAATATTAATTAAAATTCTGCACTGTAATTGATTTTTCTGGCAAAACAGGAAATTTGCTAGACTGTGATATTTTATGATTTGCTAGACTGTGAAAACTTAGACCAATTTCGTCTTGGAAAGTTTTGCTGAAATAGATGTTTTAAAAGAGGAACCTGAAATCTGAAATTGGAAATTATCATTATGTACAATATGATTTACATATACTGTTTTCCTATTTTAGACTGAAATATCTTCTTTGGGGGACAACCTTCACTGCTTTAAAGTGGGGCATTATTTCTACCTGAAATTCTGTTTGGTTCTCTTTTTAAGATTTCCCAAATGCTGATCAACTCTAAGGCCTCTCTCATGTAAGCTTCCTCTGTTGAATCTGATCATGACTTTATTTGCAGGTTTAGGAAACAGTGCAGAGCTATAGTGTGCTCAGCATGGTAATGATAACTGGCTCCATACCCACAAATCCTGGCAAAGTCTGCAGTCTAAGGATGTGGGTCTACTTTGGTAGTAATTTTTTTAATTATTATTTTTTTATTTAATAAGATTTTAAAAGGTTTCTAGATGATTTCTGTTTTACTTGTAGAGGGATTTAAACAAAAATTATGCCATTATTTTAGTTTTTAGAACATACATTTTCAGCAGTTCATTTGCAGCATGTTTCCCTGCTTATGATACTTTAAAAATAAGTTACTATTAGATGAAAGTTTTAAAACAATATGCTCAACACACAGGCAATGATTTCAATGACATTTTTGGTGGAGTTGGAAGAGAGAGGCCGAGTACACACTCTCGATGGCTGGATTGAAATGATGTACCATAATGGTTCCAGAGGAGCTGTTACAATCTACCCAGTCAATGATCCATGAACAAAGAAAGATTTAGTCAATTTGAAACCAATACCTTCTAACATGTTAAAAATAAACAAGCAAATGGTCCTATGCTCTGCTGGTCAACACAGAAATTTCCTCCTTTACTCACAGGTAATGCACCTATCTTCTGCCTCATCCTTACAGTTCTCCCTTCTCTGTTTTCTGAAGTATTTGAAGGACTGAAAATGAGAAAATGTTTTAGTCTGCTTTGATATTACTGTCAATGGTATTTTCAAGTCCTAGGAAGAAGAATGGAAGATTTGCAAATCTATATATTGTTGTGGTTTAACCCCAGCCTGCAACTAAGCCCCACACAACTGCCCGCTCATCCTCACAGTGGGATAAGGGAGAGAATCAGAAAGTCAGAAGTGACAAAAATCAGAAAACTTGATAGTTTTGCATTTTAAATGCAAAAACTTTGCATGGAAGCAAAACAAACCAAGAAATTAATTCACCACTTCCCATCAGCAGACAGGTGTTCAGACATCTCCAGGAAAGCTCCCTCACATATAACAGTGACTTAGAGGACAAGCACCCAGAAAAGGCAGAAAAGGCTTTGACTCTGTTTAAGCACTGCTCAGCAATAACCAAAACATCCCTGCTATTAACACTGCTTCCAGAACAAATCCAAAACACAGCCCCATACCAGCTACTCTGAAGAAAATAACTCTATCCCAGCCAAAACCAACACAAATAGGTTTTACTAGTGACTTTAGGAAAATGAGTTTTCATACCTGTAGTGAATAAGCACGGGCCAAGGCCTTTATTAAATAGCAGCTCTTTTTATTAATGGGGCCGTAGGGAGGCCCGACGCCTGCTGCTGCTGTCCGTCTAACGCTGAAAGGAGGTTCCCACGCAGTCCTGTCCAATGGCAGGAATGGGAATTCCAACCTCACGGGCACATCCAGAACTCAATAGTAGCTCATTGGTCTGGGGGTGTCATTCTTCTCAACTGCCCTTTAGGTTGCGGTGATTAAACAGTTACAAAGGACATATTGCAGGTGACTTGGTTTGTTAGTTGAGATGATCTGTGAACTTGGGTTCGGTGTTGGTTGACTATTTTTGTGAATCTTTTGTTCAACAACAACTTCCAGTAATGGTGGTACTGGGAAACTTCTGGAGATTTACATATAGGGTGTGGCTAACTTGATAGGCAGGCAGCAGCAGGCCGGAAATGAGGTCAGGGAAAGGGCGGAAATGGTAAGGCAAAGGGCGGAAGGAGGAAGTAACCGGGATAGGGGAAATACAATAAACCGGGGTTTGAATTACATAGGGACTACACATTTAACTGGGGAAAAGAACATAACAACTTGATCAAAGAACCAACAAACGAATGAGTGGATAGAACAATAAGATAAGCAACAATCTTTTTAACTCTTCTAGCAACGTTGTTTTATGGTTTTTAGCTAAGACTTTTTACCACAATACCCAGCATAACCACAGACATGAATGCAGCTAATTATCTATTTTATCCAATATTTTAGCTCATTGTTTGAGTATGTGGATTTATTAACTGCTACTTTTTAAAATAGCAGTTCAATTCTAAAACTGTTGTTGATACAGATGACAAAGTTATACTTGTTAAAGATGAGACAGGGCCAGTGATAAGCAGCAGAGACATTTGTATATAGAACTTACAGAAAAGAGTCCTGTGGAAAATCCCTAGGAATCCAACATACTCCATGTAAATGGATAATAATAGACTTACTGTTTTTTCACTATGTTAAGTCTGTCTTCCTCTTTGTTTTAATGGCATGATACTGTGAATTTTCTAAAATAGCTAAGCAGGTGTGATATCACTATTTATTATTAAGGGTTCATTGTCTGAATAGTAGCAACCTCAAAGGATGCCAAGTTTTGTGAAACATATTTAACCTGCAGACAGAATTCCCAGTACCTAGAGGTGAGAGGGTGAGTAATCTAGACTAAATGTCTACATTTTGTGTGATAAAATGTACATGTTACACCTAAAAAACCTCAAGTGGCTAAGATTCTTTTTGCTCAATTTTTTACACCAATCAAGTTTCCAACTAATAGTCCAATTCATTTGTAAAGTTACAATAAAAAGACAATACATTTTAGATCTGAGTTATACTGCATGCCAAAGGGGAATGCATATTTAACCTATAGAGTGTAAACAACTATATGTATGTATTTAGGAGGGCGAAAATACTAAAATAGAAAAATTGCTGATATTTGTACAATCTCCACAAACATATGAATGTTGACAAAACCTTGCATAATCACTATCAGAAAACATGGATTCTTCCTGTAAATACCTGATAAATGTAATAGAACCCTAGGATCATAGAATCATCAAAGTTGGAATAAACCTTTTTAAGTCATCCAATCCACCTGGCCACCAGCAGTGCCACTGTGACCCCTAAACCACTATACCTCATCACCCAGCACCAGACTGGGACACCTCTTGTTCATCTCCAGGGATGGAGACTCCACCACCACCCTGGGCAGCCATTCCAATGCCTGTCCACCCTAAGAATAAATTTTTATTTTTCTGGTTGCTTGTAGGGCATTGAGTGGGTCAGAATTTGAGCTAAGAAATTGATAAATGCTTAGGAACCCTAATTATTGGGCATTAAAAAATTACCAGCTGAGAAATACAGTTGTGAAAGAGTAAATGTCATTATCTTAGCATTTCTTCTAGTTCTTATGTTTGAAATTAAAATAAAAATAAAAGTAACGTTTAAATAGTTATTAACTTAAACCAAATACATGGGGTTGCAGTATATATAGTAATAGTCCATAATTCTTTAGAAATATACTTATTTTCTTCTACTATGTCTTAAAGCTTTAGACCTTGTATATGGGCATGTTGCACAGAGACAACTGAGAGGAATATAAATACTATTCTAACTCATAAGTTGTCTGATGTTTGTTTACTAAAATCTGGAGTTAAAGTAAATGATTACTCATTCCTGAACAGGTTGACATCTTCAATGAAGTATCTGACTTAAGATGAACTTCTAAAACCTATGATGCTGAGTTTTATATCTATCATACACAAAAAGGGGAAAGGTAAGATCAATTTAACATAGTTTCTTGAGACCTAACTAGTTTTTGAATTCAGATATGACTTGATTAAAAAAGAGCATATTTATTAAAATATACATATTACCAAATACTGTCATTCTCCCTAAAAAAAAAAAAAAAAAAAAAAAAAGAATTGCAGTACATTTTCATTAAAAATATTTCGCTATTTTGAATTATTTATTCTTGAAAAGTAATACTGCTTTTTCTTAGTATGATAAAGATTCACAGAAATTCCATATGCTTTTTGAAATCTAAGCAAAATGAGATATAATTCAAATATGATCATATTTTTTCAATTTTTAATTAAAAATAGCACAAGACAGGTAAATTTTAAAAGGACCTATTTATATTTTTTTTGTCAGAACCCCATTTACTGAGTTGAATATAATTCTTAAATAATATCCTCTTTCTATGTAATTTTCACCTGTAACATTTGTTAAGTGAACCTTTCTATTGCAAGACGTGTATTATGTTTTACTTTATGAAAACACACACATCTGCACACAGAAGTGTACATCTACCCATCCATCTGCCTATGCATTAAAGACATTAATTTAATAGGCATGAATCCATTAAAAGTGATGGAAATTCTGCACTAAACTAAGAAAAAAAAAATTATGTGTTTTCTGCTTTAATCATTATTCTGCATTGGAAAAAATATAATTCCAATCTAAATATCAATCTAATATAGGAAGGATAACATCTGATGCAAGTTGTCATAGACCCAGTGAGTTAAAAAAAATGCCTCTACTTTGCAAATGTTTAGCTGTTAGACTTGTGAATCTTTACAAGTATTTTAATATATATGAATATTCACTCATTCTATGCACTTTTTATATGGTCTTGGGATTTGAATGCTCACAGATTTGTTTATTGTTTTGTAGGTTCTGAAATCAAATATCACAGTTTCTTCTGTAATGTAGTCTACCTAACCTAAAATGAAACTCTTGTAATATCTTTAGAAGATGTACATTTTCAGCTCCATATATTTTCCAAGTGTTTGATACTAGACTTTTGTTTAAGCTTAGTTTTTGCTGCTTTGATTGAGATTTTTTTCTGCCCATCTCATTCTTCTGCCATTCTTACATACTTAGCTGGATTTTACTACTTTAGATTCAGCTAAACAAAAGTCAGTGCATTTCTAGATATTGGTATAGAATAACTCCTGCTCTGAACTTCTGTTTCATTTAAATTTTATAATTCTAACAATCAAGAGAATTTTCTGCATGTCAGAAGATTCTTCTTCAGAAGATTTCTTCGACTATTGTAGATAAAGGTAAGGTTATCTTTGCACTTCCCACAGGTAAAGTCAGCCATAGGAAACTTCTTGAGGATCAGCACATTTTTTTTACTGCAGATGTACACAGTTATAGCATGGTATAACTCTTCATGTAGTAATTCAATAATAGGCATAAATAAGTGCAGTATCAACAGCATCAAAATAAGTTTTACACAGCAATTTAGTTGCCATAGCATTAGACTTCTCTGGGTCTTCTGCAGAAAGTGTGAAAACTCATTAAATTTCCTATATTTTTGTAAGAGGTATGGCAATAGCTGAAGAATCTTGACTTCACATATATTTTTTCCCTTTCTTTCTTAATATGTGATGACTTTGCTCACAGAATCATAGAATTATAGAATCATTAAGGCTGTAAAAGACCCTTAAGATCATCAAGTTCAATCATTCTGCCAACACTGCCAACTCTCCTACTAAAGCATGTCCTTAAATGCCATGTCTATACCTCCAGGGATGGTGACTCAAAGCATCTCATCTGACTTGTGTGCACATGGCATGAGCAGTGAGATATGCACTTAAGTTAAATAAGTGTAATATTAATAAGCAATTATGATAATGAAGTATTCTGAATCTAGCTGTTACAGCACTGAAAAGCCATGAAGTTGCTTTGTACATATGTAGCTCGTTAAATTTTAGGTAAAAATCAACTCATATTTAAAACTTTCCAAGAGAAATCTGAGATGCAAAATGCTATTTAAAATGTAATTAGCCTTTAGTGCTTACACAGAATAGGCAGGAAAATATTAATAACTTTTCAAACATTTTTTTTCTTAAATTATATAATCCCTGAGGTAAAATAAAGACCTAATTGCTTTGTAACTGCATTTGCACCTGACCTGATGGACATTTTCAAAACGCCTTACAAAAAGGAACACTATATTTTTAGCAGTTAACATTCTATATTTATGTGAAATGGTACGCATACACAACACAGGTATATATAGCTTCTGTGTGAAAAAGGTGCTATTAAAGATAAAATTGGCAAACTTTCATTTATGTTGCTGAGTGTAGATTTCAAAACTCTTACAAGAACTCAGCAGATGCTACTGAGTTTTACAGGAAAGTCTGTAAACATATCAGCATGAACTGCAGTATGTTCTCAAATTCTAAAAACAAGTTAGTGTGTGGCATTTCAATGCCTTTTTCCTTTTATATTTTGTTCTTTCTTGCTGGTTTTTTTTTCTATTTTCATGTAAATGTAAAACTTCAAACATATTGTGACTTTCTTACATTTATTGAAATTGAAATAGTGCAGAAATTCCACCATAATGAAGTTTAAAATCATATTTGGGGGCTTATGAAAAAGTGGTGTGACAAAATGATACAAGAATGCTGTTCCAAGGAATCATGACAGAGCAACAGATAGAGGACAGTTGCAAATTGGTTTCCTAAACTCTTGGGTTTGATAACACTACTTGTGCTATAGTATAAAATTACTTTGCATGCTTATATAAATGACTATTCCCATAACAGAAAAGTAGTAGAGCTAAGACTTTCTTTGATGCCTTTACTGCTGTGAAGGAGATTTCCTAAACCAACTCAAAGAGCCAGAACACCAAGCACATAAGTGTGCTTTAAAAGGAGATGGCATAAGGTGTCCCACTTTTTGACTTTGAAAATCTGTTCCCTATGCAGCTGATGGCACGGTGACTCTTCTGTTACATGGTGACTTCTGAGATTCTGAAATTTGCTTTTGTTCTCTGCTGGAAAGAAAACTGAAGTCTTTGTGGAGCACTATATTAGATTGGTATTCAGGGCAAATGCAGGACTTTCAGTGTGAGGTGAGTGCTCTTTTCCCCTTGTATCTGAGGGGTTTTGAATTGTTTTGAATTGAGCAGGATAAGAACTTGATCCTCAGCCTTCCATGTATTTGTACCTTAGGCATCCAACATGAGAGTCTTGTTACTTCTCTTTTCCCACTGACACTGCACCTCAGCCTAGTGAAACCTTTACTGTGAAAAAGGGGATCTCTGGGAAATACACTAGAGATGTTAAAGTTGATATTCGACACAACTGTTCTGGTGAATTCTGGTGTTTGCTTCATTAAAGGAAAATAAACACTTTCAAATACATTGGGACCCTCTTGGTTTTCAACCCAAATTCAAGCAGAGAAAGGATATACAGTAGAGAAAAATAGATCAATAATTTCACACGTGAAATTATTTCTCTTTAATTGTCTTTTTTAAAGTACCTAACGTGTTTCTTTCCATTATGAGCAATAGGATGGCATATGGTTTAATTCTGAAGTTATTGATTTTTGATTATATACTGTTTTGTTATACACTTTCCTTATATGCTGGATTTCCTTTGTCATATTTCTTTTGTGGGAAAGCAAATGAAGCAGTATCAGTCTTGCCATTCCATAGAAACCAATATATTTTCTGGTTTCTTCTTTTGTGTAGTTAGACTTTGTCAGATGTATAATATGTACCTGAAAGCTCTTCGGGTGTTCAATTATTGTTTTGCTACTAGCACAATAAAAAACTATAATATGCTTTCATTTAGCAAATGAAAAATGAGAACTTGGACACTTAACTATAGTGCACTGAGAATATGAATGCTGAGACAGTTTATCAGTATTTCTGGGATTTTTTTTTTTTTTAAGAGAAACATACAGTAGAACCAATATGTCTATTTAAAGGCAAAGGAGGGATGCTTTCCCCATTAAGTAAAATCATGCCTAGTGCAAATGCTTGTTTATCCTGATTTTTAAATACTAGAAAATTAAATACCAACTCTAAAGAATACTAGCAAAATTGTAAATAATAAAATAATTCTACAAACCAACAAGAGTACTGTTTTAATTAACTTCCACCAATTAGGTTCATTGTGTTAAATACTTGGTTTCAGAGCTCTATTTTTTTCTATGTCTCCTTATTCAATTTACTGCCTTTTGAGTTGTTACACCATATGGTTATGGAAAGCAACTTTGAGGTAAGGAAATGAAAAAAAATTCTGACCTTGTGCAAAAGCAAATTTAAGTTGTCCTAAGTCAGTATATAAATGTACTTATATGACATTTTGAAATAAAAACAAATAATATTTTAATGTTATTGCTCTACAACTCATAAAAAAATGAGATTGTTTATTTTATGTATACAGTGGGAGATGACAGTACTGCTAAACAAAATAATAAAAATACAGAGAGCCAAATTGGATATTTATTCTTGCAGAGTAGGAACAAAGGAATACTCTCAAAAGAAATGAAAAGCAATTAATGTAAAATTTATAAAATAAAACAGGATTTTTTTCTTCTTTCTTCTTTTTCACAAAATGTCTAATCAGCCTTTGGAAGTCATTTGATCAAGTAAACCACTAGATATCAGCCAATATCAGCCTTTTTTTTTTTTTTTTAACTGAGTGCTGAAAATTCTTACATAAGATAGGATAAGTTTCCTAACCCTGCTTTTCTTACCTTAAAACATTGAAAATGTAGTAATTTTGCATTATAATGAGAAATTCCTATGTTGGTTTTTTTTTTCCCCTTTTAGTGTTTTTTATATCATATACAGACAACTAGATTAGTTGGCTATTTTTCTTCTCTAGTATATTTTTTGTTATGGCTTTGTAAAGAGATCTTACTTTCCTTCTCTTTTTAGCATTCAGTTTCCAGAAAACAACACAAAAATGTATTGAAACTATATTAGCATAATCTGAATTCAATGGGAATATAATTAAACAAAATCGATTTTTTTTTATTTCTGTCAAGTAAATAAAATTGACCTTTACAAATCCCTATGATTTTAGTAGTGAAAGATACATTGGGAAAAAAAGAATTTGCATATTCATTAGAGAAACAAAACCAACAAGCAAAACAGGCCTATTTCATCATTTCGCTGTAAAAATTTTTATCCAGGCTAGATCATCAAGATTTAAAATGGTAAGTTTTGTTTCAATTTGTAGATTTTGTAATTTTTCTGAAAGAAAAACACTGTAAGTAATTGGAAAAAGCAAAAGAATTTTCAACAATATGTTTCATAGTCGGAGTTTATTTGGCATAATTAGTGTGATTTGTCTTTTCCATTTTTCACAAGTCAAACTGATACACAAAAAAGGTATTAATGTCATGGCATGAATTTTTCAAGCTTGAGCCAAGAAATTATTTTCCACAGTAATTTTTATGGTACAAAAATTTCTTAGACATTCAAAATAATTTCTAATATTTTATGTAGTTCTGGCAATAAAAGCTGTGAACATGGGGCATGAGTTCCCTTTTCTTTGCCTGGGTCTCACAAAAGGCTACTTGTGGATGTCAACAAGTCACAGATAATGCCAGTTCATAGAAAAATAGGTTTAGAAGGGATTGTAAATTGCTATACAGCCCCTCCCCATATCACAATGTGAGTAAAAGATGACTTTTCTTATCATATAGTTATAAAAATGTTCATTCATGGAGAGTCATGGCCTTTTCAGACAATCTATTCTAGCAGATTTTGGAGCAGTGAGCTTGGCTGGGCTCACAGACGTTTTTATATGTGAAGTCTGAAGTGCTACTCCATTGGATTACTTATGAAATCTCAAACATGAGGGCAGCACTGACAGTGAAATACTGTTCAGCTGGTTTCTTGGCTTCCATAGCTGAGAAAAGCCTCAGAGATCTTTGCATGTCACTTTGAAAAATAACCATGATCTCAGATATATTTTCAGTATCTACTCTCCTAATTTCTATTTTTTGAGTGCAACTTCTGCTTTTAACTGTACAATCAAACCAAAATCTCTGCTTTGTAAAGTAAAAAGTGTTGCTTGCATTTAATTCTTTTTCTGGCATTACTAATGCATTGCCCGTGCTTTAGAAATCCTGATTTATTTCACTGTAATATTAAAACAAAACAGAGTGGAAGACAAATCCTTTGATAACAAGAGGTTTGAGTATTTTATTGATCAAGTATTCCACAGAGCTGCAATTTTGATCAGAGGTTGATAATAACATGTGCCAGAAAAATGGAAGAAATGTTTTCTAACAGTCATTCTCCAAGGCCTTTTTGGCAAAGGGCAAGTAAAGGGGATAAAACTCACATATTTTCATCTCATTACCTCTGTTCCAGCCACAAAATTATCCCCCTCATTTTAAAAGATGACATTTCAAGAAGCTACCAGATACATTTTATCATATATTCCTGTGTCTGACAGTGGCTTTTGTACCTGAAACTTGTGAAATGATTACAGGAACATTGATAATTCTCACATTGCCCATCAACTTATGGATCAGGGGGTTTCTGAGCTGATGTTGCAATATAAAATGATAATCTTCCATTTATTTGTTATTCTTACATGTAATTGCAATAAAGTAATTTTTATATATGTATTTTTATTTTTTGTATTTTATGGTGATTTTTTTTGTCAATCAGGTGTGAATACAGGGTATCTTTTTTTTCTTTTAAAATATCCCCCTTCCTTAGGATATCCTTAGAAAATAAATAGTTACTCCCTATTCAATTATTTTTTAGTTGTGTCCACAATGTTATGTTTACCTTTCATTAATACCTTTCAATAATTCTTTTACAGAACAGTGCATCCTAATTTATTTAATCAAAACATTGATCATCTGTGTAATCTTTCTCTGAACTTTCTTGAGTTTACTTTTGGGATGGAAAGAATACATACAAGGTTTTGCTATAAAAAGAGCTAAACCAGTGTAGTATAGCTTTTTTTTTTTCTTTCTCCTAAAACTCAGTATTTTTTGTTTGCTGCCTTAACTGCTATAGATCACAAAGGCAATGATTTCAGACAGCAATTCAGGTTTAGGGTTAAGGAGAGTAGGTTTAGATTAGATATAAGGAAGAAGTTTTTTAATATGAGGTTGGTGAGACACTGGAACAGGTTGACCTATGCTTGGAAGTTTTCAAGACTGTGTTGGGTGGGATTCTCAGTAAACTGGTCTAGTGAAAAGTATTCCTGCCCATGGCAGGGATGTTGGAAGTAGAAGACTTTTAAGGTCCCTTCCAACCCTAACATTTCTATGATTCTATTATTCTAAGAGGAAAAAAACTTTTTTGAAAGCAGATTAGTAAAACCTTCATCATCTTAAACAAAACTGCTTGATTTGGCAACAGGCTGAAATGATTTTTATATTGAGTACAACTGAGGCAGAGTCAGCATCCCACCCCTTGTTTGCTATTTAATGCTGAGCTATGCAAATCTGTGTCTAGCATTGCAAGCATTTCTAGTAGAGGCAAATTTAAAATAGGATGGCTGAGTGGCAGTTTAGAAGACAACTCATATCTCACCTCTGCTTCCCTGTTGCCTTGCACCTGGATATATGTTTGGTGATATAACAGTTGGATTTAGCTACAGCTAGGCAGGAGATTACTGAGATCAGTGCACACTTGGGGCTGGGACCAGGATAACATCAGGAGTGAGAAGTGGCCATTGTATTATGGCTGCAGTGGGACTCGCAGGTACTTGGTTCTTTATTTTCTTGTGATGTGAACACTCTGAGGTCATTATCGAGTAGAACAGGGGAACTGCTGAGCAGATTTCAGATGCCTCAAGGACTTTGGAAGAAACAGCTTCAGTTGTTGAGAAGAAAATGATGAAATGTTACCTTAATAATTCAATTTAAATTTTCTGGTTTTAAATAAGTTTAAAGGTAATTACTTGATTTTTGATTTTTGATTTTTTTAAGCTAAAATAAAGTAGGCTGAGTACAGAGAGAGATTGGGAAGGTCTGCTTAGAGACCTGAGTTTTCTAGGTCTCAGCCCAGACTCCAACAACTTCATGTTTATTTGGTTTATTTGCAATGTATTTGGTCCTATTTTTCTTCCACATTGATTTTTTTTTTTTTTTTTTTACAATGAATGAAAAATAAAAAAGGTTGATGCTGAAAACTTCTGCTATAGGGACAGCTTTACAACAAGTGAAGCAGTAGAGGCTTCCAAACAAAGTACATATGCTACTGTGGCACCCATTTATAAGAGTGGTGCCTGCAGATTGGAGGAGGTGATCTTTTACCTCTGCTCAGCACTTGTGAGACAAATCTGGAGTGCTGTGTCCCATTCTGAACCCACCAGTACAAGGGGGGTAAAGAAATGAGAGTCCAAGAGAGTAGAACTAATCCAGCAAACCAGAGATAAAATGGCTGGAACCTGACACAGGAGTGTAGAGATGGGACTATTCATCCTGGGGAAAAGAGGGTTCTGGGGAACATTATAAATGTGTAAAAATAACTGATGGAAGGAATGAAGAAGACAGAGATAAACTCTCCTCACAGATGTCCAGTGGCTACAGACTAAAATATATAAATTCTGATTAAACGTAAGAAAAAAAGTTTTCCATAACTGTGGCTGAACAGTTCTCCCAGAAGGCTGAGGGGTCACCATCTCTGGACATTCTCAAAACCCAACCAGACATGATCCTGGGCAAGCTGCTGTAGCTGACCACACCTGAGCAAAAGGCTTGGATTAGATGCTTTGCAGAGATGTTCTCCAACCTCAGCCATTCAGTGAGTCTCCTTCCCACTGTAGGACATGCCCCCAAAAATGTTATTTCTGTTGTGTTCATCTGTGCTGTGTTGAAAATGACTGACTGCTTCAGTTCTTGTGAACATGTCAAAATCTCTTTATAGTCTCAAAGTTTTACAGAAGTGCTATGGTAGTTGTGGTTGTTTGGGGCAATAATGCATGGGGGTTCTGAGATCTTCATGTTAATATATGATATAAGTGTGACAAACATGACTGACTCTTCAGAAGGAGAGCAAACTAAGCTGATTTAAAGTTATGATGAAGCATACTGAATTTATTCTCTATATGAGAAGTGTTGAGCACTTCTACTCTTCCATAGCTCTTCAAGCATGATGTTGCAAATAAATGTGTCAGTGAAAATCCTGAAAAATCTTAAAGTGACAGTTTTCCATTTTTGCTTTGGATTTCTATGTGGCTTGAACAAAATTGCTGAAGAATTGATCTATGCTAAATACAGTGTTTTGTTTTACCTAAAAATATCTAGTCGATTTATAGAAAAGCTGAATTTGTAGGTGTTGATTATTCTTTTCTTTGATAAAAGAGATTAGGAGCATTATTCCAGAGATGAGGATTTTTTCTTTTTTTTTTCTTTTTTCCTTTTTTGTACTTGACAATAATTTTTTTTAATCAGGAAAAGAAAATATCTATTAAAATTTATGAATACTGAGTGGACAGCCTAGGTAGTTCATGTTTGCATAAGTTTATTTGGGCAGTGTTTCCTGAGAGCAACATTTATAGTCATCAGCACTTAGATTCCACTTTCAAGCCAAACTGAGTGTCAGTAATTGGTGTACCATACTGCCATGCAGTAGTTCGTAAAGCAGAGCTGGCTAAAAAGCAGCATTACACTTTCCAGATTTTTTTTAAAGGTTTTTGTTCTGAATCAACCCAAAATGAACAAATAAGAAAAAAAAACTAGAATTTCCTGTGAGCTGGAAGCTTCCCAAATTTTGCAGCTGCTCAGAGAAATGAGCTCTGAGCTGTGATACTGGCAAAAATGCAAAACCTGTCAAACTGCATGCAGTGATTGTAAGATGCACAGTGTTGAGTCCCTTCTCATAATTGCCTCGTGTATTTCTAGAGTTGTACCTTGGCCTTTCTCCTTTTCCATGACTTCACATGCCAGTCAGTTTGTTGGTGGTGTGTTAATGTGGGAACCAGCTGCTCCTTGCACATGGGTCAAGGGATGGACAAGAAACCAGGGCTTTGCTCAACAGCTGGGGCACTGCTTTTCAGGGAAACGTTTATGCTGAAAAGATCCCTGTAGAAGACTTATTATTTGGTTGCCATGTGTCATTTAAAAACATCTCTGATCGTGTAACCCCATGTGGCTCTCCAGTTGTGGTACATCACCTGCTATTGTAATTGCTTTCTCAGCACATAACTTGATACAGCATATCCTTGCAAGATGAGGAAAATGAAATTTAACTAGCTGAAAATACATGTTTAGCTGTGAAGGTGAGGGAGGTCTCCATTTTGAGTTATTCTCATCTGTTGTACTAAACTTTGAAATAAAGGTGGGGATAATTTCTGGGGCTGAGGTATTTCCAGTGTAATAGAGCAATAAATTAATAATTTCAGGTCAAATTTTGTTTCCTTAGAAAAAATATTTATATCTGAACTGCTGAAATTTAAGTAAATTCAAGGAAAGAAGATGCTAATAGTGTCAGTGATACATGTAAGAAGATGTCAATCTGTCCAGAGGAAGAATCAGTGTTGTTTAGAGATTTTGGAACCACAGGGAAAAGACAAGCAGCATCCACAAGACAGCACAATCTCACATATATAATATGTACATATCTTGATTATGCAATTAAAATTAATTATATTATTTTATGGTTTTTAACTGAAGAAGTATTTAGAAAGTCATCTTTAGGAGCACTTTTATCAGGAAAATATACTGGCTAGGGGAACTAAAATTTAGGAACTATGAGCCTCAAAACTAGAACCATGACCTAAAATCCACAGCGAACTTATTAATGTAAAAGAAATGGAGTAGAAGTCAAGCCAGGCTTCATGGGGAAAGAAGGAGGAGAAAAACACATTGAAACACATCAGACGGACAGCCTGAGGTAGCCTGGTGGGGTGATCTGAATGAAAGGAGAGAAAAAATTGAGCTTTATACAAAGGGCAGAGGAAGCACAGAAGGAACTCAGAAAGAGCTTTCAACAGAAAGAACAACAAAAGGCATGAAAGCACTTTCCTTTATTCTGTTAAACCATGGTTTATAGATTTTCCTAAAATTAGTATTGGTTGCAGAGCTGAAAAATACACAGTAGTTACCTGGCAAATTAAACATGTAGGAGTCACAAATTTAATTTTTCTATTGGTCAACTCTTCTATTGTACTCATTTGAACATATGGTGTGTTTAAAATTAAGCCCACTCAAGATGTCCCCCACTCTTTCTGATAGTGGAGGAAACACTAGGAGCGACTATAAGATGGAATCACAATTTATTGAAAAATCACAATAACCACAGCAATGTTAATAAAAGAGAGTAGTTTCCCAGAGAGAACTGCAGGTGTGGTTTTCCCAGACAAAGGCCAAACAGTGACTGGCTTCAGGCGATAGAAAAGCAGGGGCAGTAAGCCAGGGAGGCTCATGGTTTAACTTCCCTCCCCCAGCCCAAACACCATGGAAATACAGGGACAAGGCAAAACTTGGGGGAACCTGACAGGGTTCTGAAACAGGTCGGGGAATCTTTCCTGGGCCTGACTTTACAGGAGTGGGGCTGGAGTGTTTCATGGCTCCACTGCAGCCTGGGCTCCACCTGCAGCTCTGCTGTGGTCAACAGTTTGACCAAGTTTGGGGGCTGCAGGGTCTGACTGGGCTCTGCTCCATGCCCACTCTCTTTTCTTTTTCCTCAGAGCAGTGTCTTGGGCTTGCTGGTGCTGTCTTAGCACCAAAGCTGGAAAGCTGCAGCTCAGTGGAATGGGAAAGGGATTGGCAGAGAGGGCCTAGCTGTGACCCTGAGACCTGCACAGCCTGTCACTTGAGCCCTGAAAGACAGTGCCCCTTCTGCTTCCAACACCACCTTCTTCCTGCTTAAACCATGCCCCTCCCATGATGTAGTATGGAATTCAACAGTACTAGAAACGTCACCCCTTTTTTCTACAACTGTGATAATATCCACCTCTTTTTCTATACTGTCAAGGTCATGCCTGGATTTTATACCTTTCAAGTACATGCACACACACATAGACAAACACATAGTCACACACTCACACACACACACACTCTCACACACTCACACATAGATATATATATATATATATATATATATACGCAGAGACATGCACAAGCACAGGTATTGTTTCAATAGTAACTGTCGATCCACCCAAGGTGTTTGTTGAATTCATTTAGTCCATGGCTGGTGTAACTCCAATGGCAGTGTTATATAGAAATCTATATCACATATGCAATTAAACATTTCTGGCTGTTCTGGACCAGTAATCAAATTTCCTTGAGTTATGCATTGTGTTTCCCTATTGTGTTTCCTCTGTATTACCCATCAAATGCACCCCAGTCCTTGAGTGAAAACAATGCCATGGATGTGTTTGCTCTTGCTTGAGCCAGGACTAATCTAAACTGTCTTCCTAACATTCTTCTAATGTGCACTATGGGGACTTTATCTCCTTCTGTGGGGCGGAGGGGCTCTGGTTGGGCAGGTCCAGCTTGACTGGTAGAGCCTCTAGTGTTAGTTAGTTAGTGTTAACTAACCAGGTGGCCTTCACTAAATGTGGATCCCAATGTCTGAAGATCCCACCACCCATAGATTTCAGTGTGCTTTCTAACAGTCCATTGCATCATTCCACTTTCCCAGTGCCTGGTGAATATGATTGGGAATATATGATGCACCTACTCAGAACTGTGGTCTCTGAAGCAGGTATCTATGAGTCTGTTTTTGAAATGAGACCCATTGCCTGACTATGGGTTTTTTTTAGGTGCTGGATTTGCTTTTCAAGGCCCAGGATGGTGTTAGAGGCAGTGGTGGGATACACAGGGTATGTCTCCAGCTATCCCATACTTACCTCCACCATTGTCAGCATTTAATGCTTGCCTTGGCACATTTGCAGGAGTGTGATGGCCTCCCCATATTTATGTTTCAACCATTGTCCCCCATATGAAAGGGTCTTCATCCAATGTTTGATTGCAACACAAGTTTCACAATTATGAATAATCTGGGAGATAGCATCCATGATCAAATCCATCCCTCGATCATGAGCCCATCTGTCTATTGCATCTTTTCCTTGGTGACCTGAGGCACCATGGCCCCCCTGACCCAGAAATAACTCACCCTTGTGTTGCCAGTCCAGATCTACCTGAGGCACTTTAATCTTGGCAGCTTGATCCACCTGTCTGTTGTTGCAGTGCTCTTCAGGAACCCTTGGGCACTGTACATGTGCATCTACATGATGTAATTCCACAGTCAACTTCTCTATCCAGCCAGGGATGTCTTGCCACAATTCAACAGCCCAGATGGCTTTTCCTCAGTGCTGCCAATTGGCCTTTTCCCGTTAGCCTAGCCAAACCTTCAGAGCATTTGCTACCATGAATGAGTCAGTAGAGTGTTGGCCATTTCTCTCATTCAGTGATGTCTACAGCCAACTGGATAGCTTTCAGCTCTGTGACCTGACTGGATTCACCTTGTGCCCCAATAGCTCCTGAGACTCACCATGTAGGACTGCATACAGCAGTTTTTAATTTTTGATTTTTCCTTATGATATGGCAAAACTGTCAGTGAATAAGGAGTGTTGCTTTTCATTTTCAAGCAACTGATCACATGGTGGGGTCTCCTCAGCACGTGTCACTTAATCTTCATCCTCTTCTGATGGTAATACAAAATCTTCACCTTCAGGTCAATTCATGATGATCTCCAAGGGCCCTGGGTGACTGGGAATTCCTATTTGAACTCACTGTGTCATCAGAAGGATTCATTTTCTCCACATGGCACAATGGCATGGAGTGTATAAGGGACCCCTGGCAGTCAAGGTACCAGGAGAAGTTTTTCTTTCATGCCAATCACTTCTGAAGCAGCTCAAATTCCTTCATAAGGTGGTAAGAACTATTTTCCAGCTGGGATCTAACAAGCCTCAGATCCTTTGTATCCCAAACTCCAGTACCCCAGTGCCTGTCCTCAAGCCTCACTGGGCTCTTTTTGCTAGAGTCTCAAGGACCATTCTCACCTTCTCCAAAGTAGAGCGCATTCCATCACATCATGTTCTGACTGACCCAAGGGCTACTGCATGAGCAATCTCCTGTTTAATTTGTTCAAAAGCTTCTTTTTTTTGGGGATCCCACTTGAAATAATTTCTATTTCATATGGTAGAGAAGGCTTAGAATCTGTCTATTCTCTGGGCTATGAATTTTCCAAAACTCCATAGCCTAGGAAAGCTTGTGTCTCCTTCTTGTGGTTAGTGGAAACACATCCACTGGAACCAGATGAGGTCCATCTGAGCTGTTTTGCTGCTAAAAACTAAATTTTCTGGGCAGATCACTTAACCTGCTTTGCTTTATGACAGAACAGCTTTCAGAAGCATCTAGATTATCTTCTTTCTTTTCTCAAAGCCTTCCTATGCTGTGTTCCCCTATACAATGATGTCATCTGCATAGTAAGTGTTGCAGAGCCTTACCCTTTCCCAGTGCAGTCTGGATCAGTCCATGGGAAATAGTGGGGCTGTATTTCCATCCCTGGGGCAATCAGTTGCAGGTGTACTGTACCCCCCTTCAGGTAGAGACAGAGTGTAACCTTCACTCTGCTGACAGAGGAATGGAGAAGAATGAATTGTCAATGTCATGGTGGCACCACTTTGCTGCCTTGAGCTCTGTTTCATACTGAGGCTTTAGCATGTCCAGCAGGGTGGCACTCAGCAATGGTATTGCTTAATTCAGGCCTCAGTAGTCCAATGTCAATTTCCACTCTCCAATGGATTTAAGCACTGGCCATATCAGATTATTAAAGGCTGAATGAGTCTTGCTGGCCACTCCTATGTCCCTATAACCATGACAAAGTTCAGCTATTAAATATTTCTTAATTCATCTACCTTAAACTTTTCCATTCTGATATCATATTTTTAAAAAATATATGCAATAACTAATCCCATTTCTGATACGCCAGACTGAAACTCTCCCCTTTAAATATTCAGTCTTGTATCTTTAACATCCTTAATGCTTTCCTTATTGTCCATTCACCAGGGTCTTGACAGAAAGTTTTGGATGAAAGCAGTTTGATTGTAGACTGACACAATAATTTTTTTTTTTTTCCCATATCGGATGTGGCCTATGTTTTGCAATCTATTGTTAAAATTCAGAAATGTTATTTCAGAAAAATTTATTAGAGTAAACTCTGAAGATTTTTGTTGTAAGTCTGGGATATACCATGGTGCTCTTAAATAGCACAGAGACAAAATGCATACCCAAAGAAATCTTGTCCTGTTGTTCAGCTATCTGACTTGAACCAATTTCTAATAGGAAATATTTTTCTTCTGCTCTAAAATATTCTATTAGCTTCTGAGTGCTTGCTTCAAAATCCCTATAATTCCCTGGGGGTGTTTCTGAGGTAGAAAAAAAATATCCATTAAGTTAGAATACCTAAAGAATAACAACAAAGCATTTGAGAGGCATCCATAATTTCCAAGACAGTTGTATGCAATTTAAAATTGTCAGATTTGCAGTTCAAATCAGCCCAACAGATACTGGATACCCAGAATAGTCAAGATACACTTTCTAAAATTATTTCTCTATCATACAAAGCTGTCAATCTGTTTGCATAATGAGAAATAAGATTTTGACATTGCCTCATGGAGCTTTATTCTGAAATTCAGAGTGTAAATCCACTTTTTGCAGATTCAAAACATTATAAATATAGGAAGGACCCTAGTTAAAATTGCAATCATTAATTTTATCTCCCTGCCCATTGTGCTTTCTAGCTTTGGTCCTTGATTATTGTTTTGATCTTGGACAAAACATCAGTCTTTGGGTTGAAGATACACTAAAACCTGATAGAGTTGTTTCACTTGCAGTTCCTTTAGACTTCTGTATTGATCATGAAGACATTGGCAATCTTTTATCACTATATTTTCCAATTTTTGCTAATTTATGTTTGTATAACTGCTTTTAATCAGTACTTAAATTCTTTGGTAAATGGAATTAGCTACTAAAACAAATTTAAAATAATCCATATGAAAAACACAAACAAACAAACAAACTCAAACCCAAGGCAAAAAGTCAAGCCCCAAAACAATAACTCTCTGAATAAGAACAATGGGATTTATCCTCAATAATTATTAGGTCTGTACTCAAGGGGTAACCTTCACCTCTAGAACTCCCAATTTCTTCTGTTTTGTAAAGAAGTTACTAAAAGTAGGGAGGTTTTTGATGCTTATTATATTTTCAAAAATATCAACAAGATCCAGTTAATTTTTAAATAAGAAGAATCAAACATCTGGAGACTATTTCTTTGCTCAGATTCCAATACGTGTTGTTCTTGCCAGCACTTACCCCAAATGGCTTTCCTCAGACTATTATTCAAATCCACATGTGTTCATATCCAGCACATTTATCAATGTATGTCTTTTGTTCTCATGTCATTATTTTTACAAACAGGAACAGTTTCAGCAGATAGCATTCAGCATTTCAAAGCTAACAATGATTTCCATAAGCTTTCCCTTCTGGTTTTAGCCTCAGTGACAGACAGACAGTACTCTCATCAGTTTCAATATGTATAAAACCCAGCTTCAAGCATCAAAGAAAGAAAATACACTTACATATGCAGGTTGCTTTTTATGAGGAAAATATCAACAAGCATATATGATAAATGGCCATATATCTAGCAGAACAAGAGGGATAATGTCAAAATAAATAACTGCAGTCTTTTAGTTTAAGAGATACAGTCAAACTTAAGGTAATTGCAGTCAGCTGAGAGACAAATTACAACCATTTCCTGAAAACACACAGTTTTTTGCACAGATAAACTGTAGGAAGAAGAAATGCAGAGTTTTCTTTCTGAAAACAGTCTTCAGGAACAGTTGTAATATAAACTCTTTATCAATTTTTGTTAGGAACAAATTATTAAGGCGGAGCATGGCTAGAAGCACATTAAAAGAACAGGGATGTTTCATGAAGTTCAATTGGTAAACAGCTGTTAATCAGCTGCCCCTGCAGGAACAATCCAAGCCTATCTCTCAATTCACTCTTGTCTTCTAGCAAGATATTTTTCTGAACAGTCTTGAACCTTTCCTAAATCAGGTTCCATCCACACTGTTGTAGAAACATATAATAATAATAGTAATAATAATAATAATAATAATAATAATGATAATGATAATAATAATAATAATATAACCATCATCATCACCACCATCCACTCTACACCAGCAACAATAATAACCCTGAACTAACCCCTCTACCACAAAAAAATTATTGATAGTTTAGGTCTCTATCTGACACCTTATCCTTTTTATTTTGTTCAACAGTGCGTGCATGGTAACACAATCTGGAAGACCCTCACAGTAGTCATGCACTCAAGAAGACGATCATAATCCTGATATGGTCTGTCTAAATTGAACTTGGTCCAATGTTGTACAATAAGAAATTGTTGTTTCTCTGGCCTTAACACTACCTAGTGAAGACTATCAGTCAAGGAGGAAGGAATAGCCCAAATTAGACTGAGTTCTAAAACACTGGAGAACAAAAGTAACAGAAGCTTGAATTTCAAACAATTCTAATTAGCAAAAAAAAATGTTCTTTTCTCATTAAATTTGAAACCAATTGCTCTTGATGTAATATCCTTGAATCTTCTTTCTGTACGGGTATAAATATGTGGTGTGAACAACACCATATACAACAGAACTGTTTATTAATCGTAGCTTACAATCAGGGGAGAAGTTGGAGAAAGCACTGCCTTTGAGAGGCAGCTAAACAAAACAAATGCATTTTCCTACTAATTTTCTTTTGAGACTCTCCAGTACTACAGTGACATCTCTGTAAGACTCAGAAGATTTCTTGGTCTTCCTGTTTACTTCTCTCCAGAAGGGTATCTGAAAGTAGCTTCAGTCCTTGTTCTTGCAAGAGGTGAACTGTTTCCTTCACAAGTGATGGGAGTCATCTAAAAATGTCATTGCTATAACATGAATTTGATCTGTAAGGGTCCTTCCTGCAGAAAACAATTTATGCTTTTGACTAGGAAGGAGAACAAAGGATTAAAATGGTCTAAAGGCAAACTCAGTGATTCAGAAATCAAAGAGAATGCTGTGACTGGAGATGGGTACATTTTGGAACGCACCTGTCAGTACATACAGGTGTGTGAGGATTCACAAATATTTAAACATACTCGTTTCCTTTGCATATCCAGGAATTACAAATGACCTTGTGTCAGTGAAAGAGAATTTAATAATTTCTGCTCTCAATGACCTATTCTTTATCCTGTATGTGCCACATATATGATTCTATTGTTTCATAGTATTCAGCATGGGAGGAAAATGAATTCTTTATTATTAGTTATTATGCTCAGTCTTTTCTGCTCAAATCACGGAAATTATCCACAGTATTTATTTAATCATTGCAGGTTTATTTTGACCCTCACTCTTAATTTGATAGTGGTATACATGCTTTTACAATAAAAATGTGGACACAATGAGACACAGAACACAGAAGAGATGCAGGCAAAGGAAAACAATAGGGGAAAATTAAGAAACCATGCCAAGATTCTTCAAATTATAGCACACAGAGTTAAGAAATGCCTTGAGACGTTCTCAACAAATAGCAATCATATTTCATTTTATTTCACGTCAGCGAGGGAGACCAAGCCTGAAAGTTGAACACACACATTTTGTCAGACAAACACATCTGATATCTTGACTAAGAACATAAACAAATTTTTCACCGTTTAGCAGTTGCTGCTAGACATACAGTAGACACAATCTCTACGGTTTACAGATTGTTTTTTACATGAATTGTTTTTAAACATAATTTTTTATTCCTCTCAACTTTTTTCCTTTCGAACATTCTATTTGGATTCCTAGGAACCTAGAACAGGTTGTATCATTTTATATTTCTGCAGTAGGTGTTAAAGACTTTGCAACAATCTCTTTTGTTATTATCACATTGCATAAAGCCCTGAAAAAAATTAGCATCTGCCTATTAATTCTGTAGAGTCAATGGCAAACTAAACATCTGAAAATATATCACCTGAACTGAAAGAAAATCAGTATATGAGCTGTGATGAGCCGTGATCAAGAGGAATTAAGGCAGTCTGTGACTCACCCCCATCACAGAAAAAGTTAGGAGATAAAATCTTCCTTATGATTCTTATGGTAATACAAAAAAATGTGTTCAAATTTACACACACATTTTCTATTTTCTAAAATAAAAAGCCCCACAGAAATCCTCCAAAGCCAAGAAAATAAAATACAGTGCAATAAGCTATGAAATGGCTTTTGCAGATGAAAGAAAATTATGCTAAAAATGATATTTAGAGATCCAGACTTTAATTTATAATTTTCCATCCAAACACAGGGTTTGGACAGATGTGTTGGGGCAGCATTAAGTTTGGCATTTGAAAAAGATAAGTATCTTGTTTATAGTAGTAAGAAAGAAGCAATTAACAGATAAGAAAATTCTGCTAGTGTGGAAAGGATGGGATGTCCTAAAATGGTCCTTATAACAACTAAATTATTATTTACCGGGTGAAGTCATAAATGATCATGTCTCTTAGCCATGTTGTTTCCTATATAACAAAAAGAAAACTAAGACCAAAACAAAAAACCTGAATTATTACGTTGAAGATAACATCTTATGTGAGAAAAAGGTTAATGATATGCATGGGGAGGTTGAATAAGCAGTTATCAGCAGTTGGTCATGGATAAAACCTGTATAGCATGAAATGTTTATCTTAAGCCAGAGGAAGACATGACTATAATATAAAAATATGGGGATTTTTGTTTCCTTTTAAGTGATCTGGTTAGACATTTGTGGAAAGTCTGCAAGAGTATGTGTTTTAAGCTAACTTTTAGTCAGTATTCTAAAGCTTAATATACAAAGCTGTTCATAGATTTTTCTACTTAAATGCTCTTTTGCTTAAAGGTGCAGGCTTTCTTCTTATTTTTAAGGCAAATAAAAAACACCTGGAACAGTGATATAAAATATGAGAATTTTGGATAGTGTTCACAAGCAAGTACTGAACATCTCTCCCCTATTTCTATTAAATATTTCCCTCAACCTATTTGATTTTCAGAGTTTTTTTTTTCTTTTAACACTGGAAAAATGGCAAGGTCCTGTGGAATTTTTGTTAGAGTTAATTTCTTTAGTCTTCTCTTTGAGTGGAACTTTCTAAACATAATTTAGTAGATTATGATTTTTAATTTCAAAGGCAAGCATAGGGAACTTCTGCATAAATAAAATTGAACTAAGAATTTTCTGATTTTCATATGAGGATGTCTGAAAGTCTCTGTAGCCTTTACAAGAGCTATATTTAATTCAGGCACTGAGTGCTTATTTAAATGTTTAAAAAGAGGTTATAAATAAGTTTAAGTAGTTTAGTGATGCACATTTTTCTTAGAAAATATATTTTTAAAGTGTTTTATTGACTTCAGTAAGTGTGAAATGATTGAAGCTATAATGAACAGTTTATGCTTGAGTGTACAAGGACCCTAGATATTTATAAATGACAGGTCTACAGAATACCTATGAATGAAAATGACCCCAGGTAACTGAACACTGCTTTTGCAGCAGGTATATACACAGCCAAATAATGAAATGAAACCCACAGAGGACTCTCAAGATATTTGACATGAAGTAATTTATGATTACTGTTGGAGTAAAGAAAGTGACATTCAGGTTTCCTTCAGATCTGTTACAGGCTGCAACAAAACTTGTATCTAGAGCAAGGCAATAGAATTCTATCTTCAATGTATAACATCTAATATGTACATGGTGTGTAAAGTTAGTTATGTACAGTAGTGAGGGTATTAGGCTGTTTACTAGGTTCAAAAGTTTAGCTGACACAGAGCATGGTACCATATAACACAAACCTTTTTTTCTACTATAAATATTCAGAGAAACTGTTAAGTAGTCATGACTCATTCATGTGACCTGACATCAGATGGATTGTTTTTCTGAGACTGTATTATATATGTCTGCTCAACCCGTCAGCCTGCTAGGCAGAATCACTACTATGAGAATGATTACATTTTCTTTTTAATAACTCAGCATTGTAACATTGTCCAAAGGCAGAAAAAATTCTCTCCTCTCCCCCCAAAAATAACTCTGAACAGAATATAGAAACTAAAAAGCCTTCCCTTTAGGGTTCACCTATCTAGATTTATCTACTCTTTTCCCATTATGAGAATTCTTTCATACTTTCTCTTTTACAGACTGAACACGGTGCTGATTTCACTGTCACTGAACTCCTCACTGTGACTGTGCAGCAGCAGAGATGGCAGGCACTGATCTCAGCTAAATGGAGACTCATGCCCAGATTCAGACTAAACAGCTCAGGTCAGTATGCTGGCAGAAAACCTACAAGTGGAAAGTCTTTGATCCCACAGGGAACTGCAGGGAATTCCCTGAGAATCAAATAGTTGTATACAGCTGGATCGAGGAACAACCATAATGAGACAATTCAGCCACTGGGTGTTCTACACTTACACACTTATTTTTCTTGTTGTGTTTTGGGTTTTTTTGTTTTGTTTTCTGTTTTGGTTTTTTTTCCTTTTGTTTTTTTCCTTAAAATTTTTTTTTTCTTTTTCTGTTTTCATTTAACTTCTCTAATCACAAGCTCTGCAATGCTTCAAGTGTTGGGGCTGCCAAAATCTCAGATTTTTTTCTAAATGTGATATAAGTGCATGATGCAAAATGTGCTATGCATAGAAACATATGGCCTTTCTAATATAAAAGCTGTTGCTGCTCCTTTCAGCATCTTGCAGGAACCTCTGTTTGCTTACTGCTCCAGAGCCCAGCTGCTCACAGACTGGTCAATGGCAAAACATTCTGGGGTCCTTCTAATCTCTTTCAGGGACCCCAAAGTATTCAGTCACCACATCACATCTGTGTTGGCCTCATCACTCAGGTTTCTTTGTTTAGGTAGCATGCCAAGTAGAAAATGAAGCAAAATCAGGTGAAACCAACCCAACCCCCTTCCTGCTGACCAGGCAGCCACCCATTACAGAGTAGGCAGAGAGGAATTTAAGCCATCTAGTGCTCTCCATATATTAGACAAGGTTATTTTTTGTCGTGCTTATTTATTATTAATCTTCCACCTGGCATTTATAGGACATTTATGTTCTCTAAGTGGTTGCACTTGCTAATCAGCTATTACAGCTGCCAGGATGCAGCAAGAGCAGGCAGCTTGTGCCAGGGTAGGTGATGGGGTGTCAGGCAGTGGCAGCAGTGCAGGGGACACATGGGATGGACACAGGGAAGGAGGTCTGCAATCATCATTTAGTTCAGCCAAGAGTCCAGAACATCAGGTAGATTCATGGTAATGAGGCAAGTCTGACATCAAGCTAAAAAGTCACAAAGTCACCTGCAAGCTAGGCTCTGGGTCAGAATCAAAGAGTCACATGACTGGGATGCCAGAGGGCTAGCAAGGGGGAGAGCCTGAGGTCAGAAGCCTCTCCCAGGTGCAGTGGGGTAAGCCACTACTGGGATACTCACAGCCAGAGAGAAGCATCATCAGTTTTCCCTGCATCCAAGAAGCTGAACCCTGGGGGCTGTAGGGAAGACACTCAGGACCCTGAAAACATCGAATGCTTTCAGGAACTGGATATAAGAGAGCATCAAAGCAGATCAGATATAAGTAGGTCAACCATGCTTGGCTCTTTTTTCCTAGTTGTACGTGTCCCTTGTATTTGGCAGGCCACTGAGCTGTGGCCTCCCTCTTTTCTTTTTACTCTACTAACAGCTAAACCTAAACTTGTTCACAGGCTCACAGCAGGGTTCTTTACACATACTGCTGTCATTGCTGATAAGTCACTTACGACTCACATCCACATGTAAAAGTGTTGTTTTCTTCCTTCATGATAAAATGTAAGTCAGTGTTTCTTTAGAAAACAGGAATGGCAGGTAAGTGAAAGGAATGGGTTTATGCATGTGCACACACGTTTGAGATTCTGTGGGCATGTGCATATCTGTTTCCAATTACTTTAAACTCCCCAGGAAATTCTTATATCTGAGGAACTGAACTTTGATAAGAGTTTAAGCTGTGCTGGTACCACCAAGTTATTGTGCTGACATCACAATCTTTATCCTATGCACAACTTTTACAAATTATAATTAATGGTAGCACTTATTCTTCCTTTTGAAGTTATTTGAGATACGTGTTTAGGTTTTTCTGAAGAACTCTCAATTTTTTTTTTTCTTTTCTATTTTTGGAAGGAAACAAAGAACTATCCTATACTGGATTTCTGTAAAGATTTCTCCATAGTCAGTGGGATCTTTACCTCCATGGGGTCACCCATAGCCTATTGCAATGCAAGGAGGCAGCAAGGGCAATGTTTGATGATGTGAGCTCATGGTAAAAGAGGCATGCATAACTGGGGACTGAAGATTTGCATGTTCCCTCTTCAACTTCTGATTACATTCCCATATTTAATTTCTTATCAAGGCTGGACACAAACCCCATGATGGAAGAAGAAAGAAAACTGAGTATAGACAGGACATATTTCTGCATCCACAGATTTGAACAAAACATCATGGAGTGACAGTTCACAAGAAACTGACATATATTTTGTTTTTACTTTCCCTTAGCTACCAGAATTAAGAGTTGTACTACTTTCCTTTGTTTATACCTTGCTCCTTCTTCATTCATATTGTATTGTGAAATTTAAATGAAAAAAATACTGTCAAAGACACTCAAAGACACTTCATGCTTATTTATAACTCAAGTAAAGGTCATAAGCTCTGGACTTTGATTCGAGCTTTTCTTTTCTCTTTTTTTTTTTTTTTTTTTTTTTTTTTTTTACCAGGTTATGTTTGGATACTTAAAAGAATGAGTGGAATCTTTGTATAAATATTGTCATAAAGTAGATGAGGGGAGGCACAGATAAATATTGTGTATCATAATTAGATTCAAAGTTTACAACATAGCCAAATAAATGAGAAAAATATCACAGAGGAAAACCTGAGAAAAATAAACTATTCTATGAGAAGATAGAATCAAATTATCAGTGGAAATTGGAAGCATCTCTTTAGACAGGGATGGGATTGGAGAACAAAGGAGAAATTTCAAGTAAGTGGATTAGAAAAGATTCTAAGGCCTAGAACTCTAATAAAATTTGTGGACTGATAAAAGTTGACATAAAACAGAAAAAATAAGAATGATTTTTGAGGGTGTCTCATGCAAGATGAGCATCTAAAACAAATGTTGGGGAGAAGGTGAGAAAAGAAAGGGTGAATCTGAAGACTAAATCTCTCTTTACATCTGTGTGCAGTAAAGACAGAAACTGGAGCTCAGGAAAAAATTGTATCTTCATCAGTGTTGAGGACCTTGCTGAGGACTTAGCAATGGTTGTTATTTACAGCCTTTGCTCTGCCAAGGGTTCTCCCAATACGTAATTATCTTAAAATGGCCAATTTGAACAACATGTGATGCTATTTTATAGGACCCAAGGCATTGAGATAGAGTGAACTAAATTATTATGAATCAGAAATTCTGCTATGGTTTTTTGCACTTAACATCTTATCTTCTCTTAACAATTACAGAACATTCAATTTTAAAAATACTATATTTCTCTACCATTATGCTAATTATCCTTTTTTTTTTTTTCTTGAACTACCTAGGATAACATACTTGGCTTATATTTGATCCTTGTGTAATCTTGTGAGGTGAAATGCTTAAGGATAAATAAATCTATAACCATACATTAATCTGACCTTTTTAAAGAGTGAGATCTACTACATATTTAGCCTCTGGGCTAAAATAAGGGCAGCTTCTGACCGACCATAGATATCCTGAAACATTACAAACACAATTTAAAAAGGAACTGCAATCTAATTGACATGCTCTATAATTGAAGTGCAGTTATGTATCAGTGGATAAATGAAGCTTAAAAAATAATCAAGCAAACAATAAGTGAGAAAAAAAAAATTCCAGAAAATCCATTTACATTGCTTGGAAGAGTGAATCTCTGATGATAATGTCTTATGTTACAGAAAGTCCAAGGTGTCAGGATGAGGGAAACCTGTTGCCTGCTAAACATGCCATGGGATAGCTTATTTTCCCAAGATGTCTGTCACAGTTTGAATCTCGAGAGACTGAAATTTTAAATTAAATATTTACTCTGTGTGGTCCTTTCTTTACTATTGCTGACATTGGATAACATGGTACATTAACAATTCCCATGACAGCAGCATGGATTTTTGGATGCAGGGATGAAATCCACTGCACTATGTTGTCAGGTTCCAAACCTAAAAATGCCTCTCAATAGTGTGATTTTTAAGCAGGAATGGTTAGGTGTAGAAAACTGGCTGAAGGGGGGGGTCACTGTTATCTTTTATGCTCCTGTGTACACTACAAATTACATATGCAATATAGTACTACAAACATCTCACAAGTGAAAAAAAACCCAAAAACAAATACTGTGAAGGACTTTATTTCATCTTACAAATTGTAACCATCACCTAGAGCACAGGAAAAAAGTCTTTGAATGAAGTTTAGCAGATATAAGATAGTAGATATAAGAATAGTTTGTCAGGACAGAGGCAACTGGATGTTTAGAGAAGTTGCTCATTTTCCCAAGAGCTGAAGTACGTTGAACAAAAACAAAAACAAAAAAAAAAAAAAAAAAGGCAGTTTTTACATATTTTATGAAGAAATTTCATGCACAGATACAGCATTTACTTACAAGGGAAATAAACTGAGCTTGTAGCTAGCAGCTATAAGGATACTCAAGTGAAAGCAATCCTTCTTTCCTGTACCAACCCTAAAAATTCCCTTTGACATTGATTGGACATGGCACATTGCACAGTAAACAATGCTACAATTACTTATCTTTTCTTGAAAAAACAAACCCGAATCCCTATGGCATTTTTAAGGTAACCTTAGGCCCAGTCTGGTTACACAGTAATAACTATTTCGTGGGGCAGACTTCACTTACCAATGTTTGAAGGCTGCAGCAGAGGAAACAACCTGATCATGACAATGTAGACAATTTGGAAAGAATGAGTATAAGAAAGGGAGATATTGATTCCTTTCCTAGCTTCCAGGAGCTTTCAAAAGAATGAAACAAAAGAATCTTGCAGCCAGTAGAAGATATATCTTCTATAAGATTTTGACATTTCTTGGATAATGCATTAAAAATTAACCTGTCACTGCTGTACGGAACTTCAAAACAAAAGCATATAATTTCTGCTGCTTTACTACATTGCCTATTAAACTTGGCCATTTCAGTGCTTAGTAAAAGCATCATCTGATGGTGTGGGGGAAAATAATTTTACACATATCTAAGTTTTAGTCTCTGTTAAGAGCTTAAGTGGTGCATCAGCTTCATCTGAACATAATTTTCTTTGAAGCCAAATCTTAAATCCCTGCTGATAGAATCTGAGAGAGAAATTTAGTCCTTGAGACTATGCGTGGTGAGAAAGGCACAAAGGTGAAAAAAGACATGGCAGAAAATCACAGCATCAAAGGCAGAGGGTCTGTCACAAAAGATGAGGGTGAGTAGTTGAGAGAAGCAGTCAAGCGTTGAGGGTAATCAGTGAACAGCTGGAAAGGCCAAGAGAGACCCTGGAAGTCAGGGAGCATTAGAGAGAGTTTGTGTGTCAAAGCCCAGGATAGTGCTTCTTGGGATTCACAGAAAAATAGGTCTGAGCCAAGATTTTCTCAAATGATTTATAGCTTTAGGGGAGTTTTACTCTCCAAAAATCTCAGAAATCCAGATTTCCCACTGGTGCATCTTCTGGATTTTTTTTTTTAATTGGACATAAAAGTTGTGCCCATCTGTCCTACAGGAGCTATTAAAAAATGTTTCTAGGTCTGCAGACAAATGTTAAGTTTTCTGAGTGGGTATAGAAACACTGCCACTGCAATGTCAGGGAGAAACACCTGGAGGGTGTTCACCCTGAACACCTGTGCATGCTTGGTGAACAGCCTACAGTGAGAAGCACTCCCCAGCTCCCACAGCAGTAAATTGCACAGCACTTAAGGGACAATTACATGTCCTCATGCTATATTTCATCACTAGTGAAGTTATGTACACTGCATGACTATCTCTGTGATAAGCAGACACAGCTTTTTAGTTTTCCAGGCTTCAGACCCAGTAGGAGCAAGCCCATGGACTTCCCAGGCTGTTTTCCACCCTTGCCCCAGTAGAATGTACTTTCACCAGGACATCACTAAGAGAGTACTACTGTATCACCCACCCTTTCTGAAAAATGTTAGAAAAATGTTTTACTCCCCTTTGTTGTAACCCTGGGAACTGAGAATTTTAGACTTTCTGTGCTGACAGGCACTGACTCCCAAGAAAACACTGCTTGTGACCTGAGGCTGTGGAGAAGGCTTCCAAAATTGAATGATAGAACTGGGATTATGTGTGTGTAGTTTAAATAGAAGTGTGTAATATCATATGGTGGAGAATTTAGAATTTGGGGTTTTAGAATATAGTAATGTAGATGAACCAAGATGGAGGTTTTAGGGCAGAGGCTTAGTCCTTCATCTTCTTCTCCATAGGTCTAGGTAGTATTGTATGATTGGATAGAAAAGTCTGCATTGCGGGCCACAGGTGGTCGCTTATTAGATTAAAAGTAAAAATAATTTAGGTGTCATTTCTTAATTGGACATTTGGTCCTTAAAAAGACTTGCAGAGAAAGAGAGATACGTCTCCATTTTTAGCTTGTTAGCATGAAGTGCTGTAGAACTCACAGTTTGTTGGACTGTAACGTAGATAAGAATTAATAAACATCTTAGTCTGAACAAGAAATACCATCTCTAGCATTTAATCCTGGCCCTGGAAAAAAGAAGATAAAACGTGATACCCCCTCAACAAAATTTTAACTTTTGTTGGAAATGAGCACTGCTGTGCTGCAGAAGTCCTCCTAGGAAGCCGAATATTTGGTAAAAGATGGCACAGTTACTTATAGCGTGACTTTCTACCTCCAAGTTTTAGGTTTTGAGGTTCATCATTCCTAATGAATGAGTTAGTGAGATGCATACACTTTTCTCTCTGGTAAGAGAAGCCAGGAGATATTGATAGAATCAACTCAACTTTAGTGACCAGTGGGGAAAATTTATAAATGTTCTTCTAAGGTTTTCCTTCATAAATTTTTTGGGAAAAAAAAAGTATTTGCTATAAATGAATCATATGTTTTTGCAGTTTATTCTGCAACCAAGCGTTTCTAGCATCAGTTCTGAAATTTTGAATATAGTTAATAAATATTTATTCCAATAGAAATATTTTTTCAATCAGTCACTTACTGTTTTTAATCTATTAGATGAAGGCTGTGGAAATTTTATAGCAGCTTATATATTTGTACTTTTTTCCCCCTTCTCTTTCATTCTCCAGTTTATAGGGCTGCACAGTCTTTGAACTGAATCTCCTTATGCCTTTTTGCAACAATTATCGTGACTGAAATGCCTGAGCTTGGCCTTTAAAATCTTTAACAATAACTAAAGAATATTTGCACAAAGCAAAGAGGGAAATAAACCCAGTCTTGCAACATGCTTTATAATATGTTAATTGGTGGCAACTGAAGATTACTCTGCCCCAATCATTTTCTGAACAAGTTCCTGCTTGTGTTGTAAAATTGTTCTCCCCTTGTCTATTAGAGAAAATAGAATTGCCCTCTCTGGCCCCAGTCTTGCAGACAGCTATATCATCCACTAACAATTCCATTAACTTCATTTAAACTACCTGAGAGAACCGACTTAGTTGGGTATGCAAGTGACTGGGAAATTGAAACCTTTGTCCTTAGGCAATTTCTGGATGATTTTTCTGTCTAGATTTTTCTTCTCTCCAAACCACCAGTCATTATTGGATCATGCAGCTATTTAACAAAATGGTTTGCATTGCTTATTCTCCAGTCTGTCTAATTTGATGTTGCCACTGCTAATAATTTCTCATATTGTTAAACTAACTTTTGCTGATAGCTGCAGCCATTCTAGAAATGGAAATTATTTAAAAGCTGAACTTCATGTAAAAAGAAAAAAGAAATAATTTCTTGGCCTCCTGGATATGGAAAAAATAAGAAAAAATGAAGTTACTATCAGAGGACAATTAAAAATATTTGAAAGTTATTATTATCATGAAATCTCATGTTCTTAAGCAATATGCTATAAGTAAAAATTATCTCATGATTTCTTGAAATTTGAAGACTAATGAGGGACCTCTAGAAGACTGAGGAGTGCACCCATGTAAACCTCATAAATTTTGACATGGCCAAATGCAAGTTTCTGTCTCTGGGCTGGAGCAACCTCAGTACCAATACTAGCTGAGTGCTGAACAGATTGAGGGCATCCCCTCAGAGAACTTGGGGATTCTGGTGGATGAATATCTGGCCAATATGCCATGCAGCCCAGACAGCCAGCTGTATCCTGGGCTGCATCAAAAGAAGTGAGACCAGCAGATTCAGGGAGTTGACTCTTCCTCTGAACTCCCCTGAGGAATCCTTGGTACAAAAATGACATAGACTTGTGAGAGTGGGTCTAGATGAGGGCCACAAAAATTACCAGAAGATTGGGATACATCTCCTATAAGGAAAGTCTCACAGCTGAGGTTGTTCAGCCTCCATAAGAGAAGATTATGAGGACACCTTACTGTGATCTTTAAACATGTATTGGACAATCATAAGAAAAAATGAATGTTTTTACCAAGGGCTGTAGTGACAGGACAAGTGGAAAAGGTTTTAAATTTAAGTAGGATATATTTAGATATATTTAGATTAGAAAAAATTTTTTATGACAAGGTGGGGCACTGGAACAGGTTGTCCAGAGAAGTTGTGGGTGCCCCAACCCTGCAATTATTCTTAGCCAGGTTGGATGGGGCTTTGATCATCCTGGTCTAGTGCAATATGTTCCTGTCCATGACACAGAGGTTGGACTATCCATGATCTTTGAAAGTCCCTTCCAGCCCAAACTGTTCTGTGATTCTGTCATATTGAAATTATTGAAATTATTGCACATAATTTATTAATCTCATTAAGAATTCCTCAGAAATTCTGGAAAATGTGCTATCTAAGAAGAGACCCCATAAATTGTTATAACAAAAATGATCAAAAACAATTATTGAAATTTTTTGAAACAAAGATAACCTACTTAATTATTTACTATTCTCAACCATATTTAAAGTTCTGAATAAGACAACAATTTTCCTTACTCTTCCATCTGCAGGTGTTCCATCTCCTGTATTCATAGAGCATGACACCTGCTTTTGAAGGCTCTGTATTCTCCACACAGAGATCAGCAGCACACAGCTGTGCAAAGTTGCAACCAGGGGCACCTATTAGGATCAGGGAGAATGACCTGTTGCACCTGGAGAGGAAGGGTGGCCACATATTTTTAACTAGTTCCTGAAAGCACTATTGGATGTAGATATGAAGAAACTGCAGGTTTTTGGATCAAGGGAGGACATATTATTCTGAACAAAAGCAGAAATTT
Source organism: Erithacus rubecula (assembly GCF_903797595.1). Lineage (NCBI taxonomy): Eukaryota > Metazoa > Chordata > Aves > Passeriformes > Muscicapidae > Erithacus > Erithacus rubecula. The sequence goes on along the minus strand of NC_136685.1, from coordinate 26,872,742 downwards.
CCACATATGAACTAGTCATAAAAAACTCCTATTATGTCAGTAAAAAGAGAGAGACAGCAGAAAAAGATCAAGAGAAAACCCATCTTATTCAAAGGCAGAGATTAAACTATTTTGTTGCAACCTTTGCTATTGTTCTTTGGTTTTTTGGTTTGTTTACTAACTGGGAAAGGATTCTAACTTGGCTAATTTTGAAATATGATCTTACAGTGTAAACATATACAGTTAGATGAGAGAAATCTCATTCTTAATGTGTCTGGAGAGAAAGAGAGAAAAACAGTATTAGGAAGATAGAAAATTCATAGGAACTCAAGATCTTGGAGTGGTAAATTCCAATCAGACTCTTCTTCTAATACCTGGTTTGTATCTCTGGTTATAAAATGGTTGTGTTCAAGAACTACTTCTGCTGACTTACCAGGTGTATTGGTTTTGTTCTGTTAATAATTAAGCTAAGGAGAATAAAAACTTTATAATTCTGAGTGTTTCTACATATTGCAGCATTGAGAAAGCTGCTCAAATGCTCTAATTCAGGAAAATAAAGTAATTATTTCTGGTTGTACAAAATATATTGAAAAAAGTAATTTAAAAAGTAAAAAAATCAATGAAACACGATCGGTTAAACTACATGCAATTTACTCATGGAATACTTAGTTTATTTAAGTTATTTGTTGTATATTGTTGACTAGAAATAATATTTATTTTCAAAAAGAGTTGAAAAAATTTGCATATAGGAACTTTGAAATTATTATTTATTATTTATTATTTATTATTTGTTATTTATTATTTGTTATTTATTATTTATTATTTATTATTTATTATTTATTATTTATATGCTGTTATTAAAAGTCTCAGCAAGTTAATTGCTGCTGGTTGTTTTGAGAATACCATTTGGAAAACACAATCATAATTTTGTACAATCCATAATGAGTCTACTCCCTTGCCAGATTTTCAGATGTCCAGCTTTCAAAAAGCTTTCTTATCCAATTCTTCCCTGCCAATATGAAACCTATAGACTAGTAGACTGCAAATATTAATTATAATCAACACACTGTAAATATGAAATGAATACAAATATAATTAATTGATTATAAAAAAATGGCTTGGTTATATAGTAGTTGTATCAAACCATTGCACAGCAGATTCATTAAATCATAAACAACTCCTAACCTTCTCCTTTTTAAAAGAGAATATCTAGTTGGAGGCCTGTCATTGGTGGTGTCTCCCAAGATTCAGTACGGGGCCCAGTATTGTTTCAATTATTTGTCAGTGATTTGCATGAAGGAGCAGAGGCCTCCTCAGGAAATCTGCTGTTGACACAAAGCTGGGAGGAGTGGCTGATAGCCCAGAGGGCTGTGCAGCCCTTGAGAGGGACCAGGGCAGGCTGGAGAGATGGGCAGAGAGGAACTGTCTGAAACTCAACAGGGGAAAGGGCAGGGTCCTGAACATGGGGAGGAATAACCGCATGCACCAGCACAGGCTGTTTCTCTGCAGAAAAGGCCCTGGGTGTTCTCAACAAGCTCTCCAAGAGCCAGCAGTGCCGTGTGGCCAAGCAGGCCAGTGGTGTCCTGGGTGCATTAGGAAGAACACATCCAGCAGGCTGAGGGAGGTGATCCTGCCCCTCTACTGAGCCCTGGTGAGGCACATCTGGAGTGCTGTGTCCAGCTCTGGGCTCCTCAGGATGAGACAGACATGGAGCTCCTGGAGTGGATCCACGGCAACAAAGATATTTAAGGGATTGGAGCATATATTTTATGAGGAAAGATTGAGGGAGCTGGGCCTGGTCAGCCTTGAGAAGATATTCCCAAGAGAGGACCTCATCACTGTCTATCAGTATCTGAAGGGTTAAGAGGATGTTTCCAGGCACTTCTTGGTGGTGACAACCAATAGAATAAGAGATAAAGGGCAGAAACTGATACTTAGGAAGTTCCATCTGAATATGAGGAAGAATTTCTTTGCTGTGCAGGTGACCTTGCACTGGCACAGACTGCTCAGAGAGGTTTTGGAGTCTCCCTCACTGAGCTATTCAAGAAGCCTCTGGATCCTGTGTTGTGTGCTCTGGGATGACCCTGCTTGAGCAGTGAGGTTGGACCACATGGCCCACTGTGGTCTCTTTCAGCCTTACCAATTCTGTGATTTTGTGAATCTATGATTCTGTGAATTTGACAAAACCTTTCATAAGTGTTCATTTCCACAGTAAATTTCCAACATCAATCATATTGAGTGGCATTTAATATCAGATAACTATTACCAGGCTCTCAACAGACCTGTGCTCCATGTCCATGGTGCACTGAATCATGTCAAGAAGTCTCTGGTATCTTATTACCACACACATTGCAGTTCATGGTGTTTTTCAGTGACCTATTCCTAAACCATGTTGTCAAGAACACTATAATTGTATGAATTGGCATAGCATTTCCCAAAAAGATGCAATTCAGTCAGAGTATAATGTAGCTCCACATCAGTGTTTAGGAGCAAATGCATAGAAAGTTTCAGCTGCTTTTCTGATAAGTAAATGGTAGACAGGTTTGGAGAGAAAGTCACAGGAATTCTTTGTAGATTTGGGTAAGTTGTAATTTAAATTCAATTAAGAACAAGAGAACCAGGTAGCATAAGAGCCATTTTGATCAGCTGGGTTTCTCAGTGGTATGAGAATACTCTTCACATGGACATGCTTTTCCACATTATTCCTTTCATTTTGAAATATTCCTAATCACCACATTACTGGTTTATAGGCAACTGCCTCTGAAATACATGGAGACATATTTTACCATGCAGTAGTGTATATGAAGAAAGGAAGACAACTGTACATTTTTTATACTATCTCTATTCTGTTGAAAACCCATTTTGTTTTGGACTGTTTGAATTAAGATGGACAAACAATGAGAAAATGTTCACTAAGGAATTATCCATTGGGGTTGAGGGCTACAGTTAATTTAAAACATCTTTTTCCTATTTGGATTTTTTCATTAATACTTGAGAATACTATAATCTTGAAATAATAATTCTTTCTTATTCAGCTTAAGGTATGTAATGCAGAAAAAACACTGAAAGTTAAAACCACATATTTTAATTTGTTTGCACTGTGGACACCCTCTCAGGCAGGGTGAAATAGTCAAAAGAAGATTAAGTACTCCCTGTCTCTGAATATGTTACGAACTATTAAAGTAAGAGGTATTATTCTGAGAGGGCATATGAAAAACAAACAAGTGGGAAAGTCCTTGCAGAGACTACAGCTATTTTGGTTTTTTTAATAAGAAAACTGCATTGATTTGTATTCCTTCTTGTTTTGTTCTGTTTGAAGAATAAATTGGATCTTGAAACAAAGGCCCTGAAGATTGTAGAATAATACTGTTTCCATCTTGGGGTGCTGAAATAGCCCAAAAGCATATAGTCTTGTACACTGAGTTATTAATAGAAAAAAATGATAATATTTCTTTCTCATTTACAAACTTTGACTTAGTTAGTGGAATGAACCACGATGAAGAGGCCTATTCTCAGATAAAACTCTGCTTTTTAATGTGTGCTATTTGACCAAGCTTGATTTTGATACACATGACTTCTGCTAATGTTCCCTGTTAAAAATTCATTCTATTGTTACAGACATATTTTCACAGAACCACTTTCTATGTGGAAACAAAAAATTAAAACCTCTTCAATGTTATTAATTATTCTCATTGTAATTTTTTTTTTAATATGTGAAAAAATTCCTAGTATGGAGGTATGAAGGGGGAAGTTTCCAATTCTTAATTAAACATTTGGTGAATTAAGCTCAGATTTGATGGAGTTGAAATCCTTATATGATGACATGAGGTATTATGACAGAGAGTCAAGTTCTCTATTTATTTTCTTTTCTTCTTTTGGTCTTCTTATTGACATTTAGAGTCTTAATATTATTGCATTATGCTTATATCTGACTCAACTTTTCATAAAACTGGCAGATTGAGTTTGTTACTTTGCACAGTGTGTGATGAAGTATTGAGAGAATATCAGCTTCCAATGTTTTCATGCCTGTGTGCTTCCTGAAGAAACCTCACCTACATCACACATGGGATCTTTAAGATCCTTTTACACTTTCTTTTGAGATTTAAAAAATCATGAGGTTTTTAAGGTTGGATGGACAATTGGAATATCTGGTCTGATATCCTCTGTACTAAGGGCAATAGCCCATTTCTTGAAATATTGTTCTTTATCACAGCATCTGTAACTAGTTTTTATGTATTTGTCATTATTTAATTTGATTTTGAAGTTTTAAAAGGGTAACCATCTTTTTAACATAGGTATAGAAGGCTGACAGAAAAAATTATCTATATAAATAGAATTTAATATAATTTGCTTAAAAATGTTATTTTCTATAATATTTTTACACGGTAAAGCTTCCCTCTGGATACAAATTCATATTAGAACATGTAGTTTGTCTTTCTTGCTTAGCTGTTGACATTTCAACAAGATGCTATTTACTGAAACTGCTTGCTTATCACATTAATTTCTAATGTCATCACAATATTTCTTTTGAAAAGCTTTAACACTTTGGAAAGCCACTGACATTTCATCTGTCTGAGTGGAATAAGATATTTCTGAATTCAAAATAAACAGTAAACTGACAGTGGTTTCATATGTGAAATTTTTCCTAGGGTTTAGTTATCATAATGTGTATTTGGTAACTGATTGGATTATTCTTGCCAACATAAAAGTAACATTACTGAGTGCAATGAACTCTTAATGAACACTTGTTATCACCTATTTAGCAAAGACTGCTTCTTTTCTGATACATGCATTCCATCTAATTTTCTAAGAAATATCCCTGACAATGTTAAGAGGATAGTGCCTGTATTTTAATTCTGACAAAGTTCATTTGTGAATTTTTATTTGCTTTTTCCCAGTGACTTTGACATGTAAGGGAGATATTCTATTTATGAATAAATCAGTGAAAAAAACTCTGACCTCTCTAGAACTACTTTCATTTGCCTAGTGCAAGTGTTTCAAAGAGACAATTGATAGTCAGCCAATAGGCTACAACTCCTAAATTTTTGCTATAACTATCCTGTTTTCTCTTTTTTTGGACTTAAAACATCACCAGAGATTTGTGTGATTCTTAAAGAATTTGCCTTTTTCACATCACTATGTAAAACTATTTTTTTGCTGCTCAAATTCAGCTCAGCCTTCCTGAGCTGGCTTTGAAAGTTGTTATGTGTTGATGCCAGTTAGCAGCTAATGCCCCATGGAGCAGTCCATACACCTCTGCCCCAGCAGGATGGGGAATAGAATCAGAAGAAAAAAAAGTGAGAAAAATCTTGTGACTTGTCATAATGACAGTTTAAAAGGAAAAGTAAAAGCTGCATGTGCAAACAAAGCAATATAAAGAATTAATTCAATAGATGCCCTTAGCATGCAGGTGTTCAGCCATCTTCAGAAAAGCAGGGTTTCAACATGCATAGCAGTATTTTGGGAAGACAAAAGCTATCACTTCAAATACCACTCCCTTCCTCCTCTTCCCCCAGCCTTTATTGTAGTGCTTGATACTGTATGTGATATACCTTTGGTCAGCTGGGGTCAGCTGTCTCATCTGCCTCCTCCCCAGCCTGCCCAGTCCACTACCACAGGAAGCAGAGGGAGAAAAAGGAGGAAAAAACATATCATCAATGGGTTTTATTGGAGGGGTGGGGGCACTGTGAGAAGCAAAAACAGCCTTGATGCTCTGCAGCTGCTCAGCAGTAGCTGAAGCACTGGTGTGTTAACAATTTTTGGCCACAGATAAAAACCATAAGGGCTTCCATGGAGAAAATTAACACCATCCTAGCCAGATTCAGCACAGAAATCACTTTCTTTCATGTTTTTGCTGGGCCTGATTATTAGAAACTTTGATCTGTATTATTCCCTCTCCAATAGGAAAGGTAGAATATAGCTACAACTAACACCTGAGTTTTTAAGCAGTTAATAACATTTAACTTAATTGACCCAAGAAGATTTTGGATTTTAGGTCTCACACCTCAGGCAAGTACTGTACCATGTAAATGGTGGCCTCTTCTTTCCTTCACAGAGTTTTCAGAGGTAGATCTGCCCTTTCATGTTTTTGGACTTGGTACTCATTCTTCTTTCTCATTTCATCAACACTCTGCATCAGGCAGGCTGAAATATTTAGGAAACTAACTTGATTTTTGCAGGGTTTGGGCTGTGGATTCACAATAGACTTGAGTGTAGCAAGACTGACAAGTACAGGGTTTCAGCACAATTTCTCAGTGATCTGAGTGTTTGTCCAAGACTGATTTCTGTGTTTTCTCCAGCCTCTACCTTTCCAGGATCAGAAGCTTTGACTTTTCAAGATATGAACTGTGCTGTGGTTGATGGCAGGCTTACGTTCCTGTCTCTTGAACCAATATGAAAAAATGCAGAAGAAGAAATATGTTGCACATGGCAGAATACTGCACATCAGAAAAGGCAGAGAAAAGAAAGAACCATTATGCAGTGAAAATAAACCTGTGTTGTAGCAAACAAACTATTAGCAAGTGGTCATTCAAACCACAGCAACTATATTATTTATAAATTATATTAACGAGCTCTTGTTTTAGAATTCACAAATTTTCTTGCCCTTGTGTATATTTTTTTCTTTTAACTACATTTTTTTCTTCAAATAATTAGTTCTGAAATGCAATTTTTAGTTAGTTTCTAGAATTCCACTGATTTCTGTCTTTTTCACAGACTTGAGGGTATCATCATATTGACTGGTTACCTTACAGGTCTAAAAGAACTTTGTTATATTGACATTTTGAACGTATTTTATTATTAAGCAGAAAGGCAGAAAAAGGCTGTGAGATAGAAGCCAACCCATTCTGGAGCTTCATTAGCCCAAATAAATCCTGTTGCGTGCAAATGATATGAGCAACTCAGAGCAATTAGCTTTTCATTTTAACTTGAGTGTTTTAGTGCAGATTGGTAGCTAATCAAGCTGGGAAATTTTAATAGAGTATGAAAAAAAATTGTTTATGAGTAATACTGTAAACAAGCATTGCAGATAGGCCTGTACCTGCTTTAGTGCTGTAATAAAATAAGCAGTGAAATCAGCTTTGCATCCATTTAGGTGTAATTGTACAAATTGCTAGCTAATCAGAGTGAGAAAATTGAGCCACAACTTGGGAGAACAATACTGTTTGCTATTAACTTGGTGCTCAACTATGTATTTAAAGCATTTCAAGATGAAGTATTTTTTTAAAAAATAAACACAGATTTATTTTGTTGTAAAAAGCATGACTGATTCTAAGTTGGTTTCATTAGTGTAATCAAGAAGAAATTCCACTGACATTTGTGAAGTTAATTCAAACATGAACTGATGTAAGCAGTATGAGAATCAGCACCATTTACTTTATTGTTTTCTCCTGTGTTAAGCCATGGACATTTCATTAAAAATTCAAAACTGGTCAAATGCATAAAATTCCCAGAAATAAACAGCTCAGTACATCAAGCCAGCTGCAGTCAGCATTTCAATGGATTTTGACATGCACAACACAGCAGGGACTTAACTGGAACCATGTAAGCCCAGCTCAAAGTCTTTTGGAGTTTTCAACAAGTTCAAAAAAGCTTGAGAATTCATAATATAGGAAAGGATTGGCTTGATGCTTCTTTCCTGTAAATTCTATTTTGTTAAAAGTTTTACATGCTCTAGTGCTGTGCATCAAGTTTTGAACTATCCAGCCTTCTGAAGGCAACCTGATGGTTTTGACTTTTAAGAGATGTGACACAAAATAAAGCTCACACATTTGATCTGTCAAAGACATCTAAATACTACTGTCATTTACTCATCCCATAGTAGTGCTTTTGGAAGGTTCTGCTGCTCTTCTTAAAAATATCTGTGTATGTTATATGTATCTACTTCATAAACAGAAAAAAAACCAAAAAAAACCAAAAAACCAAAAAAGTAAAAAAAAAGAATCTTATAATAATGTATTCATAATGCTCAAATGAACTTCAGAAGGTCATCTAATATTTTAAATATCCCAGACAGGAGCAAAGTTTCCTCAATTATTTCCAACAGATGTTAGTTCAGGTCACAAGGAAAAAAAAAAGTGATCCAGTACCACAGTCTCATAGAAAGCTTCACTACTATTACCATGAAACACTTTTTTCTTAATGTAAATTTATACATTTTTGAGACTGAAGCCAATTGTTATTTATGCTATCCCCTGAGGTAAAAAATTAAATATTCCTTTCTTTCCAACAGCAGCCTTTTATGTTTTTCAGGACTCTCTCTATCAACCTCAGTCTTCTTCTGGCTAAGCAATTCCATTTTTTTTTCAATTTTTTCTCATATGTCATGCTTTCTAGACTTCATATAGACCAATATTCTAGACCAAGAATTCTCATTGCTCTCCACTATACTCTGCACCTAATGTTTCTGCCTTGGGGCCTTAGAGGTAATAGAGGGAAAATATATGAAATGCATCTTACAGAAAATGCCACTTTCTCTATATCTATGATAATCTCTGGTGGTTGGGTTTTTTGTTTGTTTGTTTTGTTTTGGTTTGGTTCTGTTTGGTTGATTTTATTTGGATTTTCTCTTGTTTGTTTATTTTTTTAATTGTTTTGGGTGGGTTTTTTTGGTTTTTTTTTGTTTGTTTGTTTGTTAGAGTTTCTCTGGCAGCATTTTGACTCATGTTCAGGTCATGATCTACTACAACCTCTACATGGTTTTTTACAGAACTGTTAACTAGTCAGATGAATTTGAAACAAGTTTATGCAAAAAATTAATCACTTGGAACTTGCTTGTGTTTAATTTCATGAATTGTTTAAATTTTCAATATAATTTTTAATTTTCCCTCAATCCAGGAACATACTGGCTACCCATGTTGTCTTAAATTCTGTGGAATGATTAATAAGAACAGTCTGCATTTACTCTACTAGATTACTGGTGAAAATATTAACTGATACCTCACTCAAGACAAGAGCAATTTAACTTGACAGAGGAAACATATTGAAACACATAGGTTTTCTTAATACACACATGAAGAAAGATGTATAAGTGTGTATGTATATTTAAAAAAGTTCCTTTCAGGTTTTATACATGAAAATACAAGGATAAAATTCAATACAAGGATAATTAGGAAAGAACAGAAATACAGGTTGAATTGTGCCTAAGTTTCCTCACTATTTGGATACTTAGTTAAGATTTAGTAAGTCTGACCTTAGGTTACTCACTTACCTCTTCACAATCGCCCCTTCCATTTCATTACTGCCATATTCTAAATTACTTCAACGCCCATTTCAATCTAAGAAATCTGCAGGGAGAAATGCAGTAACAAGGATTGTGTAACACTGTGACATCTGCATTATTGTAACAGGCAAAAAGTTGTTAATAAGAACTACCTAATGATTGGCAATGGAATAATAGATCAGTAATTGTACAGCCTTGGGGTAAGTCAGACAGAACAAAAAAAAAAAAAAAAAAAAGAAAAAAAAAGGAAGAGAAGGCTGCTGTCAGTAATCAGACGCCATCACAATTCTTTAATTATGTTGTGGGCATCATTTTAAACCCAGACTATAGACATGCCTTATCAGCTTTGCTTTGTAGTTGCCCATCTATATAATCCTAGTCTGTAATTTTTTCACAAGAAGTCACTCTTTAAACCCAAATTGAATCCCCAATTTATATAAATATATATTTATATAAAATTATATTTTTACCAAAAAGAATCAAAGGCTATATTGCCTAAGCAAGGAAGAAAATGGATTGCACAAATACAATAATAACATTTGTCTCCTATAACGGAAAGACAAGTTAGCAGAAATATAATGGGGTCAGTGGATTCCTGTGAATGGCGTAAAAGAGAAATAAGAAATTGGGTTGCATGCTTAAAGATTGGAATACAGTATTCATTACTGGAATTCTTAGCATAATAAGTCTGTGAAATTTTAAGAAGATGATTGTCGTTTTGTAGATCTCCCACAGGACTTGCTTTTTAGGACATTATTTTCCTGCCTTTAGAAATTGTCTTTGTAGAGTGACTGAAATAAAGCTCAAATCAAATTAAAACAGGATCTTTTGAGGGAATATGGGAATGTCTGGGAAAGAATAAGATACAGAGATAATGACATAAATAAAAACCTTTTAAGGTAAAAAACAATTAGAAGCAGAATTTCTGTGGAATCAGATACAACAAGCAGAAGAGGTTTAAAAGATGAAGATTATTCTTTTCAAACTATGATAGTTCAAAATTATGAAATACAAACATATATTCAAATCATTAATAGAAATGATAAAAAATGGAGCTATAAAACAGGGATCTCTTCTGCAAATAGATTGGTTTAATGTAGAATCATCAACATGGTAACATATAAAAATATATAAGCAAACAATACCTGCAGAAGAACTTACACTTCATTGTTTGCAATATGCAAACGAAAAAAGGAAACTGATTAAAATATAAGATTTCATTGTTGAACATATACTTGCGCTGAAAGATTTTTTTGAAATCATTTTAACACCATAAATCAACCCCGGAAAGTAAAACTTGTTTTATTGCTTTTCTCAGCAGTTCCTGAATTAGTTACTAGTGCATCATGAAAATAGAGTGTAATGTGTAGTAAATATGAATAAAAATAAGCTTAAATGGCACTCCTATTCACTTCCTTACTGATCCTATATCATTTGATAGTCAGAAGGGCATCCTATGGGAGCCATTAGTCATCAATAGGCTGAGGTAGTCTTAACCAGACTGGATCCCAGAGAATGTTATGAGTTTTCAGATGGAAAACTACCATGTTGTGGTCATGTTGGGAACCTATACCCATTTATCAGTCAAACTGAAGCAGTCTGGAAAAAATAATAGACCAGACCCACCAGGCAATAACGATACCTATGAATGAATGCAGGGCTTCAGAGCCCATGCTTGTTGTTCATAGCCCAGCTCAAATACAAACAGTAATGTCTAGATCATCCTGTGCCACTTGACATGACTGGCAGTTTATGACCTAATATTCTAGATACTCTCCTTTTTGCTTAAACTCTTACTTTCTGTCAATCAACCTCAGTTTCCCTTAGCAGTGACAAAGTGCAAACAGCAACAGAAAATGACCAACTAAGCCAGTTTAAAAAAGTCACCTTCTCCTTTAGAACCCATTAGCACTTGGTCTTGCCCCAGCTATTGTAAAGGGTAATTGAATTGTTTAAACTGCAGCTGGATTGTTTCAGCAGAATTTTCCCCTACTGTCATTATCGAGTGATACTTAACTCCCACAAGGGTAATTTAAAATGAAAGTTTGCCTTTGCTTTGCATAAAACCGAGACCAGTTGCTTTGTAGTGAGTAAATAAACGATGGAGTGCTTTAATCATTGATGTTTTACGCCTGAAAACTGCTACATGAACTGCATAAATACTTCTATGCTCTGCTACATATGTCACTTATATTTTCTACATTGTGTTTAATTAGATTGGCATCTGAGAAGCTAACTCAAATCCATTTATTTTCATCTGGTTGAACCAAACATTGACACTAGATTCTGCCAATACTAAAAAGACTGTGATTATATCCAAGATTAACACTATTACCTTTGCTGAGCATTATCATTTGTCCTCTTAAACTTCTGACTTCTCTCCTGAACTCCACAACTAAATCAAGATAATTTTTATACACCTGAGATTAACAAAATAAGAGTAATTGTTTTCCAAGGTATGTTATTTAGTGGAGAGCATAGATAAGATAGTTAGTAAGATATCCCTATTAGCACTTAATAGGAGGCAACAATGATGGACTATCCATTGATCAGCAAAAGAAAACATACAACACACTTCGACTACTGGGAAGATGGCTTGCAGCAGTTCCTTCTCACAGCTCTTCCTACATTTACTGGCATCATGTATCTTGTTTAGTGATATAATTAATAAAATTAACAACCCCTACTTCTGTGTTTAGTATTTCAATATCAACCCATCAGCTTAGCCAGGTAAAATGATGATACAAAGTGTTTGAGGTCCTGGTATGTCAGATGGAGACAATTTTTGGTATTCAAAAAGATACTTTCAAGAGCTTAATTGTCCCTCTTGATATGTAAACTTCCCAGGGAAACCAAGACCACTAAGAGCAGGGTGTGATTGAATTCAGAGAAAATGGACTCCGGATCCTGTACCCTTGGCTTAAAAGTTATCAGTCAATATTTTTTGTCTATTGGGAAGTCAGCAGGGGGGAAATTTTCTTCTGAAGACAAATCCTTAGCTCAGTAAACTCCTATGCCTTTTGTAAAACCAAGAAAAAATAAGTGTTATATACATTAATTCAGGGATGAAGCCATTGAGTCTGAGCCTATAAATGTTCTCAAACTTGGGTATGAAAGACAGTTTGCTGGAATGTAGAAATCAGAGAGAGAAAGGGTTTATAAGTAAGAAAGAAGAAAGAGTTCAAGAGCCTGGTCTCTAATACATACTTTGTGTCTGGCTGATCAGATGAGAGAATTTAAATTAACCTGCAGAGGGAAATTTCTGTTGCCTTCAGGGTTACATAGCTGCAGTACTGTGGGGTTTCTAGTACTTTGTAATTAGGTACATTTAAATGCTTATTTTTAGAACCCTTAATAGATGTTTTGGATTTTTTTCCTAAGCAGCTGCACACTGTTAAACCATTCCACAGAGTTTTAAATATATGAGGCTGAGAAAAGCTTGGATACAACCAGTGAATACTTGAAAATTAGGTGACATAACTGTCATGCAGTATATGTAGCTCAAAATCCAAGAATAGCAGCTTATTACTCTCTTCTTCAATAGCTACTGACAGTCTCAGTCACAAAAGGGTATGTAAAGTATGAACCCTGGATTGGCACTGAATTGTGGCAGAGGAGTCAGGAATGTTCCTTGAAGCCAAGTAATGGGTACAAAGATGACTGTGGTGGCTCCTCTGCCTAATAGGACATAACAGGAGAGGCAGAAGGCAGTTGTAGCTGCTTAATAAAAGTTTAGCAGAACCTAAAGGAGAGTGTTGGGTTTTGGATCAAAACTTTTTGGAGGATTTTCTATAGGCGTATGAAATTAGATCAATTTTTTTCCAAAGCTGATCTGGTCAACTCTGAGAAAATTTCATAAATATATGTAAGGGAACCCCTGCTGGTAAACAGTGGGGAGCTGCTCTTTTTCCTTAGGGAGCTCATCCAGTTTTAAATTTAACAAAACTGCCTGGCCCTATGTAGTTTTCAGTCCCTTGATGCTACAGTTATATTCGTTAATAAAATAGCTGTAGCTGAAGCAGATGCATACTGCCCCTATAAATGTAGAAGCACACAAAGCAGACTTTAATTGTAACTTCTTTTGAACCTAAACAGGAACACACTAATGTACACAACTGTGTGAACATTTTTTGCATAATAATGTAGTAAAAAGTTACCATTGCTGCTCATGGGCCTTATTGTGCCTGATGCAAACAGTGTGAAGCTCTAGTTCTGGCCTGTGAGGCTGAAGATCAAATTGCTGTGAGAAATGGTTGACATGGACTTGATGCCAGGTGTCTCTTGTTATGATGCATAGTTTAAGTGCCCATTAGTAAGCAAAAAAACCTTGAAAATATGAACACTAGTTGAGGGCAGCATCCCCAGAGCTATTAAAAACATATAGTAAGTGTTCATTGAAAAAATACAACCTCCTGAACTGTGAGAATATTTCTTTTGCTCTAGTAGCAGATGAACAGCAGGATAAAGTGCCACAACCTGGAAAAGTAATATTCCCCAAGGATCAGGCAGGTAGTAGAATGGAGTTGAGGTGGAGGGTGAGAACTCACTAGCCTTATGCAAGATCCAGAATTAGGTGTGGAGAATACATCCACTGAAGATTCACATTACCTTCACCCTGGAGTCTAAGAACATCCAGGGCTGCTGCTGTCAGTGCCAATTAGGTGGCATCAAGTCCTTGATATTGCATTTTTGCAGCTGGAGCCAGCTGTGATTGCTGAGGACTGACTACTTTGAACACAAACTGTTAATTAGAATGAATGATAGTAAGAACTAGGCACTAGCAGGAAGGGTGTTATTAATGACTTCTAGTCCAGGAAAGTTTAAAACTGGACTAATTTATAGTCTTATAAAAACTCACTGTCTTTAATTTTTACTTCTGCATATATTCAGCCATTAAATAGTCTCTGAGAAGGTTCTGTCATATTGATTCCAACAGGCAATACCTTGTGCCAGAGATTGTTCTCAACAGTCAGCTTGGATCCACCTGCTTTGCAGAGGTAGACAACAGAGATCACTGTGGGGACAGGCACAGCGTTCAAATTTAGAATTCAAAACTGCTTCCAGGCTGGGGGAAAAAAAAAAGAGAAGAGAGAATTCCTTAGATATAATCTAAGTTTTTCATGCTAACAAAGAGAATTCAATTGTTTGTTCCATACTTTATGTATTTATTTATGTACCTGACTAGCACTGGGACTAAAATTTCTCAAAATGATTTTCAGTATGCAGCAGTTCTGTTGGGTCAAAGAACTAACCTAAAATTAAAGACCTGCAGTGATGTGACCATATTCCTGAAGAAATATGTGCACCTAAAAAGTTTGCTGGGAGTAAAGTATGAGGTAAAGCTGTTTTCATGTCCATTGTTCTTTGCAAAGTCTCCTCCATGTCTGTTTTTATGCAATGAGTCTGCAAGAGCCTCTGTTGAGGTACTGCTTTGGGATGTTTTAGGAATCTTCTACAATTGGAAGCTAAATTTTTCTAGGAAACAGAGTAGAGAAATAATTCTTAACATCCTTGCTTCTATTTCTGCATGAGAAGTAGTTATAATCCAGTTTGTAAACCAACTTAAAATATGTATGGTATTTCAAGTCTGTATTATGAGATTTTACAAATATGGCAAACACTGCAGCATTTAAGTTAGAAGTATAAAATACAGTTTATGTGGTGTAGTTGCATTGCTGGGTATCAGAGTGGTACCTCACACATCCAGTCAACTTGGATCATTATTTCCTTTATTTCCTTGGGGAGTGAGAAATTTCCCCAGGCACTCTTCTGCAGAGGCAGCTCACTGAACCTGAGGGAAGTTGAATGACAGAGATCTCACATCTTTCACAACAAAGTATTTGAGCTAATGTTGCAAAAGGTTTCAAAGTGGCTTCAAGAAGGCTTTTGGAGTATTTCCCTCAGGCAGTTTCTGCTCTGGCTGTACTAATTTCATCTGCTCAAACATGTTGATTAAAACCCCAAGTGGAGAATCTGGCCCATCGAGAAGTTCCCTTGGGTATTTCCTGCTGTAGATTTATCAAAACTGTACCTAGATAAGGCACTTTAAAATGGTCAATAGAGACTGTTGCAGCAGATGTAGAAATAGTCACACAGGCCAGAATTTTATACATGGGGAAGAGAGTTAAGAGAGATTTTATGCGTAGTTAAGATGGCAAATAACTGGAGCAGCCATGTAGAACCAGAGACCAGCTGGAATTTACAAGCTGAGCAGAATAAAAATTTTGAAAGACTTATGTGATGCAGCTGAAGACACTATTGGTGGGATACATGCAACAGAGATTTCTGTTTCCATCTGAGAGCAACCCACTGTCCTGTTTTTGACTCTCATTCTCCACACATGCAAAAATTGCCTGGTGTGCAGAATACAAAAATTATTAACACTATCTCTTTATGTCTGTGCTACATAGTCCTGATCATCTCACAGCTCATTTCCACATAAAATCTGCCACACAAATGACTAAATGTTTCCTAGCAAAAAATGTGCCAAGCCTTCCAGCTGCAAAGGAGCAATTATAAGTGGTTGGGCCTATCCAGTATCAAGGTCATTTAGACTGTGGCAGGTTGTTGTGCTATTCTGCAGGTACAGATCTATTATTTTTTGAAAGGAAAGATGACTGCATCTGAAGGTTCAACTAGATAATTATGCACTTTCTTGTTCTGATTGAAACTACCTGTAACTGCCTCAAGTTGGAGGTACTTCTCTAAGAATACCTGGGTTAAAAATATTTCTAGTCAATTTATTTTTAATGAGTGTTTTTTGATTTCTACTGTTATGAAATAAAAAAGTTCATCCAAAACAATTGAGACTTTTTTGTAATCTACAATATGTTGTGGCTTATTGCTCCAAGATATAAGACATACATCCAGTAAAGCAGTGACAGTCCATATTATACTGTTTAAATAGAGAGAAACATAGACAGTCCAAGGAGTGCCATCATATACTCCAGTGGCACTTTCAATATAGAGGTTAGCTCACACTGTTGGGGAAAGTGTATTACTTTTGTCTAGTATCTGAGACAGTTGAAATACTTTCCTACATTTTGTCTCTAATTAAAGCCATAAAGCATAATGAAGACTTGTCAGAAGAAGAAAATACTTTTTAGGGAGTGTGTGATTGTCCAGTTGTAGTTAAAATATTTCTTCATCTCTGATGACAGGTCAACATTATACTTTATGTTTGTAATAAAAAAAATGGCATGTAATGATCCATTTTTACAATTAATCAGCAAAACCAAGAACTTTCCAATTAGTTAGTGTATCTAAGGGATTCACACCATTCCCTGGCTTCATCTTCTCAATCACAGTTATGACTGGGCTGATGGGATGTAGTACCTTGATAAATCAGGTGTCCATCAAGGTACTTGCAGGAAACATGCACAGTTTCATGTGATTTCTTTGCTGACTGTAGTAAGCATAACATTTTTTTATGGTAGTCTAAACTTAAATACCTTTTATGAAGCAGCTTAATGTGCAGATTTAAGTGCTTAAGTTCACCTTAATTTCAGTGAGATTCCTGGCAGATTCTCTGATGTTTCTTATTAAGTAGGAGTTTTTAAAAAATAATTAATTTCCTCCTATTAGAAGAAATTGGTCAAGTTTTTGAGGGCTGTACTGGGTGCAGATTCCTTGGTGGGGGACACAGCCAGTTCCAGGTGGCTCCAACTCACCCAGCACAGGGCACAGCTGGACTCACAGCCCAGGCTGGGGCATCTTGGCAGAAAGATGTGAAGAGAGGAAAAAATAATGTCATACTGAAGCTTGTGAGAGAGAGGAATGAGAATATACAGGAGCAACAGCTCTGTAGCCACTGAGTCACTGAATAAAGAGGGGGAGGATGTGCTCCAGGCACTGGAGAAGAGATTCCCCTGCAGTGTGGGAAGAAGACCACGGACAGCAGATATCCACACTGCAGCCAGTGGAGGACCCCGTGCTGGAGCACAGATATCTCCTGAAGGAGCTGAGGCCCATGAGGAGCCCATGTCAGAGCTGTGAGAGGGAAGGAGCAGTGAGGGAAGCAGTTATGAACTGAGTACAGAGCCATTCTCTATCCCCCTGCACTGCTCAGGGGTGGAGAATGGGGGCAAAGCGACTGAAGCTGAGGCTGGGGAGAAGGAATGAGAGGTCAGGGTCTTCTAGTTTTTCCTTTTTTTTTTTTTTTCTCACCATCCTATGAGCATAAGAAGCATAAGCATTTTTCAAATAAACAATACCAGAATAATTGTAAAGCTAATTTAGATGTTTGCAGTAACTAAGTTATTTAGTTATTATTATTTTATGTTCAATCATATATATTCTACTAGAACTTTAATATTTCAATTCAAATTCATAATCTTCTCCTTTGTTTGGCACAAGCTGCATTTCTCACAACCATTTTAAAGCTTCAAGAGAGCAACTCTCTATGGAGCAGATAGCTGTTTTCCAATTATTCAAGGGTCTTTTTCTTTTTTCTGATAACTTACTACTTTTCAGTTTTGGAGGAACCTTTGATATTCCTATTAGGTTTGACTTTCCTTTTGTATCACCAAAAATGGCCAATTGAAAAATTATACCTCTTTTTGAATAAAACTTCATGTCTGTTTCTTTTCTAAAGAAATCTTCAAAGGTTAGTCTTTGTACGTGTAATATTCCATGTAATATTTTGGATATTTTTATTGTGTTGCCTCCTCACTTCTAAGCTCTTTGCTGCTCTAAAAATGAGTCAGGAGTGTGGGTTCAACTGTAGTGCTAAAGCTTTCTCTCCTGTAGAAGCTACAAAATCCTTCCACCCCCAAATGCAGGCTGAATACTCTGCCTTTGTCCTGGTTTCACACAGGAAGAGATTTGAAAGCATCTGCACTGTGTCACTGAGCAAAATGCTGTTCTTTGTGCCACCACAGTATGTGCAGCAAAAATCTATTAAATCAAAAGAAGTTAAACTCAATTCATGCTGGGGAAACAGAAAATGTTGCCTTATAATTGTATAATTGTATGTGAATATATATGTATTGTATATATATATATATATATATATATATATATATATATATATATATGAGCATTAATTTAAAAGGGCACATGGCAAAAAGAAATTCTTTCTTTACTACAGACACTATCATGATGCATAAAGAAAACACAGTCCTTACATATCTAGTAAGACAGACTTCATAATGAGTTCAATGACTAAATATATCTAAGTTAAGTGCAATAACTGGACTTGGAACATGGCTGGTAGATACATCATTAATTCTCAGTTCTTATGCTGTAATTTTTATCAGACTTCAACTCTCACACCTTGGAAAAAAATATATATCAGGTTTCAAGAGAGTTTGTGTACCATTAGGAGAGCTGGAGAAATTATTTCAGTCTGAAACTAGATTGCATTCTTTTTCTTTAGTTACTTTTTTTCAAAAGATATCACAGTCTGAATAAAATTAGAATTGGAGTATAGATAACACACTGGAGTACAAATATTAAGTATTTGACAGAGTATTTTATTGCTAAGTGGTTTAGAGTTGGCAAGATAAATGGAGTGTATTAAGTTTGTTCTATAGCAGGGATGAAGTACATCCAGATTGTTTGTACACTGTGGAAAAAAATAGTTGCATAGTTGTGCAAAAATTGGAAGCATCAAGGAAACAGAAATCCCCAAAAGAGTCTGCCCTGTTTTTATTTTCAGTGAGAAATTTGGGATTGTCTAGTTTATCAAGTCTAGAATTCACTTTCATTAGTCAAAGTGTTTCAAAATCAAGCAAGGGTGACAAATATTTATTTAAAGGAATGCTGGAATTTATTTATTTGTGTTATAATGCCTATAAGCTATAACTACACATTTCAGGCAATTGTACAGAATAATTTCAAATTTTAAAATTGGTATATGTATAACAGAATTGATGAGTACAGGAGGTTGTCCAGGCATTGCACATGCCTTGTGAATCATTCAGGTGTTTACATGTGGGTATTTAATGCCCAGGGCAGGCAGCTCAGGTCACTTTCAGCAGCCACTTTTGAAAAGGTATGGGTTATCCCCAGCTCCAGTATTGTATCTGTTATTGTATCAATGGGGATGATTTGGATACCCAGGGGCTTCCCTAAAGCTTTGTTCACCTATCTTTCACAAATAAATCTTGTCCTTGCAGACCCATGGGCCTGCAGATTATATTTTTGTCACAATGAAGTGCAGGAGATTTTGAGGTTCTTAGTAGGCTGTAATGGTCACACAGTATAGCTTCCTCAGATAAAGTTATATTTTCTCATAGTAATTTTTTAAATAAAAAATGTCATGCTTTTCATTAAATTCACCAGCATTATTTGATGTACAACAGTAAACCAGTGAGGATGTGTTTGCTGTACTTGATTTATATTCTCATTCAGTGGAAATAGTAGACATTATTTAGCTATGTATATTTTTGAGCAATATATTAAGATTATATATCAAAGAATTTACATGTTGTGAGTCCTATTCAGATGTAGAAAATAATGAGAATACAAGAAATTCAGAAGAAAATATTAAGTCAAGCTAACAATACTGAAGTTCTCTTCCTTTACCTGATCTAATTAGTGCAATCTATCTATGTATAGCATTATGGACAGCATAGATATATAGACAATTATTGCATTGTTACTCTGATAGTATTTAGTGTCACTATGGCTGGTGGAAATCCAGAAATCTGTTTATCTCTGCACTTTAATGATGACAACTATATCAGAAGGGATTTAAAATGTTTTAATTTAATGGAGAAAAAGATATAGGTAAAAGACCCAATGATGCAGGCCTGAAACATATGCTGATATGTGCATTCTCATTTCTGATGGAAATGCACAATGTGCCAA
Organism: Erithacus rubecula; assembly: GCF_903797595.1. Lineage (NCBI taxonomy): Eukaryota > Metazoa > Chordata > Aves > Passeriformes > Muscicapidae > Erithacus > Erithacus rubecula. The sequence goes on along the minus strand of NC_136685.1, from coordinate 26,852,731 downwards.
ACTGAAGGATTGATATTTTGTTGGCTGCAGTTAACCTGTCTTCATAACAAATGAGAAAGAAAAAAAATTCTGCAGGTTTTTTTGCGTTTTACCTCAATATATAAGAATTCACCTTGAATGTATTGCAGAATCTCTAGGTTGGAGAGACCCCCAGGATCATCGAGTCCAACCCACACCCCAATATCTCAACTAAACCATGGCACCAAGTGCCACATCCAATCTTTTTTTAAATGCATCCAGGAATGGGGACTCCACCACCTCCCTGGGCAGACAATTCTAGTGCTTTATCACTTTTTCTATAAAAAACTTTTTCCTATTATCCAACCTATATCTCCCCTGGTGCAGCTTAAGACTATGTCCTCTGGTTCTGTCAGTTCTGCCTGGAGAAAGAGACCAACCCACACTTGGCTACAAACACTTTTCAGGGAGTTGTAGAGAGTGATGAGGTCACTCTTGAGTCTCCTTTTCTCCAGGCTGAACACCCCCAGCTCCCTCAGCCATTCCTCACAGGGTTTGTGTTCCAGCCCCTCTCCAGCCTTGTTCCCTCCTCTGGATGCTCAAGCGTCTCAAGGTCCTTCCCAAACTGAGGGGGCAGAGCTGGACACAGCACTCAGGGTGTGACCTCACCAGTGCTGGGTACAGGGGAAAAATGACCTCCCTGCTCCTGCTGGACACACTGTTCCTGATCCAGGCCAGGGGCCATTGGCCTTCTTGGCCACCTGGACACAACCTGGCTCATGTTCACTCAGATGGACCAGTACCCCCAGGTCCCTTTCTGTCTGGCACTGTCCAGCCATACCATCCCCATATATAATCACATATGGATTTTTATAATCACATACGGATTTTTATAATCACATGTGGGTTTTTGTAATCAAGCATCTATCTCTTCAGAGAAGTATAAATTATATTTTGAAATTGTTACCTACACGTCTGTAAAAATCACTTCACGACTCTTCGCATGGTTCACACATAAATTCAGACTTATCTACTGCATTGCAAATATAAAAATTTTACCAATGTTGCTAGTAAAGATTTAACAAATTTGAAAAACAAGATATGTTATAATTCTCAGACTGGTTTGATACACCAGATGGGATTCCACCATATATTTATGAGAAAAATAAGTACCTATTTTTGTTTTACTTGCTGATACAGTGTCTGAAATATTATGTTGTATCCCTATATGATCTCATTGACATATTTTGGAACCAATATAGTATATTTACAAGTTTTTGACAATATTACAATGCAATCATCATTTATATCTTCTTCTCAGAGACCATCCTTGCATTATTAACAGACCAAAACAATCTGTTAAAAAAATTTGAAATTTAATCTGAACATACCCCTTTCCAAAGGGTAATTAGAAATTACTTCAAGCCACAAAGTAAGATTCAGAGGCAATTTTTCAGCTAATAAATTAATGCACAGGCTGCTTGCAATTTAAGGTCTCAAATTACAGACGTGGGGGATAAGGTGGTGTTACAGAACGGGAGTCTAAAAAGAACTGCCTTGGTTTAGGTTTAGAACTCTTTTCTGGTATGGAATAATAAGTATGCTTATTTATTCCCTTCTCAACATATCTGAAAATGCCCACAGAAAAGCATAAGTTTAAAATCCAACAGGAAATCAGTGGGACATTACATGTAAACATGCAAATTTTATGACAGATAAGTATGGGAAACACAGCTTGCATAATATGTAGTATTTGCAGTATTGCAATAAACTGTTTCATGATCTATTCAGTATTTTGATGACAAGACTCTCTAATCATTCACTTCTATAAGGAGACATTCTCTTGATAGTAGTGAGTGCTGTCCATTAACTAATTCTGCACATAGCCCATAAAAGAACAATGCTGTGTCTAAAGTGATATAGGGAAAATCAGGACTTTTTTGGAAGGTGTTTGACAGCAAAAATATCAACCTAAAATTTCATTGGTAGTGTTACATTTAAAGTAAGTGAAGAACTTGGACTGAATGTTCTGAATTTATAGTAGATCTAAATCCATAAAAAGATTTCAAGGTATGGTGAATTAGCTTTTGCAGCAACAGAATTTCTTGATGCCATTGCTTACACCTAGAGTAAGAAAATTGGTCAAGTAGGAAAGTGGTTGTTTTTCAAGAAGTCTATACTCCTCTAACATTACTATGGTTTTACTACTACTGCAGGATGAGAAGGTGTCCCAGTCTGGGTTTCCTCCTCTGCCCCGAGATCACCCTAGAGGGACACGAAGGTGGTTCAAAACCTGGTTTTCCCCGAAGCCGCTGGAGAGAGACTGCCGGAGACAGTTTTCTCTTTTCCCAAGGATTGTTTATTGTTTCTTATCTCTGGGACACTTTGCCTGGCCAGCAGCGGTCTGCTCAGCCTGGCATCCATGGTGGAATCTGCCTGGTCAAGGCAGGGCTTATCTTATATAGTTAGTACTACGTATTACATGTTTACAAAATTTTACCAATACAATACAATTTTATTAAATGGTCCAGCCCTGACCCCATCCAATCCAAGAGGCCAACGTGTCACCCAACATGGATGACATGGAGAAGAAGGAGGAAAAGGTGTCCACCCCCCAAATTCTCCATCTTGGCCACGTGTCCCTTATCATAAACATTCAAGAAAACCTATTTATCTACGTTCTAACATTCTAATTTACACTCTACTCATCATTATTTTCTGTGTCTCTTCTCTCAATGTGGGCAGATTCTCCCAAGGAGCCAAATCCAGCCCCTGCAGCTCCTGGGCAGCACTCAGGGGTCTCTGAGGGGTCTGCCAGGAGGGTTTTTGCACCCCCAAAGGAGCCAGGGAAAAACCCTGGACTCCCACATCTCCCCCCTCTGTTTGCACCAAAAAGACCTCCTTCATGGTTTTGTCCAGAGCCCTTTTCACAGCTTTGTTCAAGGCGTGCCGAGTGCATGGGATGATGCATGGCAAAGCAATGAGAATAGTAACAAGCTCCACTAATATATAAAATCCTACTTTCAAAATTTCTTTTTACAAAGGTAAAAGATCAAAAAGGTCAAACAGACCATCCAGGCACAATAACTGTGCTAGAACTCGGAAGGATGGTTTGTTTGAGACTACAATATAATTGCTATATACATTCTAATTCGGAGTAACATCCATTGTTTGGTTCTTTTTCACCCCTAAAACATCACATACAATTCCAAAATCCATTGTTGAACCAAAAATTTCTAATTCTTTTGGTTTGAAAACAGCCACAGGGAGAAATTGAACCCACACATGCCATCCATTCACAGTTGTCACAACTCACATCACCCATGAAGGGATGTTCTCCGGAATGGACCATTCTTTCACTGTCAATCCCACCAGACATGTTGAAAATGGCTTTTTTGCCTGGAATGCCTCAAACAAATTGTTTCCAACCCCACTGTCCATACTAAACTTTCCCAAACATTCTCCCTTGGCTGCATCACTGGTAAATCCTCTTTTTCACCTAATACAGTTGACAAAAAATAAGATACAACAGCATATAAACAATCATTTTTCACTGTCAGTCCTTAAGTCTTTTAAATCTTGTTTGAAGATAAGTTCACATCCTTTTTCCTTGATGTCTGCCAACACTCCCCTTGGAATCTTGGCGGCTTGTTGTACTGGATCATTGTGAGGAGGGTCTCCTGCTAATTCTGCCATGGTGAGGTTAGCATGAGCACCACCTTGGTATTTCTTTCGCAGCTCCTTCAAAGCTCTTCTCCATCTGTGCTCCCATATAAGTCCTTGTGTGTCAGTAAGTATCAATGACACAAGAGATTTCATGTCACATGAAGTCAAGTCATATTCATTGAGAATACCTTTTAAAAACTGTTTAAAATATGAAAATCCCAGTCCATAATCTCTAATTGCCTTAATAAAATTTTTAACTAAATCATGATTTAATTTTTGCCAGCTTTGGTTTTGTCCTTGTGGGTCATAATTCACTGGCATGGCTATTTCACCAGTCCCAATTGCAGGACATTTTCTGCTTCTTGTCAAGTCCATTTGAATATTTGTCCAATCAACTAAAGTATCTTGAGCTGCTGTTGCAGGTCTGTGTGTCTCTGTAGGAATTTGTCTGCTCAAATGTATTACTTGTTGAGATTGAGGCCAAGCTGCTGCCTCATCCATTTTTTGATTCATTGGTATTGTAGAAATCTGTGGTCCTTGCCGCATTGTTCTTTGAAAAGTCCTTGCCCATTATTGTCATCAACCTTGTTCTTCCCTTTATTATCACTTGTACTGTCATTTCTGAATCTGTAAGAATTGTCCTTGGAGATCTGTAAGATAGGAAAACCCATTCTATAATTAAAAGAGTGTCTTTTTTGTGTTCGTCCCAATGAAAAATCAAACCATATAGCTGTGTTTCTTCTCCCAACACTACTAAATGGAATGGTAAAGAGTCCACGTATCGGTGTGGAGTGGCGAGTGCCACAGTAAGTCCTACTAAAAATCCATTGTCAGGTACATGTTCCACTGTGAAAGGAGATCTCTTCCCCATACAGTGAATGGTTTTTACACGAGTAATAGCTGTCTTCTGTCCGGGTCCTGTGAATGTTATTGAATTTTCACTTTGGAGGCATACAGAACTTCCTCCGATGCCTGTGATTTGATCCAAAGGTACAATCAAGTTCCATTCTCGACCAAAACTGTGATGCACATTTGCATGTGTATGCTGTGTTTGCTCAGAGGGACAATACATGATTATCGTTGCTTCTCACAGAACTGCTCCAACATCTCTTAAACAAGACTCCTACATATCAGTTTGGGACAATAAAATTGTTACTTTGACATTCATAGCTAGGTTACTGATAATCTACAGGTAGATAATTATTATTTAAACTGATAAATGGTCAATATTATGTTGTTTTGTACAGTTTACTGAAATAATCGTGAAAACCTTTGGAGCATGAAATATAATGGTACAATTTTGATTGGGTTTTGTAGACGTAGAAGAAGAGTTTGCAGGTGACCTGATAAGTCACAGTTTTACTAATTACCAAAGAAGAGGAACAACTGTGACTAATAAAGGTAAGTGTGATAAAAGGGGTGGGCTGGCTGCTCAGGAGTCAGCTTGGAGGTAGAGAAGCCCTGAGGAAGAAGGAACTATCCAGAGAGCCACAAAGAAGACCAAACCAAGGAAGAGAGCTGCTGCAGTAAAAGATCTGCCATGGGGTCAGTCTGGGTCTGATGGAGTCAGAGCTGCTGCTGGAGCTGCAGTCCCAGCTGAGCTGGGTGCCAGCTGTGTGCAGAGTCTGCAAACCAACACTGGCAGCCACAGCCCAGCAGCAAACAGCCACACTCAGAGTCTGCAGCTGGGCCCTACAGTGGGAGCTGCTGTAGTCAGGCAGGATGGCTGGAAAGAAGAATAAACTGGGATCCTTCTTGTGTTCTTAAATGAGAGTCTTTGTCTTGGCTCATTTCTGCTCCTTATGAGAGGTCTGCAGCAACAGGCTTTGGTTTAGAAAAGCATAATTGCACACAGAATAACTATAGTCTGTTAAGAAAGTTTATTAAGCAGGGATAAAAGTTATAGAATGTATCACAGAGTAGGAACACAAATACTGGCTTGAGAAGCAATCTGAAAGGAATTAGCAAGAGAAGTATGCAATTCCTGAAAAGATGATAGGAATCCTCTCTCACCTGTAAGGTGAGCAGAGGTAAAAGAGGACCAGCTAAACTTCAGATATCCCATGTTCTGTCAAGTTCTACCACTAATTATCCAGCAGTTCCCTGTACTGCCCATTCCAGTATTTGCCTGCATTTATATGCTGCATTTTCAAAGGTGATGTTAACAATAAAATTTAGATATAAAAATGTATGAAACATTGATAATTTAATAAAAGTTGATCCCATCTTAATGGAAAAACCTTTTAAAACTATGTGTTCCATAGAGTGTTTTCACAAGATATATTGAATAGTTTTGGGCCTTTTCCCACATTTTAATAGGTTTTGCTTAGAGCCATCTCATAATTCTGGCCAGAAAAAATTATCCAGTGCATAGTGTCGAAATGTTTTCACTACTGTTAGTATCCTCTTTGCCTATCTCTTAGAAGGAAAAAAAGAGCTTCCAGACTAATTATCAGATGCACTGATAATACTGATTATGTATTTCTTAATAAATAGGTTGTTCTTGAAGATTGTCTGTTTATATTCATTTATGATCTGTGGCAGTATAAGGAACTTTTTTTTAGTCTTATCTATGAGGCTTATGAATCTAGACAGGGGCAAAATACCTTTAAATGGACTGTCTGTGGGTTGCAAAGCCTTACCAGGAGCCCATAGGGGTCTCTGTGGGACAATCCATGTGGCTGTGACTTCTGTGTAGCAGCAGGCATAAAACAGCATCCCTGCCTTTGAAACAGAGAGAGCAATTGAGATGAAATGACAGAGATGGAAAGACTGCTAAAAAAAAAGAAAAAAACCAGGGGGAAATATTATGGTTGCAGGAAAAGTAAACTGTTACTGTGCACTTTGCTATTCATGCAAAGGGTTGATTTTGGTTATTTTTTTCACCTCTGGTTTCATTTTTGATTTGGTTATTTTCAGAATACTGGAGTGTGTACACATTATCTTTAAAATGCTTCTTTAATTTCAGAGACAAATAATGATTATTCATTTAGAATACAATGTAAATTGTGTTTTAGAATACGCGATAAATTCTCCTGAACAAAGATTCTATGCTAGGCTTTTTTTACAATGCTTAGAATATGAGGGAAAATAACATTAGGTTTTCACACAGGAAATTTACTTGAAACTGAATTTAAATTAACTCCTTTTTGCACGAACAAAACATCATGGATTTGTCATGATCTTGGTCCAAAGAAGGGTCTGATTTACAAGGGTCGTGGTCCAATGAAGGATCTGCTCTACAGTGTTGTTCTGTTTTATATGGGTGAGACTTCAATCTCAGTCAGAGATTGTCCTCTATTCTAGAGGATTTCACTGACAGCTCTTCAGTCATGACTGCAGTCTATTTTAAATCTCATTTTTCACAGATTTCCCATGGGAATTTGTATGCACATAATGTAAAAGGAACCAAAGCAATATTATGGACAATGAAAGCATAATCTTAATTTTCCTCAAGTCCTATACACAGAAGCTGCAGCTACAGCCTCTGGGTGTTCTTGGTTCTGTTTCACCACTTTGCCACCTGGGGAAACATGAGAGAATCAATAGACAGATTCTGGAGGTTATGTTTTAGAGGTTATTTCTTTTTAACAGATGAATTGTTTTCCACCTTTTCCTCATAAATATAATCAAAATATCTAGTGGCGATTGAGGTAGCTAAATACTGTGGCTTTTCTTAGCTACAGATAAAAAGGTTGTAAACTTTGCTTGACAGTGTCCAGTCACAGCATGAAGGACAAATTTTTCATGGACTTTGCATTAGTGTGATGTATGGTTCTCTTTGCCCCCTCCCCCACAATAAATTAACTTCATCCAGGATAAATGTAAATACAGGAGCAAGCAGTAACACTACTTGATAATTTAATTCTTCACTGTGCCCTTGAAACTTTTCAAAAAGCACTGTAATCTTTTAGAGTGACTTAATGCATAAGGTAACAAAGTACTCAGAGATCCCAATAGTTTCACAAAATTAGACAGGCATTGATTTTAAACTGGGAGGCTTTTTTTTTTCTCTTCTTTATTAACATCTTTCATTGTACACTAAAGGAAATTTGATGGAATACATCTGCCTCTGGTCTTTAAAATTATAATGCCAATTGACATGTTTATTATTAAATAGTTGGCATTATTACATGTCATAAATTTTAAGATTACCGAGTTATTACTTCTGCCAATAAAATTAAGAATGCATGTAGTGATTTATTTTCAGTTAAGCATGAACAGGAATGGTTTTAACTTTTTGATCCTGTGAGACTATGCTACCTAAAGACCTTCATCTGTAGAAATGTCTCAAATAAACATGTGTGAATGTGACTGGGATTTTTCTTTTTCTGAATGAATGTGTGATGCTGAATAATATTTACTTGCATAATTTGTCTTATCGTATAGTCTTCATCGCAGAGATAAAGCTCCTTCAATTTTCAGAGGTCTGTATACAGAGTAGGTGTGCCCTGATGATATGATTTCATACTAAGTCATATCTTGCATTGTGTCTAGAGACTTAAGAATCCTGGACTTCTGGCTGTGATCACTGAGACATCCTTTTCATAATGGTAGAAAATACTTGAGCCTTCATGATTCAGCTGAAGGAATTAACTTACAGGGGTGAGCCCTGCTCCTTTGTGCCTTATCTCCATCTTGCCCTATACTCTCACTATATATGATCACCTGGGGCCTAAATTAATCATAGTTATAGCAACTTCATTTTAACTTGTCCTCCTTCTGTCAAAGGTATGGGATGTCTCATCTCAACTCTATTGATAGGGAAATGTTAAATGTTGTGTCTTTTTTTCTTCAGCTAATCAAGTGCAAAACCCAGGTGTTTCACCACTATCCCTTTTGAAGAGTTGAGTTTAAATTCAGAAATTAAGCCAAGGAAACTGTCAGCCTAAAACCAGAAAGTCTTTAGGCTTTGTTAGTATTGGAAAGGTGGAGGGCATGATGATCATGTGGTCCAGTTCACAGCTTGGGATGACTGACTTTGTGTTATTGAAGTCTGTGCACTCATTATGTGGCATTGCTGGGACTTCTGATTTTTATTATTTATAACACTGAACATGGAGTTAAAATATCATATGAGAAAATAAGTAGAAAGCTGAAAAACTTGGTTAGTACAGGCACAATACTTTCAGAGACTATTAATACTGAATTTATAGGTATTATCTAGTAGAGGAAAAGTCTCTAATCCTTTTATTTCCCAGTCGGATTTCCATTTGGTTTTCTCTTTGCCAATACCATTATCATTGTAATTGTTGAGAACAATTAAAAGGGTATTTAAAGCACAGTCACGCCAAATTCTCCTTGTAGGAGCACAGTATAATATGAATGGAATATACAAGCTTTATTTCCAGTTGGTAATCATCATTGGAAAAATCACATTATACTAGGTCTTGTCTGATATTAACAGATGTAGTTCCACAGATATATTTTATTTTTCATTATGCTCTTGTCCATAATTTCCATAAGTTCGTGTTACTCAGAAGTATATGTTTTCTTCATCTAGATAAAATGTCTGAGCTGTAATTATAGACATGTGATATGCAGATATGAAAGACCATTAACTAATATTTGAGAGAAGAGACAGTTCTGTTTAATGTGGGCAGAAAACTGAGGACTCCTGATGATAAATGCAGGAGCTCTGTTTCCTGCTGCAATAAGTGAGTGTTATTTAGCCTTAGGCACAACACTAAGGGGCTTCCAAATTTGCATCAGATTGGTTTTTTTTGGTTACATTAGTATTAGTGGTACTAGTCCAAAAATTGTTTTCATCCAACAGACGCAAAAATTTTAGTGTCTTCAATAAGAAAGTTTGTAGATGGAAAGAAAAGAGCATGAACTTTCATGGTATACATTTTTTTACTCTTCTTATCTACACTTGCTTTATGCAGAAAACTAATGTATACTAAAATAGGATCTGAGGACTATCTATCACGTGAATCATCTCTAGCAGTCATAATGATAGTTTTACTCAGTTTTCAGTACCTGATTTTTCCAAAATAGATTCATAACCAGATTTTTAAAATTTAAGATTGTGGGTAGATTTTGAATGAATTATATCTAGCTGTTAGCAGAACTAGTGAGAGAGCAATCAAAACATTGTCTGTTACATGTCTGGGGCTCAGGGAGTAAGCTTTGTAATGCACTTAAGAAAAGCATCTTGGACTCTTTTGTTCTCCTATCATATATTCCATTATTTGAAAGTGGGGTCCTTGGTACATTTAATATCTTTGTGAATTAAATCCACTTCAGTAAAAAAGTATTACCTGTTAGATATTGTGATGTAGACTCTGTTTCATAAAGGCAGTTTTAAATAAGTGTACTCTACCCTGAATTTTAAAAAATGCCCAAAAATTGAACTGATAGAGGAGTATCCTTGGCAGTGAGAAAGAAAATTATAAAAGTAATAGTTATTGATAAGGTCCTGGTGAGACAGAGAAGAACTCTGTTAGCCAGCCATATCAGGATATGATTTATTGTAATCATAGTTTATCATCCAGTGGCCATAAGTATATTAGACCTATCAAAACCAGAAATCTGAATTCATCTTCTTTCCTCTGTGGTGCTTGGATAATGCTCTATAGCAAGGTGTATTGAAGAGAGAGATAACACTACAATATATGTGTAGCATAGCTTAAATTATTGCAAAGTGCAAGAACAAATTTTGACTGTCTTTTTTCATTGTTTCCAGATATTACTTTATATGAAATGTTCAACTCAGTGATGACAATTATATGTCAATGTCCAAGACAAGGATACAAGTATGAGTTTGACAGTGAAGATTTTTCTTGTAAAATTTTATCTGACTATTTTCTTAAAATATTAAGATTTAGTGACTATATGCTGATTTTGAAGATAAGTCAGCTTATACTATGTAAGAACTTCTGTTCAATTTGGCTATTAAAGCTATATTTTGTATTGCATCATCTGTAAGACAAACAGTGACTATGTGACAAGCTTAAGCATACCATAAAGCCTGAAAAAGAAACAAATATCTAGTACCTCCACAATATATGTGCTAGAAAATGAGATAGATCCAAGCAGCTCAGCAACAGGTTTCCATATCAATAACTTAGTCTTCAGCTTTTAATAGCTTCAGTGATCAAGGGAAATAGACTATATCCAACAAAATGCAAGTTTATAGCTCAGTGGATGGAGATTCAGGCCTCCATTATAAATAAATGACATTGCATTAAATTGCCCCAGCCTCTTACTGCACAGCACCATCTGACACTAGTAAAATATTACTATATTACCTTGCCCTTTGTACCAGCAGCAGCAGCACATACTGCCAACAACAACAACTAATTTGCCCCAGGGAACACTGGGTTCTTTCTAAACTGCAGTACTCATGAATAGAGGTGGGTTGATCATCTGTCTCTCCATTAATTTCCAATGCAAGAAATGCCAGCTTTTGTGGTAGAATGATGGTAATTCAAATGACTGAAAGGTTGCCTTATTGAACCATTTTTGCTTCTTTGATCTGATCATTCCTGTATGATTATACAGCATAATAGGTGTTGATTTACAATATGCAGCTTGTACTGAGATATGTTTTATTTTATTTTCTGAATAAAGTATGAAAAAGTAGCACTAAAGACTTCAATTTTTTAAAGTAAAGAATCTTAGCCATTGACAAAAAGACATATGGTTCCTAATCTAGTAAATATTTTGCAGAAGATTATGAAATAAGAGATTTCACTGGTAGCTTGCAGATGGGTAGACATACACATTACATAGATATTCAGCATTTTGGACTTTCAGTCCAAATTTCCAATTGGAACAAAACTTGGTAAAATTATAAAGGACAAACTTAATGTATGCACAGATACGGGCTGATCAATGTTCTAGCATCAATGTGTGTTTGAAGTACAATTAACATAGAAAGAAACACCATTCCCATTATTGTCATGCAATAAATGTGTTATTTGACTTGGTTAGTTTACTTAGTTGACAAGTTAAAAACCTGTGTATGCATATTTGTGATGAGGAAAAATACTGCAGCTCTTCAATCTCTTACAACTTCAAAATACACTACACAATTATTGCAAAGTTTGTCCTATGTTGTGTCCAAAAGTCTTGGTGAATTCACAGGCAATGTGTTTTCAAAAACCATGCCTAGGAACACTTCCTCTGTGAGTTGCTTCTGCCTGACTGGAGTGGGTTTGATATAAGCTTAGACTATGTTACAAATTGTCAGCCCTTGGGATTGGGACACCTTGAATGTTTCACAGTATTATATCTGAACTATAAGAGAAATTAGGCAAGCACTAGATGAATACATGACTGGTCTGATAAAGTAGGGTTACTACATACATAGTCTAGGAACTCAGAGTTTTGCAGTTTAAAATTTAATTATTTAGTGGTATTTCTAACCACAGGATGTTATGATTTTCATAATTTAGTTATAATTGACACTTGAAAAATGAGGAAATTTTTACACTCTTGCTCCATAATTTTTCCCCATGGCATCTGTTACTGGTCACTTCCAGAAACAGGACTTTGGGTAAACATACTCTTTGGTATTGAGGAAGTATTTAAATTTAATCCACTTAAGGAAACTATTGGATTACTTCTGCAACCTTCTAAATATGCTGATTGTTACTGTTCAAAGATTACACATTTTATCTAAACAGTGAAATAGTAGATTACATTACTGAAAACATTTTTTCTCCTGTTCTGACACATTCTCCTTTCAGTCACTTCATTCTACAGAAACCCTGCTGTTGTTGGACTGCCCTACACTAGAAATACAGTGTAAGACACTAGTGTGTGATCCAACAAAAGTAGTCACTTATTATAGAAAAATCCCTAGCAGGAAATCTGCAATTGCCTTGTAATTGTAGAATTAACAATTAACTGCAAAGACAAACAAGCTCTCTTTATGAAGTGCAATTTGGAAATAAGTTTTCTTCATGCACAGATCACTCTTTAACCTTCTTTAGATCAGCATTGTTGTCACGGTTGTGAAAAATAAAACACTGCAATTCTAAATTTTCATCCTAGTTGATGCAATATTCAGAAAGATCTAAAAATGTGGATGATAAGCTGATATTTTCTCAGTAAGTTTTTGCTCAGTGATTTAATGATGCTATATGCTGCACATATGATGTATATGCTGAACTCAGTAACCCAACTATCAGAAAAAAAAAGATGTTCATATGACAAAAATGGTCATGTATACCCTTACTGCAGCGAGGGTAATAAAATCAGTGTAACACCAACTTAACAGTGCTGAACTGAAGCCACATATCTTGGTGACCTCTAAAAATATTCATACAGCATTAGGGGACTGGGCATGATTTACTCACTATTCAGTCAGGTTTTGCAACCTTTACTGACCTCAGTTTAGTTACAGCTCTAGTTATCCTGATATCTATGCTAGGTAGTCTACTGCCTTTCTGATCTGAACTGTAGGTCAAGCAAATCTCTTGGTGTCTGGAAAGGCCACTTTCAGTTCCTATTGCTTGTTGTTCAAGGAAGAATTTTATTCTCTTTGTTGCAATTAACTTGGTTTCCTGCTTTATGAGTTTGTCTCTGTTGGTGCTCTAAGTCTTAGAGAAAACTCATAAACATGATCAAAAACTATTTTATTCACAATTATAGTTCATCTGCTGAGCTTTATTTGTCATAACTCCTCTTGTTCAGGAACAAACAGAACTATACACCCAAAATCACTTTATTCCTCTTCAGAAGTAATCATATCTATCTACCTCTTTACTTAGTCACTGAAAAACTCACCCCTTGCTGTTAGGAACTGCAAATTGAATTGCAATATGGAATATAAAATATAAAGCCTCAGATAACAAAACTTGGCAGCAATTATAATCACACACACAAAAGAAAAAAAAATTCCTACAGAGGGAGAGTTTTAATACTGAGTACCAGACAAGCAAAATAAAGCAAAAACCAAACTAAAGGTAATCCACTTAGAATTAAAACATTCGATATGTCTTCTAGCTCATAAGTTTCATTAGGCACATTATGAAATATGTTAATGTGGAAGTCTGTTGTGCTTAAATATTGGTTGAAGCAGTGATGACATTTCCATTTTGATTGAAACTTTTTATCATTTTATCTTTCAATTGCAAGAAATTTGGGTAACATGGGACAATATATGGTTGGTGAAGCATAAATAAGTCTTGAGTACTAATTCTCTACCTGTTAATTTTTTTTTGTGCTCTATATCAAGTGGGAATAATACATATATTTTGTGAATTAATGATGTGAAAATTCTGAGATATACTTTCTGAATATGTAGAGTGTAATATAAAATTAAGACTCAGATCCACACAAGTGTTTAAACACTTACCACATTTTGCTAATCTGACCCTTTTATGCTTGCTTGAAACTTTTGTATTTCCTTTAATCAAGCAGTTTTTGCTTGTAGAGTGTGTTAGGGAACAAATTCACATGGTGGCAAGAATTTTTCAATTATTGCAGTTCATTGTAACTATACTTTCAATTTTGTACAATGCATTTTCCATTCTAAGATCTTATGTAGCTTTCTGCTAACATAAGTAAAAATTAATAGGGAAATGGAGGCCTTTATTCCCAAAGTTGTGTTGCTCTTTTGGTATACATGCTTAGTTGCAATTTTTGCTCTAGGGAGCACTAAGTTTGCAAAGGTTTTCGTTTGGGGAGTTTTGTTTTTGTCTTGGCTGTGATTTTTTTTCCTCAAAAGAAGAATGCAATTTTTCTGTTTTTAGTCTTCAGAAGTAATTACTATTGCCAAAGGACTGGGGTCCATCACAAGTCCTACGAATACCAGAGATTTCTTTGTAATTGCACAGAAGGAAAGAATATGGGACAATAAGGCTTGATGAGAGAACCAAGCCATAGGTTTGATAAACTTATAACCAGAAAGTCCCTTTCTTCAGCCTTTTGCAGGTTGCTCAGTTTGCAATGAGACCTTGGGTGCTGTTACTCCACTTGTATGCAGAGGTTTAATTCAGCTGCCAGCTGCACAGACCTTTGCCATTGTCCAGTCTCATGTGTGAACCAAATAAGTGTGTAATATACTGCTGTGATCAAGGGATCAAGCCATTAAATAAAAATGAATTCCCAGATTCTTTCACAGACAAACAGCATGCTGAAGGCATTAATGATGTATTTGATACCTCCAACACAGAAAATAACCTCCAATAATGGCATTATCTCGATTTAGAAAGTAAAATAAAGAAGTTGTTTGCTGCCCAACTATTAGTTTGCATATTGAAATAATTAGTCTGATTCTCACAAGTCACAGGAAACAAATACACAATAAAAAGACAAGAAATGGAAGAATAGAATCATACAGATATAAACATTGCTGGACTACTGGTTCTTCATTACTCCAGTCAATTACATTTTGCCAAATAATGATTGGCTATTGAATTGCATGTTGGCAATTTACTTGCAATTATTCTTAAAAAAATGATAAGACCCTTTATAATTCTTAAAAAATCTTCTGTGAAATAAACTAACTAAATAAATTATATATTGATTCCAAACATACAGTCCTGGATTGTTTCTTAAACATGCATATTTGGGATTAACAATCTTGAAAATAAGGCTGAGGTTTATATACAAGAATGTAATGAGTATAATGTTGAAGGCTTTTAGTGGCTATGTTGATTTTTAAACAGAAAACAATTTGTCCATATAACTTGACTTAATTTGGGTCTAGTCCAACACAAAGAGAGCAGAAGACAGAGGTATTTTTCTTACCAGCTTTCCAAGCATTATGGGGATTTTCATTTTTGTCAAACTTTTGTAATTGTTAAGTGCAAAAGAATCAGTTTAAAGGCTTTGGCCTAAGCCATCACAAAATCACCAGGGAAATTCATGGGTATAGAGAAGGCTCTTGATCCTCATAATACAGTCTGTAAGGCTGAGACTCCCAAGGGGGGTCTTAAGGTCCTTGTTTTTAGCTTTGTGCCTGTGATGCCTTTTGGACTAGTACCATGTGTTTCAGAAGCTCCTGAAATCATGAGGGACTTGGCATCACAGAAGAGGATCCTTCATAAAAAATTAGTGGAGGCTCATTTGATTCCAGGGTATAAAGCTGATAGTATCTGAAGGTTTCTGATCTCACATATATTTTTAATAGGGACTGAAGAAGAACTGCTTGAAGAGCTCTCTTACTGTAACTGTTCTGTGGGGGTTTTAAAAATCAAAAAAAGAATGAAATGAAAAATTATTTTAGAAGTCTGAAATTTAAGACTAAAAACAAACTTTTTTTTATTTTTTAGCAAAGCTAAGGCACCATGAAGCAGTATTTCTTCTTAAAGAATGTCACAGTTACAAATTTGTTACATAAATATATTTTAATTCAGAACCATTCTCTTTTTTTACTTGCTCAAGTTTTCTGCATTGCAGTATTGTGCACATTTGTAATTTAATGCTGATAAATCTTTCCAAATGTTAACTTTGTCATTTAAACACAGATATGCATTTCAGTTTGAAAATGTAATGATCACAAAACCCAGGATGATCTCATTTAGGTGAAACAACAGAACAGAAGTCAGGCACAATTATTTGCATAATCGAATAGAATTCATTATTTTAGCATGTGTTTGTTTACCCACAGAACAGTTCTGACAACATAGCAGCCATGTGCAGATACCTGATTTCAGTGCAGCAGTCTACTCATGGATCTGCAGTCTTCAACCCAACTGGTGGAGCTTCTGTAGAGTGTCACAGAAATGCTCTTGCAGGTTCAAAGTCATGCAGTCAGGGAACAGAACCAAGACAGTTTAGACTCATGGTTATGGTCTGTGAAGGAGGTTTCTCTTTCACAGGTGTTTTCAAACTCACACTTCTGACAAAATGCAGGTCATGATGTATCACAAGACACATCTGGGATGACTCAAACATGTCCATGAGCAGAGAAGTGGTTTCTATTTCCCTCTGAAATAATTCTAGAAGGGCTTGGCACAGGATGTTCTCAAAGTGCTTCCAAGTAACAGATTTGCTGTGCAGTCTGTAGTTTCTTTTCAATTTATGTCTGTCTTAGTGCTAGAAAGAAGGTCTTTGTTTCCAGACCTGTATTTTTTACTCCAGGACAGGCTGACACAACTGTATTTAAATGAAACTTGAAAGTTATTTAAAATGTAGACCTTACAGCCTCATTAGATGCCTCATCCCCAACATTCCCCATTTTAAAGTAATTTCCCAGAATCAAGGGTCCTTCCCAGATCATAGAGTGGATACAAAGTTTGCCCTGAAGAATATTCACCTGTGGAACATTTTGCAAGTGTTACAGCTAATTTCTTTTGCTTAATCTGTATTCTAATTGTCAATGTTTCTTTACATAAAAACTATCCATTTAGTAAGGTTTTTTTAGGCTCCTTTTGATTTGTTTCAGTGCACCAACAAGAACATCTGTACAAAATATACTTCTGTTACGGTTTATGCTTGCTACTCTACAATGTCTTTAAAGAGAAATGCTGGTTTTGTTCCTTTTAAATAACTTCTTTTTAAATTTTTTTTTTCAGTAAATGGAGCCAATCTTTTAAGTAGACAATTTCTTTTTCCAAAGAGGAAGTGTTTTCTGTGTTATCTATAAGTGCCTTAATTAGTGCAATGCAGTCTGTTCATAAACAGCTCTCTCTCTTACCAATGAAATAGATAAATACTTACAATTTTAATGTAGCCTAAAAGCATCTTTATATTTGTACTAATGTCTGGTAAGGATAATGTTCTTGTATGAAATTAACATTATGAAATTAAAAATTATATGCAATTGTTCAACATTCTCTTATTTCCTTTTAACTGTTAGAACATTAAATCTGTATTTGACCAGTAGATAGGACAGAGTAATTAAACTTTTCTTTAGTAAAAGAAAACAGGAGATTATTAAAGATTAAACTAATGCCTTTAAGTACAAACATTTATCAAAGCATTGTAAGCAGGAGAGGTCTTTTGTTTCTAATCCATACCAGGTTTGGTCTCTGTTCTCCCTTTCTTAATAGGGTAATTTACACTTTCCAAGTGTTGAGAGAACATATTACTTAAATGTAGATTACTAATAAGAAAAGGCAGTCACAATAAATCAGCTTGTGTAGGGGGTGATATGCAGGAAAGAATTTTCTCCAGGCACAGTGATTGAATAACAGAATCTTTACAGTTGAAGAATCTGATTTCTGTGAAATATCTTGATCCATCATGAAACCTAACCTTGCCACAGCAGTTTTATTCATCACACTGTTGTTATGTGGGGTGAAGCAAGGTGCAGAAGGGAGGCTGCAGCACATTCCTTAATTAATTAGCAGTAGTCATTTTGCAAGGAAATAATGGAATTACATTGCAAACACTGAATGCAACAATCTCAAACTTCCCTGCTGAGACCACCTTGAAATGTTTGGTAGTGCTTTTTTTTTCTATTTTTTTTTTTCTTTTCTTTTCTTTTTTTTTTTTTTTTTTTTTTTTCCTCCAGAACATCCAAAGAAATGACTTGTCAGACAATCCTGCTTCAAACTATGTATCACGATGGGACAGCCTGCTATTCTTGATACTTCAGAATAGTTAAGCATTCCAGTTAAATTTACCCATGGATTAAAGGTGGATTTATATACAATTTCAAATTACTTCACTTTGAATTGTGGTTTCCTCAAAGGTAAGACATCTCTGAACACAGAGCTTTCCACAATGCCTCATGCAAAACTGAAAATACAAGCCTGGCTGTCATAGCATTAAGCTTCTGACTTATCAGTAGATAATTTTACAGAAGCCACAGGGAAAGTGTCCTAGATAGCAAATGTGAGTGACCAATTATAAGTAGAGTGCAGACTGAGAGCCTTGTAAATGCAAGTAAATTACACAGATAGGAGTTCTAACTTTGTTACCTTCCCAGCTGCCTTGTCTCTAATATTATTCTAAATTATATTATTTTCAAGAGGATAATTTAAATACAAAGCATTAAATATGTTTTACTGGATTATTTCCATGTGCCTAGATATTAATATAATGTTTCTAATCCATTGGTTGTTTTGTGGCTATTTTCCTCTCTTAGCCTAGCCTTTGATATCAGTAGGCTGACAGTCTTTGTTCACAATGAATTGCATTGTTCAGAGGTGTTGATCATTTCTAGAAAAGTGTAAAAAGGATTTTGCTGGATTATTGATGCTGGTTTCCCTATTAACCTCTTTTTGAATTAATGAGTTGGGACAGCTCTCTTGACAGAAGATTTCAGACGCATAGAGTAGCTATGAACCAGATATGCCTGGCTTCTGATTTTTTATTTGTATTTTATATAATATACAATTTCATAAGGCATTTGGGGAATATATTGGAATAATTAATAAATCCAAAGAGCTGTGATCTGAAAATATACTGCATAGATAGAAAAATGACTACATGTATCAAGCTAAATATTTGATTTATTTGATTTATTCCTTCAGCTGAAGTCTGCATATTAACATTTTTCTGTTTTTGTAAGTAGCGCTGCTGACTTATGACTCCTAATGAGCACATCCAACTGTCAGCAAGTTTTATCATTCTATATTGCATATATAAAGTTGTGCTTTAAACTTTAGAAAGTTCAAGTTCAAATATTTTTGAGTAATTAAAACAAAACAAACCAATTATTCCTTATGGCCATTGAATCAATGCCATTTTTGTCTGTACTGCAGTCATGACTGCTTCTCTTGTCTTGCTGGTTGGTTTTCGCTTTTTATACTCTTAGATATAATCAGAGAGAATCGTGTGGCTTACAGTCAGAGCCCTGTCTTGTGCCAGTTTGCCTTAATCATGTGTTGAGTGGGGTGTCAGACCTTAGAGTCCCCAAAAAGGGTGCACAGCAGGGGCAGCTGGACCCAGCTGACCAAAGGAGTATTCCACACCATTTGGGGTCATGCTCAAAGAGTGAGGAGCCCTTGCAGTGGTGTCATTTGTCTACCAAATTCACTGTTGATTGTGATGGAGCTTCCCTGGACATGGCTGAACATCTACTTGCATTTCCATGGGATGTGGTGAATGAATTCCTTGGTTTGTTTTCCTTGGGCATACAGCCTCTACTTTCCCTAGTAGTGTCTTTATCTCAACCCATGAGTTTCCTCATTTTACCCTTCTAATTCTCTTCCCCATCATCCTGTGGGAGAGTGAACAAGCAGCTGGGTGGTGTCAAGGTGCCAAATGGATTAAACCATGATATCAAGCTAAATATTTTTACCTCATGAATAGTGTAAGCTTACTGCTTTTTAGAATTCCAATGAATTCCTTTAATTTCAGAGTTCTCCTTATGTCACCACCCATAACTGGTGAAGGCTTCACGACTTCACCTGATAAACTCCTGCTATTGATATGATTGCAAAACTTCATTGCTATTAAATTATGAAAATTGATTGAAAATTATTATGAAAATTGGTATGAAAGCAAACTTCAGGCCATTTTGTGAAACAATAAATTTGGCTACAGTAAATGTTAATCCTCTTTTATGAGGCAAATTTGAAATACTTAGATTTTAGTGGAGTCTGGTAGTTACACAAGTTACACTGCTGCATTGTTTTATGGATAAATTTTTCTGTGTATATGTATTGCTATTACCTAATCGTCAATAAAAGTTCTTGGTCAAGAAAAATTCAACTTGAAATAGTTGAATGTATTGAGAAATAGCATTACCTGAGAATCCCCTTGCATTAAACACTGTTACTTATCAAAGTTTGGATATAATATTTTCCTCACTGTAATTAGTTAGTTTTTTTCCTATTTCAATAAAAATCCTATTATGGTGATTCTGTGAGATGTGACAGTACAGAGATCTTACAATTGCACTTTTTTCTAAATAAAAGATCTCGTCTTTGGGAAGCTTCTATTCTCTTTGGAGCATTGAAGCAAATCTATGTTTACTGATTCCCTAGATGAAGCAGGATGAATTACAAATATGAGAGCAAAGAAAACACTCTATAAATACACTGAATTCCTTTGGGTACCTCAGTCCATTCTCTTCAGTTTGGCACATTGTCTGCAAACATCAAAGAGATCCTGTACATTTCCAAGTCTGCTGGATGATGAGGGAATTGTAACTTTACAGTTTTGCTTGCATGTTGGCCTTCAGTATTCTTGAATTAAATGAAAAAGCTGCTGTAGATTTTCAGAAGTTTTCCTCCATAAACGTTGTATGCAGACAGTCTCTAAACTTTTGGAAGGTGATAGAAGTCTGAAAAAGATATTAATCATAATTGTGGATATCTTGGTGGTGAGCCACAAATAGCTTAAGGAGGGAGAACAGGACAAGAGCAGACTTCTTTATTATTGAGCTGTTTTATTCACCTAGACAGCTTTATGTACCATTGTTTCTGTTGCTTTACCCCTTAGGGCTGAACAAACAATGAGTACAGGAGGACAAAGATAAGCTGTCATCCCTCTATCAAAAAGCAGGTAATATATGGAGAATTAGGCAGACATCCTGGACAGTCTGACTAGTAATGGCCAGAGTTCTAACTCATGCCAATCAGCAACACACAATAATCTCACTGAAAAATATTTAATATCTTCTGTTCCCAAATGAAGAGCATAAAAGTAGAGTTGAGGGAAACAAAATAATCTTAAGGGATAGTAACTTTAAAAAAGGGAAGAGATTCAGTGTTGTACTACTGGAGATGGCAAATATAGGAAAGCCAAAGTGTGGCACTAAAGAGAGCATTCCTATTGTGACAATTAGTAGCAGTCAATGCAAAAGACAGTGTCAAGATGGGTCTTTGTTCTGACACAGCATGGCTGCTCTAGTTAGAGTTTCCCTTTGGATAATGAAACTTGATTCTGGAACATAAACACTTTTCAGTAACTAGCCACCATCCTCTTAAAATCCGTCGATAGAACTAGGTGTGTGCCAAGTCTAAAACAAAGTTCAAATATAGGTCAATTGAGAGAGGAACTTTCACAATCTGAAACAGATAAATTGCATCTTGGTAACAGAACTGCTTTGTTTTTCTCATCCAAACCAAAAGTCCAAATTATTTAGAATGGGAGAAAAATAAAACCATGAAAAATCCTTAGAATTCTGTACATTTTAAAGTGTGGAATGTTGGAATATTCTTCATCTTGTCATGTTTGTCTTATCAGCAGAAATTATACTATCACCAATTTATCTTTGATATGTTTTCCTCCTTGAACTCTAACCCTCTCATATTTCTGACTTCAAATGTAAGCCTACTTAAAAATTCAATGCTTTTTTCTTAGATATTTTTCTCTATACCCTTACCATGCTTCCTCTGAATGCCCTTGTGCTAAAGCCAGAGTATCGAACAAGCAATTATTTATACAGTCAAGCCTGTACATGAGAATGACCCAGAAACTGAGAATCCATTTGATTTTTTTCACCTGTCCTCTAAAACAGCTATCACTAGATCTGATGGTTTCAGTTTTGCTACCTTCATTCCATCTTTGCCTATTTCTGTTTAACACAAATTTTCAGCATCAGATTAAAAAATTCCATTCTCTCTTTAGATCCATTTTACCTTTGCTAATTAACATTATTCTAGTTTCTTGTGTTTCAGTGGAGATCTCAAGAGCTGCATATTCTTTCCACCTTGGAAAACTACTACAATGCTCAGATGCAATTAAGATACCAGCCTTGAGGCAGGACAGCTTGCTCATGGAAAACCAATGTCCCACAAACCATCCATCTGACCTACTTGCTGTTTTAAAAAATAATGCTGGTAGCTTGATTTGCAAGATATTTTTTCTGGAGCTTATTATTAAATAATTAGTAAAAAATCAAATCCAGACTAATTATGAATTCAACCACTACCTTTGATATGTAGGAGTTTTGCTTTAAATTCAGAGGCTGAACTTTGAAACATAAATCTGTCTTTCTCTCCCTGCTGCCACCCTCCATGGTAACCAGTTCCTCCTTGTTTCATCCCAAATAAGCTGTTCAAATTTACTAATATTTTCAGCCTGACTAGGCAAACAAATGTCAGCTCGAATTAATGACCAGTACTCATGGATATCATCATGTACTTTGGTTCTGTAGATGTGCTTTCAAACAAAATACTAGCATATTGTATGTAGGTTTTTTGGTAAAATAGGTTCTATCTATTTGTACAGTGTTAAGTTACTTTTTGCCAGCACACATTGGTTTAACAAGACTGTATATCTGCAAAACTGCAGGTGAATAGGGCAGATGCATCTTTGGAAAATTCATCTAGGGATATATAAATAATTAATACTTACATAAATTTACTCATCTATTGTTCAGAGGGGAGGTTGGGTTTTCTTTTTGGTCAAGCGATTCTGGTTCTGTGTTTTTTGAGACTACACCCAATATAGACTGGGGTTAACAGAGAAACTCATGTGATTTCAATGGAGAGAGATCAATTCCATACAGAGTCAAACCTAAAATATCCATTTTAGTTGAGAAGTGTTACTCATTACTTTAAACTTTACAACTCTTTTTTAAGTATGAGCAGATTTTTTTTGTTGGTTTATTTTTCAACACCTTCCTATAGGGAGTTAATGTTTGACCTTTCTTTTCTATTTGTGTTCTTTTAATTTTTCTCCCTTTTGTCATCTTTGCTAGGCTTAATTTTCAATTTGTTTAATTTGTTTAATTGTCCTATTTTTTTTTCTTCTTCTCCATTCCAGTTTGGTTTTCTGAGATGTTCAAGAGCCCAGTACTTGAGTTTCTGACAACTATAGTTAGTGTCAGCTCTCTTTTTCTTCTTGTGCTGAACCAGCTTTTAAAAGCCACACCAGCTCTCTCAGCAGGTGACTGCTGACTTGTGCTGCTGGAAAATCATGTCTTTCCAGGCAGTCAATGCCAGAGGAGGAAAGCTGCCTTGTGGCAGTTTTAATGACCTAAATTGAACTGGTACAATTGGGTGAGGAAGGCTTGTGCATTACACAGCTGATTAAGAATTGCATAATCTATAATTCTGTTGCACCAGAGACTGCCAAGTGACTCTTCATGTCAGAAAATGAGGACAATATATTTAGAAGCATGGAAATTCACACTTGGGGCTGTTTTTCAGCATTTCATGGTTGCCATATTTTTCACCAAAGCTTACTATATCTGAAAAAAAAAAAAAAATATATAAAAAATGTATATTTTCAAGTCAGGAGAGCACCATATTACCATTTATCTTTATTTTCTGACAATAAATCATTGGCATTTTATTCCCATGGTACTAATTAGGAGTGTTCTGAAGAAGTGACTTAAGCCATGACAATACCTCTCAAAGCAGCCTGCTGGGGAATATCTTCTGATTTCTAAATATATTGTACACTTTTTGGACTTTTCTGATAAGAAGAAAGATTTTTAAAATATGGGGTACTTAGGTTACATTAGGTCATGTTGATAGTGCATTTAGGTTTTTCCTTATTCCCTTTTGGCCCTGATAAGAAAGTTTCTTAGATGGGAAAGTCACTTATATAAAAGTGGGCATGATACCAGCAGAGATGTATAGGGATGGGGATGAGGGATTTTGGCTGAGTTGTTTATATGTTTACAGAGAAATAACAGAGAAAAGAATGTGTTTCTCAAAAAACCTAACAGCTTTATTTCAATTCTACAGAAAAGGAATATAAAGAGTATTTTTTAACTGAGACTGTTTGTTCCTCCTTTGCTAGTCCTTTCCTGACATGTAGGGCAGATTGTTAAGTTACATGCTCTTAGTACTGAAATCCCTATCCAGCCCTTCTTATTCAAGCAGAGCTGTCAGTGATTTCAATGGCAACTCTGCCTGATTAAAGAGAATTGAATAGAGCCCTGAAGCAACAGTGTTTTGTCCTTGTCTTTGCACTTCTGGCCCTTAACCATTACTTTTAAAGAGCTTGAAGCAATACTGGCACCAGCAGTGTTTCAGGTGAAAAAGCAAAATGATAAAAAACAGTACAGTGAGCTGTTTCAAGTAAGTGCTACTACAGGAAAATCCAGTGTGTATCATATTGAAATAATGGAAAAAATGAAAAATACATAGAAATATTTTCCAACTTTCTGTACTGTTTTAAATACGTGAACCATCAACATATTATAAAAATGTGTAAGCTTTGTTATTGCTTTGATTTATATTCATAAAAATAAATATGTTAAGTGGAACAACAGGCATATGCTTATTCCAAGGTCATAACCATTGCATTGCTGAATACATTCCAATATTGACATACATTAAAAATATGACTAGTTATTTTTTTAAATTGCCACACTAGAATTGCTAAATAAAATGTCAATTATACTGTTTTATATGAAGAGATGAAATTCTTAGATTTAAGAGAAAAACTCTTTATAGTATTAACTGAGAAATATGATTGAATAACGGTTTGAATTTAACTTTTCAATATTTGAACACACTGGTCCACAGCAGTGAGACTGATATGACTAGATAAAAATAACATATATTGGATTCCAGCACCTTATAGTCTTTTTGTAGTCAATTAAAAAAAAACTTATTTTATGATTGGAGTAATACAATTCAGGTCTCTGCTTTCAGGTAGAAATATCACTATATGTACAGGAAGGAGACTATCTTGATTAATACAGAGAAGAACCATGCACTTTCAATCAGATGAATATATTTTAAATATATGTGTTACTGTATGTAAGCACAGAATCTTATCTACTGGATAGGATTTCATTTTGGGCAGTAATACTGCTAAAAAAAAATAATGTAATGTGCTTGTTCCTCCTCTTTTGTTTTTCCACTTCTCAAACAGCTCAAGCTCAGTCTTAGAAGTCCCAGGCAGAGGAGTTTCCATGTCCCATATTTTACCTTATACTGATCTCTCTCAGGCCACCTCCTATTTATTGGTCGAAGTACTGTTCTTGTCATCTGCCTTATACATTAAAATTATACATTAAAAAATGTGCATTGGTATTTTCAAAATATCTTTATTATTTAACTCAAAAGGTTGAGAAGACATAAAACAAAGGATGAAATCAACAGAATCCTGTACAAGCTCTTCTTCCTATTTTTTGGTGGTTTTTTGTTTGTTTGGTTGGTTGGTTTGGTTTGGTTTGGGTGGTTTTGGTCGTTTTGGGGTATTTTTTGGTTTTTGTTTTGTTTTGTTTTGTTTTTTTTCAATCTCCTTGGTAACATATATGCTTGGGGACATCAAGACAAGTGTATCATTCTTTTTTTTTTTCCTCCTCAATTCCAGCCAATTTCCTTTAATATACATTCAGCTTTAGCTTGAATCCTTTGTTCCATGCTTTCTTTCTGTTTAGACCAGAAGGATAGACCAATGGTCCTGATTCTGGAAGCTGATATAGAGCTGTTCTGACAGAATGGAACTAAATAGAAAATAAATTTCCCACTGGAATACCTTATTCGCTCAACAGTTTTCCCTTGTTTTAAGGATCCAAGGAGATAAAATAGCACCTAAATGAGCTGGATATGCTCCATTTTTTCAATCAGGAGACTATCACTTCAACCAATAAATCCTACACTGAGACTACCTGACTTTTTTTCAAACATTTGAAAGATTTAGCAAAATGCTTAATTCTGCCTTTGTGTTCTTCTCCCATACCTTTTCCCATAAGGTTTTGTTGTTTTTTTTTTCTATGTCTTGATGATCCCATCAGATTAAGCTATCACAACTCAAATTATTTCCACCTTTATTTTTAATGCAGTAGTTTTTTTAGCAAACCCAGAACAAGAAAATAATAACTCACTCATTGCAATATGAATTCATGTTTCCCAAATCATATAACCATTCACAAAGCTGGTTGCAATTTACAGGTTGGTGGGTTGTGGGTAACAATATTTCTACTAGAACAATGCTTTTACATAGCACCCAGTAGAATGCAGTTAATAATGCATTGCTTAACATTTTGAATAATTTCAGCAAATGAATAATTTTAGCACTATAAACTTACTTGAGATGAGTTTTCCCCAGCAGATCTTCTTTATAGCTCCACTCATAAACTCATTATCTATCTTATTGACATACCCCCCTAGCTTTCTTTTCATAGTAAATATAAAGCAAAATAAAGTAAATTAAAAAGGTGCTTTTCTAAGTGAAAACTTGGAGGTGTTTACAGAATGAAATCTAAAAAGCTCTTTCAATTGAAGCATATTTAATACACCTGGTTTGACTGGAATTAATTCTAGAGATTTGGTAAAAACCTGTGCATTTCTGATCTTCTACTTACATTCTCCTCATGATTACATTATCTCTTTCCTCTCTTGATTCCTTTTGACTTCTTTTCTCTCAAACTTGGTTTACCAAGACTGTATCCTAATGAATACACTTGATAGAAGTAATATTTCCTAAATTACACTGAAAAATTTATCAGCTGATATACCTTACACCTGTATTTCTCTTTCACAGATAAAAAATTCTGACAGCTCTAGACATCCCATATTAAAACCCTGGCATTACTAGACATCCCATATTAAAACTCTTGTCCTCTTCAATTTTCAGTTGACAATTCTACTGACAAAAAGTTTTGTGTGTTAATCACAAAGTGTATGATTTTATATCTGTACTACACATATTTAATTTAATTTCTATTACTGTGATTCTCAAGGTCATCAGGTTCTTTCAGCATTATTTCTAAGCACTGTTTGATGATGTTTCCAACATAGTGTCTTTAGCAAATCCGTTATTGTGTTTCTAATGTCCGTGCCAATATCATTAATAAAATTATTAAATAACAGTGATCTCTGATCTTTTGATTTGTTTGTAGCCAGTCTGATACTTCTCTCATTTTATTTATTTCTATTTGTATCTTCTCTGTGGCAAACTCTCTAGCCACCTTATAATTCCTCTGTTAATCCCTGGATTTTCCCCCTTGTAATATTGTCAGTGTTGTGCCACATAAAACTCTTGACTGAATTACCAAACCACAGAAGTGTAAGGGATGGAAGTGAGCTCTGGAGATCATCTGGTCCAGCACCCCTGCCAAAGCAGTCACCTAAAGCAGGTGACACAGGAACACCTCCAGAGGCGCTTTGGATCTCTCCAGACTCCACAACCTCCCTGGGCAGCCTGCTCAGTGCTCTGCCAGCCTCAATGTAAAGTTTTTCCTCATGCTGATGTGGAATTTCTTGTGTTTGGTTTATGGCCTAGACTTCCTATCCTGTTGCTGGGCACCACTGTAAAGAGTTTGGCACCTTTCTCTTGGCACCTGCTTTGAGATATTTGTATGTATTGATGAAATCTGTTTTCAGTCTTCTCTTTTCCAGACTAAACAGGTCCATGACCCAAAATCTTTCCTCGTGGGAAAGATGCTCCAGACTCATTATCACCTTTATGGCCCTCCAGTGGACCCTCTCCAGTAGTTCCTTGTTTTTGTTTGACTGTGAAGACCAAAACTGATATGGCCTCCAGATATGGCCTCACTGGGTTCAATCAGATGGAGAGGGTCACCTCCTTCACCCTGCTGGCCACACTCTTCCTGATGCACCCTACAACACCATTGACCCTCCTGGCTAAAAGAACACCCTGTCAGCTCAATTTCATACTGAAATTCAGGTTGGTTTGGTTGATCACCAATTTTAAAATCATGGAACATAGAAATTGATGAAAAAGAAATAAGAAGAATCCATCCTTCTGCAATACATACCCTTGATAATATTATAACATTTGTCTTCAGGAAACTCCAGGCATCTCTGATAACTCAAGATGTGTTACTCCACACCCTCAAAGATTTTACTTATAATTTTCTTTTAAGTTTGAGCACTTTGGATTTGGCGTTGGCTTTATTTTAATTTGTCTGCTTCCTTAATAATTTTTTTTTTTCAATTATTAGCCTTTCAACTCTGTACTGCCCCTAAAATGAAAACAGTTTTTGTTCCTTTTGTTTGTGGAAGAAATGTGCAAACTTTTTTCCCTGTGAATATCTGAGCAATTATTAAAAATATTTCTCAATTTGAAACTTAAATGAAAGATGGATTAAGTTTAAAAGCAACCTATGGAGCTTAAAGGGGAAATTTCTCCAGCTTTTCCCAGAGTTTTTCAGAAAGATTTCTCTCTTCCATACCATTGAGTATTTTGTGTCTGCCCATTTCTCCTGTTCTAAGAGACCAAATTATGGTGGCATTCCTTTCTCATTTTTTATTTGCTAGTTAGATCAATCATCTTCTCCTGTATTGCTGATCTTAAGTGAGCATGAATGTTTTACTTGATAAAGCTTATTTAGCTTTAAAATGTTGTTGGATAGTTGTGCTTACAAAATAAAAGAGCACTCACAACAATATGAATTAAATGTTTGTTTTGGTGTTGTTACATAAAATGTTCCTAATGTAGAACAGGTGTATTTTGAATGGATATATTAATAAGCCATCTGTGTTACAGAAACCTGTGCTTGGAAGTCAAGAAACATGCTTTAAATTTTTGTCAAGGTAAAAAAAAAGTTCAGAATTAAATGTTGTTCTGTAGCAGTCTGTGAATCATGAGGTCTTTAGCTGCTAGGACAGGATTGACAAATACAATTAATTCCTTTAACAGCTCATCCATTCAACCAACCAGGTGCTTGCAACCAGAATTTTAAAAACAACAAATGATGGTAAGACTAAGAAGTTTTCCACATATTAACTGCAGAAAGATGATGGAAGACAGATGAAAAAGATGAAAATTTGTGGTAAAAATCCCATCTAACAAGATATGTGTGGTATTAATTATGTATAAGGAAAACCACTGAAAGTAATCTTTAGATTCAAGCTGCTGGATAACTAAGCTCTTTATCTTTCCATTTGATTACTTGCCTGGCAGTACTTTTATTTTTTGTTTGTTTAAATAAAGAATGAGTCTTCTTTCAAGATATGTGAACATTTTGAAGAGATAGGTACAGTTTGGAGAAGCCAAGTGTGACTAGGAGATGACAAGCCAAATTTTTGAACTGCTCAACTAGAGCAAGAAAGGCTTGAAACAGACAACAGCTCTATCTCCAGCTTCCTCTGTCATTCACATCTGACATACAAAATATTCTCTGTGGGATATTCAGCTTCACATTGAGATGATAAGCTGGCCATGTACATGGTGTTCAGGGTTACTTAAGCAGAATTCCAAGGTATGGTGAAGATAATATTCATGAAAGTTCAGAGGAGAGGTGATGACAGCAACAGAAGCAGTAAGAAGAAAAAAATAAATTTTAGAAAAAAATTATAACTTAGTGAAATGAATGCATGAACATTTTTAATTGTATAAAACTCAGTTATTAGAGACTAAGCAAGATCTGGAACAAAATTAAGTCTGCCTATACATGGGCTAGAAATACCTATGACTGTTTGGGTTTTTGGGAAGTTATTTGCATTTTTTTTTTGTTTTGTAATTTATAGCTATGTAGGAAGTGCTTATTTTGTAAGAATATTAGGAATAATAATGTACTTTTAACATAGGACATCACCAGTCTTATTAGACACTTTGAACAAATGAAACAATAGATTCTATACTCTATATAAATTACTTTCAATGTGTTGTTACATGGTCTTCCTTTAGTCCAGTCTTTTGAGGCCAACTTTTAGAGCTTTGAAATTTTTTTGAAAAATCTAAGTATTAAGTGTAGACATAAAGGAGGATTTGGTTCACATCTTCTCTGGAGACAAGATTAATACAAATATCAATGGTTTGTTGAACATCTTATAGGCTTTCTTAAGTTTTGTTTTCAGTGTGAGTGCCATAGGTTTAGCTGCTTCCTGAAACAAGGATTAGATCAATTACTTTTACTATAATTCCTGAATAAAAAACATCCCCAGAAACATAATGCTCATCTGGCTGCTGACTTACCTTGATGTTCTAATTGCCTCATAGAGTGTTCTAAGAGTTCATGGAGGTTAATAGGATACAGAAGTTCTTTATGGTGAACATGGACCTTTTACTTTGGTTTTGAATGACCCTTTTACCTGCCACTGAAAAAATCCCAAGAAGTTAAAACTCCAACTGAAAACATTCAGGGACACAGTGAGGCTACAAGAAGTCTGTACTTTAAGACTGAAAAGGGGCTGGAAAAGGTGCTGTTAAAAGCTTATCATTATTCAGGAGTCTTTCTAATTGTTCTGGCTGGAGAATTTTTGGCAGTTCTGTGCTAGTATTCATCAATATTCTTAAAAAAAAAATTGGGAACATTAAAATTCGTCCTATTTTCATATTAGGAAAAAAATAAGTGAGAAATAACCTTGAGGTTCAGCTTTCAAATTCTTCTTGAGAAAGGAAAGGGAAAACAACCTCACCAACCTTGAATCTAGATATCTTCTGCATCCTTTAAAATCTAAGATTATCATGCATTGATAATAAGGACAATACAAAACAAAACAGGCCAAAAAAAAGAATTGTAGCATGTGAACTGCTGACAGCAATGCTTAACAATTATAATATGTCTCAATGTAATTTATAAATTGTTAAATATTTGCGATGTTTGTTTTATGTTATAATGAGTCCCTTTACTGGTTCTTCTTAGGCATTTCAACAACACAGTAATTTATCTACTTTTTCTTTCACAGCTGAAAGCAAAATAAAAGGAATACCTGACATAAATTCCTGTGGTATTTGCTTTCTTCTAATTCCTTTATATCAGACCGCTACTTCCTTTCAATAAAGAAGATATCATTGGGCCAATACTTTGATTTTAATATTCAATGTCTCATCAAAATTAGAATTCAGTACAGTTTTCCCAAGGGCAATAATTCTGTAGAGTACATGTGCACGAATTTTCAAGCATCAGGCAATGAAACACTAGAATTTGGGAATTAATGATTCATGTGATATATATATATATATATATATATATATATATATATATACATATATATACATATATGGCTGAAATGAAGGTTTGCTGCATTTGTTTCGGGTTTTGGGGGGTCTTTTTTCTGTATTGTGTATGCACAGTTCATGTTCATGAATGAATGTTAAAAAAATATTATTAGTGCATTGAAGAAAAACTGAAAAGAAGGAAATTGCTGTTATTCTTGCTCTTTGGGGCTAAATACCTCAAATACATCCTTTTTATAGTCAGACCTTAGAAGTTGTGGGTATCAGTGGTGAAGTACACTGTGAAAAATGGTTTCTTTGCAAAGTCATCTTCACTTCTTTCACTGTATTTATTTTTTTATTGTAATGCTACTGAGTTAGGATTTTCTATTAGTAAAGTTCACTGCTGAGGAATTGATCTTCCAGGGGAATACTGGGTGTAAAAGACAGGGCCAGGTCTGTTAATTAGAAGGAAGCAGGTAGATATCATAACTGTAGGCCAGAAAGTATTACAAACGATCCCCTGAGGAAACCTTTTAAATGAATGATGGGCAAAAAGGTAAAATAACATAACTTGACTTTATTTATGATCTTTCTAGTTTAGATTTGGCTGTTGGAACACTGATGGACAGTACATAAATCACTACATGGTGATTTAGGCCAAATGCCAAGAGACTCCTAAAATACATGTTTAGTGAAAGAAGCTAATGGCAAAGACAGACAGAAATGGATATGCACTTGCATTTTCTATTTTAAACTGAATCCTCTGTTTTACTGCCACATGAATTCCAGTATTTGACATCTCTCCATTGGAAACAGCAGAAGCTGCTCTTATTTCAAAGCAGTTGTTGGCTGCCTGTTGCCTTTTAGTTGTTAATCAAGGCTCACAAAAGTCTTGTATGTTGCATATGTTCTTTGACTGAAGATATCTGATGTTTTATTACTATTAACACTTCTCAGTTCAATACCTATCACACTTTTCGTAATTAACTTAATCTGATGATGCTTGTCAGATATAGGAAAATGACACTATTCTAATCAGGTAAACCTGAAACACTTTTTATTTTTAGTAATTTCTGTTTCCTTTCTAACTTTTGTTTTGCCACCCACAACAGAATTCATCTCACCTAACCTTAGACTTGATAAATTGATCGTTTAATCTTAGCTCCATCTAGAGACAATGAAAAGAGATAGAAATGTTTTAGTCATTTCTTCTACCTATTTGTGTTGTTAGAGCTGCTTCTCTCAGTAAAGGAAGATCCTTTGAAGCAACATGGTTATGTTGTGGGCCAGCCTTGACTGGCTGCCAAACCTACATGCAGCTGCTGTCTTAATGAGTGCTGGGGCGAAAATAAAATGCAAAATCTTGGCATAAGGATAGGGAGATCACTGATCAATTAATGTCATGGGAAAAGTAGTCTCAGATTTGGGAGATTTAATTCAGTGGTTTTGTCACTTAAAATAGAGTTGGATTACAGCAAGCAAAGAACTTTTCCACCTGTCCACTCCCAACTCCTCTACTTCCAGTCCCACCCCAACTGACATATAAATAGTCACCAGTAACAACTCCTCTCTGGCACTTCATGCTTAAGTCTTCATTGTAGCTTGGGCTCTCCATCATCACAGCCTTTCAGGAGTATGGAACTTCTCTGGCGAAGGTTGCTCCATGAGTGAGGATATCTACTCCACCATGGACTTCCCTACAGGCTGCAGGTGTCTTATATTCTTCCTTCTCTGACCTTGGTGTGTGCAGGGTTGTTTTTCACACTTTTTTTTTCCCTCCTCCCTCTGTTAAATGTTTTAAACCTTTCATTGAATCCATTCTCCCTGAGGTGCTCCCAGGACAGCTGTGCCTTGTGGGTGGTTGGATCTGCCTTGAACCATCTGTGTCCAGCACAGGGCAGCCCTGGCCTCCCCTCAGAGAGCCCCTCTGCAGCTCCTTCTGCCAGCAGCTTGCCAATTATGCCCCCTACATCACAATATCTTGATGGTTAAAGGTAGGACAAAAATTTCTGAGAGATAGAATACTTAAAAATGCAGGGGATAGACCAATTTTATGGAGGAGACTTTTAAGGACCACTGAACTTCCATGGGTATAGCACATGCAAAGCCCCACAAGGAGCTGATTCAACCCAATTTAGAAGTTCTGGTCAATATATTTATTTTGCATATAGGTGATTGTTCATATTCAGTTTAGATGTGTATTTTCTTTTTTTTATTTATTTAAATATTACCAATACTATATATTATAAACAGTCCTTTTAAGGTGATTAACAGTCAGTTTCAGAAGCTCAGAACTCAATTTTTACGGCACACAACATAGACCTTAGACAAAATTTTAGTATAGAGACTTGATTTATTTGTATGCCAAATGAATAACTGAATTATTAAATATACTAGTTAGCAATTCTTTACTGTGAAGTTGATGAGGCACTAAAACAGGCTGCCCAGAGTAGCAGAAGGGATCAAGGTCTGGTTGGATGGGACTTTGAGCAACCAAATCTAATGAAGTGTGTCCCTGGTGATGACAGGGGTTTGGAACTACAACATACAGTCATACAATTGTTAAGGTTGAAAAAGACCTCTAGATCATTGAGTCCAACTATTAGACTATCACCACTGTTGTTGTTGACACTAAACCATATCCTCAAGTGCTGCAGTCATACTTTTGAACACTTTTTTTCTAATAACCAGTCTAAACCTTGCCTGGTGCAACTTGAGGACATCCTCTGATCTTCAAGGTCCCTTTCAGCCCAAATAATTCTTTGACCCCATGATTATATGATCTCTGCAGATGAGCAAATCTGGTGCCACTAATATTGTTTCATCAAATGCAGTGGGAGAGCATATAAATTATCATCAAAAAGGGAATGAATATATATTACATAGTTGCTTGACCTTTTTAGAGTTTTGGTATAAGGACAATGTTAAAAATCACTAAATTGGTGATAGTACATTCAAAGTTATGGTATAACCTTTTGCCTGTTTAAGAAGACCCGTATTAACACATGAATATCTAAATTGTTTCCTCACTTCTTCAAGAAGGATGTTTCCAGAATAAAGCCGTCTTAAAACACAAATCCAGCTAAAATATTTAAAATAACTATAAAAAACAGTCTGTGGGAAAGAAGACACTGCTAAGAATATCTTCCACTTGCTCATTAAAACAAGACCTTAAAAAAAATTCATAATTATTTAGAAACGTGTCATTTTTTTGGACTGCATTAACCTCATAAAATATCCCCAATTCCCATGTTAATATGAAAACTGATAAGGAATACTTTATACAATCTTTCATTAATGTTATGGAAAACATTGAATAAATAATAAATTCCTTGCTTTGTTGGTATTTATTTGCTAGGGAGGACTGGTGATGCCAACTCAAGGTATAAAAGCTTTTGATAAAACACTCTGCAGTTTTTTTATTCCATCTTTAAAAGCAATATAGAAACATAAATAACACTCATAGGATTGGATGGCTCAGGGAATTACTAATCAGGATTCAAGCCAGTTCTTGCTTTCCTACAAATAGAAATCCATCTTGATTTGCAACCAAGGGTTGTGACTGTATAAAAATTCAATGGAATATGCTTATTTGTTACACTTGTGATCTCAGCCTGTGGCACAACCCTCACATATAAAATTGTTCCACTGCTAGTAATATCAGCAAAGTTGTCACTGACTGAATGGTATAGACACAGACTTGATGTTTTTTCCCCCTCTGTCTCACAGGACAATGTGGGAACCTTATGCTGCAGTTTGCCATGGTGCATATAAAGAGTAATTATTTTTTGAGGATGACAGGAAAATGTTTTCATGAACATGAAAACTCACCTGTGTTAAAGTGAAGAAGGGCAGTATGCTGGAGGAAGCTCTGACAGAAAAATATGGTACAATAGTTTTACAAACATGTCAAACTTCAAAGGATCTACATTAATAACTCAATTTCAAGCAAGACACTTCCTTTGGAAAGACTCTGGAAGGAAGAGTGCAGTTAACAGTCTAGCTGTGTGACTTCTCATTGGTACGTTTGTTTTTAAAGCAGCTAACTTGATCAAAAATGTCCTCAGTAAATTTATTTTCTACTTTCATCATACATTTATTGTAGCAATTTACTCCATTCAGCTTAATATGTCCACTATTAATTAGTTTCTTGACTTTGCAATTGAGACAACCTACAATGCAGAATTTTGCTGAACTCTCTGGAGGTTCACGTGATGTGCATATCTCCTTTGTGTAGACTGACGGGCATATCCTCTGAGAATTCCAATGAGTTAGTGAGTCTTTACCTCTCTTGTCTCTCCTTAGGCCATTTTAAAATAATGGCATTATGCTGGCTGCTCTCCAGTCATCTCAGATTTCATTTGATCTATTTTGAAGAGCAGAAGTACATAAAAATGTCTGCCAAAGCTTCTTCAATTTCTCTGCTTATTTCCTTAACCCTTTTAGACATATGCTATTTGGTCATGGCCCAATCAATTTTAGAAGCCATTTCACCTTATAATAACCATATTTGACACAATATGTACATATCCTAATTCCTGATCATCCATCTCCATAAATATGATTTCAGTGATAGTGAAATACCTAGTCTGATCCTTTATAAGGCCTTATAGAACCATTATATAGTATATCCTCAATCCCCTTACTCTTCCTAGGGGATAGATTGCAACATGAAAATTTCTTTCAAGAACAAGAGTGTGTCCAGAGCTCAGGACTGAGCTATTGAATTGGTTTTCATTTAGAATTTCAATAATTTTGTGTTTCTTTCCTGCTGTAGGGAGGAAGCAGCCTGCAATTGAATTCCTGCTGATAGTTATTTGCATTTTTATGACAATTTGGCAACCAAAAGACATTGTTCTCCTTAACCTGCAGACTGAAGGTTTGCAGCACCATCAGGGAAGGAAGAAGTACTTTGCTTCTCTGGATAGACATTTCACAATCATCATGATCTCCTCTTGAAAGGACCTCAAGAAGTTATATAATTTGCTCTCCTATCCCAGAATAAAGTTGTTTGCGTTTTCTACTCTTAATATCTTTCAGTTATGGAGATTCCACAACCACCTTGAGCATCTCTTCAATGCTTAATTAAACTTTAGGTTTTCAACATTTCCTTATTTTTTTGGAAACAAGATTAAAAAATAATGTATGCTACTGCACACACTACAGCAGTTGAGAAACCCCTTAATGTTTCTGTGTGTGAGACACTGATTATGCCTAACTAAAGTTTAGAGACAGAGCCTGGGGCTGATCCTAAACACTTACAAGATCTATTTGATGTGATTTGTCCCACTGAAATCAAGATGACAGCTGATTATGAATATTTTATATTGTCATCTACCAATGTTTTTTAGCAGTAAAAGCTTTCAGAATTGAGCAGTATGCTAATTCTGAGGTACTTTTATGAATGCAACACTGATCCTAGCTGGATCTTGTGAAGGAAGTGAAACTAGAGCCTTTGAATTTAACAGAAAAGGCTGTTACTGTCTGAGTCACATTCTGAGTTATATCCACTAGAAAGCATTGCTACACTAGAAAATCTCTGTACATGTCTTCTCTTCCTGATCACTGGAAAAAGCCTAAAATTATGTTAGAATGACTGCTTCAACCTAATCATTGATACTGGAAAAAACTAAAGGAATAAATTCTGTGGTCCAGACATGAGTTGACATCATTTGATGGTCTATATCAAATAATGATCCATTGCAAAACATCAGAGTCATGGAATCCTCCACTGGGACAAAGGCTCACTTCAGTAAATTCCCTGAGACCACAGGCCAAGACTGAACATCTGGTTGATGAACAACAGGTTGTCTGGTAAATGTTGACTCATTACTCTCCTCTAACTTTTATCATTATTTTTTAAAGAATTTCTCCTTCATTTTCATTAGGCAAAATAAAGATTTTGGCATTTAAATTCGCAGAATCACAGAATCATTAGGTGGAAGAGACCTCCAAGATCATCGAGTTCAACCCATGCCCTAACACCTCAATTAAAACATGGCACTGTGTGCCACATCCAGTCTTCTTTTAAACACATCCAGGGATGGTGACTCCACCACCTCCCCAGGCAGACCATTCCAGTACTTTATCACTCCTTCTGTAAAAAACCCTTTCCTGTTATCCAACCTATATTCCCTTGGTGCAGCTTAAGACTGTGTTCCAGCCCTCTCCAGCTTTGTTCCCTCCTCTGGACACGCTCAAGCATCTCAAGGCCCTTCCTAAACTGGACAGAACTGGACACAGCACTCAGGGTGTGACCTCATGAGTGCCAAGTACAGGGGAAGAATGACCTCCTTTTAAAGAGTGGAATTCAGGTACTGATTGTGGAGATCCACTTCTTCTTCACACTTGAGAGAGTGATAATTTTAAAGATAATTTTAAAGATAATTTTTAATAGCAGAAATGGTATCCTGTAATCCCGCATTTTCTAAAGACATTAGCCTTTTATAAAATTTGCCTCTGCCTCTAACATTGAAGATTCTAATAGCTACTGAACAGTTGATAAAAGTATTCTTTTTCTAATTTTTACCCTGTTTTCCTTGTCCATGTCTTGTGCTATGTTAAGTTCCAGATAAGAGGACCACAACAGCATGCTCTTTTTTCTTATATTGTTCCTATTATAACTTTAATTGTATAACTGACCTTTGTGTTGCACTGCATTGCAAATTGCATCCTAAGTCATTGTTATGCTTCCCAATTATATGCTGGAAATCAGTTCTCATACTTTAAGAAAAATGCTTCCAGGACAACAGTGCCCTGTCAGAGCTCACAGAAAGGCTAGACATATTGTCTTTTGTTACATTAAAATTTTTATATTTGTCTAAAAAACAAAAGTATCTCCAAGCACACCAAGAAATGTATATGATCACACACACCATGTGTTTACACTCAGGGTGATCTGTTCCATAACCTTCCCTGGCACTGAGGGCAGGCTGACTGCCTGTAACTTGTAGTTCCACAGATCCTCCTTCCAATCTTTTCTGAGGATGGGCATCATAGTTGCTAACCTCCAGTCAACTTGGACCTACCTGCTTAATCAGGAGCTGATAAATATTTGGAAATGGCTCAGTGAACACTTCTAACAGCTTCCTCAGTTCCATTGGGTGGATCCCATCTGACCCCATAGACTTACTTGTGTCTAAGTAGCAGCTCACTTACCTTTTGCCTTCTGATGTGGGGGATTCATTCTGTTCCTCATCCCTGTTTCCCAGTTTGGAGGCTCACCTAGGGACCTGGTCTTACTATTATAGACTGAGGCACAAAAATCCTTAAGTGTTTCTGATATCCTTTGTCTCTCTGTCTCCCTCTGCATCAAGTAAAGGATGGAGTTTCTCCTTAGCTGTACTTTTCTTGTGATGTATTTATAGAAATATTTTTGTTGTCTTTAATGGAA
The DNA here is from genome assembly GCF_903797595.1 of Erithacus rubecula. Lineage (NCBI taxonomy): Eukaryota > Metazoa > Chordata > Aves > Passeriformes > Muscicapidae > Erithacus > Erithacus rubecula. The sequence continues at coordinate 26,814,099 of NC_136685.1, read as the reverse complement.
GACCAGATTAAGTTCTAATTGGGCAATGGTCCTTCTAATTATTTTCTCCCTGAGTAAAGTTACAATATCCTTCTGAGCTGCCTGCTTCCTCTTCAAAAGGTCATAAACTCTTTTTTCTCTCTCGGTTCCGGTCAAAGCTCTCTGTTCAGCCAGGCTGGTGTATCCCACTGACTTGGCCTTTTTGGGACATGGCAATGGTCTATTCTTCACCTTCAGGATTTTCTTCTTGAAGAATGTCCAGCTTTCCTGCACTCCTTTGCTCTCCAGGACTCTCTTCCAGGGGCTCTGTTGGCCAGGTTCCTAAAAAGCCAAAGGTTACCCTTCAGAAGTTCAAGGTGGTAGTTCTGCCGACTCCCCTCCTTATTTCTCGGAGAACTGAAAAGTCTATAATTTCATGAATGTTATGTCCAACATGTGCCCTATCCATCCAAGACCACCACTAAGGACTAAGAAGTTGCTGCTGGATTTTATATTGAGTGTTATTATGCTTCTTTGTTCTTTGATGGGGTCATCAACACCACCTGTTTGGTCAAGTGCCTAGGACCTTCAAGGCTGGTAGGGAAGGGAGTAATTGGCATGGTACACAGGAATCTTGAGACTGGTACTGAGTAGAAGTAGAAATTTGCTTTATTTTATTTTTCTACTTGGTTTACAGGATCTTCAGCCCTAATAGGGACAGGACAGGAAATGTAGACTGAATTGGTCACAGAGAATGGCTGCTTGCTTCATAAACTAGTGTAAGTTATACTAACCACGTTACCAGGGTGGGGAGCAGGGGAATACTGGTCACATATGGACTATGCTTGGATCCTAGGGTTGATGAAAAGAATTTTCTTCAGGAAGAAGACATGAACAGCAAATTACCATCCCAGGCTCTTACACATGAGGAATGTTATACTTAAGATAATGACTTCTTCTTAGTCATTTGGATTACAGTGAGATAATTTTTATACTTTTTAGATAGTAGAATTTGCTTATTTGTTATTTTCTTTGTTGGCTTGCACTCAATATAATATCTGAATTTACTATGTGTGTTTTGCTTTAAATGCATTGGGTATTTGTTCTTTGCAGTGTTTCTTCTCTCTGTAATGGGTTTTATTTTTTTACCAAAAATCAGACTATCAAAAGATAACACTACCTTGTTTTGGACCACTGGATGTTGTGGACTGATAACTGCTGCTCACTTTTTAATAAGAAATAGTCATAGCCATATATAATATAAATAAAGACTTTGCCAGTAAATTTGGCAAGACATTTGGATGTCTTCCCTTTTACAGTACACTGAGACATAAATGAAATTTTGTAATGCTTATAAATAATTGATGGCAAGCTAAATGATGGCATGCAATAAAGTGGGGTTTTTTTGTTTGTTTTTTTTTCTTGAGAGAATAAATATGTGGTCATCTTCATCGGAATCTGAAATTAATTTGGAAACTAACTTACTGAGGAAGTAGTTTAATGTCCTGGATTAGCTGCTATTTAAAAGAAAAATGAAACAAAAGCCAAACCAACCATGGGAAGAGGTTAAAGATTGTTGGGACAAGGTGGTAGAAAGACAAGATCAAGAATAGTAGTGGACATTATTTTTGTCTTATTCACTATGATTCGTTATTATTCAATCTCTAAAATGATCCAAATATCTTATGAGAGACTCATTTCATTATTGTGACTGAGAGCCTATGTACTATTTTTACTACCTTCACTAAATGAGGAAATCTTAAAACATAAAATTTGCTCCTTCAACATTCATGTTGAAAATACTGAAAGGATTACGTCTGAAGGACTTCAGACTTCTGCAATTTCAGCAGTTATTTAACAGTGCTGTGTACTTATCCTGTCTCTGACTCCTGCTAAGAAGATGTGCATTTGGTTTGTTCCTATTAGGCTCATGAGCAGTATAGGAAAAATGTCAAATTTACAACAATAAGATTCATTTAGTTGGGTACACAACCATTCATCTTAATTATGTCTGACACTTTCACCATTATAAAATCAGTTTCCCAGAAGAAGAGAAATGCACATTCTGTCTCCTTTAGGAATCCTTCATTGAAGAAGACTAGTTATTTCAGTTGTCTGAGGAAGCTAACAGTGTAGTTGAAACATCAGGCAAAAAAAGGAATAGTCATCAAGAGCAGGGTAATACTACACTGTCATGCCTCATAACCATAATTTCTAACCAAATTGCTTTTTTGGAGGTTTGTTTTTATGATCTGGTTTAAACCCAGAAGAGCAAAGAAAATTAAGTCTCTGTGTATAAAATAGGAAGAACTTTAAAGATTGAAAATATACACAAAAAAATGTAATTTAAACAAAACAACACTAGATGTTGATGCCAGCATATATGCAATAGTAAAAAAGGCAAAGAGAAAGAAGAAAAAGTAGAGAAAGGAGTGTGAGTGGGCGATGAGGGGACAGGGGGATAATGACTGCAAGTGAGCCACCTGGGCATTGCCACCTGGGCATTCCCAAAGCATGCAATGGGGCTGTCATCTCCTCTCTGAAGGTGCTAAACTCCTGCCTTGTGAATGTCCCCAGCCCTGGGCTGTTACTTTATCTTCATCAGCAAGTGATGTAAGGCCACAGTCAGGAGGCATATCCAGGATATGGTGGTCTTCTCTGAAACTTTTGTAATACAATTTTAAAAGTCCTTCGTAAAAATATTTGAGCTATAAAATACAATATTTCAGTCTGTGACAGTAGTAGATTATAGTAAGTAAAATTTTGAAGTAGGAGATGTACAAAATTTAATAAAACGCAATGTTTTTCACCTTTTGTCTTCATTGAAATGAGCAATAGCTTGCCAGTGAACTCAGTGAAAAATTATATTAGACAATTACTTATTTTCTGAGGTATATTTTGTTTATATTATGCAAGGAAAAAAGATAATGAAGAGGTTAAAAAAAACCCTCTAAGCATTTTGATTGCCTTAATAGAATTCTAGTTATAACCAAATTAAGACACATTGCCATATGCCTAATTTGAAATTAAATCAATTTTTTACCTAGATAAACAAATACTGAAATAAACCATTACAACAACCATCATTACTGTCACACTGTAGCACTTACACAATGAATATTTCGATATTCACAAAAGGGTAGGTAAAACTGCTAAGTCAGATGCTCTACCAGATGAGACATTAAATATGACCTGTACCTTTCAACCAGTCTTTTTCCCTCAAAGACAATAATACAGGAGGATGGAAGATCTTAATTTTAAAATGTGACAATTTGTGGAGGATGGAAGTTCTAAATTTGAATCTTAACAAATGCTGTAATACAGCTATATACATGCTATTTATAAACATTAGACTACAAAACTCTGTAAATATATCACCTCCCTCAAAAAATGTACAACAAGAAAACAACAACCAGAAGAGTACTAGGATTAGGGAATAAAATTTTTACTGGCATTGTACTGTCTTCATGTCAGAGGCGATAATTATTAAATCTTTATCTAACAGAGACAATCAAACTAAAAGAAAAATATCTCCTGTTTTTGTCTTTCTCTGTTTAACATTTCTGCAGAATAAAGGTTTCCTTTAACTAATTTATTCAGGGACACAAGTGAAAATAATCTGCAAATTATTTTGATTATTAAGAGATGGAGTGGTTTGGCAACCACAGAAAGTTGAAGCTGAATATGCCTCAGTATGCCATCAGTAGATTGACTATTTTTCATTCTGTCCTTTACCTCTACACTTTTTGAAGCAAAGACCATCTATTGACATGTAAGCAAAGAAAAGTTTCATAACTTGATTTGAGAAAAAGCCTTTGCAGGAATATTGAGAATGATGATGATGATAAGATAAAGGCTCTGAAAAAAACACAGTGCCCCAATATAGACAACTGTAATGAGAGGACTGGGCTACATTTCAGTAACAATGCTGGTGAAGACGTTGCCAGCAAGCTCGTAACTGCTTCATTACCCATGCTTGACCCCTTGTGATGAATATGTTGAGCCATGACAGAATCAGATGGCGAGGGAATAAGCAAATTAATTACTTCACCAAATTAAATTTTTCATCAGAATTGTAATGAAAAATAAAAAATGCCACTAGGGCTTGAAAATGCTCGAACTAAGTGCCAAATTCTGATCTACTGTCAATTGAATTGCTCCAGCTTCATAGTGAACTGAAATGTAATTTTTTCCTTGGGCATAGAGAAATATATTTGACTTTCTTCACATATGATCATTCTAGTCAATAACTCTAGTGTGATGTGCAAGACATTTCTAAGGATTGGCTTAAACCTGGGCTTTTTTTTGTGAAGTCAAAATAGACCTTCCTTCAAGAAGTGCCAAAACAGCTTTGGATTTAATTTCACATTTTCTTTTTAAAATGGCCTATCTAACAAAACAGATATATTTCAAATATTCCCCCAATAAATTTAAATTTACATTTCACTGAAATAATTTTTTAATTTTATCTTTCTATAAGTGGGTAAAATGATGTATTTATTTCAGTTCTTCTATCAAACTGAAAATGTCAATTATTGCACCTGTTTCCAGTGGTCACTTGGTACTTTGGATGGCTAACAATTAAGCTAGGAGGAAGTACTCTTATCCTTAAATTGATCAAGAAAATAAAAATGGGAACAAAACCAAAACAAACAAACAAACAAACAAACAAATAAACAAACAATAACCAAATCTAAAAAAAAAAAAAATCAAACAAGAAAAACAACCAAAACCCAAAACCCACAACCCAAAACAGCACATAACAGAAAATCAGAAAATTTATGGTAAGAATTTGTCTTTTTGGAAACACTAAGAAGCTATGGACAGGCAAGAGGAAGTTTTTAGGACAAAACACAGAACTACAATAATCAAAAGATGAAATTTGCAGTTGTAGTATCTCAACTGTTGAAATCTAGAATATTATCAAACTAAGTCTAAAAGTGTTCTCCAGTAATGTCTGGATCTAATAATGTTCTGACCCTACAATTGGAATTCATAAATTCCATTTAATCTTCTTTTATATGGACAAACCTCAGTTCCTATGAAAGGAAAAGTCTGATGGAAAGGCTGTTCTGGTATATCCAACTTACCCCCATAACAAATAAACAAGAAAGTAATAGTCAGAGGCAAACAGCAGTGCAGATAGTAAGTTTAACTTTCTTCAGCATCATCACATGGATTCTGGACAATTGCTTTAGATTACTTCAGTGACACTAAAGCTAATTGGGATGTATTGCATATAGATGCTTGGTTTGTACCTAGCTAAAAACACAGGAATTAAAAGCTTCTCTTCACTTATTTAAGATTCAGGTTCCCATCTCTATACTCACTTTCATATTTATATGGCCAATTATTTGAGATAAAGTGCATTTAATTGCATATTAACATAATACATGGAAGAATCCAGTTTCAGTTTCGATAAGGACCTTGGTGCACAACAGTTCAAAGAGTGGTTAACCAAATGTAAGCAAATATTAACAAAGTTTAGATTCTGAATTACCCCATAACCTACCAAAAATTTCATCTTCAAAATATAAGTTTCTATTAGCAAGAAATTCAACAACACACCAGACAGGTGAATTCTTGTTCTGTCATTTTATAAACAAATCGAACTTGCCAAGACTTGATGACATGTATAGTTTAAAACCTCCTGTAGACTGTATTTCTTTCTAACTAATCAGAGGGCACTTAACATATTCTACCCTATGTGTCAAGACTGGTCTATTTTTTGTCCTTTTTCTGCTTGGAGAGTACAAGATTAACTTGACTTTGCTCTCTAAAAGACTAGAGCAAAACTGATCAGAGTTATGTCTGTGATTTACTTTGAAATCAGAGAAGAAAATGTGCATTTTTAAAGGCACTAGTGATGATTAATTTACCTTAGATTAATAATACCTGGCATATTTGAAGCCAATAGGATATCTGTGAAACAATTGTCCACTAGAAAATAAAATCTTACAAATGTAACTTGGAGTCTGTCTAGTCATTCAAATTATGTTTCTGCACTGAGGCTCCTGAAGGTTCCATTAAGGTTCTGCTTCATTATATGTATTAAACTTTATTTAATTTGAGCTCTTTTGCACTTTGTCTGCTGTGGTTATGTACTAAGAATATTTCTTTCTTTGTAAGTAGGAAATGTACTATACAAATACAAGTGCAATTCCTGTGAGAAAAAGTTTGATAAGACATGAAATGATGTACAGTTCTGTAAAACTAATACATACTAGGCAATGTAGCAGATGAAAAACAGAAGTATTTGTTCTGTGCATAAATGTAGAATAGTGGAAGAAATAAGAATTGGTTTTGGAAAATTATTTCTTGTCTTACATACCTTGTCAAACAGCCAACAAGTTTGCGAATAGGGGTCATCCCACTGACATGTATTGTTGGATTACCAAAAGCCTTTTAACAAGGAAATAGAAAAACTTTAGATGAAAATAGAAGTTCTTGTATGATTAAGAGATAGAAAATAGAACATAAAGATAAATGATCAATTTTCATAGTGGTCAGAGTTCAGAGGGGAGATCCCAAAAAACTGTGCCAGATATGCTGATGTAACATTTTGTAACAGGGAAATGACAAATTTTCTGATGTTATCATGTTATTCATTTTAGCAAGTACTTAGACAGTCTGTGAATAATCATGAAAAGTTCTTAAAATACTGGTGGGCAATAAATCCATTAAACCAAAATATATAAATAAATAAACATATCACATTGCATAAATATTATGCATTCTGAGCTCATCATTGTGACTCAAACTGAAATCTCGGGATTAAGGTAAATTATTCCATAGGAACATCTGCTCAATCTTTAGTAGCAGCAGATAATAATCACATGATTAAAGTAGATTAAACTAAATTAGAATTGTTTGAAAGTAATAGATAATTTCTATATTAGACTGTAAAGAATTAGGTTACAATACTAATGTATATACTGGACTTCTAAATTTCAAAAAAAAAACAAGTATTAAAATAGAAAGCTTCAGAAAAACAGAAATAAAGGGAGTGCAAGAAATCAGTCTGAGGAGGAATGACTAAGCCACAGCTAAGTAAATTCAGACTCTTCATTATGAGTAAAATATGTGCAAAGGAGAACCTCACAGAGGTTATAGGATCAAGAGGGGCATGAAAATTATGGAGAACGGGGCAAGGAGGATAGGGATTGATTTTCCATTATTTTTTCCAACACAAGATTGAAGGCATGTTCGAACAAGCCGGCGAAGTCTGGCTTGAAACAGAAGGACATGATGTTTCAAGCAATGGGCTGTCAGGCTTGTCTTTAGGAAGCTGTACCTGATAAAAGTTTAGCAAGTTTGACAGAGACAGACTAGTAATGGAAGAAAGATCCTAGAATCTCTAAGTTTGGGAAGAATCCCTGAGTAATCTCTAGTTTAACATCCTTGTTCAATCATGGCCATCTACTGTAGATTGCTCAGGACAATGTCTCCATTGATGAAGCCTCCACAATTAATTATATAAATCTTAAGGAAGATAAATAAAAAAGACAAATGTTTGAATTAAAAACCTAAAGGATAAAAATATGAATATCACAATGGAGACAATTTTGAAAAAATTGAAAAAAGACTTTTTAAATGCAGTTTCAACATTAATTTCAATGTTAATTGTATTCATGGTCTACTTTCAGAGAAAATGTAAGAGCATTGTAAAATAGATGGAAGAAAAAGAATTCTTAACTGGCAACTAGTGACATGTACTTACTGGCCACTACGTCAATGTTGGCTTATTATCATTGTTAGAATCAATTTTATAACACCAAAAATGCAACAGTATAGAATGAAGCTTTGCATATAGAACATTTATTGAAACGTCTCGTACTTTCTGTTGTGTGGATTTCAAGCATTTAAAAAAAAAAAAAAAAAATCACTTTGACTATGCAGTCACAGAATCACAGAACTGTTAGGGTCAGAGAGATCTCTGGAGATCACCCAGTCCAACCCCACTGCCAAGGCTGGGTCACCTAGAGCAAGTGACACAGGATACATCCAGGTGGGTTTTGAATGTCTCAAGAGAGGGAAAACTCTCCCTGGGCAGCCTCTTCAGTACTGTGCCACTCTCAATGTAAAGAAGTTCTTCCCCATGTTGAGGTGGATCTTCTTGTGTTTCAGTTCATGGCTGCTTTTCCTCATCCTGTCACTGGGCACCTCTGAAAAGTGTCTGGCAGCATCCTCTTGGCACCCACCTCTGAGATATTCATAAGAAATGATGAGATCTCCTCTTAGTCTTTTCTTTCTAGACTAAAAAAAATACAGTAGTAATAGCTTAGATCAAAAAAATAATTTCCTATCTGGACTGAAAACCTGTGAGCTAAGTTTTAGCTTAGTGGTATTTTTACTGTAAAATAAACCTTTGAAAACAGGGCTTCTGTGAAGAATGTTGACCTTACTTTTATATAAATCTCAGGAGAAGGAACAAGATACATTGGGATATATACCAAACTTATACTCAACCCAGCTAAGATTAGGGATTTTAATTAAATGTCTAACGGGAGCAATTAAATTTAGGAGAATTGATTTCAGATCCTGTACTTTAAAATTATGATGATATATAACTTTCACAATAACACTATTTAGCTAGAGAAAGAACAAACAATCTTTATTTCAAGCAACAAACTTTTCTGTCTTAATTCCATGGTAAGAATTGTGAGGCTGTTTCATAGATAGCAATTTTTTTTTGTTTTGGTTGTTGGTTTGTGTTTTTTTGGTGGAGTTAAATGGATTGGTCAATTTTCGCCTTCCAGTTCTATTTGTACTGAATGAGCCACTTAATTGTAACAAAATGAGATCTTTCACTGTTAAAGCTTTACCTATTGTTACCCTTCCAAAGTTTGAAAACACAGCTTTTGAGATTAAAGTATTTTTCATTCTGTCATTTGGCAGTTGATAGGCTAGACCTACCTCTCTTTTTAAAGCAGGGTATTCTTGATCATAAAACAGATAATTAAGCCAAAAGAAAAAAAAAAAATCATCATTGGAATAACCTTATTATTTTCAATTCCATTGCACTTTCTTTGGATTAGCTGTTGAAGATAGTCTTTGTCTTTTTCTGTATCTCTCTGAAGTTTGGGCTACATTTTATACTTTACTGTACTGTAACTAATTGCTATTCCTGATGTAGTGACATAAAATCCTATCAAATAAATAAATAAATGAATACTTAAAGTTTTCCTCTGCAGAGATGTCTTTTCCAACTAGAAATATAGCATCAATGCAAATGCAAGTACTAATATTTAAGGGCATTAATTTGGCTTATAAAAGGCCTTTGAGAAAGAAATGAGAACCAGAAGACTTTATCCTTTTGTGGAGTTGTTTTAATATGTGTGAAAGGCTGGCCCAGCAAAGCATGCTCCATCATCCAGGGGTTTTAACAGCAGTCTAATCAGTTTTAAGCTTTGTTTAGTCAATACAAAAAATATTGATTAAAAGATGGATTTTCTATTTTATGAAGCAATGCAGTAATTGGATAATATCAGGTTCTTACTGTAAGATCTTTATGAGATATCACTTTATCCGTAAGCTGAATTTCCTTAACATGGCTGCTTTAAACTCAGGGTAATTTTAAATCCTCTATATAATTGTAACAATAAATGGTTGGGCATAAATATGTATCCAAACACAATCATAGTAGATGTAAAATGTTTCACCATCAATGACCCATGGACAAATACCAATGTGCTCAATGAGCTGTAAGTCAATATTGGCTTTATATTCATTAGATGATGGCATTATACAGACATTGTGTTGAGCACTAAACTGTGATACTTGCTGAAGAACATTAATGGCTTTTACTTAAAGATTATATGACATAGTTCCCATTTAAAATTGAACCTAGCTGTGCTTTGGTACAACATAGACATGAAGTAAGTTTTGCATTACATAAACACAGTAAAATGTATACAGCCATAAGACTATACTGCCTCATTTTAATATTGATTTCTCAGTATTTCTCTTATCCAGAAGGAACTTTAAGTTGTGTCTTCTTGATCAGGAAGAAACAAAGAAATGTGTGTGGATGGTATAATGTCACTAGGCTTTGGTGCAACAGAAACTTCTATATGAACATTAAGACTGGAGAGAGACACTTATTTTTTAACAAACATATATCATTTAATGTTAGACTCAGTATTACATATGTTATTTGGAAAAATGGTGGGTTGTCCTGTGTCTTTTACAGTCAAGGAATTATAATAGAAGAACACAAAGCAGTCCTTCCACCCAGTGACTGAAAGTTCTGTGGTTCACTATGTGCTCAGTTATAGAAAGTGAAAACTGTCTATAAGGTAGATTAAATTATTATTTGCCTAACCCCCAGATAAGTGAATAATTTTTTTCCCTCTTGTACAGGTCTCTACTTTGTGCCCAATGACAAGCTTGTGTCACTGCCTCAGAAAGTCAAACTTAATGTGCACTACTACCCAACCTAAAAACTTTAAACTTAGAGAAATTTTTATCTCTTTATTAGTTGATCTTATATTTGAACAGATATATAATGTCAAAATGTTAATTGACTGAAGAAATACTTGCAGCTTCTTTCTTTCAATGAAATGATTGTTTCAGTAGGGATGTACACATTATGAAAACAACAGGACAACTTTATTCTCTTCTTGACCATTTCAGCCTACCGGTTGGAATACTTCTTTGCATTTTTAGATCAAAAAATGGAAACCAAAGCTGAAAATAGTTGAAATTTTAAGTGTTATTTTATTCAGGCATAATAATATATTAATGTTTCTGAGGCAAGTAATCGGAACACTGTAATAAAGAGCAGTGTACATTTGATAATGAAGGACTGTTTAACTAGATATATGGAGAAAATCATGTCTTCTTTAAGTATTAGTGAAAGAATTAACATAAAAGAGGACAAATTCAGTATAAGTAGTTACAAATTGAAAGCGTTATCATATTACAGCATTTTTCTGATTTTTTTCACTACTTTTCTAATTGTTGTGTTACCTGCTCTTTTTCCTTGTACTGTGTATTCCTCACAGAATCAGATTGTCTTTCTAGAATTCTTACACAGTCTTAATTTCTGCTGCTAGATAAGATCTGAATCTGCAAGGACTGGATGTAGCAGGGAATCTCACTCCCCACAAGAGTTTATCTTTTGTTACTTAACCCGCCAGATAACTCAAACAGGACAAGCTGTCTTGTAGTGAGTTCCTTTGGTGACATGGAGTTAACTCTGGTCTGACATCTCCCAGCTGCCAATGAGCATCTTAATGTTGAAGTGAGATCTGGGAAGATAAACCAGATTTCTGACTGACAGACACTTCAATTTACAACTATGTAATTCACACCAAACTTTCACAAAGCAGAAATCTTCTATACATTTTCCTGGTAATGCGTGGAGGCTCTCCCATGAGTAGGGATGCTTCACTGTTACTCCCTAGGTATTAAGTGAAGGAATCTGTACCCATTATTGTCATTTCAGTGGTAAATTACATTTGACTCCTAATCAATACTATTTCTTTTGCTAGTTTTGATAGAGCTATATCCCCTGATTCAGTGCACTGTTTTATGTTATGCTGCAATCCACTAGTAGTTCTTTAGTTCCATACTGAGTAGTAACTCTGATTAAGGCCTTTCACCTGTTGTCTCTTGTCTGTTTAATAAATAATTCATTTTTATAAATTGACATGATCTGTCATTATTAGAACTTGTGGATCAGAGTGATTCCTGAAATTTAAACTGTTGCCAAATCCTGAGGCTAAGGTAGGGCTTGTCTGAAACTTCCAGTTATCCCATTATACCAAAACCACCTTACATGGACAGGATTCTTTTAATCTGTATTTCATTTGTTTAGGAGCAGATCTTGCTTTTAGAGAGAATGTATATGAGGTTCAGTACTATACAGCAGCAAATCAGTTCATTATACACCTCACTGTTTAGAATAATTCTGCTGATATATCCTTAAAGATGAGAAAAATATTAAATATTTTATTTTTTCAATTATCATATAATGTTTTTTTAAGTTGTGAAATCCAAGACTTCTTATATGTGCTGTGGCTCATTTATCTTTTCTCTTTATCTCCTTTATTATTCATATCTCCCCACTGAAAGTATTTCCCTTGCTTAAAATGAGATTTTACAAACCTCAATGATTTAAAAATCTCAGTGTTGCATTATTATTTTTGATTCAGAACATCTGTTTCTGATGTCACATGTACATATTTTAAAAAGACAATGTTACATTGATGAAGTTTAAGTAAGCTTAAGTTTTCATCTTATTTAGTTAAGCAGTGCAGAGACTTGGGACAAGGCTGAATCCTAATCATCTAAGAGATCATGTTTTTGTCTCCTTTCTTATACAGATTCAGCCTTGGGTGACTTGCACCCTTCCAAAGGAATTTGAGCATGCTTTGGGAGTATTAACAATATGGGTACAAGTAGTTTCTGGGTTTGAGGGTTAGAATATAGTCTTGGCATTGTTTATGAGTATATATTTTTATTCCATCTCCTTTTCTTCCCCACACTCCCAAACCACAGGATGTATCTCAAAGATGCTTCCTAAAAAAAGTACCCGTATTTTTCCAGGGACATCTAAGTTTCTCTCGAAGGTATGCACATTTCCTTCTTCTATTATACCTCTGAAGCCTTACTAAAACTTACTTAATCACACACAATACAGAGGAACATGAACATGATTCTTTCTTTATCCCTGGTCAAGTCTTTCATTAACTTTTCATAAGAACATTTGACTGAGGTCACATTCTATTTCCCAAGCAAATAAATTCACTTGTCTGAGGAGTTCTACCTCAAATTCCACTAGATGGTTATTAGATCTCCCTAGAAGAAGAATGAAAGTCTTCTGGTTTTACTGGTATTATCGAGCATGTAATAGAGTAAGTAGTGAAATACAGAATATTTCTCTCAATTGGTGATTTTAAATGTTCTGTGGAGTCATTCTCTTTCTTTTCCTTGTTTACACAATAAACAACTGAACCAGCCAGTATGTTTGCTCCTTCTTTCTTGAAACCAGAGATTCAAGTTCGATGTGCCATAGACTGAATACATTTTCAGAAACCTGCTCAGAATGAGAGAATCAGGAATCTTTTTTTAAAATGAGAGTTCCGTGAAACACAATGCATTTTCCATGTAAAGCTGTTGCCAGGCAATAACGTCTAGCATTACTGAGTTTAAAAACACTGTAATTTTGTTTTCTGTAGAAGTCAAGAAAAAGCAGAGACCTTATTATTCTATATTTTCTATGTATTTTTTAGGGTGGAGCAACTTTTTGTAATCTTAGCACACCAAAGAATATAGAGTACAATGACAAAAAATGATACCTCAGTGTAAGGATCTGATACAGAAAAACTCTTTCATTTTTACTGATAATAATTTTTTTATCTCCTCAGAAAAGAAACTGTGACATTATTTTTCTGCTTGCTTTTTCTTTGTCTGTTCATGTTAAATTATGATACTTCTGTTGTTAAAATTTATTTAAGTATATTGGATGACAGATGAGAAAGTGGGAGACATGATACTGTCCTCTTTAGCCTAAGATTTTTTTGAGGATAAAGTAAAATACCAGAAGATCTTCCAAAAGGGGATCAGTCCTATGCAGATTGCACTGAAAGGAACAGATTATTCATTGAAAGAATACATTTACTTGGAGACAGGTTCATGTACCTCTCATACAGTAACATTACAGGTTCTGCTCTAATTTCTTGTTTCCAAACATGATTAATTTCTCTTATTCTGTTTATATGGGTTTCTTTATACATCAGAGAGCAAAAGGGGTTTTCCAGGCTAGAGTATTCTGTCCATTTTCATGCATTTCTTAAAATAATCCAAGATTTTCAGTTGTTCCTGGAACTCTTTCAAACATTTTGTCCTTGACTCTCTTCTGTTTTATGACAGTAATAATGGTTATGCCTTGGTGACCCAACCTCAACCAACCAAATGTTGCATTTTCTTTTAAACCAACCATTACTCTATCACAAAATATATACTGTGCAGCAGATATAATGGCAGAATGCAAGCGGATAGAGGAGAAACTATAAAAAAAGTCTTGCTTTTAGGCTAAGTCTGCTCATCATCTGCTGGAGAGAGCTAGGACTGAGAGTGATGCTAAATATACATTTAACAACTACCCTGTTAGAGGACGACTGTAACAGATTTGAATCGCTCCACAACAGTGCACCTGCCAGTGCCTGTAGTGTTGGTACTCACAGTAGGGCCCAGTGGCCATTTGTTATCTTTGGAAGGATGGACTGTTCTTTTGTATAGGACAATGAAGTTGAAACCAGTCTTCTTTTAGCGAGGACAATGAACCATGAAATTGGGCAGAGACAGCAGTGAATCAATGTAGCTCATACAGAAACAAAGAGCCCAGTATTGGACGGCAAAAGTGGTTGTTATTTTTTTCTTCATCCTTTCTGTTGCCTGCTCTGCCTGTGGGCATTGTTATTTTCAGATGTTTTGCATGTATTATATAAAAAACCTAATGACTTTTATGTCTGAAATCTTGACTGATATCTGCATTAAATTGTTCTGAAGGAACCAATGTATGTAAAGAAACATCATGTTGCTGTTCCCATGAGATCTTAGACCCTATTCCTATTTGGATAATATTTTTGACTTTAATATTTTGCTCCTACTTGTCTTGTGTGTCTCTTTTTGTCCTTTTGTTTTCTCCATATCATCTTCTTGAGAAATATAGCTCCCAGTTCAAACAATCCCAAATGTTTCTGTTTTCTGCAGAAAAATATAAGGTTAGGTGTTTTTCAAATCTGGAAACAGAGAAGCCAGATGGCCATTTGAGCAGAGAGAGCATCTGATGGCTACCTACCTATCTGTAGCTGTGGATAGTGACTCTAGTGTGCTGCACTGGATACTCAGTGGAGCAGAGGCAAGAACAGGGCTCTGAGACCAGAATGAGGTACCAGATGAGAAGCTGACAAAACCAATAACAACAGGCATTTGTCCAATATGTCCTATTTCCTCAAGTGAAAATAAAAATTCAGAAAAGGTTGACCATTTGTTGAGGCCCTCAGCCAGCATGCATTCTGCTTTTGTCTTATTACTAGTTTTACTATCCAGGTTCATCAGCAGGCTTCTCACATGTGTCTGCTTTTGCTTGTTTTTTGTGTTCTTGGGGTTGATTTAATTTTCACATGAACTAAAATAAAAAGAAACTACATTCCTAGCATTAATCACATTTTTAGAATGTATAGGTTGACATAAATCCATCAGAGATGAAGACAGGGAATCTAACCTCAAAAACGAAAATAGGCTTTGTCATTAAAAGTAATAATTTATACTTAGAAATAGTATCTAGTAAAACTCACTATGCAACTTCACTCCTATAAGAAAATATCTGTCCTTCACTGTGCAATTGATATCTAAGGTAAATGTAGTAGCTCTTTTCTATCTTGACAAATTTTTTTTTTTTGGATATGCCTAATTTTGCACAAGTTTAAAACATTGACTTTCTGGCTTCTTCAAAGTTTAGTGGGGTTTTTTGTGGGTTTTTTTGTTTGTTTGTTTGGTTGGTTTTTTTGTTTTTTGTTTTTTGTTTGGTTTTTTTGGGTCATTTGTTTTTTGCACTCTCTTTGTTAAATTGTCAGTAACATTGATAATGCATATTGAAAACAACTCATATTTTCTTAACATTCTTGATTGCTTAAGGTATTACTGAAATTCCCAAAACCCAAAGATATAAAATTGGCATGGTTCACTGTTTTTCACTTAAATACATCACTAAAACTATTACTTTATTCCAGCTATTAAATGTTTGCATAATTCTTGGAGCATGAACAAAACATTTGCACATAACTGAGGAGACAATCTTTCTGGACACATTATTACCCCTGACAGTAAGAGAAAAGAAGTATTTTCTTCTTGAACCAGAAGAATAAAATTATTCAAGAAATTTATCTGGAATTTCTTAATTAATTATTCCTTCTGGTAGATCTTGAGGAAAAGAGGAGATAAATTTTTGAAGAAATTAAACAAAATAAAACCAGACCATAGGTTCAGAGTGAGCAGTGTGTACACCGTAGTGGATTAAGCTAAATTAGATTTAATTTGCTGTCTGACATAAATATAGTTTTACGTTTATCATTAATGGGGACACCATCTGTTTAACAGAAGATGGTGTGTTTAACACTGCTACATATATATTTGGGCGACAGAAGATACCAGTGGGGAGAAAGTTCCATCTTACTGTTATTTGTCAGAATTTCTGTATGTGATATTTAAGGAAACCTTTAACATGGTTAGTGAACATTGAATTCAGATTCACAACAGCTGTATAAATAAAGTAATTTATGGCAGACTGGTCTACATCTTTGCTGTTTGTCCTTCTAGTTGTACTTAGTAAGACCTTTCATTTAGCACATTAACAGCATTGTTTTGTTTTCATCTCTTTATCTTGGTAAATGTCTGTGCTGCTCATCAATTATAAGATCTGGATAGATCCTCAGTGTGTGTGGTGGCTGCCAGATGCCCACCAAGCTGCTTTCTCACCCTCATACCCTTCAACAGGGCATAGGGAGAAAATGTGATGGAAGAGCTCATGAGTTGAAACAAAGACAGGGAGATTATTTGCCAGTTACTGTCATGGGCAAAACAAACTAGACTCAGGGGAAAAAGTTTAATTTACTGATGGCTATTTGTAATAGAATTAGACACTGAGAGCTAAAAACATCCTCCCTCTCCCCTCCCACTTCTACTCCTGTTTTTGCCAGATTCAGCTTCACTCCTGACTATTCTACCTCCCCCTGATCATGCAGCCAAGGGGGATAGAAAATGGAGCTGCAGTTGGTTCATAGTGCTTTCTCTCTGCCACTCCTTCCTTCTTACACCCTTCCCCTGCTCCAGCATCAGGTTCCTCCCACAGGACGCTGTCCTTCATGAACTGCCTCAATATGGGTCTTTTCCATGCAACACAGTTTCTGCCAGAAAATCTGCTCCTGCATGGGCTTCTTTGCATATGCTGCAGATGGAGAAATAATGACTTCAGTAAGCTGTCTTTGAAGAGGGCTGTCTCAATGTTTTTCAGGGTTTTTCAGTTCTTGAAGGGGAAGATTTTTGCCTCATAAAATTTGTTGCAGTAGATTGCCTTATAAGTATAAGTAAGGATTAGATTTACCAGATTAACACAGCACATAGTATGTCAGGAAGCATTTCTACTTTTAGAAATTGAAGGATTTAGATAATGTGTACTTCCATGTCACTATTACTACAGATTCAAAACACTTGGATCTCCTGTGATTGTTAAATAGTGAATATAGAAAGCAAATAATGAGCAACAAAACAATTTAGAATTTAGTTTAGAATGCTGTACTGGTTTTGCTGGAATAGTTAATTTTAGTCATAGTAGATATTACAATGCTGTTTTATATTTGTGACCAAAATAATGTTGATAACACAGGGATGTTTTAGCAGCTGTTGCACAGCATCAAGGTCTTTTCTGTTCCTCTCATGAACCCAAATGCAAACAACAGGGGTTTCACAAGAATTTGGGAGGCAACAGAACTAGACAGGTGGCCTAAACTGACCAAAGGAATATTCCATGTCATATAATATCATATGTGCCAATAAAGGACAGTCAAAAGAAGGAGGAAGGGGGACATCTGTGATGATGGTGTTTGTTTGTCTTTCCAAGTCAATGTTGCATGCCATGCAGCCCTGCTTTCCTGGAGATGACTGAACACCTGTCTGCCTGTGGGAAGGGGTGAATTAATTCCTTATTTGCCTTTGCTTACATGCATGACTTTTGCT
This sequence comes from Erithacus rubecula, assembly GCF_903797595.1. Taxonomy (NCBI): domain Eukaryota; kingdom Metazoa; phylum Chordata; class Aves; order Passeriformes; family Muscicapidae; genus Erithacus; species Erithacus rubecula. The sequence continues at coordinate 26,796,396 of NC_136685.1, read as the reverse complement.
TTCCTGATTAAACTGTATTAATCTCAACCCAAGGCTTTTCGCACTTTTACCCTTCTGATTCTCTTCCCCATCGCCCCTGGGAAGTGGAGGTGAGAAAGTGGCTGTGGGGTACCTAGGTGCCTACTGGGGCTATTCCACAGCAGATACCAACCCAAATATACACATGCACAGCCCATTCATATATAAATATACATCTGTAAAAAACGGCCTTTTTCTGATTACTCTTTTTTAAGACTAAATAAATCATCAGAAGTTAAGCAGATTGTGTCTAAAGTTCTCCTTTCTTTATGCTTGTTTTTCACTAAAATTGCCATCTTAGATTTCAATAAAAACTTCATTACTTAGCAAGATATCATGTTTCAATACATCCCTGCTAAAAAATTTGTGGAACTTACAGTTAAAAAAATGCTGAAAGTATAACCCCATGCAAACAGGGATTACTAAAGGATAAGTAATATTGAATCCCAAGTTCTGTGCATTCCATGATACATAGTTATGAAAAATTCAGGTGTACCAAACATTTATTTTAAAATTAATTATTTAATTCAAAGGACACTGGAAGAGCAATAGCAACAAAAAACCATAAGAATCCCTCAAAAGACCCAAAACATTCATACTGAATGAATAGCTTCACTGACAGATGGTGTCTGAGAAAATAACATGTCCCAAAGATTTCTTTTTTTTTTTAGATTTCTGGCACACTGAAATGGAGTACAGCTTTCAGAATTTAAAGAAGATCTATAAAAAAATCTGATTTGGTAATAATATGGAATATCAGGTGCAAGTATTTCCCCAGACGTGCATTATAGATATTCTAAATCTAATTTTCCAAGTTTTAAAAAGAACGCACCATAGAACACTTTTGTTTTGACTGAGATATTAGAAGACATTATCTTACAGATTGTAAAATAAGCTCAGAAGAGTGATTATCATTACCTTGTGAGTACCAGTGCTTATCAGTCACTTCTAATTCATGTAAATGGGACATAACTTAGCTTTCTCTAACCTTTTTTTAGGATTGTTTTCAAAGAGCTTGTCAAAGAAGCTATTTAAAGCTGGTTTAAACATATCCTAGTGTTTTTTCTTTTTTTTTCCTTTTCAGTATGACTTTGGATGACATGGTCATCTAACATATATATCTTTATAATCACAGGTTTTCACATATCCAAGATCTACAGTATAATCTAATTTTGTTTAATAAATTTTAGTGAGGCTTTTGACATTAGAGACTGGACTGAAAATTAGCTTGGTAGAGGGTTGTGATTAGTTACACAACTTCATTTGGAGACCAGTCACCAGTGGTGTACTCCATGCGTTGATACTGACTGAAATACTGTTTAACATCTTGCTGAATGACCTAGAAGTTTGGATCTAGTGCATCCTCAGCAGGTTTGCAGATTATACAAAATTGGGAAATACAATTGATGTACCAGACAGATCAGCCTGGACAGGCTGGGCAATTGGGCTGCCAGTAATCTCGCAAAATTCAACAAAGGAAAACGCAAAGTTTTAATCCTGCAGTGGAATAATCCAAGGCACTGATACAGATCAGAGGCTAACTAGCTGGAGAGCAGCTCTGCAGAAAAGAACTTGGGAGTCTTGGTAAACAACTAGCTGACCATGAGCCAGCAATGTGTCTTTCATGGCAAAGGACATCAGAAGCATGCTGGGCTGCATAAGGGTAAGTTGTGCCTGAAGCTGAGAGCTGTGATCATCCTCCTCTGGTCAGCACTGTTGAGACACATCTGGAGGTCTTAGTCCATGTCTGGACTCCCCAGTGTAAGAGACTCATGGATTGACTGGAATAAGTCCATCAAAAGAATGCTAAAATTATGAAGCGACTGAAGCATTTTTGAGTTGAATATAGACTGAGAAAGCTGGACCTGCTCAGCCTGGAGAAAGCTTGAGGGGATCTCATCAATGGGCACAAATTAAAATACACAGAATTCAGTCTAAACACAGGAATTGTTGGTTTTTTTTGGTTTTTTGTTTTTTTTTTTTTTTTTTTTTTTTTTTTTAATTGTAGGAGTAGCCAAACTCTGGGACAAACCATACAGAGAATTTGCAGAGTGTCTGGACGTAGGCCTAGGTAACCTGCCTTGCAATCTCAGAGGTTCTATGATTCTGCAAGTGTATGAAATAGATTTTATGCAATAGGTTTTTTAATGCAATAAAGATATATTAAAAATGGAATATAGACAGCATCAGACAACAACAAATATAAATACAAGTATTTAAATGCTTGTTCTTTAAAAAAAATAGCAGGCATATTAATAACTTTTTATTATTTTGATTGTTTCCTATTTTTTGTTAAAGTTAGGAATTATTGAACAGCAAAAGATTATTTAGCTTTGGTAATAACAAATATCTGTACATAACATTTGCCCACCTTAATTTTCAGATAGTTGTACTGTCGTGTACATAGTAATAGTGGAATTGCAGTGATGCTCAGACAATGACGTATTTTGACCAGTGGGAAAGGAGTGAATAGGATCTCTTGGGACTCTAGACCTTTTTTTTTTGTAGTGGCTTCTAAAGAGGATGTTAAAGAGCAGTTTCAATGCCTCAAATAATGCCCTGTGAGACATGATTAAATTAGTCTGTTATGATTTACTATCCACAAGCTATCCTCTATATTTAGCTATAAAGGGCATAAGATGTTACTTTTCAAATGTAACATGCAACATAAAAGTGAGACTTTGAATTTTTTTCCATATTAATCTAGAAGATAGTTTTCCTATCATTCACAAAGGTTTTGCAATCTGGTTGAACATTAAAAAATGTTCCACAGAGCCCTGGTTCATAAAAATTATCAATGCAAATAAACCATCACAAATTATACTCACCAAAAATCAAGTTTTACTGAGAATGATGATGTAACTAGCTGCTTCCTTAATAAGCAATTAAGTGACTGATAATTTGAAATAATTCTAATTTCTAATCATAACCTAATTTAGGTTATAATGCAAAGTGGATGTCATTCAGAAAATTTAAAGGGTCCTTCATGACTCACAACCACTGCATTTTTTTCAGATATTCTGTTACTTACCACAGATCAATGCAGAGGTTTTCACCTCTTCAGTTAATTCTTTTCCCTGTGCCTGTTGTCAGGGGCTGGTTCTAATCTCAAATCTACAGTGAGGGTCTCTGGTGGCTTTAGAAAAAAAAAAAAAAAATCCAATATTTGCTAAAAAACAGGCATTTCAATATCATTTTTTTTTTTCCTCCAGTTTCGCTGCATATAGTTGTTTTTCTTCCCAATAGCTGGTATGGGGCTAGGTTTTGTATTTGCACTAAATACAGTGTTGGTAATAGAGAGATGTTTCATTCTTGCTGAGCAGAGCTTTTCTGCTTCTCCAAGTGCCATGCAGAGGAGGAGGCTGGGGGTACACAGGAGTTTGGGAGGAGACACAGCAAGGACAGGTGACCCAAACTGATCAAAAGGATATTCCCGACACATGAAATCATGCTCAGTATATAAAGAGGGGGAAGAAGGAGGAAAGGAAAGGAAGGCAGGACATTTGGAATGAAGTCACTGTTATGTGTGAGGGGGCCCTGCTCTCCTGGAGATGGCTGAACACCTGCCTGCCTGTGGGAAGCAGTGACTCAATTCCCTGTTTCACTTCACTTGCTTTCCCAATTAAATTATCTCAACCCATGTGTTTTCCAGCTTTTATCATCCAATTTTCTCTCAGAGCCCATTGGTGGGGAAGTGAGTGAGTGGCAGTGTGTGGCTTGCTTGGTTGATCACTTGGGTTAAACCAAGACATGATTAGGGGAAAGGGGAAGGGAAAGGGAAAGGGAAAGGGAAAGGGAAAGGGAAAGTAAGACATCAGTGAAAATCCAATTACAGGATTCATTTTGGTGTAGAGATCAGATGAAGACAGGAAATACTAAGGCAATTTTGAAGGGTATGTAAATTCCTAAGAGGTGGAACATTAAAAAAGAAAATCATGCTATTGGGTTAGATTTTTGGGGTGCAAGCAGTACTACATGTAGTGAAATTGAGGACCTCATCAATAACCTGACTAATGGAATATACATTACGCACAGTGAGTTTTTCTTATTCTTTAAGTATAAATGATACTGTGATCCCAAACTGTCTCTAAAATTGAATCAGTCAGTATCATCTAAACCTGAAAGTGACTCAGAAGGATCATTGAGTCTAAATCACTGCTCCTCACCTGACTAACTAAAAATAACCACGACTAAGAGCACCATCCAGATGCCCCTTGAACATGACCCTGGGCACCCTGTTCCAGTGACTGACCACCCTCTTAGTAAGGAACCTTTTCCTAATGTCCAATTGGCAATTCTCCTGAGGCAGCTTCATTTAATTTCCCCATGTACTACTGCTGGTCACCAGGGGGAGGAGACCAGCACAGAGCAAGCTGGAGATGCTGTGCTTTATGCATTCCTGGATATGGTTGGCCTTTTTGGGTGGCAGGGCATACAGCTGACTGCTACTGAACTTGGCATCCATTGAAAAACCCAGATTTTATTTTCTGCAAAGCTGTTCTTCAGCCTCTAATACTAAAATTTGTACATGCAATTAGGATTACCTCATCCCAGGTGGAAAATCTGTACTTGATCCTGTTAAATTTTGTATGTTTGTTTGTGGCATAGATCTCTAGTCTACCCAGATCTCTCTCTAAGATCTCACTTGACATACTCAATCCATGAGGGATTCTACAGCTCCCTTAAATGTAGTATCATCAGCAGGCTTATGTACTGTATATTCAATTCCTGTGTCCAGGTCACTTACAAAAAACTTCTAAGGACATTAGCTCTAAATCTTACCCCTGGGGAACCACTTGAGTAACTGGCTGCCTGCCTGATCCAACATCACTTACTATAACCCTTTGAGCCTGACCTGCCAGCCAGTTGCTCAACCAACATGCTACAGGCTTTGTCAAGTGATGAGCTGGACATTTTGCCCAGAAGCACATTACGAGAGGCAACATCAAACGCTTTGTTTAAACAGATGAACCCACTCGAACACATCTACTGGCTTCCCTTGGTGAACTAAATGAGTAACATTGTCCTGAAAGGAAATTAAGTTGGCTAAACAGGACTTTCCACTCATGCAGTCTGTGACCAATTGCTGTGCTGTTTCTCAAGTGGTTTTTAATTCTCAGAATAACTTTTCCCGTAATTTTACCAGAGACTGAAGTGAGTTTGATAGGCCTGTAATTACCATAGTCTTCCTTCTTAAAACTGAGACACCATTTCCCAGACTCCAGTCCACTGGGGACTCCTCCAGAGTCCCAAGACTATTGACAAATAACGACAAGAGGTCCCATGGTGACATCAGCCAGCCCTTTTGGCACCCTGGGATGAATCCCATTGGGCCCCATAGATTTACACACATCCAGCTGAAGCAGCAAATCTCGAACAAGTTCAGAATTGTCTGAGAGTTTATTGTCTCCTCAGTCATGGTCTTTCAACACTGGGCTTCCAGGGTCCCAGGGACAATCACTGGTGCTAAACAGAGGTGAAGAAGAAATTGAGCTTCTCTGCTTTGTCTATGTCCTTTTTTGTGAGGTAATGGACCCAATAAAATAACAGATCAATTTAATTTTTGATCTTTTGCTTTTAACATATTTTTTAAAAGCCCTTTTTTGTTGTTCCTCACAATGCTGACTAATCTAGCTCTGGCCGCCACACAAATTTTCTTCCTCCAGTGGTAAAATTTGTTGAAAAATCTTTGACAATTTGATGAATGACACTTTTCTTATCAAATATTAAGATTTATTATTTTATGAAGCATGACCTTTTGGAATAAATCTGAATGTAATATTTCAATTACCTCCTTTCTTGAAAAGTGTGTTAAAACCCCATTTTTGTGAAATACTATTTACTATTTGCTTGGTTAGTCACTTATTGCACAAAATAGACTTACTAAACCATAAGGTAAATAATTCCCATATTTGTCTTACCCTTTTCCTCCCTGCCCCATCCCAAATTAAAGACTTACACAAATTGATTCAGCAACTTCAGTCCAGTCTGAAGAAGTTGCATCATTGAAGTGAAAAACAGTTAAGTTCCATAAGTAATTCCTAAGGAAGTCAATCTATTCTTAGTCTTGGAAACAGTGCATCAACAGCTTTATATAGCATTAAAAACATCTATATTACATTATAATACATTTTTATGTCATTTTTACACTTGTCCTCTAAAAATGACACATGAATAAATGTAAATTTATCTGATTAAAAAAAATGAACATGTTTTAACTGACAAACTACCTCAACATTTTCTGAGAAAACATGCTCTTGAAAAAACAGGATTTTCCAAGAGTCTTTAATTTTGCTGGAGTGCATTTTGAAAAACACAGTTGAATATTCTCCCTACATGAAACACATATCCTATTATTTGAGTGAATTATTTTTTTTTCTTTTTTATTTCTTTGGTATATACAAAGCCCAATGAAGAAAATATAATGACATATAATGACATGATATATAAGCTAAGTGAATTTGCTGCATTTATAATTCTAGAAGTATAAATTCAGATTATAGAATTACAGCAACATGCTTTTAAGAGTCAAATATGACGTGTTGTGTAGACAGGTTACTTCATAAAATGATGCTTAATGGTTACCTGTAGAAATGTGGAAGATTAACAAGATTGCAGAAACTGGAAAAGATATTTGTAATGTATATCATTAAAAGGACATAATTTTTTTTAAACAAGAAGGGGAAGAGCTGTTGTATTGGAAGTATATTATTGAAAAATACACTTGGAATCTGTATATTTAGTTAGAAAATATTATAAGTTAAAATGTCAAGACATAAGAATACATTCAGTATGAGAATATTTTGGTTCATTGTACTGTATTGATGACTGCAAATCCCAAAATAATCACAATTTTTAATCATTCCAAGAATGATCAGGTGAATGACAGCCACCAACTTTCCTTCATCAAGAACTATTTACAGTCTGGCTATTTTATAGGAAAAAAAAGGTAGCAATTGCAGGTGAGAAGTAGAAGACACCATATAGCTTGATTTTTTGGAATTCTTTTGATATGGCCTACAATATTTTCCCTATAGGATTCCTATCAGGTGAGCAAAAAGTTGATTGTAAAGAACAGTTATTAAAGGTTTACTGTGAAACTTGAGGAATGGACTGAGCAGAATTCTAAGGGAGCCTTTGATGTCTCTAGTAATGTTCAGCAGTTTTGTTAACAGTCTGGCTGATAGAATGGTAGGTACACTGATTAAATTTACAGATGACATCAACCTTTTGGAATCTGCAAGCACATTGAAGTTGGATTCAGGATAATTTTGAGAAAATGGAGAAACTTTCAGAAAAAGAGATGCAATTCTACAAGGGCATTTGCAAGGTGGAAATAATCAGTGGCATGAAATGAGGACAGAGAATAATTGGGTAAGTTATTGAAGAAATTGGGTTATTTTATCTAGACAAAAGGGAGAAAGAAAGATCAAATAATAGCCTTTATAGATAGAATATGCCCGCCAAGAGACTGTTTTCTCCAAGTCACCTGTAAATAGGTTAAGAAGTGAGCACCACTTATATCAGGATATATTTTTTTTTTAATTATAAAAATAGTTAAGCATTAGAACACATTTGCCAGAGAAACTGCATGACTTCTATCACTACAATCATTGTGGAATCTCGCAGCTGCTTGCTCCTCTCCTCACTTCAGCCACACTGGCAGTGGGAACTGAGATGTTGCATCCAGCTTATGCCAGACTTTGGAAGATTAATTAGCAACATAGTTTGGGAGATGAATGCCAACATAGCAGCCAAGAGCTGTGTGGAATGCTGGTTGTCAAATATGGCTATAATTCAATCACAGAATCATGGAATCAAAGAGTGGTTTGAGTTGGAAGGATCTTTAGGTTAATCTAGCTCCAATCCCCTGTCATGGACACCGAGACCTCCCACTAGACCAGTTTGCTTAATGCCCTATCCAAACTGGCCTTGAATGCAGGAATAGGGCATCCACAACTTGTCTGGGCAATCTAGTCCAGTACCTAAAAAAAGGCATTATCATCTTTATAAACAGTGGACAGCACAGGGCTCTTTGAGCCTTCCTGCACACCAGGATCTCATCTTGTGCAGACACACCTCTCAAGACTACTCCTCAAGACTGAGGGATTTCTTGCTGGAACAGTAAGGGACTAATAGCACACTAAATCTTGAAGTTGAGGTGAGTGACGTGGGAGATTGTGAATGTGTTCCTTTAGACATAAATGTTGACTATGTCTGGGACTAATCTGCATGTAAACTCTTCTCTGAGATGGAATTTAGAATGTAAAGGGACGTTTCTGTATCTCATGACTCACTGCATGTGGGACGTTTCTCTGACAGTTTTCTTACCCTCTCCTCTATGAGGTAAATAATCAAGTGTACCTTGCCACTGAATGTTGATAAACCACTGCTTCATTTCCTATCAAACATTGTTAAATCACTTTTTATATAAATGGACATAATTTTACTTGTCTCCTACACGGGAAGTGAGTCATTCTATTGACTACAATATATTTTTATAGAAAATAGGAATAGGCTAGCTAATCTTTCCATACTAATGGGATGAATGAGCTGATCTATTACTGATGCTTTTGGATGAACCTGTTTTGTGGAATTATATGTAAATGTATATATATATATACATACACCTGAAGCTCCATGCTTCCTTGCAGTGAATGAACAAACTAATTTCTTTTATTAGAAATTAAGCATCATGAGTCTTTTTAAACCGTGAATCCTTTTTTCAGTTAAAGCTCAGATGTCTACCTGTGCTAATGTAACATAAGTGTTACTTGTCAGCTACACTACATTGTGCAGTGTTCACAATGATCTTAGGGAAAAGGATATTGCCAATTGTTCTGATTTTTATTTCAATTTATGTTCCTCTCTGTCTTAACTTATGTCACGCCAGAACTGTGGGGAAAAAATAGATCAGAATACTGTCCAGGACATATTAACTGCTTAGCACCCGCTTGAAAGTGCTTAATTAGATGCACATCCTTTGGCTTTTTTGTAGAAATTCTATAGTTTAAAGTATACTGTAGAGTACGTAAAGAAAGAAAGAGGCTGATGTATCACACAGAGTTGTACAGAATATATAAAATATTTTAGTTGGAATGCTTTGCTATTTACCCCTAACACCTATAGACAAGAAGGTGTTGCTGAGAAAGAGCTGCCAGTGAAAAGGGGCAATCTTTGTCAGTGTCTGCAAACGTGATCCCTTCCATCGCTCAGAAAATTTTAGCAGCTAAAAATAGTTCAGATAAATAGACTGTCCAGTCAGTGTGACCAGATTCTATTTTTCATCCTTTTATCTTAGTAACTTTGTGACAGATACTTTCTTTGCAGTGAATTATAGATGACACACATGCAGAAATTCCAGTTGTTAGTGTAATGGCATTCTGGAATATAATATGAGGTTATATATGTATGTAATATGAAACTGTATTGATCTGATACATCAATAGATTGGTTATAATGCTTTGATATCCACATCTATCACTGTTTCATTTTGGCTTTCTAAAAAAGAGTCAGAGGACAGGAGAAAACATGTGTTTTATCTTACCTTGGTACCTATATGGAAAGCAAGGGTTGGCAGCTTGGTGGAAACACAGCAGTTGAAAGCAGCTTCAAAGTATACTCAGAAGAAATTTGGAGCTGTATGTAAGTAGCCACTGGGAATGGATCAGCCAGAAAATGATGTATTCTCAACACTAACAGAAGGGTTTGGCACAGACAAATGTGAATCTATACTGCAGGCAGGACACAGTGCCTCTATCACATTCAGTATAGTCTGTGGATTGACTTTTTCCCAGGGATTGAAGAGGTAACAATTCCTAGAAGACTGAAATATCATTATCAAAATTTCACATAGGTGATAACCCTATGTGATTTCTGTAATCACACATCAGTTATCAATAAAGACAGAGTCTAGCTATTCTCTATCAATATCAGAAGAAAATCTGAAAGTGTATAAGTAAAATTGTTAGTAAATAAATAGGGATTTTCCCTCTCAGTAGAAGAATTTTCTGCTTATTAAATAACTATTGTTTTGGGGATTGTGTATAGTTTTGTGTATATACCTAGCCCGAACCAATAAATTATCATCGACCTTTTTATTTTTTCATCTGTCAAAATACATCCCCAATGCTTTATTGCAACAATGTCAAATATATTGCAAGATGTATAGACACCATATTTTCCCCAATAATTTTTAATTTTGGATCAGTACCCTGAGTGCAACAAAACTTAGGATTCACATCTGTATCTTCTTCTTTCCCTATGAGAGTGTCACCCAATTATTTTTCCTTAATCTGAGACTGACAATCATCTATTCTACAACTTTACTCCCTTTACTGCATAATCCTCTTGTGAAATTTCTGCTGACTGTAATTAGTGGCTTTTGCTATATCTCATGCACATCTCATCTTTTTCAGCCTCTCAGACAGAAGCTTCAAATTTTAACAGAACACAAGTAAGCCTCTCTACCCTTCTAAAATTCCAAGAAATCATTTTTTTGACACATTTGGCACTATTTGATAGACTACATTTTTCTACAAATCAAAATCTGGTCATGAAGTACAATAACAACATCTCTGAGCTCAGAAAGTGCCACTCATGAAATGATTTGGAGAACAGTATAGTATAAATTGCTTGTGATAAAAATACTTCAGTGGATAGCAAGCATATAATCCTTTAGTCCACTTTCATATTCTAATGTAGGCTAGGATTTGTAGATAATAGCAGGAAATCTGTCCCTTGGCTGATCAAAAGCCCTAGTTCTTACTGTTTCAAGCACCTGAGGATTATATTTAGGATGTATTAAATACCCAGCTCATTCTGATCATAGGTATCTTGATAATTTCATGATACTGTGCTAATTATGCCTCACTAATCATGAATAAAAAGTGTCAGGAAAAACATTACTTTGGTATTTGCCATATATTTCCTTTTCATGGTGTTGTTAATAATTTTACAAAATAAAGAGCCTATGGAATACAGAGGAAAAAGGAAACACAGGACACAATATTTTAGATGCTAAGAAACAGAAGGAAATCATTAGTGTATGAATCGAGATATGGAACAAAGAATAATCTTATAGCAAAGAGGGAATAGAAAAGGTATGAAATAGGTCACAGGTATATAAAAAGGAAAGTAAAACAAGTAAAAAGACTTGCGGTGAGGTTATAGGGTTCACTTATTTTGTGCTGGTTAAATAATTGCATGGGCTAGCCCTATTCTGAGTCAAACAAGATCAGATGTGGTAAAAAGAGGTCTTGGTTCAACAGTACAACAAAGTTTTAACTGGTCATTCTACAGAACACCATCAATGAGGAAAGATGAGATAAAAACTGCTAACAAGGAAGTAAACTGAAGGGAATTAAACAATGAGAAGTGAAAAATGTAAGGAGCCTAGTAATGAATCTGAACTCATTAACATAAATATGTTTCAAGTACATATTACTGAATTAAATAAAAAAACCCAGAGTGTTATATTTATGCATTTCAGAAAGTACAATGCAGAAAATTATGAAATTTACAGTTAACAATATTAATGGATAGTGGAAAAATGGATGCTGGAAATGGAAAACAAATTAGATCTCCAAATCAGTTAAGGTGACCTAATGAACATTTTTACAGCAGAAATGGGTGATTCACCTTTGCAAATAAAATCTTAAAATTACAGATTTGAAAGGCTGTCTTTCTTAACCTTTGATAAGAGTTTCCCTTAGATCTATTATATAGTAAATCAGTCACAGGTTTCAATGGGAAAGTAATCAACTACAAATTACAGTAATAGTATCAGTATACTAAACATACTATAATTTTTTTAATATAAGCCATCTGGCACAGTCTGAGACCATGACTGTTTTTAAAGGCCATATGTATGTACTTACTATGTTTCAGAGTAAAAGAAGTAATAAATAGCATGTTGAAATGGTATAACAACAGATATTGGTAGTGAAGTTCTGATATAATGAACATTTATTTGAAATGTACTCAAACCAAGACAATTGACTTTGCATTGTGTTTGCTTCATAAATTTGGAAAATGTACTGCTATCAAGTCCTAAATTTGGCTTCAGTTTATCTCAAGCACTTGTTCAGTCTCCCTTTAAACTTACATAGTTTTTTTATCCACAGCAATCTTTACCAAGGAGCACTGCTGACCTGCTGGCTATGATGTGGAGAATCAGTTGCACTTGATTTGTCTGAATCTGTATTTTAGCAGCTTCATGAGAAGGCCACAAGTCTGAGCTATGGAACAGAGAATAAACAGCTGAACAGTTCCTCTGTGCCCACTGTGCCCCTCACAGGTTGGTAGGCTTTTGCTATATTATTTTCATATAATCATCTCCTTTTAATTCTTTATACAGACAGTAAAGTCTGCTTGACAAGCTCCTAGTGACAGGTATTTTCTGTTTACTACCAAAGTCCAAATCTTAGAGAAGACAAAAAGGAAAAATTCCCAAGTAACAGATTTTTTTTGCTGATGTCATAAAAATGTCTAAGAATATGCCATGATTTGTACCTGTCATTTTCACATTTGAAAAGGGAGTTAATTATTTCCTAGGTTTTAAAATGCAAGTTGAAACTTTCATACAATCATAAGAAAAATGCAGTTAGGGTTGGCTCTTGAATTTTATATTTTAATCTAATTTGAGCAAAAATCAAGAAGGACAATAGATAACCTATCAGGCAAATGACTGGTGACAGGTTTTGACTTGAACTGGTTTTGTCTATCTGACTCATAAGTGTTGCAAAGAATTTTGGCTTAGGACAGGATCATGATACATGGGAAATAGCAGCACTAATGGATACCAAAGTGATAAAGATAGCATTCTGTGGAGATGAATTCCTTAGAAGAAAACTTTCAAACCATGTAATTAGCACAGTGTGATGTATTGCAAGATGCTCAATTTTACCCTGGGAAGTATTATATAAAGCACATCTATTGATTAACATAAATCTTGACTAAGGATTTGACTTATGGATAAAAATGATTTGTATTACACATGCACATTTTACATTGTTTCTATCATTGCATCTCATAATTAATAGTAATTCTCTCATTGGGATATTAAAAAGAATATTAAGTGGGAGGACAATTTGATTTCTGTGTTGAGAAAAAAGAATAACCTTAAGGACCTTATCTTCCACAAACCCTATCTTTAATGATCACTTTAGCTGTTGGCAATAGGCCTGCTGGTGTAAATGGATGTAGTGTAAAATGCAATCAGACTAATTCTTAGTTTAGACAAATGGTAGATGGTAAATATTTTAAAATGGAATAATTATTGGAAGGAAAGTACTGTGTGAAAATAATGTAAGCAGAAGAACATAAGGTCTTGGTTCTGTTATAAAAGGTATCCATCAATGCATAGAACTTTGCATGATTTCAGCACTTAGTTAATACTAAACTCCTGGCAGGATTAGGGTCTAGGCATATATTCCATAGTTTCCTAGCATTTATAACTTGCTGTTTGGCATCTTGGAAAAGCAATGATGGTGACAGTTTCTCCAAGATCATCTGTGTGCTCTGTCTTTGTCCTCAGAATCTCAATCTGTGTGAAGGTTGTCTTCAGTCAAAGGAGGTTATACAAATCCTTTTAGCTTAGAGAACTAGTTTTCAGATTGAGTCTGTATTACAATACTGTGAGCATGAGCTGTAATATAGGGAGTAGAACAGCGAATACACAGCAAGTAGAAACAATGTATTGAGAGAAAGTGAGAATTTTGTGAGCTATTTCATACAGTCATAGAATGGTTTGGGTTAGAAAGGATGTTTAAGACCTGATCTTAATTACCCCACAATGAACAGGAGCATCTTCAACTTAGCCAGGTTACTCAGAGCCCTGTCCAGACTGACCTTGAATATTTCCAGAGATGTGATATCCACCACCTCTCCAGGAAACCTGTTCCATTGTTTCACCATCCTTGCTAAAAAAAAATAAATAAATCAATCACCATGCAGTAAAGATGCAAGGAGAATAGAAAACTGCACGAAACTCAGCTGTTTTAGCATACTAATAAAAATTAAGATGCTCAGCTCTGAATACTGAAGCAAAATGCAAAGCATCAGCTTCCTCACTGATGTTTTGTCTTTCTGATGACAATCTTTCCTCTTACAGCCAGGTCCTCAGAGAGTGATACAACATGGAAGACTCATTTATGATAAGCATTGTTCATAAAAGAGATGTGGACAATGGTAATATTCTTCATAGTGAAACCCATATTTCTTTAATTTGAAGCAGTGAAAACAGACTGATATATATACATACACACATATACATACATATATATATATATATGTATATATGTTGTCATTACTTATGGGTAACATAATTAAATTATTAGCTGGTGATATATTAGCAGTGCTTCCTATTCTCATTATTTCCTACATCCTGTTAGTATGCTATTGAACTTGAAGGCTTTTTCACAGTCTCTGTAAAAAAACACTGGGGCATTATAAATTTTTTTGTGCAGTCTAGTATCTGTTTGCTCATGAGAAGCTGAATCTCAGTAAATTTCATTTATGTTTTGTAAAACTTCTCCTACATCATGTAAAAACTTATTAGATTGGTTCATTTACTTATATTCTTCATCATTAAGAAGACTTTGATCAGTATAAGTAGCCAAGGAAAGATACTTTCTCCCCAGCCAGAGTCCCATTTGCTTTGTGTTTTATAGCTGAATTTGTTTCAACAAAGCTGAAAATAGAAAGTTTTTCACATCTTCTTTTTAAATGATAGTTGCTCTAAAATAAAATTTTACTCTGTGGTGTGTTGGCACTGGCTGTCAGCCAAAGGCCCATCCAGCTGCTTGCTTAATTCCCCCTAATCAGGACAAGGGCAGAAAAAAGGAGTAATGGGAGCAAGAAAAAAGGAGTAATGGGAGCAAGAGAAAAAGGGTTGATTCAGGAGATTATGGTTACTGTTGCAGGCAAACCAGATTCATCTTGGAACAATTTACTTATTGCAAATCAAAATGAATATTTAATTACTGATTTAGGTAGTGGGAAACAAACAAAATGAAAAAAAAAAATAACTAGGATCAACCATTTCTACACTAAGTGTAAACAGTTTTTCTTCCTCCTTTCCCATGTTCAGCTTCAGCCCAGACACCACCCTACCCGTTTGTCCTTGCTGCAGGTTGCACTCAGTGCTTTCAGTGAGACAGCAGGCAGTGAGGCTGCAGCCAAGACATAAAGGTTTCCTTCTGGGGCTCCATCCTTCTTGTTCTCTTCTCCAGGGGCAAGGGGCTGTGCCTGATCAACCACAGAACATGTCCCTTCCTTTCCCCAGCCCTCCGTTCTCCAGGCTCGACTTCACTCTCCATTCACTCTTCTATCTCATCCCACCCCTGGAGCAGCACAGGGGGATGAGGAATGGGAGATAAGAGTTAGCCCATGAAAGCTGTAATTCTGCAGTTCTGTAGTTCTGCAATTCTTGCAGAAATAAAGACTTGTAGAGTTAATAGAATGTAATAGGACACAGGACAGATTTGAGAGCTAAAGGCTTTGTGTGTCTCACAGGAAAACCCAGATGTTGCAATGGAAAACACAAACTAACATATAATTTAGGAGGTAGCTCCTTTCATTTTAAGACTTTTGAATATAATAAATAGTTCTTTCTAAAGGTTTGGTATTTTTCAAGCACCATAAAACTGTTTTTTTCTGATAGAATTTTTTACAATAAGCAATATTGTCAAAGTACACAGTCTTTTAATCAATGCTTGCCAGGACTGGGAAGTAATCAGTATTTCCCTGAACTGTCTTAAGTCACTACAAGCTGAGTATATTTTCCTATTGTTCTTCTGAAAAGAAGGAGTGGGAACCTGATGTGTTTATTTGCTCTTGCTTTCAGCACACATTAGTTGGCCAGGAGAAACTTGTATAATTAAAGTGTCTGTGATCAGTATCCTTGCTTAGTAAGCCCTCACTGCTGTAGAGATTTTATGCTTTTTAATGTTTCTGGAATGCTGGAGAAGTTATAATGTTTTTTCACAACTTCATACCTGTTAAATCTAAAAGCTGGTACTCTGCAGGTATTGAGTAGGGATGCAAGAAAGACTGTGTGGGAAGGCAAACGTAATTTTAGGAACTATGACAGCATGGTTTTCTCTTTCTCTCAGACCATACTAGAAGTACATAAACTATATCATCCAACTTGCAGTAGAATTACAAATGTATTAACAAACTGACTATTAGCCAAATACATTGGATTTCAAGAATGTGTTTTTTACCTTTCTATAACTTTCTTGGATAGCTGTGATTCAACGAGGGAGAGTATTCTCTCCTCCCATCAGAATGAGTTTGTTTTGGAGGATTTACTTCGGGTTGTTTCTTTTTTTGTTGTTGTTTGTTTGGGGTTTTTTTTGTTGTTGCTGTTGCTGTTGTTGTTGTTTTGTTGTTTGTTGTTTTTTTTTTTTTTCAGCTATCACTACAGAAAAAATTATGTAGAGAGTGACCATTCCCTTCACCACTGAAAATACTTATGATTTGATGCTGTCTTAATGTATCTTCTGAAAAGCTCCTGCTTTCATTGCAAGAGCACTATAAATACTAGTGAAACAATGTGTTATTTCAGAACCAAATATCCACGGCAGGTTTGACCTGTACTGGTGGACATCAAACCCAAGAGCATACTTCATGCATAAATATTTACACATGCTGCTAGAGGTCTCTTCTGTAGCAACTACTAGGCTACAACAGCTGAATAAACAGCCTGCTATTGTTAATATAAATGGTAAATTCGATTCATAAATATTAAACAAATTATGAAGGGATAATATTTTTTGCATCTGCTGTGCAAAATAAATGGAGACTGCTGCTGTTCTGATCTACCACCATGTAAAATCCACATCACCTTCTGATTTCATTGATGCAAATAACTACAGGATGTTTAGAATTTTGAGAACAACTTAAAATTGTTACTTGTAGGAAAAATAATTCAAGGAAAAATAATTTTCTTCCTATACTTTATGTTATTCATAAAATATATTTCTGAAGACAAAATAATCTATATTAAATAAAAGTGCTCAGTATTAAGATGCAGAAGTTGCAGCATCTCTTTTAAAGTTTAATGCATAAAAATTCTTTAGAATTGGGATATGTGAGTGACTGGCCTCTGGATGCCAGGGCTCCCTAGCTGCTGAGTCATGTGGTCCCAAGGTCACAAGGCTCACAGATCCACTCCAATTTTAGACTCCTTTCAACCACACACATAAAGAGCTATGCACAGGAACATTATGGATCCTCCAAAGGAATTCTCATAAGTTACCTTCAGCATTTAGGATGTGGTTTTTAATGCAATGTTAAAGTGGTATTTCTGTTTTAGGGATAGGAGAAGGAACATTGTAAAGAGCATGAGGAAAAGTTTAAAAAGGGAAAAAAAAATTGGGAATTGAAGGAAAGACATTAAACAAAGTGAGTTGCTTGGGGTATGTAGAAGTGAAATATACCACTGAGGACTTGGCCATGGCCTTCATATAAAATCATTAAATATAAGCATTTTTTTCTGATTTTTATGCTCCTTATTGATATACATATATTTCTACCTGGAAAAGTAAGCATATAGAACCTGCTGAATCATGTATTTCAATACAAAATTAATCATAATTGCAATTCCAAAATTTCCCCTCACATGTATATGTATATTTATGAAATAACCATTTGGGTCAAATTGGCACACAGATGCAACAGTGATTCACTAGATGAGTATTCTTCTCCAAGACACATGCTGAAGCTTCTGTTTGGTCCCTTTTTCTGATTCAATTCAATTTATTTCAATGCAGTTACATAAGCAGAAACATGACTCACTGTCTTCAACAGAGCTAATATTCATGAACTTTAAATCAAAGTTTTGAGGTTGCAGACAATTTGGGAAGGAATGAAAACAACATGAGACACTATCATATTTTAGATTCCCTTTCCTCCCCTTTGCATTCTTATGAAGAATATATTATGTTGAAAAAGACTTACCTAGGCTAAGGATCTGTCCCAATTTAATGAAATTAATAATATAGATAAAAGATTGCTATGGTGGAGTTGATGATAATCAAGATGGCTGATAATTTCTGTAGATAGTCTAGTATGTTAACTGGTGTTTTCCCTCAGTAGCTGAACAGTGAATATTAACACCAAACTAGCCTAAATTCAGAGCTGCCTTGTAAATAAAGTTAGAATCAGGCACTTTGAGATATGATTGTTATCGACATACTATGGAAATATTTACTGTTCTTAAATTATGTTCTCTATCAATTACTTCATAAAAGATTCTTAATGCTTTTGGGAAATATATATATGCTTCAAGGAGAAACTATTATTTAAAAAGACATTGAACTTTAAAGAAACCTATTTTTAGACTTATCGCTGAATGATGTGGTGTCAGCTATCAAAGTAACTTAGATTAGAACTATCAAATGGCAAGCTGCAATAAGACAACAGCTTTTAGGCAAGATAATGTTGGCAAAATATATTGCCCATAAAAATGAGATAATTTAAAGAGTTTATAAGGAAAGATAACAGCTGGTTTTAATGTATTTTTATTATTAATAGCAGCATTTACTGTACTGACATTGTTATAGTTCTACTGTACTGGAATTTTCCTTATGTAGATGCATTTCTGCCTCTGAAATTTTCAAGTACAGTATAAATATTTAAACAGAATATGAGACTATGAAGGACTAAATTTTTGCCTGCTAGTCAGCCCAACAGACATAGGAAGTACAATGAAAATAACAATCACATGAAATTAGTATAGTCTGCATTTGAAGCTATCACAATTCCATAGGATGTCACAAAGCTGAAGAATTCTGGTGACTACATTTTGAAAACACACCCAACCTGAAGTTTTCAAACTTCTTTTCTCTATTCTTCATCTAAAGATGTGGTTCTATGTATGCCCTTCCCAGCTGTTTCTCATTTGATTTATTTCTAAAATATGGCTCCAGCTTGTCCAGCTATTTATTGAAGAACCAAAAGGGTTCTTTTTACTTCATTGTTTTCTTCATAACTGAGCATTGGTGTGCACATTTGCCTAGTTCAAAGATGCTCATTAGCAAAAGCAACAGTCCAATTTTCCAGTTTTCTGGAAACAGTGAGGTTGTCTAATGAGACTTTATAGAGCAATTATCAGTTGTTTGGATCCCAAAAAAAAAAAAAAGAAAAAAGCAGATTAATAGTAAAAATCTGAATTCTCAGTAATTTTGCCACTTCAACTATAATATAAATTGCACAAATGGTTTTGCTTCCATTTGTATGATAGACAAGAGAGAGGAGATTGAAAAGTTATGCTTGACCCCATTCACGTTAATATCATTAAAAAGAGACAAAGACGATGATGATGATGATGATGATGATGATGATGATGATGATGATGATGTATACTCCATGGCAATGGATTGTGTTTTGTGTAAAAAGCTGTGTGACATGTAAAAACTGTGTCACAAACGGAAAGAGGCAATGGGTCTCAACAAATTGTTTGGAGCCAGTTCACATAATTTTTCTGGGGTTATACTCCACAGGTTGCTAAGAAAAACATAACACAGAGGAATGTTTTCTATTTTTCTTACGCCTTGGAAAGAAAGTGTTCTTTTGAAAGAAAATAGAAGAACTAGCACCAGTACTTTATGGATATTTGCTTTATGAGAAACTTTCAGAAACAGATCTTTCAAAACCAAAATAACCTTTGCAATGGAAAACACAATTATCTGAAAACTCAAAATATTGCTAAACAATTGAAACTATGAGTTATACTAAGATTGATTCAGTGGAAAGGGCACCAACATTCAAAAACTGGGAGTGTAAATTTTGTTGTTATTTATTTAACTAAACCATCACATACACACTGAGATGAAATCTTACTTCTCTGACTAAAAGCAGCTCACACTTCCAACAGTTTATTTAAAATGTTCATATTCTCAAGATAGATTTTTTTCTTCTTTCACATTTTGAAAAAAAAAAATTGTTATCACTTTCAATAAAAAGTTTGTGGTTTTGACAATATATGAAAAATATAACTTTTGTATTCTCATTTTCAGTGAAGTTCCACTATTCAAGTATTTCAATACTGTTCCTAAGCAAAGTAGCTAAAATCATATGGCAAACTCTTTCAAGTTCTAAAAATTCATTAGTTTTTTAAAATTTTCACAGCTTACAGTACATGGGCATAATCACAGCCCAAGTCTGTGAATGACCTTGTTGTTGATTCTTGTGAGCTGTGGGGAACAAAGTTGACAAGTACCCAAAGGCATGCTAAGAACCTCAGTTCTTAGCTTCAGAAATTTAATTTACAATTGATGCAGATACTGATACCTGAAGCTCATAACCTAAGTGCCCTTTGCAGCCAGTGAAGCAAAAACAGAATTGCTGAGGTGCAATTCAACATGTCGAAATCCAGGTATTAGATGTGTTGTGCCATAAAGTGTCTCTCTTACTGTAGGTGGAAGCCAGGATCAACACTCAAATGTGACTGGCTGCTCCTGCAGAACTAGAAGGAGAATGGGGTGTGCCATATTAAAACTGGGAGATAGGAATTATGGAAAGTCCACATATTTCCAGGGGTTTTTTTGAGATCAGAAAAAAATAGATAAAAAAAATTATAAGGATAGCCAATGTATTATCTATATTAGTATTGTAATGAAAAATTATTAATGTGAACAGAAAATATTGCAAGTACCTTAATTTTAAACTAATTTGAAACTCAAAAATAATTATTTTTAACAGAACAGAGAAAAAGCCAGAAGACATGATAAAATCTTTGGTTTGTCAATATCTTCAAACAAACAGCTAAAATTGCTTCTCCTCAAGAAGCTCTTGACATTGTCTTAAGTTTTAATGCAAAATTAAATCATTGTGGAATTTAAATTACTCAGTATCAATAGTGTCTCTCCTACACTTTAGTAAGTATTTCAATTTCTTATTATGCAGGGCAGATGATCTGACCTAAGAGGAGGACAGAAATATTAAGAAAATAGAATAGAATTTATTTTAAGTGTCATTGAACTCCCACTGGAATTGATGGAAAAATGCCTAGCTACTTCAGTGGGAGTAGTACTAGACCTATGATAAGCAGTTTGTATTTTGTAATTTACAGTATACAGTGGTCCTACAAAATAAGATTCAGAAGCTAATTGACCTTCAGGTTGCTTCATCTTGTAGAAAGCAAGAATTTTTACAGCAAATATCTACAAGTTTTCATAACCTTAGAAGGATTATAGCATATTTTTAAGAAGAATTAATGGCTCATGAAATTTATGGTCACTTATGTTACCAAAAAAAAAAAAAAAATTAGACATGAAAAAAAAGAAACAAAAGTTTTGAGTTTAGCTACATGCTCTACCTGCACATATTTCTTAAAATATATCTTAAACTGGTCAGATAACCCAGTGCCTATCCTGGGTGCTTTGGAGTAATCCTGTAGCTAAAATAAAATTAATAGAAAATCAATTTGTTGTTTTGTTGCTTTTTTTTTTTTTTTCCCCAGAGAGTTTTCTTTTTATAGCATTAAAAGGTGAAGCTTTAACTGTCATTGGCTTGTCATGTACTTCTTGGTTTTTGGCTCTAAATAAGCATAAGTATTTGAGAATAGAGAAACAGCATCTTTGGACATTAATTGTATAACATTAAAAATGCTAGCTGTGCAGTATTAAATGTATAATGCTCACACCTCTAGGATTATTATAATTTCATTCACAGGTACTGTGAATTCAGTATTTTAATATTTTTAATAAAGGCTGTTGAGAGAATCAAATGAATTTAAGTGAACAGCTTTGATTATTGCAATTAATATTATTGCAATTACATATCAATAATAAGTAGTTGAGAAAGGCCCACAGTTGCATATATAAGCAAGCTGAGAAATCCCCAGAGTGTAGAATGGAACAAAAATCAGACTCCAGAATAAGAATATATGTGAAAGTGAACCACCTCAAGGCTGCAGTGGGGGAGCCAGCATGCAAAGAGCAGAGGTGTTCCAAGTACACGGGCACAGGATGGTGTCAGGTCTCAGGACTGCACAAAAAGGGGCTGGTTCTTGATACAGAATGGTGCAACAACCCAGTGAAGCTGCCTATAGAAACAGCATAATTGAAAATACCCAAGAAAACAAAACCAACAATTAACTGTACAGGGATAACTACTCCAGAACGGGTTATGTGAAATTAATGATCATTATATCCTGCAATGTTACATATTTAATTAGCATTAAAGGAAAATAGCATCTATGTTTAGTTTAATATTCCACCCTTGATGTCTCACTGCATTTAAAATGCAGCACAGTGTCATAAATACATTAAATAAATAAAACATAATATTTGGTAATGCCTTTTTAAATATTATTGATGCAAGTTGAAGTAAACAGGTTATAGGCCTGAAGTGAATGTTGTCCTCCTACAAGTAAAATTACAAATTTGGGGTTTTTTGTTTTCAAGATGAGAAACAAAATATTTGCCAAATAATTTTCTATGAAGACCATTTACAGAAAATGTCAAACTTTATTACTCAGAAGTATTTTGACAGATATATCGTGATACTGAAACCACATAAATCAGAGCACACTGTGTTTTAGGAAAGTCTCATTCCTGTGCAATCTAGCTCAAAGGAGAAAAAAAAGGTGTGCTCTTCAGAGGTATTTTTATTTGATGCATTTTTTAGCATCTAACAGATGAATTCATGTCATCCAGCAAGGAAGAACTTCATATGATAAGGAAAAGAAGCTTCAACACTCCTGTAAAATTCATGATGATGCCAAAATAAAGTGTTACTTTTTGACTCATAAAGCATATTACTACCTAGATTCTTTATTCCCAAATTTTCTGTTGCTCTGACTATAAATTTATTTTACTAAGGGTTTTTAAAACATTCTGCAATCACCCTTTCTGTATTTTTCAGCATCAGATTTTGTATGCTGTTTTGTCTTGGCATTTGGTGGTTTTCTAGGCAAAATGCTGACAAATAAGAGAGGGATTGATTTTGACCTTTTGCAGGTTTGAATCTACAGATATTTATGCAGATGCTTGGCTTTCTAAAACAATGGTTCTTCTGACATCAGCATGGCCACTTCTGTTAAACTTAGAAATTTTTACAGGGTCAGGATTCAGTTCTGCAGAAATCCAAATGCAAACAGAAGAGGAGATGACTCAGGAAGTTTCTCTCATTGATATTAATAAAGATTCAAATGCAAATAACCTATATCTACAAGTACTTGGCAGATCCTAGGAACAGTCAGTCTTTATTTGCAAAGGAGGACTTAAAAGCAAAATCATTCTCTTATTTTAATTAAATTTTCTCTTACAGTCAGTGCTTTTCTTTGCATGCATCAGTGGAATTTCTATATTTTTGAGGTACTGGTAATTTAATATTAAATTGTTAATCATTTAACCAGACAATACATCTGATAATTTAAAAGCTAGAATGATATTATGCTTACATTAGTTGCAAAGAATATTAGTGGTTAGAATTACAACTAACAATTGAAGATATAAACAAAATAAATAAAATGCAGTTGTATATAGCATTGTTCATTCTATTTCATTTAGCTTTAAATCACTTACAAACTTCTGAAACTTGCAACTTAATGACTTATACCTTACAGAGCTGTTCATTGAATTTAACCACAATTTGTATAGTCTCTGATTTAAAATTCATATTATTTGAATTTCTTATTTACCTTTTGCTTGTGGTTAAATAAATCAATTATCATATCATGTTTCAAGCTAGGACAAAAGAAGTTGAAACAAAAAATTAATTAGTTATAATTTAAAGTATTTACACAAACTGTGAGGATAAAAAATAATCACAAAATTCTAAGGTCATTCATGTAAATTTCATCTTAAATAAATGTCAAGATATTACATCATGTTGAAGAAAAAGTGGGTTTACTACTCCCACTTGTGGAGTCTCATATGGAATTTTAATATATAATATTACCGACTTTTGCTTTCTATAAGGCAATTAACTCCAATCCAAATGACTATGGATAAAGCTGTTCTTTAGGGAATAAGATGGCACCTGTTTTCTTACCCTGTTGATCAGCATATTGACTGGACTTGAGAAAAAGTGTTTTACAGCCTGCTTGGCACAGGTGTTGGACATTAATCAATGTGACAATGGAAACACTTTAGCTGGATTCTTTGCAAGAGCACTTCTGGCCAGTTTGTTTATATTAGTTCAATTTGTACAGAACATGGTTTTCTTTTTGTAGTTGCTTTGCATAAAAATAAGAAATAACAAAGAGTCATTCTTTTCATTAACATCTTGTATATAAATGATGAGCTATAACATTTGACCCTTCCTGTAAATAACATTATTTTCTCTGGTCATTTTAAGACAGCTTTCAATGTGCTGATACTTTTGGTACCAAATTAATATTGCAGCAGTGTGATGTAGGGTGTACAGTCAGATCAAGGAAGAATGTGGACATTCTCATTAAAGGACAAAGTTTTCCTTGTGGGAAAAAACTCAACTTATTCCTAGTGCTGAATGATGTGCTTATTTCTTCAATGTCTTGTAGCTATAGTTCATTAGATATTATTTCCATCACCATATATTTGGTGTATCCTAGCTCTTATTTATTGAGTTTACATGGGTAAGAAAGATAGCAGCTGCATGGGCACTGTGACTGGCTGACAACCTTGCCTCACCCGTGTCAGCAGCTGTCTGAAACAAACCTGCAGGTATCCAAATAGGAGAAATGCTTCTCACATTTATACATGGTTGCTGCAACACAACATCTAAAAATAAAGATATTCTATCCTTTGTCATGGCACAAAACTCTGTCTTTTCCTGAAGTTTTTTGCAAACAAAGAGGGGTTTGTTGACTTGTTTGTTTTTGTTTGGTTTGGTTTTCCTTCCATTAGTTCTGTAGGTTGGCGGGATTTTAGAGAGATTATTAGTTTATTTTCATCAGATCAGTTGCAAAGAGCAGATTAATTTTTTAACATAATATGTACTTAGATTGAAACTGCTATGACAAGTAGATATTCCGATATATTTCTTATATTCATCAATCTCATTCAGAATTTTGAGGTTCTCATAACATGCACTTTCAATGACAGAATATATCTTAATCTGAGGTGAAATTAATTTATACTGAAAGCCCTAAGATACACATGGTAATATGCAGTTCAGTG
Source organism: Erithacus rubecula (assembly GCF_903797595.1). Taxonomy (NCBI): domain Eukaryota; kingdom Metazoa; phylum Chordata; class Aves; order Passeriformes; family Muscicapidae; genus Erithacus; species Erithacus rubecula. The sequence goes on along the minus strand of NC_136685.1, from coordinate 26,771,263 downwards.
AAAGGATGAAAGTTGCCTATCAATTTTCTAATCCATACAGAAATGTAAGATGTAACCGAGCCAGTAATGGTATTTAAAGTAGATAAAGCTTAATATGTTTTTGGGTAATGAACTTCTACTGCTAACTGTAATGTGGGTGTACACAGACTACAGAAGAAAGTTCTGTGTTTGTTATGGTTTGTTTCATTTCAAAGTGAAGAGGTGCCATTACAGGGTAAGACAAAAGAGTCAGTAAAAATTCTGATGTCTTTCCACTTTGATGTTAGAAATATGTTGCTGAATCTGGTCCATATACACATGAAAATAGAATTTTCCACTGTTAATTTTTCTAAATAACAGAAGATGGATTATTGTATGCAAAAATCATAGTTTGTATGTATTATAATGCTTTTGTTTTGGAAAATGTAGCCTAATAAATTATATTCAAAAGTATCTTCATGTAGATCTTTTTCATTAGATTTGTATGAAACACCTCTGAAAACAGAAAATGCTGCTCATATACTACATGTGCAATCACTATCCATGAACTTCTGCAATACTGCCTTTTTTGGGGAAGAGTGTTTCAGAAATAATGTTTTGTTCAAAAGCTGTGGATTGCCTCTTTGAAGTTACCTTTTTAAATATATGTGTAAAGATGAAGTTTAGGCAAATTACTACATTTTTAATATATGTATAACTTTGATAATCTAGCTAGGCTCAAAACAACAGAGTAACTGCTATGATCCTACTGTAGTATTGCTTATCCTGGACCCACAATTTTACTTGTCATTTTTGCGAATTTTTTCTTTTATTCTAAAGATGATAAACCACTTGGAGCTTTTGACTCTGATTCAAATCTTCATGCCTTTTAAGTAACAGTAAAGACTACTGCCTTCATGATGTGGCTCTGATTCAAAATTTTATGTTTTCAGTATACTATTAGCATACTTTGAGTGGGTGTGCAAATATATGACATTGAATGTATATTACTATAATTTTTGAGTAACCTGTAACACTGTACATTTTTATTTTAAAAATGTGTATTTGTTTATTTGGCAGTCATTCATAAAATGTTACAAAGAAAGTGATATGAAGTGGAAGCATTTTACTGTCTCCTGAACTAATGGTCCAAGTCTTATCACCTGGCAACACCGGCTCAGCTGTGATTCATGATATATAGATAAAATATAAGGCTACAGGCAGTAATCATAAAGACTAACTGGCCTCATGAGACTAATTTCCCGTGACTTCCTCAGTAATCCATGCACAAGGATAGGTCCTTGGAAGAGTGATTCAGAGGAGGTGTCTAAATCAACCACTATGAATTGTCCTCTAGAAAATATATCTTTTCCCCTTGCTAGCTGAAGAAATCCAGGGAGATTCGCCTTAAGAGGTCAGTATTTGCTTCTGTGAATAATCGTCAGAGATGAGGGTCTGCAGGATTCTACTATACAAAATTATAATTTGGCACAGAGGCCTTCTAAGAACGAAATTACCATACGTTTAAAGCTCTGTATATTCTGAAAGGGGACTTTTTATAAAGGTCAGGAATCTACATGCCCCCTGTTTGCTCTGCCTGGGAAGTTTAACTGTGCAGTGAGTAACTGAACACTTAGACAAACAGCAAAAACTCATCTTCATGATAATTCAAAGAGAAACATTTTGATTGCCCTTACAGCACAAAGATCTGTCACTGCAATTCACTGTTGAATGTGAAACTGTTGAAATTTGTCTACTGAGCCACAGAACTTGAGGTTTTGATCCAATAAAGCACCTAGAGATATGCCTGACATGCTAACATCTGTGGCTCTATTTGTGCTTACATCCAGAGCATGCTAAATTCTTGAAATGTCAGTTCAGCACTTTAAATCAACAAAAGGTAAAAAATAATTTCTCAGTTTATTCACACTGGATAACACTGACAAACTGATGTCATTTGGACTTAGAACTACATAGGCTAATTTTTTTTTTTTTTAAATAGTAAAATGCAGCATCTGTTTGTTTATTTGTTCTGGAATATTTTCACATTTTAATTGGTTTTGCTTCTCCTTTTTATTTTTCTCTTCTTGCAGCAGTCACTCTCTATTGATGATTTTTTTTCAATAGGGTAAAGTGATGCTTTTGTTTTGTTTTGTTTTCTCTTAGGAATATCTCAGCTGACCTAAAACTCTCAAACATTTTTTGTTGTGCCTGTGGTTCCAGTGCCACGGCAGGGCAATACTGTCAAATGAGGTGATTTTGAGCCCTTACCTGCTGTTGAATTTTATATGCCACAGCACTGCAGCCAGAGCCAACGCCCTTCCAGAGAGACAGGGAGACAGATCGGGTATGTAGAGAGCAGATGTCCCCAGATCTGCAGAGATGTAGAACTTGTCTCAATTAATCTCCAAGCACCAGAGGTTAAGAGGTTAGGCTTTCTGGTCTTTTCTCCATATCACTTGATAACAGTATGAAGGCAATTTCAATAGTATTATCATTTCCTCCTCCTACACATTCATACACCTTGACTATTTTTCTTCTCTTATTTTTTTTTTCTGCTATATTTGCATATGGTAATACAGCTGGCATGTTAATTTGTTAAAAGAATGAGAAAGCTTCTGCATTACTAAGGGATAGAGGGGATGACCTAAGGATGGTAGTAATTCTGGATTCCATAGAACTGTTCTATTGGTGTATATTGGACATAGTGGAACTGTAAAGTACATTTTCCTAAGCATATTTGTTATATCAATATTCCAAAAATGTTATTTCATAAGTAGCATCTTATTACAAGTCAATGCACATGCTTCACAGCTTTATATACGGAGAAATGCAAATTAGGATCTACGTTGTTGAGGTCTTCATTAAAATGAAATGAAAACAAAGATCAACTATGACAAGCTGATAAAATTATTAATCAAGAAATAGGATTTTATACAAAGTAAAAGATAAGTCCACTTTTCATCCATGAAAATTACATTCTCAGTAAGGTAAAATGATTATTTCATTTCCCCTATTAGCAAATGTATAACAGTAATAAGAGTGAACACTAACACAATCAGGATGTAAAAAACAATTTTAAAGGTGTCCTCTGTGTTTGCTAATAGAGATATGGAAACTTTGTCATTTCTAACTTCCCCTTTGTTATTGCTTTCAAGTAGCCTCTCAGTGCACTGATTTGCTGAATGATACCAAAAACACTGCTTGATTATAATTGCAGTGGTAGATTTCAGTATTTAAAATTTTATTAGGGCAGAGTCATTCATGGTATCACTCTGGAGGTCAGACACTGCCTAAGAAAACCTCAAAGGCTTTGGAATAATAGGTAGGGCATTTGTTAAAAATACCTAAGTATTAGCCTTAGAAACATAGGTGTCTGTTTTTTCATCTAGTTCTGTATTGTTTCTTTGATTTGTACCTGAGGATATTTTTTACTAAAAAAACATAACTCATGCCTGTAACAAGATTGCTTACTAGAATTTGCTTTACTTTTCACCCTTCCCTTTAGGTCAGGATACTGATGTAATTAAGAAAAAACCCCTGAAGCTAGATTATAACAAATTTTCACTCATTAATGAAGACATATAAACATGATTAATCATATCAAAATGTGAGAACACTGGAATAAAGTTTCTTATGTGTATAGGTATTTTTTGTGCTGAATTGTAAGTCCAGGTTCATATGAGGAAAAAAAGTTGCTTGCACAGATATGATTTTACAATGTAGTTTATACAGGCAGAGGTGTTTTTCTGCTTATGCAGAACTTACACAAAATAACTTATACCAGTTGCTTGTCATTTGTTATTTTGTGTTCTGAATGACCACACATGATAAATATTTGTTTAGGGAATTTTGCCGTTAAAAAATTATAAGTTTAAAAGATCTTGAACTAGCTTAGATGTTTCAGGTTCTTTTGTCAATGACTTCCACTGAAATGACAAACAATATTAGAAAAAAATATATTGTATCATAGCTTGAACAACCATATTTATCCTTAAGTCTTTCAGAAAACTTGTATTCATCTGAACATTAATGAACAAGAGATATCTTTCCCAACTTCTACCAGAGTTATTAATAATACTGCATTAAAAAGAGCTATTAAAATTGGCATAGACAAGCACAGCTTAATAATTTCCATATATTCATTTAGATAGGAGACAAATTCCCAAGTGTTAGATCATCTACTGGCAATCTTGATTCTGCTTCATTTAATGATTTGTGAACTATGAGAACAAATGTATGGAGCAACACAGATTATTATTCTCAGAAGTGAGATGTTCAATATTTACCACAATGCCAGAAGAGTTGGCTGTAGGATCACTGACAGTTAATATTAAATGTGTGTACAAGCTCACTGGCAGAAAACTTCCAGTTTGTACAGCATCACTCTTTGTCTGATGGCCTAATGCCAATTTCACAGTGTGCCATACTGACAAGCAGATGCAGCAAAAGGGTAAAAAAGGAGGTTGAGGGATGTAAACATCACCATGATCATGTCACACGATGGAGAAACATCTCTATCCTCTTCCAGGAGTGCACATGGTTGTGGATGCAGATGGTTGGAAAGGAGATCAACTACCTCTGCCATGTCCACTTGAGGTGCCAAAGAGTAGCCATGGAGATCCACAGAACATAAAGATATTGTTGTGTCTACAGTTGAAAAATGGGAACAGTAATTATTTTTGTAAATCTAAATTTTCAACACCAGGATTGTTATTTATATATTTGTATTTGCTTGTTTGCTGTGCTTGTTCAGTTGCTTTTGTTTCTGAGTCATTTGAACAAAGAGAGCTCGTTTGCTCAGTAATGAAGCTTTAAAATATCCTAAAATACTCATTTACTCCCAAAACAAATCAAAATTACCGTGAGTTCATCAGGAGGTACTTTGCTTTGATTTGATTGCCTTTTAGATTTTTGTGCTATTCCAGATCATTTTTTTTATTCAATAGAATTGCTTCAGTAGTTGTTTATGTTTCCATATTTTCCTGGAAGCTATTCTAGATTGAAGTGTGGAGAGTCATACTAACACTTCATTGGAAGGGCTGTATTTCAAGCGACCAATTAAGATGTGAGTTTGATATAGTACAAAAATTCTGCACTTTAAATAAAATTGCCAACATTCATTCTTACCCTTCAAACATCATGGTCATGCCCTAAAATAAAAACAAGTCAGAATGTAAGATTTTGTATTTAAGCAAACTGATAAACCTATAAACATCAACAAATTAGTTTATAAGATTTTTAAAAAATTATCTGATCAAAGTGTTTTGTTTAAAGCTGACTGTGGGGCAAGAGTTAGAATTGGGTAATTTTGTAAGTCATTATCAAAACATGAGTAAAGATGTATATGTAGCCTCACGTTAAAAAGTAAGCACTTTTTCCTCTGGGAAAATTTTAATTAGATTCATATCATCATGCAGGAACATATCTCCTCTTTTCATTTGTGTTCTCTCTTTCTCTCTCCACTTACCACTCCATAAGAAGAATTGCAGGTTTGGCTGGTACTTTTCTAGATGCTTTGCTCTTACAGAATATCTGAATTTACCCCAAACAGGACTACAGGATAGCATCAAACATCACAGTATATGCTGGTTTAAACTGCACACTCCCTTTCCCTCCTCTTTTATGCATCTCAAGTTCAAGTTTTAAAAGCTGTATGTATATTACAGCACTCAGACTGCAGGCTGTCTATGAGCTACAACATGAACTATCCAGATTATTTGATTTGGGGTGGAGTGTATCTACCATAGGCCATTGTATGCTCTAACATAGAGACTCAGACATATCAATCTTCCAGTTTAGGCTTTAAAATGGAATCTTATTTTTTTTTCTTTACCAAAACAAATAGTAGCAATATCACATTGGAGCCCAGTGGCACTTTCACTTAAGTGTGAATTAAAAAAGTGTAAGGAAAACATAGAAACAATACTTCCCTTTCAGTTTTCTCTGTGTTCTGACTTTTCTGGTCTTGCTGCAAAGGATGGTAAATAAGACTCAAAAAGAAAATTTCTCTATGCTAAGAGAAAATGTTTTGCTTCTTAGTTAATTTTTAACACAGTCAAAGGCAAAGCTGGTGTGATCATTAAAAAAAAGAATCATAAAAATAGTTAATGAATTCTTTGTCACATGGTTGTTTATAAATATAAGCAAATTCTTTAAAATGTTTTGTATTTCTCACATAAAAAGTCAACCACTTCACAAATTAGCAGTGTTCATGCAGGGGAGGGATTTAATGGACCTTATAGTCTATATATCTTACATGTCATTTAGAAACTTTTATTTTCACATGTGAATAGTTTATTTGATAAGGGACTGCTGAGAAACTGTTAACTGTTATACAGTGTACCTTCCATCCTGTATGGAAATCTTCTCTTGTGCAGTCATAAAAAGCCTTAAAAAAATCTTTTAACTTGTTAAACTTCCTTGAACTTAACTACTCAACTTTAAATATTAGTATTCTGAAATAAACTTGATATATTTCTGAAACACTTTTTTTGTTTAATTGATACAATTCTGTAATGACCAAGCTAATACACAGTGACTCTATGTTACCTGAATTCTCTCTTTCTGGCCTGGGGCACCATTTGGCTGCATACAACAAACCTGCCCAAACCTACAGCATGAGAGCCAGAGCAACACATGGAAACACTGTGCTGGCTTTACACAGACTCCCAGCAAGAGAGAGAGGTCTTCTAGATGTGCTTAGCTACCAAGCTTTGATAGAGGAGTCATTTGTGGATAGCATACTTTTCCATCATGAAATTAGTTTTCAGATCTTTTAATATCACTGATTCATCAACTGGAGCAACAGAATATTATTTTGCTGTAGCAAAATATTTCAAAACAGCCAAGGAATATATTTGCTAAAGAAATCAGGATGAAATGCAACAAAATATCACGTAGAATGACAATAAAAAATTTAAAAAATAAACTGTGATACTATAATATGTAAATATAATAATTAAAAATAAACCCTCAACTTTTCATCATTTTGTAGAGATCAGATAACTAAGGAGCAAGCTCTCACTGTACTTACTTAAAGTATTTTTAATGTGATTTAATTCTACTCATTACCAAGGAAGTTTGAAGTTTAAAACCTCACTGAGACCTTCTTGACAAACATGTTGGCAAATGGCAAAGGAACGAAACCAGCTATGGGTACAGTGTTTAAATGTTCATGGAGAGACAAAGACTTTTCAACCAGCTGATGATATTAACCCATACTGTTTGCTTCAGAAGATGCCTTTTCAGTGAAAGGCTCCTTATTATCTCAGAATGCTGTTTTCGCTGAGCTGAGGTATACATATCCATTTTACACTCTCTGTGCCTCCTGCTTAGAAAATTACAAAAGGACTTTACTTTGATCTGATGCAAAATGAAAGCAAGTGACAAACTCAGTCAGGAAATGAGACTTCTATTTTCCAGGTAGCCTTAGGTCTCAGGAATCAATACACTGTAAGCTGTATTATGTGTCTTAAAGTCAAGGGGAAAGTATATGTGCTAGAAAAGTAAGAAAAAACTTCTGCCGGAGTCTCCTCTCATTTTATTGCTGCTAAATTAAATTCCTTTAAAATTAAACTCTTTGTTAAATACTATCAGCACAAGAGAAAAGAGAATCAGGACCTTCTGTTACAGAGGCTGAAGAATCTATAATTAATTACTCTATAAAACTTTTTATATTTGCCAGTGTCTGGAATGTGTTGGATGTCATTTGGCAGATTTTTAATTTAATGAGTCTTTCACCTACTCATAGCACAAAATTTTGTAAAGCAAAAATGGCAGCTGCCTAGGCAAGAGAACATAGACATCCCCTTTAAACAATTTGAGTTGATGTGTTGAAATAATAAGAAATAATAATAATAATAGAATAATAATAGAATAGGAATATAAAACAGGATGAATAATAATAAGGCATAAATAAGAAATAATTTTAATTGTGATGCAAGAGTGCTTATACAACAACATTAGAACAATCCATGCTATCTTCCTTAGGAGATATTTGTCCATGAAGTGAAAAGCAAAACATGTCAGTGGGTCACCAATTGGTAGGAAATGCAAATTAAAGTACCCAAGAACACAGTAGTAGTATATCTTAAAGAGGTCTAACTCTACAGGTAGATAAAAAGAGATCACAAAGACTTTGGCAGTGGAAAGTGTATCAATGGTAGTTGTTCATGGATAGAATCTCTTTTTTTCTTTTTTATCTTAATGGGTGGATAGTCACTGGTGCAAAATTAAATGTGTGATTGCCATTTGATAGTGGGGACAATTGAAAAATGCTGAAATCAGTCCAATAGGAATAGTGCTGGACTTTGCACCAATACAGTCTCTACACCAGTATGGTCTTCTCTAAATATAGTGTTGTAAGAATGTGGCTGGAGTATCTAAAATCTGAGAGTATGTGAAAATTATTGTTTTGAGGTGCTCATATGAAATGGTGATGAACACAGAAGTAACATGCTTCTTCTCTCTCAGCAATATTCTTGAACATCCATTCCCTGCATATCTTCTACATAGTCAGTGTCAGCACATTTTTTTCCATGCTGGACTTAGATATTCTTAAATTTCTTGCAGAACATTGATCTCTCATGCCTAAAACATTGTAAATGAGGCATTATTTCCTAAATAAAATACATAATTTCATTAATATAAAATATTTGAATATTAAAGTGTAAAAAAATTTGCATACTGTGTATTTATTAATAAAATTTTTACTTTGTCCAAACTACTGCAGGTTTTGGGACTTTTTTTACTTGGTTTTGTTTTTAGTACATAACTAAAAAGCATAGGTAGACGCATATTGCAACATTATTTGTTTCTTCAAATAAATTACTTGCAAATGTGTTTATATACTGGTCAAATCATGCATTTAACATAATATTCCCTTGTATTTGAAATCGTTATGCAAAATTAGCCATTATTTCTTTACCTGTAGAGTATTAATTTCTTATGTTCTCAAAATCACATATTAGCATCTGCTAATTGAGACTTGAATTATCCGTGTGGATTGGATAAAGAATACTTCAGTTTCATTTTGCTTGCAGTTGAAGTCTAGCCAAGTGCAGGTTAAGTGTGGCAGACTTCTGCTTAAATGAATCAGAGGACATATAATCAAGAATATATGTGGTGTTACTCTGGTTGAGAACATTCTTAGAACAGGTGAGAAATACATTCTCTCCTAGGCAAAACACCAAGGAATATCAAGCCTCTCTCAGATTATTCCAAAATAAGTTATTTGGAGGGTGATTGTTGCTGATAACCCAAAGCTGAGATGTTATACAGATCAGTATTGATTCAGATCATGGCATAGGTACCTATAACTTTTGCTTACTAGCTCTGATTTCCAATGTAATATCCAAAGTGCCACTGCTCTCTTTAGTCACTGAACCAGTCTGGGAATTTGGTTTGAAAGCTATAACAAAATAACAGAAGAGATAATGTCTGAGGTTTTGCTCTTGTAGGTTGACATAAGCAAAACTCTGTATTTCAGCTCTATGCTTTAATACATTCTTATTAAGCTCTGCATTGGTGCAGCCTCACCTTGAGCTTTGCATGCAGTTTTGGAGTGTCACAATACAAAAAATACAGTAGGTTATTAGACAGTATTGAAAGAAGGGTCATGAGGATGGTGAAGGGTCTGGAGGGGAAGCTGTATGAGGAGGGGCTGAGGTGACTTGTTCTGTTCAGCCTGAAGGAGACTGAGGGGAGACCTCACTCAGTTACAGCTTCAGTGAGAGGGGAAGAGGAGGGGCAGGCACTGATCCCTGCACTCTTTTGACAAGTGACAGACCTCAAGGAAATTACATGAAGCTAAATAAGGGTAGGTTTAGGAAAAGGTTTATTATTCAGAGGGTGTTTGGGCATTGGAACAGGCTCTCCAGGGAAGTGGTCACAGCACCAAGCCTGTCTGACTTCAATAAACATTTGCTGTCAGGCACAGGGTGTGCCTCTTGGGGTGTCCTGTGTAGGGCCAGGAACTGGACTCAATGATCCTGATGGGTCCCTTCCAACTCAGCATATTCTATGACCAGTTTCAAAGTAACACCACTTAACCCTGAATTAAATTATTGGCTTTGTATATGCTTGGATTCAAAACACAGTAGCTTTTGTGAATATGGAAGCACACACTGTGCAATAGAAATTAAGTGTAATTTTTGATTTCATACTGCATACTCCATACCCTTGCATAACTCATAATTTCCAAGCTTTTCTGGAAATTTTCCTAGTGCATGATAGGCATGCAAATAAACAGCTTTTAGCTCTGAATTGGTTTGTTTCATATTCAGATTATGTGTGTGTGCATACATTTATAGTACATATTTTATGATTATGGTTTTATTTATATATATTTACATTTATACTCATATTATTTATAAAAATACATCACAATTTCTGTCTAAATTGGTCTAAGAATGAAAGGGAAATATAGCAGGAAATAATCTTATTTTTACTGTTAAGGTCTGATATAGGCTATACAAAATCAATTAAATGGTTAGAACTACATCAGGAGGTTAGTTTAGCTCAAATGTAAATTATTACCCTGCAGTTAAGGTGTGCTCATTGGCACTGTGAATAATACCATTTTCAGTATTTTAGCTTTGTGAGAGTTAGAGCTAAATCATATCACTTGTAATGAAAGATAAGTGGGTTGATGAAAATCCTCTCTTCTGAGATTAGGGTGACAGTAAGTTTTTGAACTAAAACACTCAGGCTCTTGTGTCTAGCTAAACAAACTCTGATTCTCTGTCTACCACTTTTCTTGAATGAAGCATGGAGATATTAATCTAGTTCAAAGGATTGACAGGAGAATTAATTACTTGGTAGTGTCTGAATGCCTGAAGGTGGAGGGACCTGCAATAATGTTGTAAATAATGCCTATTGCAATACTTTCACTAGAATTGTTAATTATCATCTTTGGCTTGGCCAAGACATTTTTCATCTCTTAAGCTGAGAAGTCTTATTTGCAGACTTGACTGAACCTTTACCATGATCTCAATTGCTATGCTAACTGAAGCAGCACATTTAACAGAACCAGTTTTTCTCAGCATAAACAAAATTCATTATCTTTGTGTATTATCTCAGCCTTTTACTTCCACTCTAACAGTCTTAGAATTTGGGATCCAACTCTGCAGGTCACTGCACAACAGGGGCAGGCAAACTTTCCTTCAAAGACTGTCAAAAACAGGATAGAACCAGACTCATGAGCTGGCTGGTAGCTGTAGATAAAATTAGCAGAGGATGGAAAATCACTTGCTTGTAGCTGTTTGTAGGAATGATGGATTTATTCATAGTATCAGCTTCTGCTCCCTTGCTGTTTTGCTCGTGCCTTGCTTAAATAAGCATAGGGCTACTTAAGTGAGATCACACAGACTAACTTTGGAAGATGCAGCAAGATTTCCTTCAGTTAGCATTTCCTTATAATGCCTTAGCTAGCTGTTCCTTTGCAAAAAAGCAGAGGTTTAAAGTCTCACCCACATGCACTTATGGGAAATTATTTGGTACTGCCAGGAGAACAGTCCCCGGAGTTCATTTACAAATTCTACTAAACGAGGTTGATGGGATCCGTTTTGTCTTTTTCATGGTTCTTGAACTTTCAGGTTCTGAGGGAAAGTTATGTAAGATACTGAACATCAGTGTTTAGAGCTAAACCACTGCTGAGCATGAAATATATGTGAAGGAGACAAAGAAATCAGCACAGACTTTTACAGGCTGAAGATAAGGATTCTTTCAGAATATTTTAGAAAATGTAAAAAATTTTCCCTTTCAGGAAGTGATTGCATAGGTAATATTTTAAAGATCTCTTTCAGTTATTCTTGACTATGTCACCAGAGTAAGCAACATTTTATATTATTATTACTTAATATTACTTTCCTTTATACAGTGACTATATACTGGTTTTAATTAATATGTGTGCTGCTAAGAAGCCAATTAAATCTTATAATAGTGGAAATAATGTATGGACTTCTTTTTTTCCTGAAGTATCTCAGATATTTTTTTCATTAATACAGTATTTTGACTCTGCTAACAAATAAAAGTTGTGAAACCAGACAAAACATTTTTTTTTCTGTTAGGATGATTGAGGACTTGGAGGCATTCAGTAGGGGCTCACATTTGGAGAGGATTTTTGACACTGGTCAAATTCAGCAACATAGTGGAATCACATCTATAAAATATGTGTCAGTTAATAAAAGATTAACTCAACTGAAAATATTTTTCTTAAAAGTGATGTGATAAGATTGATTACAGATATTCTACTTATGGAACAAAGCGATTTTCAGAGCAACAATCAACAGTTTAGTTCTATGTAAATAGCATGAAAGAAGTTTTATATTAATGGATGGGAATATGCAATTCTTTGTCTTGGAAGCTAATAAGAAATAATTCTACACCATAAGACACATTTTCAAAGCACTGTCTTAAAAATGTTACATAGTTTCCTCCATATAATTTCTATCACATTTTTTCTTTTGTGTCCATCTTCCTTTTCTGTTCCTTGGTAATTTTATTATCTTTGTTTTGATATGACCTTGCTTTTCCCAATTATTTTTTATCATTCCTTTTTCCCTCATCTCATTGTTACTTATCCTTTAAATTGCAGTACTTCCTGGAACAGGGGCTCTCAAACTCCACGAGTCATGATCCCTCTTAGGCTAATTAGAATAGTTGTGTAAACCGAAATGTGGTTGCAAGTCTGGAAATGACCCCAGAAATGAGAATGGAAATGGGGATTATAAGCCCTGAAGTGGAGCCAGAAGCAGAAGAGTTTTCAGAACATTAGCCAAAGGGCAAAGTAATATGTATACAACCCTATTCTGCAGAGTCCTGAGGATTCTACAGGGGAATAATTATCAGAAAAAGACAAAAGTGAGAGATGATGCAAACAAATAGTAAAAAAGGAGGCAATTTGGAGAACAAAAATAATAAAAAGTATAAAAATGAGAGATTCTTGGCCAGTTAAGAAAAGCTTTTCTTTTTTAGCCTCCACTTTCTTCTTGAACTCTTGCTCCCTCTTAAAATTGTCACTAAGTACTTCAAGCTTTCAAATGTTCTTCTCTCTGCCCTCTCAGGTTGCAGCTTTTCTCCATGCCTTTGTGAAGAAAAACAAGGCTGGATGGTGTGGGAGGGAGCTTGCCTTTCAAACAGTGCAGTGTCTTCTGCTGATGCACTGGCAGCTATTAAACTGCCTACCCACTTCTCTACTAAGCCATGTTTTCATAGGGCAATACAGGCCATCTCAGGTCAGGCACCACACTGCCCTGCAGTAACAAAACTCACTTCAAAGAAAGAGAAAAAGGATGCTGACAGCTGACACTGTGGCTCTTTTATGGGAAAAGGCAAGATAAGGGATCTTGGAGTTCTGTAAGAAATGGCAGAAACTTTGGATCCACCACTGAGTTTAATATAAGAGGTTAGACTACTTTTGCCAGAGTATTTGATGTTTTTTTTTTTGTCTAGTAGACATGACATAGAACATTCATGACTGCAATCTTCATTTCTTTCCTAGCTGGAATTTGCAGCATCACCTGGACAAAATACTGAGCAGATTGTTTACAGTTCAGTGACTATTCAAAGATAAAATTTGCTAATCAGTTTTTTAAGGGTAAATCAGAAGAGACATGAAGCAAGGTTTAGAGTTTTGATCATAAATTCTTTATATGTTTCAAATTTGAAATGAACATCTTAAGAAATACCAGAGACTCATATAAAAATAAGAGATTTCCAGCAGAGAATAGTGCATGTATTTTTATCTTATGTATTATGTATGTGGTTTCTCTATTTGTCTTTGTTAAATTTTCATCAGGTTAATATTATTGGAATCAGTAAAACTGACACATCTAACAGAAAAATGGGATGAGAAAAGCATTTTTCCTTGAAGAAAGCTCAGAGTGGTTTGCTCAGGATCTCATAGCTGTGCTGTTGATTTTTCTCTCTTCAGTCTCACTTGCTTTCCTTCACATTATTTATTTATATAGCTCAAAAAAATAAAAGGTTAATTTGGGAGAAATCAGTACAAGCTTTCAAATCAATACACTGAGATGAAAGACACAGTAGCAAACATGTCGTGTAGTTTACTTCCATTTGGTGTGGCTGTCTAGAATGAAATGAATTATTTCCCAATAAATGAAACAGCTTCAAGGATAGAAACACACTGGGTCTAAGTGACTTACTGAAGTGTATGTGCTATGGAAAAATTAATGGAGCACCATACAAATTAGGTGGGTAAAAGTGAGTTTTGTTGTCTGCAGGTATACCTTCCTTGCAGGAGGAGATGAGGAGCACACCCATCCTCAGTCTATCCACTGTCATGCTTGAAGTGAACTGTGAACACTGGAAGGGAAAAGGTCTTGTGTAAACAGCAGAGAATGAGTGTGAGGACTATTTTATTGGACCTTCTAGGGCTTCACACTCTGTTAGCAAATATAGTTTGAGAGCATTTAATCTGGGAGCTGTTCCAGTCAGTTAACAAATGCCTTGCAAGGCTGTGAGAGATTCATTGTTGTATCCTGACATATGACGTACGGCTTCAATAACTGCACTGGACACACAGGGTGATGATCTCTCACCTTTCTGAACAATGACACTGCTACACTAGTATTTCTCTTCAAGAAAAGCTCATAAGTAAAATTCCCAGTGGAGCAAGAAGTTACATTAATCATGCATTTGCAAACAGAGTCATAGTGGTAGCTCATCACAAATGTGGTATTTCCTCTCTCTATGTTCCTTTTGGCTTTGACATCTAGCACAGAAATTAGTCTGGCTACACAGTTTTTATTGCTGATCATTCCATGCCTTATCAAGGAGCCACTTTTGAGCTCTGGAAATACTAACTCTCCAAATATGATATGCAGTGCTGTGTTTATTCACGTATTTTGCTTAAGATTAATGTGCATTTTAACAAGTAAAACTTGTGAATTTTGCCTGCTAGTTCCTAGCCCGGGTGCTTTTTACCATTAACTAGCAAAGTGGAGAGGCTCACTGGGATAGGCAGTCAGAAATTACTGGGCTGAGATCAAAATACTGAAGTTGTAAACAGGAGAAACATGGCAGCTCCCTATCCCTGGGAGCTGTGGCAACTTCCCTACTCAGTGATGCCTGTCCAGTGGGTGAAAGCTCACTGAGCATCATGCCAGAATGCATCATCACAGCATGTTAGATCCCATTTCTCTTTATGTGCATTAACCAACTGCTTTATAATTACAGACTGTGTATATCCTACTTGGAGAGTAGTTTATACCTGCCTAAAGATGCCCAAGCAACCTGGCCCAGGAGAAGCGTGGAAACTAGGGTGAGAGAGAAAAGCAATAAAAACTCAGACATGCAGTGAAAGCACATACAACCACATACAGTTGAGTTTACATCAGTTTACTGATTTTAAGATGCCAAAACATTTCAAACTATGCTAAAATTATTTATATAGATAACTATAAATAGGGTAGATGCCTCAGTTGTTACAGTTTCACATTGAGGTTGCTTAGGTTCCAGAAAAAGTCCCTACATATATAAATACCTTGGTCTTGACACTAGAGAGCAACTTGACTGTATCAAAAGTAAGTTCTGCCAGACTCTTTTAAACTAAACATTTTTCTTTCTTTCTTGAAGGAAAAACAAATATTTTTCCTTGTAATTGAAGTTTAAACCTGTCTTTTCACAGGAAGGATATAGAGATTTCCCTTTTGCTCTGGCCCTGTGATCAGACAAGAAACGTGAGATAAATTTGTATCAGTGGATAGGAGTTCAAATCTTCATGTGTTACATCCAAATATCTTATTCTAAGGTGGTAGTACTAAAAAGTCAACACTAAAAAAAAAGTTTACAAAAGAAGTTCTTGAATGTCATAAGAAAGCGTATATTGAAAGCAAAGGTGATGTATAAAAGTCTGGCCATCAAGTCTAATGAACATTCACTATGTTCATCTGAGGACTCATGGGTTCCAGTTCATTGCATGTGTTTGGTATTTTATCAGTGCCTTTGTAAGGTAAAATGGAAAAGCAACCCTTAAACTCAGCACCAAAAACTAAGCCACTCCTTAAAACTGATTTAGACATACTCCAAAGGAAGTTCAAAGAAGTACACTAATCAAAGAGTTATTGGGATTGCAATATCCAATGAGATAAAGCTAGGTATTAAGTTAATGTATTTTCATGGTCTGACTTTTCAGCTGCTATGTGGGGGAAATGTCAGCTCCACCTACCACTCTACTTCTGTAGTAAGCACTGTTTGGTTTTCATTTGAAAGAAATGTTAAAAGCACCTTATAGGAGGTGGTTTTACTCTGAAATCCAAGTGGTGGGAAATGTTCAGACTCTGGAAGCTATTAGATTAACTCCCTGGTGAATCTTCAACTCTTTACTGTCTTACATTGTTTTCAGATTGGTAATATAAATCTGTGATTATGTAATCAAATTCCTGTTTGGGGATTTTTTTCCCCAGATTTCTGAAAACATTTTTGGGAGAGACAAAATTATTATATATGTCCATATTTCTCAGGCACCCAAACTTTCTTGGAACTTTTCCAAAAAAGTTGTCAAGTCTTATTCTACAGTGGGATCTTGCCCAGTCAGCAGCCCATAGGCACTTATAAGGATGAATTTTGGCCAAGGAAGTGATTTATCAACATCAGCAGTGCTGACTGATTCTGTAATTGCATCAACATCATGATTAGAAATGAATGAAAATGTCCCAAAGTAAATATCTTTTGCTGATTCAGTATTTAATAGTGCTCTCATTTTTTTACCTGTTAAAAGTAATTCCAGGTATTACATTTTTCCAATACCACTTTCTCTCTAGTGCTCCTGCATTTTCCTTACTAATTTTTCTACCTCAGAGTCTAAGTGAATGGCAATTTTTTTGAGAGCCTGTAAGGTGAGCATAGTATAATTTAGATCAGAATTAATAAAAGATATAGTTCTTTTTCAATAATTTTGTATGTGATTCACATCAGCTAAGTTTAAATGTCTGCAGTCATGACAACTACATCTGCTCTGATCACCTCTGACTCAGTAAATAGCTAAGCCACCTGAAGTACTTTACATATGTGGGATAACTATAAAATGAAAATTACTTGAAAGTACCAATTTCTTCTCACTCACTATAAATAGAATATAATGTGACAACCTCAAATACAGAAATCTACTTTTGCCCAGAAATATTTCACATTCTGTGCCCTAGACAAGAGGGTCTAGTATTAAGGAACTGTATAGCTCTAAAATGATCCTGTATGTTACAACTCAACCATTTTCATATTCTCTTGTTTAGTTAAGGGGATAAAGTAATTTAGCAAGGTGAATTTAGAACAAGCGTAGGAAGGGCAGTTACCATATTGTTCCACAAACATTCTCAGATTCTGATTAACCCCCTGCTTATTATACAGAAAAACAAACAAGTAACCAAACTAGTTTCCTTGTTAGTTGCCACCATTTTCATTGCTCATAAATTAATTTATTAGGAATATCATGTCATTCAGGTTCATATTAACAATAAATACAAATATTTATTACCTGTCCGACCCGTTCTAGTCCTGCATATCTTCCTGTTTACTGTTCAAGGTGAAAAATTAATGTTTAATTTTGTTCTTGAGTACTTAATTATCACAGCAGGGAGCTTAGGTACTTGACTCAAGGCTGTGGATTTCAGTGTCCTAGGAACAGAGATGAATATGCATTCCCAAACTGTTAACTGAGCTAATTATATTTTCTTTCCCAGAAACTGGGTAGGTAAACATTTTCTGAGGCTGATGGAGTCCCAGGTACTGTTGTGGAGACTACATAAGTACTTTAGGTAGAACAAAATCGTTATTATCCTGTCAATAAAGGACTTTCATATCATATTAAAAATGTCTCAGTGGACTAAAGATAGTGACTCTGGACAGTCATAAATCACCTTTTGAATAAAAGGGTTACCTTTGCATCAACTGTATGAGAAATAAGCACTGTGTATTGCTGTTGGTCATCCCTGTCCAAGACATGAACAGCACTAATGAGGTCTGGAAGAAGTTACCTCTGGCTCTAGTTAAATTATCTCTGCTAGTTTGCAGTTTTATAAAAGAGAATATGCAGTGAAAAGAGGTATGTTGTGTTTCATCCACCTTTACTGTGCCTACAGGAACAATGAATACAATTTGGGAAACTAATTTTCTTTGTATTAAGAAAAGATAATTTTTTGTTTCTGTTTACCCTGTAGAAAATCACTGGGGATCATGTAATAAATCATGGTGGGATCATGTAAATAATAACAATAATAATAATTTTTTAAATAGTGTTAGATTGTCATTTTTGGTTTGTTTGTTTAATTTAATTTAGTTTCATTTTTGTGCCTTTTTTGTTTGTTAATTTTCTTGGGGGCAGGGAGGAGTTTAGGTTTGTTTTATTTGTTTTTTTCTGGAGTGAATTGTCATAGTATGAGCTCCTGCAAAGAGAATGCCAGCATACACAGTTCACATAGTTCACATGCTGCAGAAAAGGAAGGATGGGAATTCAAAGACTTTTGAATGCTCCTAAAAATCACTGAATTAAAAGTCACAAAGTCTGTTAAGAGCCAGGACAAGGACTCCCAAGTGGCCCCTAAAAGCTTTTTAATCTTTAGGCTATGGGATGCTCATCTGCTTTCCTCTCTGCTTGAATGAAGCATTACTTGCAACCCATTTGTCTCTCAAAAAAAAAAAAAAAAAAAAAAAAATCCACTCAAGAATCTTCAGCAGCATCTTGGTTAAGGCCACAGGTAAAAATGCAGCTTTAATGTCTGCACTGACTGGAGCACTTAGTTTCAAGCTGCCAATGAAATAATTTAATATCTAGTTTAATACACAAAGCAACACAGTATATAACCAATGTATATTGTTATAAAGAAAACAGTAAGAAAGTTCTTCACAGTCAAAGGGCAGACTTAGCTTGCTGTGTGTGAAAAGGTCACCAGATCCCTATTTAACACTCTGGACTGGCTGAGCCAAGTGCTGACTCAAGCCATTATGTTTTGATGAGGCAAGTGTGGTTCTAGAGTGCCTACTACTGGATCAAAATACTTTGGCCACATGGCCATTTTGTCAAGCTAGTTTACAAGCTTTTGAAGGAAGAACTTTTTTCTTTGCTGGCCTTATGCTGGGTAAAATATCACCTGTCTGTACCACTCTATTTTTATGCTGCTTCAGGTGTCATCTGCCAACTTACAGCAAGCATAAACCTTGGTTAAAAGTATGAAGTCAGCATAAAATTCCCATCATCTGCTCTGATTACTTGAACAGAAATACATTCCTGTGCTCCAAGATGATCTGCAGGGCTTTGTGATCCAGCAATAGATGTAGTATGAAATTATTATGAAATGCCATAACACAGATGACTACCAGACTACACCTTCATATATCTGTGTATTTTAAATCATATTCTCAGGTATGGGTTCAGGAACATATTTTGTCTAGCAGGTCAGAAAGTAAAATATCATGCATCCCGACAACACAGTTCACTGTCAGTTAGATGAGGTAGAGTTTGTGGGGTTGTATTATAAATGGGATCACTAAAATGACCTGGATGAGGTTTAAAAAAAAATAAAATCCTTTTTACTGTTGCTGTTGTAAAGCTCCTTTTTTACTTTTTTTTTTTTTTTTTTTTTTTTTTTTTTTTTTTTTTTTTTTAAATCCAGTGAGCCCATTTAGAATGTTCTCTGCACACAGCTGCAGAGACTGAGAAAACTGCATACTGCTTTGTAGGCTAAAAATAGATGACTGTGAGAGAGGAGGGAGCAGAAAGTTCTTAGAGGTTTTACTGCTAGAGGAAAGCATCAATGAACACCACCCTTAGACTCCTAATTCAGGTTTATGATTTTCACTTTCTAGGCTGGATGTCTAACTTTCAGAGTTTCCAGCACTTAACATGATATATGTTCAAGTCTCTTAAGTTTTTTATTGTCTCTAACTCTTGTTCCCTGTATCTGTAGTATAATTTTTAATTGTTTTAATTTAACCCACCTATGCCTGTGGTACCTATGGAGAGAGAAAGATTAGAAGGAAATAACTTATATACCCACTTATGATAACAAAGGTTTCAAAACTGTAACAACATGCTATATATTTTCACAGGAAAGTTTACAAAAGAAAGTAGAATTCTTACTTTGTTTATTTGTTCTGTATATCAATCCCTTTTAAAGATGATTTTATTATAGGTTGGACCTGCAATTCATTCCTCTTCTACAATTATTCATGTACTGAAGCTGAAAAAAACATACTAATACATGTTACTTCAGGCCCAAATATATTTTTTGAAGGGGTTTCTTTGGTAAATTGATTAGGTACTCAGTGTACTCCAACTCTTCAAAATTGATTGAGCAACTGCTTACGCTTCAGATACTGACATACTTTAGTATACTGCATATTTTTAATTAAAAATTAAATTCAGAACCTTAGGCAAGATAGATAATATTCTGTTATTGCCATTTGGTGTAATAAATCATGGCTCATAATTTGTATTAAGGTATGAGACAGATACAGGCAATTTTTAACAATCTACATCGTCCCTTTTTTCACACTACGTCTATTGAAATGACACCTGACATGTTGACACCTGAAAAGGTGCTACTTTCAGTTCCACTAAACAATGACATTTTCCTTATATTTTCTACATGGCAAAAAATGTTTGGCAGTAAGTATTGAGATTGCTTCCCCATCACACCGCTCTAACCAATTTTATGACAATTTGCAGTGTTTTCATTAGACAAAAAGGATGCTGGATACGAACCCCTTCAGACACAAGAGGGGCTTGAACACTTGTGCACTGCATCCTAAAGAGGCACCCTGACCACTGAAAACAGGGAACTGTGGCCAATATCACGTTTAAAGGATGGGCATATAGAGCTTTTGAAAAATTATGAGCTCCACTTAGGTGATTATAGGCCTTTACCAAGGACAAGATGATTCTTGTCACTTAAATAGACCAAGACACCTAAATGCTGAAAAGAAGTGGTCTTTAAGCTTTTTTGTCTGGCAACCTCTGGCAAGCATTCTCTTCTTAATGCTGTAACAGTTACAGTGCATCATGCCCTCCTACTTCTGATGCACTTGCTTTACAAATTTTAATCTACACCTGAAGTTTAATAAAAGGGGAGACTTTAAGGGAATTATAATAGGCCCCAGATGGTGACACAGAAGAGATGGCAATCTTTCCTGGCATCCACAGGTTTCCAAGTTAACTCTAGAATGTTTTCCCTTTGCTCAGCATTTTTAAGCTCATAGTTTCTGCATTTTCAAGCGTATAAAATAATACATCTGTTATAATTTTTTTTTTTTGTTTAGTTATAGATTGGGTTGGAGTATGTGAATATTTGAAGAGAAGAAGTTATTATTCAATTATATAGCAAATTCATATCTACAGTATGAGGATTTGGTTAGATGCTATTTTTTTAGCTATATAACACATAAGTTATATGTTTCATGAAGTATTAGCATAAAGTCTTAGAGGCTCAAGATAACCTGTTTCCATATTTTCTCCACAACTTTAAAGAAAAGCCGTCTCACCTGAAAAGTAAATTGATAAATTATTTTTGGTTTTATTTTCAAAACTTCCTCTAATATCATGCCTACCTTCTCCTGCAGGTAGAACAGAACCAGAGACAGCAAGCTGTGATTATTCCTCCCATTTCATGTTTACTCTCTATTTTTTTTCATTAACAGTAGTCCTACCGTTTCCTGTATTTGATCTCTACTCCTATTCAAATAGAAAAGTGAAGAAGAAAGCATTCAGTTAACAAACCTCTGTTAATCAGCATTGCTTTCATTTGCTCTGAATCTCCATTGCCACTCCTCAAACTCTTTGTGCCTTTCAGATCATAAGCTGTGCTGGGTGAGCTATTTATCTGTGTTTATACAGCACAGAGCACTATCCCCACTGAGGCCTTTGGGTGCTACCATCCCACAGTAGTCTCATGTTCATTAGAAAGAACAAAGACAGGTTTATCTTGGAAAAATTAAAGGAATGCATGATATAGGTCAGGTTTGGGCCTCTGAGCCATCCTTTCTCTTAAAGATTGATACTTTTTACTTTATAGATTTTGAATAGTTTTTGAGCTTTTGGGTGCTAAAGGGGCTTACATCAGTAATTTAAATGTCTCTGCTTCTCAACACAGATTTTTGTAGTTTTTAAACAGCAGTTATCTATCTAAAATAAAAAGCAGTATTTCACCATCTCTTCTTTTACTGAATCTTCCTATACTAGCTTGCTGTACTTAGCTGACAATGATCTATAATGCAATGCTCAGGCTGAGGTAGTTTAAGGGATGAAGAAGGTTGACTTGGCCTCAGCTACATTGAGGTGTGATATGGTCAGGGAATAAATTCTAAAACAATACAGAAGCCTTAAGATAAAATCATATTTAAACAGGGTCAAACTTAAATGTTATTCAGTAGGTGGCCTACTAATTAGTCCAAGAAGGAGGGAAATATGTTCAGGCAGGAGGCCAGGAGGAAGCAGTACCATTTTCACACTGAAAACACTCAGACAAAAATCTCTAGCTCTGGACTCTATTTACAGGAGATATTTATGCATATCATATGAGGAAAACCCCAAAAGCCAATCCAACAAAAAAACAAAAAGCAAAAACCAACCAACCAAACAAAAAAACCCACATAACCACAAACAAAATCAGCAAGCAGAGCACTTGCTCAGCACAAATTTCCCACATTCTGGGGTACTGCTCTTCTTGTTAGAATAGTGAGCTCATATACACAGCAGTACTCTCCACTACTGAATAATGATCATTTAAGTGGCCAGGTTTTGATCTTCTGAACCTGAACTGAATGGAACATCTTGCAGTTTGACAAGATGCTGACAAGTACTTCTGTGTTTCCTGTTGATTTTGTTCCACGTGGCTCCTCTCAGTATTGGGAAATGAGCCTTTCATATCAGTGCTGCTTTAAGTCCTATAACATGCTACATATTCATTCTAAATATCACATTGGTCCATGAGGATAGCACATGAAGGCTTGTGTCAACTTCATGAAATCACATCTAGAGCTGTAATATTCCTGTCCTTATGCTCTTCACAGAACAATCAGTTGAGTGTTCTGAAATGGTGCATGAGCCAGACACCTTCACCAAATTGAAAACTGAAGGAGGCAGCTTGAATTGGGCTCTCAATTACGTATTTTTTTTAAATGCTCAATGATGGAAAATCTGCTTCTGCTGTTAATTATTCTCACTATTAAACCCTGTGCTTTCTCATGTTTTTGCATTTGTATGAGTTCAGTTTCCTGCCCTTGGTTCGTGTTATATTTTTCTCTGTTTCATTAATAAAAGCTTTAGTGCTTTCTACTCATGAAAATAGTTTTGCCCTGAGAGAAACTGTTTTCTTATGTCAAAAAAGCTGTTGTAATTTTTAAAAATTCAGGAGAATAGTTTAATTGAAGTGTCCGAAATGTAGACCAAACTCAAATGCAATTGGACTTCACAATATAAGAAAAAATACTGAAATATTGTGTGTAGATTTTTGGCTGATGGAATTTTTGTAATCTTTTATTAATGTAATGATGGTACTTCTAAATCTTCAGCTCATTACCAAAATTTTTAATCACTTTTCATTCTCTTAACCTTATTTTTTTTCCCTCCACTCCCTGAAATGCACCTGTAATTCTTGTCACTCATTGACTTAGTAACAACACAAGTTTTTTCAAATTCTTGCTATTAATTTTTAAAGCTTCTTCCTTTGTGGTGGACAAAAGTTGTGGACACTTCCAAAGTGGTGGACAAAAAGACTCACTATCTGAACACTTCTTTCTCATCAACACATAAAAGAGTTAATCCTGCCCCTCTAGTCAGCCCCAGGTGAGGTAGCATAGGGAGCACTGTGTTCCATTCTGAACATTTCTCTTATGAGGAAAGATTGAGGGGGGCTGGGTCTGTTCAGCCTTGAAAACAGATGAATGAGAGGGGATCTCTTCACTGCCTATCAGTATCTGAAGGGAGGGGGTCAAGAGGATGTTTCCAGGCTCTTCCCAGTGGTGACAAGCAATAGGACGAGAGGCAATGGGCAGGAACTGCTGTACAGGAAATTCCACCTGAATATGAGGAAGAACTTTAGTGTGTGGGTAGTTGAGCAATGGCACAGATTGCCCAGAGAAGTTTTCGAGTGTCCCTCATTGGAGCTATTCCAGAACCGCCGACACAATTCTGTGCCCTGTGCTCCAGGATTCCTCTGCTTGAGCAGGGAGATTGGACCCACTATGGTCCCTTCCAACATTACCACTCTGTGATTCTGTGAGTTTCCTCATAGCAGTAGTTTCAGAGGTCATGCTGAGTGTTGTCTTTCTGTTTGCCCTCTGGTCCTTTTTTCTTTTCCTTATTAGATTCCAAACCCTTTTTACAAAACTTTCTTTTGCATCAAACAATCCTTCCATTTTGTTACAGGATGACACATTTTTAAATTTACACTAGATATCACAGTAAAAAAAATACTTTTTTTATGGATTTTTTCCAAGTAAGCCATATGTGACTATAGTCAGCATCTCCTTATCTCTTGTTAATTCCACCATAGCCTTTTAGATCTGCTATCCTTATCACACGTCTTCACTTGATTTTCTAAGAGATCATATACTTTTCTTTCTCCTATTTAAAAAAAAATATGTTATTTTTCTTTTGCTCTAATCTTGTGGATGAGCTGGCTAGAAGCCTCTCTAATATTGTTCAGTGATTCTCCTAGGAAGACCTTGACTTCACCATTATTTGTTTTTTTCTTGAGATATAGTCTCACACATTTATCTTCAGCCTTATTCATATCTGATATGAATACTGATTCAAATCAGAACATCAGAATTTACTACACAATTTTCACTGACTTTAGCTGGTTTGCCATTATAAGTAAAATTCAATTTATATATGTTGGAGAAAACAGGAAGAAGAGGCTTTAGCAGAACAAAAATCTGTTCTACATCTTGTAATTATTAAAATACTTTGTGTAATATGTTCAATAATCTTCATCCATTCCACATGGTTTTCCATCATCTGAAATATTCTGGGATCACAACTTGAACCATTATCAAGAGATTTCTTGAAAGAAAAAGGAAGACATAAAAAGGATGGTGAAGCCACCTATTATTTTTTTTATCATTCTGCTCCTATATTCAATTTACTTCCTATTACAAGTTTAACTGTAAATAACAATCTCGTGGATCCACAATCTCACATATGAAGCAATTAGATATATTTATTAAAGCAAAAAGCAACATAATTTAAAATTTTAGGATTAAAGTCTGGAGAAGATCATGAAGATGACTGAAGCACCTGAGTGATGGTAGAAAAAGAGTTTCTTTTTCATATTTCTCTTCGGTTTGTCTTTTCTATCATGTCTCTACAACAGAGATATGTATAGTTTCCCTTAACTAATGCAGTCATACCAGAAAACTTACATTATTTATTTTGTAGTATTATCCAAGAGTTTCCATGCAAATGTTATTCCCAAATAATTTTAAGTTCAGAAGACTTCTGAATCACATCAAATTATTGATCTGGCTGCAAAATGTGTGTTTTAATGCAATACATGTTTCAGAAAGTTAAACCTCTGCTCACAACAAAATGCAATTTTCCTGCACAGTATGTGACTATAGAGGCATTTAAATGTTACAATGGAAGACTTTCAAGAAAACTGGGTGAGAAAATTATCTTTTCATCTGTGTTTTCCTTCTAAGAGGCTACTAAAACATCTCACAAAGAGATTTTAGGAGGGGTTAGTTGTAAGGAAGGCCCCATCATAAAATGGATGAGCACAAGTCACAGCAAAACAAAAATTATATCAACAAGAAAAAATGACAATAAATTGAATATAGAAGCAAAAGAAACTAATCAGAAGCATATCTACATGACAATAGAAGTGACAACAGCTAAGCTGCCAGCCCAAATGCTTAAGAATTCTTCCTGAGAGCCAAAAGCATTTGCTGAGGTAAAAATATCTGCACAGTCTGACATGTCTGCTGCAAAAATGAGGAGGATGAGCACTATAATGAGCTGAGAATAGTGTATGGCCTATCCCCAAAAAAGGCATATATTTTTTCTTTTATTTCCAATTGACAGTAAGGACTTATGGGAAAATATTGAAAAAAATGACAGTCCCACCATTCCACTTCTTATTTTTAATAATACATTGAACTACTGCAGAATAGTTTTTTATTCTAGTAGTCACTCACCATGAACACAGGTATATTTTGGGCAAGAAAACATCATATACAAAATAAGTGAAGAGTTTTATGCTGAGTTGTTTTCTTTATTTCACTCTAAATCATGCTCAATCTTACTTTCCACAGTAACATTTATTATTCCATTTTTTATGTTTTAATGATACCAAAGCATGAAATCGTAGACTCATAAAAACACTGTCTCAGAATAAAGCTTTTGAAGTGATAATGCTCACATGTTAATTAAAAAATGACTCTATCTTCCTCTTAGCATAATGCCCCCCCTTCAGCAAAAAGTCAATATGGTGTTTCCTTATTGTCTGAAAAATTGACAAGTCAGTGTAATTATTTCTTGTATATCTAGTTGTATAATGGCAATTTAAAGTGCAAACATATTTTTTCCATTGAGATTTAGAATGAGTCAGTGATATTAGAATAATCGAATGTCAATGGAATTATTTCAGTCCCATTCTGATTTATTATAGCCATTAAAGCAGAAGTTAAAGCATGATAAAGGTATCTGCTTGGTATGCCCAGGAGCTATTTTTCTACAGTACGTAACAACTGTCTTAATACTTTTCTCCTGCAAAAATCAGAAATTCAGAAGAAATTATGGAAATCCAAAATAATCTTTTCTTTAGAGATATTTGAAACAATTAGAAAAGGTTTTTTAGTGTCCTTTGGCTATGGAATTATTTCACTGATTTATACCTACTTTTGCAGGTAGTTGACATTGTAAGAAATCAGGGGAAATAAACTGGGTCATAAACTAAAGAAAAACTGGCATCATGATAGGAATAGATAGCTGACCTTTAATAGCAGCACTAACGAGAATCACTCTAATAATTACTGTAACCAGACCTCGGAAAACAAATTTTCTCTGGCAATTCATGTTTTAGGATATTTAGATGTATTAATGTCCAACATAATTCAAGATCCTTAGTGTTTTAGTGGGTTGATTAGGGTTTTCAATATCCTTAAATTGATTCTCTGTGAAATAACTAAATCAGTTAGTTGAGGGTTTGCAATCTGAAAAGAAAATAAGACAATGAATAAACCAACACTTGAACATTTTTCATGCAGGAAAATTGTGTAAAGTATTTTAGCTTTGGGACTCAATAATATATACAGCTAGATACTTTCAAAGTTGTGCAAAAAAAAAGTGCAATTTCACCATATCATATGGACACTTGAAGAAACATAAGGAGCATTAAGCTATTACTCTGTTTTTATTCTTCATTCTACACTATAACAATTGCTCATGCTGTACTATTTAAAGTAAGATTGCTATCATGGAAACCATAGAAATCCAAAGAAGTTTCCACAGCTGCAAACATTTTGCAAATAAGGTAGAAAGCCTTAAGGAGTCCATTCATTATATATTGTGGCAGAAAATTTACATTAAAGAAGTGATGGCAAAACAGACACAGCAGTAACACAGATTTAGCTGTTGTAAAGCGTTTCCAAAACCATATAGAAAATAAGTAGCAGAACCAAAATTCAGTTTCCTGTAGATTTGTGTTTTACTTGGAGGATTCCCTGATGTCAAATAAGATTTGAAAGGACAATTATTCATAATTGAAATAACAGGATCCTTCTCTTTCAGCCAACATTTTTTCCTATTTTTTCAAGAATTTAATATCTATCTAGACTATTAAAAAAACCTAAGCAGGTTTAAATCTTAATAAGATGATGTCTGAAAGACACACATAAAGCAGATTTTAATTCTGTGTAGGAGTTTACAGATGCATAGGTTTCTAAGATACTGTAGTAGTCAGAGGAGATCTGGTCAATCAACTCAGGGGAGTCCAGACAGTATTTCAGCTGGCCCTCAGCTACACAGGGATTCTTTTGCCATGTATGGGTGACACATTTTAAATACTTTAGGCATGTTGCATCACCTTTGGTAGAGCCTAAGAAGGGCAGAAGTCTCTCACAGGTCTTGTGTCATATCTGACCCTCCTATGTGATACTCCAGGCAGTATCTAGACATCACTGCATGAGCAATTGCATCAAACATCTACAGGCTACACAGAAAAATAAATCTCTCTAAATTGTTGACTTGCTGATTGTGCTGACTAGGGCTCCTGTGCTGGCTTCAGCTGCTCACCCCTGGGGGCCTAGTGACATTTAAGATGGCATTGAATAGGGTGTTTAGCCTCCAGTTGTGGCCTGGGACGGCTCAGGTCTTCCACTGTATCACACGAGCCCATATGTAAGCCTTTGACTCAAACAGGGCATTTATAATGTCACTGAACACTTAGGTGTAGGCATCTCCCCTGAGACTCACGGGCAGCAAGGGAGGCCCAGATAACTATGACACATACAGGCACTTCTATCTGTACACTTTCATTTGTCTGCATAAATCTAAAACTTGACTTCTCACCGGAAATGTAGTTACATGTCAATTGTGCAGTAAGGTGAGACTTTTTTACTTCAGATGTTAACCAGGCTTCATCAATATGGAATTTGCTAGCTCTATACTTATAACAATAACATTATGAGAAATTTTGCTACAGAAAAATAAACAATCAAAAAAATAAACAAAACCCAGCAACAGATTAACAAGTTATTTCGAGTTAATATTTCACTTATATCCCCTTATTGTTTATTACATATAGAATACAGTATGGACATTGTATACTAGATATTCTTTTCCAGGCAAATAGGGTCTGTAAAATACATGCATTTAAGGGGAAAAAAAAAGTTAAATAATGATAAAAATAATTAAAATTACAAGTGGTTTTTTTTTTTCATGTACATACTTCTGTAGTTGAAGTCTGGCCACCCCACAGAAAAATTTTTAGTATGAAGTTTCACAAGTTTTATCGATTTTCAAAAAAGAAAAGATAAAAAGTCACCCTAGATGACTTTTAGGGTCATCTGAATACATAAAATACTTCAATTTAAAATAGAACAAATTCTTGATTGTGCTGGCCAAATTATCACTATTGTCTACTGTGAAACAAGGATATGGTATTTGTTGCCAAATATCACACTTTCTGATTTTAATTCTTACAGAGAAATACAAACAGGGTTTAAGTAATAAGAAATGACAAGAACCAATAAAGGACCAAGAATCCTAATTATTGCAGGAATCTGTGTGCTACTTCATTATATAAAGATGACAGTTCACGACATTTTATTCTGGGCAGAATAGGAACATGTGAAGAAATAAAAATGTAGAAGACTGACAAAGACTAAAGTATAGAAATTAGTAAGTAGAGCAACACAAGCCAGTAAATGAAAGAAAATCAATACAAACTCAGAATATCACATTTATTGGATCCCTGCCACATCATAATGATTCATTATCCCTTCCACCAAAACTCAAACTTTTTCTAGTTGTCACAAGTTTGATGGGAGAAAGTTAATCGAGGAACATTAATAAATCACCATACCATTTTTAGTACCATTCTGATTCTCATGCTTAAAGGTATACAAGTCCAAAGGCATCTACTGCTGATGACATACACACCACTTAAGCATATTCCAGAAGTCCTGCACTGATTTAAAATGTAGCACTGAGAATTATTCTTCTTGAGAAAGTGATCTGGATATTGATGGTGACACTAATGAAACAAAACACCAGAACACTGCCA
The DNA here is from genome assembly GCF_903797595.1 of Erithacus rubecula. Taxonomy (NCBI): domain Eukaryota; kingdom Metazoa; phylum Chordata; class Aves; order Passeriformes; family Muscicapidae; genus Erithacus; species Erithacus rubecula. Next base: position 26,741,561 of record NC_136685.1, on the reverse strand, counting down.
TTCAGTTCAATGAAACAGAAAAGTGGGAAGAAAAGCTAACTGAAAGTGATATCTTTATGTGTTTTCAGAGTATTTTGTATCCTGTACCACACTTTTTTGCATTCACATATTAATCCAATTATGACGGCTTAAGATGTTAGTTTTTATTTTCTATCACCTGCATAAAGGTGCTGCTCAGTAACTTGGTCACTGCACTCTTAGTATAAGAATAAAACCAGAAATAGAACAGTCAATTTCTGCATTGTCTAACTCTTATTCAAGTGTATAATTACTTGTGCAAGCCTATGGCATAAAAGAGAAATACTGTGGAGATTGACAATCACCGCGTTTATTCTTATATCTTGTGTTATACTGAGAATTTAATAAATGTTTTACAGTGCTTAGTGCTGCTTCTTTTCTGTAAACAGTACTCAGAAAATCTATATGTGAATGAATGTGAGAAGAGATGCTGGAATAAATATGATAGTTATGATATTGGTGACACATTTAGGGAAACACAGTATTTAATGGGGGATAAATCAAGTGGAGGGAACAGAGAACTTGAAAATAGAAACATTAAGACTTAAAGAGGAGGAATTTCAGGTACTAGAAGACAACTGGTGACAATTAACCCTGTCTTCAAGCAGTTGAAAGAGGCGCTTGAGATGGAAAAAAAGTAATTTTCTGTTCCTTCATGGTCCTTTATGTATTTCAAAATTACTCAGTCCAATATAAACAAGGAGGCGTGATTCATCCAGGCCTTTGAATGTAATCAAACTAATTTAATGTTGAATTATTAAAACTTAAATTCTAGAATTTTGACTGAGAGGAACTTCTGCTGATAGTTTTCCTGAAAAACGTAACACTGGATTTGAAAATACACATTGGAATCATCTATTTAAATTCAATATATATCTGAAATAAATGCTACGTGAACATTAGTTAATGAAAACATCTGCAGATCTTTACTTTGTTTTTACTTTTCTTTACATCCTCATGGAAAATGAAAAGGCCATTCCCAAGAAATCCAAGATTATTTCCTACTGTAATGAAAAGTAATACAAGAATTTGACAAATTCTTCTCTGAAGGAACTTTCTGGAAAAATATGCAAATTATTTCTGATGACATGATCTGGCTGTTTTTTATTGCTTATTCTCCTTTTCCAAATATTTTTTATAATGCATGAAATCTGGATATGGGTTTGGTTTTTTTTTTTTAATTTATTTTAATTTTTAAGAGGAAAATGTATTTTTCTTATCCATTGTCAAAACAGATGTTTAGACATTTTCTCTATCTGTATGGAAACCTACGGTGCTATTTGTTTTTGATCTTTTGTAGAAAAAAAGGAAGACTGGTGAACCTTAGTATCCTTTAAATAAGTGCATGACATAGGCTATGAAGAGTATGGAACTTCAGAAACACTTTATTTCTGTACAGAGTAATTTTTACTGTGGGCCCATATTGTTTGAGTTTCTGTCAGTTTAATGCATTTCCTGAACTTTGGTTTAGGGCTAGTTCTAAACAACTGTGATGTAAGCTGAATTATGGCCACTCTTGAAAAGATATATGTTTTACTAGAATGCACATGAAATGCTTAACCTAACAAACCTGCTTAGAATGAGTTCTGAGAATCATATCCACAAAAGAATGATGTATTTAGAGAAACTATAGATAATGAAGATAGCTATTTTAATCACCCAACTTGACTGGAAGCCACTGACATAGACAAATTTTTATACACAATTGATTATACATCAGTTGCAAATGATTAATATTTATTTATGTGAGCAATCCGTTTCTATGGATGAAAGTACTGTGTGCAGTTTTGGGCACTCCAATATAAGATGGATATAGAGCTATTAGAAAACATCCAAAAAGGCCACTAAGTTGGTGAAGGGCCTTGAAGGTCCTGAGTTGGACTAGATCAACCTTGTGGATTTCTTCCAACACAGGATATTCTATTTTATTATTTTTTAAAATTAATTTAAGATTTTGTTCTGACGTCATGGGCAAAGCACAAGACAATAAAATAGCCATCAGCAGCTACAGTTTGTTAGTCTGCATTTCATTGTACAGGCACAGCACATATTAAGAGGCAAAGAAAGCAAAAATACAGAAATAGTTCTATTTCAGCAAAACCAGGATTAAGTCTATAGTAATGTCATGAATGGTCCACCTTGCTTTGACATTCCAGTTAAATCATTCTATAGGACCTATGAACCAAAAAAAAAAAATTCTGACCCTTCTATTCTTATTTTCAAATGTCATGACAGAAATATAAATTTCATCAATAACTTCATAACTTTGTCTAGTTTTTTGATATTTTGTTCAAAGCACTATGTAATATCTTATACAGAGTTGGGTTTTTTTTTTTTTTTTTTAATTTTACTTTTAGATTGTGGTTTAGAATTCTGTATTTTTGAATTGGAAAGCAGTCAATGCTCATTTTGAATGGACAGAACCACAAATTGTTGCTTTAAATACCATCCTCTTCTAAGTTCATATTACTGTAAAAGGAATTAAATTAGCCTTTGGTGATGCTGATCAGGTGGTTTCCATGACCTTTCAATATATCCTGTTTGGAATTAGCATGAAAAAAGAAAAATTCAAGACCATAGTATTATGTTTAACAACTGAGTAGAAACCAATGTAAAAACTTTGATGATAACTAAAGCCAAAGTTTTGTTCATTTGACTCAGTTCAACAGGTTTTTCAGTCAATGTTAAATATTATTTGCAAAACATATTTCCCATCAGACCGAGAGAATTCATATTAGACATAATCATATTTATATCTTTGAATAACATCACAAAATTAGACTTTGTAGTCAGAAATTTGTGCTTGTCATCTTCAGTTCTGGGAAATACCTGCTCCTTTCTCAATTAAAAACATCAAAGAAACAAGTACTTGCATTTCCCAGGCCAGTAAACAAACAATTATTATTTATTGAAATTGTTTAATTTACTGTTATGTATATGAAATGCGGCAAAATAGATATTTTATAATCAATGCATGAAAACATAAAGAAATACATGGCATAACACTAAAATGTAAGTATGCATCTTTCTAGTTTTAAATAGATTATCAGTTGCTCTTCTCAAACAAAAATTAATCAATGATTTGACACTTTTATGTTTAGCAAAAGTGAACTCATGTGAAAGGGAATCAAGTGCAGCTGAAATTAATGTTTTGCTTTACTTCATGAGTATTCAGAAACATTAAATGTCAATGTTCAGTGAATTCTATTAATTAGAAAAATGCATATTGAGAATCCTTGGGGACATTTGTAATGCAGACCATCAGATGAGTTACTTCAAGATGAGCCATAGGAACCTGAGGCTTGAAAATCATAGAAACACTGAATCATGAAATGGCCTGCGTTGGAAAGGACACTAAAGATCATTTATATCCAACACCCCTGCAGTGACACCTTTCACTGGACCTGTGAGCGACTGACTATAATGTTATGGCTAATGGTTTAAACATTGCTATGAAGGATATTTTCCTGTTATGGCAAAACTGTATAAAGAAGCTGTGACCAACAAAGCCTTCCTGTCCCTGAATATGCCTCCTTTGGACTGTGAGTTGTCTTCTAAGGGAACTTCAGATAAGGTGTAGGTGACACTGTTGCCCAGTTTTGTCAGATCTAGGAAGATGTGAACAAGGCTGAGGGTGAAGACAAAGAATGTCAAACCTAGCAGCTATCCTGAAAATTAGTTCTGGCTGGGATTAAGGTGAGGAGGAGAAGGAGGAGGAGAGTTTTGGGTGTGTGGTGTAACCTCTGGTCAGAGGAAGTGAACAGTCATCCTCCTTTACACAATCTGGCTCAGCTGTAAAACCCCCACCCTGGGAGGGCCACACACACAGGACTCACCTGAGAGGCAGCTGAGAAGTGCCACAAACCATCAAAGACTCCCAAAATGCCCCCTCCCCTGAGGCCTTGCACCTGCCCTGCATGTGACACAAGGTGATGCAATGGATCCGGAGTCTGCTGCAAGAGACAGTGTCAAAATTGTCCCCTACAGGGGATCTACCTAGGTATTCCTACCTGACCCAAATGTATATCAATCCATTGAATTTTTTGCAGGACCCTCACCACTGAGAAGATCAGAAGAGGATCAAGACAATGCCCTTGGGATCCATGGAGTGGTGATATTTTCCTCTTTATCTGTTTTTCTGTTATTTTTGTTCTCTTTCCCTACTCTCTTTTCCTATTTCTTTCTTTTTCTCTTTCTTTCTCTCTCTCTCTACCTCACATTTACTGTTACATAAAATACACACTATTGACTTTGGCATATGGTGTCATTTGCACCTTCATGCAGGAAAAGGCATCTCTATCAACCTTAATAACCAGGTCTGAACACCAAAGTGCTCAAAGCCCCATCCTACCTGGCCTTCCACACTTCCAGGGATGGGGTATATACAGATTTTCTGGGCAACCTGTTCCATTGATTCACCACCAATAAAGAATTCCTACTTAATAACTAATCTAAAACTACCCTTCTTCAATTTGAAGCCATTGCTCATTTTCCTGAGACTACATGCCCTTGTAACAGTCTCTCTCCATATTTCCAGTAGGGTCCCTTCAGGAACTAGAAGGCCAATCCCTCTCTTCTCCAGGCTTAAATCCCAATGCAAATTCTTTCAGCCTTTCCTCATAGCAGAGGTGCTCCCTCCCTTGATTCCCTCCTTGGAATTCACTCCAATAGGTCCATGTCCTTCCTATGCTGGGGACCCCAGAGCTGGACACAGTGCTTCAGCTGGGCTCTGACAAGACCAGAGTAGGAGAGTGGAATCACCTCCCTGCCCTGCTTGCTCTTTGAAGCAGCCCAGGATACAACTGGGTTTCTGGGCTGCAAGTGCACACTACTGGATCATATCCAGTCTCTCATCCATCAGCACCCCCAAGTCCTTCTTGGCAGGACTATTCTTGATTTGTTCAGCTCCCATTTGTAGTCATACCAGAACACCCTAACATAAAAATCTATTAAGATCTCTAGCATGATACAGTGAGATATGAGGGAAGTGTACTATGACTATGAATGTCAATATCGAAGTCAATTGAGAAATAGAAGCCCCAGAAGTCACACTAAACTAAGTACAAAACATTAGAAAACAAAAAGGATTATAACAAGTTAATCTGCCACACAGACCATGCTCTTCCCACTTCCCTGACAAAATGTGATTTAGGAATGATACTCCCCAGCTGAGTTCTCCCACCAAGACTCCAAACTACACTGGTGTTCACCTGGTTCCCCTTCCCTCCTCTCCTCCTTCCTTCCCCCAAGAGGACAACTGGAGGCAAAGATCATGGGCTAAGAGAAGAAAAATTTACAAACAGCAATGAAATAAGAAAATTAACAATAGCAGCAACAATATTATAACAAAAGTGCACAAAAGAAAAGGCGATGTACATGCAGATGCTCACTGAGTCTGACCCAAAGCAGTGTGACTGTAGCTGGTGACACTCCACCCCATCCTCCACACTCTCTACTGACCAGATACCATCCCTTTCTTCTCAGAAGCCAGAGTTACTTCCACCTACCCACCTCCTTTCACTGAGAATTTATTATACATTAACATGTTAGTCCTGGCCAGGCCCCCTCAGCCACACATCCTTTCAGCTGCTGCAAAAAATTAACCATGTCCTCGGCTAAAACCTACACACAAAATAATATTGAAATAGGACTGTGAAATAGTCAAAGAGGGAATTCACCTGATTCCAGTGTCTGAAGTGTCTGATATGAAAAATATATATCATACTATTCATTTTTTGAAGATGCTAAGATGGAATTGGCTGAATATCACTAAAGATATTTTTTAAGCAAAAGGGGAACTCTAGGTATAAAATGTAAGTGCATATTGAAGGTATGCAAGACACTTCTGAGAAGTTAGAACATGCTACATTAACTTAATCTCCTTGTGAAGACAGACAAATAATTTCAGCTCAAAGAAAAAGACTGCTTGCCAGTACCAGGTGTGTTTTGATATTGGCAATGAAGGTACTTTATTTTTTACCCATCTTCACAGATATCTTTGAATATCCATTTTTTATCACTAGTATAGTTTTCCCCACTGTTAAATGAAAATGGATTTTAACACCCCATAAAACTTTCTACCTTAAAAAATTAAATAAATAAATAAATAAACAATTTTAAAAATGCATATTTCACATAACATTCGTTCAAAATCTTGGCATCCTTAATTTTTGTGACACTTAGTTCCAACTGATAAAACTAAGTGTGGACCACAGTAATGGTTGGGATACCCTGAATATCTTATTATTAAAGAAATATTATATAAACAAGAAATCAAAAGACAGTATAGATATTTCTAGGGTGTTTATCTGATACATACTTAAAATTCCCAACCTGAAAGTAAATTTCCAAATCTATCACTGGACTTCCCTGACAAGAACAATATGAAATCTGCCCAAGATTGTTAGACTCTTTTTTTAAAAATCAAAATGAGTCAGAAAGGTGTCAGGAAAGAGATGCAACACCAGGAAACAAAAAGAGAGGCAAAAGATAACTATAGCACACTAAATTTGTCATGATTTTTAGAAGCCTGTCTTGTTCCACTGCTGTAAGTTACAGCTATCTATGTTTTCCTTTAGTCACTCACATTTAAAGGATAAATCTTATGAAGTTTCCAAAGATGAAAACACTTCTGGCCTAATTTTCTAATGTGCTGACACCCAGAGCTGCCTGTGAAATCAGTGCAGGTTTTGAGTGCTCAGATTTTTGAAAATCAGGCCACTTATTTTTAATTAAAAGATAGATAAAGGAAAGTGCAGAAAGAAGACGTATATACCTAGGCAGTTGGAGTCTTTTGACCTCTGCTTCTTACACTCCTCATAATTGTCATGCTGGTACCCTGTGCTCTCCTTGTCTGTTTCTGGTGTCCACCCGTTTCACAGTTTTAGTTCATAACTTTTTAAGGCAAGATGAATATTTTAATGACAAGGAAATGCAGGGTGTAGCACAAACAGGCTTTGAAGTCTTGCTAAATACTTTCATTATTTCCATAACATTAATTTGTAACAGTAATAAGCACACAGATACTTCATCACTTCAAAATCTGAAGCAATCTCCACAGGTGCTGAGCAAAACTAAAAAGGTGATCTCCATAGATTTAACAGAGTAAAAGTGTATCTGTGACAATACACAGCACAGGCTGTCAATCAGCGATGTTTGTGTCCCAACAGTTGAACTGTATCACTTGGTAAAAGTTGCTGTTGCTAGAATGGACTTTTTAAAAGCAGTAGGCTTCACAGGTATGAGTCTAAACTGTCTCTGTGTTTACATCAATCCTTTTTATTTATTACACAGCTATTATTTATATATATGTACATACATGTTTTGTGAAAAAAAATAATGTTGAATAGAGTTTTGAAATTGCCTCTCTCACTTTCATTTATTGCCTCTTCACACAATTGCATTTTATTTTTCCTTAGATAGGTATGACAAACATGAAAGTATTTTTATGCAATTTATCTTCCATTTAGCATTCACAGGCAAAATATCCTGTAAACAGAAAAACTGTGTTGTGAAATCCTTCCCTCAGGTTTTGGAACCTATTTTTAAATTTTGCATATTTGGCTCACACATTTCTCATTCTGTATCTAGAAGTCACTGTATATATAGGACCTTAGATCTTATTTCAAGTTTATTTTTCATTTGTGAAGTTAATAAAAACCGTTGTGTTGACAGGTATCATAATTTACAATGAAGTAGTGTAGTTGTATACACTTGCAGAGTCTTTCCAGGTAAAACAGACTGAAAGGCCTGAAGTGATGTAATTACAGTCAACAGATAATTTGAAAGTCATGAAAAATTTAGAAGAGAGAGAAATAAAAATGAAATGGAAAAAAAAGGGGTTGAAAGAAGTCTAAGAAAAGCCTGAGGCATCTGAAGACAGTCATTACTGATGCAAGACAAAGGATATACTAAAGATAGGTAATGTCAAGAGGAAACTGTAATGAGCCAGAGTTAAAGCATGGCTGCCTGCCTACTGACAGACAAATAAACTGCTGCAGACCAGCTCAAGCCTTTTATTTTGCTGATAGTTATCTTTTGCAGGAACAAAAGATTCCTCTTATATACACAGTTGATAATGTGGGCGGTTCTTTGGAAAAATCCTGGCAGCAACTGACATTAGTTGTAAATGGTTCTTATAGGAAATGAGAAGGAAAAGATAAGTTGAAGAGAAAATTCCCAATGCATAATGATTTATTAATAACCACAGATATTTCTTCCATCTGGAATTATCAGCACAGAGAGTTAAAGCATATCAGTCAGCCTAAACATTCAATTTTAAATTAAGAACTCATGGATGAACAAGTAAGAAGAATTAATTATGTTAATTGCTCATTATAATATTCCTAGTATGTCTCTTGATCCCAAACCCAGTTTAGAATAAGCTATTGGCACTAGGAATGGTCTAGAGATGGATCAGTAGTGGTACACAGAGAACTGTGTTATACTTGTATAAAACTGGTCAAAATTTTTTACACAGTTGAATTTTCAAGTGAGATCTGATGCAGACAGAAATAAAATCATGACTGTAGGCAGTAGATGCAATGTTTCTTCCCAATAAGAGCCTAAACAGCCAAGCCAAGGACACAGCTCTTTCTCTCTCCTTATTACTGAGTTTCCCTTCTATTATTCACAACTGGAGACTTTTAAAGAAAAGACTAGGATACCTTAAAACTGATGGATACAGATGGCAATGCTAACTCTGCATAGTTTTTAGGTTGTTTTTTTTGGTCATGCAAGAAATGTGAGTCTTAAGTTCATCCAATTATGTAAAAAGAAGGTGGATAGAAATAGTTCATTTTTATTACAGTATTTTATTATAAAATTTGTTACCTCAACATAAAGTTCAGAAATGTTGAATTAAATTCTTTCAAACAGTAATAACAACACAGGTGCTAGGATGAGGCATTGATCTTGTTTTTATATGGTGATTTCATTGTGTTTAGATCACTCAACACTGCTGAGAACACTTCTTATGTTACTATCCCTTCTTACTTTTAAAGTAAAAACCCATAATCCTTCCACTTTAACCAACCAAAGCTCTTTCACTCCATTCTACACAATAACTGAAGCAGAATTTTTAATGCAATATCATAAGAACTTACATTTATCTGAGAATTCAGACATTCAGTCTACTTCTTGCTCAAGTATTATTTTTCACTCTCATTAAAGACTCTATTTTTTTTTCTATTATTCCACTCATTATTACACCTCAGAAAAATTTAGTGCTTATTTCTAAGCTGTCTCATTGTGGCTCTCTAAGAATCTCCTCAATACACAAAACTGCTAATTGAGCTATAGAGCAGTGATTGGTGAATCTGTCCCTATAAATGCCATGTGCCTTAATTTCATTAAAAAGATTTTTGTATACAACAGTAACAGGTTATGAAGGAGAAAGAAACAGCATGGCAACAACATTAATAACATATATTTTAAAAATTAACAATGTATACATATCATTTTGGGATTCATCAGCATAAAAAAAGGTTTGCATATACATAAGATTAGTAATTTTTCAATTTTTAATATATAAAATCAATTAACGTGATTAACTTTCACATTTTCATACAGAGAAAACAAACTAATTTAGAATCTAGAACTAGAAATGTAAGTATAAAATATTCATAATAGTCAGGAATTTAAGAGTCTAAATTTCTTTATTGCACATTCTCATTCTCAACTGATTAGTTTTGACCTCAAAATTCTCCCTGGTGGGTTCTTCTCAAAATAGATAGATAAATAGATAGATAGATAGATAGATAGATAGATAGATAGATAGATAGATAGATACATACATACATACATACATACATACATACATACATACATACATGGTAAAGATTAGATTTTCTTAGCTACATAAACATGGACCTGGCATAATTTCAATGTCACCAAGTATTTTTACCTCTCTTTGACTGTTTTGCATAACAATAGGAAGAAGAAAGCTAAAAATTTCACATTCTCTGTCTTGGATTTATTGCCTATAACTTTATTGAAATGTGCTTTATTGAAATGTGTCAGTTAGATACCCAGTTGCTGCCTGCAAAGCAGAGAGAAAAAGATGTGGGTGACCTTCTAGGAGCTGAGTCATATTCAAGAGAACTTTTCTTTCTGTGTTGATTCCTGGAGAGCTCTAGGTCATCTCCTTAGATTAGGCATTTATGTCTGTTTCCAAGATAAAATGACAGAAATACTAAAATGCCACTAAATTGAGATGTTATTTGTAGAACTGTTGTCCATGACCTAAGAGGTCGATGGAAAGAGAAAGAAGCAGGCAGATATCCACATTTTTAGAGCTATTAATCTATGTGTTTCCTGGAAGGGACCCTCCTGTGTCATGTAAATGTCTTGGTTTGAAGGTCAAACTTATGCAACACATAAAAAAAAATCCACAAAACCTCCCACCTTCAAAGCCAAAACCCCTCCCACCTCCAGAAAATAAACAAAGAAAACCCCTTAAGCCCTTCTGCCCAAAAAAACCAAACCAACAAACAACCCCCCGCCCCAAAAAAAACTCCCCCAAAAAACCCCCAACAACAATAGCTCAGATATAAACTTATATATGTATTACAATTGCTGGGAAAGCTATTAATTGTAGTTTTAATTTGTTTGCTCTGATAATGCCAGTAAAGATGGCATTGACTGTGTTAAATCTGCAAAAGGGTACACTGCTCTTTGTCCAGCAGTAGAACATAATTAAGAATGTAGCTTCTCCATATAAAGAATGGGCTTACATTTTTAAAAAAGCAACTGTAACAAATTATACTACTTAAACAATTCTAGGCTGCTATAGCCATCTTACTGCTGAGTGTACTTAACTAAAGTGACCAAATGAACTGTCATACTGATACTGTTTGTTGAAACATTAATTCAAATTTGAAAAGGAAAAATAAGAATATCTTTAGAAATTATCTATGTTCTCTATCAAAGTTTATGTAGTACTATTCTGAGCAAACTGGAGCATGTAAATAGAGACAAGAAATACATAAAGATTAAAAAAATTATCAAGCTGGAAATTAGTTGAAATTTCTCAGTTTTCATGTTTTAAACTGAGCAGATGTCTAAACTGAAATTTCTTTTGAATATAGGTTGTGGATTTTTTTTTGTGGGTCTTTTTATTATTTTGTTTTTTTTTTATTTTGTTTTGTTTTGTTTTGTTTTTTTGTTTTTTTTTTTGGTTTTGGTTTTTTTTTTTTTTTGTTTACATCTATTCTTAGACTCGAAAGAAACCAAGAAGATACAAGTGTGACAAAAAGACTGAAAATGTTAAAATGGTCTGTGCTCAGCTTGGATTCTGGAACCAGTGGGCACTAAGTGCTTGGCAAGGAGATGCTGTGCCATTCCCTGTATGTATGCTGATAATCAAAGCTTTGTATGAAGCGAATGCCACTTCAGTTTTATGAGCTTTTTATGTGACGTGGCATATCAAATCTGCCAAGCAGAGGACCATCTGGAAACAGGTCATCAGAATGGTTCTGACACCCTCTGACAGGCATGAGTGAAGGTGAAGAGCAGAATGCATGGTGGGGGGAAAACAACCCACCCCACCCCAAAATCCCTGGCCATAAACAAATAGAGATTAAGTAAAATGAATTTAATATAATTCCAGAATGTTACTTAATAAAAAAACAGATTTACCTAACAGGATTTAAAAGCATGTTTTAAAATTTACATCATTTTGGTAAAGCTGTTCTTTTCCTTAATTTTTTTCTATCAGTTACAAAAGCACAAATCTTCCTGGGCATAACAGAAGTGTTATTCTTTTTTCCTCTTCTTTTTCCCCATCTAGGGAATAAAAATGTTTTTTAAAAGCTTCACAGCCTGATGTTCAACACACATTGTAGAAACCCTCACAGGCAGATTTTTGATAAGGGCTCTGAAGCCATTAGGCTATTGTAGTTCAGCTGAGAAGATATTACACAATCATATATCACTGCACAAGCAAACCTGTGCTCTAAATGTCATTCAGTTATTAAAATACCACAGGCCCTGAGAGTTTGACCAAAATGAAGACCTATGAAGAGTGGCTATTTTCCCTTGTTTCCTGGATAGTTAAGGCAAATTTATCACTTATATAGACATTCTTATCAGGAGTGGATTATAAATGAAAAGTCTTGCTGCAGGAACTGAAGGGTTAAACCATTCCTTCAGTTTGAGTCTTTGAGAACTGAAAACATGCTCTGCACTTGGTATGATAGACAAATGTACACAGAACTTCATTGGAGACAGTCACAGTCTCAAAAACCTGAACAAAACAGACCACATAGTGGTTTAATGTTACACCACAATTCTTCAAATAAATCAATTTAAGAAAACATTTCCACCACCTCTTTGTGGAACTGAAATCACTCAGGTGGACATGATTATAGTTTCACTCTCAAGACTTAGTCTCAGGGACTATTATAAATCTCATTCTCTCTTTCTCTCTCTCTGTCTCTCATTTGTTTTCTTCCTGCTTATTTTTTGAACACTGCTTGGAAAACAAGCACTTGAAAACAAGAGATGCTTGAGTGAGTTTCAAGGCGGAAATGTTGGAGAGTGCCAAGAGAAGAAGTAAGGATTGCTGCTGATTGGCCTAGCAATAAATGGAAAAGAAGTATTTTTAATTCTCTGAAACTAGTTATTGCAGAAAGGAAAAACTCTAGACCCAGATGTTTTTCATTTACATAAAAAAACTTGATATTTTAAAATGAAAATGATACCTGTAGGAAATCCAATCCTTCTTTTGTTTTTTTTTCTAATGCAATTCAGGTTTCTTCTTGAAGCTGCTGGTGTTAGTGTGATTTATGTGGATATGCTAGTGCTGAAAAGTAAAAAGAGTGTTATGTCGTATACTGGTAACTCCAGGAATGTTTTCGTTCATCCAGTAGCATATTGAATGTATTTTATTGATTTTCCTTAGAAAATTTGTTGGGTATTTTAACTAATAATTTAAATTTTTAAAACAGTGACTAAACTCATTCATCTTTAATGATGACTAAGGACAGGAGGAAGTAGAAATTTGCCTTATATGCAGCCAGACTATAAAGGCCAAGGGTCAGAATAATTATATAAAATATTGAGATGAAAAATCTGGGAGAAATAACTTATTCAGGCATTTCCCTCAGGTATCCTTGGAGAAATACTATTTTGAAGTACAAAAGAGCCAGTGCTGAGAAGCTCCTTGGTAAGGGCAAGAAGACAGAAACGCCCCTACACAGACAGAGCGGAATTCCAAAATAATTAACAGATCTATTCCTTTCTTCATTCCTTTAACCCAATCCAGTCCAACAGAACTGTTAGAGCAGTTCATTAGGATATGAGAGACTGACTGAGATTTCATCTCTACTTTAATAAATAAACTAATGGTTAATCCAGGGTGATCCAAATGATCTCTAAAGGGCCATTTATTAATTTGTTAATGAGTTTCTTTTTCTAAAATGTATTCTTGATAAATATTTAATTGCTATATTCTCATAAAAGGACAAGAGTTAGTAAATAATTTTTTTCAAATAGGGAACAAGGGGATAGCAGGTGAAATATCAAGCGAGATTCTTTTATTTTTCACATCTCAGCCTCCTCTATAGAACCGAAGATTAATGGATGGCATGCTGCTATTTTCTACTTCGAAATACAGCAATATAGGATTTAATCTTTTTGTTGCCATGACACCGACCAAAAAATGGGTCAGATGTGGTGTTAAGGAAAGATTTTAACTGAAATTTTAATGCATCCATAAGGCCTCTTTTACGATGTCTGTACATTTTAGTTTATCTATAATAGGTGCGTATAGATCTACATATTCTGATCCATTTATTCTGTAAATATATTTTTGATACAGACGAAAAATCTAATCTCTCCTTTGTAGATAGTGAACCAAAAAACAAATGAATAGCTCCTCAGGTTATAGATGGAGAGATGTTAGTGCAGAATGTCAGCTACTAGCTAGTACCATGGTCTAGATGATCAGCAACCCATTAGTGTTCAGCATGAGAGATCTTTACTCCATACTAACTGCAAATGTGGTACTTATTTGTAGAAAAGGGCTAACAGAGTATTAGTGCTATGTTCCTTAAAGGGCAAACAACATGCAAGAGGCAAGCTAAAAGGGTAGAGTGGCTTGGATTGAAGAAGATAGAGTTTACACATTGAAAATTAATTTCTGGAATCTTTAAATTATGGATTGTGGTGACTAAGAAGTCAGTGGATGGATTTAAAAAGTGTGCTGGTTTATTCAGACTGATTTATGTTGGAAAATTTTTCCCAGTGCATAAATATAATATACAATGAGTTTGAAGAGAGACACAGTGGAGATAGATTCATCTGTAGTAGACATGAAGCCTGAAAAGAGAATAAAGAAATCAAAGCAGGGGAGAGAAAAAAAAGACATTTTAGACAAACCATGTGTGGAAAGAGAGGGGAGAAAGGGAGGAAATACTGGATTTAGACTAATCAGCTGAAAGACCCTTCTTAACAGGAAAAATAAGGTGTTCCAAACAAATACTAATGAGGAAGGTAAGTGTCCTGATATCTAATTTGCCACGTGCTGTATGGCTTTGCGTAGACCCTCCTATATTTACAAAGAAAATAAGCAAATTAATAAATTCCAGTGGCTTTGTCTGGAATTCTGTCATGTAATAGCTTGCTATATAATACATCAGGCAGAAAAAGAAGTGCTGAAATCTTTGCCAAAGTAATACTCTGTTAAGGAATTAAAGTAGAAATTGATAGGCACTTCTAGATGACTTTCCCTACACTTTTTAATTGATAGTGTAAAAGCATGGAGAGCCTGGACTCCATCTTAAATAGAATCAGTCCACTGCTAAGTTTTTGCTAGTTTAGCTTTTAAATCTCTGTGCTAATGTAATTAAAAATAAATAATAAAAAAAGGAGCAATAAAAGATTACCTAGCTCCTTTTCTGTGGAACTTCTTCCTAAAAAGATCTGTAGAATATTTTATTACTTAACAAGAAACAAACTTTTAAACTTGCATAGGGAGAAATTGAAATTAGAGAATTAGAGTGTTAAAAGATGCTAAATGGGAACCAGGTAATGGCAAAAGTAATTTTCCACTCTCTATAGCATTCAATCTGAAACAGCAAAGGAAAAATGACTGGTTCAAACTTGGTGAAAGAAAACTTCACTTCTGATAAAACCTCAACAGTGGCATTCCAAACTGCCACTTAAAACCTTTTTTAAGTGAAAATTTTGTTCTGACTAGTTATTAAAGGGCAATTAATATCCTTAATTTATGTGTATGTCTGCATTGGTGATATGACATTATGCCTTTGCATTTTTATTTATGTAAACGTATTTTGACAACAAATATGTAAATGTGTTTTGACAACATTATTTGCCTTAAATTAAGCAAAAAGCTATGGCAGGCAGACTGGGATGATCTCTTATGTACAGTACCACTATATTTTCTAAGCATTTAATTATGAGGTTTTGGTAAATAATCCTTTAACAAGGTCTAAATTTTGACTCATTAAACCTATATTTTGATTCCTGCATCTATCAGAGTGCACAAAATAGTTGTCTTCAAAACTGAGGTAAATCATGTATTCACTGCTCAAATTTAATACTTAAGATTGAAAGATATAAAAAATGGATAACGTTTTCTTTCCCACATGAAGTGTGTAGGTGTGCAGGAAAGATGGGGAAAGTGAAGAGATTTGACAAAAGTTGGTGCAGCCTGAAGCTAGAGTAACTAATCTCTTGGTGACCTATGTGGCGGTTTTATTCTATCTTGCCTAGCAAGTCATAAAAAAATCATGCCTAAACTATTCTAGCCAGCTGCCACATTTATGAGTAAGGTCTTATTCTACAAAACTACAGATGGGTAGGTATAGAGATACCTATTTCTGTACAGCAGACAGTAAATATTTATTCACAGTTGGCAGGTCAATTCCAATTACGCACAAAAAACCATCCACTTCTGCCACTTCTTTGGTCAGGGAAAAAATAAGAAAGAAGAAAGAAAGAAAACATACCAAAACAAAGAATGAGTAAATGATACCGAGGAAAAATTAAAAAGCAGGAAGATGAAAGTCTTAGTGCATTATGCCTCAGTCAGACCTTATCCTGAAAGGTGTTTGGTGAGTTAATTGACTGCTATTTGGTTTAAAATTTCCATTTCAATTACACGAATTCAAGTAGTGCACATAATCCATACAGGTGAAATAAAGAAAAGGAAATAAAAAATTCAGTCTGTACTGCATTTTCTAAGACCATGAATTTAGTATTAAGTGATTATTAATTGCTTACAAGTATAGAAAATATTATGCCATACATGCAATAATTACTAAAAATTATCATGTTTAAGAATCCTGCATTTTTTAGCACTAGAAGCCACCTAAATATAAGTTAAGAGCAGGACACTGTCAAAAGATATTTCTGTACACCTTGTATAGGATACCAATATGCAAATGGCACATGAGGAGGACTGGAGATGTTAGCCTGAGTAGAGTGTTCCTTTGCAATGTTTCCTGATGTTTGTTTCTGTACACTACTGAGTGTAAAGCACATTCCTGCTACCATTTCATTTTATCTTAAGGCATTAAGATGTAGAGATTCCCCTGCAGCCTGTGGTGTAGCCCATGATGAGGCAGACCTCCCTTTGCAGCCCATGGAGATCGATGGTGGAGCAGAGATCCACCTGCAGCCCATGGAGAAACCTAGATATCAGGATATACAGTTAAAAAATAGTGAATGCTTTTTGTGTGCTGAAGATGTTTTTTATATATTAGAAGTTAGGCAAATATTAGGTGAAAGTAGATAGAATACATAACATGGGTGTAAAATACACTCTTTCTCAAATGGAGTGTTTATATTGCAAAACTGGACTCTTGTTTGCTGTAGCTGGCTTTCCTAGTAAACCTGTTTCAGAAATTGCTTCTGCTCACAAGGCAGGAAGACCTATGCCATAAGGATGTCTGTCCCTACTTCTGAATAAAATGGATTGTGACTTGCATTTTCTGCTGAGCTCAGTGTTGTCAATATATGTTAGCTTTGCTCCGAGCATGCCTGGTGAATGTGCCCATGAGGGAACACAGTGCTAACAATACCTACACTATGAGCCTCTAACAGCTCTATGAAGAAGACAACAATTGCATCAATTGGTGCAGCATGTTTTTTTGCTGATGCAGAGCTTTGACACCTAACAGGATTGCTTCCTAGGAACAGCTGACCTGCTTGGCACCATGGCAGACTGTAGGTAACAATGTGCTGCCCACGGAACTTAGCTGCTGAGTTTGCATCTTAATCTGTGCATTTGTCTCTTCCACAGAGAGTCCTAACAAAGAACTGTATGGCATCTCTATGCAAAATTCCAAACTGGGTAAAGGATGAATTCATACTATACCCCAAGTAGTTTCAGAAAGCATCTGATATCTCAAGCCTGTGATATTTTACTATCCACAGCCATAAAGAGACATCACTTTATCCTGAGTTCCTCCTAAAGTTGCCTATTTATATTTCATTTCCAGAGCCTTATTCAAAATTATTTAAATGTTTAAATAAGGTTTAAACATTTCTTATCAGCTCCTCTAAATAAGTAGAAGGGGGTTAAATTCAGTGGGTCAGTTATTAATGTCAAATTCTTCATTCAGTACCTTCTGAGCCCTGAGAACAACGTCCACAACAGTTTTTTTGGTGTCTGAGTTCCTGTCCAAGAGTTTGTTATTGTCTAAATTGCAGGGGATGATGGGTCTGATGTGACTCTGTACAGCTTCTGAGTAGGGAAGGAAGGTAGAGAATTTTTGCATAGTATACAAGTTATCCAGCTGGGTGGTTTTTCAGTCTGCCTGATCTAATTACCTTTATTACCATCTCCTCTGCAAATAAAGCGTTCAGCTTATCTTTTTCTGGATTTGAGAGTGCAGGCATTTGATGACTGCATGGAATACCTTCATTTCAGCTTTGAAGTACAGAACAATGAATTTATTGAGAGTCACACAGACACCACAACTATCTGATTGTGGGTTTTGGAGTGATTAGTGTGGATTTGCTGCAACCTGCTTGTGATGAGAAAGATGCGGGTGCATATTTACCTCTCTCAGTCTCTGTCTCGGTCTCTGGGTAGAACAGGACTTTTTTCCCTTTCTCCCCAGTGCATCATATGTCTGCTTGGTGTATCTAATTGATTTTTTCTATTTCAGAGGATTGGAGCTTTGCCAGTCTTGTAGTGTCTGCCTGAAGCTTTTTATAGACTCCTGCTTCCTGCTTCCTTTGCCTTCCTTGTGAGTCTTTTCCTATTGTCGGATTTTCTGTATTTAAGTAGGTTTATTTTTTTAATTTTTGTCCTGTTTAAGCAGGAGATGAAGGGAGATGCTTCCCTCAGGTTCCTGCTTTGGTAGGCTTTCCAGGATAGGAGGGTGGATCTCTAGTCTTTCTTAGAGCAAGACATAAAGACAAGATCAAGGGCCTGCTCTGCTTATGTTACAGGGAAGTTGCAGGTAATTAAAGAGAAGTTGAAGATGCATTAACAAGTAACAGAAAGAAATCAAAAAACATTTAAAGCAGTTTATAATAATTTTACCATAATGAGATTGTAGGTTTTTACACAGAACCTGGTTTATGCCCTCTGTTAAAAACAAGATAATTTTGAAGACTTGATAAGATGCCTTAGCAAGGGGAGGACTGCTGAGGTTACTAAGGGTGCAAAGCAAGTGATTCTTGGTGTTTTCCTTCTATAAATCCCTGCTGGTGTTTTCCGAAGGGCTGTGTTCTAACTTGTATAATGTGTGTCTTCCTAGGACCACTGCATGTTTTGATTTCTATATGGAAGTGAAAGAAATGTGAACAGATGAAAGGAAAAAAAATCAGTAAATATTGCTCTTTTCCTCACAGGTACATATAAAGAAGGGTTTAAGTGCATCCATGTTCATCCAGGAGTTTCAACAGCTTTATATTCTTAGCAGAATTTTTACTCAGGTTTTAATGTGTGCAATAAAATCAACTTAATCTGAGGTCACAGGAGGTGCGAAGGAAGGTTTTCTCCAATTAAATTGCATTTTAATTTTATTTGACCAAGTCTATAGTTTGGTATTGATAAGTGAAAACTAACATAAAAATGGTATTTTAAGCCTCATACATGTACTTAATAATGAAAGCCTAGAGAATTTATATTATACTAGTTAGATTTTTTTCTTTAAAGTAGATAAGGAAAAAAAAATAAATATGAAGCTAAACTATGTGCGCATAAAATCTTTGCAGCATGGAATGTGATTTAATAAGTTACTGAAAATTAAATGAAGGTATTAACTGATCAGAAATTAGTATTATAAGAAGCTGCAAAAATGAGGGACTTTTATATTATTTACAAAATAGGTTGTAGTTCCATGAGCTGGTAAGTTCATTTAAGGATGTATTCAGTCGTGGCACCAGGCTATTTGATCAAAGCACTGATGCAAAAGCAAAATGGGTAAGAGTATCCTCTCAGTCAAAACTGATCTAAACTTTCTGAAGGGCTGACTTGTTCAACGTGTTTTCCATTATGCACTTATCATTTATAACTAGCACCTGACATGCCACAGGCCTTTTGCATCATAACTTTCTTGTATTTTGTCAAAAATCTAGTCTTCTAATGTCAACAAGAAACTGCTGCCCTCATTTGGGAGAATATATCCCTTCTATAAATTCATTCACATAGATTCAATTGTTTCTTTCTGTTGCAGAAAGTTTTTTTCCTCCCTAAACTGTCTCCATGCCTGCTGCTTCAGAGTTCAAGATATATGTGTGTCTATAACCAAAAGAGAAATTACTACTTTTGATTTCCCAGTATGGACAGCCAGAATCAGCCAGAAGAGAAATTGTCCACTTAATGACTTGTCCACCCTCATAATTCCAGCTAGAGTCAAGTGTTAGATCATCTCAGGTACTGGAAGAAACCCTCATTAAAGAGAAAACTTCTGAAAGTTTGAAGAATGAGATAATATATTATGTCACATCTATACTATGTTATTAGAATACAGATATGCTGAATCTGAACTGCTACTATGAACAGACTGGGAGCAGCCCGGCCAAGAAGGACTTGGGGGTGCTGGTGGATGAGAGGCTGGACATGACCCAGCCACGGGCACTCACAGCAGAAAACCAAACGTGTCCTGGGCTGCATCCAAAGCAGCATGGGCAGCAGGGCCAGGGGGTGATCCTGCCCCTCTGCTCTGCTCTGCTCTGCTGAGACCCCACTGCACTGCTGCATCCAGCCCTGGGGCACCCAGCTCAGGAACAACATCAACAGTTGGAGTGAGGCCAGAGGAGGCCACCAAGTTGATTACAGGGACAGAACACCTCTCCTATGAGGAAAGGCTGAGACAATTGTAATTGTGATTCTGCCTGGAGAAGAGAAGGCTTTGAGGTGACTTAATTGCTCTTTTCCAATAGGGAGTGTTTATGAAATATGGAGAGAGCCTATTCACAAGAATATGTCCCGTGACAGGGAAACAGGGAATAGCTTCAAACTGAATGAGAGCAGGTTTATATTACTTATTAGGAATAAATTCATCATTGTGAGGGTGGTGAGGCACTGGAACAGTTGCTCAGAGAAGTTGTGGTTATCCCAACCCTAGAACTGTTCAAGGCCACATTGGATGGAGCTCTCAGCAATGCCTTCTAGTTAAAGGTCTTCCTGCCACTGCAGGTGAGTTGGAAGTAGATGAACATTAAGGTCCCTTCCAATCCAGGCCATTCTATGATTCTACATTTCTATATCATGTCTCCAGCTTAAGGATAACATACTAACCGTGCTGGTACACAAACTGCTGTCCCTCTGACCTGAGCCAGGAAAAAAAAGTTTGAGGAATTATTTACTTAAAAAATAAAAAAATAACTTTAAAAATTAGTAATTTTAATAAATTTTAAAAATTTAAATAATTTTATGTACCATATTTATACTGTAATTCATTTAGTGAATAACAGGAGATATTGTATTAAATTCTTCTCTGATTTTTTTTGAATCCTTCATTTATCTAGTAACAGAGTGAACTTTGTCTTTGAATTCTGTTAAATTTGCTCCTTCACAAATTTAAAATAAAACCCTCTTTTTGCCAATATCTTTGGTGGTGATTCTTTAAGCTGTGGCAAATACCAGGTGAAATATTCAGGGCATGTAGATGGCACCAGATAAGATTTGAGGAGCAACTGAATGGAACCTTGAATACTCTTGAGAAAATCCAAAAGCTGAATTCCTCTGAATTCCTTCCTGTAACTTTGGGTTGCTCCACGGAGCTGTTTCATTTTCCAGTACACTTTCCTCCCTGACATTACATCCAGTACTGTGCCTTAGATTTTATGGCTATTCTAACCTATCTAGTTTATACAAGAATGAGCAGAAACAGAAACAAAGTAGAAGAGGTATCTTCAAATACCTCAGTGGACTTCATGCAGGCTGGCATTCAGCATCAGAAAAACATAAAAGATCTAATGTAGATGATAGCATGTGATGGGCAAACATGTCATGTTCCTATGGAGTTTGACTTCAAACACCCTGCCCCCCAGTCCTCAGTGATTTTTAATTCTTAGCACATTTATATCTATCTACAAATATATATATTTTTTTCCTTCTCTCCAGGAGATAAATTTCCTTTACTATGTCTAAGTGAATGGAAGGGATATGGGGCTACTCTGTTGTGCAGATGAGGCCTATATGGGCAAGAAAGCAACAACTACAGATCTGCACAGCTAGGCTTGAAAAGACTTGTGAACAGAAAGCAGTCAGAAATCAAGGCTCATGCAACATCTTTTCCCCCCTTAAGTATCAACAAAATACATAGCAATAGTCATGGATCTTGAATGGAATAGTCTGACAGAGCCATAAGTACAATGGGGTCCTGGTGGTTCTCTGGACCACAAATGTGTGGCAACAGGCTGTTGTTTCAGGACAAGTTCCTGCACCCAGTTTTTTGCCATTTGCTCCCCTCTGTCTTGCAAAGCAGCAGTAATTTAAGAAGTTCTGGTTAAGTCAATGCTCCCAATGAATTACTTTATCTGCTGTGGTTTCATGAAATAGGTGTGATCACTTCTGGCACAGTGAAGACAATGCAAAAGCATCTAAACCTATTTTCCACAGGGGTCATGGAAAAGACAGGGCAGAAAATAGTTATACTGCCAACTTGGGAAAGACAGTGATAGATAAATTTGAAGATGGGAAATCCTTTTCAATGGGCATGCATTTGCCTTAGTATATTCATTGGGTGGGTAACACATAAAAACAAGAGCATCAGAAACCTGACAGAAATATTATTGACAGCAATAAGATGTCATGCCTAAAGGCTTGAAATGTAATAGGAAAATCTCCTTATTTATTGTACAATTATAAGATTGGAAGAAAAGACATTACTGAGACAGGCAGAGAGTGGAATCTCTTTAAATTTCTTCTTTTACCACAGCAAATAGGTACAGAGTATTATGAATAGCACCACCCAAATTATCTCACCAGTTATATTGGCAGTCACTAACTGACTAGCAATGCAATTAGTTGAGATAGGAATAAAAATTATTTACTTTAAAAGAACCATGGATAATGACTTTTGTCCACACATTTTCATGTTTGTCTTCTTGCCAGTTTTTATATACATCACTTTTCCTATCGGAAAAAAATGGAGTGAGATTACAAGATTAAAGATTGCTCTCCACAAATACCAGGAGGCAAGCAGCACAATGTTAGGTAGGGGAACCCAAATAAGTGAGTCAGAGACTGAATTATTTTTATTGAGATTCTTCTAAGCAGATATCTGAACAGGCCAAAGTCC
The DNA here is from genome assembly GCF_903797595.1 of Erithacus rubecula. Lineage (NCBI taxonomy): Eukaryota > Metazoa > Chordata > Aves > Passeriformes > Muscicapidae > Erithacus > Erithacus rubecula. Next base: position 26,718,813 of record NC_136685.1, on the reverse strand, counting down.
ATCTCTTTACATTTAAACACGTTATTCATCTTTTTACCTTGTTTCCTGCTCAGAATTCTCAACTCCACTCTCTGATGATCACTGTCATATACACTGCCTCTCATATTCACATCCCTGAACAGTTTTTCTGATTTGTAAGCATAAGGTTCCCTTTTCATCCCCTCTATCACCTGTATTAGGAACATGCCATCATTGTACACTAGAAACATCTTGTGCCCTGATGTGTTGTCCTTTCAGCAGGCATTAGAGTGGTCTTATATCCCCATGAGAACCACAGTTCTGCACATTTTTACTTCTTTTTCCTCAATTCTTAAGATAGCAGAACAATGTCCTTCAGGAAAATTTTACAGAAATGCAGCATATTCATGCAGCATGTTCATATATCAAATAATTTTTTTAAATTGTGTATTAATTAAGAAATATGTTTTGTATGCCAGGTATAATTATATAATATAATTATAATATATTATATAATTTAAACTACAGATAAGAGAAGCAAAAAACCCAAAAAAGCACTCATCTAACTGGCTGAAATGAGCTTTGAAAAAAGTTTCATTCAAGTCTACCTTAGAGTATAAAATGGAAGAATAATTGAATTTATTGAATTTATTTTATACATACATTTCTTCAGCAAGTTGTGCTATTTGCTTTTGGTTTCTTATGAAGCATAATAGAAAATTTTCTGTATTAAAGAAGAGGCTCAAGTACAAATAAACAGCTACTTTTTGGTGTGTTTAATTTCCTTTTCCTTTAGCTCAATAAATTCTCAATAAAATTTAGTCACCTTTTTCCATCTATACTACATATTAAATGCTTTTCTTAAAAGAAAAGACATTCAAAACTCCAATAAGTTGGTTTTTTTCTAATCTATAAATAAATCAGCTGTTAGACAGTTGATTGCAATATGTCACTAAAACTTTAAATTAGTATAATTTCAAATAATCTTTTTACATTTAATATATTAGCAATAACATATAAAAAAAATCCAAAAAAAATTGGACCAAAACTAATATATTATTATTAATCAAGAAAAAGTATGTATCATTTAGAATATGTCTACTCTTTTAGATAAATAGTGAATTTAGTGAGAGGTAGATTGGTCGTAATTGATAAGATGCATTTCTCTGTGTAAAATGAATCCTGGCTATATGCTATATGCAAAGTAATATAAAAATATGTATAAAGAATTTTTACTTGTGTCACAAATGAGATTAATTTATTGTTGCCTATATAACTTATTTACTTAAGGAGAAAAAAAAACTTGTTCTGAAGATCAGAGTTTCATGACTCACTCATTCAGTAGTCCTATGTGTACAAATTTTCAGTATCTCTTGAAGAAGAGGCTCTCCAGCAGATATTTCTGCAGCTCCAGTTGTACTGAATTGCCAGGGCTGGTTTTAAAGACACTACCCTGCTCTTTTGTTTTGTTCCTATTTGATTTTGTGGTTTGGTTTTGGTTTGCCTGCAAATGTTAGCTGGAAAAATGTAGAGTGAATAATTTGTATAATTTATATAAACTCAATACACATCTACATAGAATAAGAATAAATTGAATTAAAAAGACTGGCTACTCAGTCTGAAAGGTCAAGGAAGCTTTTTTCCCTGCTGAAATTTGAAGATATGGTCATCATATTCTACTCACATCATCAAATCTGAATGGAAATTGCCATGTTGCTCACCCGTGTTTAAAGTTAAACTTATCCCCACTTCATGAACTCATCAGAAATTCCTGTGCCTGTCAGTTTGAATAGTACTATTTTCTATTAAAACTTCTCTACTAGTATCTAATCTGACATTATATTGTATTTAACTCTCAGTAATTCTCTATTTGCTTTCATAGTAATGATGTATTTTATTTCTTTAGTATATTCAGATTTTCATCTCTATCTCAAAACAAAAATTATTTTATAGCTTTTTTCTGGTGTGCTCACTTGACTGATCCAAAATTTCTCATCAATATACACATTATCCTGGTGCACAGTTAAGTTTCTCATAAGGTATGCATTTCTAGATTCTGCTAACAATGAACTGAGAAAAGCATCACTTTCTTCCCCCACCTCTCAGTGTTTGTCTTTGCAGATATTGTTCCTTCCTTAATAGCTGAAATTAATCTAGGGAACTCTAATTATTACAGTCAATTTATATTTCATGATTTACTTCTGTGTAACTCCACATATACCAACTGATGTCAGAGGAAAGGATTCCTCTTACTATTTTTCTCTCTTGTATTTCTCATATTACCTCACAGACAGAGCTATAAAACAGTGCTGTTGAATCTAATCCCAATATATGAGATTAGTGCCATAGTATAATGGGGGGGCAAAAGGCAAAGAAAATGACCCTGAACATTTAGACTTAATTCCTAATTTCTAAACAATGGAGGGCTGAGTTCAGAATAGAAATTCAAGATGATGTTTCATGCAAGACTGGACTGTCACAAAAATCAGTTGTTGCATGGAACTGTACATGCAAACCTTAGAGACACAAACAGATTCATCTTTGCAGAGCTCAGCTATTCCTAAGAAATATTAAAGTCAGCAGAATTATAAGATAGACACCCCACAGTACCCATTACTTATAAATGTAAGTTGCCATGTTTTGTTCAAAAGTTGCTAATGCCAATAAACATTAAACTGGACTTTAAATAAATTATTTACTATTTGCATCTAGCAGAATAAACAATACTATTTATTTATAGGAGAATGATGGATAATAAAACAGTGCTAATTTGTGCAAACTGTGCCCTATTTTCATTGGGATTAATTTTTATCATAGTTGCTGATATGGGGCCAGGGTTTTGATTTGTGCTGGAATCAATATTAATAACATAGGGATATTTTAGTTATTGCTGAATAGATCTTACACAGAGTCAAGGTCTTTCCCTTACCCCACCCCACTAGAAAGCAGAGGGGATCTGGGAAGTGAAATAGCTGGGACAGTTGACCCCAACTGACCAAAAAGATATGACATACCATAGGGCATCATGCTCAGCTCAGAAAGGTGGGGGGAGGAGAAGGGAACATTCACAGTGTGGTGTTTTGTCTTCCAAGGCCATTGCAATGTGTTATAAAGGCTGCTTTCCTGGAGGTGGCTGAACACCTGCCTGCCCACAGGAAGTGGTGAATTAATTCCTGGTTTAAATTTGCTTTTGTGATCAGCTTTTGCTTTATCTATTGTTCTGTCTTTATATTAACACAAGTTTTTTCCCACTTTTACCCTTCCAATTCTCTTCCCCATTCCAATGTCATGGGACGATAGAGGAGAGTAAGTGAGAGGGTGTGAGCTTAGTTGCCAGCTGGGGTTAAACAACAACAATAATCTTGAGCAAGTTTATAAGAAAGCCATTAGATAAAACAGTGGATCTAGTGATTACTTCACACTTAGTGTATCAGTAAAAAAAATCTTGTGGGTTGATGGCTGTACAGAAAATGATAAAAAAAATGAGTTTAATTCCTTTTTCCAGTAGTAACATTGTTATGACATCTATCCCTGAACATTTTCCTCACTCTGGCATATATTTATAATAGTATTATGATTAACTATATATAATATATATTATACATATTATATATAATATAATTATTATTATATACTCTACACTGCTTTTCATGCCTTTCTTATTAGCTTATTATGCATTGATGTACTTGATATAATGTTGATTTCACATTAAAAAATCTACAGAACTCACTGGACATGGCCCCATAATTATTTGATAAGTACTTTCACTGCAACTTGCAGTACTCTTTAGATAACTATTATTTGATCTTCTATTTTAACATTAAGAGAAGCAATCTCAGAAGCTTTCAAGTAATATTCCTAAATGTTTTCCTATACAGTCACATGTGAGACACAGACACTCATGCACATACACTTGTCACTGAGGAGCTTCATGGAGCCCCATTGCACTCTGAATTGTCTGCTTTGTGGAAAATGTCACTGCTCCTTTTAGGACAAGATATTCCCCAAAAGATTGTATTTCCCCTTATGGGAGCAGCTTCACATTGTGTATGAGTTAGGCAAGGTAAATAAGGTACCTTGAATTCAGCTCTGACAGCCAACAACTTGTGTCATATAGCAGTCAGGCTAGAATTTAAAAATAGTATCAAGAACAATTTACATATTGTAATAAAATTCAAATTGAAAAGTAGTCATAATAATCGAATTCCAAGGTTCCATGATTGATGTGTGTCAGAAAGGGGAAGAAACTTTATTTTTCAAGAGGGGAAAAAAATATTAAAATCAAAAAATGGCCCAAAGAAATTTCTTGTTTTTCAATAAATTTAGTCAGACTAAAACATAAGGCTTTACATAAATAAGCAAATAATATAAATAAATTAGCAATATGTATATGGAATTCTGGATTTCTCTTTATATCTTCTGACAGTAGGCCTTAAGACAAATCCAAAGTCAGGCTTCTGGCTAGATATCAAGAACCATAAATATTCCCAACCCAGGGGATAGTTGCATTAACAGCAATTATCAAGAATAACACAATTGAGACACATTCAACAGGGAAGAGGACATTATTTTATCTTTTATCTATTTTTTTAATATCAGGCTTTTTTCACACAGTCTTAGCAACAGAAAATACTTCATGCTGACTGAGGTTAGCTGCCAGAGAGAATATTAAGGGATAAATCATGCACTTTCTAAGACAGGATTTTACTTAACTGACTTTATCTGCATTACAATGAGAAAAGAATACATATATGTTTTGAAAAATATTGAGAAATGGCAAAACAGTGAGCAGAAAAGCACTAACATAAGCAGAAATTTGCAGTTATAAACATTATTATAGCAAGAAAAAGGAAGTTGGAAAATTATAATTTATTAAGATTTCATTATTATTTAGAAAGTCATATCATTTAGGAAAAGTCCCACTATGCATAATATTAAACAATAAAATCTGGTTCATAAAAGAAGCAATAAGAAACAACACATGGCTTTATAAACTAGATTTCTGAATTTGAAAGCAATAATTTTTACTATACCTTCTGTGCAGAATCAAGAACATAATATTTAGCTTCACAATTAAAATATATATTAAAAATATTATTAACTCTAAGTGCATTTGGAGACAATTTTTAAAAATTAGCAAACCTAAATTGTCTTGAGTGCTTCATGGAAATGAATGCAGTAAGAGAGCAGAAGAATCAAAACTGCATGAGTAACAATCCCAGCATGCAGTGTCAAGTCATTACAAACCCCATTGAGATCCCACCTGGTGGTATTGCAAAATCTAAACCTACATGGAATATATGAAATAATTGACTCTTGGTTAGTTATCTACTTACAGCATAAGTTTTCTTCAGAAAATCTTTTTAAAAAGTGAAAGATTCATTTGGATAATTGCAAATATCTGAATTCAAAATCTTCCAATTAAAAACAAACAAACAAACAAAAAAGAAACAACAAAAAAGCAACCCTAGAAACAGGTCTAAAAGATGATGGCATTTAAGACCCAAAAAAAGAAATTCTTAAAACACAGAAAAAAAATGTTCCTGGTTTTAACTGGTACTAAACTACTAAAATCAACTGGAATTGTTTTATGTATGTATGGCACAGAGTAAGCTTTGGATTAATATCAGATGGAGCTATATTTATCTAAATATAGACCATAAGAAAATTCCAGAGCACATACAAACATATTTCTAAAAATCTTCAGACTTGTTTAGGCCTTTTCTCTTACATGGGTAGAATAAATGAAAATATATTCTTTTGAGAAAAGGAAGCAAGTTATTTGAAATACTGTTTCACAATTCATCACTTAAAATCTTGACTCTGCCTTTCTCCCAAAGCAAATGGTGGACCCATTGTAGGCTAATTGTGAAATCTGGCAGTGAAGTCCATCAGATGGGTTAAAAGGGTAGGAGTGAAATTTTCCCTTCCTGAAACAACCTCTACATTTAAGAACATCATATTCTGAAAGTAGGCAGCTTTTTCTCTTGCTAAAGAAAGATTTTCTGGCATTACAGTTTGCAGTCCAGACCTGTAGAGTTAGATTTCCTGGAAATTTTATTGAAGGAAGGTATAATGTGTATATATATGTCTAAAACACACAAATTACATTTTAAAAAAATTCTGAATTTTCATTTTTTAAACAATGGAATATTGGAAACGGTCTGTAAAAAGCTCTTCATCCTTGTAAGGATCCTTCCTGAATCAAATAAGGAGCCTTCCAGGCAGAATCACAGAACCAGCTAGGTCAGAAAAGACCTTTGAGACCATTGAGTACAACCTATAATAACCACCTTGTCAACCAGGCCACAGCTGCCACACCCAGTCTTTTGTTAAATATCTCCAGGGACGGTCACTGGGCAGCCCATTCCAAGGTCCCATCATCCTTTCTGTGAAGAACTTCTTCCTTATGTCCAACCTAAACCTCCCCTGTGGCAGTTTAAGATGATGTCCTCTTGTCCTGTCACTGGTGGCCTGGGAATAGAGACCAACCTCCACCTGGCTGCAGCTTTCTTTCAGGGAGCTGTAGAGAGGGATAAAGTCCCCCTGAGCCTCCTTTTCTCCAGGCTGAACAACCCCAGCTCCCTCAGATGCTCCTCACAGGACTTGTGCTCCAGACCCTTCACCAGCCTTGTTGCCCTTCCCCAGACTTGCTCCAGCACCTCAACATCCCTCCTAGACTGGGGGCCCAGAACTGGACACAGCTCTCAAGGTGTGGCCTCAGCAGTGCTGAGCAGAGGGACAATCCCTGCCCTGCTCCTGCTGGCCACACCATTCCTGACACAGGCCAGGGGCCATTGGCCTTCTTGGCCCCCTGGCACACGCTGCTCATGCCCAGCTGGCTGCCCATCAGTACCCCCAGGGCCCTTTCTGCCTGGCTGCTGTCCATCCACTCTGCCCCCAGCCTGTAGCACTGCAGGGCTTTGTTGTGGCCACAGTGCAGGACCTGGAACTTGATGTTGTAAAACCTCATACCCTTGGATTTGGCTGTTGATCCAGCCTGTCCAAGTCCCTCTGCAGAGCCCTCCTGCCCTTCAGCAGATCAACACTCCCCCCCATTTTAGTGTCATCTACAAATTTGCTAATGGTAGACTCAATCCCCTCATGCAGATCATCAATAAAGGCATTAAACAGGACTGGGGATGACACTGATCCCTGAAGGACACCACTGGTGACCAGCTGTCACATGGATGTGGCGCCGTTCACCACTCTCTGGGCCCAGCCATCCATCCAGCTCTTAACCCAGCACAAAGTGCTCCTGTCAAGCCGTGGGCTGCCAGCTTTTCCAGGAGTGTGCTGTGAGAGTCAAAGGCCTTGCTGAAATTCAGGTAGCCAACATCCACAGCCTTTCCTGCATCCACCAGGAGATACAGAGAAGAAAATAAGGTTGGTCAAGCAGGACCAGCCCCTTCTAAATTCATGCTGCTGGTTGGGCCTGATCCCCCAGCTGTCCTGTAGGTGCTGTGAGACAGCATTCCAGATGATTTGTTCCATACCTTGCTGGGCACTGAGGTCAGGCTGACACGCCTGTGTTTTCCTGGATCTTTCTTCCAGCCCACTCTTGGATGGGCATCACATGGGCCAGCCTCCAGTCTATGATCCCATAGACTTGTGATATCTAAGTAGTTAAGGAAGTCACTAACTGCTTCCTCCTGAATTACAGTGTGGCTGTTCTGCTCCCTGACCCCATCTACCAGCTCAGGAGGCCAGCTGTCCTGAGGATGATGTGGCTTATTGTTAAAAACTGAGGCAAAGGAGTGTTAGCCTTTTCCTCATCTTTGGTAACTATATTTGACCTTCCTCATCCAATAAAGAATGGAGGTTTTCCTTGCCCCCTCTTTGCTACTAAAGTAGCAAATGTTATAAGTAGTAAATGTTATAAGAACATTTGTTATCCTTTACAGAAGTGGCCAGATTAAGTACCCTTTTTATCAACCTCTCCTGTCCACCCTGGACGGCCAGCAGTGGGTAATAACCAGAGGGCTGAATTGGACCATGAGTCTCCTGGTGATATCCCATACCTGGGCCTCAAGGAGGCAGCAATGGGGTTTTTCCCTGTGGAGTGGGTCTGGTAGATAGACAGTGCCCTCAGTTCCCATCAGAAGAGAGTCACCTACTACAGCTACCCCTCTTTTCTTCTTAATAACTGAGGTTGTAACCCATTTGATAGAGTGCAAATGGGAGACCTCCAGATTTTTATATTTAGTATCATCTGCCTGACCTTCTGTTCCAGAGCCCTATTCTGTTAGGCTGTCTGGGGGTCTGGAGTGGATTCTTTAATCTCCCTTACCAGGCACCCATTACCCTTCCCTCCAACTACCTGGTAAGAGGTCCAGGACTCCTCTGACTTCTGCAGAGCTTCTGTCAGAGCTGGAAGGGCACAACTCCACCAGTCTCTTTGTTTGCTCTGTCTGATACTCCTTTCCACTTCTTCCTTAAGTTCTGTGACCAGACAGAGAAGATCATTGACCAGCTCACACAGCACACAGGTGTCTTTTGCACTGTCCTCAAGTACTGACACCAAGCTCAGACACTCCCTGCAGCCCCTCAGTGACAGACAGCTGGGTCCTTTTGGGGGAGTCTGTCAGGATTAGCACAATCTTGGTAGCAGCAGCAGCAATGGTTTCTGGCAGCTTATAAACCATTCTGCATCTACTCAAGTAGGGAAGAAAAAAGCAAAACGGAGAAAACACAACAAAAACACCACACCCACCTAACATAAAACCCACCACCAAGAGCCAGGAGGGTGACTGCACCTTTCCTGTGGGCCCTACCTACATAATCTGCTGTGTAGATGCTCACCATACTCCTTAGAATTGTTTATATCTCCTGCAAATGGTCCTGGTGCTGCTCACTGCTTTCCTGATAATAGGGCAAAAGCTGCTTATTCAGCTCCTTTAAATCTGCTGTAAATGGTGCTGGCACTGCTCCTTGCTTGCCTGATTGTTTGAAATGAGGAAAAAAAAAAAAATCTCTGTAACACCCTCTAATGCTTAGGAAGAAACCTAGCTGGCTGCTTCCTGCATCTCAGTCTTTTGGGCTTCCTGTGAACTGCACTCTTATTCCTTGTTGTGAACCCCTCTCTGATGACATCCCAGAAATGGTGCAATCTGGAAGCATTTCCCTGCTAAAGGGCCTCAGTCACTCCCTGACACCTCAGCACAACATGGCACCTGTTATCAGTGTTTACAAAATGATAAAATATTCAGCTGAGAAGTCACACAGTCCATTTTACCAAGAGTGAAGATTTGCAAATAGGAATTACATCTCAGATGATGAATCAAGTGATATTTTAAGCAATGAGTACAAAAGCCAGTAAAATAGGTGCCCATAAAATATTCTTCATATTTCCAAATTTCTAAATTAAAGTTTGTTATTCTTTTATATTGCTCAAAGAATATAATTACTCAACCTGTATTATGCAGAACTGTAAGTTAATAGCACTGAAATATGAAACTATTTAAAACATGAATGATTATGATCTTATTTTTCATACTATCTCGTCTTACTATTGTCAGCAGTGCTTGTGAACACTGGCAAAATCTTAATATTCCCCCGTAAAAATCTTTTCCATTTTCAGTAATTGTTTAGACAAGTTTGTTCTGAAAGTTATACACTACTGTGCTTATTGCTAGTCATGTTTATTCTGGAATCATGAGGTGGGGTAGATGGAAATCAGTAGAGAATTCATCCCATAGCTCTGACAATATGCTATATCACATCATAATATATTTTCTACATTTGGCAGTGAATCTGCTCTGTGAAAACCTTTGTAGCTGACTTGTGCCTCCTATTTTAGGAGGAGATTCTGATTAAAATCTTAATATTTAACTGTTCAAAGCATGAACAAGACAGAACTGCACTACATTTTCTCACACCAACCAAGCTTATTAAAAGAATGCAGGTTTTCTTTCCCTATCTGAAAGTATTTTTCCCTAATTGTTATTCATTACCCTGCTGTTTAGGTAACAAAAATCACTGAACAGTGATCAACAAAGTTAAAGTAAATTTTGTGGTGACAAAATTTGGGAGCATTTTTTCAGCTGCTAATTTCTTTACAAGTAGAGAAACCATTATTTTTTGTTTGCAGAAGCATTCATATTGTAGGAGTGTAAATGCTTTGTGGAGTTCCTAATTATAAGAGTAAAATATTGTCCAAATAAGTAATTTTAAAGAAACTCTTTGACAGTGAGGGTTGTGGCCAATACCTCCTGGTCAGTTACTGAAAGTAAAAGAGAAATAAGCAATGTTGTATAACTTTATATTTTCATTGTAGGATTCCTACTGGAATTTTAAAGAAATGGAAGAAACCCCATCAATATTATTAGCAATTGCATGATTTTTAATAAAGTGTATTAATAAAAAGTGTATTTCAATTTTTTCCCCAAAAGCATGTGATATCTTTTTTTTTCTACATTTTTCACATTTTTGTGCTTTTAGTTTAAAATATTATCAAAATCTTTGAAAATTTTATATTTAGCAGAATTTTATGTTCACTTACAACGCTAGTGTATTCACTAACACAAGATGTTCATTTTGAAATAAGTAATGAAAAAAAATGTCTGATTCAATTCACTAACGTTTGATATAATTTCTCACAGGAAGTGACATCCTTTTTTTTAGGTGATGAAAACAAAATGAAGTAGATCTTTGCAGCCACTGTTAATATAAACAAAATGAATAACAGTTTTTATAGTACTGGCTGTCAAACAGGTACACTTTGTTTCCTTGCTAGTGCTCACTGTCTCCTAGGAGATGGATCACGTTGTCAAAGGGTAAGTGAAAGTAAAAATTAAGACAAAATTTATTGACTGAATTGTTGTGGTTTGGTTTTTTTTTTTTAATATCTACCTTCCTCTCGAGCAAAGCAAGGAATCTAGATTATAAGAGCAACATAGACATAGAAATCAAAAATTATTAGTCTAAACATCTGTTCCGCATTTAACTGAATGGAAGAATACCAGAATAGCAGGAAGTTCAAGAGGAAGAAGGGAAAGAACAAACAAACAGAAAAACCTACCAAAAAAGAACTTCATAAAGTGAGAGCAATTAATAATTAAAGACACTATTTACCAAACTGCAATCAGTACCATGGGGTAAGTGAATAGCACCATGGAGTAGTACCAGTGAAACATGCACAGTCCAGTTGCTGCAGATGTGTTCCCCAGCATCAAACAGCTGCATTCAGATCTCTTGAAACTGTGGCCCCCTCTATCCACTCACCATTCCCTGGGCTAGGAAATTCTCAGGATGGCTTGTTCAGGGGACAGAGAACCTGGAAGGTACTTGTAGAGAGGGGTGAAAAATCTATCATTATCAAGGATTAGCATCCCAAGAAAGCTGCTTGGAAAACATCAAAGAGATCAGGATAGGTATTTTATATTTTTTGTTTTTACAGAAGTCAATGGACACCAGAGCATTCTCACACCACATTTCTGTTTGCAAATCAATGTTTTCCAGTGAAAAATGTCTTCATTTGGGGAATTCCTGGCTAGTATTATATAAGAAAAATAGCACTTTAAGTATTAGCTGCTCCACTCACTTTCTGATAAAAAATATTTTGAGATGCCCAAAGAATGAAGAGAAGCAGCAGGTACCAACTGCATTGATGTATTATCATTATTGTGTCTATGAAAAAATTTATGCAGAGAAATTTTTCTCCTTTTCATGCTGAAGTAATTTTTTGCTAAATATTTTTTCCTCCTCAAGAATAATGTTTTGTAAAACATGGTATTTTTCCTCTGGTGTTTGTGCTGTGCCCTCTTTTCCTCTCCGACTCATACATGCACAAGTGAAGCCATGTGCCCATATATGCTCATGTACCCTCTTGAATACTCTTCCAGCAGTTTAAATGACAGTCAGTCTTGTTCCAAAATCCACCATTTTATAAGAACAATACATTTTCTTTTCCCCCACTGCACTAAATGACTCAGAGAGGGCTTGCTTCAACATAGCTGTCATTGCACTGCCCACTTTCCTCGCTTGCAAAGAGGAGGGTGACAAGAACTCAGGAATGATGACTGGGTGGTGGTGGTTGGTTTCTATTTGGAGGAAACTATTTGGGAAACTGTAGAGTTCTTTTATCTGTCAGTGATATAACTGAGTCTGACATGCCTAGCAGTAGGCAGAAGCAGCTGTCAGTAGTAGTATAATTTATTGGTATCTCTTCTTGAGTAAGAGGGCTGACAGACTAACATGGGAGCAGAGGGGAAATATGCCAAGCTACCGTCTTTCACCTCAGGCTCATACTGCTGATAGCCCATTGTGGAATGTACACAGCATTAAATATGTGTTGATTCATTCTGTGGCACAGTCCACTGATAAGGAAAATGGCCGAGGCACTGCTTCATCTTCTAGCTGAAAGTCCCATGCCCAACATGTTGTCTTCCAGAATCCTCACCAGGGATAGCTAGAGTTGTCCACAAACAAAATGGCCTGGAAGGAGAAAAAAAGAGTGCATGTTGTATAAAGAAAAAATTGAGAATTCAAATAAAAAAGGTGTGGTGGATAAAAATGTGTTTTAAAAATTAAGAACTAGCAGTTAATTATACAATGAGAAAGTCAATTTGGTTGATGATGTGATGCTGATGTTTAAGATGAGTGAGTATCATATATTGAAAAAGAAGAAATCAGCTGTCTGTGCTTATTAGATGAATATTAGTAAGTGGTAGTGACAGAAAATACCTGCATTTTTAGTCCTTATTCTTGCTTTGGGAAGTGCTAGAAGGAGGATGACTCATGGGCACTCCTCAGAGTGCTCCCACACTTGGGGTCCAATTCAATATGTACTAGTGACAGCTACTAAATACTGTTTTAAATGTCAATTTTACAATCACTTTTAAAAAGTCAACATTTTGTCACCTTAGTTCCTGCAACAGATAAGTTGTCTCTGTGGCTGGCTTTTCGAGGGGGAGGTTTTTCAGGGATTTTTGTGGTTTTTTTCCATTTGTAGTTCATGAACAAGAACTGATTCCATGTAATTCCAAGCAATTCCATGGTAACAACTGGTAAATAACAATAATGTCGTATTGGTGAATTCTGTGCTATACTAAAGGACAATCAAAATACAAAATTCAGGCAGTTTTTAAAACTTTTACTTCCAAGTATCATGATAATGATTACAGGCAAGAGCTGCTTCACTACTTCAGGTTCATTATCTTTAAGAGTTTATTGTGAACCTTTTAAAAGTCTTTGCCGTGCAACAGAGAAATAGAAACTGAATTAACAATTGCCTCAGCTTGATAATTAAGCCAAAGAACAATTCCTAATTCAATCTATTGTTAATTGATACTGTGCTATAAATGTTGCAGAGAAAGGTAGCAGTGATTTAAGGGAAGGCTTTAGCAGTAATGGTGTTGTTCATATTCTCCATAATCCTACAAAAAAATCTTATCCTGAAGTATTTTTTTTTTAATTCTCTCTTTTTAATCCTCTCAGCTGATGGAAATTCTACATCGTTAATAAGAACTGAACAAATCATTATTAAATGCAGCTAAGATCTGAAAAAAATATTTCAGTGTATTGCATACAAAGGTTATGTTGGATTTAATAAACAAGTAACTGCAACTTGCACTTGCTGGATTTGCAGAAATAACCATATATATTAACATTTCTGCACTGGACTCAGTCTTTCCCTCTACCTTCTCCCAGTGATAGAAAAACAAAGGTACTGTTTGAATTTGCCAATTAAATAAATGGGTATACCTCTTTATAATTTTAATTTTAAGGGTTTTTTTTTCAAACAAAAAAAATGTGGCTAATGTTGAATGTTTTCCTTATATTTTAGACTTCAACATGATATTTATGTAAACTTTGGAGATTACATTAAACTTTCCTGGTAACATATTATTCCGTAAGTAATAATTTTACTTTCTTGCAACTTCCCTTGGAGTAGTCTGTACTGATGACCACCTCAATTATTTTGGTAGCAGAGAAGAATGTCAGAAGGAACAGGAGAACCTACATAGTCAACATGTGTCTTAAAGACTGGTGCTATCAGTGGAATTTTGTTTTGTTCATTTGTGGTGTGATTTATAGGACATCAAGCCTGCTGGAGACGGATGGATTTCACCTGTCTAAAAGGGGGAAAAGAAGTCTAGCCCATGAGTTGGTAGGGCCAATTGAAAGAGCTTTTAACTAGGTTTAGAGGAGGATGAGGTTAAGAAAGGCTTGCTAGAGAGGAGCCTGGGGATGGCATGCTAGAGTTGGGAGGTGAAATAAACAGCCCCGCCTACACCAATGAATGCAGTATGGAGAACAAACAGAAGGAGCTGTAAGCCATTGTGCAGCAAGAAAATTATGACATAGTCACCATTACAGAAACTGGAATGCTACAATGAATGGCTCTGAGCTCTTCAGAAGGGACTGGTGAGGTGGGAGCAGGGGTGGAGTGGCTCTGCACGTTAGGGAGTGTTTCAACTCTACTGAGCTCCAGGACAATGCTGATAAGGTTGAGTGCCTAAGTGTAAGAATAGAGGAAAGCTAACAAGGCCACTGTCCTGGTGGAAGTCTGTTGTACACCACCCAACCAGGATGAGGAATCAGATGTATTCTAAAGTAGCAGTCTGACATTTCACTGCTGCAAGCCCTTGTTCTGTGGGACGCTTTAACTTGCCAGATATAGCTGGAAACTCAACACACTAGTGTGTGGATGGGTGAAGGCTGTGAATGCAGTCTACCTGGACTTTAGGAAATCCTTTGATACCAACTCCCACAGCATTCTTCTGGAAAAGCTGTCTGCCCATGGCTTAGACAGGTGTACACTTCACTGGGTTAAGAGCTGGCTAGATGGTTGAGCCCAGAGAGTGATGATGAAAGATGCCACATCATCCGATGGCTGTCAGTAGTGGGATTTCCTAGGGCTCAGTATGGGGGCTGAAGGGTCTAGATAGTAAGTTCTATGAGGAATGTCTGAGGGACCTGGGGTTGTTTAGCCTGGAGAAAAGGATGCTTAGGGCAAACCTTATTGCTTTCTACACATACCTGAAAGGAAATCACAGTAAGGTGGAGACTGTCCCCTTTTGTTAGGCAACCAGTGACAAGATAAGAAGAAATGGCCTCAAGCTGCACCAGGGAATGTTCAGGTTGGGCATCAGGAAGAATTTCTTCCCTGAAAGGGTGATTAAGCATTGGAACAGGCTGCCCAAGGAAATGTTGGCTTCACAATCTCTGGCAGTGTTTAAGAAATTACTTGACATGGCATTTAGTGCTATGGTCCAGTTGATGTGGTGTTGTTCAGTCAACAGTTGGACTTGATAATCTTAGATTATTTTGTGATTCAACAGGGTTGTGATTCAACTTGCTGCTCAACCTTTGACCTGATCTATTCTCTCAGTTCCTGTATTCAGAGAGTTACATAGGACGTGCTCTAAATATGCTGCAGAGACCAGAAGGTAGACTTGCTGGCTGCTGGAGGACCAGGAGTGATCCAGTGAGTCCACAGGATCTGGGGTTTTAATCCTGGTATGGTCATAGGCTGATCCAGGTGTTGGAAAGACCTATTAATATGTGCCTGCAACTGGGGGCCATACACATTGTATATATTTATATATATGCATGTATGCATATGTGTGTGTATGTACGCATGTATCTTCTGCTAATGACATTTTATGATGAGAGAAGGGAACAGGTGAGGCTGTTGGTGGTGTCTGAATTTGAGCAAGAGCTGCATTTTCTGTCTGTGTTGACCTATGCAGCCAAACAGGTGTATATGATAAGTACTGTGTGCATGTGTATGTATGTTGGGAACACACACTCAGCTTCATTCCTAACTAGGACTGGGGTGGTGCTGTGGTAGCCTTGACTCTGTTGGCGTACCAGGTTCAGCAACTTCTAAAAGTTAAGACCCATGGGACAAATGTACAATTTAAATGTCATTACCTTCCTTCAAGGAAAAAGCAAAAATATTTCTTGCAAATTGGTTTTACATGGATGCTGAGAAATGTTTGCTTAACCAGAAAATCTCTTTTGTAAATAATGACTTCAGAGACCTTGAGGCAATTTATAGCTGGCTGAAATGCACATGAAAACAGGGAGAAGGGTTTTACATTTAAAGCATGATGCTAACTCTCCAGGGACCCAGTCTATAAAGGTATTTACCAATGAAGTTTTCCTGAGGGATGCCAATGTAGACATCAGTTATTGGGGAAGACAGAGTGTATATGTTCTACCATTGATAGGACTGATTCCTTAGGGTGAGTAGGTATTTGTCTTGGGAAGACTCGTGTTTGAAGACAGCATTTAAACAGTCAGCTAAAATGAGGTCTCATTGCAGCAGTGTCTACCTACTGCCCAACTTAATTTTTTTGAGTTTCACAATCAGCAGCTATTTGACCTCAGAGTTACAACACTGGCCTTTGTAAGAGAACATTCACCTGTTTGATCCATTTTCTATCATCTTCATGATAACTAAGTCTAATATAGTCTTCCTGGTAAGGTATCCCTGTGCAGTTCAAGAATCAGTGTGTATTCAAACACTCTTTTCTTGTATATTCTTCCTGTTGTTTCCCCACCTCTGTAAATAATTTACACTTGAACAGTTCATTGTGTATAAAGAAAAATTAAGAGAAAATTCCAAGCTGTCAGGTCTGCTTTGATGCTCAAGGGATTCCTTAATAGCCATCTGATCCCTCTGAGATACAGGCAAATAACCTACATCTCAAGTACAATACACCATCATTCCCAATTGTATATATTATTTTATGAACTTACACCAAGTGTGACAGTTTCAGTGCATATAAAAAAAGTCATGATTGAGTAGCCCTTGAGACCCACCCTACATTTTCCTTTCATGAAATTATTGCAATGAGAATACAAGCAATATTCTCTTCAGGCTTTCCAAAAAAAGGATTTTTAAGGATGATTTCAACCACAGAAAGTCTCTGCACAGCACTATTTTATTAGTTCTCTAGCACACTTTTATCAGCTTCCTCCTGAGAGCAACTCTATTACCATTTCTCTTTGGAGAAGCACAACCTTTCCTTATAATCCTAAGGTCACACAGCACAGCTGAGTGCTCAGCTGTTAGGTGGTGTCTCTTCAAACTGAGTCAATACCTTGGGTATGAAATAACCTTACCTTTGGTGATTGGCTGGTTTGAAAGTTCTTCCTTCTCCAGTCAGTTCTGGGTTCATCCCCATAAATATAGGCAAGCTTGTAAATTTCTTCTCATATTTAGTTGCAGATAAGGTGCAATTTGTTCCAGTAGGACAAGGATTTTCAAAGTGGAAGAAAGGTTATGTATCTGTAAGGGTGAGCATCTCTAAGCAACAGGGCTTGTGTTCCCCTCTCTGGCTGTCTGCCCACATAGATGCTGGTGGATATATTTCCGCTTGGTACTCCTTTCATTGTTCCTTTCCTGGATGTTGTTGTACCACTGTTGGGTTTTATTGCCTGCTGCTATTGTAGGCACTGCTGTCTTAGCTTTAGACTTCATGCAGTCTCTTGGCTGTCTAATCCTTTAGGCCACGTATATTTCTCCCTTGTTGCTTTTGATTAGGTAAATTTTACTGTTCTATTATTGTCAATGCACTAAACTGAAGGTGTTATTCTGATGGGGGACAGAGAAGGAAAGAGAGGGAATTTGAAACTTTTAAATCCTGGGAATGTATCTTAAAATTTGTGTTTAGGATTCTGAATATTTTTGACCTTCTAGTATCTTCTGAGGAATTAAAAACAAGCCCAGTCCTCCTTCTGCTACTGCGCTATACTTACCCAGTAGTGATTGTCTGGAATTTTAACAAATGTTTTGATCTCACTTTTCTTCCTTCTTTATTTCTCAGAATAAGAATATCTCATTTGGAATACACGATCTTCATCACCTCAAGATACTGTAATATTGGTGAATGGTTCCAGGTTTAAATTAACGTTTTTCCTACTCGTCTGTACCTTTAAATTCAAGGTATTTGTTAATCTATTTGTTAGATAATTCTCAATCTTTTTCAAGGTACTTCTCCTAAATTTCTCTAAATCAGAGGGATTAATTTCAACTCCTTTTTCTCATTCTAGAGGATCTGAACTGAAGTTTGCAGCTCTTGATAAAATACTTCGCTATCCTCTTCACTTTTGGAATCCAGAAACTGTATGTAAATTGCAGTTTAGATAACTATGTTTAAATCCTGTGCTTGAAGTAATGCCTGTATTTTCTATAATGAGTAATTCCAGATTTTCTACCTAACAGCTCCATGAGGTACAGTGATATAGTTCTGCAGCAATTCATGTGCACCATTTCCTCTTCTTTTTCACTGTTTCCTAAGTAATAATATGCAAGTTTGCTTCAATATCCCCATGTATATATATAAAAGAACCCTCATTTTAAAAGATCTCTTATTGATAATATATATGAGCAGCAATTTTATACAGCTCTATTTTCTATTTTCACTTGAATGCTTTGATGTTTTTTAGATTTTTCAGATTGTTTGTAATAGTACTAACAGAACACTTCAAACTCCATGAAGAGTCAGCCTGAGGGCCTAGTGGCAGCAAGCCTGTGAACTAAAATTAGCACACTGTGAAGTTCATGCTTGCCATCTTTTAAAACTATGGTGAACCATTAAAAGTCAATGTCAATACATAAGACATTTGTAAAGGCATCACTACATTTTAGATCAAACCCAGTAAAATATTTCTGGCATAATTATACAGTCTTTTAAGACTTGAAAGTTCATTTCAAAAGAAATTCTTAGTAAATCTAAAAAAAATCATGCTAAAATTTAGATTGATTATCATATAATTAGTGTTCCTTTTTTCTCCCCCAATTATTATTCCTGTCCTTCACTAATATATAAAATAAAATAAAATAAAATAAAATAAAATAAAATAAAATAAAATAAAATAATATTTTAATCAATGTAGTCTGACATTTTTTCATTGTTGCTTTGTAGAATTTTTCTATCGGAAAGAAATGCATTTTTATTCTTTCAGTGCACAACATATATAATCATTATACTAATGTTGAGTCTTCAGCCAATTTATATTTTTAATCTTTAATCCATTCAAGCAGCATAATTTGTATATCAAATTGAGTCTAAATTTTAAGTGTTCATGTTTCATAAAAATTTATTACAAAGCGTTTTTAGATCACCTAAGCAGATGTCAAAGTCCCTTTGACCTCCTATATACAAAGATTCCTAACCTGTTCACATTTATCATACACTTTACTTTATATTCCTTTTAGAAAAAAAAAGTATCAGCAATATTCTGTAGATCAGCCAAATGAAAAATCAAGGTTGCACCAATCACCCAAAAATCTTTTTATGTGAGGTTTTTTTGGTATGAGAGTTGCCAAAATGAACGCATTCTCTGCTGCAGAGAACTTCTTAATCACAACTAAAAGATTGCTTCAGAACCACAAACTAAGTGATTAATATGAGCCTTAGTATGTTAGCAATATTAAGTTTCTGAGAAACTGGATTGTCTACATAATATCACGTGTTAAATTCCTCTGGAAAATATTTTCTCTCTAATTGTGACTAGTCTTTGACATTAAAGAGGATGCAGAAAAACATTAAATAAGATCTATATGACCAACTTTTCATTAAGAGGAAAAGTATTTCTCAAACTTACAGACAGATACAGAAAGCCTATATACAGGAAATCTATTTACAATAATAGTATTTGTGCAAATCAGTGAATATCTGATTCATCAGTACAAATATAAACAACTGACGATAAGAGAGTAATCACAAACAAGGACTCAAATCCTCTTGACCTTTACATATTTTAATTCCCAAACTGCAGTGAAACTTACTTTTAAATAAAGAAATTTAGTCTCCTTGGACAATTTCAGCTGAAAGTAAGACCAATTCCAAGCACTCTATTTAATATCTAATTACCTCACAGCTAGGAAGTTGCATCGTATTTCAAGGTTGAGTTTGTTTAATTTTAATTTTCAGCCCCTGGAACTTGTTACATGTTTATCATCAGCTCTGAAGAACTCCTGTTCACTAATATTTTTTTGCCATGTGTTCCTTTGTTTAGGGATTGAGTCATGTCTTGAGCTTCTGTTTGGTAATGTGAAATATTTTAAGACATACCAGATCTATTTTTCAGCCCAAGGACTCTATGAATCATTTTGGTATTCTATATTTCCTTTAAAGAATGGACATAAAAATTAGACACAGCATGGTATTTTCAATTGCTTTAGTACAAAATGACCAAAGTAGGAGAACATTCTACTCCTACTTGTCTGTATCCAGGATTCTCATTAATCTTCATAACATTAAAGTAGAAACTTATGCTGAGATTGTTGAGTCTCTTAGCCACTGCCTTCCAAGACAGTCTTTCACATTTTCCTTATTTGATTTTCCTCAGTGGAACAGTTTGTATTTAGATACATTATTATTATTATATTATATTATATATATTATATTATATTATATTATATTATATTATATTATATTATATTATATTATTATATTATATATTATATTATATTAATATATATTATATTATATTATATTATATATTATATTAATTATATTTTTTGCATATTTGCTGGAACATAATCAGTCTACTTCATCTGAGAATCAGAATGATAAATCAAAAGGTATCACACTGATCTAATGGAAAAGCATGAGTTTCTTGAACTCATAAGCAAGTAGAAGATGTTAACTCCTGGAAAACCAGATCTTGTATTCTCCACCATGGTAAATATATATATATTTGAAATTCTATATACAATACATGGAAAGAGCTGGGTCCATACTAAAGAAATAATGAGTCCAGTAAATTTATCAGGGAGCCTTGTAATCATAGAATCACAGAACTACAGAATAGCTGAGGTTAGAAAGATGTCTGGAGGTCATCTGGTTTAACTCTTCTGCAACAGGCTCACCTCGAGCTGGTTGCCAGGATTATGGGCAAATGGATTTTAATATGTCTACAGATTGACACATTACAACCTCCTTTGGCAACTTGTTCCAGTGCTCAGTCACCATCACAGTGAAAAAGTGAGTGCTACTGAGAAAAGCCTGGCTCTTTTGCATCATTCCTTCAGGTATTTATAGCCATTGATAAAATTCCCACTGAGTCTGCTCCAGGTACAACACTCCCAGCTTTCTCAGTCTTTTGTCATAGAGATATGCCCCAGTCCCTTCATCATTTCAGTGGCCCTTTGTTCAATTCTATTCAGTATGGCTGTATCTTTCTTGTGCTGTGGAGTCCAGAACTGGCCACAGCACTCCAGGTGAAGGCTCACCAGTTCTGAGTAGAAGGGAAGGATCAGCTCCCTCAGTCTGCCAGTAGTCTTTTTTTGCAGCAGGAGCACATTGTTACCTTGTGAATTGCTGGATCTTTGGCCTGAAAAGGTATTTCCAGACAGTTGGCCCCCAACATATATTGTGCCCAGGGTTCTTCCTCCTCAGGTGCAAGACTCTGCAATTCCCCTTTGTTGAACTTCTTGAACTTCCTATCAGCCCATTTCTCTAGCCTGTCAAGATCCCATCTTATAGCAGCAGAGCCCTCTGGTGTGTTAGCCACTCCTCAGTTTCATATTAACTAACTTATAGGAAGCATCAAGGAGATGGCTGGTTTTAAACATCACACCTCTACAAGCTTTAGCTACCAAACTAGTATAAAGCACTCTGTAAGGGATAAAGGGGTCCACAGTTCTGTGAGAAATCTGTCTTGAAATTAGTTATCTATGTCAGGTGAATTCTTAATTATTAAAAAAATAAAAAAATAATAGGATGGAGAGGTGCCACTTTCTCCCATCTTCTCTGAGCTGATGCAAGAAAAGCCATTTACTTATGGAACTTAATAATGAGAGGTGTTGAAAAATGAAGAATTTATGAGTGCTAATTCTTCCTTTTCCCCCTGTGTATTACCTAAGCCATTATCCCCTGTGTATGATCTAAACCAAAGCTTAGGGATAGTTAAATCCATGGATAGGAATGTCCTTTCCCATTAAAGTGTAATTGAAAGGACTTCAGAAAGAAAAATATTAGGGGTAAGGCCAAAGAGCTAGAAAGAAGCATTACTAGGGGAAGGTGAAAGTGATTCATGTCTGTGAATTAATCTAATCACACACACAAAAATCTTCTGTGTTAAATTGAGACCCTCTCTTATTGTTATTCTATGGTGTGAGAGCCTAATGAAGCTCTGAATTTTAACTGGGCACTTATAAATAAGTATGTATGGGGTTCTGCTATCTCTGGTGGTTACTGTAAAGTAATGTCCAACTTAGATCCCATAGAGAAGCAAACTAAACTTTACTATTTGCTCAGGATAATTCTCAACTACTACTTAATTTTCAAACACAAAAGGGATGGCTAGGAGAAATGTATCAACAAGCAAATAGTAACCAAACTTCTCTGAATTTCAGCTTTAGAACTGGTGTCTACCCAAACCCTAAATACTCTGATGTCAATAAAACTATCAAATCCCTTCTGGAAAATGCTGTTGTGCAAAGCAAAGCTATCGGTACATTTGTGTATAATGAGGGAGAAGAGCACCAGCACTATGACATTTTGCAATTTAAACAATAAACCACAGTGACCTTTCTTTTAGGTCACTCATTTCTTTTTCATCCTGGTTGAATTTAAAATGAGGGGAGCATGTGGAAATGAGGCAGGATGAACTGCTTTTGAAGATGGTACTTTGCATTGATCTGTTCATCAGAGATCTGAAAGAAAGAAATCTGAGTTACTCTTTTGTATCCTAAAAAAATGTTGTGGTGGCTGTAAAATGTAGATATTTTGTACTGATATTTAAAGTATTATGTAGTCTAACTGACATTTTTGGCTAAATATATATATAAATTCATTAATTAAATTACATGAGTAGTTGAAGAGTAATTTGGAATGAAAAATGGAATTGACAGCTTAAGGGGAAATCATGAGGTCCAGTCAAAGTTAGTAACACTTAGTAACAAATATCTAATAAAATTGAATATAGGTTTAAATAAAGTCTAGGTATACAAATATTTTTGTACAGATATAAGTGTTCTGATCTGTGCATCAATGTACTGATCTGTGCTAAAAAAAATCATCATAAATGGTAAGCATTATGTGTATCCACATGTAATACAAAAAATAATTTAAAAATATTTTAATATTTCATGAAATATTGGTATATCTGATTAAATTAATATAAATTATTTCTCATTTTAATATAATTTAACTGAGAAAGTATTTTATACTCACTATCTCTGAAAAGCCAAGAATTTCATATGACCAGTTCAGGATTTTCTGTTTATTTGTTTGTTAATAATATTGATTTAATCTGGCAGCAAACTATCTTTCTGAAAACAGCAAGTGATGTCATCATTGTCTTGGAAAAATTAAAGATTAAAGATGATTTTTTTAAAAAATAGAAAACAAAAATGCAGCATAACTTTGAGAACAGTATGACAGAAAAAATAAATGTTTTTTTTTTCTGTGCCTTCATCTCGCATTTTTTGGTTCTTGTTCATTTCTTTGTTTACAAGGCCATACACACAGAGTTATTCTCATAAATCTGCCTCCAGTACTTGATTTTTTGCTACCGAGTTGGCATAGATGCTATTTACTTCAGTGTTGCTATTCAACATTTCTGAAATTACATTCTTGTTGGATTACTGGGATTTTTAGATTGCATGTATTGTGCAACTGTGGCCTTCATAGATACATCTTCTCTACTAAGAAATGTCAGAAGCAGGAAAAGTGACTGATAGTTGGGAAAGCATATGTGCAGAGAAACAAGGTAAATGAAAGAAGAAATAAAAGCAGAAACTCAGAGCCAGTGTATCCAAATGTAAAACGGCAGAGAGAAGCTGAAATGAGGGAAGGTGAGAGTGACAGTCAAGGTCCTAGAGAGACATGTGGTACACCCCTGTAGTTTTCTTTTAAGTATGAATTAAGTATGAATTAAGAGAGAATTAGACAAAGAAAGTGAAAATCTTGTGAATAAGATCCACTAAAGATAGGTTGATAAGATATCACCTACCTCCACTTAAACACTATACCTAAAGCCCTAAGCTGTATAATACAAAATATGTACAGTGGGTTTTATATGCAGTGGAGAAGGAACATGGAAGTCCTCTGGGTTACTGGTATGTAGGCAAAAGCCAGAAGTTAAATACAAGGATTTTCCTCTTGTCTTAGAGATGTAGACAGAGGATGCTACCAGAGATGTGAGAGGAGTGGAAAAAAACAGCAGTCTGGTTTATTTTTTCACAAACTTTTGTTGCTTTGGCAAGATCATATTAGTTCTATCAGGTTCCTGTTCCTTTCAGAGTGCATTTGAACTCTTTTGTCCAGTCAAATAAGAATATTTTAAAATTCTTTCCTTACCAAATATCCCTCTAAGCTGTTTTTCATTAGTACTTCTGAAAGCAGGTTTTCCAGATTGCAAAGGTAAACCGAGTTCTTTCACAATGTAGCTCTGGAATAATTTGTTCTTAAATTTTCTAACTAAAAGTTTAGGAAACACTTATTGGCAATGAAACTATTGAAGGAGTATGAAAAGTTGTCTTAAGAGACACGTAGACAGATGCGTGACTGATTATTTCACTTATTTGAAAAATACCTTTTGTATAAACCAAATGTCAACCCTTATCAGCTGTAATTTCATCACAAATAAATTTTGGGCTTTTGTTTTTGTTGGCAAGATTTGGGCTTTTGTTTATGTTTTTTTAAATTTATGTTGGAATGAATCTGTGAGCTAGAAAACAGAAAATGCATGTGGGATACTTTAATTTGTTAACTGGAGGCTTCTTGCAAGAGAGTCTGAGTATCTGTATTTACAATAGCTATGCAAGACCTTATCCCTCAATTGGGGTTTGAAAGCTGATGAGTTGGAAGGCACCTTCAAGGTCATCTACTCCCACCCCTCTGCAATAAACAGGTGAGTTTGTTTATGCTAATACCTCCTTAACCACCTTGCTAGGAAAAAAAAAGAACAAGTAATCTAATACTAAGCCTTTGACATAATTATTTAAACATAATTAAAATAGATTCTGATATTTCCATAAATGTAAATATTTACTTATATTTTTAATAAATAAGTAAATCCAAATCTATTTACAAGAATCACTACTTACCTCCTTATTTATTTTTCAGTCATTTTCCCTCTAATATTACCCATTGTGTTTCTCAGTGCCATGCAACTATGTCGATTGTACTGCATAAGAGCACAGTTACTGAAGAATTTTACTTTGATCCTTTTAACACACTGGAAAAATGTACATTCCTTCCGAGCAGCATAATTGCCTTTTTTTTTTTTTTTAATTTTTTTTTTCTCAGCTGAATATGAGAAGTAAAGCTCCTGTAGTTTGAGCAGTTGACAAAATAAAGATGAGAAGTCTATACATCTTTTTCATTTTCCATCACAATACAAGTATTATTAGCTGAGGAGATCATATAACAAGCCCTGCAACTGCCGAGTAAACTCGATCCCTCTTAAATAGCATATCCCAGTGGAAGCAGAATGTGCCAATTAAATGATCATCCCAATTACAAGAGGCTCATGGGGATACATTGTGCTGGTGTGGTTTATAATCGCTTTCATTTCATGGATTGATTAAAACAAGAACAGTATCCGCTTCCCATCTTGATTACCTAATAGAGATAATTTATTTTTTATCCATACAGGGATTATCTCCTGTATCTGTGACAAAAATAGTGGAACTGTTTGTATAGTATGTGCCAAAATAAAAAATAACATTTTTATTCCTATGTGGCTCAGCTGAATTGTTTATGGTTTGATGATGAAAACTCCATTGTCTGAGTAATGTGTTTTACTATCAGGGAAAGAATTAGATATTGAGCTATTGAGCTCTGTCTTCGTCCCAGAGGAATCAACTGGAAGTATTGACTCTTGAACTGAGAGCAAAGCTCAACACATGTTTTAAACACAGAAGGTGAAATCAATGAGCTGAAATCATCAGGCTTCAGTGGAAACAGAATTTTATTTAGAAAAAGGGGCAGGGGGTGGAGGAGTGGAAAGAAGGAATGTTTCACCTAAAAGTAGAAATAAACCAGTCCATCTTGTCCTAAAATCAGACACCTGCCTTTAGAGAAACTTGGAAGAACTGCACACTGTTAGGGAAAAGGCAATTTTTTCACTGTTAAAAAAGTGGTAAAGAAGAGAATATTCACATGAATATAAAGCTGTTTTACTGGATTTTACCTTTTAAAACCCAAAGAGTTCCCTTGCCCCCCTCAAAAAAAAAAAAAAAAAAAAAAAAACCAAAACAAACCAAACAGAAAAACCTCACAACACACATCCTTTCATATGTTTTCACAATTAAGCTAATTCAAAGAGCAATTTTGTCACAGAACAAGCAAGTGTTGAAACAAACTAGTTATGTTCTTGAGTGCTTCTGGTGGTATGTCACTGACTTTTAAAATTGGCTGAATCAAGCCAAAGGGTGCAGTTATTTTTATCACTCACTTCAGATGTTTCATTAGAGTGTGATGAAGAATATCTGAAAGAAATCCTTGGTTCTTATAGAGTCAGTAGGTGACTCCAAGGAGCTAAATTAGACGTCTTAAATTTCAGGATGTGATTACCTTGCTGAGAAACGACAGGGAGGTATGCATCTGTGTCTTTTACTGATTTACACTGATACTGACACTGTATCTTTGTACACTAGATACTGAATTTCAGAAACTTAAATCCATACATCAGAAGAAACATTAAAATAAAACCAGTATGATATCGGTCTCATTTCTCTACCTTCAAAATTAGCCAAGAGTTATTCAGAATTTTCTACACGAACAACTTGACATTTTTATTTTGTTTTAATGGAATACATAATTTCAATTTCAGGCAGTTTTTATTTTAAATGACCTTTAATCTGGTCATTAGGATCCTTATAAAATCTACCATTAATTCCAAGATCTTTAAGATTTAAGGTAAGAACATATTTTATTAGGTTAAACATGGGTCTCGGATCTTAAACTTACATTTAGATTTGAAAAAATTCTGTCAATGTGTACATATGAACATCTGTATGTATTGTGATAGTAAATTTCAGATGACTGCACATAAACTTAAAAAGGATAAATATCAACAGTAAATATAAAACCATATAAATAAAACAGAACAGACCACTAATGCCTAAAGAAAAAATATTTCCAGGTAAATTTCAAATGCGGAAAATGCAATAAATAGTTGTAATAAGGTAGGGGTGATGCATTAAAGGAGAAGTCCTGCAAAGGAGAGGTTCTTGTGTTGACATGGCTGAGAATGTATAGGCTGAATATGCAGTGAGCATGTAGACAAAAGAAAGACATAGATAAAATTTTTGGATTCAATTCTGCCTACAAATTGTCTTTTCATTAATACAGGACTAATATTCTATCCAAACTCCACAAAAGCAGAGTTCCTATTACCCATCCTCACACATTTACTTGCAGGTAAGGTTCTTCACTGCCACTTACCTTATCCTTTCTACATATGCCTATAATAGATTGTCAGGACTACTTTATCTTTCTCCTTTTTCTGGATCACCATTATAGGCTGCTGTACCTCCTTTTCTAGCTTTCTATCTTTTCCTTGGCTTTTTAAAAGTAAGCTCCTTTAGGAGACCCTCCTGTTATGAGCAGGAATCCAAGAATAACTGCTCTTATGTTTAGCCATCAGCAATTTAATGTTCCTTTCCAGTCCCAGGGGTAACAACCTGTTTCTTTTATCTTTTATATTTTATCTTTCTGTACAACCACTGCTTCTAGGACCATTTTTCTAACATTGCTGCTTATCGTTGTATAGCCTTCTTTGGAATGTAGTATGTTATCAGTTAAATACAGCTCCTGGAATTTCATTTTCTTTTCTCTTCAGGTATCAGAATCTAGTTAAGTAGTCCATTACAAGGGTTTCACCCCCACAGTAAGCTTCTTGGCTTTCATGACTCTTGATGGGGAAATATCCAGTGTGATCCATGAAGAATTAAAAGTGCTACTGCTATTGCTGTTAATGGGAAAAGTGAGATGCTTTCTCACACTTCACATTGGCAGTTCACCCTTTGATGTCTAGGACATGCTTCAGGGCAAAACCTGAGTTGTAAATCATTATAATTGACAATAATATTTAAAATAAATGCATTTATGTTTTCTTAAATTCTTGATTTCTTTAGATATATAAGAATTCTGAAAAAAATATTATTAGAAGGTTACCAGAGAAAAACTTTCCAATATCTACTTCTAACAAAATGCAATTTCTAGGAGCAACTAATGGCTTCCAAATTCCTACGTCAGTATGTCTGGTGCAAACTTTTCTAAATATTACTATATCTTCGCAAATTTAGATCCAGAATACTAATATGCACAGATGTAATTAATAACTCACTCAATATTTCACAGAATCCATTCTTTTTTTCTTTACAATGTTCAATTGCAAACATTTCTGTTTCAGAGTGGAATAACATTGCCTTTTGTTCCTTAGAAGCTCGAGTTTACAAAAATTAGCTCCCTTGCTTAAAGAATGGTGTGGGTAACACCATTGATCCCATATGGGCCATTCACTGAAATTTGACTTGATGGTCCTCGTGGGTCTCTTTAAACTCAGAATATTCTGCGATTCTGTGAAAATAGTCTAAAAGAAAATCTTTTACAGTATTGAATGGACACAGATGTGGTTTGCTTTATTTTTCCGAAAAGAAACAAAACTGGAAAAAGTAGATCTAATTACTTTCAGAGTGTTACTACAGAAGGTGTGACATCCAGCTCCAGAAATACTCTCATAGATATGCTTAATATTAAGTATATGATTTCTCAGAGTCTCAAAATTGGATACTTGTTAAAAGTTTTTGTGACTCAAGCTCTGCTAAATAACCAGCAAATTATTAGCAAAATATCTGTTGTCTCTCTATATGCCACTTCTCTAAGAGCATTGAGTGCCAGCAGATATGTATGGTATTGCTAGATATGTAAATAGTATTTTTCAATTCAAAATGCAAATACAAAGTCATAACTGTAAGGCAGAAAGCTGTAAAACTTTTGAAGAATTTATAAACTAATGTACCATCATTTTACATACTTAGGTGACAAAAATACATATATTTATTACATTAAAGGAGCTTACTGAGAAAAAAAAGCCTACAGCATTTTAATTTTGGAAACTGTTTACCTTATATTCTCCTACTTGTTATTTCCTTACTACAGTAACAACCGTTCAAATTCATGACATTTCTGGAAAGAAAAAGAAACTAAAAAATATAAAATAATTTAAAAACACTCTCTACCCTTTTTCTATGCAGCAATTTGCTTTTTGGCTAGAGTTAGATGAAAACCTCATGGAAATTGTTTACTTGTAAGAGAAATGCAGGGCTTAATGTCATGGTTTAGGAATGGTACTCCCAATTTAGTTCTTCCACTGAGAACTTCCAAGTTACACTGCTGATAACTCACTCATCACCCACCCCACCTTGCTTCTTCCTCCCCCTCTACCAGTAGCCAGAGAAGAAAACTGGAGGCACAAAAGGCAAAGATCATGGGTTGAAATAAGAGCAATTTCCTGAAAACAGTAATTAGACAAGGAAATGTGCAGTAAAAGCAATATTAATAACAAAAACATAAAAAAGAGGGAATTATTCACATGCAAAAATGCTTACTGCAAAGTCCAAGACAATGAGCAATGGGTTCCCCACCATACTTTGTTCCATGAGAAAGGGTTGCCATCCTTCCCAGAAGTGAGAGAGAGAGTCCCTTCTCTCTCCCCCACCCCAGCAATGATATAATGTGGTATCAAATAACACAATTTCTTGGCCATGTTCTCTCCTGGCCAGAATCAGGACACTTAATAGCAGTAATTTGGTGGCAGAATAAATCAGAAGTATCTCTACTGAAATCCCTGCAATTACATTTCCTCTGTACTGTGAAAGTGATGAGAAAGAAAGAATATCCCTATAGGGAGCACAGAACCACCACCAAGAAAGCAGTGCAGAAATATCTAATGGATGAGACATGGCAAGAGCATGGTTTGGCAAATTTCAATTATAGGGCTTGTATAGAACTTGTTCATATGTCTGTAGGTATTTTTTGTAGATAGGTGACTTCTAATAAAAGACTATATTAAATTCAAATCAAGTGACTTTTGATTTTCTAACCTTCTATTTACTACTAAATTAAGAAATATATTCAAATGTGTTCCAATATTATGTTTTATAATATACTTGGATAGAGTTTTTATACACTCCCGTATCACTAAAAACATGCATGTACCAAGAGCACTGGGGATATTTATAGAAACTGGAATGAATTCATCCAGAATGGGAAACCCTATACCTGATGCAAATACTCCTGCTGAATGAAAAGACAGAGGGAAAAATACATGGAAGAGCATCACAGCTTGGTGATTAATAACTAAAATAGGAGAACAAGGATAATAAGGCCATTTCCATTGTGGCTGTCTTTCAGAATGTTAAAAATGTTGCACAATGCTCCTTTTGTGTTGCCCACTGGGGGGAATGAATGCTATTCAGTTTTATGATTGTGACTGTTCGTGGAAAAAAAAAAAAAAAAAGTTGCATGCAGGAATACTTATAGAAATTAGCTTTAAAATTTTCATCTGATAAAAACCCTTGGGGGGTGGTTGATAACACCAAAGGATTGTGTTGCCAGTCAGAGGAATCTGAATAGGCTGGAGAAATGGACTGATAGGAACATTATGGAGCCCAGCAGGTGAAAGTGCTGAGATCTGCACCTGGGAGAAATAACCCCATGCACCAAGATAGGCTGCTGACTATCTGGAAAGCAGCCTCTAAAAAAGGAGACCTGGTGGTCCTCATGGACAACAGATTAAATATAAGCCAACAACCTTGCAGTATCTGGGCTGCATTAGGAAGAGCACTGCCAGCACTGCAAGAGAGATGATTGTTCTGGGTCAGCCCTGGTGAGACATATCTGGAGTGTCAGGTCCAAGTTTTGGCTGCCCAGTAAGGGAGAGATGCAGATGTACTGGGGCAAGTTCAGCAAAGTTGACAAAGTGGTTAGAGCACTTCTCTTATGAGGAAAGATTGACAGACCTGAGACTCTTTAAGCTCCAGCAGAGAAGGCTCATATCAGGAGGATCTTATCAGTGTATATAAATGCCTGATGGAGTCAGTAAAGAAGATATGGCCAGGCTTTTCTCAGTGGTTCCTTGTGAAAGAACAAAAAGCAATTGGCTTAACAGAAATACTGGAAATGCTATTTAAATATTAGAAGAAAACTCTCTTTGATCAGGATGGCTAAATATCAGCATAGGTTGTCCAGAGAGAATGTGTGCATATATTCTTTGAGTTATTCAAAACCCATCAGGATATGTTCTTTGTAATGTGCTGTAGGTGGCCCAGCTTGCACAGGGGAGTTGGACTACCTGACCTCCAGAGACTGCTTCTGACCTCAACTGATCTGTCATTCTGTTACTGTGTGGACAGGTAACAAGGCCTGAAGTGTGGCTGAAACCACCTGGCCCATGGAAGTTGCAGTTTTGAAGAATGCAAACAAAAAGTTGAAGCTGAAGAGTGGTTACCGAGGTAAAAAAACCCAACCAACCAATCAAACAAATGAAAACCCAAAAAACCCTTGCAAGTGTGAATTTTACAAATTACCATTTCTACAAACAAATAATATATTTCAGCCTAAAATAACCTCCATCTTGGATATTCCAACCAAGAAGAGATTAAATGTGGTTAGTAAACATTAGTGTTATTGGTTTGGAGAATTTCTTTATCAAAAAAAAGTATGCTAATAATTTTCTGCTACTTTCATAAGAAGTAGCAGCTTTCTGTATCTGTTTTCCCACTCTTGCTTTGGTTTTTTTTTTTTTTTTTCCTGACTCCTATAGTACCTACTGAATGGTAGGAAAGCTGGAATTTAAGTTCAAATAGCTGTGCTGGCAACCTGTCTCACTATCACCTGTTCCTGACACACTGAGAGACGAAAGTGATTTATATGGATTTATAATATAACAGAAAATACAACTACCACAAAAATTATGCCATATTTTTCTATACTTCACCCACCTGCTCAATAAGTGGGAGATAATGCTTTAAGAATTTGATGAATGGAAACCAGGGTCTATTTTAGTCAGACAGTGCTTTTGGGCACCAAATCTATGTCATTCCCAACTGTACACCTTCTGGATGATGGATAATGCCAAACTACTGGGCACATTTTATTCCCTGTGTTAAAAACAGTGATGAGAGAATTAGGAAAATGCCCAGAGATTCAACTTGCAGGTTTTCCTTTGAGGACTACCCATGCACAAGGAGAAAAAGCTGCCACTTCACATTGCTAACTTTATCATTTCACAGGTATCAACAGATTTATCCCAGATGTTGTACTGATCTCAGCATGACTGCCATGCCTATTCTCTGCTATCTCTCTTGAGGTACATTGGTACAGGATTCTGTCATTTATATACATTTATGAAGACAGTACAAGGGCTGTTTTTGAACCCATGTCAGAGACAAAATGAATAATCTTTTTAAATTCAGTTAGCAAAAAGCTATAAAAATATAAATCTACTGTCTTTTACCTACCATCTCTCTGTCTATTTTGATGAAGAGACAGTGTATTTTGTTTTAAAGACTATGAGACAATCAAATCCACTGTACTTTAACATATTAAGGTAAAATATTTTTCAGGAAGAAAAAGTCTTTGCAGAATGAATCTATGCATCTTTTTCTAAGTGTCAGGAACATTAGGTATGGTATAATAACAAGGAAGTATTATAAAGCTATTTTATACTATTCATTGTGTAGTTAAAATTTTCAAATTATGCTGAAACTACAATGTATGAGAATGTGTCAAAAGAGACCTTGTTTAACACACGCACAAAAAACACTTATTCAAAAAGCAAACTAAAGTTTCAATGAGATAGAGAAAAATAAGATATTGAGTCATGGAATCATAAAGATAGGAGAAGACCTCCAAGGTCATTGAGCAAACACTACACCACCAACTAAATCATAGCACTAAATACCACACATGGTCATTTCTTGTACACTTCCAAGTATTGTGACTCCATCACTCCCCTGGGCAGCCTATTCCAATGTTTAACACACTTACTAAATTAAAAAAAAAAAAAAAAAAAAAGTGCATATTTTGTAAATAGGTGATGAAAACTAGTTTTATTAAATGCAGAGTCTTATGAAAAAAATTGCTTTTAAATTTGTCAGGATGGTAATTGAGGTTTTTAAGACACATTTTTAAAGACAATTTTTAAGATGCTTTTTGATTTTTTAAAATTAAGAGTGATACATATTTAGATAAAGGGGTTTGGTAGACAAGCAAAATGGAAGCAGTGATTTAAAATATGTCTTATTCCAATTGAAAAAAAAAAAAAAAATGAAAGCTGAGTACATCTGATATCTTGCTAGACGGTAAATGCCAGTCTGACAGATAATTAGGAACAATTTCTCACATTTTCACCAAAGGTAAACCATCTATATTTTACTTCACAATATTGTGACTGCACTTTTATTCTATGGATTGATAACTTTAGATTCCTGTCTCCATGTGTTAACACGTGGCTAATGTCTAGCATTCTACTGAACTGTCTGCAGAGTACTTGATCCAGGTTTCTTCCAGAGTCTCTGTGATATTCCCCAAAATGTGATTGCTATTCTGTGTAGTGGTTTACCTGTAAAATTTGGAAATAGACCAATGTTCACAAGAGTAGTATTTCTGTAGCTTATAAAGACATATATGCTGCATCCCCTATGCTGAAAGCTTAGGGCAGACAAAGAGAATGTTGGCAAGGTTGTCTGTATTTCTGTAATGAGTGCTACTTGCCCCACTATCCTACAATATTTTCATTGCATAAGGAACTCATGAAAAAATTCCAAAAGTCTTCTTTTTTTAAATGAAAGTACTTGAATTTTAAACAATCGAGACCCAAGAGTGACCCAAGAAACAAAGTTATTTTACAGATATAGAACATGCTTAAAGTAAAATAAGCTCTATTAAATACTGGAAGTCAATACCACATTAGTATGGGACCTTCAGTCAGCAAACTTATGGTGCTAATATCCACCTAAATAGTAATGTTTATTTGACGTGAGTTCTGTGACAGACAATTTGGTGACAGATATGTAACTGCTTAGACTAGGTATACTTTGACTAAATACAGATACATATGCCACATTCTTCCTTTGAAAAACAGAAAGCTCATCTTTCATATTCAATATGCTGTTTTGAACGTGTTCATTAAAGATAAACAAATTGCTGGTAAAGTTTAGAGCTCAAAGCATTTTTGTTTTCCTTTAATTATTCAAACCTCAGTTAAGCAAGGAAGGGGAAAATGTTTTCTGCAGTTTTCTTAGTCTTTTCAGGAGATTGGCTTCAGAGAATGCTTGTTTATTTAATCATGCATAGAAAAAAGAAATTCCACTTCCTGTGCTACATTTATATTGTCATTTTAGATCTCTCTAATCATGTATAGGTGCTGAAGACTATCCTAATATTCCAGAGACTCCTCTGAAACAGGAGGGCAGACAGCTTTCAGGTTTTCCTGGTCAGTGTAAGCAGTTTCACATGTCAGTTTAACGAGACTGAATGATGAGGCACTTTTTGTTGAAGACCATATGGCTGTTGTTCTACTTGTAGATTAAACAGTGCCTGAAATACTCCTGGGTGCTGAAACTCAATCATCTCTGCAGCTCAACTGCTAAGGACGTCCCATGTTTTCAATCTGTGTAAACTAGAGGTCTCAAAAATGATTTCTGGATGAAGTTTGAGAGCTACAAGACTCTACTGACCATTTCCAATGCATTTAGCATGCAGCCATGCTCTTCTGGAGGCTAAAACATTTTACTAACATAGATAAGGCTGCTTTTTTCCAGTTGCACTCAGTGCCTGGGGACACAACAAGGAACATAAAAGTTACTACTGTGAAGCTAGTCTGTGGTCCACTTGAGGAAAAGAGGTTTTAGTTTGGGAGTTCTTGTACTTTAAGATTTGAAAAAATAGATTATTAGAAAACTGATCTCAAGAGAGAGGTTAGAAAAAGGCAAGTGAAAAAAATAGTCTCTATTTAGAGCTGAACAGTGTGAGTTGAGATGGGTTGGTAGAAAATTGGCTTCAAGAACTGAGGTTCATATAAATACAGTATGATTCAGAATTAGATCTGCTCAAGACCTTTTGCATCTCTGTAGTATATGGAGCTTTTTCTCTGTAGTATATGGAGCTTTTCAGGACTCTGATTTTGTTCACTCCCTCAGTATTTCTAGATGTTGAGTGTGCTAGAGACTTCAATTACTTCTGCAAAGGGTAAGATTCAATTTTAGAGAAAGAATCCAAGTGGTGATGGCAACATTTGTCCTCTTTCACAATCAGTGCAGACTCTATCATACCAAAACCAGTCAAGTGGCAATTCAGCCATCAGCTCCTAGGGATGAGGCTTCAGCCCCTGATTTAGATCTCTTCATGTTAGTGTGCTGAGGTTCAGACAAATGTAAGGACCAAGAGAAACCACTGGATTTAGAGCAAGAAACTGCTGGGCATAGTAAGGTTAGAAGTTCAAGCAAGATGTAATCAATGCCATGAGGTATGGCTGATTTCACAGATGACTCAGGGGGATTATTAGTGATGGCAAAATTTCACAGATAATTTAAGGGAATATTAAGGACATTTTGGAGAGGACAATCTGATAAGACCAGAATTACCTATTGGAAAAATCACAAAAGTGGAATATTGCAACAGATACACCAAAGTCAGTTTCCTCTGGTATCAAAACTGAGACCAATGGCAAACAAGTAAGGAGTACTTAGGAGTAGCTTCTACATTTAGGAAAGGATGAGGGCAAAGAAAAGCAGGAATAAAGGTGGGAAGGAGAAAGAATGGGAGGTGGGCTGGGGTGAAAAAAGAGCTAGTCCTTGTATCACTTGTAGAAAATGCAAAATTTTAAAAGAAGATATTAGGTTCTTTTCAGCTTTTAATCCCTGAAATATATTGAGAGTGCAAATCATCTCTGCTATTTCATTGTCTTCTTAGAATCTCTTAGGACCTTCAGAATAGTAAATTTAAAGTTTCATCTGTGTAAAGAAATACTTGATGTACCAAAATTTTTCTTGAAGTTTTCTATCTCCAAAATTTATTTAAGAGCACCTGAAAACCAAGAAACAAAAAAAATCTTCATTTTAACTTCCTGACTGATGTTTTTCTTACTTTACTATTCAAATTTTACTCTCTTGCTGATTCACTTCACAAAGAAATAAGCACACTTTTGTTTGTGGAACTAAACCAGACCTCCAGATCTTTAAAGTATACACATGACTATTTTTTTCCACCAGTGACTGAAGTAAGGGTGATGAAGACATCATTTGATTTTATGGTTGAAGAGTTCAGTGACCAAATGAACGAGGTATCATGTTAAGCAATACCAGAAAAAGTATCAGTCCCAGAAGGCCTGATGTAGTTTCTCACGATTGTTTATTGAGCTTATTGGTAGATTAATTCAGGGTAAGCAAGATACTTGACTCACTCAGGGGACTGTCTCAGGAGCCTGAACTTTCAGCCACTTAACTCAGTCATCACAAAATGCAAGGAACACAGATATACTCGAACATACCAGGTACTCACTGCATACATGGGATTTTAGAATGCACAATCTTGTCCCAGCAGGAGGTGCCTCCCAAATGTGGATGAAATCCCTCTGAATACAAAAGTGGAGAGATGGGACCACCTCCAGTAGCAGAGGGTAGCCTGAGTTCCTCAGTCCCCTCCCTACTGTGTCCTTTACTTTAAATCAATGTCTTGACCAGGTCTGCCTACTGCATGACAAAGAAATTAATTTCTGACCAAAAATGTGTGTTCATCTTCAGAAGCAACAAACATCCTCCTGAAGGTGGCTCCTGGCTGAGTACTAAATAAATGCTACCACTTCAAGAAGTAACTACTAAGGGCAGCCTAGGAGAGATTTCAGCAGTTCTTGCATGGACTCCTGGTAGGTTGTAAAGACATTTCTGAGCAGAAGACCCTAGAAAAAAAGGAGTGAGAACTACAAACAACTCCAAAGCTTTTATAAATCCACAGTGCAGATCTATAATCTACAAAATTATATTTGTCTCAAATTTCTTTTCCAATTTTTCTCCTCATGTAACTTGAGAATTTATATTTTATCCATTTATTGGGCAATTTCCTAATTTCACTAGTAAGTATGGATTCATATTTTCCCACCATTTGTTCAATAAAGCTGGAAAAATAATCCCTTGCTTTAGAATCAATCTAACCTTTTTGTCATTTTCTATGTCAGCTACATTTACCTTAAAATCTGAAATTTTCTCTGGCTACATGACTTACAGTGCAAGTACTGGATTTCAGGTTTCTCTCAGGAGACACTTGCTTGACAGAACTTTTGTTGCTAATGGTAGAATTTAAATGTCTGACTGCTCTCTGCATGTAGCTTTGCTGATTGCATTTTGAAACCCTTTTATAAAGAGAAAGTACTTGCAAAAATGTGTTCCTCTTCCCTCCCTATACACACGTTCCTTGAAATATGTATAGTGCTGGGAAAGACATAAATATCGTACTGATGGGGGAAATAAACAAGTACAAAATTATAGTTTTAGATATAAATGGCTGCATAATAATTTAGAAGTGAATTTTGGATAGGGTTTGGTTTTTGGTTTTGTTTTTTTTTTTTTTTTTTCTATTGTGACAAAAGGAGCTGACATATTGCATTTCAGTCACACAAGTCCAATATTTGCAGATTTTGCCTGCATTAGCTCTGAAGATGTCTCTGTGTTTTTGAGGACCGAGGACGTTGGGTAAAAAATCCTGAGGTTGGCAGAAAAGTCAGTCTGAAGCACTTTGGATTTTTTCCCAGATCTGCTGTATCTCTTTCATGCTTTATAGTGACATCAGCATTTTATACCTCAATATTTATTCTAGGGAGGAAATAATTCTCAAAGCAAAATAAACAATGATATCATTAAACTAGCAGATTTGCCAAGGAAGACAAATAAGAAGTCCCTATATATAGTACATATAGCATGGGCTGAAATAAATATCTGTTAATCAGATGACGTTTCCTCTTTTATAGAGGGAGAGAGGGTAAAGGAGAACCTTGTGAGAAATTTTATCATTTTTTAAAAATACAAGGTTTCACACTGTGGTTACTGAGTTCTTATAAGAAGTTCCCGAATATGTTGCAAGCTGGCAAAATGTAAAGCAGTGAGTTCTCATCTTGTTCAAAGGCTGATATTTCCTGGTAATGCATATATCAGACCTCTTGCTGGCATTCAAGAACCTAACTATCAAAAAAAAAAAAAAAAAAAAAAAAAAAAAAAAAAAAAAAAAAAAAGAGAGATAAAACTAAACTATCACAAACTTCAGCATCTTTATAGATGTGCATCAGAGAAAAATTGCCAATACAGTAGCTGGAACAGAATTTGGTTCAGTGGATATCTGATAAGTTTTGCTATTGAGAAGCAAGCTGGCTATGTTCAGTATTTATACCAGAGTCCTCCAAAGAGCTCTCAGAAGCAGAATATGAGTCAGCAGTCCTACATCTTCCTTGAGGACTTCACTGGGGCTGCAATATGATGATGAATTGCTTGGCATCCTGTCTAAAATAGGACAAAACCAAGTTCCTGATTGTCTCTAAATTCTCTACATTAGTGTACATGTATTGCAGATGGTCCTTTTGATGTTGTCTGTATTTATAAGTGGTTGAATGAATCCTGGTTTGGAGTTTCACTTTCTCCTCCTATTTTATCAGCTCCTTATTAATGTTTTAGTCCTAATTTATTTGTCACACAATACCTGGTATAGATAATTTTGTGGTGTAGAATTTTCACTTCTGCTTTTATTTTGAAAAATATATGTAATTGTCTTTTTCTTCAACCCTGAAAGCGTTAACACAGTAACAATGGAAGGGCAGCCCAGTTTCCATTATAATAGTAACTTCAAAGAGATCATGGCAGATATTTTGCTCCTATACAGAACACAACTATGGATATACAGGAAAAAATACTAAGGTAATATAATTTTTATGATTTAAACCTACTCTCAGTTCCAGTTCTTATTCCAACATATAAATTTCTCTCTATTTCTTTCTCTTCCCTTCAAAAATATATTGCTAAAGAAGTTGAATAGTTACTGAACTGGAAGGCAGTAAATTTAGATTGCAAAAGAAGATATGAGAAAAAATAGCTTCAGATAAAGGACTGCTTTGAAGTCGACATATGTTCACAAAAATAATTTCACTTGCTTCTGTATCCTTACAAAGTCTTCATCTCAGATAAACCAGGTAGTCTCATAGACTGGTTAAGTGAAATCATGCCTCAGAATTTTACCAATGCCTTTAAAATGATTATTCTACTCAATATCTGAGATAGCCATATTTCTTTGACTGTAGAGTTCAGTTCAGTGTCTCAAATTTAAAGCTAAAGATCCAATTGCTATTTCTCAACATAAGCATACAATTAAAACCTTTGGAGATTATGCTACCTCTACTGTGCAGCGATATAAAGCTCACTTTAATGACTTATATTTCTTTTTATATAATTTTGATCTTAACCAAACAAACTTATTTTTCACTCTGTCTTCTGATTGTGCTGTCTTGAAACTCTAGTTTTACTTATACCTGTGTCTGGGCTGTGATATTCCAGGCTATTGAAACAACTCTTCTATATTCAAATTACATCACTTTCCTGGAGTCCTTCAGCAGGGATTTAGAAAACAGTACAGAAAACACATCTGTCCTTTTAAAAGGGGAAGAAGAATTTGTCTGTCATTAAACTACACAGTTCTGTTGATCCAAGAAGGAGTCCAGAGTGAAAACAAATGCATAATACTCCCAAAATATATGAATTTTCTATACTGGAATGAGAGCAGCCAGCATGGGGCAACCAAAGGTAGTTGTGCCTAAATAGCCAAATTTCTTCCCATGGCAGCTTTGTGGTCAGACAAAGGGCAATCTTTTGAAGGGTTTTTAATAAGGGTATTTATTTGGGCTGAGAGTTTCTTGAAGTTACATTAACAAATGAAAAAGTCAATTATTTGTATGTTTGGTGACATTTATTTGGTTTGGCAGTCTTGTTATTTTCTTGGTTGAATTTTTTTTTTTTTTTTTTGGGATGTTCAGGTAGCTGAAGACAAATCCTAAGCTGTTTTGCAGTCATTATTGTAAAGTTACCTGGACCTCAAAATTATCATGACAGCACAGAAATAGTCATTAAACTTGAAACTCAGACAGATATAGCACACAGTGCTGAAATTAATACATAAACCAGGAGTAATATGAATTACCAAGAAAGGTAATGAGGAAGAAGAAAATAAAGACAAAACATGACGGACACATATATATATATATAAGGCTAACATATTTTACTCTTAATGTATTGGAACTTTACACACTGGGTTATTATTGTATGCATTTTTTTTAACTGAAGATAAACATTACAGCCTCATGGCAAAAAAAAACCCAAACCAAAACAAACCAAAAACAAATACACAAAGGAAAAAACAAACCCAGAGCATTATACTCCCAAAGCATTCTCTTATGGATTAACATCTATGTTTTGTTTTGAAACCGTTTCAAGTGGCTGCCCCAGTTGCATTATTTAGAGACTTGTCTTGATTCACAGAGTTCTTATGAAGAAATCCAGATTCTTTTGATTTGCATGAAATGTGCCATTAATCCTTCACTGAACAGTCTGAAGAACTGAATGTATTCGTAGCAAAATTAAGTCTTTCCCTGAGTGCAAAACACGTATGTGAACTATAGACAACTGTCTGTGTGCTATAGCTGCCAGCAATGCTTCCAGGCAACAGTTGCTGGTCC
The DNA here is from genome assembly GCF_903797595.1 of Erithacus rubecula. NCBI lineage: Eukaryota > Metazoa > Chordata > Aves > Passeriformes > Muscicapidae > Erithacus > Erithacus rubecula. The sequence goes on along the minus strand of NC_136685.1, from coordinate 26,678,163 downwards.
CTATGCACAGAAGCCAGAACAAGATCTAGAAGAAGGTTGGCTCAGACATGAGAGCAGACCTCTGTCCTGTCCATTCAATGATTCTTTTATCTTCTTGCCTCACAGACGTTGTGTAAGGTTCAAGTTGAAGTGGGAAAAAACAATGCTGCAGAGGGGTCCCAAGGGTTTCATGCTGACAGGGGTGTTTTCCACTCTGTCGCAACCTTGCAAACCTAAATTTGACTTTAGCATTCAGAGTCTCTTCTTGCCATCTGCAAAATCGTCACAGAAGTAGAAAAACTACTTTTCCATAAAGTAGTTGTCTATTTTTTTCCTCGTCAAAGAGGCAGTTTAAGATGACCAGAATGAGTTCAACTGTGGTATTCTCCAAGAATCAATTATTGCCCTAACAGAGACCTCTTCATATGGGTGTTGACCAGCTCAAAATGAGGAGTGGGTTCAGGGAACAAATAGGAATATTGTCTTCTCTGCTTGGGTGATGACATTACATGCCTGATGGCAGTAAGACACAGTAGGTTCATCGGGTTATCCTTTATTGTGGTGCTCACAGCCCTGCAGGTGAGGAAGTACATGTGCTGGAAAACCAATTGTCAGATATCTTTGAATCACATGCATGAAAAGGACATTTAGTGTTCTTTGTTCTGATTGCCTCTGTACCCTTGCATGACAGAAAATAACACTGAAGAGTAAAGATACCTTGGTACTATCTACTATCTTGTTTAGATGGAAAAAAATTAATGAGTTAGAAAACAGCTGAGGCAAAGCATCACTCAATAGTTATCTAATGGAAATGCAATCTTGTTTAATTTTTATTTTCTAATGCTGTCCTAATTGATTTAGCATAAATAACAAATTTATTTTCTATGCATAGTCATATCAAACACAAATATTTCTTCAAATACTGATATAGAGCATTTATGGATAAGGCAAGCATAAAAATCAACTCTTCACAGATGCTTTCCTTTCTTTCTCAGCTAAGAAGCTCTCTCCTTAGGGTATTTCTTTAAAGTACTTCAGAAGCAGATAAACTGAGAGTGAAACTCTCTTTTGATTAAGCATTTAGAATAATATAAATGTAAAACTGCCATCAATTTAATCACAATGATTCCTGAATAAAAACTTTTGACAATCATAAAGTTAAAACCAATAAAGAAGTCTCAGGATAGATGTTCTTAATTATTTGTTTTTTTTTTTTCCTCAACCAAAATTAATTTAGAATTTCTATTTTATTGTATTTTACATTGCTAGAATTTTTCTCTTATACATGATTGGGAAAATTTATGAAGGCTTAATTCAACCAGACTCTATAGACTGCTGTTCTGTAAGATTTTGCAGTACAATAGTAAATTCTAAGACATCAGATAAGTATTTGTTTTCATTAAGGGTAGCTGGAAAGCTTAGGTTTCAAACAACCTATCACTTAGTTGAATAAATGATATTGGTTTAATATCCAGAGTTACAGTAATTGTGTTCTGAGAAATTAATCCTCTGTGTCTGAAGATTGAGTTCTAATTTTAATTCTTCTGTGTGGGTTGAGCTTTGAACTAAAATGACATACTGATAGAACAAACTCTCAGCTAGTAGTGATGAGGTAAATAAAAGTGTGATTCTCCTGAGGGGAAGTTTGCCTCACAAATCTTAGGGGAACTTTGGACTTGCAGTGTGCTGACAGGATCAAGGCAGAATTTCTACTTGAGCTTGGACACCAAGGTAACAGATTTATCTGTTCGGAAGTGGGACTGACAAGTCCAGGTTCCTTTGACTGGATTTCCTTATTTATTTACTTTGTCTAATGGCAAGATGTATTCACTGCTATTTTCACTGCTAAGAAGATGTTGAAAAAGCCAGGACAGCTTGTGCTGTTTGTAGAGATTGTTGCTGACATTAAAGAAGTCCCTAGTAATCAAATGGCCTTGGAGCTGAAGTGTTAACCAGAAAAAATATGTTACGTACATTACTGTACAGTGTTTAGACACATAGAGTCAGGTAATCAAAATCATTATGTATTCTGCAAAGAAGAGGAACCAGCTAATATAGAGGGAAAAAAAATCCAGTAATTGAAAGCTACAGGAAGGAAATTAGATGAATCTGTTTAAACAATCATAAAAGTCAGTCTGACACAATAGCAAGCTATGTGAAACCAATCTTTGGCAGGTGACTGAGTTAACTACAGCACAGAACAATTTCACCAGGTATTTGCTTTACCCTTTGTGCTGCCATCCATTTAGCAGAATTATATCTTACACATAAAGATGGGTATTGAGTAAACTGGCACTTTAAGACTAAGAAGATGAGAAATAAGAGTGTACAAATTTTAAGTGCAATTGCAGTTACCTGTGCTATGGAAGAGCAAGGCACAGATGCAAGTGTTACCTGCAAACTCAAAGGGAAGGCTCCTGTGGCTTTTCCCTTACAGGCAAAGTGTCTCACCCCACTTTTTTATTTCACAGGGAGAACAGGATGAAAGTTCACTGCTGTCATCCTCCCATTTGATGTCAGGAGCTAGAGTCTATTAGACAGGCATTAAAAAGGAACTTAATACAGAAGACTGTATTAAAAAAAAAAAAAAAAAAAAAAAAAAAAAAAAAAAAAAAAAGATAGTTATGCTCAGGTCTGAAATATATAGAAATAAAAGCATTCAGCTCCATCAGTAAAAATTAGTTCTAACTTAGGCATCTTAATCTGAGAACAGCAGAACTTAGATGGGCTTTTTCAACAGGAGTAATTTCATAGATCATAGAAAAGTTTGTGTGGGAAGAGACAGTAAAAATCATATATTCTAGTCTCCCTGCCTTGGGCAGAAAATCCACCAGAATGGGTTGCTTAAAGCCCCATTCATCCTGAACACTTAAAGGGATGGGGCACAACTTGTCTGAGCAGCCTTGCTCTAGTGCCTCACAAAACCCATAGTAAAGATTTGCATCCTAAAACAATGTTTTCAGCTTAAAGCCACTCCTCCTTGTCCTATTACTACATGGCCTTGCAAAAAGTCCCTCTCCAGCTTTCTTTTAGGCCCCCTTTAGGTGTTTAGTAAAATGAAGGCAGGATGGTACCCCAATGCAGACAGGCTGTAGTAAACTCCATCCAAGAGGTGCACCCCTTGGGAGATCTTCACAACATCAACAATTATATCAACAACCTACAGCATTTATTGAAAACTCAAAAAGCTGGAATGGCTTCTCTAATATATATATATTACCAATCTTCCATCTACAGACTAAAGAGCTCATCCCAAGAGTGCAGTATTTAGCTTAAAAAGTCTACCCATATGCTGCTACAAAATACAATTTTGCTGCAACTATTATTCCATGCTCCTTTTCTCAGCACATCTCATTGACATGATTTAGGACTGGCATTTCCCAGTTTAGTGTTTTCACTGGAACACTCCATACCATGTGCTTGCTCCCTCACCCCTCTCCCAACCCACTGCATTGCACTGGAGAGGAGAATTGAAGGCAGAAAAGGTAAAGATCACATGTTGACATGAAAAGAGTTTTATCTTGGCAGCTTGATCTACCTGTCTATTATTGTGGTGCTCTTCAGTAGCCCAGCACTTGAGTCCATGTGCACCTACATGACACTTTCATACCCAGCTTCTCTACCTGGGAAACGATGTCTTGCCACAATTTAGCAGCCAAGAGGGTTTTGCCTCTGTGATGCCAATTCGTCTGTTTCCCTTGGTCCACCTACAGCCACAGAGCATTTGTTACCATCCACGAGTCAGTGTAGAGGTAGAGTGTTGGCCATTTCTCTCATTCAGTGATATCTATAGCCAGCTGGATGGCTTTGAGCTCTGTGACCTGACTGGATCCCCTTTGTGCCCCAACAGCCTCTGAGACTCACCCCATAGGACTCCATACAGTGTGTATTTAGCCCTACAGGGTAGCTGAAACTGGCAGTAAAGAGAGCATGTAACTTTTCATTTCCTGGTAGCTGATTATGTGGTGAAGCCTCCTCAGCCTGTTCTCCTCTTCTGATCATAGTCCAAATATTTTGATTTCAAGCCAGCTCATGATGACTCCCAAGATTGCTGGGCAATTGGGGTTTACTATTCAAGTTTGCAGTGTGATAAGTGAGACACTTATTCTATGCAGCATCAGTGACATGACATGTGGAAGGGACTTTCCCTTTTGACATCCAGGCCAGCACTGGCAGTCAAGGTGTCAGGACAGGCTGTGCTTTGGTGCCAATCCCTTCTGAATCAGCTCCAACCCCCTCATAAGCTGACAGTATCTCTTTTTAAGTTGGAGGTTAACAGGCCTTAGATCCTTTGTATCTCTGACTCCAAAACCCCAAAACTCTCCTCAAGTCCCTTTTTGCCAAAAATTCCATGAAGGACCATTCTTCCCCATGGCTGCATAGAGCACATTTTTCACAGCTTGTCCTGCACTGACTGGCCCAAGCGCATCTGCAAAAATTATCTCCTGTTTTATTTGTTCAAAAACTTGTTATTTTTCAGGACACTGCTTAAAATCATTCATCTTCTGGTTCACTTGATGGAAAAGTGTACAGTCTGCCTGTACCCTGGAATATGCTTTCTTCAAAAAAACACAGCAACTAGGAAAGCCTGTGATTCCTTCTTGTTGGCTGGTGGAGACATAGCTGCTATTTTATTAAGTTTCATTTTATTCCTGTCTTTTTTCTTTCCAAGATGATTTCAGGATTTTTCAGTCAATTACTTGACAGAGATACAACTACAGCTATAGATGAATTTATTGTAGATGATGAAAGCAAGGGAAAGACTAGTGTATCTTTTAAAAAACTTTGGTCAGTTTCTTATCCCTGATGTCTATAAGAAGACAGCTGTATTTCATAGATCTTAAGAATCTGCCCTTTTTTCTAAGGAAAAAACTTCATAAAAATTAGTAATACTCCACCTCCTTCAACACATCTTGAAGAAAAAAACTGCCACATTACATGAATAGTTCTGTATTCAGGTATTCTGATTGAATGTTGTGCCATAGAAAGCACTGTACAGACTGTGTTTAAGTCCATATATATGTACTCTGACATTTGTTCCTCTAGAAAAGATAAAATAAGTTAAGCAGTTACTAATGATCCCGGTGATTACCACTTTGAAAAAGGCAGTTTGCTTACCCCAATATGAGATAATGTTGGTAGAATTATTACGAAAGAGATTCCATATAATGGACACAGGATATGTCTTTTGATCAAATGTTGCCAGGTTCTTTCCAGATTCTTCTAGATGTCTTCATAAGAAAGAATCTCTTTTGGAATGTATGTATATTCATCATCACCCAGGGACTTGACTTTTTTTTTAAATTGCAGGTATTCATTTGCTAGAAAGCTACTGAATTTAGATATTTATATTGTCACTACCTGGTAGCTGCTTAGGATATATACATGGGTCTATGTCTTATTTATACATTCAATCTTAGCAGTAGAGCTCATGTAGCTGCTGAATTATCAAATCAGTGCTGTTATCAGTTTGGCCTAGACCTTTCAACCAGGCCTGCTTGCACAGATTGTGGCACTTAAGATTCTCCAATGAGTCATAATGAAGGGTATAATCTATATTTTTCTATTGTCTTGATTGTCTACATACTTAGTGTCCTAGAAGTTTGATTAAATGAATGCACATATACATTTTATGTACTGGGAAATGAAAACTTGCTGTTCATTAAAGATGTATAAACATGAATTTTTCTGTTTATTACCAATTCATTCCAGTAAGAACTGATTCATAATGGTATGCAAAAAAATATTTTTGTGAAATAGAAGATTGCATTAACAATTGTATCAAACAGATTATTCATAATATTGTGGCATTTCATTTTGTGTATAAAATTATATAAACCAATCCTTGCTGTTGTATCTTTCCATTTAGTGCAGTACAATGTTAAATGACCTCATACCATTACAGTTGCAAACATTAATTTTTCAATGTCAACTTTATCTTTAGGGACTACCTTTAATTTGTGTTTGCCTTTTTCAGCCAGTATAATTCAGAAGATTTACTTTCATATGTACACACACTTAATTTTAATGGTGAGCTAAGTTACAGCAAGATATTCTGTAGAAATGAGTGTAGGGAATAAAAAATTTGTTAAAATATTATATGCTTCCAATAATACTCTTTTTAGTAAAATGCCATAGAAAAAAAGGAAAAATTATAATCGTTTTATTATGCTTAATAAAAAAAAGTATTTGTTGGTGAGACATTTAAATTATCAGAGATTGAGGCACTGGTAACCTCAGGAGAATGATAGTGTCTGTTTAATTGGTGGCTCTAGGATTGGCAGTGGAGGAATAATACTTCCTTACAACTTTAATCAAGACCACTGGGGTGGTGAACAAGACTTGTGATTCAAGGGGTACAAGAGATCGAGATGATGAAAGGAACTGCAAAGACAAATGCTTCAAGAGGAAATTTGGTGACATCAATGATGTTTGGAGGAAGAAGAATAATTTTCAAACCGAAAAGAAACCTGAGTAATACTGTGTTGATCCAACAAGTCAGTCTGAAGCCATTGAACTCACAGGATCTGATGAAAAAAATTTTGAGGTATTCAAAGCCAGGTTGAATGGGACTCTGAACAGCCTGATCTAGTGGGTGGCATTTCTGCCCATGACGCAGGGGCTGGAACTAGATGATATTTATGTTTCTTTCAAACTCAAACTATTCTATGATTCTATAATTGTACAGGAAAATATTCCTGCATATTTAACAAAATGTTTTCAAAATGTGCTAGCTGTAATATAATTTATTCATGCTCTATGCTATGTGCATACAATAAGTATATTGTAAGAATCAGATCTCATTAAATTAAGCCTTCAAATCTAGTAACCAAAAGATGTAAAGGAGAACTGAAGCTAAATTATTTAAAATGTTTTATCGAAAAAATATACAAACTGTAGCTTTTTGTCGTTTTAGCAATATTACACTGTAGGAGAATGGTTTGTAAGGATAGTGCAGATGGAAATCTTTCCCAATGAATTACATCTGTACTGTTTATTGAGGAGTGAAAACAGCCTTGCTGGCCAGGTCCCTCAGATTCCTTTCCAGAGCACTGCTTTCCATCATCCCATTCCCCAGCCTGCACATTCACCCAGGGCTGTCCATCCTGAGTGCAGAATCTGGCACTTCCCCTTGTTGAACCTCGTGGTTGGTGATTGTCCAGTCCTCTGACTTGTAGAGGTCTCTCTGTAGGGTCTCCAGCCTCTGAGGGAATTAACAGCTCCTCACAGATTTGTATCTTCTGCAAACTTGCTTAGTATCCCTTCAAGTCCATTTTTACAGACATTGAAGAGCACAGAGCCCACGATGGAGCCCTGTGGAACCCCAGTAGACAGCTTGCCAGTCTGATGTCACCCCATTCTCCCCAGTTCTTTGCTCCTGACCCCTGAGCCAGTTGCTCACTCCTGACACAATGTGTTGATCCAGGTGAATGCTGGACATTTCATCCAGAAGGATCCTGTGAGAGACATGCTGAGGAAGCAATCTTTGTAGAAGTAAACCAGAAGTATATGTTATTTAACTTAAATTTGTCTGTAGGTACTTTAAACAAAATGAAAAACAGATGACTGCAAAAATTGAATTAAAAGCCCAAAATGTTTCTTTCCTAAGATGTCTTCTCTTAATTTATATGAGCAAGAGTCTGCAGGCACCAGCAAAAACCCTAAGCACTGGATGCCACATTACAGACAGGTTCAAGGAGAGTTTCCTTGTGACTTGATAATTGCTGTCTATTTAATCTTTATACAGTGGTTAAAGCATGGATGCTTTTTGTTTTGTTTTGTTTTGTTTTGTTCACCCTGGGCTCATCTTCTTGCATATACCAGACAAGCAGGTATGACAAATTCTTTTCTCTCATGGCCTTCCTAGTATCCTAGGTAAAGGATAGTGGTTGGTCATAAACTTGAAGTATATCATTACAAAGAAGTATTGCAAATTATTTTTTAACACAAAATCTGAGTGGCTTCGTGCATAACATATCCTACTCATAACTCACACAGACAGAAAGTCCCCTATTTACTCACCTGATCTTTTCTGTACCTATCATAGTTCTTAATGTTTCAAAAGGGACATGAGAAATCCAGTCCTATAGCCAGCAGGGAAATTCTGTTAATGGTCTCTGAAGTAAAAGGGATTTCTTACTCTGGCATGAACAGGAGAATAAACCTTGCATTACTTTGAATGTAACTGGTTTCTCTAAGAGGAACTGAGTGAAAGGAAAATAACTATCTGAAAACCACTGTTTCCAGCTTCAACAAGGGATTGTTTCTATGGGACATTTATTTTGCTGGCACGTGTTTTTCTAATCTCCTGGAACACACAGTGGCTTCTTACAAACATTGTACAATACAGTAGTCAGCAACAGGCATAAATCAACAGGAATTGCTCAGTATTTGTCTAAAATGTTCCAGAGCCAGTTATTCTTCATAAATTACTTGTGCCAATGTTTAAACACCAGCCTTATAATCTGCCAAAGACATATATCGTATTTTAACCCTTCCAGGTTTTATGTGAAATGAAAAATGGAATACAAATTCTGATATTTAAGCCTGAGAACTTCTTTGAAATATATGCTATCTCTAAAAAGCCAAGTTCTGAAGAAAGCTATAACATATGGATATCTGAAACAGCTAGAGAGCCTCAGACTCCAGTGCTTGGTAACATACCATAAATTTTGAGGTTTAAGAAGTGATTGAGGGAAATATATTTGCTGGGAATTCAACAGAGAGAACTTTGATAGCTGAGTAATTTGGAATTTTCTTCTACTGAACCACCTATTTCTTCATAAATAGTTTTTTCTCTCTAGAAAGGTGTTCTTTAGCTAATGTCTATCTACTTTAAAGACTTTCACAGTTTCACATATCCAAAATGTGCAAAAGGTTTTCACACCCTGAGGAATATGCATCTCAATGGAATGCAATGGTGATTTAACACCCTAAATTTCATAGATCTTACAGAAGGAAAAATGTAAGAATCTAAATATGCGGGCAATGGAATATGAAATTTCTTACAGCAAATACAAGCACTTTTGCAGAGAAATATCATATTTAACATAAATTCCATTGCTTGGTACATCAGCAAGGCTTCCAGCTGTAAGCAATTATATTGTACCAGTTCCCCATATAGGCTATTGAGGGACACCATTTTTTTATGGATATTCATTTGGATATTGAGCCGTTGACTGCTACTCTTTAGACATGGTTATCCAGACAATTTCTTATCCAATGAATAGTCCATCCATCAAACCCATATCTCTTAAATTTAGCAACTCAAATGTTGTATGGGAATCATGTCAAAGGCCTTGTAGAAATCAAGATAGACAGCATTAGTTGCTTAATGGCCAATGCAGTCATGGCATCATAGAAGGATGATCAGATTAGTCAGGCTCCATTTGCCTTTTTTGTAGTCATGTTGAATATTTCTAATCACTTTCTTGTCCCACACATGCTTTGGCATCTAGGAAGATCTTTTCCATGTTCTTTTCAGGCAAAGAGGTGAGTCTGACTGTTCAATAATATTCAGGGTCCTCCTTTCTTCCTTTTTTAAAAATGGGCATGATATTTCTCTTTTTTTTCACATCACTGGTGACTTTCCTGACTGCTATTTTGAATACAGTGGTGAGCAGCATAGCAACTATATCAGTCAGTTCCCTCAAGACCTTGGGATACATCTCATCAGATCTTATGGACTTGTGCATGAACAGGTTCCTCAGAAGAAGAGATAAAATGAATTAAATATGGATGAAAAAATGCACAAATGAAATAGTTAGAGATAAAATAAATAGGCTTACTAAAATATTTTTTATAAATAATATCTTACTAAGATAATTTTAATATCTTTAGTAAATGAATGTGCTGATTTAAAATAAATTTTAAAAGCAGTATTGTTGCAAATATGTATTTCAGGCTCATATCATACCATAGCCTTATTTTGGAAGTTTTTGAGTACATAGAAATTCCAGAGGCTGCCAGTTATATAAGAAACTACAAAAAAAAATTCAATCAAGTTTGTAGAATCTCTGGAATTTCTTTGAAAATTAAAGTTGTTTAGATGCCCATTTATGGGCTAAAATTTGTTCAGACTCTATCTTTTGACCTTAATGCCCCACTGAAAATTAGTTGCCTAGAAAAGAGTGCCATTCATGGTCTGATCCATCCATGACATTCTGCTGCTGTCTATGTGTCAAATTTAATGGCTTGTGACAGGTCAATTAAAGTTAAGGAACTCAAGGTTTGTATGACAGATTGGTTGTTTATGAAGTGAATTTATATGTGTACATAATGTAATAATTTGCATAGTTAATTTATTGTTGTTGTGAGTATTACATTTGCTTGTGTAAATTATACCAGTTTGCTGTTCAGATAAAAATGGATATTGATGGATTTGTTTTGACTATGAACAGGTTGGCTTTGACTAGAAATTCATCTGGATGCAGTTCCTGGCTGTCTGGTGTCAGATGGCAGAGTACAGCTGCACATCAGATCCAAGGACCAAAGTCAGTAAAGGCAGGCAAAACTGATCAGGTCTTGGTACTAGCAGAGTTCAAACTTCTGTTCAAGAATGTGTAAGAGAGAGGCTTGACTGACCACCTCCACAGCTCAGTGCTGTCACCAATGGATGTTGGGCAGTTAGTATGGGCATATATTCATTAAAGTTTTATAAGTACATATTTCTGATAAAAGTTTCCTTAGAGAATGTTTAAATCAGTCTAGCCCAAAACACTGATGTTTAGTGCAATTTCGTGGAAAGGGGAAAATTGAAATTTAAGTGTGCTTTACAAAGGATAATTTTAAAATAACAGTCTCTTTTTGTTCTATAGCCATCATAATCATTACATCACTAGACAAACAGAGAAATGCATCTTGACATTCTGTTTTTTTTCTTTTATTCCTGTTATATAGTAATCTAAGTTTATATTTTTAATGTTGATATGGAATTCTGTTTTACTGTTGAAGAATTAGGCTTCTGTGGTCCTTTAGGAGTATTTTTCAGTATTTATATTTAGACATCGTAGATAATTCTTTATGGAACTTAACTCAGATATTTATGAATTATTTCCTGAGCCTATATGAACTTCTGATAGACTGATAAACATCTTGTGAAGCAAAGGAGAGATTGTGAGGGATAGTTTTGGAAAAACAGGTAGAAAAGTTGGTAGATTTTTAATGATGTTGGTTTACAATTGGTTTAAGCTAAATTAACTCTGCCTGCTGCTGAAAGGGACTCTTAACTGTTCTCATCCTTATATCAGCACTTGCAATCAGGTGAGTCAGATCATTTATCTTTGGTGCTGGTTATTGTTTTCCCCCATGACTAGTTTCCACTCATAGGTAATCTTTACTTGCTGTAGGGCTTCATAATGCCGGCAATGGCTGAAGGGAGGCAGCAAAAACTGTAGCTGAGAAAGGTATGAATGTTATTTTGGAAAAAAGACAACTTTACTTTGGCTGAAACAGATCATGAATTAGTAGGATGTACACAGATCTTCTCTTTCATGCCCAAATAACTCTAGCAAAGCCCAAAATCCTAATCTGTGTACAAGAAGAGTGTATCCTGTTCATTTGAGACACAATGTAATGTTCCCAAGTGTTTGTTATTCCTTTATTATGTAGGTGTAATGGACTATACATTGGTCACCACCTTGAGGCTACTCAGAGAGTGAAGCAATATAATGTGTGGATCATGCTTGTTTTCTGCAGTTTTCATGTTGTGACTGCATCACATCACCTTCTGAAAAGTAATGGCTTTCAAAAAGCTTCTGCAGGCTATTGCAGGGTTTTGTATTAACCTATAATATACCTATTATGTCTCAGCTCCTCTGTTTTGCTCACTCTCTCATGAACATAATCTTGCAGACTATGCCAGTGGCAACTTGTGAGCTGGTGTTTCTTATTTAAAGTGGGAGGCAATTACTGACAGAATTTAATCTGTTGGATTTCATTCCTTACTCATTAAAGTGTACTTTACCTTCTGTGAATGCTAGAAAGGCTAACTCTTCCCCCACATGCCCTTTAAAAAAAATTAAATATATGCTAGTGACTATATTGCAAGTAATGCAAGGTAAACAGCCATTTCTAACCCATCTTGCTGTCTATTTTAATTAATGAAATTGTGCCAGACAGATGAGGGTCTGGAAAAATTAGCACTTGCATGAAAAAATGTGTAGTCTATTTACTCTAAGATTAAGAAAAAAACATTTAGATTTGGGTCATATTTTTCTATAATAAAAAGGAAAATTGATATGTTTAAATATAAGCCTGTTTGTTTTCCATCTCAAAATATCTTCTGCTCTTATCTATAGAAATGCAAATAGACAGTAACTTTGGTGGAGAGAAGGTGATAGGTAAGAATCTGCCTATATGTAGTAAACTAGCATACATTTCCTAATGTGTTTAAATAAATGAATATATAATACATATAAAAAAAATCAGTCTATTGCACTTCAGACAAATTAAATGCTAAGTAATTCAAAGCAGCAGATTTTAAAATGGCACCTTCAAAATGTTACAAACCATTTTATGGATTTTTTTAACTTTCCCAAACATGAAAAATTATATAAATTTTTTAAGACCCGTAGATTTTAATAAACTGTCACTAATCTTCTCCTTACTGTTTTTAAAAGCTGATCTGTTTAATTGAAATGACTAAATATAAAAATACTTTCAAAATTAATGAAAAATATGGTTGTTTCAAACTGCATGTGGGGTTTTCAGTGCTACATGGCAGCGGCTTTTCAAATAACTTATTCTTATTCTTATTCTTATTCTTATTCTTATTCTTATTCTTATTCTTATTCTTATTCTTATTCTTATTCATTGTTATATATCAAACATTTGACCAACTAAAGCAAAAATAAATGTACATAAATACATAGCAAGTATATAAATGTCCATTCAATGAAGAGTCTATAGGATTTAATCCTGGGACCAGTATAATTTTCTCATTGCACTTGCTAAATGTCATAAACACTCCCTAAGCTCAAAAGGAGTTGTTTAAATGGACCATATGGTATTTCCATAAAATAACAACAAAATAGCACCTAGCAACAAGGTTCCTAAATTGCATGTAAGATTAGGAAGGAATTTAGAGAAGCCTGGAGAAATGTGTATAAATACCTGATTTGAGGGTAAAAAAGGTGGAGACAAATTCTTCTCAGTGGTTTTCAGTGACAGGACAAGAGGTGATGGGCACAAACTGAAACACATGAAAGTCCATTTAAATGAAGAGGCCACTTTTTCCCTGTAAGATTGGTTGAGCACTGGAGCAGTTTGCTCAGGACCATACCCCTGAGTCCTCATCCTTGGAGATACTCAAAATCCAACTGAACATGTTCCTGAGCAAGCTGCTCTAGGATTTTCAGCATGAGAGTGTTGAACTACAGGGTGTCCATAGAGCTTCTTGAGTTTATACTTTTTTTGTGATGATGTGTATTTTTGCACTCTGCCTCACTAAAGAGAAATATTGTGGCCATCATTCCAAACAGATGCAGAAGTTTTCACTAAAGGATTTAGGGGGCAATTTTCCAAAGCATGAATTGTTTCCACTTTTCTCTATTTACCTCACCAATGCACAGCTAAATACGTTAAGGAAATACATGCAATTATAGTCACAAACCCATCCACTGATGTCAGCAGCTCTGCAGTGTAACTTTCTCATGTTCATTAACGTAACACTAATTTAATTGATTTTGTACATGAGTGGATTCCTTTTTTTCCACTTTAAATATCATTCTTTTAATAGCCTTGTTCTACCATGACTTTAGTAAAGGAAACAAAGGAATATCCAACTGTGCTGCCCATAATGAGCATCGTGAAATGTCACAGCATGTTTTAACAGAGATATTCTGCAATAACAACAGATACTCTAAAATTACATTTTTTAAATTTAATTTTAAATATATATTAAAAAAGTAACAACAACAGAACCAAAAATATCCCTAAAAATGTCAGACAATTTCAGAGAATTCTGAAAAGGCTGCTGGGCAAATATACAGGGAAAAAAGATCTCTGTGATGTTCACAATCCACTAGGTGCTGAAGGTGAGAAAACTTTCTGGTGAAATATCATCACATTTCTGCCTTTTATGAAATTTTCCAACTGATCTCAGTGGTCATTGTCAGAGATATTATATTGTTCCCTATGGACATAATATTGGATGTGCTGCAGTCTTTGTCTCCTATAACTGATATATTATTTTAAGCCAAGAAGCTTATGTCTTGTATTGATAAATAAAGTCTTACATATCTACTCTTTCTTTACAGTAGTCTGTTCAACTCTTTTCCAAACACTTTGCTTTCATTTCCTAAGCCTGAACTTAGTATTTGCTGAATGCAAATTCTTAACATATTAGCTTACTGGCAAAAATAATTAAATTAATAAAATGTTTTCTAAAGACCTCTGCCAGCAAGTGATCCTAAAGATTAAAAGGATGGTTGGGTATGTACAGAGGGTCTGAAAGTCCATATAGTTTCACACCTTACTGATGGCTGAATGAACATAAACAGATCCCCAGCTGCAATAGATTCCTCATCTATAAAATAATTTGAAACGGGAGATATATGGACAGGCAGTGAATAAGAAGGTTATCAGTATCATTTATGTTCATATTTGCAAAATAAAAATGCACCTAGAAATTTTCCAAGGGAACAGGGTAGCACAAAATATGAGCCATTCCTGGATAAAACATTGAATTTGCACTATTTGGTAACTCCTAAGAGGAATTAACACTCTTAATTATTCAGATAAATAAAAAATTATTTATTCATTATTAAGTAGTTTACAAAGCTTGAAATGCTAAGGTCAAAAATCTTGAGATTATTGCAAACATAAATCTAGAGTTTAAGCACACAAAACTGCTTATTCCTGAATTACTCTTATTTTCAGGACAACTTTATTCTGTGGCTGAGTTAAATTTTGTTTCTTGAAGTCAGTCATGAGAATGTAACTATATGTAACTGTAGGAAAAAAAGTTTAAATGATGTAGGATTTTTTTAATCTGATTTGGAGATTAGATTTGATATGTTCTATTATTTGAGTATTAGAGTAAAAAGGAGACCAATTACAATTACAGAATTGAAATTGTGATAGTAAGAGACAGAAAATAAAGTGTAATTCAGGTCTAAAGAACTATTCCTGAGATACCAGCACACAACTTTTATCTTCTCCAATAAATTTTCTGTGCACAGAATAAGATAAACTATTATCCTTAATGATTAATTTCTTATTATAATCTACAGATTAAATGACATGGAAGAGGAGATGGGATGGATAAATCATTCTGTCTGGTTAGTAAAAATTTTATGTGTATTTGCATATCTAAATATATGAACCCATCCCTGTAAAACTATGTCAAAAGCTTCCATTTTAGCTCACATAGGTAGCAGTTACCAGAAACCTCAAAAATCAAGGTGAATTGTGTGGAATGTTGTTTGATTAGACAAAGTACTTCATATGTCCTCAATTCACCAAATCCACTCAAATATTGCTATAAACAAGGCTATTTCAAAGATCTGCTACTCTTCTGCACTATCTGTATGAAAAAGTATGCCATAAAAATCTTGGAGTAATGCTCTGTGAGTGTGGGCTATCTAGTTATTTTTCCCACAGAGTTTACTGATTAACCAAAAATTGCATATTAAAGGATTAATAAATATTATAAATTGTAGCTCTGTAGCCCAAGAAATATATCATTGGTATGAGTAATAAAAGATAGAGGCCTCTGCCCCCATTGAAGCCTGAAGAATGGTGTAGACTTGGCATGAGCAAGTTTAGGTTGTTTAAATTGTCATAATAACTGCTTAACTATTGGGTAATGACTGAGTGTCTTGGGAGTTTGGTTATGTTCATGAATATGATATATGATAAATGTTTAACAAATCTGTGCAGGGAATAGGTGAAGAAAGAGCAAGTATGATTTGCATTAGCAAATATATGAAAGTTACACTAAGCAGCTCAAAGACAGAGAAGGAAGAAATCTCTCTCCATTAAATCTGCTGTCTCTCAGTGAAGAACATCTGTCATTACCAACTCTTTGGAACCCCTAGCATCCATCTGGAATAAGGTGGGCACCACAAGCCTCAGCACTTAGGCAGTGTAAGACTGAAGAAAGCACCAGAAAAAAAAAAAGGTAAATAGATGCAAAAGGTTTTTTTGTGTATGACAGTAATAAACTTTGCTGAAAGGGACATTAGTTCATTCATTATACAGTTAACATTAGTTTTACAGTAAGTTTATTGATACTCATGTGAGGCCAACCTCTTTTACCCATAGTATAATTTTGAATGCAATATTATAGGCAGAAAATGTAAGCACTATGTCAACGCTGAATGTTGTCATTTGTCACACTGGATTACTTCAGGGAAATTCTTTACCTAATAAGATTTTGTTTATGAGCCTGTTGGCATTATTTTTCCTTTTGATCCAGAGCTATATTAAAAGATTATTTATAACAAAACACTTAGTCAAAAACATAGTTATGTAGACATATAACAGTGATAATGCCCTAACCCACAAGACCTCCTTCTCAAAACATAACTCTTATATAAATGGCATGTTAGTATTTTCTATGCATTTGTTAATGTATTAATGTTTTCTTTTACTATATTGATCAGCTTTTTGATAACTTACCTATATTATACTGATTCAACTTTGTCTTGGTGTATATGGTCAAAAATTGTTACACAAAGATAAACAATTTATAGTGGATATATTCCTGAATTTGTATTCACTGTGTTAAATACATTCACTGGAATGTGTTTAACATATATTCACTGGAAATATAAACAGAAATATTTTTTTTTAATATTAAATCATGTTATTTTTCTTTTAGTTCAATATAAAAGTGCTTGTCTTTCAGTACTTTCAGTGTTTAATGTAAGGTCTGTTATTTAGCAAGAGTTACTGCAATTATTTAAATACATTTATAATGTGGTCTGTGGTTCCAAGGTGCCTGTGTATTTTCTGTATTTTTATTGCATGGCTTTGATTCTAATCCACATTTGGGATGTTTTTCATATGACTATGGGTCACAGGGATAGAAAGAAAATGATAGAAACCCTACAGCTTAGTGGTTGGTTCTTTTTTTTTTCTTCTCATCAAGTTTAGTAAAAAACTTATTCAGATTGATTTGAAGATCTTTGTGAATATTTAAAGCTTACTGATCCTGTTCTCTTCTCTTTTGCACTCTCCAAGGGTGCATTATGCTTACTTTTGTAATTGACAAGTTGACTATGTTTAAATAACAAGGTTCTTTGATTCTGTTAGTCTTACAATTTGAAGTCAGAAATATGTTTGCTTCTCTTTAGAGACTCAACATTTAGTGTCACATTAATGAAGACTAAAGACTACTGATAATAATAATTATTGCTTCTTTAAGAATATTTGCAAGTAAGTAATCTCTAAATTCTTGTTCTAATTTCAGTCCAGGATGTGAGGATGCAGAACCTGGAGCCATCTGGGTGTGTCTGGGTTTTTATTCTATACCACAGGCATCATTCCTGGGGTGCAGAAGTGGGGCATTCTCACTTCTGAGAAGAAGTGGTCCACAGCCACTTTGTCCTTTTCCAGGGAGCAAGATGCAAATGGTATGTGTTTTAACTGGGTTTTTGTGTCCAAGGTCAACTTTTATGTATTATGGTGCTTTAGTCTTAAAATTACAGTTATTTGCCTCAGTGTTAATGGTTCCTGTTTCTTGGGAGAATTAGGAAGTAAACAAAGAGAATAACTGCAATTTTTCTACTGCTCTTAGCTTTCCAGAGCTTCAGGTAGTGAAAATAGATTACAGTCTTGCATATATTGCTCTGGCCCTTGTTTTCAGCAAGGAAATTGAAATATTTAAATTTACTGACTCTTAAGCAGAAAGAGAGAAAACAATTTAACAATACATGTATATTGAGAAGGAAGACAAAACTAGACACTGGAGAAAAAGTGTGAAAAAAAAAAAGACTCTAGTTGCGGCTACCTGATGCAGCTCATATTACACTGTAATAATGTTTGTTAAGAAATGGAAAAAAGGTATCTAGAAGTTGAATTCTGAAGTAACACAAAATCTGACAGACTTCAATAAAGACAATGGAAATAAAGAAAAAAAAGCAAATTATATTGAAGGTCTCTTTTAAAGAGATAGAGACAAAAGGAAACAAAGGAAAGGAATAGAATTCTGGTACTTAGGAATGGAAACAAAGAGGAGAAAGCAAAGGAAATGGGCATGGTAATATGAAACAGTAACTCTGAATCATGGAATAATTTATTTTGAAAGACATCCTTAAGATTATCAAATGCAACTGTTGACCTAACATTACTGAGTCCAAATGACCCTAAATGTGTCTTTCAAATATTCCCAGGGATAGAGTCATCCTATCCCCCAGGCAGTCTGTTCCAATCTAGGACAGCCCTTTCAGGAAATAAGTTTTTCCTTTATCTTATACAAAAAATCTTGTGTGAAAGAAAAATGAAGTGAATTATCTATGTCAACTTTCAGATGAACATATTCCACTGGGTTTGGTTAGTTCCTAATTTTTGATAAAACCCATCCATATTAGCTGAAAAAAATTAATCTGGTTTATAGTTAACTGGTCCTTACAAATGTATTAGAGGACACACAGAAAAAGAAGTGGGGAAGGTAAGAAATTCCATGTTTTAATTGTTACACAAGCATCTATTAGTAGTTTTTATATCTCTCACTACCGTTTTAAAGAGCTTTTTTTTTTTTTTTTTTTTTTTGGTAAGCATTTTTCCTACACCACAGATCCTTGTTTTTCTTTTCTTCGTTTCAAAGACAAGAAAGGTAACATCAGCTCCTCTGCAGCTTAAGGAGAGGGAGTGACTCAGCAAATGCAAGGATCCAGGATGGAATAATTTATACTATATCACACAGGAGTTACACATTGAAGTATGGACTGGAATTTGGTGTTTCTTAACTCTCTATTAAAGTGCAGATTAGTGCACCATTTTTGGTTTCTAGTATATCTTCTGATGAAGCATATCTGAGTCTGTGTTCACTATTTAAGATGCATATTTAGAGTATTTCACCAGCCATGGTTGGAAATTATCCATGTGGAATATCAAAGAAGTGCTGTTCAAGAAGCACAGCAGAAGTGAGCTGTAAATTCAGTCTTTGAATTGGTGGTTGATTTTCAACTTAGATGCACAATGGAATAGTTTCTTGAATCAGGGTTTAAATATTTAAATTTTTAATAAAGCTTAAATTTTTAAACTTTTATTTAGAGGCCAAAGATGTCTTTTGAAATGATTGGCAGAACAGTATAAGATGAAAAATCATTCATTCAAAAATAATTTTGAAATTATTAATAAAAAGAAAAAAATAAAGAAAAAGAGTGGACAATGCTCCTTTGGAAGCAATATATCACTGAACTTTGAGAGGTAATTTGAATTATTTAATGGCAGAGTATTTGTATTTTTATTCTTCACCTTTTTTAAAATGTTGCAGTTGCATTAGTGGGCTTATTCTGTACATACTTAACTGTCTTCTCTCTAAATAATTAAAAGTTTGATTATGATATATAATATATTGGGGGCTAGATTTGGAACTGAAGTAGCAGTAAATAATTTAATATATTTTTTACCTTTTCTCTCTGTTTCTAAAATATATTTAATTAAATATCAAGCTTAGTGGACTGGAATAACTTTTATTATTGTCTGGGAAATGTATTCCTTTATAGGATAGCATGAAATATGTCTTCTAAAGTTTGATAATATTTATTACAATTTGTTTCTTAATTTTTTTTTTTATTTTTGGTTTGTAATAGTTGTAAGCATAAATAAAAGTACGATGATCATTTTTCACACTAGTCATAATATAGTAAGTTAAATTGTTGTTGTTGTTGTTGTTGTTGTTGTTTTTTATAAAATCAGGCTATTTTTTTTTCCAGGTGCCATTGTGACCTGGTTGAGATATTCTGCAAGTTTCTTTGAATTTCTGCCCAATGTTTCATCTGTAGACTTAGAAAACCCAAACAATTTTTCAAAGTTTGTGTTTTAGATATTTCATTTAAGAAAACTTTTTTTCTTCAGCCTACCACATAAACATTTTGTTCCTACCCTGTATCTTTTAGTAGTACAAATTCAATTTTATATTACCCACTATTGCTAATTGTAATACTTGGAAATTTAAGTCCTGGACTCAAATGTGGCAGGCAGACAGCTATGGACAGGGCTGTAAGAGTGAAGTAGGAAATTACAAGAGAAAATTCTACCTTTCCCAAAAGAAAATGATGGTGAAATTTACTTTTCAATGTATATTTGAACACCAAAGGAAATTATTGACTTTGCTGGTCACTTTTCATTGAGCTTATACTACTGTAAATGGATTGATTCCAGGAAAGCTAATTCTGATAAGCATAATTTTACAAAAGATAGTAAAGTAGCAATTTTACCAAATCAATGAACTAATGCTGTGAAAATGCTTCCTTATAATCTGATTTTTATTCTGCAGTTTCATCCTCTGTCTTAGCTGTTTCATTCATTCCTCTTTGCTTCAGTTTGTTTTATTTCTTGGAGAAGTTATATATATATATATGTATATATATATATAGTTTTAATATGCTTTGCTGCTGTGTCGACTTTATTATGATTCACTGTTTATTTGGCAAGAAATTACATTAATTTCTCCAAGTCGAATCTGTTTAGCCTGTGATTGTAATTTCTGTGTGACCACCATGTCCTGATCTTAACCCAGAAATTTTTTGTCATTTTTTATCTCTATGTCAAGTTGAGAAGGGTGAGTGATAGGGCAATGAGTTTGGTGGGCACCTGGCAGCTTGCCAAGGTCAACCCACTACTATGAATTAGTTCTAATTTTTAGGCTTATTGATAAAGAAGATAATGAGAAAAAAAACATTAAGAACTTTTTACTGATAGCTAAAAAAATGTTAACTTTTTTTCTAACAACTTCTAGGCTACACAAAAACATTACTTTACCTGTAGGCTTTAATTGAAGGTATTCTATCCAAATAAACAACAGAAAAAAAGACTTCTTGCTACTATTGTGAAGGCCACTTAATGAATAATTTAAGAGTTGTTAAAAGAAGAAAGAAATCCTAACTTTTTATCTGTCAGTTGAGTGAAACATAATTCATATATTTTCTGAAACTGTTATTGCTGAAAGAACAAAGCATGGCAGTTCACAGTATGGTTCAATGTCATGACAATGGCTGCAGTGATGACAATGGGGAAAATCTACAGTTCTGTATTACAGTAAAAAATAGAGCAATTCCAAATGTAACACAAAAATCCTAAAAGCAGTTTTAGGTTTTAGCAGAACTGTTTTATGACATATTCTCTTTGGACCACTGTGTTCCTAAATACTGTCTCTGTCTTACTTTACACCACTGACCAGTCTTGATAATTTATTCATGGTTATCTCTAGTTTTGGACATTTCTGTGATTACAAGATGTCTTATAAATCATAGCTGCTTACTTTTTATTCCTTCTTTCTCATTTTTTGAGATTATTTCTATTCTCTTTTCAATACCTAATGGGGAATACCTGTCTGGAGTGTCTATACTTTCAGTAAAAATACTTTGCAAGATAGCAAAGATTAATTTCTTTCTGAAGAGGTCATCTCACTTATGTCCTCAAAACAGTCAGAGTTTTCCTAATTTATTTATTTTTCGTTTAGTCTTCTTTATATAAATCAGACAACTTAAGTAAAAAGCAGATAATCAGGAAATTTCAGCAACAAAAACAGGTAAAAGATCAAAGTCCAAGTAAGGTGGGTAGTTTCATAAAGTATTTGAATAAATGTGACTTATAACAAATATTTTAAAGAATGCATATAGTGAAGAATGGAATCACAGAAAAAAAAAAGCTGTTAAATGAGTTAAAATCTGTTTTTCAGTCCTTTTGGAAGCTAATGGAAAAAATTACTTGTTCCTAAGCACAAGCACCAAAAAATAAACATATGTGTGTGTGTATGTACTGACTGAAAGGACTCTTTCAGTTTACCTGGGAACAC
Organism: Erithacus rubecula; assembly: GCF_903797595.1. Classification (NCBI taxonomy): domain Eukaryota; kingdom Metazoa; phylum Chordata; class Aves; order Passeriformes; family Muscicapidae; genus Erithacus; species Erithacus rubecula. The sequence goes on along the minus strand of NC_136685.1, from coordinate 26,656,214 downwards.
TGGGGCTGTGTGAATTCAGTTGATGTGGCAAGGCTTTGTTAACAGTGGTGTGGGAGTCCAGGGTGTTCCCCTGGCTTCCCTGGATGCATCTGGACTGGGACGGGGGGGCTCAGAGACTTTGGCACAGTGCCCAAGACCCCTGTGGGTTTGATCTCAGTCCTTGGAAAAAATTACCATAATTAAGGGTAGAATTACAAGTCACAAAAAATAAGTAGAGTATAAATTAGACTGTTAGAAGGTAGAAAAGTGGATTTTTAGAATTTATGATAAGAAGTTTAGAGTCAAAATGGAGGATTTTGGGCGTAGTATGTCTTTTCTTCTTCTTCTTCATGTCATCCATTTTCTGAGTTAGGATGGCACTTCTGGATTTGTTTGGGAGAAAACTGGACAGGACAATGTAAGGGTCATGTATTGGAAAATAATTGTAAACATCAAGTACTTAATTTATAGTATAAAAGATAAGACTTGCCCTCTGGGCAGGCAGAGTGCCTCTGACCAGCATGCTACACAGACCTCTGTTAGTTAGAGAAAAAATTCCTTAGATAAGAAAGAATAAACAACCTTGGAAACCTCAGAAAACAGCTTCTGAATCTTCTTCAGTGCCTGAGCTGGGAAAAACACAAAATCTGAAACCACCCAAATGTCGTGTTGTGAGTGATCTCAGGCTCAGGAGACCCCACAGGCAGTGACACAGGGGGATGCAGGGAGAGGGACTCTCTGTAAAGCTACTAGAAGTTGCCCCAACATCCAACAGAGCCAATGCCAGACACCTTCAATTACAGACCCACCTCTGGTTGAGGCTAAACCCACCAATGATGATGGTAGTGCCTCTGGAAAAAAATGTTCCATGCAACCAATTACAGCCTTAGAAGACAGGAATGAGAATTTTGAGATTAATAACTCTGCAGGCACTGAGGTCAGTGCAGAAGGTGCAAGAAGACACGATTCAGGCACTGGAGATGAGATTCCTCTGCAGCCTGGTGAAGATCATGGTGAGGCAGCTGTGACTCTGTGGCCCATGAAGGTCCACAGGGCAGCAGAGATCCACTTGCAGCCCTGGAGGGTCCCCTCTAAGAGCAGGTGGATGCCCAAAGCTGTGGGAAGCCTGTGCTGGAGCAGGCTCCTGGCTGGATCTGTGTTCCTGAGGAGAGAGGAGCACTGAAGCAGGTTTGCTGGCAGAATTTGTGACTACATGAAAGGTATCCATGCTGAAGCATTTAATGAGAATTGAAATTGCTGGCAAGGATTCGGAGGAAGTCACAAAAAATTTTCTCCCATGGGAGGGATGCCACACTTGAGCAGGGGAAGAGAATAAGCAGAGTATACTCAGGGAGTATATGTCCCTGAGGAGAAAGAAGTGTCAGAGACAGCATGTGCTGAACTGACTTCAACCCACACTTACTGTGTAGCCCGGGGCAAGGAGGTGGAGAATTTAGTGAGTGAAGTCAAGTCCAGGAACACGGTGGGCATTGGAAGAATAAATGTTTTAAGCATTTGATTTTATTTCTCATTATCCTACTCTGATTTACTTGGCAATAAACTAAATTAATTCCCCAAGCCAAGTCTGTTTTGCCCATTACAGTAACTGATGAGTGATCTCTCCCTGCACTTTTCTTAAGCCATGAGCCTTTAGTTTATATTTTCTCTCCCCTGACCAGCTGAGGATGGGAGCAATAGGATGAGTTTGGTGGGCACCTTGTGTCCAGCCAGGGGCAACCTACCACATCATACAACATATTTAATTGAAGATTGTCATACTGATAGGACTTTGTTGCAAATTTAAGGTCCAGTACATGAAGACTTTGGAGGTTGAAACCCATTAGATATATTATTATAAATTTGATTCCTGACAGACACTTCAACAATGCGTGTTTATAGATCTGTAAGTACCTGATGCAGATTTTATAATTTACATAGAAACAGTAGAAGTATTATGAAGTATTTCTTGTTTTATTTCTATCTACAACTCTTTAGTATTATTTTCCCCTTTTTATATAGATGATGCAGTTCTGCTTCCTTTATCTCTATTATGCCTGCAACAGTTCCCAATTTTTCTTCTAAGCTTATAGCTTAGATTCACTGAGAAATATAAGAAGACCAAAGATACTGTCATTTAACTTGTCAAGAACTAGTCATGTATACATATGCCTTACTCAACAATAAGGTGCAAATGAGTGCCTGGGGAAAAGGTACATTAACTGAAGTAAACAGATATTTATTTTTATTTTTGTCAAGGAATACAAGCCCCTTCTTTTATAGAGATAAATTCATAACTTTACCATCTCCACAAGTTCTAATTTTTCCCTTTGCATGTTCTACAAGCATACAGATAATAGTGAGATGATGCCTTTTAAAATTTTAACTTTTATAGTCATACTTAATACTATATTCTCCCACCTTATGTTTCTGTGTTTAGTGCTATTTATTCAACTAACATGGAGTAACTTCATTTGAAAAAAACTAATTTTGCATTTTATTGTATACTCTCATAAACTTGTTACTATTTTAGGATGTAAAGTATATTTATCAAAATAAAATATTTCCCGAATTACTTGATGGTGTTAGCATGTTAAAATCACTTCATTAAAAGCCAGTTTGCATTATCTGGCTCCTGAATGCTTTATTATTTCAATTATATTTGGCAATTTTTCTGTTTCAATTTTCTGTTTCCTTTCTATGTCGAGAATATTCCTCACAATTTTTATATAAAAAATGCTTCAATGCTTTAAGGAGAGAATGACTAACAAACCTAACTACCTGCAGCCTGCTTTTTATCAGCATCTTGACATACACTAAACCAGCAAATTAAAAATATACATAGCTTTTCCACTACCAGATAATTATTAAACATTCTAGGATTTCATATACTACAAGAGGAAGAAGTTAAAGCAGAGTTGAACACTTTTCTTATTGAGGATTTCCTTGTTTGTGCTTATAAAAATCCCCTCTGAAGAGCTGAGAAAATGCCTGTATTAAATTTTAATGAATATTATCTGTGACCTTTTTTGCTCAGTTTTATATTTCTGCCTGTCTGAAAGCATAAAATTAAGTCAAAGGAAGCCCCATATGTGTTTAAATCAAGAAAAGCAAAAGCTATCAACAGAATAGAAGAAAAGTGTGAAGTGATGGGCCGTGTAGCTTGTGGCTATGAAAAGAATCCTTCTAGCTCCCATCCTCCAAGAGCATTGTTCTGCAAATGCTGAGATGTGAGATCAAAACTTATCAGTCTCTTGAAAGACTGAAGTGCTAGAGAAAAACTGAGTACACTGCAAATCAGGCTAGGCTGTTTTCCCAGCAAAAAGTCTAGGACTTGAAAGAATTATGCATAAAAATTTAAGGTTAACTAAAGAAATAGTCTTGGGGGATTTTTTATGCTAAAAAAAATAATATTTTTCACCTTTTTTTCCTAGATATTACCATTTTAAGAAGTTACTTTACGGGGTACGGGAGAATTCTGAAACAAGAAAAGAAGCTACAAAGAAATAAAAGGAGAGTGGAAGTGAGAGAGAAGTTATTTAATTGCTTTCTACTATAGTGTCACCCAAAGATATAAACCCTCTTTGAGACTAATCTTATTTGAGCATCCTGAGACATTTATGTTACCACTACCAAAATGAAGGCTAGATCCACAATTTCAATTCTAAGAAAACTTGCATAAGGACTCATTTACTATGACCTAGTTGAGAAAATATCAGTGAAAGAACACCTTTGGATATGATAGTAAAATTCCAAATTAGAGAAGACTGTGGAGACAGTATGGAAGAAACACCACAAAAACACAAACCTCCACAAAAACCACTACCAACAAAAATCTGAAAAGGCTACAGAATTATTCATAGCTTAGTTTGATAAACACATGCAATTTTGTCTACATTTAGTTGCACATTTTCTAGAGAAAGAGAATTAGAACTATATTCTGTATGTTCAATATAAATTCTTGTTCATTTTATTCAAAGTTTTAGATCTTGACTGGTCTCTTTAGAGGACAACTACTTTTTGTAATCCACCCAGGATTCCCTGATTAGCTCTCATCATCCATATAAGAAAAATCTTTGAGGTCATGACTGCAATCTTTAGCACATCTACATTATGTTGTTCTGAAATCAGGTGGAATTCCTTCTTCAAGGATTAATTGTGGCAATACTTTTAAGGCAAATTACAATAATCAGACAAACAGGTTTATAAGAGGTTTTTTACAGAGGAATTGCTGCTAAAAAAAAGCTATCAGTTTGTGTGTATTAAGCATTAGTTAAATGCTTTGTTAAGCTTTTACCCCTTACATATATTTAAAGATAAATATGGAAATGAAGCCACACAACAATTTATGCATTTAATGAGTTATGTGACAAAAACTCATTGTGATCCACTAGATACTGGCTGTTAATATTCAATTAAGAAAGGCATTTTCATCAGCTTTAATTGATTTACCCATTACTTAACAGTTTCTCAAATTGACTAGATGTCTGTGGCTAGTTTGATTTACTTTTTTTAAACTTTTTGTGGCACAAACATAATTTTATATAGGTAGTAAAAGCAGAAAAGAAAAATGAGAAGAGGAAGAGGGGAAGAGAAGAGAAGAGAAGAGAAGAGAAGAGAAGAGAAGAGAAGAGAAGAGAAGAGAAGAGAAGAGAAGAGAAGAGAAGAGAAGAGAAGAGAAGAGAAGAGAAGAGAAGAGAAGAGAAGAGAAGAGAAGAGAAGAGAAGAGAAGAGAAGAGAAGAGAAGAGAAGAGAAGAGAAGAGAAGAGAAGAGAAGAGAAAAGAGAAGAGAAGAACCTCATGTCCATGAATGACTTTCCAAACTTTAATAAAAAGTGTGATAATAGTTTAATGACTATGTTGAAGAATGATCTGAATCTCAAAAAATGCAGCCATGTTTGGTTCTAGTGAAGATACAGAAATGTGTTTCAGTATTCCTTGGTTGTCTGGGAGAAATTATTCTTTTAATTCCATCCTCTGATGATGCCTAACAGTATTTGGAAATTTTGATATGCTATCTTTGGACATTTTTTCACACTCTACTAGAATAAGCTTATTTTCATGTTTGGGAACAGACTGGTGGAAATGAAGCAAGTACTTGTGTGGCAAAAAAATTAGCAGAGAGGAATGTGAAAAAGAAGCAACATAGAATGGGTCATGATATAAAAAAGGGCATCTCCTACACAGAGTACCACTGGTCTGAAGAACAAAGTGTGTACACTTGATGAGAAAAAAATATTTATCTAACCATTCAGTTTTGGTCTTCAGTATTTTTTTCCTGGTGAAAATTTAAATGAAAACATTGAAGTAAAACTGACTGCTTTAAAAATAAAAAATCATATTCCTTAACAATAACTACACCCTGTTAATTACAAACCAAACATTTTCCACCTGCTGAGATTTCTACTCTCTGGAAAATATCTATGGTGACTCCATTATATCCTCTGAAATCTTCTGACTTTAATTAGGAAATACTTTTCACTAATGCTTTACAGAAAATGTTAACAGATGCATTTCTCCCAAAGATTAAATATCAATCTATTTTATGAACGTACAAGAGTATTCTGAACCAGTGACTTCCAGAAAAATCAAGTTATTTGGTGGAAACTTAAGAAAACAAACCAGCACAAAATTTTTATTCTAAAGAAGTCAATAAAAATTCAATTCCATCAGTTATTGCAAAGATAATTTCTATCTTACATATCCTTTTTCATGCTGGCCACTGCATATCTAGGTATTCCTTCACCACCTAAAATATCTTTGTCTCTGATATTAAAGATAAATTCAAACTGGATTTTATAATAAAAATGTCATCATATCTTAGTTTCATTCTGTGTCTATGTTCAGTTTAATTTTGTTTCTCTTGTTATTTACTCAGATTTTCTAGATATGCAAAAGGCATGAAGGCTTGTCGCTGGAGGATATTTTGACTCCAAAGACTGGACCTGCTTTTTAAGTAAATGTGGTGGGTTAACCTTCTCTAGTGGGTTTCTCACTCTTCCAGCTCGGCAGGGCAGTGGGAGAAAATATGAAAAATTTGTGGGCTGAGATAAAGGCAGTTTGAGCAAAGAAAACAAAGGTTGTGCAAAGAAGCAAAACAAAACATGTTTCTTTCTCTACCTGATCACCAGGTAACGTCCAGTGACTTCTGGGCAAGTAGAGTTTAGTACCTGTAGCAGTTGATTTGGAGAGCTTCAGCTTAACAACAAACACTGCTCCCCTTCCTCACCTTCCTTCAGCTTTTATTGCTGAGCACCAAGTCATATGATATGAGACATCCCTTTGGACAGTTTGTGTTGTCTGTCCCAGCTGTGTGTCCTCTCAAACTCTTGCCTGGACCAAGCCTAGTGGCTATCGTGTGGGAGTTTGGCAAAAATAGCTCTGATATTGTAGGAGTATTGCTAAGCAACAGTCAAAATATTATCAACACTCTTCCAACTACAAGAAAAAGCAAAGGGCTACATAGGATGCTCTCAGGAAAGTTAACTCCATCCCAGCCATATCCAATACAATCCCTAGCCCTTTTTCCATACCATTTGGAAAATCCTCGGGTCCCACATAATCTGATACATTCACATATCATCTGACCATTCAATTGTATGTTTCTTATTCCTGAAATTCCCTTTTACCAACTCTTATGAATTATACTACATCCTTAAACCATCTTTATGATTAACAGATTCTGATTAACTACCCCATGCCTTAACAGTTGTCTCTTAATTAGAGAGAGCTAATTTGTCCACTCTATGGGCCTCTGTCATTCCACAAAATGTCCAGAAGAACAGACTGTGATCTGTGACTCCTGCATCATGATGGTTGCTCAGGACAACAGAAGCAATATTTGCTGGCTGACAAGACAAACTTGATTTTGGTCATCACTGCACTCACCCAGTTCATTGTGAAGCTCTCTCTTTATCCATTCAGGTAATTTCTGCTATGTTACTTCCTACAACATGAAATTCACATCACTGGTTATTTCTTCCCAAGAAAGAAAATTCTCCAGAAAGCAGGCACTGGATCTCCTCATCCTTCTGCATTGTTTACCAACTACACCCAGGTCCTTGGGGCAGACAATCCCACAGGTGCTTGCCTTTTCACAAGTGAGGAATATACCACACTGCCTTTCCCAGTCTCTCACTGTAGGAGCTTTGTCTTCTCCCAGACTATATAGGGGCTCTCTTAGGGCAGGACAAGGACAGTTAGGAGTTCCTCTGGTATTAACTACCCAAGCACCCTCAGAAAAGAGTACTTCAAGGACCCAAAGGATCCAAATGGACATTTGGTGTAGCCAAATACAGAGATCAAAACAGTTGCCTACTTTTCCTGCTCTCTCTATTTGAAATATTGACCCTTAGTATGGTGGATGCTTCAAAAAATGACTTTTCCATGCACCATAAATACATGGTCTATTACTCCACCATCTTAAAGTTGATACACATGTGTTTTGGACTTTGGCTCTGAAGACACATGAAATTCACAGTCCCTGATCTGGCATCTACTTCATCTGTACCACAAATGGAGAGTATCAGATGTTTAATGATAGAATATGGACAGCCAGAGCATGAAATGAAAGACACTCAGTCCCCTAAGTGGTATGAAGGCAAACTCTGAAAATTGTCATGTGAGGATGTGAACAAGTACATCAATAGTCATCATTCTGATTAGAATTTATAATAGTTACAATGAATATTCAAATTTAGAATTAAACTAAGGAAGTTGTTAAAATCATATTATATGTTAATGGCAGACATAAAAATGAACAAAAATGGAACATCAGATCAGTGCAACTTCAACAATTTGAAATACAGCTACAACAGGAATAAATCATGTTCTTTTGTGTATAAAATATACAAAACCATTCTTAACAGCTGCTTATTTAAATTTTCGGAAGTCAAGATGAGCTATACAAGGCATATTTAGAGTCACACAAATATAGGAACCTAAGATGTCTAACCACAATTTTGTCTCTCCTAAAATTTCAGTTTAACAATATGAGCAAGTATTTAGATGCTTACATGCTTTTGCTGCTTTCATTCATAATGAAACACCAATTATTCCAGCTAGAAGCATGTTTTGATTTTCTTAGAGTTTACAAATTATTAATGAAATTTTCCTAACAGAAGTTCTTTTCACTGGGGTGTCAAAGTTTGATCCTTAAGGATCACTATACTAGTGAATCTGGGAGGTCATGTAGAACTCAGCCACAGTCTCATGAATCAGGCATTCACATTAGTACCTCACACCTGGTTCCTATAAAATGTGAGTGTAGGTTTAGTTATATAATTTGTCAGTAATATCTCCTGTAATTCCATAGAGCAATTCAGTATTGGGTGGTACTAGGGTGATATAATTGTCTCTACTGGAAATCAGTGAGTGCTACAGTCATTAAGGAAGAGCAGAGGATACAGTAGTAAGCAACAAATAATTACAGAATGTTTTTAATCTAATTTCAATTTTGTTTCTACTTTGGAATTTTAATATTACCTGAAGAGATGCAAGGGTCTACAAGATACATACTTAAATGTCATTTAGCTGGCTAGAATTTTCACACTTAGGTGGGAAAAGTTGTTACTTTTACCATGTTATTCTTCCCATCCAAGACAAAATTATTAAAGTGAGATAACTTACGCATTTGAAGTGCTGCTTTCTTTTCTGTGCAATGAGAACACTGACATTTAATACAGAAGAGAAACATTAAGCAAAGTAAGTCCAATTCTCAGAGACTGAATCCATTATTTATTAACAATCTTCCAACCATATATTCTATTAATGGCATGAAATTTTCTGTATGCTTCCATTTTAATTGTAGTATCTAAAGTGATGGGTTGAGTGGCAATTTTGACTAGGCAAGCACAATTCTATAAACAATTGTGCTATCTCTAGATGTAAGATTTTCATAGAATCATAGAATATGATGAGTTGGAAAGCACTAATCAAGATTATTGAAGCCCAACTCCTGGCCAAGCACAGGACACCCCAAAAGTCATACCATGTGCCTGAGAGCATTATCCAAATACCTCTTGAGTTCTGTCAGGTTTGGTGCTGTGACCACTTCCCTGTGGAGTCTGTTCCAATGCCCAGCCCTCTGGGTGAAGAGCCTTTTCCTAGTATATAACCTACCTACATACAAAGTTTACTATCTTTTATAGCAGCTCTTACTGTAGATAGTAAAATACTTCATAAGGGTGAAAAAATCTTCATCATTAAGATGAAATAAAATTATATAGGGGGAATTGTTTTTTAAAAAGTAATGAAAATAGAGGCAAGAAATTGGAATTTATGAAGTAGATCTCCTAAAATTGTCTCTAATTGTATGTTCCTGTAGGTGTTTCCTTTTAATGGTACTAGTGGGAGCCTCTGACAGCATTCTGTTAACAGTAGAATCCAACTATTGCAGCCACATACAGAACATATATATAGATATATTGAAGATATATATATATAGATATATATACACATGGAGATATATAAATATATAATTTGTAATTGCATTAAACTGTAGGAAAAAAGCCCCACAAGACATCACAGGTCTCCAAGGACAAGGAAGACCTTTCGTGACATATTTCGAGTATGGAAACTGAGCCACTAGCAATCTGTTGCTTAGCAAAATCTTAAAATGGAAAAATGGAACTTGTATCTTTGGTTTCTTTTTTTTTCCTGTTTTCTTTTTCTGTGAGTTTTAATGAGCAGATACAAATTCACTCTACCTATGATTCAAGCAGAGTAATAAATAAAGCTGCTGAATCTTAAGATAAAAATCTCAGTTGAGATTTTGTGTTAGATGGGTTTTTTGAATTCTTTCCATACTCCAAGGTTTTTTTTTGACACTTCTTGCTTTGAGTGGAAATAAGATATTTAGGTCCTGAATGTGAGATAATATATGAGGGGGTAGGGGCATAAAACAAGAGAGAAGCACATCAGGTGTAGAGGGCTGACATGAATGTCAGGTTCTGATGAAGAGAGAGATCTTTACATAAGCTTGTTATGACAAACTGCAACCTAGAGATGTCCATGTGCTTATCTATCATGGTACATGAAACTTTTGAATCACACAATCACAGAAAGGACGAATTTGGAAGGACCTCTGGAAATGATCTAGTTCAACCTTCTGTACATAGCAAGGCCAACTAGATCAGCTTGCACAAGACTTTGAAATGACTGTGAGGTAGATCATTGTACCTTACTTGCAATTGTCTACATTAAAATTCCTTTACTGTTTTGATCAATCTTTGTCAGAATATGCTTTGTAGTCATGAATAACTGACTTAATTTTCTGCTGCTTAGTGATACTACCATATTATTGTTTTTTATTGTTGTTTATCATTTTTATGTTGTTTATCATTTTATCTGGAAGAACATTTACTTTCTGAAAATGTGAATTGAAAAAAAAAAAAGAACTTTTTTTAACTCAGTAATAATTTTAAAATTAATTCTGTGGGTGACTTGATTGGAAAGATGCCTCACTCTGTTTTATTTACTCATAAATGACTAATTAACAAATCAGTGGGACATTATTCTTGAATTTCTTTTCTTTACATGTTTGTGTGTGTCTTGTGATTAGTTTATGCTCCATGCATCTGTCAGTTTTGTCTAACAGAATCAGAATTTGTACGAGGATCAGGCAGATGCTAGAATGAGGCTGTTCCACAAGGACAAACAAGCCAGGAGCCAAGTGAGATACCCCAGCACAACCTGGGCAAAGACACCCACGGCCAATCCCTCTCTCTCTGACCTGGATGTGGTCTAGCACAGTCCCAGAAGGGTAAGGTAATGAGTGGTAGCCATCAAAAGTGGTAACCATCCAGAAAGTTAATGAGGCCTGGTAGTGCCCTGTGGCCCTACATTTACAAATGCTGTGAATTAAAAAAAAAAAAAAAAAAAAAAAAAAAAAAAAAAGCAATATCTGTAAAAATAAATTCAGTGATAGGACCAGAAAACCCCAACTTAACAAAGCCCCTGAAAACCAAACCAACAACTTCCATTGCGTTTGTTTAGGCAGACAAATTTCTGTGTTTGTGGAATTGTCAATGCCTGTAAAATTGCCCAAATATATGCAAAACTGAAGCAGTGAAATACAAATCCTCCTCCTCATTGGAATATTTTTTAAGCCAAAGCCCTTTTTTTTTTTTTTTCATACCTATAATTGCACCTATATGCGTTTAAATGTAATTTTTCCCTCATACTACTAAGGAAAAAAAGCAAAATTTATGCATCATTTATAAATAATCTCATGATGCATTCAAATAGTGTACTGGTAAGCAGCAAGAAAAAATCTTGGAAAGGCAGCTAAGTGGCTAGACAGATGGATTATGAGTTCAAAAAGTATCTGAAATGCTAAAGGGAAGCTTGACCTTGACAAAAATGAAGAAAAAATATGAATAATACTGCTCATTTATCATATACATGTAGAGTACCAAACATAATTCTAGAAAGGTATCACCTGGTGGTTAAGGAAGTATATTATAGACACAACTAGGATTTCATAGTTTAGGACTTAGGATTCCAAACTACAGTGTATGCACTACTGGGAAAAGAAAGACTTGAAAGTTCTGTACAACTAAGAGCTGCTCTTACTCCTAAATATCTGATATCCCTGCTTGCAACTGCTCTGCAATGACAGATGCTGCTGATGGCTGTACTTGACAAGAAAAATTTTGCAGATGACAAGTTCAATATATTATTTTTATCTGACTTTAACAAAACATTCTAGAGAAAAATGGTAGAACTTTGTCTTATTTCACATAAATAAAATGCCACGATTTCTTTTGCCACTTCTGCAGTAATTTCATTCATGAAGGACATCTGTACATAAATATTAGATACTTATGCTCACATTATTCTTGCACTTTTCTTCTATACGTAAAGATATCTGTCAGCACAAAGGAGGAGCTTGTATAAAAATGTGAAAAATACTTAGTAATCCATTGCATAGACTGTATTTTATTTTCTGCTATATATGGGCTGTTTGTGCTCATAATATTGTCCTTATTTATTAACCTGTCCTAAAAGGTCAGATCTGAAAGATTTGTGTGGCTAAAAGCAGGGGGTTTTTGTAATTTTCAGCCACTGGTCTAGTAAAATGTGGACTCTTCAAACTCTTGGTTGCTATAACCTTAAGCCATCACAGTTATAACCACAGAAGGACATGAAAAAGACATTAAAATTAAGGTATTTTATTTCATCTGGAAAATCACGTTTCTCATCTTTTAAACTCAAGCATGGAGCTGGTAGACTAAATGTAGCCTTTCTGTTTTGTAAGAGCTTCATTCATGCAGTATCATATGCATTAAACTTCCTTTTTCAACAGTGGAAAGGCTTATCAATTTTTAAATAAGCTTTCTCCCTCTGAAAATTCTCATGTCTCCTTCCAGTTCCACAGATCTATCAGCACTGCTGATTGTGACAGTGCTGGTGATGCCATTCCCATCACAACTGCTGGCTCTAACAGATGACAAAAGCAGCAACTTTTTTGCTCTGTCACTGCAGCAGCAGCAGCTTATTTCTCCATCTGTGAGGAAGGTTTATTATATATTTAAAGCATATATTCACTGTCCTGTGAAGAGCTTTCATAAATTTGGTTCTGACAGTTCTATTCCAGTTCCTATCATCTACACCAAAGATACTTTATTTAGGTGTGCTGAACACCTTTATAATTTCAATATCTGATATACTGACAATATTTGTAAGATCTCTATCACGTAGAAGTTTCCAGGAATTGATAAATCATATCCTACATATATAAAACACATAAATAATGTCCCAGCAATTTGTTAAAGGTGTAAACAAGCTTAAAATAAAAATATTTTCATATAGACAGAAATTTAATGATTGTACATTTCTATTCCAGGTAAAGGTTATGAGTATTCCAATTATCTGGTAGTTATTGTAGTTTGTTTAATGGGTAATATGTGACTTTACATTTAAAGTAGCTGGACATTTTTTTTCTCCTGATCAGAAGACTGCATACAGTGGGAGTTCTAGAAATAGTAACTTCTACAAATAGAGGCATCTGCAAACAGCCACAATTAGTGGTCTTTCCATTCATTTGCAAAATTTTATTTCTAAACATATTTAGGCAAGTATACAGAAATTACTGGAATTATACATAATTTCCATTTGAAGATTCTGGATCTGTTGGGCTGGTCAACATTTTAGCTGCAAATTTGGCTAACAGCCTGTGTTTTAGAAATCCAAAAGGAAATAATATGGAGTCATTCTGTTTCAAAGACAGCATGGGGGTAAACACTAGGATGCATGATGGAGTCCTGCTCTCCTGGGGATGGCTGAACACCTGCCTGTCCGTGGGAAGCAGTGAATTAGTTCCTTGCTTTGCCTTGTTTGTGTGTGCTGCTTTTCTTTTCCATAATAAACTGTTTTAGCTCAACCCACGAGTTTTCCACCTTTTACCCCCACAGTTCTCTCCCCATTCTGCTACTGGGGAGTAAGCAAGCAGGTGCATGGGGCTCGGCTGCTGGCTGGGGCTAGGGATGAACAAAACATTAATGAACTACACAGAACATCAGGGATGTTATGGGGATTGGGGTGGCTGGACCCTTTTGTTTTCAGATTTTGTTACTTCAGCCACACTATGATTTTGGTGAAATGTTGACTTCAGCTGAATTTGTCCCTGAGGACTTTAGGAAAGAACTGAAACTCATGTGAAAATATGTTTTTCTTTGGCAGACATTTGGCACTTTTCTGAGGAACTACAGGATATTATTGAGCAGAATTTAATATATAGCTTGCTTTTATACCTCAAATACAAAGCACATGCATTTTGATTGCAGGAGAAAATATTCACTCAGAAAGTCTAGGTGTATATTTTCCTATAGCTTTGATGTAAAGCAATGAGACGTAAAGAGAACATCCAAGTTCATATTTTTCATGCAAATTTATTAACTCTGAGGCTGCTGCTTGAAGAGAGATGGTAGAGATCAATTTCTGTCCCTGTGTTTAAGGTGAGTTACTGCACAGCAAACAGCTTGAATCCTTGGGTCAAGGACAGTAATCCTAGGAAGCATCTTAATGCAAGCCTATTGGCTCAGGAACCTGCTTGGTTGAGAGATTCCTTATTTCCAAATTCTGAACCTGTCTTGTAGCTTTCTGTTTTTTGATGTTGTGTTTTCTGTGCACTGGCAGCACTCAGCTTAGGTTTTTCCCTCAGTAGGCAGAATTTCACATCTTGAAAAGGAATTAATATCTTGAAAATATCACTGAGCACAGGTAAACAATCCCTGCAGAAGTTCTTCTGACATCTACTACATGAAATGCAAAATATCATCAACAGTATGTTTTAAAATCACATCCTGAAAGAGCTGCCTAAATTTCAACCCAGATTCCAGACTGAAGTAGAAGTTCTGCAACAGTTTGTTTTTGGTGTTACTTTACCAGCTGCTTGTTCAGCATGCTGTTTTTGACCCTACTCTGAGACACATAAATCTTCCCTAATTCTGTCCAGGGAACACAGGCCCCTGATTCACTGCCAGATACAGTGGCAGCCATGCATAAAATTCTTTCCCCTTTGGGAGTCATGCATTTAAAAGTAGCATGACTGTGCCTGTTAGTGGATATACCTTTTGGCTGGATAGAACTGTGGGAGGCAGGAAATGAATTGTAGGGAAGTTCCTTCTGACAGTTCATTCAAGCTAGATTTTTTCACTTTTTTTCAGGTTATAGACCTTGGAAAAAAAAAAAACAAAAAACAAAAAGAGAACCACTATGACTCAACTTGTATTCTTTTTTTAGGATGCTGCTTTGTTTTGGGGGGTTAGCATTTCTGTCTAATCCTTCACTGTATTACTGGTCAGTTGGCTTGGTGCTGTCATATGTTATGAGGTGTAAGTAGTTGTTAACTTTGGGAGTATCCTTTGTGTCATTGGTTTTTTTTATGGGGTTTTTGTGTGGAATGTTCTTAGTTTTTGTTTATCTCTTTAGTGGCTGATCCTTTTCTAGAGGCTATAGAGGATTGACATGCTGCAGGGTAATAACTTGAATCATAGATCCAGGCAACAGAAGGCAGCACAGAGAAGGATGAATCCCATGACTGGAGTGCAGTTAATGGTACCTCCTATACATAAGAGACTGGCAAGGAAGGAGGGGTGGAGGTGTTGCCTTCTACATCAAGAATTGGATTGAGTGTTAAGAGCTGTTTCAGAAGAGCAGCCATAAGAAAGTTGAAAGCTTGTGGGTGAGAATCAGACACCAAGGCAACAAAAGGAACCTTTTTTATTGGTCTGTGTCTGCTATGGGATTCCCTTGATCAGGCAGCATGATGCTTACAGGGTCTTGCCTTCCCAGGGGGCTTCAACTACCCCAGCATCTACTGGGAAAGTAGCACAACAAGATGCAGGCAATCCAGGAGATTCTTGTAATGCATGGAGGATAAACTTCCTGACCTAGGTAATAGACAGCCCTACCAGAGGGGTGAGTTACTGGTCCTGATGGTCATCAAAGCAAGTGAGCTCATTTGTGGCATCAAAACTGATAACATCCTGGGCTGCAGTGATCATTTACTGATGGAATTTGCAGTCCTTAGGGATATGGGTCAAGGGAAGAAAAAAGTACCCTGAATTTTAAGAAAACAATATTTCATCTCTTCAAAAGAGTTAGTCAGTAGGACTAACTCCTGTGGCAAACTGTCCTCAGGGAGAAGGAAGCAGAACAGAGCTTGCAGATCTTTCCACAGAGCAGGAGAGCTCTTGTTCACCAGGTGTAAGAAACCAGGAAAGAAAGGCAAGAACTCTGTTTGACTGAGTAGGGAACTACTGATCAACTAAAGGGAAAGAAGCATATGCACAGGGAAGAAGATACAGGTGCTGCTGACACATCTGAGGGATGAGATACCATACAGAGGGACCTATACAGTCTTGAGAGCTGAAGATTCAACAAGGCCAAGTGCAAGGTCCTGCATATGGATCAGCACAACTCAGACATGAGTACAGCCTGGGAGAAGACTGAGGAGAAGGATTTGAGAGTTCTGATAAATGAAAAATTGGATATGAGCCACTGTGTGCACTTGCAGCCCTAATGGCCAACCACATACTGGCCTGCATCAAAAGAAGAATGGCTAGTAGGTTGAGCTTGAGCACTGCCTCCAGGTCTGAGTACCATAACATATGAAGCACATAGGGAGCAAGTGCAGAGTAGGTTCACAAAGATGGTGGAGGGCTGGAGCACCTCTCCTATGAGTAAAGACCAAGAGAACTGGGGTTGTTCAGCCTGGAGCAAAGAAGACTCATTGAAACCTTTCAGTATTTAAGGGGGCTTATAATAAAGATAGGGATAGCCCTTAAAAAGATCTATCATTTGTATGATATGTATCATCTGGATGTTGCAACAGAAGGAGTAATAGTTTTAAACTGGAAAAGCATATATTTAGACTGGATAAGAGGGTGGTGAAACACTGGAACAGGTTGCCCAGAGAAGTGGTGGATGCCTTATCCCTGAAAACATCCAAGATCAGGTTGGATGGAGCAACCTGAGTTGAAGATGTCTGTGGTTTTTGAAGGGAGGATTGGACCAGATGACACCTAAAAGTCCCTTCCAAAATAAACTATTCTGTGATTCTAAGGCAAAAAACTGTTTAAAAATAAAAGGGAAGCAAATTTTTAACATCAACAGAGAAGAGAATTTGCCAGTCTGGATGTTACCATTTTGAGGTGGTCTTTCTGACTGATTTAGGAGAGATCTCTTCTAATCAACACTAAAAAAGTCCTTTATCAGTAGTAGTGACATTAGAGTCTTTAGTACTTCTTTGCTAACATATATGAAAAAAAAGGTTGATAACTGCTGAGGTTACTGCTATACAGAGATATCAATAGCCCATCAATGAGATGGATTAGGTTTACCTTACTGTATAGAAAATAGACTGCAAAAGAATTATTGCTGAGCTAGAGATAGAACTTTTGCTTATGCAGTAGAAATTTAGGAAGAGACAATGAATGAACAGCTACAGATTTGAAAAATCACAGATCTAAGTTACTTTTCTATCTTGTAGTGGATATTAAAAATACCATATTGTGCCAAAATCTCTGGTTGTGAAAAACTGTTCCCATTTCCATATCCTTCAGAATGTAGTATGTCCTGTAAGGGACAAGTCCTGAACATTACTTCAAGACTGAAGAGAGAGATTGTATATATTAAACAGATAAATGGACCTTCTGCTTCAGACTTCAAAAAACTCAAATAGGAGGATCAGCTTTACAAAGAAAGGAGGGTAATGAGCATTTCTGGAGCTATTTGACCAAAGGATAAAAGAAGAGATAGACGTAGGTGCTGTCATTAAATGTGGAATTTAGATTCAGCTCCTAGCAGGCTGACATATTTTCATTTTCAGAAATACATTATAGTCATCTAAAAGAACCAAGTAATGTAATTGGCTTGAAAATATGATTGATATAGCACTTTGAACTCAAGAGCTGGTAAGAAGAAAGGAAAGAGAAGGCAGTTGCCAGAACGTGAATCTCAGTCCACTAGTAGTTCCAATAAAGACTAAGAACTAAAATATTAATATAAAGGCCATGATAATTAAAAAGAAAAATGTGATGTTTCACTTATCAGTGGGAAGCACAGAATGTCTTAGAAAAACAAAGCCTGTCACTAGGTGTCTAGCTCCTATAGAATATTATCTAGAGTATTTGAATTTGTCACCAGAGTGCAAAATTATTCAAGATCTGTTATAAATATGTCTTCTCTAAAATATAAATATTGGTATATGGCCTTTCCCTTAGTGCTGCAGTTTAATATTATAAAATGTCTTTATAGTACTGGGCAAAAGCAGGGGTTTTGGTTGCATGCCAGCAATGCCATAACCTTGGCAATCAATTTGAAATACATCTAGTTAACTTTGCTTGACAAAAATCTGCTGTGCATCTGTAATAGTCCTTCTCCACATCCATTTAGACACAGTGGTGGTCTGATGCTGTATTATAAAACATGCAGATCTTAATGACACTCCAGAAACATATCCTTACATGAAATTAAGAAGAAAACCCCACTCCTTTTAATTCTCTCTGTTAATAATATTCTTTATAAACATGAAGAAAATTCTAAAGGCACAAATATGTTTCTCAACATATTTCCCATAGAATGTTACATTTGTAACAATTTCATATTAAATTTAAAGATGAATTGAGAACGTTATCTCTGCTTTAATGGATGTGATATAGGCTTCTAAAGTGTTCTAGTCACAGCAAATTCTCAAAAAGCTATTAGTGTCAGTATATCCACTTCTCATCATATGTCTTGAAAAGGACATTGTTTTTTCCCCAGTAAGCTGAAAGCCTGTTTTTCATCTGGCTCTGAGTTTGGTAAGCACTGGTTATTAGATTGATAAGTGTTGTCCTAACAGATAACACTTGCTGTGTTGACTGATTGCCACACAGTGACAAAAGAAAACACAAAACAAACCAAAGAAACCTACCAAAGAGGCCAACAAAAAAACATTCCCTGACTAATGTAGATATCAAATGCTTCAAATTACCTGAGCAATCATTGGTATGGCTGCCAAGTTGAGAAAGAGTGAATGGCTTCACTTTTATTGCTCAGATTTTCCAGAGACTTCTGAATATTGAATTGTCATTTCCTATAGTGAAAATTGCTATAGTAATTTCCTGCTTATAGTGAATGGGACCTCATATTAGGCACTACAGAGTTCTGTTTTATTTTCCCTTTGTTAATCACTTAATGAAGTTACAAGAATAGCAGGGGAAGAAGCAGAAATTATAGTTTCTTCAATACAAGGAAGGCAAAGTAGAAAAAGCTTTTGAGAAAACAAAATGTTATCTGAATTCAGTGTGTGGCTTAGGCAATAATACTAAGTACCTATTGTTACAGTTATTCCTTTTGCTTTAAGTCCTGTTTGGACAAAGATGATATGAGTGATAGTTTATCTTCAGGTCAAGAAAATGTTAGTTTTAGGTGAGAAGAATGAAATAATTTAAATAATACCTGACTTTTCTTTCAAAATGCTTCAATTTATGCTTACAATGTTGCAAATGTTATCAATCCCTAGTCTGACCATGAGTCTCATCTTACTTCTAAATAGAAGCTGTAGCCCTGCACAGAGCCTATTAATGTAGTAGGCAACAAGGCAAAATTGAATAGTGGCTGGGACTAAAATCAGGCCTTTCACTTGGAAACAGATGGGGATCATGTTTAAGTAAATATAGGAAGAATGACACACCAAAACAAAAAAAAAAAAAACCCCAAACAAACCAACCAAACAACAATCCTTAGGGCTATGAGATACAGTAAAAAAGGTAGAAAAAATAACCCTTCTAAAAATCTCCAAAACCGCAAAATCAAACCCCAAGACTCAAACGTAAATATTTCTTTATCTTTCTTTTCTAATATACCACTAAACTTAAATAATGACTTGATTGTTCATGTTAAATAGATTGACTAGACGTTCAATTTTACATGCAAGAAATTCCTCTCTAGTTTAGATCTAGCCATGAAATATTTTGAAATTGTTGCAGCTTTTGCACTTATGTTTGATTAAATGTAGTTAAAATCCAATCACATTCAATTGATGGGCTTTGACATATTAAACATAACTAGTATATGATTGCACAATGGAATAAATTTGAGAAGCAAATTTAGTATGTTTTCAAGAAAAGATAAATAATTCTGGGTTTTTTATGTTCTGTCACTGGTATTTTTAGATCTATTTACTGTAATTAGGGCCTAGATATCTACCTTGGTAAACCAGGGTGAAGTTTATCTGATTTAGCTTCAGCATTGGTACATCCTTACTTAAGACAATGTGTTGTAATTCTGCTTTGCTGTTTCATGTATAAAAAAGAAAATGTGGACTTTAGAAAATATCTGTTGATACAAACCACAATTAATAGTGAAACGTGCAACAGATGGTGAAACTTATAATCATTCTATCAGACTAATAGTATACTGTCTTCGTTTTGGAATTTGCTTCTCCCAAAAGATGCTGTTGGGCTGAAGCCATATTGACAGCTGGTGTAATCCTAATGTAGTTAGTTTGATATACCTCATCTATTAAATTCTGTGCACTTTCCAAAATAACAGATGACAAGTGCAATGGACCACCTGGGAAAATTAATCTTCAGTAGAAAGCTTAAAATGGTCTTTATTTGTGTGGGATTGTAGAGCTATGTAATGCTTTTCTATTTTGGGTGACATCATAAACTACTAGCATTCTATCTGCCTTCCAAGAGTACAGTAGTTTTTTTACACACATAGAGTGATCAAAAATTATCTCAGGACAACTAACAGATGCTATAACTATCATGCTTTTGGAAAACCATGACATGCTTATCAGCTCCTCTCTTCACATGTGGTATTTAGGAATCACATTGCAGAGACTGAATTATCAGTCTCAGGCAGTAATGCAGTAAAGGGAGTAGAGAATGTATCCTGCAGAAAGCTGTGTAACAGATAGACATTTGAAAGAATCAATAATTTTTCTTTCAGGTCATGTGCAGTAGATATATTTACTGGAAAGTATTGTGTTGGTTTGTTGTGGGTTTTTTAGTTTTGGGAGTGGTTTTTTTTTGTTTTTTGGGGTTTTTTGGTTTTTTGGTTTTTGTGTTTTTTTAATGAATGCACCACAACATGTTATTGATCCTATTATTAAAGTAAGGAATCAAAATTTTTTATAGTTTTCAAAACAAGTAAAGTAAAATTTGTATGCATTGCACATAATTTAGATTTAGTCATATTCAAAATTCTCAGATTTTTGAAAACAAAATATTTTCAAGGGTTGTTCAGTCAGTTTAATGATGATGCATTTATAAATATTTCTATCTATCTATCTATCTATCTATCTAATCTATCTATCCATATACTCAATCAACTATGTAATTATTAAAGGCCAATCGAACTAGGCAAGCCTCTACTATTCAGCTTCCTTAGCTTTTCACATTAAATATCCAGTGTAGAGATGTTTTGGAGTAGGATTTAGAAAAATACACAAGGCGTTGGACTGGTATCATATGTTAGAAAAAACCAATTGGTTCACCAAAGCAGTGCCTACTGAGATGGTGGACCCCTGACTGAGGTACAGCCTTTATCTGAGCACCAGTCCCAAAGTAAGATGCACACCCTACTCATTCTTCAGGGAGTCACCTCAAGATCAGGCAGAGAAATCTGCTGGGGACACCAGTGGCAGGACACGCTGCCAGAGTAGGAGTGTGAGCTGCTACTGAACATGGGTGGGGAAAGATGCTCTTGGATTATGGGAATAGAGAAGCTAGTGATTTTTAAAAGCTGAAAAGCTGCTTGAGTAGCTGGGACCTGGGAGTTGTTCTGGAACACATGACAATAACAAGGTGAGGAAAGGCTGTGCATGAATTAATGTATCACTACTATAGGAGGATGTTTGTTTTGATACCCGGGGGTCAATCACACTTAGTGCAGGTGAAAGAAATATTGGTGAATCCTGCTTGAATTTAGGACTAGACGTTATGCTAAGGAGATACAAAGTCTGTAATAAAGGGTTCAAGTTTTGGGAGTATGAGGGGGCTGTTTTGCTATTTAGAGGTCAGTTTTGTTATTGCATTTCAAGGTGGATTTTGTAGTGGATAATAAAAGAAGAGAGATGTGGGTGGGGGGAGAGAAGTAACACAGAATACAAATGAAACAATCAGTAAACTGATTAAATCAATGGCCTTTTACATACCTAAATTACCAAGAAGGCATTCTAGAGGAATTATTATTAAAATTAATGTCAGCAAAATCACAGAGTCAGTGAATGAGTAAGGTTGGAAGAGAGTAAAGTGTGTCATTTGGTCCAGCCTCCCTGTTTAAACATGTTACTATGGAACTATTGCCAAATATAGCAAAATATGGTCTGATAATTAGGCTCCTATGTTATCCAAAGATTACCATGAAAGCAGTATTCTAAGAGGATGATATACTCAAATAAATACCAATAAGAGTTAGGACTGAACTATGTGGTCCTGAGTAACTGCTAATTATTAAAAGAAAAAACAAAAATGAGAATGTTCCCTTTTGTGAATATAACTTAAACCTTCTGCTCAAGATATTGCAACAGAGACCCAGAACTCACATGACAGTCTCATTACTTGATGGATGTTGAATGGACATGCTTATTTATTTTGCATTTTGCTTGACAAAGGCTGTGGCAAGACTGCATTACTAGTTCCTCATTGTCATGCTTTCTTCTCTTAGTTCTCTGCAGCACCATGCAGCACTCTTACACTAAAGCAATAGTTTGAAGTACCATTTTTCTCCCAAAGGATATTTAAAGGCAGAAATCTATTTTACTACTTCATATTATTATCTGAATAGGCTAATTCAATGAATCAGTCTGGAAGATAGGCATGACATGGGGTGTTTCAGGTCAAATGTTTCATATAATTTTCCTTTAATTTCAGTCCTTCAAAATTTTGTTACAAAGAGTAAAGATAACTAAATAATACTTGAAAAGACTTTTGAAATATCATTATACTGTTGTCATACAGAACATTTTAAGAAATATAGCTGTCATCTTCTGAACAAAGAATAATTCTGTCCAAATCATGTATTTTATTAATAAAATAATACTTTAAATATTAAAATTATTTTTAATATATTTTTCATTCCTACATTTTTTAACATTATCTTCTATCTTCATAGGACATATATCTCCAAAGATTCCATTTATGCAAAATAACATTTTTAGTATTTATTTTGAATTTTTTTCTAGAAGTAAAAAAAATGGAATGCAATATTGCATGGGTGTAATCAAAATGATACTGAATGGCATGCTTCTGCTTTCACTTGTATCTATCCAGTATTAGGAGCTTATCACAGTGAAATAAAGTGCAAGTGTAGAATAACTGGAGCTACAAAAATGAAATACCTAAAAAGAAGAAAGGTTGGAATCTAATCCACAATCTCTTAGGATTAATAACCTAATATAGCAAGTAGTGCTCAGACATGATGGAGGCACTTGGATACTATGCTGAAGACTGCCAATATGTGAACCTGTGTAGATGAATGATGGAAAACACTGACTCATTAGATCTGTCATCTCCCTAAGTTTAAACAGTATTCAACAGTTTTGTGAGTAGAGCATCTCTAAGTTCTTTATTCACAGCCATCTAGCAAAATGAATCAAAATGGAATTGGTATTATTGCATTGAAGTGCCTATGGAAAGAGATGATTTTCAGATACTTTAATGAGGAACTTAAGACACAAACTTGGATGGATGGTTTGTTCAACCAGTTGATCAACTGCTATTTATCCCTGTGTGAAACATAGCTTATTGTGATGAAGATTAAAGTGCATATGTTCTCCCACTGGGTGAATTTTTGCAAAGTATAAGTACTCAACCAAGCATAAAAAAAAAAAAAAAAAAAAAAAAAAGGAAAAAAAGGCAGCGGTTCATTTTGCTATTTAAAATCTGTGTCTTTTCCCCCTAGCATAATGACACCACTGGGAAAGTGGGCACAATATGAATGTGCATATATTGCAAAAACATCTTCGGATTTTAATTTTATTTAAATTTTAAATTTTATTAAAATCCTAATTTATCTTTTTTTTATGAACAAAAATCTGGGTCTAATACACTGCATTACTCCAGGTTTTTGGAATTTGTCTTTCTGGTTCCCCATAGTATTTCTTATTTGTTTGTTTAATATTGGTATTGGTTTATAGGTTTTTTTGTTTTTTATATTCCATAGGAAAGGTTTACAAATGATCTTTTCTGCAATTGATAATATTGCATCAGGTTTAAAGACAGTGTACTACAGAATAATGTTATTTCAATGTCCTTTCTAATGGAAGTAGAAAAAATAATATTGGACACCCTTCATTAAGGGACACCTTAGAGGTGCCTACATATAATAGGAAGGATCAAACTGCAGTTTTAATACAGATTTACTTAGGCAAATATAAAAATTTACTTTCCTATCTCTTAAAATCGTTGCCTAGGTTCTGCCCCTAGCCATTGTCAGTGACTAATTTTCACCACACTATAGCAAAGGAGCTGCTCTAGCACAAACAAAGCCCCAATTTGTGCAGTTAGTATTATATTCTTCATGACACAAAATGAGCTTCATCCATTCCACCTGTGTCCAGTCCCTACTGATTACCAGATGTGGTTAATATCAGACACAATGCTGGATTTAAAATAATCCTTATTTCAAAAATAGAAGCAGCTGAGGGGGAAGTGCCCTCAGCTATCTGAGGGGGAAATTAAAATCATAACTGCCTAGCATGGGCAACTTGTGGCCGAGGAAACATCTGGCTGGAAGCAGAAAAGCCAGGGACAACACAGTAACCTGCAAGAGAGTGATGTTTACCTTGGTAAACATTACAGCATTGTCTTGTAGCCATCCTGGTATGCAGGGGCCACATTTGGGCAGAAGGTGTGGTGATGAGGGATGGACAAATGCCAAACTGAGGCATCCTATGTCATCACTTACAGGATTGATGCTGGTGCAAGGGTATATAAGGAATTGCTTGTGACATCAGTTTGTAGGCTCTTTATTGAACAGCTAACAGCAGTAAGGCTCCAACCAATGCATTGTTCATTAATATATTTTTAAATATTTACTTAAGAGAAAAAAGTATGTTTACTTTGCCTCAAAGATTAATTTATGAATGTAGTCCTAGCTATCAAGGGACTCTTCTCCCCCCTCCCCTCAATAAATAACTGGAAGCTGAGTTTTTTCTCCAGCTCTACTTTTACTTGTTACAGCTTCTCTGCCAGAAGTTATTCTGATGACAACAGAGTCAACAGAGCAGGATTTGGGCTTTTCCTAAAGAACTGAGTTTGCAATCTGTATAGAAAATGAAGCAGTTGCATAACATTCATATCTAATATCACTCACATTTATTTCAGAATTAAATACTGTCAGCTGATTAGGAAACAAAATTTTTTCCTAAGTAATTGAATAGAGAAAATTTGCACTAACTAGCAATAGGCATAGTTACAAACAAATAAAAAGAAATATTTTATGGTTTTGTAGATCTAACCAGTCTTAAACTGTATGTATGTTACCTGTCTTCCTTACACATCCTTCCACAGTGCATTATTTTTTATTCCATTTAATGCACATCTTAGGCCCCCACCAATTTTAGAGGAAGGAATCAAATCCCAGAAGTACAAAGAAAATAAGTAGTTGGCTAGTAAAAAAAAAAAAAAAAAGAAAAAAAAAAGGCAAAAAAAACCCCAAACAAAGAACAAAAGGGAAGGAAAAATTCCTCATCTCTCAGTATGGCTTTGTGGGAGAGATGTTTCATTTGATATGCCCCACACACAACTCACACATACACAAATAGTGAGAAAAATGATTCATAGATACTGAGTAGCTTAACCCATATACATATGTGTATACATAAGGAAAAAAAAAAAAAATCAAGAATATCAGTAAGATCATGACCTGAATTTTCCATTAGTTATCAAGGAATGTATAATGAATGCAAGGACATTTTTAAATGACTGCAATAAAGAATTTTAAGAGGATAAAAAGCTGTCTATGTCCAATAGAAAGTCATATTGCTTCAGCACCATATTAGTATTCCATTAGTTAAATTATACACAGAAGAAAACAGAAAGCGTATAAGCCACAATAACAAAATAAAGTGGACTGGAGTAATTTTAAAATCTTTGAATCTCCGTATTTGGCTGACTTTCTATTCCTTCTTTTGAGCCCTGACTGAAGTCTAAGAATAGCTTACAAGTGCTGCTCAGTGTGGACATTTGGATTGTGAGGTGTCAAAAACGAAAATGTTTCATTTGGCATTGTGAAAATCTTAGAGGTACCAATTTACTATGCTCAGAAGTGACTGGAGAAAAAATTCTTATCTTCTTATTTTTATTCTACTGGTCTCTCTTCTTTAATCCTCCCTAATCCACTCAAAAAATTATCAGCTAGGATTTTTCCCATGTCAAGTTTTTGAACTGAGGGTGGTTTTGCTCTAGCTTTGTTCTCAGAAGCGTGACGGCCCTTGGATCACTTTTGCAGCAGGAATCGAATTTTTTCCCCCACTCTCATAACACAGAGAGAATTGCAAAAGGATTTTGGATTAAAGCACAGAAGGACTTTATCAACCAAATCTTACCTTACACTTTCATGAAGATTTCCCACTCAGGTGCTGTCTGACCCACAGATGTGGATGCATAGAAAACTGAAAATTACCTACATGGTTAAAGGCTTGCTGGGAGGACCCAAACTGCCTGACCCCAAGCAGGTGACTGGGCATTGCTGCAATACAGAAACTAGTTCTCATATAGAAATAACAAGGCATACTGTTGCTTTTGGCACTGTAAAGATCATATCTAAAAGTCCCATAAGTATTGGACATATAATTTGAAAGAATTTCTTAAAATACTAAAACCAGATTTGCCCTGTCATAGTCAATTGTTTGATATATAAACATAACTTTAAATAAGCTGGTTTTATTCCTGCCACTTCTTCAGCTTTCACTGATTAGGAGCCTTTGTTTAATTTCCTGTGTTTCTTCTTGGTGAATTTACACCTACTTGTTTATTTGCCAGCATGAATTAGCTACTTGGTGTCCTTGTACATTTGCAAATAGTAACCTTATGCTTTTTTCTTCTTTTCAATAAAGCCTGTTCCTGGAATGTATATTTGACTGATGTCTGAGCCCAAGAGTTTATCTACACTCCCCAACATAAAATCCTTACAGGCCTGAGGTGCTGATTATACTATGGTGTGTTGTAGCCTCCTCTGTGCCAAGCTGGGGATCATGTTGATAAACACCATAGCTAGAATGGTGAATAATTAAAAAAGCTATGATTGAGGACTGTTTAAAGAACTTTTGTTCTCTAACCATCTGTTTAGCCAGCTGCTAATTATCCCAATACCATGCCATTCACTATCAAAAAGTCTCAATGAAAAGACAGTAGTGTTTAGGCTCAGTATTGGGACTGGGACTGTTTAACATCTTTATCATGGCATGAGCAGTGGGATTGAGTGTGCCCTCAGCATGTTTGATGACACCAAGTGCAGTGCAGGCCACAATGTGAAGGAAGGGGATACCACCCAGAGCTAATTGCACAGGCTTGGGCAGTGGACTTGCATGAGCATCACTAAATACAGCAAGGCCACACAAAGGTCTTGCACATGGGTTGGAGCAATCCCAAGCAGAAATACAGTCTGTGCAGAGAAATGAGAGCAACCCTGAGGAGAATTACTTGGGGGTGTTGGTTGCTGAGAAGCACAATGTGACCAGGTGATCTGCATTTGCAGCCCAGAAAGCCAAAAACATCTTGGATTGCATCAAAAGAAGTGGGACCAACAAGATGCTCCCTCTCCATTCTTGTGAGACCCCACCTGGAGTGCTGCATCCAGTTCTTGGGCCCCAGCATAGCAAGGATGTGGACCTGTTGGAACAACTCCAGATGAGGGACACAAAAATTATCTGAGAACTGGAGCACCTCTGCTTTGAAGACAGGTGAAGAGAGTTGGAGTTGTTGAGCATGGAGAAGAGAAGACTCCAGGAAGACCTGACTTTCAATATCTAAAAGGGGCAAGTAGTGTTTGGACAAAGAGGAATGGGTTCAAATTGAAAGAGGGCATAAACTAGTTATTAGGAAGAAATCCTTTGTTATGACAGTTGAGATACAGGAGCAGGTTGCCCAAAGAAAGATTGGATACTTCATTCCTGTAAGTATTCATATAAGGTGCAGCTTAGAGCAACTTATTCAAGTGTAATGAGACCCTGCACGTGGTAGAGAGACTAGAGCTAGATAACCTTTAAGGTCCCTTCCAGTTCAAACCATTCTGTGATATTTTGATCCATACTGGGTATAGAGAATGAGAAGAACATTCCCACGGTGTCTTATTTAAGAAGGTTTTATTAATCTTTGATTTCAGGTTGAGATTGGTGACCACTAGCATAGTCAGCTTTACTATAGTCAGGTGGAATTTGATGTTGATCTGCTGAAAGGTAATGAGAAGTGGACTCAGCTGTGGGAAACAGCTGCAGACAACTCCTGCATGCAAACAGGTGGCCTTTGATTGCACACAGGCTACAGAAAATGAAGTGTGCTCCCACAGGTGTTCACTGCAAGTGAGCAGTAGTGATTGCTGCTTTCAGGTGAGTGGTGAGAGGCCCCAAGTCTAGTGTTTGTCAACGAGTGCTTCTCCCCTGGAGTTAGCCCATCTGACTGCAGATGAGAGAGGCTGCTGCCTTTCAGGGAGCTTTGCAACAGACACCTCCCTGCCCACCTGGATACTCAATGTGTTCTCATTTATATTCAAAGGCAGTTGTCCAGGAACTTTACAAACCCAACATCTCGGGCTCATTTCTTGATCACTGCAGATGTGAGACATTCTTGTCCCTGTTCCAATCTGCAGGTATCTTCACAAGCTATTTGGTGGGCCAAAAATGAATATAGTATTACAGAAAATATCTTTATTACATATAATGAAATTAATAATTCCTTTATTCAGTAAGTAAAACCTAGTCTGACAAATTATAGGATTATTTCTCCACTTTTATTATGTCACACTGGCATTCTGTACTTTCAATGACTAATATATGCAAACTTTTCTGTTTCTCAGCAGTTTTCAGCTAATGAGACCATAGCTTGAAGAATTTCTTCTCATTAGCTACTAAATGAAAGATATTTTAGTCTCCAATGTTTATTCCATTTCTATTGCTATATTTCTCAGCTAAAAAGAATTCTTCCTCCCAGTGTAACCTATGAGAAAAATTTATAAACATATACATAAATTTTGTGCCAGGAAAATTAACAAGAAAGCTGTATTGCATCACTCCATGGATATTTCTTGAGGGGTTCCATAGCTAGGACATATAATTTTGCAGCTACATATTAAAAACTCTTGACCATGACCTCTCAGTGCCAGATTTTAGCCTATCCATAGCCTGAGCCTGTTGTCTTTGGTTTAACCCCTGTGCCATGGGCAGTGACTGCTGGCTCCCTTGCTCCAGCACACACTCCTGGACACACACTCCCCCACAGTCCCCAAGTCATTGTCTGCCAAACAACATCCCCCTGTGTACATGGGGCTGGGGGACAGGCTGCAGTGGGAGAAGAAAGTGAGCGGTGATTAAGAAAAAAAAACTAAAAAAGACAGCCAAACCAAGAAAACCTCACATTCAAGTAGGAGAAAACCTCTTCACCATAAATACCATACCCTGCAGAACCTTTGGAGCTCTTTTTCCCCAAATTTGTCCTAAACTTGGACACATCCCAATGCTGAAAATTTGGTACATGTCCCCTATACCACCTAAAACCATCCTTCTTAGAATACAGAGGAATATTACAATGGGGAAAAAGAATAAGTAATGGCAGTTTTGTCATATATGACTTCTACCTTTAGCATTGCTAGTAAGATCTATATTGTATTGATTAGATAATTTAGAAAGTGAGTGCTAGTATTATTGTAGCTGGACTAACATCAATGTTTTTGCAATTTTCTACACTGGTAAAACTTTTAAGAAGACTAAAAATTAATTTTAGTCTCTGCATTTATGTTATACTCTTTTTCTTTTGTTCAGAGAATGTTTTAACTGTTAAAAGCTTAACTATTGTTCATTTCAGTAGCCCAATTACAGTATGATGTATCCATGAGTACCCTTCAGTCAATTCTCTCCCTATATTCAGTTTCTCTTTCAGTTCCTTTCTCCACTTTTACTCACCTTTTTCCATTTGGCACCTTTGCAAGTATATATCTGAAATCCAGACAGCTTAGATCTGCTGCCTTCTTTTATTTAATAGAAGATCAGCAGTGCTCTCCAAACATGAATGAAATTGGTCAGGTGTGATCCACATTCACTAATCTTTATGCTATTTTCCATCAATGTCTCAGCCTTTTGTTCAAACCTTTTCTAAAGCAGGAGAATACAACTCAAATGAGTGGTCAAGCTCCAAAGACCTTTAGCGTTTTAGACTGAATACGTCTGTAGTTCTCAGTGATCTCCTTCAATCTCTCCTAGATATTGTCATGCCAATACACCTCAGTTCCTTTCAGGAATCACTCTACTTGGCCTTCATACTTTCTTTTTGCATGAAAGACAGAAAATAGGGAAATTTGGAAAGTGGAGAAGGAAAGGCAAGCAACATATGCAACATTTGGAAGTCATATTAAAGCATCTGATATCACTTGGCTTGTTCAACCTGGAAAAGAAGAGAGTGAGGAAAGACCTAATTGCAGCATACAGATTCCTCACAAGGGGAAGAGGAGGGGCAGGCAGTGATCTCTTCTGTGGTGGCAATGACAGGATCTGAGGCTATGGCCTGAAGCTGTGTCAGAAGAGTTTTAGATTAAAGGTCAGAAAAATCTGTTTCTTCTCGGGCACTGGGACAGGCTCCTGTCCAGGCTACAGGGCTGCTGTAGTGGTCACAGCACCAAGCCTGACACAAGTTCATGAAGCATTTCAACAGTGATCTCAGGCATATGGGTGAATCTTGGAGATGTCCAGTGCAGGTACAGGAGTTGGACTTTGATAATTCTTGCTAATTCCTTCCAACTCAGCATATTCAGTGATTCTAGATTTTTTTTCATTAATTTTCTGGTCTAATGGGAAAACTCAGCTGACTCATAATTTAGTGTAATCAGTATAGAAACAATTTTTAGTTATATTAACATTAACTGTCCACCAATAAAAGCAGAACAAAAGATACACCACAATACTTGACACATAAAATGTTACCAAGCACCTACAGTTTTATAACAACCCTTTTATAACTCATCCCTGGAAACAATGATCACACACTGGCTGAAAGGTAACCTACCTGGTGTTTAGGTGAAGGCTGACATGCAGACTGTTCTGTGAAGATGTGGATGCACAAGCTGAGTAAGCACCCCTGTCACTGCTGGCACCCCACCAAGGCACCATCTGTGGGCAGGACTCCCATGCAGACACACACACACTCGAAGCAGAGCTGGCCCCACAATGTTCCTGTGGTGTGGGCAAGTTCTAAGCTGTTTCTGTGTCCTAAAGGAAGTACTGAGTCTGGTCAAGGTAGGGCTGGGGATGCCACAGCTGATGCCCTGCAGGACCCAGCTGGAGTCACTGCTCCTCATCCTGCTCCAAGGCCTCTGCCCCCAACTTTTACAAGTTTTTTTGTTTCTTTTATATTTCTTTCATGGTGAATCTTTCATACCTCTGTGTAATTCACTGGTTAGTATTTAAAAACTCCTCTCAGACAGTTTTTAATGTTTGATTTACACACACACACTTGCACTTACATTTCTATCTTAAAGAATGGACTTCACATTCTTGTCATATACAAATGGAAAATACAGTTTTGTTTAAAGCAGTGGACTGCAGGCCACATTTTGCCTGCTTTACTACCAAGACCATACTGAGTTGTCTGATGTTTCTAAAATGTGAGTGGAATATTTGCTGTTCTAAAATCACACAGCACTAGCCCTAATTCAGGAGACACATTAAAGATCATCACTTGCTAAACTGTGATTGTGTGTGCCAATTCTTACAGCACTATAGGGTTGACATTGTCAGGCTCCTCAACTAAAAAATATTTTTTTTAAAAAGCTTAACATCTCATTACATATTGTGATAGTTTTGTTTTTCCTTTTGTATATGAACTCGATATTCCACTTTTCTGTGCTATGCAGTTCTCCTTACTAGAATGTGATACAAAGGTTTTGGGATATCTTTGGACAGCGGAGAGACATATAATCATCACTATCTGGCTTATCCTCATAACTATCCACCCCCATTAGATAGTAAACCCAATTATTTTATCCCTTTTTATTTTTTTAGGAGAATAAATAACAAAAAATTGCAATGTTATTATTTCTTTTGAAAACAGCTATTTTCATTCTTGCCAAGTCTGCCTTTATTTCTATTTTTGAAGTCTCTAAAAGTATTTTTAGACAAATCCTTTTTTCAATTTCTTTAGTCTCAACTTATTCCTGATACTTCTTTTGTCTTGGGGACTTAATAATATTTTGTGTCTTTGAGTAAAGATAAAACATGTAAAACATTCTATAAGGCCTTTACAAGTTATAAATTTATTTCTAATGAAGAAGTAATAAGGATGAAAATGGCTTTATATTATTTACTGCTTAGTACATTTTAACACATCCAGTCTTGTGCCAGTTGAGATATTAATGTTATTGTTACAAAGATAATAATTCTAGACATGAATTTATGTCAAGTAGCCATCAGAGTGAATTGTCCTACACTGCTCCTTATTGTAAAGCAGAGAACAAAATGGACATCAAAAAATAGAAAGTCAAACATACAGTGTGTCTCACCAAAGTTGTACAACTAACTTGCAACAAATCCAACAATGGAGAAACAGTTTTCTGAGATTCTCTTTCATTCACAGAATCACAAATTAAACTGAGTTGGAAGAAATCTTCAAGGATCATCAAAGTCCAAGTTCTTCACAACACTATCCCCAATAAATTCACCATATGCCTGAGAGTATTGTCCATAGGTTTCTTGAACTCTAACAGCCTGGTGCTGTGACCAATTCCCTGGAACCTGTTCCAGGGCCCAGCCACCCTCTGAGGGACGTAACTTTTTCTAAAATACAACCTAAACCTCCAGGCCCTTGGATCTGGTCACTGGTCACCACAGGGAAGAAATGAGTGCCTGCCCCTCTCTTTCCCCTCTCAATGAAGTTGTAACTGCAGTGAGGTCTCTCCTTGGTCTCCTCCAGGCTGAACAGACCCAGTGCCCTCAGCTGCTTTTCATGCAGCTTCCCCTAAAGATGAGGCTGCTCCGGCTCAGAGCAGAGCAGGACAATCCCTCCCTTGCTCTGCTGGTGATGCTGTGCCTGATGCCCCCAGCACAGGGCTGGCTCTCCTGGCTGCCAGGGCACTGCTGATTCATGCTCAACTTTCTGTCAACCAGGACCCCCAGGTCTCTGTCTGTGTCACTGCTTTCCAGAATCTAATTCTCCAGTCTGTTCATTCATCCAGGGTTGCCCCAGCTCAGGTGCAGAATCCAGCATTCATTTCTCTTGTATCAGTGAATCCTCCACTTAAGATCAGGATTATCTGTAGGTGGACTTAGTGAAGGTTTTTCTGGCAGATGTCATATCCAGACAAAAGTAACTGCAAAGTAGTTTTAGAAACCAAGAATGGATTTCAGACTGAAACACCAGGAGACGAAAGATGGCATTTGTCTCAGTCCTACAGCATTTGTGTTCATCAATAGCATCCACAGAGCTAGGATGCAGAGAAAAAGAGGATACTTGGACTGATATAATTAATTTTTGTCTAGGGTAAAATCCCAGAATCTGCCCTGTTGGCCTTCCCCATCTGACTCTCAATCATAATCACTTGACCCTGTCATCATCACCATTAAATTCCAGACAACCAAAACCTTCTCTAACATACAGGACTACCATACAACCTCTCCTTCCTTGCCTATCCTATCTGAAGAGTTTATAGCCATCTGTTGTAACATGTCACTTTGACAGTCATCCCACCATGTTTCCATGATAGCAATTTTTTTCATATTTTTCCTGCTGCCGATGGCCTCCAGCTCCTCCTGTTAGTAGCTCATGCTGTGTGCTTTGATATAGATGCACTTCAGTTGGGCTATTGGATCCAGCACCTTTCTGGGGGGACTGGCTAATTAGTATGTGATCATTCTCCAGTGCTCTTGTTGTTTCATATCACACTAATAAACCTTGGACCTTTACCACTGGATGGATCTACATCCCCTACTTACACTGAAATAGAGGACTGAAGGATCTCAAACACTCCTGTACTGCTCCCAGGTTTACCTATGTATAGCATCTTGGGTTTATCCCCTTCCTCATCCAAATGTAGTTTAAAGCTCCCTACTGACTCCTGTGCAAGGATCCTTTTTCCCCCCCTGAGACAGGTTAACAGAAGAACCCCTTATTTACTAATCAGGCTCTATCCAAAAACCTTAAACAAATGTATTGCTTACACACCAATCATGCCACTGATTTAGAGCCTTTACTGATTTTAGTAGTTTAGAATGTAGTTTACATTCCTTCAATCTTTAGAATCAGCTCTTGCATCTTTGATTATAACTATAAAGTAAAAAATTTGGAGCTCTTTAGTATTTTATGGGTCTAATCAGTCAGATGAGAAAAAAGCAAAACAAAAAAAAAAAAAGATGGTAAACACCACGCAATGGCTGCCTACTCTCGTTTGAGAAATTTAATGAAAACTAGATGTCCTCTAGTGAAAATCCTCTTTGAAGTTCTTTCAGGTAGAACTTCATGACTCTTCAATTAATAAGCCCTTTTAAAATCCAGCCATAAATTTTCATAGCACTAATGTTAAAACTTTTCTGGTTTTTCATAGCCTTTATTTGTAATTATTTTTACTGTAATCCATCCAATGACTTATTTGAAAAATGTATACAATTTCAGATTATATGCCAGATATTCCAGGTATCTTCACAGGTGCATCACCATTTTTCTTTAGTCTACCTCATATTTTCTTGTATCCTTTTGATGATGAGTTCCTGAAAGTATGTCTATAATATCATATAAGCTTAAGGATCAAGCATATCCTCCAGCTCAGGCTTCTTAGTGTTGTTTCTGTGCCACATTTCATCAAGGTGGCAGGATGGAGGTGGACAGCTCTTTTTATAGATAAATTAGGCTGAGAAATTGAGGCAAAGGTAAATAGTTCACACTTGCATTATGCCAATAAGCTGAATGTGGTCTGTGCCATTGTAGCCTAGAAAATAAGACTTTTGCCACTGCTTGCATAAGGTCCAACTGTGCACTGATCTTAGAGCACAAGGGCTCCACCTTGTTATGACCTGGACTGGATGATGCTTGTTTGACCCCTGTGCTGGTGCTGGTGGCTGCTGCCTCACCTGCTCCAACGAGTTCCAGCGATATCCCTGTTGGAGTCAGACACCCCTTTCTGTCACATTCTGACTCCAACCCTTGGGGCAGAGAGGGGAGGGTGGCTCTGGGGATCAGTGCCAGGCTGTAGCTCTCTATGTGGAGGAAGCAAGTGAGCTGTGACAGGGGAACATATAAACCCAAACTCAATCATACTGCAAATTTGAACTGGAAGAAATTACCATCCCCATACTTCTCCTGGCAAAGAGTAGGATGAAAACCCTACAGACAAATCATCCTCTTTCCTTCAAAGCCATCAAGGTGCTGAGAGCTCATTGCAGCCTGACTTCATTCTCCCTTCCTCTTGACTGACAATATTAGGATGCCAGGGGTAGGGAAGGGAGAGCACAGCACCAGGACAAGTGGTTTGGTTTGTTTTTTTCTCTTTCCCCTGGTACAACCTGTTAGCTGTATTGCTGAGGTTTCTCTGAGTTAATATGGATTATTAATGAACATCAGTGTAACCGAACTAACACTTTGGGCTATTATGTTTAAACATTAATTGAGCTAATAATAAACTCTTTGCTCTATATTTGTGATTTGTGCCCTTTTGTTGATAGCAAACTCATGAACACAGCACCATTTAGTTCTGAGAATGTGAGCCTCATCTTGACCACAGATGCTAAAGCAGTCTAAATAATCTGAGTGCATGTTGATGAACATAAGAATAAAATGGCAGGATTGGATTGTCTCTACTCAATTTTATATCATTCTGCTTGAAGTGGTCTACAATACAATTTTCAGGCAATATCAGAAGCTTGGCTGACTCAATAATTTGGTTAGGATTTCTGTTCTGTTTTATTTCCCTTGGCATTGCAAAGTTGTTAGTATTTTTCTCTTGCTCATGTGCATTCATGTCTTATATTATGCATGTAAGTCTCAGATTGTAGCTATTTTTATCTATTATTTATCTTTTCTTTTCTTTGTTGTGTTACTTCATCCAATGCCTTCAAAGTTAAAAGTACATGCTTTTTTGCAGTAACATAAAAGCATATATTTCACACATGAGTGCACTGAACAACAGCTAATGGCATTCTGATTTAGTCTTACATTTGAGTAAGTTTAATTGTATTCTTATTTTATTTAAGCAAGTTGCTATATCAGGGAAACTCATTAAGTTTGTACTTGCTTCTTCCTCAGGGAAGGCTGAGCCATATTTCTCCAATTACAATATTCAGCATGACAGAAATGCTAAATATGTACTGCACATGGTGTCATTGTCTTCCCATAAAATGGGTCACAGAAACTAAAATATGTAGGGAAGTTGTTCTTTGGATAACTTCTAGATGTACCAGAACTGGCTTTTATTTTTAATTGGAGGATGTGATACTTGAGATCTGTCAGGGTGGCACCTCCCACAGTCTGAAGTTTTCTCCTTATAAGCATTAAATGTGTAATTCTCCAGGTAGGTGCTCATATTTTTGTAATCTTCAAATCTCAGCCATGGAGAAACCACCTCTAGATTTCAGAATTATGAATCAGCTCTATATGTCTTTTAAAGAGAAAAGCTTAAAAATTGTACAGACTAGCTGATTTATTTCAAATGTGGGTTTTGATCTGTCTAAAGGAGCCTGATTTTTAAGCCCTTCTGTTCTCAGTATGACCAAATCGAAAATCTTCTGAATCTTTTCCTCATCAAATGTAGAACTGTAGTATTCTTTGAGCATGATCATTTAAGTCTTTGCACATCCAAGTATTTCCCAATATTATAATATTTTGAAACTTAAAGTCAGCTCTAAACAGCTCCCTTCAAGTGTTATCCAAGTGCCTCTGCTTACACAGATTGCTTAAGCTTAGCTCACTGCACAAAGAGAACCATTCTCCTCTGCTTTATGTTCTTGAAACAGACACTGTCAAAATGTCAAAAGCAGAAACAGAAAAAAATTCTGTTCATAATCTGTTTTGAGACCTCAGTTGAAAATTTTAGCACAAGAGAAAATTTTGCTTATTTCAAGGGAGCAACACACCCATGCTAGTTCTGTGAAAATTATATGCATCCCTCTAAGTCATTTGTCAGGTGAGACTCTAATCTTCACAAAATTAAAGAAGTATCTCTTTAGTTATCTTTTTCATGCAAGTTTATGGTCAACTTTGCCAGACTGTTGTTTTTTTTTTTCCTTTGCTTAGTAATGAGCAGAGAAATAGCAAAGACTTTTAAAAAAATTGTTTTAAGCCCAAATTTTTTGTCAATCTAAGTTTTCAGTGAAGACAACTTAAATGAGCCAAGAGCTTGACTCCTAAACAATCCGACTCACACAGAGCAACATATATTTTTTAATTACACTATAACTTCAGCAATTGCATATATTCATATTGATTACATAAGACAGCAAAATCAATAGAGACTATATAGCTTATTGTTAGTGCCATTAATTTCGTTATCTGTAGTTAGAATTCTTTTCACTGGACATCTCTGAACAAGATAAAACAGGAGGTGTTGGTTGAGGTACAGAAATCTGTGGGAAAACAGGGACTTGGACATGATTGCTAGCCTAGTAAGCTTGTTTTGAAATGAATATACACCTGGTTGGGAGAGTTCAATGCATACAGTATTATAATTCATTGATTTAATGACTATAATATACCAGTAATTTTTATCAGAAAGACAAAAAAACCCCAAAATATACAATACTGAGGCTACGTATCCATCACAATGTAATTAGAACTGTTAAATTTCCATAAGGTTGCAATGTCCTTTATAATAGCCTGAAGGTTTTAGATAAATATAGACAAATTTCCATAAAAACCTTGTTTGGTTTTGGGTGGATTTTTTGTTGTTCTTTTTTTTTTTTTTTTTTTTTTTTTTTTTTTTTTTTTTTATATTTGTATTTTTCTTTTTCTTTTAAGTAATTTGGGTTTGTAATGCTAGCTTTTTAAATAATAAGTAAAGTCAAACTATACACCTATTGGGTAGAAATTTCTGGAAAACAGTATAATGCTCCTTATCTGCCCTGATATTTATATGTAGCTGTTCAGTATAATATTAATCTGATTTATAATTATTGATTATCAATTTGATATAAATATATACTCCTGTACTTATTTCAGTTTTTAAAGAAATATTATTGGGAAGAAAGTTAAGGAGCAGATTGAGGTAAAACAAATTTTTTTATGTTATGTTTTGCTTTTACCTTGTAATGAAGGTTTTATTTTTTTTTAATTTTGATGTTGATATAATTGGTTGGAGCTTCATCTCATACTGAAGTAGCTACATGCTCATCTATGAATATTTTTGTTCTAGTCCAAAAGTATTACAGCTACTATCTTAGTTCTTAATAAAGTTAAATATTTATAATAAGATAAATATCATTATATATTTAATATTACATTCTATTTATTAATTATAAATTCCATTATATGTACATATTTACCCACTGAGATTAATGCCGATTTTGTTCCCAGTGGCCTACCCTGTTGGTATGAGCTGCATTTGAGGTTTGAGGTTGGCTCTTGATGGAAACACCTGCTCTCATTTACTTCTGTGTTTGCTTTATCCATCAGCTGGGGTCCTCTTTTGCTAAGTCTTATGGTCTGGCCACATCATAAATATGTAACAATATTCACTCGTTTCTATGTGCACAAGGTAGCATATCTGAACAATGTTCCATTTATAAATTCATTCTACTGAAAAGGCTGACCACTGAAGAGGAAGGAAAAAACTATAATATTTTTATCTTGTGAGAAACAGTGGGTCAAAACTCCAGAGATAATTTCCTATAGGCTATGCTTCAGCAGTGTTTCTATTCACAAGCAATCTGCTGATTACATTCCATGGGTTAGGAAAATCAGGAGAGTTCTCCAAGGGAGTTATAGTACGCTCAATAGCTGAAATGAATAAATACTGTGCACATACACCATGAAACAGGGGCTGGATCAACAACGAAGGCTGATTGCTGAGTAGTTATCTGCATTTATTTTCTAGTGGTGTGCAACATGAGGCATACTTTTGTAATATTTTTATAATTTTTTTCATTAACGTACCTTTTAATTTTTTTTTAATTATTAAAGGATTATCAGTGAACAGGATCTTCATTCATCTTTAATTTTTAACTTTTTACTGTCTTACAGGAACTCTAATGAATATGTAAGCAAGTTCTGATGAGTATTCTTTGGTATTTTCTTTTCAAATACTGCCACTTTATTCTCCTTCTCTGTCAGCAGATGAAATTTATTTGATTAGTATGATAAAAATTTAATATATATTTTTTCTGACAAAACTGAAGCTGGATTATGTCAAAGTACAGCTTATAAGTAAAAGGCTTAAATACAGTTCATTTTTTTGCCTTAATTTCCCAAGTCCTAGACTTTCCACACTGAAACCATTCAGGCAAAATCCAGGAGAAACTGGCTGCACCAGTTGGGCATCTGTAGTGCATACTTCATTTCTGTGCATGAAGTTCAGGTCAAGCACAGGAAGCTCAATTTTTCTGTCTGTTAAACTCCTCTGCACCATAAGGAATGCAATCCTATAAGATGGATTGTTGTGTTAAACTGTGGCTGTCCTAAAAACACAGCACCTTAAACTTACATAGCTCAAGGGAAACATTTTTAATTCCAATTACCTTGGCAGGATAGCTATTATCTCCTTAATTATTTGAGGAAGAACTCACCTGGATTTGATGCATAGTACAGTAACTTTGTCAGAACAAAATAATTAAGACTTCTGCTTACTTCTAGCAAACTAAGATGGTGAGTCTCCTAGTTTTAGAAAATCTCATTCTCTGACATTGTCTCATTTTATTGAGTGTAGAGCAATTTTTGTCTCTTTTTATTGAGTGTTTATAACAAAAAAGAGGAAAATAAAATTGAATATCAAAATAGTGATATAGATCTAGACACTATGGATCTAACAGTCTATATCTGGATCTGAAAGAAATAAACATATAGTATTAATTTTAGAGGATTTATTTTAATTTTTGCAAAGGTAATATCTAGTAACTTTGGTTAACCATACTACAGTACAAACACATTTATGGAAACCTAAAACTCTTCACTCACTGTACCTCTTAAATATTGTGCTTCCACATCTTTAAACTATGGTAGATATTTTTTGCTTCACATCAGCCTCGATAAGAAAATTTGATTTGATTCTATTTTCTGGTCCTTTGACCATTAGGGAAAGGTGGATCTCAATGATCTGTGCACTTTCCTCTCAATCAGCAGAATGGATTCATTGACATTTATATCTTAAACAGTATGTACACATTTGCTGTCAAGTATTATTTAGCTATACAAATATTTGCCTGCCATAATACTGACCATATTAGCATAATCTGACAAATAATCAATGATTATCTGAAGCTCTAGAGTCCTGACAGCTAATCCTAAATACTATAATTGGATGGAGAATGATAGAAAATATTTATATGGTATTTGACTTACTTCCAAAGCTCTGTATGTATTCGACAGGGTTTCCAAGACAGACAAGTTCAAATTAACTCTTAGAATTCCAGAATTTCCTCTAAACCAAAATTTGTTCAAGTAGAAGATGCAGTTATATTGTATTTATAAAAACAGGATTTTGCATAGGAATTTCAATAAAAGGAGTTCTTATTTTATGAACACTTTGGGAATAAAAATAATCAAGAAAATCTTTTTTATTAATTTGGAAATATTTTGAAACCTTTATAGCTCTTAACAAAAAGTCTCTTACATAAAGAAGGAAATGCAGAAAGGGTGATCATGATAAGAGGAGGGAGAAGGAGAAGAAGAAAAAGTAGAAAGTAAGAAGAGGTAAAGAAATGGAAGTGATAGTAAATAAAATTTTAAAAAAGTAGTATTTAGCCAAATAGATAGGGAAGTCACTTAAAATGATGGAGAACAAGATCTAATTTTTAAGACAAAATCCCATCCAAATAAACTTGTCAATAAAATAATCACATTTCTCAGAGTTTTTTGTAATTGTTTAGCAAAAGAGATTTCTTGTATTTATTAAAATTTATCAATGTTTCATATTTGAAATTATGAATTTATCTTGGAATCAATATCTGAGCAGTTCCACAATATTGTGGACTGTTCCTACGTTAGCAAGAAGTAAGTTCTTACTCCTTTATACTGTTGAGCTAAGGCATTTTTAAATGTTATTTGAGGAAGAGATTTGAAATTTACATCTCTGGATGGTCCTTGCTGAAAATAGATATAGTTTACTATTGTGGATTAAATCTTATCCAGTGGCAATTTACTTTTTTTTTGTTGTTGTTGTTGTTTTTGTTTTTGTTTTTTGTTTTTTTTTTTTTTTTTTTTTTTTTTTTTTTTTGTTGCTACTAGAAATGTTTAATTAAAGAAATCCTCCTAAGTCTCAACCCAGAAAATAGTTGAAATTGAGCCAGAATGAGTTTTATTTATTGTGCATATGTATGATACTTCTGGGCCTAAAGGCTGTTCCATAAATTATTTTCCTATATCTTGTAAAAGTAAATGTCAGAGATTAAAAACTGAATAACCAACTTGTAAGCACATGTTTATAAGATTTAGTAGACATAGCAATAGCTGAATTTATATAACTTTAATCTTAAATTCACTGCCTCTGTACTTAACCTAATCTAGTTTCCATTAACTTGAATGCTTAAGTATTTTGTTATTTTAATCAAGATAAACCAAAATAGCATCAAGAGTTATATCAAGTTATATTTTTAAAAATCCTTTCTTGAAGAATCCTGTTGTTTTTGTATCAGTAGCTTTTCACCAAGAGGAAACAAAATAAATTTTGTCTGCTATTGATTAAAACTTTAAACTAGTTCATCATGTGAGATAAACTGCTATTGAAAGAGAAATTACCAATACATTCAGTAGTACCCAGTAGCTCTTATTTTTCAAGTAAAAATTCCTAGTATTTTTATACCTGTTAGAGTAATATTTCACCCACTTTGGTGCCCAAAACTCCATGCAGTTCTACAGGCTGATGAAAAAGTGTCTGAAAAGCTGCCCAGCAGAAAAGGGTCTGGTATGTTGGGCAGAAGCAGCAGAACATGAGCCAGGGTGTGCCCAGGTGCCCAGGAAGGGCAGTGGCACCTGGCCTGTGTCAGCAATGGTGTGGCCAGCAGGAGCAGGGCAGGGATTGTCCCCTGTGCTGGACACTGGTGAGGCCACACCTCGAGTGCTGTGCCCAGTTCTGGCTCCTCGCTACAGGAAGGACATTGAGGTGCTGGAGCGAGTCCGTGGAAGGGCAATGGAGCTGGTGAAGGGTCTGCAGAGTAAGTCCTATGAAAAGTGGTTGGGGCTGTTTGGCCTGAGGAAAAAGGGGCTTGAGGAGATCTTATCACGGTCTGAAACTACCTGAAAGGAGATTTTAGCAGCTTGACTTGGCCTTTCTTCCCAGGGAGTCAGTGTAAGGACAAGAGACTATGGCCTCAGGATGCACCAGGAGAGGTTCAGTTTTGACATCAGGAAGATTTTATTCATGGAAAGGATTGCCAGGAATTGTGACAGGGAGGTGATTTAGTCACCATTCCCAGGGGTGTTCAAGAAACAATTGGATGTGGCACTTAGTGCTATGGTCTGTGCTGTCAAAGTGATGATCAAAGGTTGGACTCAATGATCTTGCAGGTCTTCTCCAAACTAAATTATTCTCAGATTCCAAAACACAGTGTCTTAGCAGAGGTGGATACGAATCAAATTTTCAGATGCTGACACCTTCCGTTTTGAAAATTGTTATCACAATTTTTGTCATTAACTCTAAATTTTGCACCTAAGTTCTATACTTTTTGTTAGCTTAGAGGAAGATAAAAACACCTAAACAAAACTCTTTGAAACCACAGCTCCTCAGTGGGG
This sequence comes from Erithacus rubecula, assembly GCF_903797595.1. Taxonomy (NCBI): domain Eukaryota; kingdom Metazoa; phylum Chordata; class Aves; order Passeriformes; family Muscicapidae; genus Erithacus; species Erithacus rubecula. Next base: position 26,613,669 of record NC_136685.1, on the reverse strand, counting down.
CCAGGCTCAAAGCTCTTGCAGCTCAAGTTTAGCATGCACTTTACTTACTGTCAATGACACATTAAGTTCAAGGAAAGTAACTTCAGGCAAAAATTTACTAAAACTCGTCATTCTGGACTATGTTGTAGTATAAGTCATAGAGAACTGCAGTCAATACAGTGAATCTACATGTCTTGTAAGCCAGGCCAGTATTTGTGCTCTCTGCCTATTTTAGTGCCTATTAAAATGTCTTTAGACAATAATAGTTTTCTTTTAAAATCAGCTTTCAACAGCATTAAATAAGTTAAATATATCCTAAGAGTGTTTCTGAGCCATATGTAAGTCTGTCTTTCCTAAGGTGTTTAGTGAAACTTAGGTTAATTCTCTCATTAGTGCAGGAATAGGGCTCTTTCATTATTATTTTTCCATTTAGTTAGTATTTTCTAATATTTGCTATGTCAGGTAAGTCCCTTGTGATTTTGTGATGGTAGTTACCTTGCTACTTATTGTCAAATGTGTAAGGAATTTAACAGTGCATTTTGAGGCATATAATATGACAGAAGAAAATTGCCTAGGAGGCTGTCTATGTCCATTTGTCTATGAATATAGAATTTTTCAAAACTATATACCATAAAGAGAAATTTGTCCTATCTGTGAGATGTCTGCCACTCTTTGTTGTTGAGTAATACAGATGACTAATTACAAAAATACTAATAGCATCAGAAAATATGAATTATAAAAATAAAAGTGTGATCTTCTGTTAAATATAAGCAGATGGTGTGGCTAATCTGTATAACAAACCTGTGTGTCTTCTCTTGCATATAATATCCTCCAAACTGATGGAAGAACAGATACAAAAGGAAATTTTTAATATCAATTTAATTCTTTAAATAGACAGGGTTTATAACTAGACGTTTTGTCAAGACATATTTAAATACATTAGCAAGTTTATGCAGTAGAACAGTAATTTTGACATCCAAGGGGCCAATATTTTCCCAGTCTACTAAAAAGATCTAAAGGACCCATTTTCTCACCCAAGAAGCAACCTAATGTAAAAGAAATTGCTGTTATTTGCAGTACTTATGTCATAACTCTTTTACACAATTATTTTAAAATTTGTCTGGGAACTCAAAATTTGTGTCCCCATTTAAAAAATGTGGAAAGACAGTAAATAACATTGTATCTTGGTACAATGTGTTAATAACATCCTTCTAGTGAAAGCACAAGAAAATTGAGTTTATGTATGCTCACAGACACAGTCATAGGTTTCTGCAGTGATCTGGTGCAATGAAAATCTGAATGAGCAGTTTACAGTCTGTATAAGATAAGGATGACTGAAGTCCAACAATAGTCTACAAATAATAATATAAAATATTGAGCCGGTATCAAATGTAATGTTCAAAATTTAATTCAGATTTTCCAAATAAATCAGGTTCCTTACTGTGATCATAGGCATAATTCATCAACACCTAGACATCATTTAATACCAACTTTACATTCACAGTCTTCTAAAAATTCATCCAAAGTAGCATGGAATGAGTGCCATTTTTCAGTATAGGTAATGTAGCTGATAAACAGTTGTACTGCATAACTCCTCCTGCCTTTGGCTAACAAGGAAAGCCTATTTGAGAGTTTTAGCTGTTACTCTAACTGATCATGCTTTTAAATTACCAAGACAAAATTAGACCCCTTCTATTCTTACATTGATGCAAAGCAGTTTCATTTACCAGACTCAGAATATACCATTCTTATCACTCAGGACATGTTAGTTATATAAGCTTAGCCCTGAGTATATGGAGTAATTTGTCTTCCTGAAGCCTGTGAGAGCAGCTGAAAACTGAACTTCAGTTTAATTTTTCTACATGTGTCTTCTGCTAATTCATACACTGGGTGGCAAGTCTTGCTGTCAGAGAAAGCTGTTACAATAATCTTGCATGTGTAATTTTAAATAGCTGTTTAAAACTTCTTAATTTCCAGTCCAGAATTACTTTTTAAACTGGAACATTCAAATATTTGACTATAGTATGGCCTTTTATACTGAGAAAAACCTGTTCAGCAGCAAAAGATGATCTCAGAAGATTGCACTTGCCTCCATCTATTGGAAAAACTAATAGTAAAAAATCTTAATTTTTTATTTTTATTGCTCAAAGATCTCTTTCCAAGTTTTTAACATTGCTACAAAATGACACTAGAACAAAGCCTAATATTCTAGCGAGAGAATCACTAGGTCATATAAAGAGTTAGTACTTATATCTTATTTCTACTTAATATTTATGGTTGGTATATCCAGCCATGCCATTCAAACTGGAAATAAGTAGAATCATACCTTATAAACTTTTGCATTGCCATGCAATAATATTATCTAGTGGGTTGAAAAAGAAGGTGGTTCATACTGAATTGAAAATTTTGCAAGTTCTGTGATGCACTGAGTTGATTTTTGTTCCTGATTTTTGTTATACATTATCTCTGCATGGTTATTTCATGCATTAGAGAGCTGTTGCTGTGTTAGATACTTTGTTCCACTCAAAGTACTTGAAATATATGACCAATGTGCAAATAAGGATATTGGGTTGCTGTCTAAGTTTGGGACAAATTTTAGGAAAAAGACCTCCAAAGGACCCCCTCCCCCCCTTACAATTCCTTCCTTCACCAAGCTCAGAAAGAATTTTCTTCAGGGGAAAGTGGAAAAAACTTTTTATTAACAAAATACAAAAGAAACACTTCCCAGCACAGACCCAGATTGAGATGAACTCGGCAGATCTTCGCCGGGAAGGGCAGCAGAGCTTCTTTGGCAGACTTCCAGAGGTGGTCTCCGAAGTTCAGATCCGTTTCCTCTGGAGCCGGTGCAAATCTTAGGGATGGGGGGGGGGGGGAAAGGGAGAGGGGCAGTTTAGGCAGCCGGGGGAAAAGCAGCTGAAGCAGCGGAGGGGAGGGGGGCAGGGGGGCAGCAGAAGCAGCAGCAAGCAGCAGCGAGCAGCAGCAAAAAGCCCCAAAAGCCGAAAATCACCCGGCTAGATAAAACAGCCCGGGGGAGGGGCCGGCAGCTCCATGGTGGGGGGTAGGGAGAGGAGCTAGTCAAAACATAACCCACAACAGTTGCAAACTATAGAGCTGCATCAAACTTCAGGCTTCAGCATCTTAAACTGAAAATCTAAAAATAATCTTAGACTTCCAGACTCTCAGAAAAATAAACTTTGTTTTAAATTGCAGGAATTGGCACTTGACACTAAATTCTGGAGTTTAACAGACTATCCATAAATACCAGATTCTATTGAATTTAAAAACTTTGTGCAAAACTGGTGAAATTAGAATGCAAGTATGTAACAAGAATGTATATTTTTGTAGCTGACATTATGTGATTTTTAATAAGACAATTCTCGAGTAACAACCTGTGGATTTACTCTTGGTAGTTTTTACTTATGGATAAGTTGAGATCAATGAACATGACATAAATCACTGTGACTATAAAGCATATTTGGAACTTGCTTTCATTACATTTTATTTGGGGATATGGACAGAACACTACTGCATATAATTTAGTTACAATGCACACTTTATCCCAACAGAGAAGCTGAAGTATATTTTCATGGATACATAAGTATTGATAAATTATATTAGTAATATCTATGAGAATATATTTGCATTATTTACAGTTAATCTTACTACAGTTCACTGCTTTTATTTTTGAGTGGGGATCATTATACTAGAGTTTAAACACCAAGGGTGCCTAGTACCTCAAGTACCTCGAGTGCCTCAGTTTTGCTCCAGTAAATTTTTCTTAGCCAATCTTTTTAGTTGATAGGTGTCTGATATTGTCAAGACAAATCTGCACCTAACACTGTGTTTGGTAATAGGTAGTAAGAGGATGACTTGTGCATGTTTTGGGTCATGACTTTAAAAACACTGGTTTCTGATTAGGTTTACCAAGTCATATTTTGTAATTAGCTGAAAGAGTTTTTCCACATGATGACTTCACCATTTTCTGGTCTGTGCTTTTAAGCACAGTTAAATCTGCAGTATTCTGCACTTTTCTTCAGGAAAAAAGCAATAGTTCATGCTTGAATGCATTAAGAGGAACTGTACTATAAACCCCTGTTGTGGGTATGGTAGAAATGGTATTTTCCAATGTAGTGCTCCCACTAAAACCACGGACTGCTCCTCTTCCCTGCTACAACTGAAAGCACAAAAGGCAAAGATCATGAGTTAAGAACAATTTCCTGGAAACTGCAATGAGATAAAACAACAGTAGCAGCAATAATACCAACGGCAGAGGGTATAAGTCAGAACCAATTCATGTGCACACCCTGTCTTGCCCCCTGAATAACAGACAAGACCAGCAGGCTCCCTCCATCACATTTTCTCAGCCAGAATGCACCTCTTCTCCCCAGAAGAGAGCTCTTTCCCTCATCCCTGGCAATGACATGAGGTTATAAAATAACCTCTGTGTACTAGCCGTGTCCCCTCATGACTACTGCAGAGATTAACCTTGTCCTGGCTGGAATCTGGACAACCAAATCTGTTTCTTAGGCCTACACACCTCGATCTTACTCAGTGTCAAATCTGTATTTGATTTGCTCACTATTCTGTTTCTCTCTTTTTTTTTTTTTTTTTTTCTTTACTTTTCCCCCTTAGCTTTCTCATTTTCATTTCCCAAATGCATGGTCAAAACAAAACAAAAGTTCCTGTCTCATTGTGCTTTACAAGTACTTTTTGTGGCAGTGGTACATATTTATATCTCACACCTTTATCATGGGCTATTGACAGTGATACATTAATTATGATGAAACTGGTCATTCTCCTTCATGGAATTCTTAGCAGCTATCTGACTCTTTCTTAAATGTCTGTACTTAAAAAAAATACTTCTCTGAGGACACAAGAGCAGCAAAACAGTGCTGTTTAGAGAAGGGTATATTTACCTGTAGGAAGTCCATTTTACAGTCACTTTATATGTAAACAAGGCAGAAATTTGCATGAATTTGGGAAAAACAAATCTCCAAGGATATGCCTAATCATAAGAAGAATTTTGAACAGCTTTTCTGAGTCACCAATAAAAAAAAAAAAAAAGACTACCTGGGTTTTTTTTTAATGATATGAAGTGGAAAACATGAACAGGCACTGAAAGAACCCAGAGCATTCCACTCCTTTTGTTCTTGGGCTAAATTACCAAGTTTTCTGGTAGAAATCTGACTTGAACTGTGTTTGTTGAAAATGAAAGTATGCTCCTTTTGTGCATATTTTCAGTGTGTTGCATTTTTGTACTTTTTATTTATCTTCTGTGAACTTGAGTGGATTTTTTTTACATTAAGACACACTGGGGTCTCACCAGAGCAGAAAGATGAAAATGTCATACATGAACATTCAGTCTAAGGATGTAGAATTAGTTTTTGACCTGTCATTATTGGGAGGGACCTACATTATGTAGAAGTACATCACTGGAATTCAACATAGTTTTAAAAACTGAAGGGATGTTTGTAAAGACAGATTGAATTTAAATAGTGTAGTAGAGCTTGGGATATAGACACAGGGAAAATTAAAAGATTTCTCTATAAAATGAGTGGAAGTTATCCTGAGCATCTGTGGTCTTGCTTTACTAAAGTGAATCTATTGTAAAACATTGAAATGGTTGGCATACAGGTTCGTGACTGAAATAGCTGTAGAATTTTAGTCTAAAGACCTTCACAGTGAGAGTATATGGTAATCTTCATAAGATAAATGACTGCTGCAAAGAGGAAAACAACCTGTTTGCCATGTCTACAGTAGATACATGTGCTCAGCTCTGCAGACTCCAACACAGCAAGGACATGAACCTCTTGGAGCAATTGCAGAGGAGGGCTAAAGAGATGAGAGGGATGGAACACCTCTCCTTTGAGGAAAGGCTGACAGAGTTGGGATCGTTCAGGCTGGTGGAAAGGCTCCAGAGTGACCTAATTACAGCCCTTCAAGCCTGAAGGGAGCATAAAAAAAGGATGAAGATGCACTTTTTACAAGAGTATGTAGTGACAGAGCAAGGGGTTACGGATTCCGACTGAAAGACAGTAGGTTTAGATGAGATATTCAGAAAAAAAATCTTTACTGTGTAGGAGGCAAGGCACTGGAAGAGGTTGTCTAGAGAAGGTGTGGATGCCCCATCCCAGGAAAGATTCAAGGCCAGGTTGGATATGGCTTGGGGCAGCCGAAGTAGTAGTGTGTGATGTATTGGCATGAATTGGGATGTATTGGGATGTATCGATGTAGTGGGCGGCATCCCTGCCCATGGTGAAGGGGTTGGAACTAGATCTTTACTAGATCTTTCCAATCCAAACCATTCTGTGATTCTATGGAGAAGTGCTGAAAATTAAATTCAGCAAGAAAATTTCCAGTTAGACATTTAGAAAAAAATTACAACACTAATGATAATTCAGTGTTGGCATATACTCCCTTGGGGGAAGATTGTGGCATCCATCAGTGGATGGGTCTTTAAAAACATATTAAACAACTATAAGTCAGGGATTATATCTCCTTGGCTTCGAGGGATAAAGCAAAAGCCTTCTCAAACTCCTTCCCAGACCAGTTTTTAAAAGAAATCAGAATGACTAATTGGTTAAAATTGCCTTATTGCTCTCAAGTGAAGAATTTTCAAAATTGGGGAAAATAAGTAAGAAACAGATGGGAAATATGATTTTGCCTAGAGATGGAATTATAATTCCTGGCTTTATAGGTTTAATTTGAGGGATAAACTTTTTCTGTTATTCACTGAGCTTTTAAGTTTGAATTTTTGTACTTTTTACTTTTCTTATTCTAATTCTATATGTTGGAATGATATATTTTTAAATCACAGTACATTAAGATTTTTTTCATCTTGTGTCTGCTATGCGTTAATTGCCATTTCTAACTGAAATGACATGAGTTTGAGTTTCCATTGTATTAGCTCACAGATGCTGGGAAAATATTAAAACATGTTCTTAACTAGCAGTCTGTCTTTGCACTGCAACAGTAAGGTAAAGGACATAGGTATAATTACCATCTCAGCAACATAAACAGATTAAATTTTACATGTTTAGTGATAGCAAGTAGCAAAAACTGAAGCTTCATGCATTCTGTCATGATTTTGTCTCTGAGTTAATGTGACAGTACCTGCATAGTCCACCCTTGAAAAGCATCATGGATGACAACACCTGTTATGTTGTGGGTGTAAATAGTGTGTGCACATCCAATACACTGTTTGGAGGGTGTTTGCCCAAAACCTCTTCTCTTTGAGTGAAAAAAAGCATCCTGATCACCTCAAATGACCATGTTTAACATGGAAGTGGCCACCAGCTTTTGTGTCTGCTGTCTGTGTTGTCTGTGTCCAAGCATTCACAGTGCTTAAGAAGGCACAGGAAATATCAAAGAGGAAAAAGGGGTGAGAAAAAAACAAAAAACAAAACCCAAAAATTAGTTTACAACCATGAACACTAAGAGAAAGAAGAAGGGGAGAAGGTACTCCAGGTACATGAGCAGGTATCTACAACGAGTTACACTGAGGACCTGACACCTGAGAAGGAAACTGAAGCCCATGCACAGCCCATGATTAAACAGGAGGAAAAATTGAGGAGGAAAAGATAAATGTATGGGCTAACCATAACTACTTCATTCCCCCCTCCCCCTGTACTGCTTGGGGAGTGGGGAAGGAGGAGGAGTCAGGAAAGGAGGAACTAATTTGAATCTTGAGAAAGGGAGAATGGAAGAAGGTATTGCTTTAATTTTGTTTTGCTTCTCAAAATCCAAGTCTTCTTTTTTTTCCCAAAATACATCTGTTGTGTGCATGACTGTAATTTGGTAAACCATCTCCCTGTTTTGTCTCAATCCAGGAGTTTTTCCACCCTATTTTATCTCCTCATTCTGCTGATGAAGAAAGGCTGGGAGCTTGGCAGACAGTCAAGGTAAAAATAGGGAATCACAGGAAGACACTGAGTGGAGCTGAAAGCAAAACTGAATTTTTTTTTTTAAAGGTGAGAAAGATGCCTTGAAGTGGGACTAGGAGCAGTGACCCTGATTAGACACTGCCAGATATCACCTTGTGAGAGTTGAATTCCTGTTTGAGCCAGGCCTAGCCTCCCAGCTGGGCTGAGGAGCAGCCTTCACCCAGAGTGCAGGAGCAGCGTGGGTGCACAGCTTCCCAGGATGGCATTTCCTTTAGCTGGGCAGGGGCAGTGGCAAGCATGCACACACAGCTGCAGCACCCACATCTGCACAGGAGAGTTTGTGCTTGGGAATCCTGCCCCCACACTCTGGGAAGGGGGATGTGTAAACCACACTGGCCAGGATTGCATATAAATGTGCCTGTGTGTGACTGTGATCTCCTGGGATTAGATGCATAAATTAGTTTAGCAAAAAAATAGCTCTTTATTAGCATTTTGTAACTGAGTGTATTGCTGGTTATTATTATATAGTTCATTGACACCAGTTAATTAAATGCCATTAATAAATGGATGAATCAATCCTGATTGGATTTAAACTCCATAAAGTGAGTTTAAATTGAACTGCTCAGCAGTTTTACCCAGCAACAACTTGCTACTGGTCTTTTGGTAAAGCTAATGTTTGGATCTGTATGGTGCTATAGATGTCAAATTATTTACAGAAATTATGCTTTGTTGTTAAGTATTTTTTTCTCCAAAATTTCCTTCAGCACTTAGTTTTTAAGTGAATGTGTCCATTAGGGTGGATTTTTATTACCTTAACATAAATATTTGCCAACATATTTTGATGACATTCTAGGTGACTAAGCTTCTGTTACACACAGTAAAATCTAATCAACATTGTCAGTAGCGACAAAATTTCTAAAACAAAGAAATAAACAATTATTCAATTATTCTGACAAATCACCAGGTACTGGATTATATGGGCATACTAATAATGTTTGATGTGACCTTTGGTCTCCCTGCTGTCTTAAAGGTGTCTACTTGCTCTTCTATATTCTCAGATGGCCTCTGTGTCACTCATACTAGAACTGTAATAATGTCCTAACTGTCCTACTGAGTTCTGTTAGGGAATAGATTTCTTTCAGGAGCTGAATGAAACTATAGAGGTTGATTTTAGAGTGAGCTAATTTTGAGGGGAGTTTTGTTAACAAAGCATCTAATATTCCTTAGACCTCAATATTTAGCACAAGTATAGGTATTTATGTATAAATTTGTAAAACAAGTTTTTTATATAACTAAATCTCACGCTGTGTGTCAGGTACTGAACAACTATCTTACCCAAGGCAATTTAGTAATTTGAAAATACGACACATATAAGTGACAGGTTTGTTTTTTTTTTTGTCAGTCTACTTATAAATATAAACTTTGTAATCAGAGGTCTTCAAGTAGACCATTTCAAGTCCCACAATTTAGAATTTGTAGGAGCTATCTAAGCTAACCTGACATCCAAATAAAAAAATATCCTCATTGGTGGACTGCATTATCAGAATGTCCATTATTCAATTTCAACTCCTATAAAGTCAGCATTTCTGGTTGCAGAGTATTGAATATCAACTAAGATAAAGGAACTAAATTTTATTCTTATTTCAGCTTGCATTAGAGCACAGTGCTGGCCATCAGTCCAAATCTCTTCAGATTAAGATTTACTTAGGTTTCTGCTTGCCAGACACATTCTGCAATCCAGAGGCTGCTTTGAAAAATGGGCAGCTTCTCCCTGCAAGGGATAGAGTTCAGGCAATGTTAGACAATTCCCTTGTCCTGTCAATTTGATTACTATTTGCAATTGCATGTTCTCACTTTTCACTCTGAGTTTTGTGAATCTCATTCCAACTTTTCTCTACAGATTTCTAATTCTATATTTTGAAATGCCCTTTCAGAACTACATACTAAATTCATACATACCGTAGTCTTGTATGTCATAGTTCCTACAATCATTTGACAGTCTGGCTCTTCATCTTTTCTGCCCAAATTAATCTTTGTGTAAGTTGCTTCAGTTTCAGCAAATTAAGCTACTTGATTCCAGGTCTTCTTTCTGTACAAGTGGAATGGAGAAATCAATTTCTAATTCCTAAAATTACTTAGAAGATTAATTTGCTATTGTTGTTACAATCCTCCTAAGATTAAAATACTGCATGAAACTATCATCATATAAATTTTCTTCCTGAAAACACAAGCTACAATTAGTAGGATGAATGTGGATGCTTTGGTTTTTGTTTGTTGGTTTGTTTTTTTTATAACCTATTTCAGGGTGGTGCTTTTTTTTCTGTTTTGGTTTTGTTTGGTTTTTTTTTTTGGAGGGGAGGGGGAGGTAGTTTGGGTTTTTTGGTTTGTTTTTTGTTTGGGTTTTGTTTTTTTTTCCTTTTCATCTTTTTCTTTTTTGAGAGTAAGAAGTGATTAACAGCATAATTGAATTTCTCATTGGCTAGAACATATAGGCTTCTAGGTAAACAAATGTAGTTTTTAGTTTTTTGGGTTTTTTTTCCTTAAGCCATATAGAATTCATCGTTGGAATTTGCCTTGTTACAATAACTTTTATTGTAGGTAGAGGGAAAACGTTGTCTTTTGTTCACTATAGGTCAAACTTGTTTGAAGCATGTTTCTTTAGAAATTCATTTGCATGCAGAAGCTGTGTCCTTGCTGATTTGTGAAATGAATTTTCAAACAAGTATGGTTACCACTAAATAAATGACATTTTATGAAATCACAAAATGTGCCTAAAATGGCATAATGGCTTTAAAGCATTTTAATTAGCTTTTAGCAAATCAACAGATGCAGAGTATCAATGAACATGCATAATTTACCTACTAATAGTAGTATCTCTACTTTTTAGGAAGTCATAAGACTGCCCTTTATTTGTGCTTTGATACACCACTGACTGTAATCCTAACACTGTTTGCAAGAACTTTAAATACAAAACTCTCAGAACAGTGAAATTCTAAATAAAATAATGTATTGAGATCTATACCATATAATGACTTCCATTGTTCCTATCTACACTATCATTTGACACTATTTTATATTCTTTATTTAAATGTTTGTTATCAGTGGTTGCTCTGGACTAACCTATAACTACTTTCTTTTTATTTTCTTTTTCTTTTTCTTCCTGTTAGAGGTTAAAGATATAGAGATATGCTGGCATCTGTTTCCTAAATATCTAGTATCCTTCAATACACTGAAGAGTGTCTGAGAACCATGAGACAGAGATGTGACACAAATCCTAACCAGATGAATTTCTCTCTGAATTGGTGACAGGAAGCTAGACAGGATACTGAAATGGCACTGCAAGTTTGTTTTTAGGCAGGTGAATCACATCCAGGTTTGATTCAGCTCAAGATTTAACTACCCACTTCATATTTCCAACTCTCTGAAACTTCTCTGTGATGTCTAAACCCCATTAGAATCACTATACATCTCAGTACAGTCTATGTAACTTGGGAAGCAATTTAGTTCACAAAAATCTACTCCTCTGATGCCAGAATCAATCCCTGAGACTCTGGCTTTTAAAGTCACTTGAAACATGCTAGGATGTCCTGCCTGGCCATCAGCTGCCATTCCAGAAGAGCTATGATCCATGCAGTGTCTCAGTTGGCACTTGGTCCTGTGTCTGGGCAGCCAGTTCTGATCTGGTGGCTGTTCAGTGGAATATGCTGACTTTATTGACTAGACTTATTAATTTACAAGTTGACACCAATTTTCAGGCACCATATTATATGTCCTAACCTGGAGTTGAAGTCCTTCTGTAAAAAGCTTTTATTGTTTTAAGACAGCCCTCTAATTTGTAGCCCACAACTCAAAAGGGTCAGCACTGATTAATTCCTTTCTACCATGACTCTCAAAGTCAGTTTACTAATTACTTTTCTGTCCATCTTTTCAGTTTCTGATATGCAATTTTATGCTCTCTGCAACCTCCATTTTGCCACACATTTAGGTTTCATGAAAGTTATCTATCACATTCTGAGTTCTATGTCTGAGAACTACAGGGAAATATTCTGTTGTATCTGCATGGGCCCTGCTCTGTTTCTCAGCTGGGAAACTACTACTCATTTTATAGAGTAAGCAGCTTCTATTGAAGTCTGTAGTTTCTCTTGGTTAGTATTTGATAATTAAAATGAGTAGCTGGGCTCAGAGTTTGGTACTGCAGTAAAAAAACCTCTTATTTCTTTCTTTTAGCTGATTTTGAAGCCTGAAATCGGTGGGAACATTTCTCTTGCAGAAAGTCAGCAACAATAATAAACTGCTACAGATGTATTTTGTTAGTATACTTATTGAATGGTTAACAGAACAATACAATGATGTAAAGGAAAGATCAGAGGATATCAGTGGTAATAAAAAGTTACAGGAAAATGTTTTGTGAGAAGAGGAAAGATTATAAATTGAAAATAACAGTATGTTCCCTTAATATATTTCCCCTACTCTTCTAGTTTTGGGGATTTACCAAATAAAAGCTTCCAGCAGCAGTATATCCAAAGAGGAAAACAACTGTCAGTACTAAGAAATCCTCTTTATCAGAACCCTGGGATCAGTAGCAAAATCTTCATTCATTAAGGTATTTGACAGTGTGAGCTGAAGGTCTAAGATATCCTGCTTTTCTCCTGGGACTAAAAAGACCTCTTCACAAGGGAAGAAGATGAACATAAATTGCAAAAATATACATATGTATGTATACGAGAGCTAGGAATTCAGTCACAAACACGTCTACAGAATAATGCTCAGATGCCATCCTCTGATATGTCATCAGCTTGCATCTGCATGAAACAATTATGAATCAGAAACTGATTTATTTACAGTATAATACCAAAAGTACTAGAAACAGTACAAAGAATATATTTAAATGACATATTTGCCTGTACATCTGCATTTAATGACAAAATGTCTTTTCAGCTATTCATTCAAAGGAAAACTCATACTAAGGGTATGCCCTATGCAGGCATGCTATGGGAAATAAACTTATATCTGTGATATGTATGTGTTTATACAGCTTACAGATAAAGCCCTTTACATCAGGTTATTTAGCATTATACTTGAGTTTTCACATATACAAATTTCTGTGTGAGGCTGAGGAACTATGCATTCCATGGTAATTAGATAACAGTAGCAAACATAAACTGCTGATGCCAATATTAATTATATTCTATTTAAAAAAAATAATTTAATAACAACAACAATTTACTGAGTCAATTGCAGGTACGTTTTTAATTTCCCAGGCTACAGAAAATAAATGGTTCTCTGTCAGTCGTCACATATACAATAAACAAGTCTTATCTTTCTCTGCAATTCAAATCCTGTGATACCAGAATGATAGTTTCTCTGTGTAATTTAATCACATAGGGAATTCTCCTTTAGTTGTTGATGTTGTTATTGTCTTTATCTTTTTTATTTTGATTTTTTTTAACTTCTGGATTTTTTTGTACATTATTTGGTTTGTGAAGATTTTTATCTCAAACCTGGGATAGCTAATAACTTAATGTTTATATCTTAGATTTTTTGAAAATTTAGTTTTCATATAAAGAAGTATAAATAATTTGTTTTCTTTCATTAATATTGAAATTTATATGCAAAAAACCTACTATTCATTTGCACTTTAAAACAAAAATACTAAATAATTTTTCAATTAAAAATGAATAGGAAAGCTAAAAGGTTATAATGATCCTAGTTATTGTGAATTCAATCTAGGTCATGATTCAAGAAAATAATTTAAAATACTACTAGTTCCATAAAGTAAAAGGTTTTCTCATGGGTTTTGCAACATCAAAATAACAAAAATGCTTCTGTAAAGGATATAGAAATCATCTAATATCTTTAATAAAGTGGAAATTTTTCTGTGCTTGTAGATTTACATTTTTATGCAAATCCATTCATAAGTAGATGTAACAATATTAAATCTAATTTATTTGCTATTACGGATATTATACTTAAATGTGTTCATAAAGGATCAAAACACAATGTCTTTTATTCAGGTGAATTAATTTCCTCTATTCAAAGAATTTGAAAGTGTTGACAAAAATTGCAGTCCTGTGTAAAAAAAGGTGTTACCATTTAGCAGTTTTTCTCATATTAGGGCCTAATTCAGCTGTTGCTGGTATAAATAAAAATCCTTTCATGGAATCAGAATTGGCTGTAATATTCAGGAAACTAAGCTGTGGGCACAGTTTGTATTTATTTATTGTCCTTCCAATGATTTCTGTGACCTAAAACATTCTCAAATCTAAAACAACAGGGAAAGGACTGTATGTAAAAAAGGAGCATTATAAGGTAAAATAATTATTCATTAAAAATGTTATACATATGGTTTACATGGCCTTCAGAAAGGCATGCTTCAGTGTACAGGCATTAGTTTAATTCTTGCCTTTTTTACAAATAGAACCAGAAGTTTCAAAGTTAGGAATCTTGGATTCCTCTTGTACTTAGGCTCAGATTGATTTAATAGCTTTTTTAAATGCACCATATTTAACATCTCATTAAAGCACCTGAACTGGGAGCATAATAAATGTATGTTGTAAATATAACTGTGTTGATCTAACTGTCAAAATTTTATAGGGTGATCTATGTTTTTAAATTTTCATGCATGGAATCCAGGCAATCTATGCTTCTGTATTAGGTTTGAGTGGCCAAGCTTTCATAGTGGGGCTGCTACAAGGATGGTGTGGGTGAGAAGCTTCTAGGAGCTTCCTCCTTTTCCAGCAGAGCAAATCTCTGCTAGCACCAAAGATGGATGTGCTGCTGGATAAGTCTGGGCTAATTAGAAATGGTGGTAACACCTCTGTGATAACTCTGTGATATTTGAAAAAGGAAAAAAAAAATAGATCTTGAAGTTGTGATTGTAGCCAGAGAAGATTTTATTTTACTTCTCATTATCCTGCTCGGATTTTTTAGCAAAAAAATCAGTTAACATCTTTAATTTGACTCTGTTTTGCCTATGAAAGTATTTGGTGAGTGATCTCTCTCTGTCCTAATCTCAATTTATGAGCCCATTGTTTTATATTCTCTCTCCTGTCCAGCTGCAGAGGGGAGTGATAGGCTTTGGTGGGTGCCTGACATCCAGCCAGGGTCAACCCATTACAGTTTCTAACGGAGGCCTCAAAAACTTAACATGAATAAATATATTTAAGTGTTTCCAGTCTCCTTCTTTCTAATATGAATAATTACTATTCTTTGAAATAATTCAACACAACAGGTGCATAAGATAGGTTTTGTCTGAATAAACCTGAAAACCAAATAGTTTTCTGTTAATAGTTTTCTGTTAATTCACAAAGAATATATTTTAGATCTTGACTTGTATAATCATGGCATCCTATTACCTAGAAAAGACTTTTGGGAAGAATAATTCAGCAGAGAATACAGTTAACATTTGTAAGTGCTGAAAAAACCCATTTCTTGAAATGAAAGTGTTTCAACTTAAAAACTTCTATTGCTATACAATATTCAAAGGGGCAACCAGAGTGTGGAATATGCTCATCAGAAACAGAGAACAGATGGTCATGTGATGAAAAGTCCTTTAAAGAATCACGTAGTTTATGAAAAGACAAGAATTTTATGCTTTTATAGTAAAAAATTGTGATAAGAAAATCCAATGGTATTCATTGCATTAAAATTAATTTCAAAGGCTGATCAAGTAGGCAGAACATAAGTTTTACAGTGGACATGACAGAAGTAACATAGCTAACATGAGAAAGCCCATACACTCAAATTCCTTGGTGATATATGGAGAATCTAACAGAGTAGTACCTTCAGACTCTTTGTTGATTTTCCTCAGCCTTCTCATGGATGTTTTAGCATTTTGTTAAGAGTTTCTTAAGGATTCATTCATTAAGCAAAATACTTTGGTAATGTCTCAAATATGTTTTACCACGGAACTCAAACTAGAGACTGGCCTGTATTCATGACATCTAGCTTTTGAAAAAGCAACAGGTTTTTTTAATGTTATTTATATATCCCTTTTCAAATGCTTGCATGGTATCTAGTTGTTTGAATAATAAATGAGGGGAATAATGATACTTTTAGAGGACAATTCCCCTAATCATACTAATATATTTTAGAAAGAGTTTTAATATCCTAAAAGTTGTTCTGTTAGAAGATATTTCTCTTGATTGGTACTGAGAAAATCTATGCTAAATGTCTTAGAATTAAATATCTGGTTTTTAGATGACCCAATTAGGCATTTGGAATAATTCCATTATCTTTAATTTTATTCACACTGAAGTGCTATAGCCATCCCTTCAATGGCCTTAGATATTCCAGAAAAGTAAAAAAAAAGTTATCCAACTCAAGTGGGATAAATTCCTCAGTGTTTTAAATGTATTCATTTGCTGTAAAATTCAGTAGAGTTTCTACAACATTTCAATATCTATTTTGAGATTTCATTTTCCACCAAATGTCCCAATTTGAAGAAGAAAATGCTCACCAAAATTCTGAAACTGTACACACTAACCTGGCAAGCATGCTAACTAGAATGAACATATCAACTATTATTTGCAGTCTTTAGCTGTATTATCTATTTTATGTTAGAAGTGTTAGAATCATGGTTTCCTCATAAACTTTGTTTCCTAAAAATGGAGTATCTGTGATAAATGCCATAAACCTTTTCTAACTGGTGAAATACTAAGAACTGTGCAGTGTTTTAGCTGAGTTATAACAACCTATACCAGTCCTGAAGGCCATTTGTACTGTTCTTGGTGTCTAAATTTCTGACAAAAAGAGGCAACACATCTGTGCTGGCTTACAGAACTGCTGGTATGCTCAAGGATAGGAGGCACAGAAAATTATGAACAAATGGCAATCTTTCAAGAAAAGTTATATAAAAATTTATCCACACTAAAAAACTACAAGAAGACCAATTTCCTTGACAAGAATACTAAAATAGTTCCAAGAGTACTCCTGAAGACAACAGGGATATGTCTAGTTGTTGAAGAGATGTAAATTGGTAGGTATAATTTTTCTGATGCTGTTGACATATAAATGAAGAGATGTTTCAAGTCTAAACTTCAAGCTGTGAAGCAAATACTCTGTAACTGCAGACAGATGTTTTGGTTTACAGATTACTTTCTGAGTGTTGCTTCCAAAATCATAGCAGAAAGAAAAGAAAAAAAGGAAACAAAAGTATTCTGAAGAAGACTGTCAGTGCCCTTGGACAAAGCTGCTGAAAATGACCTCTTCACAGATTTAATGCATTCTTGTCCTTAATAAACAGATCATAGACTCACGCTTTTTTTTTTTTTTTTTTTTTTTTTTCTTTGGACAAGGAAGAGAAAGTTAATTAAGTTAATTATGGCTATTCCTATATACATTTCTTACCAATTTCACAGAATTGCAGAATCACAGAATCACAGAACAGCTAGATTGGAAGAGTCCTCCAAGATCATCAACCCATGCCTTAACACCTCAACTACACCATGGCAGCAAGTGCTACATCCAGTCTTTATTTTCAATACATCCAGTGATGTTGTCTCCATCAACTCTCCATGCAAAGCATTCCAATTCTTTATTATTCTTTCAGTGAAAAACTTCTTCCTAATATACAACCTATACCTCCCCTGGTGCAGCTTAAGACTGTCTTCTCATTCTGTCAGTTCTGCCTGGAGAAAGAGACCAACCTGGCTACAGCCACCTCTCAGGGAGTTGCAGAGAGTGATGAGGTCACCCCTGAGTCTCCTTTTCTCCAGGCTGAACACCCCCAGCTCCCTCAGCTATTCCTCACAGGGTTTGTGTTCCAGCCCCTCTCCAGCCTTGTTCCCTCCTTTGGATGCTCAAGTGTCTCAAGGTCCTTCCCAACTGAGGGGACAGAACTGGACACAGCACTCAGGGTGTGACCTCACCAGTGCTGGGTACAGGGGAAGAATGACCTCCCTGCTCCTGCTGGACACACTGTTCCTGATCCAGGCCAGGGGCCATTGGCCCTCTTGGCCACCTGGGCACACCCTGGCTCATGTTCACTCAGCTGGACCAGCACCCCCAGGTCCCTTTCTGCCTGGCACTGTCCAGCCACACTATCCCCAACCTGTGACACTGCAGGGGGTGATTGTGGCCAAAATGCAGGACTCAGCACTTGGACTCATTAAACTTCATCCCACTGGACTCTGCCCGTCCATCCAACCATTCCAGATCTCTTTGCAGATCCATCCTACCTTCCAACAGATTGACACCTGCTCCCAGCTCAGTGTTGTCTGCAAATTTAAAGGACTCAATACTCTCATCCATGTCATCAATAAAAATATTGAACAGGACTGACCCCAGCACAGGCCCCTGGGGGATCCCCAGCTGGATGCAGCACCATTCACCACTCTCTGGGCCTGACCATCCAGCCAGTTCTTAACCCAGCACAGGGTGCTCCTGTCCAAGCTGTGGACTGCCAGCTTTTCCAGGACTGTGCTGTGGGTGACAGTGAAAAAGGCCTTACTGAAGTCCAAATAGACAACATCCACAGCCCTTCCTGCATCCACCGAGCTAGCTGTAATAAGAGATCTGGTTTTGTGAAAATTTGTGATTTTTGAACTTGTGAAAATACAATTGCTAATTGACCACTAACTGGTTTCCTTCTGGCTCTTTCAAAATTTAGTTCACTCTCCTGCTCTAAACTTTGTAGTATTAGTTCAGGTGCACTAACAGACTTTTCAAACTAATTGTCAAAGACTGGTTATCTACATATGCTATCCATATCTGCATAGTCCTGTGAGTGAAATGAGCATGTGAGTGCTTATTACTGTGGTATAAGCATTTGGCCCAACAGGAGTAAAAAAATATCATAGGCCATAAAAGTAAAAGTAAAAGTAATTTCCTAAATTACACTGTGATTGAATATTTCTTCATATAGATATAAACTTTATATACACAAGAGCAGTCAGGCAACCAAGACCCTACTTATAGTCACAAAACGTCTTTCACTGCCTTCCCTCAAAAGAAAATTGCATTTCCTACTTAAATAGAGTTGTACTAAGCTGATAAAAATATTTCAAGGATTTAAACCATTCATGAGTAATTCACAAGATTCACTTACACCTGCCAAATATTTGGATTATATATTGTCTATTTACAGCCACAGAATGTACCCAGAATGAATTTTGTTGCAGATCACCTAATGCCTGACATTACATTATTGTAACACTCAGTATTGAATTGGCCTGAAAAGAATATATTGATGTCCTAGCATAATGGTTTTCAGATCAGACACCATTTATCAACTGCTTAGCTAATATCCACTCTTAAATTCAAAGAGTGGACGGAAGTGAAGGGTGAACACCAAAGTCTGCCATGCTTATCACTTTCAATTGTATGGCTGGCCAGCCATCTGTATTTGATTTGGCTAGTTCAGTATGTCTTTTTTTTTTTTTTTTTTTTAATCTTCTAATGAATACAAATTCACTGTGCAATTCTGGATGCAGTAAATTACACTATGATGGCTGATGCTGTCAGTGAAATGCTAGGCATTGAGTCTGATAATTAAAGAATGACATTTAACAGAATAGCATATCTGGAACTGAATGCATTTTGCTGAAAAATGAACATGAAGGCCAAGCAGAGGTTCTTGTTATTTTTAAAAAGAATGTTGGCAGAAAGAATGGTTAGAGGAGATATGCTGATATCTCTGCATTAGTTGATGAGATAGTATTGCATGGCAGGTTTAATAAATAATAATAATTTTTTATATAAACTTCACGGTTCACATGTTCACTTTTGGCACTACAGTTTCAAGAAATGCAAGCAGCATTATATTTCCTTTGCATGTTTTACCATACACTACATAATTTAGGAGCTACACTTCATCATAATTTTTACTGACATTGTCACTATTAGAAGAAGCAATGTGCTTGAAGTATGCATAAGGGTCTATTGATAGAAGCACAGAAACAAATATTTGATTCCAAATTTACCAAAATGTCTGCTCCTGACTGGCATTTATAAGATCCCATTTATAGCTGTGGTCAAAACTTTAAGCTACAAGCTGTTTAGAGCACTGAAAAGCTATCATGAACTAATGTCATTTGAGTTTTGATACATAGAGTAAAATAACTACTACCTTTATAGTTTTTTGTTAATGTTTTAATTCCACTCAACTACTTGATGGACAAAGACAATTCAGTGAATGCAAAAATAAAATATATTTTTGCTCAAAATATTTAACTTTTTTGTATATAACAAATCTAATTTCTATATTATGAAACATTAATGGTTTTTAAATTTGCTCAGAATATATATTACCAAAGTCACTGAAATAGGCTGTAGAAAGAAGGAGTTCTGTCAAATGTTCTTTGTTTTCTTGTATTAGAAAGTCCTATTGGTTTGAATTTTCAGAAAAATATGTGACTGCTTAAGGAAAGCAGAGGTTAAAAACTTGGTGTAGTTATACTACACCCACGTCAGTTTATCAAGAATCATATTTCCCCAGTAATATTGAATCTGGCTTCATGTAATACAGAGTCCAGTTCTGAAGACATTTACTGTCTGGTTAAAATAACATAGATGTCAAAATCTATTAAAAAGTATATTAAAAATTTTAAATTTGTTTATATCTTTTATATAGAGATAAATAAATCTTAAAAGAGAGGGAACATTTTATAAGGGTAACATTGTTTTGCCTGCAAGTTCTGATAGCTATTTCTTGGCAAATTAATCTTTATATTTTAAAGTATTATATTTAAGTGCAATGTTGAATCAATTAAATAATATATCAAAATTAAAATGATATAATTATTTAATTTTTTAGGCATTCACAGTGCAAAACATAATAGGCAGTTTGGACTTTTTCACTTGTGAAACACAATGGAAATAACTTTTAATACAGAATTTTGCAAAAACAGAGCCTCATTCATGTGTTTAGAAAAATATACTCTTATACAGGATTTTACATAAGGATCAGATTGCAAAATTTACCCTTTGCATTCAAATTTATTTATTTTTTAAATCATAGAATCATCAAGATTCAAAAACAACCTCTAAGATTGAGTCCAACCATTAACCTAACACTGACTGGTCTACTAAACAAACTACATGATCCTATGTGACATTAAATGAGAGAACTTTTTTGATATGCAATACTTACATAAACCTTAAACTTTTTAGGTCAAATTGTATCATGGCAGTAAAACATTATGTTAGGGGCTGATGATTTCCATTTACCTGTCATAAAAAGTAAGATATCAGAATTAAACAGAAACAAACAGCTCTCATTAATATAATGATTCTATTGAAGTTTGCTGTAAATAGGAGAAAATCTTTCATTATCAATTAAAGCTAGTACAAGGATATGTTGAAAGCCTCTTCAAAAAAATATTATCTGAAATTCAATGTGATTTAATATGTTCATCCTGTGAATGAGAAACCTGGAGTGATAGAGACCTGAATCTTTGGGTAAGACTTGTGTCATGCTCCACATCTGGGAAAACCATGCACACTGGATGCAGAATGGCATCACTGACACTGTGCTAGTAGATGATGTTCAAATTCATGCATGTGTCAAAGTAATGCAGTGTATAAGGCAGTGAGAAGTATGGAGTGAAGCCAGTGTGTAAAAGTCTATTATCTCCAGGCATATGATACCTTCATAGTTTAGCCATTTCCAACAGGCATGATTTATTTCTGTGCATACTCTCTGAGGTGAATTACCATGTGCAGAATGTGTGAAACTAGTATATTTTCCCTTACTCTAGCACAGAATCATGAAATCATAGAATTGTAGAATCATAGAATGGTTTGGGCTGGATGGGACCTTAAAGTTCACCTAGGTCCAACCTTCCTGCAATAGGCAGGGAGATCTCTAGATGCAACTCTTTCTAGATGTTTTCTTAATATTTGCACATTTTGCTTACTAAATTCTATAGACAGGATTTCTTAGAATATAAGTGGAAGAAAACAAAAAACAACAACAACAAAAAAACCAGGATTAATAGCTTCACAACGTGTTATAAAAGGTTTCATTTATTTTAGAACACAGGTGAAAAAAGAGATTACGTCATAAACATCCAAAGCTTTTTCATATGGGAAATGAAAATACAGTGCCCTCCTGTGCCTTTGGAGTTTCAAACAGACTAGCAGACAAGAAACTGTCTAAATTGGAAAGTGGTGAAGAGTATACCCCATTTCCCCAGATGGATAAAGTGATAGCATTTCCTGTAGGGAAAAACTTGTGATGGACAGAAAAAGAATAGGAAGAATCTGTCTCTCACAGTAATTGTATAGAGTGCTCATCTGGGAAACAGGCTAATCATCTGTATTTCAAAATGCTCTAGGAGCAATACACATTATTAAATATTTTTTCTAAGCAAATCTATTTCAAGTTGGAGACAATGTCTATGATTACTTTTGAGTGTTGGGGGCTGTTTTCAAATGTCTTATAAATAATAGAGTTCCTTTTGTGATGGAAATAAGCACTCTTCATTCCTCCTAGGTACTATTTCTCCTCTGAGATGAAAATTTATAAAACATAGGAATCAATAAAATGGAGCGCTCAAGAAGGTCTCGTGTTATTTTAGTTTAACACCTGAATGGTAAGGATGCTTGGCTGGACTTAGATAAAAATCTTACGAACTTTTAAAGTGGACTTTTGGACACCTTGGTATGTGTCCCTCTGACTGAAGTGTCCTGACAATGCCACTTTTTTGTCTACCACGTGGTAATGAAGTAATTGATTATTTTGCTTCCTTCTGGGTTTTTGGTCAGCAGCAGTGTTTCTAAGTTAAAAAATCTATCCAATTTTCATTGCAATATGATTATCCTATTGTTTTTATATATTTAATAATCCATTCAGGGAAATGATAAATTAAATTTGCTTGTAAATAAATTGAATTATCAAAGCATTATTTTTATTCTGTTTTTCAGGCTTTATTTTTGGCTGAGGCTTTGGTTTAGAGGAGTGTAATACAGATGTTTGTCTACTGAACAGAAAAGTAGGACATTCAAATACGTATAAGTAAAGAATATAAAATCATTATCATAATGAAATCATGGAAAAAAATTCTCTCCTACATCAATGCATAAATGCATTTCAAATAAAAATGCATTGCAAATATCCAGAGAATTTAAAGGCAATAATCCTGTATCATGTAGGTTTTATGTGTTCCATATTTTGAAGACAGGTAGCATTTCCTGCTCATAAATAACTTTTTAGTGAAATTAACTTTGAATGTGAGCCAGGTATCATCTCAACTGGAATTATCATTAATAAGAGAGCAGCAATCTGAGTTCTATATAAAAACTAGAGGTACTTTGTCAATGTGATACCCTATGAAATGAACTACCAATTGCTTCTGATTGGTTTGTGAACTGAGGAAGACCCAGCTGAGATTGAACTGCTGTATTTGAGACCTGTAAGAAAACTGTTACTGAAAGATGGTTATCTAGGCTGTGCAAATGGAAATACAGGATTTCAGTTCAGAGAGAGATGCCTCCTTTCTGTTAAGGAGCAATCCTTACAGAAGAAAAAAAAAAATGAAGGATGCATCTTTTGAGTAATTGCAACCAATAAACACCTGATCCCTCAAGAACCCTTAAATGAGAATAAAGATGAGTTCACTGTGTGCCTATTTATTGCAACCCTGTTGCTTTTTAAAAAAATCAGTTTGTTCCTGAAGTTGAGTTTAAAGCTATATGGAATGAAAAAAAAAAAATAAAAGGAAAAAGAGAAAATGAATACTTATTTACCTGTGAAATGAGGGAAGAAAAAGAACACTTCTGTGTTATTCTAACTTTAAGAGAGTCTCTTGTGAGATTATGGTGAAGGAATTGTTCTGAGACAGAAGAGTGTAGGATCCAATCAAAAGAAGATCAGGGGGAAATTGAAGTATTATGGGAACATGAATGAACATGAATGCTTATATAAAAGACATATTTTCTCCATTTAAATGGAGAAACAGTTTTAAAAATTCCATTAATAACTATAAAGTTAAAACTAGCTGGCAAATGTTTTGGAACATCAGATGAGTATCAAAAGAAATTTGCTAAAATAACTTCTCAGTTATACCAAGACAAAAAGTCAGACAATTTTTGATGTGAAGTTTCCATTGTGTTCTACTTTTGAGCAGCAAACCATATTTTGAGGGAAACAAGAGTTTCAGGATCTGGTGATCTTTAGTTCAGATTTTGAAACAACAAATATATTTGGTGAAATTTATTTGTTATTCAGTGCTGATTTTTAAAGATTGACCAGTCTATTTTTTATGACAGCTGTACATTAATGTGCATAGACATTTTAATCAAACATATCTATTTGCTTGTCTATCTGTCTCTCTCTCCCTCTCCATCCACAACCTCATTACTAAGTCCACCTACTCATATCACCAGGCTAATATTTTGTACTTTAAACTTCTAATTCTACTGAAATTCTGAGTGCAATGTAACAATTAGTTTAGTGTACACTTTACCATCCCCTCTTTCCATTCATATGTCATTCTGTTGCATCTATTACATTCATCAGAACGTTAGAAGAAATAGTATTACTACAAAAAATAATTACCCTCTGGACTTAAATTGTGCAGGCATGCTTGAGAAGCCTTATAAAGACATTTTTTAATTTTTTTTTCTTTTTTTTAGATTTAGGCTTTTCTGCAAATTAAGTGCACAGATATTATTAAAATAAATATAGATATGAAAAAAAAATTGGATTACACTGTACAAAACACATGTAACTTCAAACATTCCTAACCCTTGGTATAACAGCTATATTTTCTGGTTAATAAATATGTTTTGTTTTCTTATAAATGTGTAAATTAGCACTTCACTGTAGCTGATCCATCTAAAGAAAGCTCCCATTGAGCCATGAATACTTGAGGAATAATATATTGAGTCACATACCTCATTTATATGCTTAAAAATAAGTCATAACCAGAGGTTGAATCCTTCCCTGCAAAATTTCTGAGTAAAGTCTCCAAAATATTTCACAATGTTAGGAGAATTCTAATGAAGTATGAAGGTGTTTAACTTTTCATAAATCACAGTTCAGTTCTGTCATATAACTTTCCCTAAAGCTCTGAATGCAGTATTGCATGTTCTATGAACAGATTAAACTAGCATTTTTGTCCTATGGGCAAAATTAGAAGCAGTTTTTCTAATTTGTGGCATACAAATCCATTCAGTATTTCTGACAGTTGTAAGAGAAATAAAGGTCAAGCTGTACCCTGTGGTATCTGTATTCATTCAAATTTGCCACTTGAAAAGTACATTTAATCAAACTTTTCAAAGTTATGGCTTTATAGGTGGCTATTTATTTCTGGCCTTTGATTTACCATTTGTTTTACTTTTTTACCCACTTTGTCATGTGCATAATTGTCTATCTAATTCAAAAATTATGAACATTTTTTCAAGAAGTTCAGGTCTTAACTAGAGTTGAGGTCTTGTTGGTTTTTCTTCTATATTTTTTCCAATACTTGAGTAAAACATCAAGGTTTATCTCTACTTTACCTGGAAATTCTTCCTGGAGGATTAGCTGCCGTGCAACAAACACACATATGAAAAAAACTCAGTATTGTCTTCTGACCTCAGAGTGTTTAGTTATCTGAGAAAAACATGCATGAATAGTGAATTTAAAGCTGACTTTTGAACACTGAAGCCACTTTTTAGCTGAGATATAATCTGCTAATAATAGTTCATACACTGCAGTAAAATACAAGTAGGTGGAAAAGTATAGCCACAAACAGAAACAAGGAGAGTTTACTTGAAATATAATGACTGTTAAGAACCATGAATGAAGGGTGTTGCTCACAGACCAAATTAGAGTGCAGAATATTATTTATAAAAGAAAAAAACTTATAAAAGGATTTAAGAAATAGAAGCTGAAAGTTAAATAAATTCTCATGGCCAGCTGATCTTATCTTAAACTATCAAACATTTCCAGAATGGTTCAGAAAGTTCTGAAGTTTTACAAAATACAATAAAAATAAATAATATATTGTTTGACAAGACATTGCAGTAAAATATATTATCAAATTGGGACATTTGTTTTGTCTATAATAAAAAATACTTTTAATAATTATTTGGATGGAGGAAATTTATCCATTTGGGTGGATAAATAAAACAGGATGTGGGAATGTAGACTACACATTGTAAACTACATGTGAATCTTGAAGTCGGAGTGAAAAACTTGGAACTGTTTAGCTCTTTCCCAATTAGACAAAAAAAAAAGAAATTCTGGCCCTCTGCAGAATATGCTTTGTAAACATTTACCTTTATTTATGTTATTATGTTGGGGATACTCTCTCTTATTTATGATGTACCCAGATTACGTTCCATGTAAATTTATCTTTTTCTGGTATGCTCTGTAATATACTCTGGGAATGCTTATTTCCTACATTTTTTAGGGATCTTTTTAGGCTTTACATGGTGTCAAGATGACCATCCTGAGACAATTTCTCTACATACAAGGAAAAAGAAATCAAATACTTTAATAACTGAAGAAAAAGTTCTGCCTTCAAAGCTATAGGCTTGGGATCTCCATGTGCATGAGAATGAGGATAGTCTTGGACAAATTTTGTTGAGACTTTAGCCTTATGATAGTGAGGATAAGCAAACAAACTTAAGCAAAGTTCATTTATTCATAAGTCTGAGTAAGCAACTATTCAAGTCCTACTGGTAAAGTCTGTCAAAATTTCTGAATCTGCCAGTATCTTAGAGGGCCAATACTTCTGCCTGCAGGTCATCAGCATGGAGTTATGATGTTGGATCCAGCAACCCCAACAAGGAACTGCAGCTACTGCTGTGATAAACCTGTACTTCATCACATTCAACAGAGCAAAAAAGCACTGAGTGGGGAACACCATCCTAACAGTATAACACGACTGCATAAAGTCACAGTTACCCAGAGCAGTGTCAAATAAACCTCAACTTCACTTACACTACCTGAACAGCCTTGGATGTTTTCAGGACAAACAAAAATATCTGTCATGAAGCAGTCTTATCACTACACCAAAAACTAGAAAAGAAAAAGTACAAGAGAGCTAGACAGTGATTCAATGGGTAGAATGGTAGTATTGAAATCAGTCTTGCAGCACTTAGAAATGATAGACCATTCAGACTGTATTTTGGAGATGTTGCTAACACAAAGAGCACAAAAACTTTACCAGGAGAGACAGCACCTATGCTATCATTTGTTATACTGCCACGATGAAGAAAATGCTAAAGGAAGATGAGAAAATTGCTATGAGCTACTGTGTAAATGGCTGCAAGGATCATGATTTGTTTAGTTTTTATTGTTTAGCTTTAGTATATATTCAAGGTTGCATTTGTCATTGAAAACAGTTTGAAAGCAGTACTTGCAATTGGAAGAATTTTGTTCAGCCATAATTTTCTAGGTAGTCCTTTGAATTCTTTTTTATATATACAAGGTGAAGTCTTTCTTGTTTAGAAAATGGGGGTGTTAATAACATGAAAAAAGTCCTTCCTTGTTTTATAATAACTCTATACTTCAAGCCTTGCTGTGCTTGAATATTATGACTGCTTTCTGCCTATACCTATGTATGTAACTGTGGTGATGGAATATAATTTTAAGTTATTGAATTCAGGCTTTTCTTACATTCAGATGTAAGAGAAGTAGTAAAAGTAGTCTCTTTCTTTCATCTCCAAATATCCATTCTATTTGAACCTTCTTTTTAATGTTTTTTTAATGTATTTTTAATGTTTATTGGTTTGCTGCGATTGCAGCAAAATGGGTGCATTTAGTGTTGTGCCCTGTAACCCCGAGGTGCTGCCCCCTACATCATTCCATTCCCCCAGTTTGTCCATCCAGCTCTCAGATGCCCCCAGTGATGGAGTTTATACAAATGGCTTGGTAACTTGTTCCAATGCTTACTGATTTTCATAGAGAATTTTTGCTCCTGTGCTCAGTCTGAACTTCCCCTGACACCAGATTAGGGTTTTGGACACTGATCCACCTATCACATATGTGGATAAATGGCCTGGCTCTAACATCTTGATGATCTCTCTGAAAGTATTGGAAGATTTCAGTTAGCTCCTGACCATTTCAGGTGGCTGAATTCCAGTTTATGAATATTTTTATTTTATTTGTATTGCAAAACTGGACATAGTGTTCCAGACAAGGTCAAGCATGTTCAAGCATGATTTATCTCAATGAATTTATGCTGGCTATTTCCAATCACCTTTCATCTGTCAGTAAAAAACTGAAGGGGAGAAAGATGAGATAAGCACAAAATTACTTTTTTTTTTTTAATAGAAAGAAGCATAAAAAGAGCCGTTTTTAAGCTCAGCGTCCATATCCAGTGGAAATGGGCAGTTTTAAGAAATCAGGTTTGGCAATTTTTATTTACAGAAAGAATAAAACAAACTTAGGATGGAGATTCTGAGAAGTATTTCCATACCAATAATATCAGGAAACAAGTATTCACACCCCCTGGATAATCAAGTAGTTATTGCAGCTAGAAGGTGAATCTGACTCAGTGACACAGCAGCAACATCCCATTCCTCTGTTCATCTGAAAGAGAAATCTGGTTCACTGATACTAAAATTTTTCTGCTATATCTCAGTTGTTCTAGACTCTATTTTTATATTTATAAATACTTTGAGGGATGATGTTATAATGTTCACAGGCAGACAAAGGTATTATATTCTACAAAGCCTTCTTTGTAAATATTCCTCTTTAAGAAACTTATGTGCAATAATTATCTTATAAAAAGGTAGATTCTTTTCTTACAGAGGAATTTCATTTGTCAGAAACTATAATAATCATTATTTACTTAATTTTTTATCAAATTCCATACCTCAGTCATGCAGCAAGTACATATCATTATAGACCTACATTTATTTTCATGCTTGTCTTAGTAATGCTTTTTCCCTGAGATTAGAATGAAATATTGAAGTGAAAAAGAAAAGTTTTGGTGAACAAGTGATTTAATATAATTTTAAAACATTTTTAAATTTAGGTTGCATAGAAAAACCAAAATAAGCTGGAAATTGCTTAAAATGGTTAAAAATAAAAACAAGATTAAATATTTATAGTGAATAAAATTTCTAAAGGGCTTGAATTGTTTTATATTTTTAAAAGTTATCTGGAAAGTAACCACGTTTTAAAGGTTTAAAAGTTTTTTATTTTATTTAAAAATCTCCTTTTAGAAGGAGAAAAATTAAACATCAACTTGCACAAATCTTACATAAATTTGTATGTTTTTATCTACAAATTATTTTCTATAGTCTTTATCCTGAACTGCATGAGGAAGATGCAAACTCTTCCTGATAAAATGATATTAATTATGAGCAAATATTATTTTGAGAGAAAAATCTGAGATGAAGTGGGATGTGTGAGATTTTGTGTGGTAGCCTGAAGAACTGTATAAGGTAGCTATTCAGAGAAAAGTATTAAACAAAAATATGTATTGAAATGTATTGAAATATATGTTACAGGGTAATGACTTGCATGTCAGCAGGATCAGATGCCTGATCTAATGAAAATGACATGCAGAATTTTGATAAAGTTAAGTGAAAAATGGACTTAAAACATATCAGATGATACTAAAATAAAAATACTAAGGATATTTTCCAGAAATACTTTCCATAAAACTACATGGGATGACGAGCCAATTTTTTAAACACTAATAGAGTATCTTTGCAATAAAAGGTTTATCTATCTGAAAAGTAGAATAAAATAAACTTTCATAGCATCTTCATGCCAAGATAAGACAGGAAGTAACCTTAATATCCCCTCCTTTGATAATAACTTGTGTATTTTTTAAGCTGTAATTACTCTTTTCCTTTTCTAAATTAATGTACATCATGTTTAAAAGGAGGAATAAGAAGGGATGAGGAAAAGGAAGAAAACTTCACCACAGTAACTCAAAGTCTTTCTGGGATGAAGTTAGATTAGCTGTTGGCCTCACTCACGTTTTCTTTGGCCCATATTCCTCCTGAGGTGTTTTATCTCTGATATTTATGTAGCATTGTGGTCTGGATTTATCTACCTTCTTTGAGAAAAAAACTAGGAATTTTGTTGTTTTGAACTCCTTTTACATACAATATAGAGGGGCAGATTTATTTGTTTGAATTCAGCCTTTTCTTAACAGACTAAAGGTTGTTTGTAAATGTTCTGTGCCATTTTTAAGCCTACTTAGCCTACTGCCTTATTTACAGGCTAGCAATTCTTAATTTTCCCTTTTTATAGAGGTAAACTCTTCAATTTTTCAATAAAAATCTTTCTTGTGTAATAGAAGATCATGATTTATTTGATTGAGATCTTATTTGTCCTAAGACATAACCCAAGGAAAAAAGTGAGTGTTACAAAGCTTCAAAGAATCAGGAAATGAAAACCTGAAAAAGAACTAGGTTGGAAATTTCTCTTTTTACACAGAGGGGAAAATTTTTCCCCAGACAAGTTTTAGAAAAGGTGATAAATTCAGAGTATTTTCCCTTTATGTAGATTTACAGCTATATTTTCAGCTTTTTTTCAAATGAGAATAGAAATTGCTGAGATATTAATCACGCTTCAAATATTTATTGTATAACAGCCAATTCAACTTCAACCATAGCATTGCTACTATTATCCCTAAGGTAACTAAATTATACTTATTTTGTATTACATGATGTAATGCATCAGTCTAAGATCATAATGGCATAATAAATAAAATCTGAGAGAAAAAGGAGACCTGAAATAATTAATTGAAATTATTAATTGCAATAGATGAAGAGAGACTGAAGGAATCAGCTAAAATAGTATTTTCATGAGATGGAGAGACTTAAAGCAAAATTTTGGGCTTCAATCCAAAAATACCTTCCATGTACTGCTATCACATTAGAGGCAATCATAAATTTCTTGCACTCTCAAGATCTATCAGTGTGAAAGGAATGTCCTGCAAATGATGCATTATTCAACTTCTCATCACCCAGTGATGGATGCACAGCTCATCCCCAAATAACCATTGGCTCCTCCCATCTAACTCTGTCCCATTTATATACTGAGCATGGTGTTAGGGGGTTTGGAATATCCCTTTGGCTACTTTGGGTCATCTGCTCCTGCTCTGCTTCCTCCCAGCTCTTGTGCACCTGCTCACTGGCAGAGCGTGACACACTAGGTTTAGAATTAAAACATCAGTGTTTTATCAGCATTATTCTCATACTAAATCCAAAACAGCACTGTACCAGCTACTTAGAAGACAACTAACTTTATCCCAGATGAAACCAGGACAGTCAGTTAAAAAAGGAATTTGAAATTGTGAGTAGAGTAATCTGTAGGTGGAAAGAGAAAAGAAATAATTAGATTGCAGTAAGATTAATACTACCAGTCAGGTAATCAAGTAGTTGAAGTACTCATTACAGCACCAGAAAACTAGGCCAAAAATAGCAGTAAAGACAGCAAATATTCCTTTATAATTTTTTCAAGAAGGCATGAACATTAGCTTATCTTCCAAGAAGCATTTTATGCTACTAAATAGATTTTGTCTTCACTCCCTTTTCACTGGAACTATTTACTAAAGTGGGCTCCTTTCTCCATAGCTGCTACTATGATTAGTAGCAGGATAAGGTAAACAATTGTTTAACATTTGTGAACCAACAGCTCTAAACACAGTCCTTGTGTTTATATTTATTAACATTCAAGCACCAATTAAAAGATCTGATATTTTCCAGTTCCTTCAGGCCAAAATCCCACCAACGCCTCTCAGCGTGAATCCAATGTGACCAATTAATTTTGCAAATGAAAAGCATCTGTGCAGGGTGCATGTCTCAGATTTGAATTCATTTCACACTAGATATATAGCTGTATGCCTGGAAACATTTCTGTTTAAAAATGCCAGACAGAAGTATGAGAGGGAGGAAGTTAAAGAAAAGAACAAATTTCTGAGGGGAAAAAAAACAACCCAAAACCAACTGTAAACATGAACTTAATTTAGCACTTCATGTCTAACTTTTTTTTTTTTTTTTTTTGACTGTTTTCTAAATAGTTAAGAATCAGTGCAACTGCACATATAGCAACTATTACATTTTCTGTGAGCAAGGAGACAAATCTTTAAATGAACTGAAGTAACAGAATGGGCTTGGATAGAAATTAACTTTCTAAAATCCCAGATTGTGACTTGGGGGAAGGAGGGGGCAAGAAAAGAAACAAAACAAAACTGAAAATAATCCCCAAACCCAACCAAGCACACAGAAACCCCAAACCCAAAACCAAACAACATAACCCAAAAATCCACAAATAAACAAACATATTCAGCTGTCAGTAACTAGTAGGTAAAAAAGAAATGGGAATGAAGGTTTTCCATTTCACTAGGTCAGTGTAGACATGAAGAAGTAGTAAGTAAGATTTAACCTTTGAAAGGTAACTGTGTTTTGGGGAAGGGACTGATCAGGATTTTGGACTTACCTTCAAAAGAAGCCTTCTGGTTATTAATGCTATGAGGAAAAAGTGGCTCTGTATAACTAAAATAAAGTGATGAAGTAAATAGAGACAAGTTTAGACTTTTGCACTCCTCCACACTGTTAAATCATATAAGTCTCACTAAGACCTTGTAAGACTGAGCCTAAGGAATTCCTGTTGATTGACATTCAGCCTGTATTTTTCTGTTAGGCATTTACAGAAAGCATCTTACACAATCACTACATCCATTGCAGTGTCTAGTAATACTCTATTGTAGTGTCTCTCCTCTTTGTACAAGAAAAATAAATGCTTCCTATCAAGGACTCATCTAGTCCAACATGTTTGACCAAATAGAGAAATTCTCTACTTTGGAGTGAGTCTATGTGATAAA
Source organism: Erithacus rubecula (assembly GCF_903797595.1). Classification (NCBI taxonomy): domain Eukaryota; kingdom Metazoa; phylum Chordata; class Aves; order Passeriformes; family Muscicapidae; genus Erithacus; species Erithacus rubecula. The sequence goes on along the minus strand of NC_136685.1, from coordinate 26,581,085 downwards.
CTACAAAAATTGGTGTTTTTTATACGAACAGAAAACATTTTTTTTTTTTTTTTTGAGAAGATGTACAGGACTTCTGTAGTTTTTCTCATATTTCACATTTTTCATATCTCACATTTTCTCTTTTAGTATACTTCCTGTAGTTGCTGCTGTAAATATTGTTCAAGGAAGATTGGACCTTTTTTCTTGTCCTTTTTCTTTTTCATTTCAGGCATCTACCATCAATTTCACTTCATTGCAATATGTCCCATAGGTTGATTACGCATTGTATAAATGTTTCTATTTATCATTTTTTAAATTTGCTGCATAGCTATGCATGTTGTTAGTCAAGTAGTGAATATTTAGGTGTTTGTGACCTTTCTTCTTAAATGAATTTCTCAAGCAATCTAATCATCTTACCTGCTCTTCTCTTCATTTAGTGCTCCTTTTCCCTTTCCAATCAAGTACCAAGATGTTGAGAAATATATAAAGTATTCCAGACACAATCTTAACAGACCTGATAGACAGTGACTAATACTTTCATGATTGATTACTTAATGTTTTGGCATATGGTACCAAAATCTCCATTGACCTTGGATTATTTTTTCCCCTGAAATATCACATTCAGAGCTGGAAGAGAAATGTCAATACTGCCAGAAATTTTTCAAAAATTAAATGTTCTCTCTTTTTTTTTTTTTTTTTTTTTTTTTAAGAAATGAGGTAAATCATTAAAAAAAAAAAAAAAAGAAAAAAAAGGAACCAATAATCCCCTATATTAAATTCAGTTAGAATATTTAATTTTGACATTTTCCAAATGTTGCAATTTTATCCTTCTAAATGATGTCATCTATAATTAACTAACATTTTTTGAATAAACAGTTAATAATTTAATAATATTGAAGGTCAAATAGGATATTTTAAAGAATTCTGAATGATTTAGTATGCAATGAGATGAAGAAAATCACTTTTTCCATGGATACTCATAGCATAAACAATTTGTCACATTTAAAAATATAAACTCAGAAAAAATGTTTTTAATCATAGTAACTATTTGATTTCAATTATTGCTATTTTAACTTTATCATTCATGTGTTATCTTCCTAAATAATACTTTTTTTTTTTTTTTCAAATTAAACTATTTTTCAAGGTTTTTTTCTTGAAATACTTCTGTATTTTCTGGTTGCATTTGTATTCTTCCTCACGAATGCTCACTGCACTTTCAATTGCAAGTTTCATTAATATGCTCTTTACTCTCACTTTCAGGTTGTTAATGAAGATGTCTAATAGGACAAGAGATGATTCTGACCCCTGGGGCAATATATGACACTTCATTTAATCTTGAAATGTTGTTCCTGATTATTATCTGCATTACCTCAGTCAATCTTCATCCATGGGACTTCATGCCTATTTAGATCTGAACTAAATGTCTAAAATTTCTTTGAAGGTTATATCAAATATTACAATAGAAAAAGAAAAAGAAAAAGAAAAAGAAAAAGAAAAAGAAAAAGAAAAAGAAAAAGAAAAAGAAAAAGAAAAAGAAAAAGAAAAAGAAAAAGAAAAAGAAAAAGAAAAAGAAAAAGAAAAAGAAAAAGAAAAAGAAAAAGAAAAAGAAAATATTTCCACAGTCCAAATCCTATATGTCTAGTTTGTTCTCTCTAATTCTTTCTACAGTACTGTAAAAGATAAAGTGGGTTTATCACAGAATAAAGGGAGCTTCTCCCATATATGCTGCTTGTTGTTCATGATTGCACTGATCTTAATGCACTTCATATGTAAGCAATGGAATTCCATGAATTTTGCAGGACCCAGGGAACTAATAGAAAGACACTTTCTTGAAAAGTTGTTGCCTAAATTTGATTTGGTCAGAAAAAAAACAACAGTCCTGCAGTGAAAAATCTCCTTCCTCAACAGCCACCCTCAGCCACCCTAAATATCTTTGCCAGACATTGTGTGCAGCGCCTCTTCTGGAATTGCTACAGACCCAGAATATCTGGTCTGAATGTTCTGCATGTGTTTTTGTTAGACCTTGACTAGAGAAAAAGGCACAGAGTTAAGCAGATAGCAGGTGAGCCCAGCTCCTCTGAAAGGCACAGCCTGGCAGCTGCTCTTAGCACTATCCAACATACTGATCAGGATAAGACCCCCTGAAAAAAAAGAGTTGCTGGCTTTTTTACAGCATTTTATCTTAAAGTTAAAGAATCTAATCAGGAGGTTGCAAATGTCGTGTGTTATAAAAGAACTAATGGACATGTTTAGGAGCTAGGAAATCTGAATTAATTGGTGTCTTTGCCTAGACTTCTAAAGGTAACTTTCTCATGGAATATGCGGCAATGCATGCTTTAGCAGAAGGATGACTTAGTCATAAGAAATTACTTAAGTCCAGAGCACTCTTGTGTCATTTGAGGACACTGACCACTAGCTGTGTTCTTTTGTTCTCCTTCCTTCATAATGGATAAGGTTTTACACTAGTCTAAGGATTCATAAGGAATCTTTATAAGAAGTGGCAGTTCACTATCTGCCAGGTGAAAGCTTAATTGACTCAGTCTTGAGGAATGTTTGGAATTACCTTCAAAAAGGGACCAATGATTATGAATCTCAAGCAAATGAAAGTATACAAAACAAATGAGCTTGAATTGCAAAATTTACCACAGATTTAACCTTAAGGTTTTATGTTTTGTTTTGTTTTATTTGCAGAACTGGTGAAACACCTGACTTTAGACACTTCTTCAGAACCTATTTGTGAGATTCTCATCTGTGCAAGTCAGCCATGGATAATTTGGTTCCACTTTGAATCTGTAAGCAAACTTATTTACACCAACAAAGCATCTCAAGGGCCCATACCTTTTTTTTTTTTTCCTTTTTTGATTGATGGTTCTGAACCTTTGATAGTGATTCAGAAGATTGTGAGTCAGAAAGCAAGACTGACTCACATTAAAAACAGTTCAGTGCTTTTCAGCAAGAAGGGAACAAAGTATTTTCTACTTATAAATCTGTTTCAAAATTTCCTTTAATTTCATTTTTTTCCCAGCTTCTACTGGCTCGGTTTGTAGGAGGTGTTTTTGTGTTTTGTTTAAGTTTTGTGGCTTTGGGTTTTGGTTTTTTTTTTCTTTTTCTTTTTTTTATTTTTTTTTTTTTGTTTGTTTTTGGGGTTTTTTTGGGGAGGGGGTTGTTGGTTTGTTTGTTTTGTATTTGTTGGTTTTGGTTTGGGTTTTTTTGGAGTGTTTTTTGGTTTGTTGGTTGGTTGTTGGTTCTTTTTGTTTTTTGGGGGTTTTTTTGGGTTTTTTTTTGGTTCTGTTTTGCTGTAGATTTAATGTATTTGGTTTACAGCATGGTTTTGGTAGCAGAGGCAGGGCTTGTGAAGAAACACCAAGAGCTGCCCCAGTGCTGGACACAGACAGTTCTAACCATCTCCAAGGACCAGAAACTGGTTGATCTTAAACCATCAGTGATCCTGGGGGCATCTCATTCGTAAGAAGGGAAAAAATTGCTGAAGTTGTGAGACAGAGTGAGAATATGTGAGAATAAAAACTATGCTGACTCCAAGGTCAGTGAAAGAGGGGAAAAAGTTGTTCCAAGTGACAGATGAGAGATTTCTCCGCAGCAGTAATTAATACCTACTTGCATGTTAGAACAACAAAAATTTCTACAGATTAGTAGTTTCCATCTTATAATTTTTGCATGCCACCTCTATCAGCTTTATCAGCTTTTTGAAAAAAAAATTGCACAAGAAGTAGGAAAATGTGTTGATTTCCTTGGTGTAGTCAGCCTTTTAAAACATGGAAAATGTTTTATAATAACATTTGAAAGAATATTGAGCAAAAAAGGATCTTTTCTAGAAAAAGAATTATGTGCTTGAGATTTACAGATTGAAAGAGAAAGAAATAAATCAAGAAAAAACTGCCAAATTCTGAACAAATATCAAGGGTCATTTCTTCATGCAGAGAATTCTAACTATGTTAGTGTTACATAATGGCTTTCAACTCAATTGGGTTGGAAAAAATAGAGAGAAAAGGCAGTGAATAATCATTAGAGTGCTCCCTGTGGAGGAATAGAATTTGAAGAGGGAAAGGACCAATACTTCTGCACCTTCTTGGTGTGAAGCTTTAAAGTAATGTCTAATTTACTACATTTGTCTGCATTCTTGCCCAATAGCTCTTTGGTCAAAGTCCCTACCTTCAGCGAGAAAACTAATAATAAAATTTAGCAATATGAAGAACTTAATATAAATGAAAATCAGAAATGTTTAAAGTTGTGGCAAGTATTTAGTGCATGTGTGGGACCTAAAAGCAAAGTTTAGCAAGAAGGATTGGGCACATTGGCTGTAGTCTAACAGTGACAAACTGCACACTATAGGAGCTGGAACCCTGAGGGAGCTTGGTGTACTGCTCTAATGGAGACATGAAACAAAGGACTGAGGCACAAAAGTGCTTGCAGTGGTGCTCTGTTGAAATCAATGCAGATATGAAACAAAGATGGAGCAACACAGTGTTGTGGTTGTGCTCCATCAAGAACCATACAGCCAATAGGAACCAGATGAAAGGAATGATCAGATGATAATAGAAAGCCAAACTTTGCTTCATTAACTTGAAATACATATTACTTTTTATGCCCCTGCATATGCTAATGACTAAAGTCACTTCAACTCCATCAACATGAAATAACATCAATTGTAATTTCATAATTTTCCCTTTCTTAAAGAAAATAACATAAATGTACCTTAAGTGGGCCAAGGAAGACTTTATTGTAACTTCTGGGATTGGTCAGTGGGCTAAACTTGTCTTTTCTTCCATGTGGATGCCTACTGGGTAAGAACCATACTTTATGTGTGCTAAATGATGACCTCGAGCTAGCTTTAATTGGTGATCAGAGTTTGTCTCTATAGTGCTTCAGATTCATCTCTGAAGTCAGTTACTATTAATGACAATCTCTGAACTTTGTCACTAATCTTTTCTGTTATCTGTGTGCGTGTTAAAAAAGCGTGTTGTTCCATGAACTGCTAGTGTGAGTCCTTCAATGACACCAGCAGCAGACAGCAGTGGAAAATAACTCAAGAATGTTCATGTTGTCACTGTGCTACCCTGAAAAGGTTAGTCAGACCACCCTCTGATACAGTGGACTGTTCAGTGTGATGCGTAAAGATTTTTGCTTTGTGTGTATTTTTCATGTATTCATAGCTCTTTATAGTAATTATACAGATAATTATATTTTTCCTACCCTATCTGTTAGACTTTAGAGTAATAAGCTAACCTTGTAATATATTACTGAAATACTGTTTAGCATTATTTCCAAGCAGGGGGAAGAAGAACATAATGAGAAGTAGGGCAAAGAAGCCCTTGGATAGCTCCAAGGAGCTGACCCAGGGGTGGGTTACTGGGGCAACTGATCTCCTATTTGATGTACTTGTTAGATATCCTATTTCATTAACCTTATAAAATTGCAGAAATCTGATGATCATGTGCCTATCACCACTGGTACACCAGGAAGCTTCCAAATAAAGGTCTGCTTTTTATTTTACTATTTTAACACTGTTGCAAGGTTTTTTGCCTTTTTGATTTTAGGCAACAAGTGGGGTCCCTATAAAAGTGCATGACAGCCAAATTGTGGACAAATGAAGACAAGGATTTTAGTGGGTGTTTTAAATTATAATAGCAGAGATTCATGCATAGACAAACAGTATTATGAAATCAAAAGAGCCACAGTCAATGCAAAATCTGGTGTGAATGTACCAATAAACAGGTAAAAGTACTTAATATCATCTCTCCAGATGAGAACGGGCTATATCATCATTACACAATGAGAGGGTTATGTTGTTTTAATTGTAATGTAACGATAATTTTTTATTTATTAAGTCATCAGCATTGAAAATCTAAGTTACAAACCAATAGTGTGCAAGCTACCTCGAGTTCTTTAAGATTCTTTAAGTTAAGATTCAGAACCAGCAAGTCCTGGACAAGTTAAGTGCTCAGATTCAGTATATATATAGTATCAAAATTGCAACACCAAAATCTATGTTCTACTCAGAAGTGTCTATCTAAGTGTCTGTCTAAGCCTTTCTTTTCATGTTTACAAGAAATGAGTAATTAAGTTGCTACCTTAGACTTCTGAATTGTTCAAAGGAAAGGATAGGGATTTAAGGTACTAGCATATTATCTGCCTGTTCATTTCACCATCCTGTCTTCAAGACATGAGTAGTAGAGATGATGTCTATCTTGCCTTTTATTCCTGGTTCCTATCATGGGTTCCTATTTAAGTCACCTAGTGTATAAACCATTGAACCATGACTGCTGGGTGTACCCAAATTACTATTGAAACATGCAAAGTATATACCTTGAATTAGTAAGATTGATCTATTTAAAATTATTTAAGGGATATAGCAAAACAGCTCTAATGCAAATTGCTGTTAAATATTCTCACTACATTAAGAAGTTTCTGTTTTTGCTGTTATCTTAATCTCTGATGATCAACAGACTCCACTGTACGTACTATAAATTACCTATTCCAAAGGCATTTCAAGAGAGTCATCTGAAAAGAATATGGTTCTCTAAGGACTTAAAAAGCACAATTGCCTATCTCAAACACTATAAAGGACACAAAATGACTTGGCCATGAGAGAAGCACAGAATGGAGAGACAGAATAGCACTAACTCCAGTGCAGAGAAGAGATCCAGTTAGTACATACTGGGAAATGCATCCAGACCAAAATTCCCCTTGTGGCAAACTGTATAGAAGCAACTGCTTATACAGTTATCACCAGTCAAACAAAGACCACTGAAGTTCTGTGACAGATGGCACCTGTGACCACCAGCAGCCACTGAAGGAGCCTTGAAGATCCCTCCATGGACACTGGGAGCTGTGGCTAAGCCACCACAGCAGGAGCTTGAAGTAAGGCAAAGGCAGTACTGTCATCTTATCTCAGACCTTGTGTGAGGTTAATGAAGCTGAGGGAGAAGAATTTATGACTGATAATGGACAAAAAAATTGCAGAATTTAAGGGTCACAAACAAAGCTAACTCAGTAACTAGGCTGCAGTCTCTGACTAGGTAAAAGGTAATTCTGGATGGGGGAGATCACAACCACCAACTCATGTCCCACCAACCCAAAAAGAGGAAGACTAAGCATATGAACTAATTTGCCTTAGAAGTGTGGGAATCATTTGAGCAATAAAATAAGAGAACTATATTGCCAATGAGCATTGCTTACTCCTTTTGTTAAAAAGTATGAGCAGTGAAAACAACAAGAAGCCAGATTGAAGAAAGACCAAAGGGATGCTGCTAGCTCCATGACTGGTGACTATCTTCTGCTTGATATGTTGATCTCTCTTTCCCCTGCCCCTCCCCACTTCTTTCAATCTCTCTACCTCATTTTATTTTTAAATAAAATCCCTTTTATTGACTTCAGCACATGATCTCTTTTTCACCTTAATTCAGGCAGAGGTATCTCTCAATAATCATATCCAAATAGATTCAAATATTTTTTGATGCAACAGGAAGAGATGACTTACACATGCTCCACTGCAGCTGAGAATTTGATTTTCTAATGCAGATAGAGCAAGTATTCCTTTCATGCCTCTCAATGCTTTGGGGTAAATTTGTAAGACTTTGCCATGCAACATGTCATATTCATATGAAAGCACTTCAAATGATTCCTTAAAATTTTAACTCTCTCATGCTCACTACTGTTTTTCTGATCATTCACAGCTACACAGCAATGTATTCCAAAAATTATATGCTCTGAATTGTAATAGAACACTTGCAGCTAGAATTAATCCTTTACTGTTTTGCCCTCCAGTAACTGATTAGACACATCAGAACACTATTTCCAGTATCCACCAATGTTTTAATCTGTTAAATCTTATTGATCTGACAGTTGTTATGTTTTGTCTTTGAACAATCAAATATTTTATCACATGTTAATAGAATTTAAATTATCATTTAAGAGAATCATAGATTCCTTTCATCACATAAAACTAAGATAATGTTTGGCTTTTTTGGCCTTTATCATATAAAAACATAGTAGACAAAATTTCATATTTGAGAATTGATATTAGTATTAAGATATTTTATTAATATCAAATTGTATTTCAGCCAACATAGGAGTTCTAAATACAAGTAAGTTGTTGTCAGTTAATCTTCCAGTTCAAGCATAAATGGGCAATAAATCCACTAAATCTCTTAAATTAATTTTATTATTCATGTCTAAGGATCTAAACCACCAAAGCAAAACAAGCTTGACATTCTCTAAAGTCTGTGTGTTCTTCAGCTCAAGCAGGAAAAGCATTCTGTTTCATGTTGGAGACATCCTTTGAATTTCTCGTGATCTTTCAACAGCTTTTTATCAGCACCTACATATCAATTTCTGCTACAGCAAGGTGAGTTGCTTCTCTGTGTTCTTAAGTGTATGTGGTTTTGGTCTTCTACTTAACTGGGGTCAATAAAATACTGAAGCATAAGGGAATTAATTCAAAGAAAATATTTTTTAGAGGCAGTTTTAGTTATATTTGCCACAAGCTTAGAGGATAAATCTAAACACTTCAATGAGGATGGTAATATTTTTTTTTAATTTTCTTTATTTCTTTTCTTTTACACTTTCATATGATATTTTGGAGAGTTTTGTTGAGGGTTTTGTTTGTTTTTGCTTTTGTTTTTTGCCTTTTTTAAAAGGTGAATGCACCTATATTATTTATAACCTCATTAATCTATTTTCTAATGTAACTGAACTTGGAATCTCTCCCTGCTTTGAAGAATGAAATATTTATTACAATAAAGCATTTGAAAGAGTAGTTGGACTGAATTTGTGTCATTTATCTGTATCTATACAAGCCACTACACTTCTGAAGGTTCTATTTTTTTTAAGTTTTAATTTTCCAGTTTTTATGTTAGAATAAAAAATTGGAACCCAATAACAGAGACACGTGTCTTGTGAAAGTTTTGAGGATAAAAAATCAGAACAAAGGAAAACATTTCAATTTACTATATCCTTATTCACTGTTCACACTATTTTCTTTATAGTAAGACCCCATATTATATCACTTCTCTGCCTTAGTGATGATATGCTAAACATGTTTAAACATCAAGGGACTTCTATCACTCAGCCTTCAGCAGATATGGTCCAATTTTTGTCATATGGAAGATGTTTTCCCACAACTGTAAAGTAAAAAAAGAAAGAATGGAATGCATTCCTCTGGAATAAATCACATCTATTGTTCATGGTTGCCCTAAAAACTGCTGTTCATACAAGAAAGGTAATTCTTGATTGTTCCATTAATTCTGTCAATTGGCAAGTCATGGTAGACAGGCACAAAACAAACCATGATGTAAATGTAACAGTGAATTTCAAAGAGTGATTAGATTTTATAACTAGGTTCTATAACATTTAAGTCTACACTCTTAGTTGAAAATATCTGATACTTGAAAAAAGAGGCTTAGGGAACTAAAACTTGCAACCTGCTTAGTGAAAAATACAACACAAAAAATTAGATTTTTAATTCCTAGAATAGGCAACTAAAAATCTGTGATCTTACAGAGCTACAGATTTTGTTGAAATAAAATCTAAGTTGAATTTAAAGAATTGGTTTTAGATTAGTTTGAATTATTTTTTGCAGCTTCTATAGAGACCTAGCTTACACATGAGGAAACCATGCAATCAAGGAGGTGTTTCTTATGAGAAAGCATGTATTAGCCCAGACATAATCTTTACTTTTCAATCTTACCAGCAAAATACACTAAATCCTTCTAGGGAGCTACATCACTTATTCCACCCACAGAAGTTTTGCTCCCGGTTGTTATTGTGAATTACTTTCCTACTTATGAGTATTGAATATTGATAACTGTTGTATAAAATGAGAATCTGAGACATACAACCATAATACAAGGTCTTACACTAAGAGTGTTATTAAGAATGAGCATGAAGATTGGGAGCTATGCTATGATTAATCTAAGCTGACTCTGTAACTAGCAGAGACTACAAGAGACAAAAATAGGCATCTGTAGTATTTGACATACCTATTTAAAGATGAGCTAAACCTTAAAAGTACCTCCACTGACTGTGAAGGAGTTAGAGGTATCTAAATCAACTATGTTTTCCCCAATGGAGGCATCTGTATTTCATGAGTTGATCCCTAGTCCTAAGACCCCACTTTTGCAGAAATTCACACCTCACATTACATTTGAAATAAATGAGATTTATTTTTTGAAAAAAATAAATTTACAAAACTAGACATTCTTTTATTGCTGATCTCAGAAATCTCAAAACGTTTGTAAGCTTCAGTCATTCATATCTCTTTGCCTCAGCTCCCCACCTTTTAAACAGGAATAATACCCTCTCACTTCACAGAAGTTCTGTAAAAGCAAATTAATTACTATTTGTGAAGCATTAGATGCTATAATGATCATTGCCATCAAATAAAACATGAGGAGATTAATAATTCTGTCTCCCTAGTGGCACTTGAATAGTGGCCTACGGCTGCACAGTGAATAATAACAAGAAAACAAAATATTGAATAGCTACCTATTTACTGAATACTATTAATCATGTGTGCTGAATGATGCAAGGGTCTCACAGACAGAACAGCACATTAGCATCCAATTAAAAACTGTATTATAATGCTTAGGCACAACAACACAGGATTCTGCAGATTATTTCATTCTAACCTGTTCTAACTCTGGAATGCTTTGCTTTCAAATATAATGTACAAGTATTATTAAATTGAAAATGGAAGGCACTTTATAATTTATCAAAGTGTTTGATGTTGTTTCCAAAGACCTGCAAATGCAGTTATATCTATCTATCCAGAAGTATATTTGAAGTACAGTAAAAGCTAATGTTATTTACTATATTTTGTTCAATTACCTTGTAATTTTAAAAGAAAATAAGCTTTGGAACATTTTGCATGGATTAACATGCAAATTCAGGGACACAGTTCACACAGAAAAAAAAAAAAAAACCCTCTGAAATTTTTTTAAAATTTGATAAATAACATAAACAATAGGTGAAACATTGGTCTTATATGTATAATTTGAGGAAAAAATATAAAGAAAAGCAATCCAGAGTTTAATTAACTGCTGGTTAAGTAGATCTTGAGAGACAAATGTATCTACCAAAAATAATTCTGGAAAAAAAAATTCTTTTACTTTTGACCTACTACCAAATTGTTTTTCTCAAATTGTACAAGATCCCTGTGCTCTAGTACCTTGTGCACATTTTTGAGTTATATCTGAGACATGTCTTTTCTCCAAGCCAGCAGTTCTTTTATCTGAATAATAATTTCAGCATTCTTGGTACTTACTATTATCAGAAATTATTCAATTTTCAAAATTACTCCCTTGTATTTTGTCTTTTGTATTTGCTTTGTCTTGCATAAATACAAAAAGTGCAATAATAAAATAAGATTTTATTTCCTTTCACATTTCAATAAGCCACCTTGCCTCTGAGTAGATTGATCCATGCTGTGTTGTCTTTTCATAAAGAAAAGCTATTTTCTCACTCAGAAACAAGTTTCCATATTTTTTTCTGTCTTCCATGTAACTGTTGTCAAGGGTTGCTAAAGGATACCATAGAAATTATATTACACTAGACATTGTGTTTTATATCTATTTTTCCCTTTAGTTTAAAAAATGTAAATGTGTGTCAGATGCATGGCACATTGTGGTCTTTAGAATCTGATGAATATTTGTATCAGAAAAGAGTTACATTGCAAATTTTTCAGAACATTTCCAACATCAAAATTCAAATTATTTCATTTAAATGCTTTCCTCAGTGTAGCTTTTAAAATTGCCTCTAATGTTTCTCTTGTTGTGATTTTAAAGCAAAGTGAAATTAAAACTGAATAGCAAAACATGAGTCATTATCAGTCTGTGAAAGCAATAGGGTTGCTAATGTCTTTGGCAATCTTCATCTTGCCCAGAACCTGAGCAAAGGAAGTTGAAGCACAATGAGCAGAAAGCACCAATTTCTTGAAGGGCTTCTTAGCTCTGCTGGTCATATAGTGTAATGGCATTCATCACAATATTTCATCTGTAATTGCCATGTTTCGCTTTTTGTCACCTTTATAATATGTACTTTTCCTCCCAAACTATAGTTCAAATTTAATACAGAAAGTATTGCATTAAAGACAAGATATTTTTTACTGTTTTTAGCTATTTGAAAGAACCTGTCAATTTTGAAAGCACTAGAAAAAATTAAAAAAAAAAAAATTGCAAGAATCAGGCTAACAAAATTTGAAAATTACTTTTAAGAGTGTTTCATTATTAAGAAATTATAGGCAAAGAATAAAACACTACATGTAATAATGAATAGTACCCAGTGTAGGTTCAAAATGTCAACAAGAAAATTTAGGTGTTTCATGTCATTTCATACTTAAAACAGAAAACTAAAAAAAAACTCAGGCAGCAAAAGTCACACTTGATTTGCAGCTGAAGGCACTGTCCAGTGTATTTAAGCTGTGGTTCTTGTTTCAGTTCCTATGAATCTTGCATTCACACAATGGCTCAGATGAGACAGCAAAAAGATGTGATGATTTTCTTTAAAAGATGTTTATTCATCATGCCTAAATTTTAAGAATTACTGAACATCAAGTATCCACCTTTCCTTGGGAATTCATTTGCCATCTATCTCTTCTACAGAGTTAGATTCTGCAACTTTTTCCTTTAATGCCTAATTAGATGCTAAGGATCCTGTGCAGGGCCAGGAATTGGACTCAAAATCCTTGTGGGTCCCTTCCAACTCAGCATATTCTGTGATTCTGTGAAGTTCCAGAAGTTTGATTTGTGGGACACTTTCTTTTCAACTTAATATTTTACCAAAAGTGAGTCCCATGCTTAGGCACCTCTGTCTTTTCTGTTGAGAACAAAGATTAGCAATTATATGATTACAGAGAAAAGCATAACTCAGTGCTGAGCATCCCAATGTTCATGTATATTTTTGGACATTTACCATCACACTTTGCATTAAAGGACTGTTAGAAGTAGAGAATAATGTACTTCCTAAAGCAGTAAACATACAGCTTTATTCCAGGAACAACTTTCCTTTTTTCTAAGAAGCTAGTTCCTATATCCATTTTTCCATTATTGCACAAATGTTACCTTCACCTCCTATGGGAATTAGCTGAAGCTTTTCCAATTACTTTGGTGGCAGTGAACAAGGCTGCATGTATCAGATAGCATTAAACAAAAAAGTTATCTTTTCATTTCTCATGGCTGTAAGCATATATTTTTTTTATTTTTTTATTTTTAGTGGCAATATGTTCATCTTTTGGTTTAAGGTTTTCTCTTAAATTTAAGGTCCTGTTTTCAAAACAGAACATTTTTTTTACATTCTCAGAACTATCTCTGGGATGTGAAAAGCCTCAATAAACTCAGTATTTGCAGACATTTTCAGACCTTAGCTGAGGTTTTACTTCTAGGACTTAAATGTTAAAACATTGGCATTGAAGGTAAAAGTCTCACCTTGTTGTATCTGAGAATACTATTTAACTAACTACAGGCCAGATGAGACTGACATTTTTAAGGTGGATTTGGAGTAATTCCTCTTTGTGATTAGTTTTTTTTTTTTGTTTTTTTTTTCCCCCACAGGATAAATATGGAGCCGCTCAGAGCTGTCGCATGACCTGGATGAAATAAAATGAAATTGCATAAAAGGTGTAAAACTGTGTTACTGGTACAACTGTGGCAAATATATCAATTACAGGAGAGGCAAAACTGGCAGTGGAATGAACACTGTGTCACTTCACATTGTTGGCAGAGAGATGACTTTTAGCACTCTAGGTAAGTTGTGTCATTGCACATGTCATCAAGAGTCATAACAATGTCATATATTCAACTGACAAACCTCCAACTCCTTACTGAGCATTTAAGGAGGGTGAATGCAACTATATCAGCTGGGAAAGCAGCTGTCATCATACAAACTGACTTTCCTACCCGAAAAAGACATATGAAATGTATCAAAACGACAGTTTCTCACAGATACCTTCTGGTTCTCTGAGACAGGTATAAAATGTGACCATATCATGCTGCAGCCTTCCTTCTTTTTATGCCTCCACACATCAGAGCAGGGGTCAATTGCCTTTCCCAGATGGTACACCAACCTGTATTTTTATTCCCTCAATTAGAATTTAAATGCATCAACAGCAAGTCAACATGACCTTGTAGAGCCTGACTCTGAGTCAATTTATGCTCTAGTATTTTTTCTATGTGTGATGCAAGATCTCCTGAAAAACAATAATGAGGTATTCAGTCAGATACTGTGTTTCAGAGGTGTCTATCTCATCTGTCATCCCTGTCCCAGCTGCCTGTTGCTTACTCAACTTCAGTGAATTTCTGAAATGGCTTTGAGACTGTGCTATCTGTGTATTTTAAATGTAAAAAAAGAAAATAAGATTTTCAAGGAAAGAGCATTAAGATATAGAGAGCGAGCCAAGTAACTTCTTATAAAGAGTCCTAAGACAGTCTCTAGACAAAAAATAAATTTTTTCTTCATACCACAGTACTGCAAAGAACAACCAAATATACATATATATATATTACTACATATATCTTATAGATATATTTCTATGTATATCTTTGTATTTAATTTTCTAAGGATAGAATCTGAAATAAAATAGGCTTTACCCCATTTATGCTTATATTTCAGTTATCTGGGAATATAGTTCTAATGTTTTGCTTACAAAACATTATTATATTATGCTATAGAGCACTGTATTAAGCGTGTGTTCTACTTATGTATTAATTCTTATTACTGGAAGTTTCAAATAATAATATTTCTAACTCATGAGTAGGCAAAATGAAATTTGAGCCCACAGAGATTAAAGTATAAACTATTCTGCATGCTAACTTGCTTTAGTTATTTGTGGCGTGTGCATAGGACAGCAGATGAGACTAAAAAATAAGTGTGCTGCAAGACCACTCTTCTAAAAACTAAGATTCATTGTGACCTTTAGATTACTTAGGAAGCTTGGTTTTAAATTATTCACTAGAAAAGCATCATGATAGAATAACTGCCCACTACCTGAGCCACCCATAAAAAGACTGTATAGAAACTTGACTGTTAGGTAAACATGGAAAATTACTTTTGTATAATAGACCAGTGGCAAAGCATGTTGCTTGACATTGTTTGTCATTGTTTCTAAAAGAACACCTATTAGTAGTGTATGAAGAATTAGATTTTCTCCTAGTGGTAAAAATAAAGGCAAAATCCATCTGACTGAATTTCTGAAGATAAATTCAGATACCCAAAATGAGGAAGGAAGCCACTAGAGATTCAAGAAAGTTTAGGGTTCTTCAATTAAAAAAAAAAAAAAAAAAAAAGAGCATTGCAAGGATTTTATAACATCAGCTCATAAAGGTAGATTATATATAGGTCTGAGGGCTGTTTTCAATTTGTTTTCAATTTTAGGACATAATTTTAGATTCAGTCTATGATTAGACTGCAGAAAAATGACAGCAGAAGCCCACAGTTGTAGTTTGTGTAGTGGAAGCTTTTAAGGCCCTAGAAGGCACTGGCTAAAGTGCACTGGCCTAAAGGGGTTTACAGGATTTTTTTTTTATTTTTATGTAGCTTGAGTCAGATGCATGAGAGAAACACTGACAAGATATTCTCAAAAGTCCAAAACAACAAAAAAGTTTACTGGCAAACTTCAGAAGTTTTGGCAAAATTATATGACAACATTCAATCAATATAAAGCATTTCACAAAGCATTACCTTAGTAAACTCTAAGCCCATCCAACTTAGCAAATTTCAACCCATATGATTTAAGTTACTCAAACTTCAAGAAGAAGGAATTAGAAGGAAAAAAAAAAAAAAAAAGAGATAAGAGAGATAGAAAACAACAAATACAATTGCCACTCCTAGTTCCAATTGTGTTTTAGCTGACATAAAATCCAAGGGAAGGTAGGGTAAAGACATGCTCACATGATGCTTCGGCTTGCATACACTTTGGCTTTCCTGGGCCCTTCCCCCAGATGAGTCCTGTGGTCATTTGGCCACTCAGGATCTGGGTTAGGGGCTCCAGGATCTGGGTGTGGAGCTTTGCCAGGGTTTGGCCCCACTGCAGGGCTGGGATAGAGCCCCTGGGGGTGCAGGGTGTGTGGAGCAGGGCATCACCTCACCAGAGCAAGGCATCACCTCACCCTTTCCCCACACATGAGCCTGAAAGGTTTCAAACCTGCAATATCCACCAGTCTCTTGCAAAGTCTGAGACCATTACATGTTGTAAAGCAGAGGTCTTTGCAAATACATCTCTACACCCCATAGTTCAAACTGCTCAGGATTATGACTGATAACTTTCATGAACAAGTCATCATTGACTAGCTCCATGTGGCCACATCAGATTTTAGAATGAAAAGTGAATTGAAGAATATTTTGTATATCTGCCTCATGCTCCATGGAAAAAACAACAACAACAACAACAACAACAACAACAGTTTCCAGTGTTCACGACCTTAGATTTTTTCTATTGAACCATTGTGTAATTAAAACTTGAAAAAATTTCCGTATTTTCTCTACCTGATTACATCTTCTGTTTTAACTTCTCATTTTTGCCAGTTGGAAAGAGAAACAGACCACTTTCACATCAAGTTAAGTACTGCTTATGAGAGAAAATATTTCCAGTTCTGGAAACAAAATATATTCTTTTAATGGAAGAAGCACATATCTTTAAAGTTACAAACTGTCACTCACAGATGGAAGAAATACTGGTTTCACAAATTCAAAATCACTCACATAGATGTGAAAAGTGAGCCTTCTAGCAGACTGACAGATTGCCTTTAAACAGAAAAGAATTAAGGAGATATGTATTCTTTGCATGTTTTGCTTAGCTTGTTTCTTCTAAAATCACATAAGTGACTATATGACTGCAATATGCATTTGAACTCATAAATTTTTATTTCAAATTGACATGTAATGATTTTTTTGCACAATAAGGAATTTGTGTTTGTCCTGTTCATACTGCTTTCCTACATTTCTGCAATCATTTTGTGAAAAGTACAGTGAAAATAGAAATGGACTGGATACTTTCATACCTGAATAGGCTGAATGTGCACCATTGCAAGACACATATGTAGTTCTATCACTGTAATATATTCTAGTATAAATATTGTTTGATAGGTATGAAACTGTTTTTGAGAGCATATAAGGAAATTAAAGTAAAATAGTGGGGATTTTCTTCCTTTCTTCAAACATAGCAAACACTAATTTGACTGATAGATTCTTGTTAAAAATGTTACCTGTACTTAAAGGCTCTCATTAATCTCTTATGTGATTGGACCCATATTAAAGAACGTGATAATCATCACCTGAAATATCAATTTTTTTATTGTTATATACTGACTCCTCTCCCATACAGTGCATACTGAACATCTACTGATCTTAAACGTTATATATTGTCTCATACTTGACAATTTTCTTCCAAGAGGTTTCATTACTGATCTTTCTAGCTGAAAAAAGAAGCATAATAAATTTCATACTTGAAAACTGTACATGTTGAAATGCAGTTGGCATTTTGTTATTTTGATTATCCTTCACTGCTTAAAGATTGGAGAAGAAAAATCTATTCTATGTTCTTTCTTTTAGTCTAATGCACAAGAATTTGTCACTGATTCTGAACCTGATCCACTTCAGTTTAAACTGAGTGTATAGACAACCACTGATTTTAAAAGCTGGAGTGATGAAGTATTTGCAATGAAAAACTGTGGATGCAATTCTGAGCTTCCAAACAGCAATATTTACAGCTTAAATCTGATTTAAATTAGATAATTTTTTCCCACAAAAATGGAAAGCATAATAACTGTCAAAGCTTTATATTAATTTTACAGGAAGTATAATAGATTGTTACTAAACATATATTAGGAGGGGGAAAATAAATTAAATAGTTAAGTAAAATTAGCTAGGAGTAGGCATGACGATTTTAAGCAGACTCATTTTACAGTTTCACTCAGCATCAAGTCAATATCTGTCAGAAAATGGTACACAAAAATAGCTCATCCAAAGAATTTGCAAATAGATTTAGAAATATCAGAGATCCTTCTAATATTAAGATTATTGGAAAAAGCCCTACATATATGATTCAGTAGACTTTTGTGCTGTTTTTTCCTTTTACATGATTTCTGTTCTTTATTTTTGCATGGACTTCCATGGTCTTCCAACTTTGTGTAGATAATGGAGCTTTATTCATTAGAAATAATTTACTCCCCAAATCCTCAGCCTGATTTATAAGGGAACACTTCAGAAATTACTAATCTGAAATGGTTTTCTATCTTTTTCTCTCAAATATCGTTCTCCCAGTTTTGTACCAGCCACTAATAAAATATTGACTCTAGCCATGAAAATCAATCTGAAGAGAAAAATGCTGCAAATACAGCCCATTTATATTTTGCAACTTTGTGAGTTGCAAAAGAGTTACTAGATAATTTATTGTAGAGTGACGGAAACTATAAGAGGCAATAAGCAGAAAGAATTATTCATTTGTAAGTTTATGATAAAGGAGTTGCAATTCAACTGCTCTTCTGTTCCGAGTTGATACTGACTTACTGACAATGTATTGTTAGCACAGAATGCTGATATATGGAGATCAGTCATCTGAAAATAATGTATCTATTGTGATCATTTGGAATGTCATTGATTATAGTAAACAGAGGATACATTATCCTTAGTAGTGGTCTATTCAAGACAGCAAATGTTTTGGTACTCAGCTATATCTCACCATTAGAAGTCAGGTAAGTTTATAAGAAAATAGGTTAATCATTCCACTTTATCTCTCCCATCACTAAAATAGTTTAAAGTGACAAAAATCTGTATCATACTTCCTAGGTAAATTGCAATAAATATTACAACCTTTGATTTTTTAATGGAATGTATACCTATATTCAAGCATATATAAACAAATCTTAAAAATATATGCATGCATATGAGCATTGACAGTAGTACATAGTAATAAGTAAATAGTACATAAACAGTAGTAATTCCTATTTTTGAGTTGATGGTTTATTTCTGAGTCTGCTATTTCTTAAAATAATTAAACGCTGTGATTGAGCAGCTAAAAAAAAGCAACTCACTTCAAATAGCTTAATAGCCATGAGTCCAGTAACACAAAGGATGGCTGACCACATGCCTTTCCCTCATGTGCCCTTGCTCATTCCACAAATAACATTATGTAGTTTTCATTCAAACAGTCTATCCAAACTAAAACATAATCAAAGTTAGGTAAAGCTATGATTGCCTGTCTTGGGAATTATAGAAATGTGTTCTCTGCCAGTATTAAACAGTGTAGTTCTTAGTTCCTCAAACCCAAATCCACAGAGCTTGTGAAATTAATCAGCCTGAAAGCCAAATGAATCCCTTGGTTTGATTCTTTCCATGTTGAAGATCCTTGATTTGATTCATGTCAGATTTTCGTTTAATGGTTTGAAGGAATAAAAGAGGGAGATGTGCCAGACAATGGCTATAATTCACTGCTCTGACAAATTTAATTCCTGGAATAAATGAAGAGCTTTGACATTGAACCTTAAAGAACCTGGCTGTATTTTGACTTTGTATTGCCCTCCTGATGTTTAACAATGAAATTTTTCTGTCTTTCTTAGAAGGCTCATATTTTAAAATAAAAATACAATAACCAATATGACACTGTACCCTTTGTTTATTTTTTCTTTTCTTCTTTTGGTATCTTTTCTTAGCTCCATAAGGGCTGCTCTGGAAGTGTTTTATTTTGCATGTGTTAATCAAGCACTGGAATGCAGCACAAGTATCATAAACAAAAAATTAATTACTGAGTACATTTTATCCCTTTCAGAAGTGTTTTTGTTATGTAAAACACTCAATTACATTTGCATTTTTCACAGAATGCTCAGCTGTTGTGTAGCAAATTCTTTGGTTGTTTAGTGATATAATTTCCTAACAGCTAATAAAGGAACATTCAACAACTGAACCACGCACTCAATTTAGATAGGAGCATCCCAATTATTTGCACTTTTTTGGCAGGTAGGCAGCTGTGTAGGCTGGTTGTTGCCTTCTGGCTTTCGTATTTATTTAAAACCTTTTGTTAGTCCCTCCCTTTCCTGGTAGTTCATTGTCTTTTTCTCTCCACTCATGCATGATGAGCAACAGTGATAAACACTAAGCCTGTTAAAATCCTGGCTTAAAAGAAAAAAAAAACCAACCTCTTGTTAGTTTGCCCTGTGTGCCTGATTGTTATCCTTTAGTGATTTCCATTCAAAACTATAGCTTTTATAAATGTCATATCCAAATTGGTGAAACAGGCTACTCTTGCAGCAATTGTTTTTCTCTCTTTTCTTGCTAACAAGGGGCCCAACATTCCTGATTCTATGTGTGTGACAAATGTTATTGATTTTCTTATCCAAGTTCATATTTGTCATTTGGTATTTAAATAATGAACATCAAAAGTTTTATTATCGTGTCTTTTCACCATTTTCAGCAGCAACATACATTCCTTTTCAGTTTGATGATGGAGAAATATGGAAAACGTGGATTTCTGTTCACCGTAATTTTCCATATTTTCCCACATATCATTGCTTAATATCAGTTTTCTTATTATTCCAGATGCATTATAAACAGTAAATGAGATCGGCAAGACTTGTATTACTTGAAAGAGCTGTCTGATAAATATAGTATTTACAAGGAAAAAGATACAGATTTGTCTCAGAACAAAGAAATCAGCAAAAAGCCTTTTTTCCACAAAGAACTTACAATAATATATTGTAAAAGATACCATAGTACTTAAAATCACTTATCTAAGCATTCAAGAAATATATATATCCATTTTACCTGTAGTTAGACACCTTGCTGAGATTCTGGAATTCATATGTAGCTTTCCTTGTGTAGTGGAGAGAAATACACATTTCTAGAAAGCTTTCTAGAGCTAGATTTTTTGGTTTTTCAAAACACATCTTCTCATTGATTATGGTGGTGCACTACATGATACAGATTCAAGAGTTTTATATTACTTTTATTCTCTTGTTCAAGTTTCTGCTTGATATTTTTACATGATGTCTAAAGCACTAAAGATAATGTCAGCATTTTATATTATATATATATTTATGTATATATTTAGAATAATTATCCAGAGATGAGAGACTGACACTGTAAATAAGAATCAATCTCTTGCATGTGACAAAGCAATCATAACATGGTTGTGAAGTAAGACATTCAAAAGAGACCCAGAAGGAAATACATTTTTCTGCTTTCTGAATATTCTCAACTCTTTTGTTATGAAAGAAGCATAAATAAAGATAATCCAATACTAAAATAATCCAGTTGTAGTTTAAGATTTATGGGATAGATACTAAACTATTGCTTGGATTCAACTCAGCTGTAATAAATGCCATACAACAGGCAAATACCTGCTAAAAACTCAGGTTAGAGAATTTACTTTGGCTTTGTTCATGTTTAGCTGAGAAAATTCAACAATACAGTATAATAGGATTTGTCTTCTACACAAAATAAATGCCACAAGTGTTTTGAAATTTATCTTAAATATTTTCATATAATAATATGTTTTCAAGGTATCAACTTAATAAATAAATATTTTAATATTTCATATCCATGAATATACTGGAATTAATCTTCAGATGAGAAAGGTAATAGAGGTCATAATAGACCTCTGACACTTTCGTGCAAGTATTTCAGCTTTGCAAAAGGCACATATTTTTAGTAACAGCAGTGCAGTATTATATTATCTGAATAAAGAGTCTTTTCATCAGTATGTACAATTACCCAAAATAGTCTAGTGTGGTGGGCTTAGGCTGGGTAGAGTTAATTTTCTCACCAATGGCTGGCATGGGGCTGTTTTGGGTTTGTGCTGAGCAAGGGGTTGATAATAAAGAGGTGGTTTTTGATATTGCTGGGCAGGGCTTGCACAGAGCCAAGGCTTTTTCTGCTTTTCGTGTGACCATGCTGATCCATGCTGGTGGCCAAGCTGGGGAGGAGACACAGCCTGGACAGGAGACCCAAACTGACCTAAGGGATATTCCAGGTGACATGTCACCATGCTCAGTATGTAAAGTGGGGGTTAGAAGGAGGAAGGGGAAATGTTTGGAGTGATGGAGATTGTCTTCCCAAGTCACTGTTACCTATGATGGGGCCCTGCTCTCCTGGGGATGGCTGAGCACCTGCCCATCCATGGGCAGCACTGAACTAATTCCTGGCTTTACTTTGCTTGTGTGCACTGGTTTTTCTTTCCCTAGTAAACTGTCTTTGCCTCAATCCAAGAGTTTTCCAGCTTTCACCCTTCCAGTTCTCACCCCAATCCCTCTGGTGTGGGAGTGAGTGGCTGTGTGGGCTTGGGCTGGGGTTAAACCATGACTTGTGCAATCAGTAACAAGAAAACATAAAACACTGTGTGGAGAATTGCCACCTTCAAATATTGGTGTATATATTTTAGTGATGTGGATAATATTGTCTGAATCCAGATTATTGACATACTTTGGCAACCAGTGTAAAGACCTGTGCAATGTGAGCTTTTTTCTAAATTAATTTAACCATGTTCTTTATATTATTAAAAATGGGAATTTCACTTCACTTTAGGGTGCATTTCTTTTATCACCATGACAAAACATCTGTATTTAAAATAATGTATTTTGTTGCTTAAATGAATTTAAAATGTTATTTCATAGTGCCTTGTTGAGCTTCCGTTTCCTAATATTTTTATGGAATTTAAGTGATAGACATTATTCTTAGAGACTATGGAAGAAGTGCATGTATTATTCAGTGCAATTTCTCTTAGGAAAAGAAACATAAGAAATTGTTTTAAATAGATCTAGCTCTTCAGAAAAATAATGGAAAATTTGTGTAAGAACCCAAAGTCAAGCAGTCTTTAAAAATTAGCTTTTCTTGTATATTTTTGTGACTTTTAACAGTGTTGTTTTGTGGCTTCTTTTCAGAATAGAGCAAAAATAAACAAGCAAAGCCTAAACCCCCTACAGTATAGTAAATTATAAAGCTTATGGAAGCAGTGATTGAAAAGTGGTGTCTGTATTCTCTCTGTGCTTTGGACAGTGAGCTTTCATTTCATACATCATTTATAAGTAGCTTCAGTGACTTCACCAAGTCAGTAAAATCCTTTTAGACAAAGAAAGTCAGATTTATATATTTGTTCTGAACGTTAAAATTCCACTTTATTTTTAATTGAAGAATTTTCATTAAAATCCCCAGTTTTCAGATGAAAACCTTAAATAGGTTAAGACTCCCTTGCTTCCCTCAGGATTAGTCATTGCCTTAAAATGGGGGTGTATATTTAGTTTTTCAGGAAGCTGGGAAAAATCCACTTTCTCTTTTTTTTTTTTTTAGCTTAGTGCCAGAAAGTGACAGGCTGTTCTCCATTTGGGAAAAAAAAAAAAAAAAAGGTATAGAGGAATGATTTGGAGCAGTTTTTAAATGTAGACCCACATAAAAACAAGCTACTCTATGCAATTTTAAGACGCACTAGCCTAGACTGCCACCTACATAACAATAAAAGAAATATTTTTCTCTCAAAAATACCTGAAAATTTCCCCAAATTAATCTTTGATTTACATTCATGTTAAGGTTCTGTTCCAGGTTTTCAAGTTCTCTCCTGACTTTAACCTTGCCTACCATGCTGGATTACCATGTCTCTCCCTGTTCCACTTTCAGCAACATTAATTACAGGTTTGTCAGTGCTCCATACCTACTCTCTTGGCTCTAAACATTTGTTAAATATTTTCCTAGCTATTACCTCATATAATCCCTATGTTTTTTGTGTTTTAAATTCTACTGTAAGACTGATTTATCCCACAGATATAACCTGATCATCCCATGCAGGCTTAAATCTTCATTAAGGATAGTGCCAGATCCAGAGCACTAGCTGCAGCGCAGAAACAGCACAGCACTGAATTGTTAGCATTTTTACTCCATCCAGCCAGTAATCTCTCATGCAATGCATAGGCTCAGCTCAGAGGTTGGTGTCTGTAGAGGACCAGGAATAAGCACGTTTTGTCTCAAACATAGAAGAGATGGTCCCACAAAGTTGGAGCAGGAGTTTTGAGCCAACTTCTTTCTTCACCTGGAGATTTATACTCAGTCATGCCCCACCTCAGACTCCTGGAGGAGAGCTCAAAAGGGCTGCACACATTACTGAAATGGCCCCAAATGTCTTGTTTATGTAAGAGGCATGCACCAGGCTAATATTAATAAATGAAGCAGATCAATCCCCCTTTGACTCTTTTGCCTCTCTTTCACTAGCCCAGATCTGGACCATCCACATGGCAGGGCAAATGTGGGATCTAAGGTCTGATGGCCTTTTTCTTCTTTCTCTCTTTTCCACCTTTATTTCTTTCCTGCTTTGCTCTGTCTGGGCATATCATGCCTGTCATATTCTACCCCATACTCCCTATTGAGGTTTGTTGTGGCAGTGGGGAGTCTGAGGAGGTGTATTGTGACTTTTAAACCAGCACCTTTTGACTCAGCACTTTTGAGAAGTTTATTCTGGGAGCTGAGAGTTTATTGAAATATATTCTAAGAATTTAAGAGCTGTAAAAAAACAAGAGCTTGTCAGCCACTACTTTTGAGAAGTAAGATTTGAGGGCATTAGCCAACACTTTCTGAGTCTAAAGAGTGGGCTGTTTGGCAAAGTTAAGGCAGCTGTACAATAAAAGCACAAATGTTTCATGACGTTGGGTTTGGTGTCGTTTTCAGCCTGAAGGAGAATTTATAATGAATATCACATGCCTTATCAGTGGGTCATGACAGAATCATCCCTGGCATCACTCATAGGTGTGGTAGAAGTACCACAGAAAGCCAAGCTGGAAGAGGTCACAAAGGGGGACCTTCTCCATCTGCTATGTCAAATAAGGTTCAAATAAGCTCAAAATGGAACAATGGTGTGCCTTGGCTGCTAAAAGTACTGACAGTATCCTTTCAAGCATAGCATTAATAACTGGTCAAAGAAAGTGATTGCAGCACTAGACTTGATATTGGTGCAGTCTCACTTCTAATGTGAAGTTTTGAGCTTCAGAGTATAAAAAGTAGAAAAAATATTAGGATGCTTCCAAAGGAGGACAACAGAGATGGTGAAAGTACTAGAGGCACGACTTATGGTAAGTATCTAAGAATACTCTTTGATCAGTTTCTGAGGAACAACCTCTGTGTTGTCTACATTGTATTCTTGTAAGACAGGAGAGAGAAGGGGGGTGTCAATAATGCCAAATTTGTGGGTTTGAGCCCTCTATGGGCCATTCACTTAAGAGCTGAACTCAATGTTGTGAATTCCTTCCAACCCAGAATATTATGTGATTTTGTGTCTATCTTCTCTCTAGTGTCTTATCACACATACAATTGGTGCAAAGCTGTCCCTGAAGAAGTTCAGACTGAATATTAGGGAAAAGTTCTTTACTGAGATGGTGATCAAGCACTGGAACAAGTTGCCTAGGGAAGTGTTATGGCCTCTCTATGTTCAACAAGTGTTATGACAATGTTCTTATACATATAGTTGAACTTTAATGTTTCCTTATGTGCAGTCAGCAATTGGACTTTATGATCTTTAATGAGTCTCCTCCAACCCAGGATATTCTATTTTAATTCTACTTAAATTAAACATTTTTTTTCCTTTAGCCCATTTCCATAGACTGCCTAAGTGACTCACTTGGGTGCTTAGCTCTCTCCCCATCAGGAACCCTTATTTTTGCTCAGGCTTAATCTTTCCTGCAAAATACGCCTGTAATTTCTTATCTTGTTCATAGCGTAGAGTGTAATTATTTATTTGCTTCTTTGCCACAATCTTGCATAGAATGCTATTATTGTATATTTCTGAAATCTGTTCTTCTCACTGTCATATATTACCAGCTCTTTCAAGATCTTGTTTAGATACATTTTCTAGAACACAATTTTCTGCTCTAACTAATCCAACATATGTTTTGAAGTGTGGTTCCCAGATGTGGGCAAGGTAAAAAGGCAGAATTGCATTTAAAGAATCAAATAAGAACCAGAGCTTATTCCATGACCCTGAAGTAAAGAGTATAAATATCCACACTGTTTAATTCCCAAAGTTTCATACCAAGGGTGTTATATCCAGATTGCATATTGGGAACTGCACCTGGCCCATGCTAGCCATAAAATTGTGGCTGGCAATTTCCTGGATGCAGACAAGTTGAACCATCTCAAAGAAAGCTAGAGATGGTGGTATTAATTCACCATTAGAGATTATTGAGTTACAGTGATCATATTTGAGATCTGATCAGTTGACAGAGCAATTTGGGGTTTTTGGCTATGCCCAGAATTATACAACACTTTATTGTATGTACTTTATTTATATGGTTTACCAGTTTACCTCCAGTCAGGTAAAGATCATACCTTTCAACAGCAAAGGTATGTATCATTTATCTTGAAAGCCATTGATAGGATTCCAACATAAGAACTTGCATATAGAAAATTTCTATAGTAGTACATTGGAAAACCAGCCTTGGATGTTCCAATAGTTAAGTTGTAACATAACCTGAATAATGTTAGTTTTATTAACCCCAACTTCCTTGTAGAAAATCAATCATCTCAAAGACCAAGATAGCTTTGGTAATGATGATCTGAAGCTGCTTAAAGTGTTATACAGCATCATAAAGAATAGTGGCGCACAAAAACAAAAAAAAACCATCTTATTTGCTATCTTGCAGAAAATACATGCAAGTATAGGGTAGAGAAGTTTGGAAAGATATAATCACATTTGTTTTCTAGCTGGACTTCAGAGATTAGAGGGTCTGGATGTTTTGTACCTAAAAATGGGATTTGTAACCCAATGTGCAATAAACCAAATCTCAGAGCAGAGGTCTGTCTTTATTTCATATTGTGTGAAGATGGGTCCTAGGTAGTAAATCCACTAAGCCAGCACACCAATTCTCAAAAATTTACACTATTTATGCATTTCAATATACAAAAGAATGATGGTTCATTTGCTACAAGTTACATAGTTCTCATCTTAATTGGAATTCTACCTTCTATTGGTTAAATTATTCTCTTGCTCCTCACGCTAACTAGTCCACACACTAGTCTTTCTCTTCTTTTGAATTGGATGATTTCTTGAGTTGGTGGGTTGTGCATTGCAATCTCCTCCTGCTGGAATTACCTTTCCCGAGTTTGGACTGATTTCAGTTGCTGGGCTGGCTTTGTTAATTTCTCATCTCTGCTGAACGTCTTTGAGGTCTGTCCACTACCAGCAGCACATCCTACCCAAGCTCTGCTATAAAACTCTAGGCCTAAACAAACTAAGCAAAACAGTTTCCTATTTTTGAGACTATGAGGCTTGTTTCTCACTTTACCGATAAGGCAGGGCCCTGTTTCAGAGCCCACTTCACTTTGCTTGTAACTTCTTGGACTTATTATTAACTGTCTCTGACTCTTGAGAAATCAGGTGTAGCTGAGCTTGACCTCTGACTGTAGCCATTTTAGCATTCTAAGACTGCACAAATTCATTAAGAACTTTTGCAATCACAGATTCACTGTTTGTTGAAATTACAGCTACAAATTCAGTATTGCCATTCATAAATGTAGCAATTCAGTCAGGCTTATTTTGCCATCAATCAAGCTTAATTTCACCTGGGTATCATTTGATGCAACCAGAGATGCAAATATTACCAAAGAGTAATTACCCTGTATTACCATGTATTCTTCCATGACAAAATTATATTTTGGGAGAAGTGAAGGCAAAACTGTAGCCAAATAACCTGTTGCTGGCATCATAAAGAGGCAGATAGCAAGAAGGAAAGGCAGCAATTTTATATGCAGATGAGGACTTTTGAGTTAATATCTCTCTTTGTAACTAAAAGGTGAGATCACAAAGACTGAGGGTCACGCATGTGGCACCTCAGTATCAGTCCCCCTACCACAGGGCTGACTGTGGCAGTAAGGGTCATCCTCTGCCTGATAACCTGCTATTCCTATCAGCAGCCTATAACACCCCTTAGCAGTCTTTCACAGTAATCCCTTCACCACATATCTCATGGTTATAGGCCTCATACCTAAGAAGGAAAGACACATTTTGTATATATGTTCTTAACAGATTGCAAAACAAAAAGAGAAAACCATGTTCTGTAGGCACAATAGATAAGGAAAAATTAGATTATATTGCAGTTTAAAAGAAAGGTTCAAGCATTAGATAAGATGCCATAAAAAGTAGGAGAATAAATCATAAGAGTAGATTCTCCAGCGACCTTAGGCAGCCTTTACTACTCCAAGTCCTTGGATACAAACTAGAGCAACCACTGGCCAAGGATGACTCAGAATATTCTTTGTAATGAATCAGAGAGAGAACAGATACTTGAGGCTCTTCACACCTTATTTTTTGGGATAACATCTTTTGTGATCTGCTGCAGTTCTTTAGCCACATTCTGCAGTGAAACTTGATTTAGCTTATCATATTGAATATATATACTGATTAGTATTCCTACCCAGATGAAATATTCTGTACTTTCCTCTTTGGTACTTTATTTCAAACTATTTATTTAGCTTGTCAACAGCACTGTGTATTTGTAATCCTGTATTTCTGGCTTCTAACTAATTTGCCTAGCTCACTGATATAAGAAATGTTATTTCATCTTTCAGGTCATATTTTTGTATGGTATTAAAGGCAAGTATGTGATTCTCATGGTGTCCAGCACATATCAAATTCATACATCCTCTCAGCAAGCACAGAAGTTGAAAATTGCCCAGACTGAGATGGGTGTCATTGTTTTAAGCCCTGCACCAGGTTCTGCTACCCCTGTTCCAGCTCTGAGGTTACCAGAGGTGACACCCCTCCCCACTTCAGTCCCTGCTGTCTGAAAAACCATAGCTCATTGTGCCTGGGGTCCCCTGGGGATGATAGGGGCCACTGCCAGGCTGCAGCCAGCAGCACAGCAGATGTAAGTGGAAAGTGACAGGGAAACCTACAAATATAGCACCAGCCAGAGCCCAAGCCTGAGGAGAAGGAAAACATCAATGTCACACTTCTCTTGGCAGACACCTGCATATGCTGACAGTAACTGTGACCCCCTGTCTCCCATACTTTTGAGAAGGGCTGGAGCATCAACCTTAGGACCCAGAGGGACATTGCAAAGATAACCACAACATCAGAGAAAATGCACAGATACTAGGAAGACTTTAAAAAACAATCCCCACAATCTAACTGCATTATTAATGAAACTATGGCCTATAACATGACTTTGAGTGTAAGAACATGCCTTCAAGTAATTTCATCTACTACATATCTTCTCCAGATCATAAATATTTAAATTAAATCAAACAAGAATAACATTCCAGAATGGAAGATCTTGTTCTGGATCACTTTCAGTAGCATCACTAAAAAATTGTGTTATTTTTTTACATGCAGTTCTACATGTTGTTGTTAGGTACGTGACAAACAAATCCCAAACATTCCTGGTTACTGCAGCAGTGCCTACTGCATTAGGGAGCCCTGAACTCCAGGAATTTGTGACCACCACTGATGTTTTAACAGGTAAAACACCTACTGTAATTTTTTTTCTGTAAGTATTTAAAGACAGATGGAGGAGAGATGCTTGAATGCAATCTGGATTGAATAGAACACTGAGCACAGATCAAAAGGTAAAATAAACATATTTTCCAACTTATAATTGCAATATTTATTTCAGTTTTAGTTCCATGTTGTTTCAGTGTACATATTGTCCATAAAATACATTGCTTGTGTTTGCATCTATATATAGATGTACAAAACCCTCCAACTCCATTTAAAAAATGCTAGAAGAGCCTATATAAGGTACCAGTGAATAAATGTTTCAGCAAAGACCATTTTATTAACCAAACCTTAATAACCATGTCTAGATACTGCAGACTCATAGAAGGATGCAAGTTAGAAGCTGAAATTCACCTAGTGCAATGTCTTTTATAAAGCAAGATTAAATTTGAAGTAATACCATTTTGTTCAAGGCCAGTTTAGTTTCATACATCTCTAGAGACAGAAAATTCACTGCTTTTCTCTAAAAAACTGCTTCCATGCTTGCTCACATCCATGCTGAAAATGTTTTCCTTCAACTCTAATTAGATTTTTTTCTTACTTAAACTCCTCTCCACTGTCTCTTCCTCACACTGTTGACCTCAAAAAAAGCCTGAGCCTGCTTTCTCCACACCCAGCCATCCTCTGGTCAGCCCCCACCTTGAATACTGCATCCAGCTTTGGGGATCCCAATACAAGGAGAGCACAGACCTGTTGGATTGACTCCACAGGAGGGCCACAAAGATGATTAGAGGGATGGAGCACCTCTGCTATGAGGAAAGGCTGGAAGAATTGGGACTTTTCAGCCTGAAGAAGAGAAGGCTTTGGGGTCACCTAGTTGCAGCTTTCCAGTACCCGAAGGGGGACTAAAAGGAAGGTGGAGAGGGACTTTGTAAAAGTGACAAGACTAGGGAGAATGGATTCAAACTCAGAGAGAGCAGGTTTAGGTTAGAGAAAACAAACAAAAAAACCCAAAAAAAACCCAAACAAACAAACAAATTACTGGGGAGGCAGTAAGACAATGAAATAGGTTGCCCAGAGAAGTTGTGGATGCTCCAACCCTGGAAGTGTTTACATAAGGCTGGTCATACACATAGTGAGTACAAACCTATACTTAATTTTACATCCTAATTCTAAATTACATTAAAATTGTTAGTATATCACACAGAAAAAAAGTAAGAAATATGCATGTAGGTATAAAGCAAAATTTTATTCAAACTATGCTGCAAGTTTTGAGTCATGAAATCATCTTAAATAATCTCAACAGTTTTAAATTATGTGAGGTTTTTTCTGTTAAGGTCTGTTCTAGTGAAGAAGAATTTTCATTGTTCTGAAAGCTTTCTGCAGATATATTGTGTATATTCTTTACTTGATCAAAGATAGTAAATTATCTCTGGGATAATTTACTAACATAGGCAAGTTCATTTCAAGTTTCTATGAACTAGTTGCATATGTTATATTTCACTGAAATTTTACTCTCCTAAGAATGTGGCTGGCCATCAATAGCAATCATCTGTCTCACAATGTCAAATATAATGAAAAAAAACAAAATAACACATAAAAAAGCTGATGCTAGAAATTCCTATGTGTTTTACTTGTATAAAAACCATGAGTTCTTAGTGCAAGAAGTAAATCTAAATTTGACAGGGTTGCAGTTTTTTACTGTATTGTGGAATATTATCTGTCAAAACATGGCCCATGAAAAAGAATACTACCAATGCAGACTGCTAGCCTGACAAAGTCATTTCAGCTATGACACTGAGTGCCATGGAAAACCTACTGTTCATCACTTTTTTTAATCTTCCACTACCAAATAAAATGCCATTGAAAATCTAAGGTTTCTTGCTGGGGAAAAAAAAATTGAAACCACTTTAATAGTTTTCATTCCCTTGCAGCATGAACTGGCTAGAAAAATCACAAAATACAAGCAGTGCAGTGATGGTGAACATATACTGATCTCAATACAGCCCTTAAACAAAACAAGAATTATAAATATCTCCAGACAAAAGATGGCATAATATGGACAGAACACTACTTGTGGCAACTTTGAGTTGGACTATCTTTTTCTGCACTGGAATCACAAAAACTGAACACTATGTTGAACAAAATTCATAAATAATAGTTTTAAATCTCCAAATATCAAGCATTGTAGTAATAGGGCTTTAATTTTCTCAGTTCTGCTGAGTACCAGTTTCCATGGGCGGCATTGGATTCTTGTGGGCACTACACCCATTAAAAATCTTTCATTGAATGACTATGTTCTTGGTTTTGGTTTGTAGAAATAAATCTTTACTGATAGTAACTATTGCTTTAAGTTCTTAAATTTCCCAGTATTGTAAATTAACAAACTCTGATATATAACTTGAAATAAGAAAAAAATAAGCTCTTACAGGTATTTAAGATAGAGTTCCACATAGGATAATTTGAAAATTTTGGTGGTTTTATTTGTCTTTTGCTCTCTCTTTTTTTTTTTTTTTTTTTCTTATTTCTCCTATAAGCATAGACAAAATCTGCGATTAGTGAATTTTTAAAAACTTAAAGCATGATTATGTATTTTTAATGGATTATAGAGCTGCATTCAAAACCTTTCACCTTTTGCTTTTTCTTCTTTTAACCCAGTTACTCATTTTCCTAAGTCTTATAATCTGCTCCATTACTGAGTGATTAAAACTACAATACTGAATCCCTAGATTCAAGACTGGACACATTTCAACACATCGAAAAATGTGTTTTAACATGAAATCAAAACATTTTTCACTAATTAATGAACAGATTGTCTCTTTTAACACTTCTTTTCACCTCTTTTTTGTTCTCCCACAAGAACTGCTAAACATTGTAGAGATGATACAGAGGTGTGGTTTGAAGGAAGCATTTAGGGTACTGTTGGTATATTATTTACCATCAAGAATCGTGATTAAGAAACACAGTACTCTTCCCATATACATTATAGCTTTTGTGATTTGCACAAAAATAGAAGTCTAGACATCCAACTCTATTTACATGTGATATGCAAACAGAGATCATGCTGTTTTTACCATTACAGTATATGAACCAGACTTAAATACTTTGTTACCTAAATGGGCACATAAGTATGATTTTCAGTAACTCATAGCCTTACTTTCAAGACCAGCACAGCTGATGAAAGGCCAGTGGCATAGTAAAATTGTCACTGGCTGCTTTTCTGCATCCTTAAATAGCTATCTCCTGAAATCAGGTTCATTCTTTGTTTTTCCCATCAGTGTTTTATGACGTATTTTTCTTTCAATTCTTATCAGGCTGACTGTTCAAAAATTTCACCTCCACACACAAAATTCAGGACAAAGATGGAGTTATTGCAATAATAATCACCTGTATACCCAGCAACACTGTGTGAGCTTAACATGTGAAAGTGTTGCAATCAATTCTTCTCCCTGCTTGATTCACTTCAGCCAAAATATGCTAAATATCATCATTGTCTCATGATACTATAGTTAGGATTTTTTACAGTTCTCTTTGTGAAGTTATAACAGAGAAAGTGAAGAGGATAGTGGGCCCTTATCTGTAATGTCTTTAGCAAGCACTACAGTCTTGTTAAACTACAAAGTCAGTTCATACAGCATTGTCCTATTGGTCTGATTAAAATTTCATAAGACAATTAAAGGGAGAAGACTCTTAAAGATGAGACTAAAAAAAGGAGTAACTCTTGCCAGCATTCACATTATGAAAGAAGCCTTTTTTGAAGTCCCTGCCAAAATTTACATTCAATATTATATAAAAGAGGAGCGTGCAGGAATAATTACTACCTAGGATAACATATCAGAAATAAATACTTTTTTATTTAAATTAAATAAACAGATGTTTTTAAAAACTATTTTTTTTTTCCTAGAGAAAAAAAAAAATGCATTGCCAAAAGTTGTTGGCTATTTTGAGTGGAATTATATAGTTATGTAAGAAAGACTTCTGACATAATACCAAGAACATTTTTATAAACCCAGATATGTTAAGCCATTTCTCAAGGTGGCTTGAGATGGCTACCTGATTGTCACATAGCCACACTCTCCCTCCCCCTTCTCAGCTGAATGGGGCAAGGAGAATGATGGAAAAACTTTATGGATCAAAATAATGACAGGAAAAACACTCACCAATTGCCGTCATAAGCAAAACAGATGCTATGGAAGAATATTTTAATTTGTTACCAATTAAAGGTGCAGTGGGATGGTGATAAACATTCCAGCCTCAACTTCACTCCTCACTTGGCTCCTGTACTTCCCCTGTCCTGAGCTGTGCGGGGAGATGGGAGGAGGTGCTGTGATCAGCCCATAACAGCTGCTCTCTGCCACTGCTCCTCTCACACCTTTCCCTGTTCCAAGGTGTGCTCCTCTTCAGGGCACATCTACCTGCTTCCACGGGAGGTCCTCCATGGCTGTGGGTGGATATCTGCTCCAGAGAGCTCCATGGGCTGCTGGGGGATAGACTGCTCCCCCATAGTCTTTTCCAAAGGTTGCAGGCCAATCTCTGCTCCAGCTCCTGAAGCACCTCGACTCCTTCTTTAATGACTTTGGTGTCTGTAGACTTGCTGCTGCCACAGATTCTCACTCCTCTCTCTCACAACTCCAGTTTTTTGGTGGTGGGTTTTTTTTGGTTTTTTTTCCCCCTCCTTAAATACATTTCCCCTGAGGTGTTCCCCCCTTCAGCTGTGCCCTGTGGTGGGTGGATTGGTGCCAGCTGGACCCATCTCTGTCCTGCATGGGGCAGCCCCAGCCTCTCCTCACAGACATCCCTGCAGTCCCTGTTGAGGTCAGCACCAGGGCATCTTCACTCTGTACACTCTCTACCTTCATTTTTTCTAAATAAACACTAACTGGAATCAGGGAAACCTTGCATCAGGAAATCGAGCCTGCTCCTGTCCTCCTCTGCTCTCTAATTTTAGCTCAGTTCTGAAAGATACTGTTGAATATAAAAAGTGGAAATATTTTCAAGTCAGGTATAACCTAAAGATACACTGTTCTGCAGATTTCAAAAAGAGGATTTATTGGTGCTCCATTAATGCTGGCAAATGAGAACAGATCTCATTACATTTCATTATTTTCTGTTTAGTAAAATACTGAAAACCTCCTGAAATACTTTCAAATATAGGGATCTGCATCAAGACCTTTACAAGGATAGACAGCTGTGTCCAGAATTTCAGTTTATTTTTTTTTAATTATTTCTGGTTTGATTTTTTGTTTGGTTGTTTTTTTTTTTCCAACTACATCTGTAAATCATTACTCCTAAAATCTCATTCATGTTGTGTCTCCATAAAAATGAGTAAATGAGGGGTTTTTTTTAAAAAAATATCACTGTGATATCTTACAGAGGAGTAGCTAGTGGCTGTACATGATTAAAAATGTTAAGCACTATCCTTTGACCTTAAAAGGTGAAGTGTTGAGACTCAACTAAGTCTCAAGTGTTGGTTTCTCACTTTTTAAAGTATGCCAGAGTTTCTCCTAGAAATTAAAGGGTTAAATTCTCAGCCATCCTCAGCATTAAGCAGGATGAGAACTTTTCTTTCACACACCGATCAAAGAAGTGATTTTCATGAATATATTTTTTCCTTTCCTACTGAAATTCTAAAGCATGAAAGCAGAGACTCTTGAAGAACAGGTGGAAGATAGGCTATTTCTAATCTCAAAGTTTTTTTTCCCCTTTTTTTCCCCCCTTTTTTCTTTTTTTTTTTCTTTTTTTTTTTTTTTTTTTTTTTTTTTGTCCTTGTAAATGGAAAGTCCAGGAATATAGGCTTCTTATCATGCTTTAGTATTTCTCAATCTGGCCTGAAAAATCAGAAAAAAGCCCTTGTCTAAGCAAAAGTGGCTCATTGATTAAAAAGCCATTTTTTGTCAATATTCTTTGAGCTGCATAGCTTTTCTTTCCCAAGCTCAGGTGCCAGTAAACCAATAGGCTCTGTAAAATCTTAGATATAAAATGAAGGATGCTTTTATGCAACATAATCCAGCCTCATAAGGCATGTCAGAATTAACTTCGGCATATCAAACCAAGTACAGCAATTTTCTCTAGGACTAGAAATAACTTGCATGCATCTGCACAGTAGTATCGTGGGTCACAAGCATGAGCAGGTCTGGAAGAAAGTGCCTGCTGAGGGTTTCTACACTGGTTATGTTAATGAAGAAACTCCATGTTCTCCTCTTTCCCATGTGGCTACTAGTGAGAAGATATTTTCTTTGGGGCAGTTGATAGGAGATAGAGAAAAGGGAAGAGAGAAGAAACTCAGTAGAGAAGAGGAAGAGCTATCAGATCTTAGATCCTTTTACTCATGAAGGGAGTTACTCCTGTCTGAGATTTCCTGCACATCCTTACTTATTCAAGTTTATCAAGCCTGAAGAGGAGAAGGCTTTGGGGTCACCCAATGGCATCCTTCCAGTGCCTGAAGGGAGCCAACAAGGAAGATGGAGAGGGACTTTTTACAGGAACATGTAATGTAGTGGCAGAACAAGGAGGCATGGATTCTAAGGGAAAGAGAAAAAATTTAGATATTAGAAAAAATATCTTTGCAGTGGAAGTAGTGAGGCATTGGAAAAGGTTGTCCAGAGAAGTTGTGGATGCTCCATACCTGGAAGTGCTTAAGACCATGTTGGATGGAGCAACCTGGTCTGGTGAAAAGTGTCCTTGTCTACAGCAGGGGTGTTTAGAACTAGATGATCTTTTGAAGTCCCTTCCAATTCGAATAATTCTATGATTTTTTGATTAAATAAATGACATAAGGAAAATTCTAAATATTAGTAACCTATAAAATGAAACATTCTAAATTAAACTTTCATTAAAAGAAATTTGATGACATTTAAAATTTTTATAAGACCACCTGAATAGAGCTAAAGAAATGCAAATTCTCTTCCTCTTTGCTGAAGAAAAAAAAAAATAAAAAGCTGTGGAAATATAATATTAGGACCTGTTTGTGATCAGTATAGAATAGAAAACAAGCAGGTGAGACAGTATCTGAATGAAATCAGTGCTCAATTCAGAGCAAACATACTGGAGTCTTTTGATCAGTCTCCCCATATCAGGGTAAAGAATTGCACAATAGTTTTGTGGAAAGATGAATGTGGGAACTACAGTGGATTGAATACACTAGCTATCAAGATATTAATATATTAATTTACTTTATAATATCATAGGTTATGTGTAAGAATAATTTATTGAAATATTATTTCCTGCAGGAAATATTCAACCTACAGGAGCAAATTTAGTTACATGGGCATTCATCTTGTAGCAAAGTTCTTGTGCATGGTATGGCTGAATAAAATGATGAAAGTTTCTCATTAAGTATATTTGAAAACTATACTTTATAATAAGGGAAAAAATGCATGAGGTTGAGTTTTTTCTGTGTGTGAAGCTTAGCCCTGTAACAAATGTTCTGAGGACTCTCTGATGTGCTCATGCTCCTCACTTCTTTGGAAAAGCATAAGTTACAATTGTAAAAATAAAAATTGTCTCTCCAGTTATAATTGATTTAAAGATTTCCATTTTACTGGAAGTTTAAGAGTAGTGTTTCCCCTCATTGAACTGTGTATTTCTTGTTGATTTACAGACAAACGGATTAACAAGTGAACCTGGTACAAGTACTTTATTTTAAATGTTTACAAGTCATTTAGGATTCAGATGACTTATTGACTTCCAAAGCCTTCTATCTAAAACAATACGATAGCATGGGGTTGTTTGCTTGGAATTTTTGGAAAGACATGCTGCAAACAGCATGGTTAAAAATAATGTTTCACACTTTCTCCAGAGATTCACTGCAGTATGGTTAAATAACAGAAAAAAAAAAAAAAGCAAAAACTGGGTGATATCAGAAGCTCACAACTTTATCCTTCCTCATGTTGTTTCAACATGTAGGTTGATGAGTGGACTGGGAAATGCAGTCAATGTACAAGGTGTCTGCCATCCTCCCTTTAAATAATGGACAGAACTGTAGTGATATATTTTGCTACAGCAAGTTCAGATTTGAAATTTTAGAAACATTAGAAACCATGGTAGTGGTAAAATTAATTTTGGTTTTATCTCTTTTAATTTTACCTGCATTGTGTTTGGAGATTAACTTTGTTCCATTATTCATCAAATATGACAAATTTGGTTGTGGTTGCATGGATCAGGATGTTTC
Organism: Erithacus rubecula; assembly: GCF_903797595.1. Classification (NCBI taxonomy): domain Eukaryota; kingdom Metazoa; phylum Chordata; class Aves; order Passeriformes; family Muscicapidae; genus Erithacus; species Erithacus rubecula. Next base: position 26,543,526 of record NC_136685.1, on the reverse strand, counting down.
CCTATTTATCTGAAAAGATAATTCTCAGAATGATTGGATGCTCAATGCCTGTGGTAGCTGCAATTTCCTGAATAAGATGTGGCTGCATTGTTAGAAACTGTCAGGATCAAAAGTAATCTTGTAAAAGCTTCTCAGCCTTTTTTGAATGCTCATTTATTTATATGGAAAACATATTGCTACACAAATGTTGATAAGGAATCAACCTCAAAAGATAACAAATAAACAAAATGCAACACATTTTTTGTTCTGTTGCCTCAGCTTACCAGTTCTTTCTTCACTGTGTATATTATTATTAGAAGATAATATTTTAGAGAATACAATTAAGTCCTATGTATTTAAATATTCAAGGAAGCCTTCTGGATTTTCTTCTGAATTGATGTTTCTGGTGATAAAATCTTGCATGTTTGGTTGCCAAAATAAACATCTTCTAAAATAATACAGCATTAAAAAAAAAAAAATCTGCTTTTCAAACTGTATTTCTTTTATATATTCAGTCTCTTCAGTGGGGAGAAAAAATAATAAGTTTGACAATCGGTTACAAACACACCATTTATGCAGGTGAATTACGAAGTATATGAAGAGACCTTTGATCCTAACTCTTCTTTTTGAATGGGAATTCATAAAAGCACTTTATTGTACTTAAATTCTAAAGATATAAGTTACTTGATTGATCTATTCCCCTGCTTAAAGAGCACTTCTCAAGCACTTTGCTGAATTGAGTCCTAACAGCCCAGCAAATTAGTAATGTCAGCACTGAAGCTAATGCAACAATCGAGAATAAAGATGATTAAAAACAAGAATCACAGTGTATTTATGATCAAAAGTATGTTGCTCATCACAGCTAAGTTCTCTTGGTAGATTCATAAGCCGAAATAAAATGATGCTGTATTTTTCTTTTATGGGTCCTTCAAACATTGAAGAAAACTCAGTGAGGAAAGATTGTATTTACTGGATTTAATACTGTTAATTCTGAGGCAAAATGCTCTTTTGTATTGACAGTTAAATAAAAAAGGGAATTCACAGTTTTTCATATAATTATTTTAAATTGCAATTGCCTCATAAAACAGTGTAAATAGTAAAAAGCCAACATAGCAGACTTAAATAAACCATTAATTCTTCTCTTTTGCTTCAGAAAAAAAAGGTAGCAGAAGACGAAAAAAATTAGGGTTAATTTTTTTCAGCCTAACTGAATCTCCTTATTTGTATGACATTTCCAATTCATGAGCTATTTGAAATATATGTGGCTAACACACAGATATGTAAAACAAATCAAACGAGTATCACATGTTTTATCAGGTAATAACATATATGGAATCGTCATAGTGAAAACATTCTCTCCTGAGATCCAGCAGTAATTTGTTTCTTTACCAAAAACATTCATTCCAGAACTAAATATCCCATTATTGTGTGAAAAATGTACATTTGAGATTCATACTAGGCACTAAAATTTGGATAAATTTCATAATTAGCCAAGAGAGTGTTGTTTTCCCTCCATATGTTCGAGGACAGAATGACACACAGCATAAGAATATTTGAAGGAGTCCTTAGAGGAATATAAAAGTTTTCCATGGCAACAATATCTAAAAGATGATGAAACTCACACTGCAGAGATGGTGCCTGAGGACATCCATTTTAAGATTATAACATGCTTTAACCCTCATCAGTAGAGGGAAACATGGCTCTTTGTGCAGTATAATGTCAGCCAAATTTAGGATCTAGCCCAGAGCTCATTAGCTGGGATGAATGGCTAAATCTCATTTAATAATTTGAGAAATTTATTTCTTCACACTTTCCCCAGAAAGTAGAGTTTTAAAAGATGCATTTCCCAATGGGGAAAGACTGTTCTCCTTACAGCTGTCTGAGCATAAAAAGTAAGTGTTTTCTCATATTTCAAAAAGATTGAAATGCTATAAAGATATATGAGAAAAAGAAGCCTTAGAATTTTGCAATACTATGTTGAGAATTGACAAAATTGTTGTCCTGAAAAATTAATAGTAACATTTAAATTTTTTTTTTTTTTTTGTAAAATATTTACTTCTTGAATTCAAATACCACAGAAAAAAAACTTCAAAGCTAGTTCCTGTTGGAAGCTATTAATTCTCTGTAGCAACCAAGAATTTTGTGCAGGAGCTCTGGTGAGCATATTCACTCTGTTCATCCCAGCTACTTCAGACTAAGAGAGGAGATGAAGTCAATGAAAAGAAATAGCTCCTTCAGGGAAATGCAGAACATGTAAATATGGTGTATTTTTGGAAGAGCTTCTCTCTCTTTCTGTGAACTATATAGGTTATGAAGAATATTTCTGACATATTTTCAACAGTTATACAACAGATGTGTTCTCTTCTCTTCTCTTATCTTTTATTATTAATAGATTATTAACCATGCATACCAGCTCTGGCTTGAAAAGATAAAAAGGAAGGGGCATATTAAGAAGAGTTTAATGCCTCCTTCTGCCCTTTGGAGTCTTCTAGTGGACTTGTATTTATCAGCAGCAGTACATCTGCCCACCAGCCCAGTTCCTCTTTTATGTGATGACCTGAGTCGGACTGTAAAGTATTAGTTCCAAAAAAAAAAGAGAATTTAGAATATGCACCAGAAAGTTAATCTCATGCACTTCACTAGAATGCCAGATATAAACCACTTCTTATATGAGAAGCCTGTTTATTTTAACAAGGTTATTTCCATATCATTACCTTACCTGCAGTACATGAAAATATGGAATAGTTTGTTGCTATTTGTTACTAACAAACTCTGGAAGTGAGAGGCTATCACCACATCTGCTGCTCAAGAACCAGATAACATTAAAAATAATCATTATGAAGCCCTCTACTAAGATCAGATGTCCATTTATGTTGCAGACCTCTTAAAAACCTTAAAATTGTTACTGCATTTGGCCATATCAGCCATCCTTAGAAGAAGGATGAAGGAAAAACCTAGAAGTACTACGTTTTGATCCAGTAATGATCCATTTTTACACCTCTCTCTTATGTCAACTGTATATCATGCAGTTGGCTACTCTAAATCATAGATTTTGATGAAGAAAGTGCACTGGAGATTTTCCATTTATTTTCAATAAGTTAAAAATAAAATTTAAAATATTAAAGAAGTAGTTTTCCTATATGCAACCCAGTTTCCTGTCAGCATTGTAAAAATATGTACATGACATTTCATAATTTCAAAATGCACCTGACTGATTGAGAACCTTTTTTTTTGACAGCATAAGTGTTCCATCTGGCATTCAGTCAAGAAGGCTTTTTTCATGGTGTATTCAGCACGAATAAATAAACTAACAAATAACTTCCTGTTTTCCCAAACATGCTTAGAGAAAAAATGTAACTAGCAGCTTTTACAGAGCTTAATTTCTAAGGTATTTTGCTACAGTTTTTGACATTTTAAGCAATGCATGTGGATTATTTTTATTAAAAAAAACCACTATTGCTGTTACTACTTTAGAAAAAAGGTGGCAGGGAAAAGATTCAATGAGTGTTGCAAATACCCGCGAACATTCCCAGTGCTGAAAGACTTATGGGGTCAGTATGTCAGTTTCTCTTAGCTGGGTGACAGGACAGCTCTGCTGTTCCACTGACCCGTAGTCACACTGAGAGTACCACAGCAAAAGTGCAGGTGTGTCTTTGACCTTCTCTTTAGAAGGTGAGCACAGCAACAGGAGGGCCCACGAGACTGCACTACTGCAGGAGCACCTGCTGTACCAACTCAGCAGAGGCAGCTAACCTGCCCATAGGACTCTACTATACATCACTGGAGGAGCTGAGATACAATTACAGATACCAAGATCTGGGTGCAAGGTTTAAAGAGGGATATGTCAGTAAAAGAGTCTGTTTTAAAAATTAGTCAATTTAAACCAAAACAAAACCTGATAAGTGGACAATATCCCTTTAAGTGGAAACAGCAGCAGTATTCAAGCACAACTATTTCATTCTAAAAGTAATAAACGTGAGCAATAAGTTGTCAGGTAAGCCCACTGAAGCACATACTATAAATGAATTTAAGAGACAGCTAGAAGTTTTTATAGAGCTAGAGGGGAAATTAAAGACAGTGACAAGGCAGGAAAACTATGCTGAACTAACATATAAAAGACAAGTTTTCTGCTTCTTCCTTCGAACATTTCTTTATGTTCATTACCAAGTGTATCTGATACTTGTTATTTATGTTAGAGAAAGGCCAAAAAAAATGAACCTGTTTCAAGTGCATTATCCCAAAGGTCCCAGAAACTTCACCTTCACTCCACTTATGGACAGGAAAAGTGAAAAAAGTGGTAAAGCTGAGGCCTTAACTTAACCTAATTTGACATGCTGTGCAGCTAACAGTGCACCAAGAACCAGTGGTAGGTCACAGGGGAGAAAACACAAAGGATATGGCTGAACTCAACATCTTTCTTGTGCTGACCCATATTCTGCTTTAGTTTATGTTCTACTGGATGGTAAGAGTTCTAGAACTGCATAAATAGTTCTTCCCTTTGGGTCTCATCCATCTCCCATTGAAGGTGGGAAGACTGTTACTGATTCACCTCTGAGATGGGTAACTTGGAGAATATGGTCCATCCTGTTCAGGGGAAAAAATGTATTGCAGCCTGTTGGAATTCATTCAGCAGAAATATGTTAGGATTTTTTTCTTTCTTTTTTTTTTTTTTTTTTTATACTGAAGTTGTCAATATTTCCATTTGTCTTAGCAGTTGGGCATAGTTTTCTCTAATTATTAGTGAAAATACATAGCAAAAATTATTAAATTATTTCATTTACCAGAAGCAATTCTGCAAAAGGTTCAGAAGTTTCAATTTAAATACCACTTAGTTTTTTGGGTTTTTTTTTTATTTTCTAGACTAAAAATGTCTAAAATATTTCTGATCAGAATTTGTGGTTTCATTGTATGGGGAAATAAAAAGGGAAATTGGAAAGTTAATCTTTCTCAATTGTTCATGTCTAACAAAACCAGCTTTTCTTAACTGACAGTTCCAGAATTAGAATATAATAAAAATTCCATTCTCATCAGGTTTTCCTGCTGGAACTTGACACTTGCAAAGATTTTGAGTGTTTGGGATTTTTATATCCACACAAGGGACTTCTAGCGAAATGACTCACCTGTATATAGATATATTGAACCAAACATTCTTAATATTTTTGCCATGTCTGTTTCAAGTTTGCCACCAATATAGTACCTACATAAATATCAGAATTTACCACCTATAGGTACTTGCTTATATTTATTGTGGCTCTTACTTTGCATACAGTAGTAATTAGCCTCTGCAAAATACAAAATTACTGTTTCTCCATATGGAATTTAAATTGCATATGTTGGACTGTTTATATTGAACACTTAAGTGAAGCATTCCACTAAACATGCAAAACAAATTAATTAGTATAATGAATGTTTATCTGTTAATAAGCAGCAAAATTATAGCTTGGTTTATGAACAGAAAGAAAACTAAAAAGAAGGAAACATGTGAGCTCTGAATTTGAGTTTTTATCACCCAGATTCAGTAGAACTTCTTTCAGGTCTATGGTCCAAAGCACAAGATGTAAGAGCTGTAATAGTCATTTATAGCTGGGTATTGCACATCTCTAATCCTCATGATGCTACTTGATAGCTGTCTAACAGTATTTTGATGATGCAGTGTGATGTTGAAACTTAGGATGGCTTGAGATAGTGGCAGAAGGGTCTAAAATGTCAAGTGGGGATTGGCATAATTATGGGCCCTCCAAGCACTTCTGCAGATAATAAATCCACAGTGACAAGAAATGTGGAAATTGGCCTTTGGAGACTGCAATCAAGCTGCTGTAGTAAGAGTCTTCATCTTACTAAAGGATCTAACACAAAACAAAAATTACTGGCCGCTGCTTTAACAGAAAAATAATACTGCAAAGAATTAGATTCCAATTATTTCAAAGTATAGCAAAAGTATACAAATATAATGGCATATTAGTATGTATTTCTTGTTCAGAGTTCAAGATATATTATCTGTTTTTTATATTTTGAGTGTTCTAGCTAGTGATGACCATTTAATTTTGTGAGATTATAAATACTCCACAATTCACCCGTAGAAGTGACTATAGAATTATATTTATTCAATATCCTATTACTTGTAATTTCATTTTTCAATGTACATAAATAAAACCACATTTTTGTGATGATAACTTACTTATTTAATAGTGCAAATGCTTTAATCTGATTTTCAGAATATGTGCAGGAAAAATATACATATGAGGTTTTGAATTGCTTAAATCACAATTTATGGGCAGTGAGATGCAAAAATACCAGGGGTAGGATTAGATGACAGGTACTAGAGATATATTTATCAGATTAATTGGAATGTATGAGACAGATTCATCATACTTAGGTCTTGTTTAAGGTAAGAGTTTTGTCTCATTAGAAATCATCTCAAATCTCTGAAATAAAAGGAGCAATTCACTTTCCAGTACTGTAGTGATAACTAGAAAAGTTGGAAAAGAACAAGCTGAGAGGAGGTAAGAGCAGGTGGCTCTAAGTTATCTCCAGAGAGTTATTCAAATAATTTAAAATCTTCCTCAGAATTTATTCTTCTCTGCCTCTGGTGCTGAAGGAAGCTGAGGACCTTGAGCTACCACAGTGACTATAGGCTTCAATATTCATTGTGTAAAAGTATATTAGACCATTTTCTAAATATTATCTACAATCTTATAAAATATGTGACAATTATTTTCTTAGGTTGTTTGGGGGTTTTTGTTTTGATTTGGTTTGCTTTCCCATTTTATTTTAATTTGGGGGTTTTTTTTGTTGTTATTATATTTTGGGGGGTTTTGTTTGGTTTGGTTTGGTTAGGTTTGGTTTGGTTTTCCTGTGGAGAGGGTCTACTTATTTGACTTAAATAGAATTTGAGGATACAGTAAATTAGATGGTCTGAGGGCTATATTAATCTTTCTGAAAACCTGCAAAAATTCAGGTTAAAGCATAAAAAAAAATCTTAGGGGAAAAAAAAAAATTTAAACAAAAATCTTCTGGATATAAATGATTATTGCAACCACATTCTTCAGATTCCAGTTGAGTGAAAAACAGCCACATATATATATCCTTATCCATCTGCAACCTTGAAATGAGCTGGTACTACGTCTGTTGAATATTGTTTCATCTTTAGGAACTTTATTGTCCTTACATACTGGTTTCTCAAATATAAATACAAATATTCTGAAATTATATTTCTTTTTCAGCATGTAAGATGTAATGTCCCCCTCTTGATGAGTATAAATTCCAGTAGTCTTGTCTCTAATGAATCATTCAGACTTAAACAATTTATCTATGCTGTTTATTTGAGCTGCCATATATGTATATTTGATTTCTTATATCGTTCCTTCTTTCTTAAATCCTGGAAGCAGTTCAGGTTCACCTTATTTTGTTTTAAACTTTAACTATAAAATATGAGCAAAATTTAAATTGTAGTCTTATGATCAATATTTTGCTAGATTTACTTCTGGATTCTTTTCTGTGCATTTTAGTTTCAAATGGTGTTATAATTCCAATGTTTGTGATTCTTTGCTATCCACTTTCAGTTCATTTAGAATGTAGACTGAAACAAAGGTACTAGAAATTCTGAATATGTGAAAATACACTCCTGACATTGAGCTAACTTGACATAAATGTCCTAAAACTTTATATACCCATTGTGGACATAAATTATTGTCTCTTTCAATTAGGAGCAATCTATTATTAACATCTTCTAAGTATTTTATTTAGAATTTGATTTTATAGTAAGTGAAATAAATGCAGTAAGTTTAGAAAATAATGATATGTAATTAAAGCAAGAAGATACATTTACTTATATTTAAACCCATATATCTAAATGGCCATTTACATTCAAAAAATAATGTAATATCAAGTTAATAATAAATTAGAGAAGGAAAATTGTATGAAGAAATCATATGAAGCCTCTCCTGGAAGTGGTCATGTTTCATGGTGTTGTCAAATATAATTTTTGTAATGGGCATAAGGTCTGTGACACACACATAATTCTTTGCTAGCAAATAAAATTGTCACTTTGAATAGCTATTATTTAAAGCAATGTGACAAAAAATTGCTCCTACAGTACCTATGTATAGAGGTGATTCCTATTTCATTCCTGGAAAATATCACCTCAACAAAGCAGTAATGAAGGGGAAAAAGTCAGATAAGACAATTTCCTAAAATATCCTGTATTTTACCATTGGCTTTAATGTAGATTTTTTATTTAGGTGGAAAGATAGCTTTCCAGAAAACTGTTGCAATTTGTCTTTAGCAGAGCTGCAATTGAATTTTCATTTCATGTGCAGAAAAAAAAACCAGAAAAAAAAGCCTCCAATCAAACAGAGTGCACAGTCATGTGGAGGAAAACAACTCAGCAGTGACATCTTCAAAGGGATCCCCAAGCAGGGTGGTACTTACTTCATGTATCTCTGGCCATCTAACAGATAAATGTCATGCCACAGTTATTTCTCTCATTTTGTCCCCAGGCTGAAGAGAACGGATGCCTGCAGTGATGATTCACTCTATCTGCACCAGGGCCTGGGACACTGAGAATAAATCTCTCTGCAAGTGCTTTTTTGTAACCATTTCATAGGGAGAGGCTCTGAAGACTTAACAGAGCACTAACCAGTTGTGTGATCCCAGAGATCTAAATCACATTAGATGTTGAATTCAACAAAATAAGATTATTTTCACCCTAAATTATCACTATCCGTTGGGGAGGAAAAAAAATATATTGGTAAAAGAAGCCTGAAATTCCCCAATCTTACTAATATTTTTTGAAATATAAATCCAGAATATAATAATATTATCATAGAGAGAAAGTTCTGGGGTCAAGTCTACCGAAACTTTTGAAGGAAGATTCAATAAATCCATCTATGTACAAATATCTATGCTCTTTAACACAGCTGCATGTGAATCTGAAAGTGAATACTTGTGGTTTTCAGTGCAAGAAGATTCTCTACACTTGCTTATAATAATTCAAAAGAGAGCAAGAGCCATTGTTTTGAAAAGTTAGAAAGCAGCTTAGTGTTATCATACAGAGGTATAGCCATTCTCTCCATGAAATACGATTACAAGTGAATCTTGCTCCTTACATGTGCCTTCCTTTCTGCTTTGTGTCTGTTCAGTTTTACAGCCCATGTCAAGCCAATGAAGCAATAATAGCTTCACACATTCTGACTGACATCAGGAAGTTATATAAGGGACTGAAAAAAAGGACTCACCAAAACTACTTCAAAAGAATGTTAATTACTATTACACTATTTCTATTTTGCCTAAGGGATAAAAGTGATGAGGTGTTACTCTGTACCAATCTACTCCTCTGAGTCAGTGAAAAATCTTTTTTAAATGTACTACTTTGTATAATTATATATTTTTATATATATATATATATTTCTTTTTTTTGTTCATAATACCTTAGAATTTTGGATGGATTTAAATGTGCTTTGCAGTTATGTTCAATCTCCAAAGGCAGCAGTTTTGAGCAGCAGTTTGGATATCTTTATTTTTTAATTATTTAATCTTCCCTCAAAGACCCTGTACACAAATTCTTCATAATGGCGACTCTGGTGTCAAATAGAAGTCAGGCAAATTTGATTTGCAATGGATTACCATTTTTATACTCCACTTCCTTAAATACCTCCATGTATTTTAAAAACTTCTCTGAGTAATTTGGACAGTCTTTTGTGCCTACAGTTGAGTAATTACTAAGTTACATTCAGATGCATGCACACAAATAAAGCCAGCCTCATCTCAGGAATCTTAGATCATGTGAGAGCCCAGAGCTTGTTGAGAGAGAAGCCTGCAGGAAAGATTATGAGACATTTGAAGCTACATTATTATTCTTAGCTGATTGAAGTATTCATCACAAGTCTTGTATTTGCTGACTGTAGCCCTTTATTCTGTCTCTCTGAACAGATGGAAATTTGTATACTTTTGTTTCTCAGGACTGCTCCACTAGTTACTGCAAATATATTTGAGCTTTGGGATTTTTTATGAACTTTAGCAGAATATTCAGTTACTAGTATATTATTTGCATTCACTATTTAAGATTTGATTGGTCTCCAAATCAATGTAATTTTTGCACTCCTAAATTTTCAGACTAGAGGGACTGTAATGTTTAAGCTTACCTCCTGCTCACAACAGGGACTTTCTTTACCCAGGGCAGCATTAGAGCTGAGCTCAGAATGAGCAGGATGCATATGAGCTTTTAGCAAATTGCAACTTTTTTCTCTTGTGTCTTTAACTTGCCTCTCTCAAAACAGTCTGTTCTTTTTTAAAGAATGATGGCAAATGATGGAGAGACTGTAATACCTTCTCTCTGTCCTCTTGGATGCTCAGATTAGCATCTAAAGCCAAACAGATCTGTCCATCCCCCACTGCACATGTGTAAGAGACTCAAACATCACAATTACCTTAAACACTGTCATGGCCACAGAAAGAGCTTGTAAAATGAACCACCACAGGAGGAACTTGAGATAAGAGCAGAAGGGAGGAATTTGCAACAGGAAGATATTAGTTCCAGGTCTGGCAAGACAGATCTGGGTAATGCATCCAGACAAAAATTCCCACTGTGGCTGACTGTGGAAAAGAAAGCAACAACTTATGCACATGCCATCCCAAGTTGTGAGAAAGGAATCTGTGCCCTGTGTATTCTCAGAACTTGGACTTTATAAAGGTGATACCCAAGAAGAACAACTTGGGGATCCCCACCATTGACAAGACCAAAAGAAGGACCATTAGGACACCCTCTGGATCTATGGGGTACTGATAGAATTCCACTTATTCTGTCCTTCCTCACTCTCTTTCTCTCCCTCCCACTCTCTCTCCTATTTCTTTCTATTTGTCTCTACTTGAAATTTACTGTTGACTTTGGCCTATGGTCTTGTTTGCACCTTAATTCAGGCAGAGGCTTCTCCTAATAGGTGGATCATAGCAGCATGCCACTGTAGCAGATCCATTTATGAGTATGGTATGTGAATGAAGCAGCAGCAACAATCTGTGGTCCTCTGTCAGCTTAACCCAGGCACTTGAGGATGTCTGAATCAAACATGCACATTAGGCAAGCACAAATTAAACTGACTTTGCCAGGTTACTTTGAGACATTGACCCTTCTCTACATCTGTGAAGATAAATTTTGCCACCATGTGATCTAATGTGCACCATTTGTTTTCCCTTTTATTAATTTTTTATTGCCACATTTAGAAGCATTACCTGTGGGGAAAACTATATGACTTTTGCAGCAACTACCATAGGAAAAGTGTATTTTTAACACCTTTTACTACTGCTATAAGTAAATTGTATTCCTCTTGAATGAATGCTCTGGCAACTTTATCTACATTAAATATTCTCATTCATTTCAGCAGTTTTGTTTCTTCAACAAATTAATTCTCAGATTTAATATTAGGACTATGCACTTTTGATATGTCAATTAATATATATAATATACTACAAAAAATCATTAAAAAAGAAGAGAAAAATAAAGATATTTTAGGCTTTGGAGAACATATTATACACTTAATTTCTAAGTCTACAGGCAGATTTTCATTATCGTAATGGTATCTAAGAGAACCAAACAATGCCTTGGCTGTATTTTGCCAAGTGCTACAAGAATATAAGGCGAGACTCTAGGAAAACTGACAGCCTAAGAGACATCTGAATGATGAAAAAAAAGTTTATTTTCTTACCTGGTTTTAAAGTTTTTCATAAAGAATAAGGTGATGTTAGCTACTTATAGATAAAGACTAATGAAAATTAGTAACAAATGTTGCTAATTTTTTGGGACAAACTTGTTGCCTCTTTATATTTTTAATGTTTTGATTATAAACCATTCATTTGGCCTACCTTCAATAGTAAAACTTTTATTATAGTTAATGAATCACAGCTCATTTCTTCTGAGTTAAGTGCTAGTGAAAGATGGACATTTGTAAAATATATATAAGGTTGCTGTAGCCCCATTTGTACAGCTGTCATTTCAGACTCTGAGGAAATAAAGGCATTTTTTTCAAGAAGTGTGAGCCATTCATAGCCTTTTATCACAACTTTTACACCCTAGAAAGTGAAAATTGATGTCCTTGAAAGTTTTCTTGGAAGCCTAAAACTCCTTTCTATATTTAGATACTGACAGGGATTGTTTCAGTGTATCTATTTTTCTGAAACCAAGATTAGAGACCTTGCAAGAAATGATAAGGAAAGCTGACATTCAGATGTGTTCATTTAAAGAATTTTACTACTTCACAGCTCTATTTATCTTTGAGGTTATGTCAAAAATATTTTGTTAACTATTAGCATTCCAGGCCAGAGGGTTTCTTTGTTGTAATTTTGAGCATCAGCTGGGTCTCATGTAGGAATACAGGGAATAAACTGAAGGATATTTTTCTTGTCGAAATTCAAAAATGGAACATTATTACTGTTGTTTCTGTTCTTCCAGCATGTGATGAGTGCTTTTAGTGATAACTACAACTCTGTGTGCTTCATTAATCATGAAGTGTTATGTGAATTTTTCCTTATGTGAAAGTAATTAGCCCTGTACAAAGTAATTAAACTCATAAAAAATTCTTAACTTCCCTTTTTTGTTTTAATGGTTATATCTCTGTCATGTTTTGAAATTCTGATGCATTTATGTAAATTATAAGAGTGAATATCAATACTCTTTTCTAAAATGTTATCTGATAAAGATTTTGTAATAAATAGAACCAAAAAACTCCAGAAACAGATAATGTTGACCTCAACAAAATACAAATCCACCGAAAAATACCCCTAAGAATATAAGTAATAGATGAAGTAAAAATTAAGGGATAAAAGTATTTCTTAAGCACATGGACCACAGCATTTGACTAGACAGCATGGCAAGATGTTTCAGTCCAAAATCATACTTTTACACAACACTGTTGTGGGGTGATGCTGCCAGATGTCAGGCACCCATGTCAGGCACCACTCACTCACTCCCCTCTGCAACTGGACAGAGGAGAAAAATTTAACAAAGGGTACATGAGTTGAGAAAAGAACTGGGAGAAATAACTCTTTAAATACTATCAAGGGCAAAACGGGCTTAACTTAGAGATAGAATGTGAATTTATTACTCACAAAATCAGAGCAGGTTAATGAGAATAAGCCCTTAAAAACCTTCCCCACCACTCACTCTGTCCCAGCAGCATAAGGAGGCAGGGCATGGGGGTTTTGGTCTGTACATCACCCAAGGCTTCTCCCACTCTGGGAGAGGAGTCCTTTCTGTGCTGCCCTTGGGGCCCCTTCCATGGCAGACTGCTGTCCATGGACTTCTACAACGTGGCTCCATTCCACAGGCAACAGTCCCCAATCACACTGCAGCCTGAGTCCATCCCACAGGCAACAGTACCTCTCAAACTGCTGCAGCATGGGTCACCCTTCGATGGGGGGATGTCCTTCCAGGAGAGACTGCTCCAGCCTGGGAGCAGGGCCTGTCTCTCCACGGGTGTCCCATGGACTTACAGCCTCCTCCAGGCACCCACCTGCTCTGGCATGGGCACCTTCCCCGTGGGCTATAGGTGGATCTCTGCATCCCCATGGATCCCATGGGCTGTGGGTGGATCTCTGCATCCCCATGGGCTGTGGGTGGATCTCTGCATCCCCATGGATCCCCATGGGCTGAGGGGCACAGATGCCTCACCATGGTCTCCCCACAGCAAGCAGAGGAATCTCAGCTCCAGCACCTGGAGCATCTCCTGCTCCTCCTTCTGCTCTGACCTTGGTGTCTGCAGAGCTGTTCCTCTCATGTGTTCTCACCTTGCTCTTGTCTGACTGGAATTAAAACTGCCCTACAACCTTTGTTTTGATTCCTTCTTAAATATGATATCACAGAGGTGTAACCACCATTTCTGATTGGCCCAGCCTTGGCCAGTGGCAGATCCATCTTTGGAGTCATCAAGGATTGACCCTGTTGGATATGGTAGAAGCTTCAAGCAGCTTCTCACAGAGGCTTCCTCTGTGCCCCCATGCTACCAAAAACCAGGTCATGCAAACCCAATACAAACCCATTAATATTTTTTAAATCTCAATGTTTGAGGAAAGGTAATTTTCTCAGTTTTAAATAGAAAGCTTTTATTTAATTAGTTACCAAGATATTCCTTGTTACCAATATTCCTTATTGTTGGTAAAAGTTTTTAATAATGCAATTATTCCCAAAATGTTTGTGTGTAGTAAAGGATTTGGAACAATACAGGATGAGAAGATTGTCATATCATCATATTTACTAGTCTTGAATGTACCTTGGCTACTTCTGTTCATTTCTCCTTTTCTGCAAAAGTCTCGGTTCAGATATGTTAGTATATTTTATGGCCCATTTGGTATCTGATCTGGCTGATAAAACTGCCACAGACTTGAACATTTTAATGTGGACAATTTCCCAGCAGGAACTGGAATTCCAAATAACTTCATGTCTGCTAATGAAGAGGTCAATGGATAGTGCTAATGTTCTGCAAAAAAAGCTCCATAGACCATTAGCAGTTCCTGGAAGAAGTTTTATGAAAAGATAGAGCTTTTGAAATCAGATAAAGATTTTTAATCTGTTAAAAGAAAAGGAGAAATAAGTATCATCTTTCATGTAGGTAAGTAATTTTCATTCTTCACTTAGTCTCATAATCAAAAAAATTTATTACTATGCAAATTATTTCCATCATATTAGTGATCTCATTTATATAATTCTAAGCTTATGAATGTTATTTGCTAAACAAAAGCATTCACAGAAATTGGAAAATGCCAATTCTCTGAAAAAATCTAGGTATAAATAGACACTTAGGTGTGTTAGGTTTATTCAGATCATTCCATAATTATAACACTACTCTTATAAGTTAGGACTTGCTTTCTTAAAACACAGTAGATGTCCATTTTCTTCTTATTCCTATTTAATCTGTCTCCTTCCAGCCCTGCTACACAGGTGCTTGTAATTCTAAGAGGAACCAGAAGGATACAGGAATGACTAAGAGACACCAGGAACTGTGTAAAGTGAATGCACTTTAAGACAAAACTAAGGTAAGCTGATGTGAAATGTGTTCTGCAAATTAGCATGAAGCAGACTGATGTTCTAACATTGTTATACTTCAGGAATGTCACTTTGCCATCACTACTTCAGCAGATGGTTTTCCTTTTCTTCACCAAATAGAAAAATGAGAAATAAAAATATATTGTCTTATTTAGTATAAGTATTCAGATGGTATTTGAATATTGTTGCTATTTTGTTTATGAACCTTCAGGAGTAAATAATATGCTTCATCACTCACAAAAACAAGCAGTTTTCACCATGGAGAGTTAAAGATTAAATTAAATATAATACATATTCTCCATGTCATTAAAAAGTATAGAAGATAAAGTTTTAAAATAGATGGAAGGCAAATGATTTTTTAAAAATGACAAAAATATTAATCTAAATATTTCTTGCTCAAATTAAAGATTTTGTACTAATAAAAATGGACATATTATCTCTTTATTCAAGTGACATTCCTCTGGCATAAAGAATGGCTTCCAGTAAGTATAGGGAGTGTCTTGGAACAGACAATATGACTCCAAAGTAGCCTTTGAGTGAATCCTTTGACTCACAGAAGAAAATAATGATAGGCTGCATTAGAGCAGTTTCAGATTTATTCATGTTATTTTATAAACTTTGATCAAAGTACAGAGGTAAAAAGACATTCTGTAATCATTTGCCCTGAAACCACAGTAGCATCTTCCTCTGTTATGAAGGATCAGTCTTAACTTGACAGCAACAGAGAGAAAAGGACAAACTGGGATAAAGCTCAGATTTAAATGACATGAGCTGATAGATGGGCCTTTTCATTTACTGGCTGTGGATGAAGGAATCTGTTGCTATTATCTGTGCAGCAACACACAGAGCATGAACTCTCAATGTTCAGCATTTTTACAATTATTAAATTACTGTACCATTTCCAAACAGCTTTCCTCTGGGCCATATATTTTGCCCTTAGTAACTAAGCTTGTTTGTTCTATATATTGGAAATGAGGCCGTCATTACATTTTTATGACACTTTTATCTAGTCATGTTGTTAATACTAACAGCATTTTTAAAGGCATAAGGAGTATCATTGCATCTTTCTCTAATAAAGCCTGGGAGAAAATGCATTTTTAAATTGATAATGTTTCTGTCTTTAATTTAAATACATTTGATTCTAATTTACCCTAGGGAGTGCAGATAGTGGATATGTGGTGGCTAAGTAGCATTAACACAGTGTATGTTGCCATAATAATTTCTGGGTAAGGAAGAGCTTTAAAAGGAAATGGTCTCCTCATATTTAGTTACATGCTTGAGAGACTTCATGCTTTTCAGCAGCCACTCTCAAAGGCTTACAAACTGCATCTTGGACACTGCATCACACACATAGTCTGCAGGCCATCACTGGAAATGTTATCCCAGGCATTAAAGTTATCCCCCAAGCCAGCAGGCTGAAACATTTCTGCAAAGATTTAGCATTATAACCACTCAAAGCAGTTAAACTTCTAGCAGGCTTGTAAAAGCACTGTAACATGAAGGCCTACACATGGGATCAGGAGCCTTATTTTTCCAAAAACTCAAAAAAAAGTGGTAAAAGTCATGAAAGTGGAGTTACAGCAAAAATGTTTATGTAGAAAGTTATCAGTCTTTTCACAAAAAAGTCAGGTTGTTATCTTGCTAGAATAATTGGGCAGTTTTAGACAATTCTTACTTATAGAAATTCCATGATGCTTAGAAAACAACATAATTTTTTTTGTTCAAAACAGCTTATTTATTAAATTAAATTAAATGGAAGAATTTTGTGGCTGTTGTTAAAAAATAAAATTCTCATTCATCTGAGAAATGAATACTAACCTGTTATGTACTCCCTTTGTTCTTCTATATGCTATGTGACTTTGCTGCTTTCAAGGAACCCACTTTGTCTTCCTGTTTTCGTATTCATTGATCATTCTTCTCTTCCCTGATGGCTACAATAAGAATCTTTCTGTTGCTTCAGCTGTCAAAGATGCTTGATATCAATGGGAAATTCCCATTTTAATACAAATTTCTAACTTATTTGAACTTCATGCTAGGGATTTTCTTTAGCACCCATCCTGTCTCTAGCACATGGAGAAAAGAATAACATTTTTTATATTAAATTTATTTTTTTGCAGTGAGTGGGAATCTTCAGTAACAAATCCTAAATTGCTGTTTGACGTTGCTAATGAAATCTGTACGCTTACAAGAGACAATCTTAAGTTTCATAATATGTGAAAGTACATGAGGAGACAACTGTTCATTAAAATCAGCTAGAATTTATGCAGTTTCACCAGTTCACTTTTTATTTCCTATGATATCAGTCATACTTCACCCTCACAATCTGTCTCCCAAAGTCCAGATGATGTGCTTTTTTCCTCATGTACTGTACATGTACTCTACTAAAATAGAGATCAATTTGGAGCAGCCAAGTCCCAATCCTTTAACTGACTTTGCCATTTGTCTATGTTTCTCCTTTTGAGTCCTAGACTCTGTTAGTGGCAGTGGAGCTC
The DNA here is from genome assembly GCF_903797595.1 of Erithacus rubecula. Taxonomy (NCBI): domain Eukaryota; kingdom Metazoa; phylum Chordata; class Aves; order Passeriformes; family Muscicapidae; genus Erithacus; species Erithacus rubecula. The sequence continues at coordinate 26,526,024 of NC_136685.1, read as the reverse complement.
TGTGTGTGCACCCATAACTCCCTGTGGAAATGAGCTTGGCATCTCCATTTTTTAAGTACCTCAGTACCTGCCCATTGTATTGTGCTTGCTAGGTGGGTTACTGGTGCTGAAACATTGAAGCTGCTGCTTAAAGCAAAATGCACTCTAATTTAATTAAGTATCAACAGTGCCATGTTATTGCTTTGCTTTTTGATCTTTTAGCAGCAAATTACATTTCCATCCCAGCAACTCATTTGCTTTTAGAAATACAGTTAGTTCACCAACTGTATTTCACAAATAATATGAATACTCTTTACAAAGAATTCCACAATTTATCAGTTTTACACTTCATTAAACAGAAAAATGAAACAAATTATATTGGAGACAGGATATGGTTCTAATGCTGAAAATTTTATATAGCCATTTAAAATGTACTCATACACATCTGCCAAAGATGTTAAGTAGCTACTTATAATTTTCCCCATACAGTGATGACGGTGATAAAATGTCTTTTCAGAAGCATCTGTAGGATGCAGTCCACAGTAAACAAAAAAGTTGAAAGGACTGAATTTCTCAGATTATATTTCTTCATTTCTTTCTCAATGAAAAAGGAAAAGCATAAAGTTGTGATGTTGATTTTAGTTTTTCTTGGTTTTTCTTTGGTCAAGGTCATAAAGCTTGCACTTAAAATTGTCAATCCTTTCAGGCTACACTTTTGAGTACTTGACTGCTGGTTAGATTTTGTGTCACAGAGGTTTTAACTGTCATGAATTTCAGCCTCTCTTTTACCTTATGTAGATAATATTCACATATAATGAAGAATCTCAGGAGAAATTTTCTATCTTACTTATTTTTCCAGACTAGTAACTCTTGAGTTTGAATAAGCTATAGCTGGTTCTGTCTAAACAGAAATTTTTATAGTAGACAAGAAACATAAACCTATTAAACTTTAATTTGTTTACTTAGTAGTGATGAGTATTAAATTTATGACACTAGTGAAAATAAAAACAAAAAAATGGGGAAAAAGAAAATAAAAGAAAAAAAAAAAAGCAAAACAAGGAAGAAAATAATTCAGGAAGCTAAACAGTAAGTAGTCCTTGGGCAAAAATGATGTATCTCTGATCAACATGAACAGACATAAAAACAATAGAATTGTGTGGGAATATGCATAATATAATCATATTTATACATATATATAGGTATTACCATGTGTTCCAGTAGTAACTACAACTTAGACTTGGCCAAGAAATTTAATAACAGGTTTTCAAACAGGTCTTTCAGAAGATATTATTATTTTCCTGATATTATCATTAAAAGCCCCTCTATGCATATTGACATTGCTGTGTATGCCAGCCTGACCCACTGTATTGTACTAAATACACCACTCAGGCTCCTGGCATGTTAGAAATTTTCATGCACTGCTGTGAACACCTTGGTCCATCTCTTCAACACCCTTCCTGCCTGTCAGCATCAGGAGCTCCTGCCAGGTCCTCCCAGGTTGTCTTTTCCACAGGCTCTCCTCACAAGGCAAGTGCTTCTGATCTGTACATTCTGGTTGCCCTTCAACAGACTTCCTTCAGTTTATTGACAATTTTTCTGTTGTTGAGCAGCCCAAAAGAGGTATTCAACAGAGGAGGTCAAGAACAAGTCTCCTCAGTCTGAACAAATCTCCCCAGGTGAAGGCAAATTCATATGGTAAATCAGCTAAGTTTTTGAGCAAGACCATTTTTGGGAGGTGTTAAAAAAGGTAAGACTTTTTGTTTCTTTTATGCCGTTCAACTACAATCACTTCAGCAAAACTTAAAGTCTTGTTAGGAATTCTGAAATACAAAATAATAAGAATGCAGTTCACCCCATCTCCCTCTAAATAATAAAATACATTCTGTGAGAAAAAATAAACTTAGATAAATTTTAAATGGTTTCATAGATGTTATTTTTATTTCACCACATGTAGATTTACTGTTAAAGTGAGTGTAGTGCAATTCTTAAAGTTTGATATCACTCACTTGCTGGATTACTTTAAAGATCTCTTACATCCATTTTTAATCTGACCACAAACTAAATTCAGGTACTAAAGGTATCTGGCATATAGAATTCTCTTAGAAATTCAAAATTAGGACTCATTGATCAATTGAAGATAAAGAAAGAGAAATCTATTAGGTGTTTTGCTTGTGTCACTGCCATCACTGCCATCTTACACATCCTGGTGTACCATTCCAACATTTGGAATGGTATTTTCAATTCCAGCAGATGTTTCATTATGTTTCACACACTCACATTGACTGGAAAAGCAACATCAGAATAATGTAGTTAGTGGTTCATCACCACCATGACATATGCTGGCACAAATGGGCTGAAAAATATAAGATAATTACTCTGGGATTGGCTATGCAGACTGTTGTACTATTACATTAATGTTCTGCTAAACTTGGCATAGAGACAGACAATGGCAGTGACTAAACAGCAAAAGAAATATGTCAAAGACATATTGAATGCTGCAGATAGTTTTTTTTTTTTTACATTCAAGAACATATAGAATATACAGATATATTAGAAAAATGTATCTGAGAGCCATTTCCCATGTTGCTGAAGTTAAATCAGTGTTGGAGATTAGGAGAGAGAAGTGTATTAAAGATCACCTTTGAGCTCAGTGTTTGCTGCCTCTATTCCAGATTTACAACTTGTCCTGGAAACATATGTCAGGATAGAATTTCACTCTTTACATATAGCCCACAAATTCCCTGAAACTATAATACTCAGTATTTTTTTAATCTATCATAACTGAAGTAGTGGACTGGAAGCATATTGTGCCATTCAGAGTCAGGTGACCACAAAGTAAAGAAGAGCTTGATTTATGCTAGAGAAGCTTAAAGCTTATCAGCATGATGAATAAAAGCTAAAAATAGCTGAGGGTATTTTAGGGACCTTGGTTAAGCTTTTGAAGATAACTTCATTGAATACAAAATATCACTAAATAAACTGTGTCACTTGCTTTTCTGTAAGTACAGAATGACCCCACTAGATATCCTTATCAGGTTTTCTGCCTTTTTTATGGTGTTTTTTTTTTTCCTTTTCATTAGGCAAAAACGTATGTGGTCACTGTAGTGGTTTTATTTTTAATATCCTTTATTTATTGTTTATGGATGAACTTGGCTATGCATTTGAATTATGGCTTGTGTCAGCAATAGATATGAGTGTAAAATATAAAATGTGCAAACTCTGCAATTCCTGTACTGAATCTTATCTTAAAGAAACTCAGCCTCCAAGAACACAGACTCTGCACACATAAAAAAGAAAATTATGGTGTAGCTTCCTGAAATATGTTTCACAGTAACAGATCAGTAAAGGTGAAAAAAAAAATGGGTAAAGGAGTCCAAGGAAAGAAAATAAATAATTTTTCTCTATTTTTTAATGTCAAATAATACTGAAGATAATACTTATGCAGAGCTTTGGCCTAACAAATTATTACTCATAACATAAGCTTAGAGTTACTAAAGATGCCCATTGAAATAAAATTACAAAGACTTGCCAATATTTTACTGGCTCAGAGTCCAGGAATACTCATTTATGTTTGGACTGCATGATCTTTAAAATCTTTTTCAAGCTAAATAATTATATTATTCTATTATTCAGGGGACAAATTTCTAATTTGGAAAAATGCCTTTTTGAGCCAGGAGAGTAGGAAAGTTCTGGGGAGGATGAGAGTTTGGGAGAGGAAGAGCACTTCTGTAGGACACACACAGAAGGCATTCTAGGAGATTTGAAGTGAGTAACACCATGAAAGAGATGCTCCTGTCTTACAAAGCCCCTGCTTGAAGGCTTACTAGGACAGAAAAATGTCCGAAGCAAAGTGGAGAAAAACTCCTATGATGGCAGAGAACCTAATACTTTACACTTACATTTCAAAGCTTTCTTTTGAAATCACACAAAAATAAAACTAATAGAATAAGAAGGCATTCTGTTTCATGTAAAATGAAAGGATTTCTTTCAGTGGATACAATCCATAGATATATAACAAAACCATTTTATATAGTAAAAGGGAATGCAAAATGTGTAAGGACCTATTCAGAAATACTGGACAGGGAATTTTGGCATATGTAATGTGAATTAGGTTCTCTTTTTCAGAATTAAATTTCTCTTAATGTGATTCTTTTTCAGCCCATAATAATCTATGACCAAAACAAACCCCCCTGACGTGCATATCATTATAATTATTTAACTTATTAATTAAATAGGCATGGATTGAACTTCATATTTTGAAATATGAAAGAGGATATATAGACCTTTCTGATTAATATGATTTTAATGTGGGCTAGATGAAGTACAGAATATCATATGAGAGCATCATTAATCTTAGTAGATTGCTGATTATGCAGATGGCAATCATTAGACAGACCTATCTGACTTATTTTACTGTCTGCCAGTGCTAGAAAATGAGCCACATTCCACAAATTTCCAGGGCTAAAACTTCTGGACTGTAGTGCTGTGTTATCAGATCCTCAGTTAAATTACAACAAGAATAGGGACTGCATTGTACAGAACTTTTAGTCAAGATTTTCAAAACAGTTGACTCTAGAAAGCTTATAATTTGATTCCAGCCAAATCTCTCAGTGTTCCCAGGTTTGTAAAAGACAAGTTACCTATTTAAGTCAGTGGCATTTTAGGGAAAATAAAGAAATTATTTTCTGAAAATCTGTCTTTTCAGTAACAACTGTAGTCATCCACCAGTTCGAAAAAAAAGACTAACTCAAAGCCTCTCATAAGACAGAGAAACACAAATTTGCTGAATTAATTTCTATTATTTTCATCCTTTGGTGGCTAAAGGCTATTTTCCAGTTTCTGCCCTTCCTTAACAGCTCAGGAAACAGAGACCAGACAAACTCCCCAGCCCTGCAAATGAACTGTGGGTGCTTGCAGGCTGCTTTCTTCAACTTGCTAGAGTAAAATGCAACACAGCCACGTGGCATGCAAAGCTACAGGAGATGTCAAGAACATGGCTTGCTTTCCATGCTTTCACTTCCCTCCCAGCTGCCCAGGGGAGATCACTGTCCTCTCAGAATTACAGAATTCAATTAAGCAGTGAGGCATTCATACACTTTCCAAAGCTGAACAGATAATTTTGTCCTGGGTCTCTGGAAGGCAGAGTATGGAGAAACTTTTGCTATTTGCAAAGCTCAGAGTCCAGCAATGAATAGAACATCTCTGTCACTTACACCTGAGATTTTGTTATCCCTTCACTGGCTGCCTCTACAAAGAATGGCCAATTTGTTTCATTTTTATGCAGTCTGCCCACTGCTCTGCAACTTTAGATGAAAACCTCAAGTCTAGTATTTAGAATAGTTTAGCTAGGGAACTATTTGTGTGTTTTGATATCCTGGAAGAAGAAGTTTCTTTAAAATTCCGATTAACGTGAGCTGACTACCATCTTCTGCCTTTTAGATCAAGGTGCTTTTTTTATGTCCAATTTCAGATATTGTACAGCTTCACTGCTCTGCTGGGCAATGTGGAAAACATGTGACTCTGGGCAATGTTCTGGGAGGAAGCAGCACCACAATAATTTCACATTAAATATTTTCCAACAGCAATTGCCATGCACAGAAGGCCATAACTGATAGCTGAGTGTGAACTGTTCTCCAAAGAGCTTTTCTGATTAAACCTCTGATATGCATAAAATAAAGGATAGCTGAAGAACAGAAACAGGAAAAGTTGACCATATGGGTTATTGGCACCTTAGGTCTAACAGCCATAGACATATTACAGTGTATGCCATACTGTCAGAACACAATGGACATGAGAAAGGAAATCAAGGAATCCTGCTCTCATTGTATGCTAGGATGAAACAAATAATTTGAATGTGTTTCTGAGAGTAATCCAGTAACTGCTTCTAAACTCATTGCTGACTCCAGAGCAAGGACCATGGATCAGGGCTACAGGGAGTGGTGTAAATTGTGTAGCTCTTTGCTTTATAATACCAAAGGTTACCTATTTCCCCTTTCTAGAGTATATTAACCAAGTCCATCATGTTATTGGGCACAGAAGCATTAATTTACTTTTTAAAGGAAATGAAAAGTTTTTATATGCAGTGATATTCCCAAAACAACTTTTTAAAATTATTTCCCAGTCCTAGATTTAACATTTAGAGTGTTCTGCCAAATAAATCATTATAAGAAGGTTGCAAAAAAAGTTTACCCTTTGATAATATACTCAGAAGTTTTAGGAATAAATACTATGCATTTTTTCCTGTTGATACTTATTTCACTGATTTTAAGTTGTTTTTTTCCTAAATAAGAATTTCATTACAATATGGTCAGTAAAACTTAAAAAGAAAATTATGGGCTTGCTGAGGAAGGGAAAGGAATATTTAAATACCAAACCAGTAGCAGGGAGGTGATGAATCACATGCTCTTAAATGATCTTACATTTTTAACCAAAAATTGCTGACAATTTCATTAAATATGAAACATTACATTAATGGATTCAGAATCTTAAAGATTTTCTATAGCAATTATTCTTAATCTATAGCCTAATTGGACAACCATAAATTATGCTCAGGGATAGGTCTATTTTCTAATATAGATGACTTTTTATTCAACTCATAGAGCATTAATACTTGTTAAAACTGTATATTAGTTTGTATTAATTTGTACTAATTGTTTGTACTGTGACTGAAATTATTCTATCATTTTTACTACCTGCAGAAACACATATACTGTCGAGCCATTTGCAAGCTAAAATTAGACATAAAATTCACATATTACAGTAGATGGAGGAATGGTAGATAAAAGGATAACATGCTTCAGAGCTGAGAGCATAGGATGATCTGGTTCCAACCACCCTGCCATAGGCAGGGACAATTTCCCCTAGATCATGTTGCCCAGAGCCTCCTCCAGTGTGACCTTGAACCTTTCCAGGGATGTGACATCCACTTCTCTGGGTAACCCATTCCAGTGCCTCACCATCCTCACAGTAAAGAATTATTTCCTAATGTCTAACATACAGCTCTCCTCTTTTAATTTAAAACCATTCCCTCTTGTCCTATCACTATCTGCCCATGTGAAAAGTTTCTTTTTTATAAGCCCCCTTTAAATTCTGGAAAGAGGTATTAACGTTTCCAAAGAGTTGAGTCCTCTCCATGCTGAATAATTTAAACTCTCTCAGTCTGTCTTCATAAGGGAGGTGCTCCAGCTCTTGGCTCATCTTTGTGGACTCCTCTGGAAACCTTCTAATGTGTACATCTTGCTTGTGCTTCAAGCACTTCTGTTGCTCATGTTGAGCTTTCCATTCACCAGAATCTCTCAATGAGCTCATCTCCCACTCATGTATGGGATTGGTTGGGCCCAGAAAATCTTCATGACATGCTCTTGTGATCACTTCTAAATTTTGTCCATGTCTCTCTGAATGTTATTGCTTCCTCCCATTGCATCAACTGAACTGGTCAGCTTTGTGTTATTTGCAGTCTTGCTGAGTGATACAGCCATAATGTAAGTGAAAAAGTCATGAACGAGATGCATGATACTGAAATATACATGCAGAAGAAGAGACAGCAGGATGAAAGTCAACTTTTCATAGTATCCCACAGGAAACCTTCTTTTAAGGTTTGTCCTTCTTTTAAGGTGTTTAAGACTACTGAATATCTATACAGTTTTGAAATATTTTTATGATCACATAGAAAATATTATTGTTAAATATACAAAAAATAGTAGGATTAAAAATTAAAATAGGGCCCCAAAATTTCTTTATAACATTTATGAGAAAAGGGAAACAACTAGACAGAAGTTCTGTCAAGATGATTCTTAGGCTTATTACTTCAGATTGTAAGATGAACAATATTGTCACATTTTAAAATAGACAGTCACAACATCAGTAGAAATGGCCAAGAATAACTCTTCCATATTAGTTGAATTCAGTTTTTCACTCTTGCTAATACTAGCAATGTCTTAACTGAATCCTCTTGTGGAAAAACTGGGTATAAATATTAAGGAAGATCCATCTAATCAGATAACAGCCTAAGAGCATCAAGAATAATAAAAGTTTCACAAGAAAAGATTAAACTGTGAAAAGGTTATGAAAGAGAAGACTGGGGAGAGGCACACTAAACATTCAAATATGCAAAATGTCCTATTAAAAAAGTTATATTTGTAGTAAGGAAGATCAAGAATAACAGGTTTGATTTTTATCAGATTTCACCTCAGTAAGAAATTAGAAAAAAAAAGTTTATAAAAACCCATGATTTTGTAATCATGAAACACTGAAATATTACACTCATATTACACTCATAATAGTGAAAAATTTTAATGGTTGAAAGAAGTTGTGATGTGTCCATCACTGATCACCTTGCAAAATCCTAGAGAATATCTCTCAGGAATTAGATTTATTAGATTAAGACATGGATTAGGACAGGAACAAATGATCTTTCAACCTCTTTTCTTCTAATTTTAAGATTTCTCTCTGTTTTTCCACCTAAAAACAATACTACATTAAGTTACATTCAAATAGTCATCGGAAAATTGTTTTTTTGAATCATCAGAGAAGGTTTCAGGAATAGACTTAATTAGGAAAAAAATTGCAATAAAAGGTGTTAAGAGACTTGTGATTCTAAGATAGCAGAAAACTCCATAAGAAATCAAAACACTTGGACCACTTATTTATTTTAATATATCAGGGAATTCTGGATTCATCTAAGGAATAACTTAACTGATTCCTTCCAGAGTTCATTTTGTATATAATAAAGTACATGATGAAAAAGTATAAAAGTATTACCACTAAGCATTAGTCACAATTCAGTGTCCATAAGTCTCATGTTAAATTTGAAAATCATCTCAAGTCCATTTTAGAGTGTTTGAAACCATTTCCCTATGCATCATTAACTGTTAATTGAATATTGGGTTGCTCACTTAATAGGAATACTATTTATAACTCATTTAATAGTTAGAACAGTTAGAGGTGAAATTTTCACCCTGTGGTCATCAGAAGTAATTGGACATCGGTTTCATCATTGTTGGAAGGTCACTTAGAAGCTTCTACAGCAGCATTAATAGCACTGGATATATATGTTAAATATTTTTTTTTAAGGATGGACATTTCTACAGTGAGTAAATTACTTAATGCTTTCAAAAACTCTGGGCATATCTTATGTTAGACATATTGACTTGAGTTTATTTACCTATGTTTTCATTTTTACCAATAATTTCTTTCTTACTGACCTACATTGGTAAAATTCTGTTGTAATATCTATCAAAATTATCTTCCTTCAGCTTAATAGATGTTTAAATCATTAATGATTGCATCATTGAGTTCTTACTTGGAAGAAATAGTTTTATATTCAAAGGAACCATTTCTATTTGTTCTGTTTAATCTATGGTAGTAATTTTGAAAGCATAATTATTTTCCCCATCAGCTTCTTAAGAAAACACATTCTTTAGGAAGAATAATCATAAAATCATAGAACCATTTAGAATAGAAAAGTGCTTTAGGATGATCAAGTCCAGCAAGCAATAAAAAAGTTTCAAACTGGTCTATTTAATCTGTACATCTCTACTGTATTTTCTGTCTTGCTATTCTATAAAGTTAATTAATTTTGGAAATACTCAAACTTTCTCCAGTAACTTGTAGAATGCAAAATTTTAAAACAGTCCACAGGCACAAAACAAAATATTTTGTTTGTTAATATTATAAAAATGTGTACCTTAGTGTGTCTGTGCATATATGTGTGTGTGTGTGTGTGTGTGTGTGCGTAGTTGAAATCAATGTATAAAAATACCTGACATGAGTGAGAAGCATACCATGTGAAACCAGACTCTTCACAGAAATGTTCAGTAAGAAACAATAGGCAAAGTCTGAAAAAGTCTGAAATATAGAATCACAGATTCATTAAATTTAGAAAAGACCTCCAAGATCATCAAATCCAACCTTTGACCAAACACCACCTTGTCAACTAGACAATGGCACTAAGTGCCCCATCCAGTCATTTCTTGAACATTTTCAGGTATGGCAATTCTATCACTTCCCTCGGCAGTCCATGTTTAACCACTCTTTCAATGAAGAAAGTGTTTCCTGATGTCCAAACTGAACTTTTCCTGGCACAGCTTTTGGTCATTTCCTCTTATCTTGTCACTGGTTGCCTGGAAGAAGAGATTGACTCCCACCTTGCTGCATCATTTCATTTGTACAGAGCAATAATGTGCCCCTTGGGCATCCTTTTCTCCAGGCTATAAACAGGATTTCCCATGGGAAATTAATTTCATAGAATCATCAAAGTTGGGAAACACCCTTAAGATCAACATCATCTGGTCCAACTGATATTGGACCCTGCCTCTGTAACTACATAAGTACTAAACCACATCACCCAGTGCCAGATACAGATGTCTCTTAAGCATATTTCGTGTATAGGAAATAGTTTTGTTGTTGTTGTTATTGTGTTGTTTCTTTTTTGAACACTGAGGGTGTTGAAATAGTGGTAATTTTTTAATTGTCCAGAGTGGTCGTGGAATTTGCATCCCTGAAGAAATTTTGAACTTGACTGTACTCAGCCCTGAGCAACTTGCTCCAGCTGACCTTGCTTCAGCAGGTAGTTGGATATCTCCCTATGTTCCTAGAACATAATTTATTCTGTGATTCTGTGTAATCTGTGCAAATAATTTCAAAGTTTTGTTAACTTTCAAAAATATTTGGATAGAGAGAATTCATACGCAACTTAAAGAATAATATTTTATTCGCTTGTGCTCTGGGTATGCTAGATTTATTCAATTTCTCTTTGAAATTGCTTTTATTAACATAAGCCCACAAACTTTGTTTTCTAAATTTAAAGTGTTTGAAAACTTATGATAGTAAAATATTAACTTGATGAATAATTCAGAGTGGAAAGAAGTGGTAGAAGTCATAAAGTCACATTTTGAACTGTAGCTTTGTGGTTGAATAACATGACCTTTCACATTCGAAACCATGATTTATGTTTAATCTGCAGTCCTCTAGGAAATTAATTTGGTCCATAGTCTATAGCAGGGACCTGTTTCATAATCTTAAAAGATATTAACTGTAGAACATCCTATGCTACTGAGACAGATTTTTTATACAAAATCCACTATTTTGAAATTTTTTTTATAGGGTAGAAATAGCAATTATAGTAGTATTGGAAAAACATTTGGAGGGCAATAGAAATTAGAGATATTGGACACAACTGATAGCTGCCTAAGTTTATGTAATTAAATTAGTCCTTGACAAGTCACTAAGTAGGTCCCAAGGCAGTAGAGGACGAAGGACAACCTATGCAGCTAATTCAGGGGCTCTGACCTACTAACACAGGAACCTCTGCTCCATACTGCTCTCCCTGGACCCTGACAGATAAGAAAAGAGAAATCAGTGCCTTTCTCTATTCACATGAGAAATAATTGTGTGCAGCCATAATTCTTGAGACCTATGGAAAAGTTCTAGCTTCCACTGGAGAGAGGATGAGCATGCAGGAAGTTAGTTCAGGCCTTCTGCCTCAGTTCCTATAGCTAGTGTTGGATATGCCGGTCATTAGCTATTCAATATTCAGTAATTAATTTGCTAGGATAGTGATGGAATTCAGAGATGGAAGCACTGACACAAAAAGTTACTAAAGTTATCTAGTGAATAAAGCATGATGAGCAATGACTTAAAAAAAAAAAAATGAAGTAACCAGAGATTTCATTAATTACCTTTAAAAATAAAACATAAACCAGTTACAAGGTAAGAGATCAGGTCAATTTCTAGAATAGTCAAACTTCTGAGATAACAGTATGTATTAACTGTACAGTTAATTTAAACTAATTCACCTTAAATGATAGGATATCAAACATGCAAATTCAAGAGAGGTAAATCTTACAACTAATATTAAAAACATTCAGGAAGAATCTGGATGGCCATAACATCTTCAACTCTTATTTTTAGGTAAAATGTAAGTTGGGGGGGAGGAGAGGTGGTGTCTGTCTGGTTTTGCTTGTTTAAGATGAAGGGGGAACAAATAGTTCTATAAGAGTCCCAGATGTCCTCTATCTAGCGAGGGTCCAGAAGGTCTAAAATTAAAGCTGTTTTACAGAGTCAAAGAATCATTTAGGTTGGAAAAGACCTCTGGGAACATCCAATCTTTGTCTGCTCTCCACCTTCTCAACTAGACACTAAGTGCCACATCCAGTAATTTCTTGAGCACTTCCAGGGAGTTGTTCCACTCCACAACCTCCATGGGCAGTCCATTTAACAACCCTTTCTATGATGAAATTCCTCCTGATGTCCAGCCTGAACCGTCCCTAGCACAGCCTGAGGCTATGTCCTCTCACGTCTCACTGAGGTGGAAGAGGCTGATCCCCACCTTGCTGCACCCTCCTTTCAGGGAGTTTTAGAGATTGATAATGTTACTCCTGAGACTCCTCCTCTCCAGGCTAAGCACCCCCACTCCCTCAGCTGCCCCTCACAGGTCTTGTGCTCCAGACCCTTCCCCAGCTCCACTGCCCTTCTCTGGACTCACTCCAGCCCCTCAGTGTCCTTCCTGGTGAAGGGCTCAGAACTGAACACAGGATTTGAGCTATGGCCTCACAGAGCCTAGCACAGAGGGACAATCCCTGCCCTGCTCCTGCTGGCCACACCATTGCTGACACAGCCCAGGATGCCACTGGCATTCCTGGCCACCTGGGCACACCCTGGCTCATGTTCAGCTCCAGTAGCCCAGCACCCCAGGTCCTTTTCTGCTGGGTCCCTTTCCAGCCCCTGCCCCAGCCTGTAGCACTGCCTGGGTTTGTTGTGACCCAAGTGCTTGACCCAGCACTTGGTGATGTTGAATCACATACAATGGACCTTGGCCCATCAATCCATCCTGTCCAGATGCTTTTGTAGAGCCTTCCTGCTTTCCAGCAGATCAACACTCCTGTCCAACATAGTGCCATCAGCAAACTGACTGAGAGTGCACTCAATCCCATTCTCAATAAAGATGTCAAACATGCATGTTTTCAATACTGAGCCCTAGAGAACACCACTTTGGCTGGCCTCCCCTGATTTAACTCCATGCACCACCACCCTCTGGGCCTGGCCATCCAGCCATTTTTTAACTGACTTAGTCAAGATTAAAGAACAAAACATACAACTCTTGAGGATAAACTCTGCCACATACCCGTCAATCCTAATTTAACTCAATTAAAAACTACTTTGCTCCACTAAACTCTAATATTTAGCAAAATATAGGAATAAATAGCATATTTTATTATTTTAACCAGTACATTTTTATTTTGTGATATCATTAAAATTGTTAACCTCCATGCAATGAGTTATAACATAGTACATGGACTAATGAAACTATTTGGAGTGAGTGATTTCCTGCTTTGATATGCCAGCTATTAGCTAAACATTTAGATTCAGAATAAAAGCCCAAATGTGTTGCTTTCAGCTAAGAATTTTTAAAATCCTATCTTTCTCAGAACTAATATATGGGGTTATTTTTGGATGTCCCCTCTTTCCTATTCATCCAAAGAACATTGCACCTACTCTGTGTTTTACTAATGGGTACTTAGAATCCAAAATGAAAATATAAAAAAGTAAATACTTCTATGAATCATCGAATCTAGAAAGACCATATTGAGCCCTTTGATAGAGTCCTGGATTAGGTGCCTAAATTGAGTGAATCACTGTTTCTTCCTTAACCCTAATTACAATATTGCAGGAGAAAGCAGGACTGTAAGGAGATGGGGAAGGAAATAAAAAGGATACATAGTTTAAAAATGGAAAGAAAATAAATCAAGCAAACATTATGCCTTGTTTCTAGAATTCTAAGTATTAATAAGCACTACTTTTTTTCTGCTCATTCTCTGATCCACTCACTGAATTTATTAGATTCTCAGTAAATTAGTTAGTCTGGTCCTTCATTATGCATTTGATCAATCAGCAGGTACCATGTCCTTTTACATATTTTGACAGAATCCAGTGCAATATGGTAGAGTAATATTTGACCTCTATATGAAATGCTACAATAAATTAAAATAACAGAAAAAGGAAAGCTATTTACATGCTTATGGTCAGCTATTTTCTAAATGTGTGTGTTGTCAATCCAGCTTCTGTCACTGATGCAAGATCGTATATGTCTCCTCTGATTTTGCTGCAAAATGCTTCAGCTTCTGGTGCTGATAAGAGCACTCCAGGGCTTTTCTCTGATCTGTGTTATTTCATACCTTGAGTACAGGAAACTCAAAGAAACTTTCTGATTTTGGAAGTTTGAAATTGCATTACTTTGTTTCTCTATTAACAGCTACTGGTTTTTAGTAACATTCACAAACAGTATTTTAGTTACTTCTGAGTACAGTTAACCTGAAACTGCACAGAAAAAGTGATCCATAATACAAAACAGGCTAACCACACACAAATAAAAAAAGCACACAACTTGCCTCACTCCTACACTAGCATTCCCTGGTCATATACACCTGCAGATTCATACAGGCATTCTAAAAGTTCAGAATGTTGTAGATAGTTTTGAAAAGAAGAAAAAAATCTAAATATATCACTCACTTTCAGATAAAAAAAATAGTTTCGAATTTAGAATTTAGAAAAAAAAATTTAGAATTAATGGACAACGTTTATGAAGTAGTCATAAATCTTCACAGTAGTTATTGATCCCCTGGAAGAATGTATTACAAATGAAATTCTGATTCCCAGGAAGTTGTAAGACATGATGCAGACTGCTGAATTCTGTGTCTCCTAGACTAAATGGTTATGCTTAGGTAAATGCAGAATAGGCTCGTACAAAACCTCCCATTTGAATTTCACCACTTGTTTGACTTTATCTTGTGAAAACAATGCAATCTATTTGCATGTACAGCTGTAATTTATTGTACTTGATCTTTCTTGTCTTTTTACAATCCAAAAGTCTTGGTATTCTTGTAGACAGCATTCCAACAGAAGACTTCATTTCACTTATATGTTCCTATCTGCAGTATTATTTTATAAGGTAGTTGTAGACAGACATAAAGTTTACTAAGGAGTTTAATTAGGTAGAAATTTTAGATTAAGGAAAACATTTTTCCTACAGATAAATGTCTATTTGCCTAGAAAGCACCCTTGAGAGAAGAAAAACCACTCGCTATTGCTTGTAAGCATATTCCAAATTGAATGTGTTTTCTGTGTTAACTGTTCACAGGAAGAGTAAAACATAATCTGAATGGAACACAAGAAAATATTTTTTGTGTGATAATGGCAATACAACCACAATTCTGTTATTAAAAATGTGGCATTGCACTACTGTAGAAACAGGGCTCTATTTTCTTAATAGGTACTCTAAAAACTTACATTACTCTCTTCAAAATTGAAACATTTAGGGAACTTGCTACAGCTAGATCACATCATTTTTTCAGTAAAAACTAAGGGCAATAAAATGTACTATTGTAAGATCAACGAGGTTTGAGATGACTATATTCTCATAAGCTAAAGAAGAAAATCAGTGTGATAATTAGAGCATGTTAATTACTCTCCACTAGCAACAAAAAATGCAAATTATATACAGCAGGAAATTAACAGCAGTTACTGCTCAATATTGCATGACTTTTCCATTAAGTATAATAAGAAAAGTTGTTAAATTATAGAAAATAAGAATACTGAAATTGTAATATTAAAGAAGCTTAGGTTTCCAGTCTGGCTGTGGAGGGAATCATTGGGAAGTTTTCTGAGCATGTGATACTGTCCATACAGGTTAGTCACAGTTCAGCATTACACTGGGGAAATATTATGTATTGTTTTATTTTCACTAGGTAGAACAAGACTGGGTATTCTGTCTCAGCTGCAAGCAGTACAATAACCTGTTCTGAATAATAGCTGTGCTGTAAAACAGTTCAAAAATTTCAACACTCCTCCCCCCTGCCCCCCAGGTGGGTTTTTGTTTTTGTTTGTTTGTTTTTGTTTCTTTTTTAAACAAGGATTGAAGTTGTCATGGAGCCTTTTTTTGAGAACAGACAAGCAAACAAACTAAAAAGAGCTAATAAAATTCTGACCCTTGAAATTGTTTAAAACCAAAGATTGGAATCTCTAACTTACACCAGCACCAGAAAGAAGGTCATGGTAGAAGTGTATGATTGATTTTTAAAGCATATTCTGAAGACTACAGACAATCTTATTGAAACAGTGACACAGATTTTACTGTCAACTACCAGTGAGCAACAGATAAAGAAATACTGACTTTTCAATCAGTTAGGTGGTTTGTGGGGTTTTTTTAAACATGAGGGACAGTCCTCCATGACTATTATAGGCATGCTTTATGAAGCATTAAATGAATACACAATTTCCCCAAGAATTCAACAAGCTTTTGATTTTGATCACTGAAATATTAATTTAGGTTCATGAGACCAATCCAAAACATATCCATAACTGACACAATGTAAGACAAATGGGCATTTTACAAGTGCTTAAAAATATAGTATACAAGTATACAAAAACATAGGCTTTGATAAATATTTAAAAAATATTTATTCTGTTTGGCAAAAAAAAAACCCATACGCAGTTTGGGTTTTCATTGCATTACATTATGGGGTTTTTTTTAATAATTGGATTTCCTAGTGCTTTAATATTATCATGTAGCTACTGGCATTCAGTAAATTGTAAGATTTAAGACATCTACAGTGCTGTCAGTGTGAGCTGTTTTTAGAGTTTTATGTTTTTAGAGTTTATGCAATAAGCCTTAAAGTCCCATAATCACAGAAGCAATATAACTGAAATTTTTAGAAAGCATTTTGCTTCTAAATTACAACAGAGCCTGTGTCTGCTTTGTTATTGTTTTCTTTGCTCATGTTATCATGACTAATTGTTTGAGTTGGATAACAGAGATTAAAAAAAGGTGGTAGTGTCTATGTTTTACTTTCATATGCATTTATTTGGTTGGGTTGATTTTCCCCCTTCCTCCCTGGGCTCCAACTTTTCCAGAAAAAATTACCCACTTCAGGTGGACTTCTGAAAAAAGCAGAGTATATCATCATGGTAGATGGGCTGACCAAAGAGAAATGAAAACAACAGTAAAGGAATTTGACACAAAATCAAAATATCAAAATTAATTAGGACATGTTATAGAATAAATTCTTAAACTATTTGTTGGCCTAAAGTGTTAAGCAAGAATAATTAAACAAAAAATTTTTATAAACATCAGTTCAGCCAAACTATAATTTGAAAATTAATATAACTGGAATGGTTAAGCATTGATATATTATTGCTGTATCAACATAAAATAAAACATTTAAAGAATACTCCTTTTTTTCAGTCAGTGAGAAATGATCTTTCCATACATTGTTTTGCTTCAGTTGTACTGAACATTAATGTTTGAGCTTCAGCAGAATTCTCTAAAAGTTGGGATCGAACTTAATATTCTGCTTGATATTTATTTTGAAAGTATATTTAATTCATGTTTTCTACTGTCATCAGTTTTCTTTCCACAGATGCTTTCCTAACTATAGCCAGGATTTCAAAACTATCATAAAACAATACAATTACAGAAATTCTTTTGACAATGAAGAGATGAAGAATTGACATATGTCTACACATCAATCACCATAAAGGATTTTAAAAGACATGCAATAATTCAGTACCATACTAGCTGTTTAAAAAGCAACTGTAATGATATTACAGTTGTCAATAACTAGGTACTCTTTATTCTGCAACTATAATGTACTATTGTCAATGGCAGTTTGGGTACCTAGCAATACATTAAAGTTACTGATTTTCAGATTTAACTAATAATATTTCCTGATTAATCCATAGTTCCAATGATTCATTTTCAGCTGCCTGTCCATCATCTGGTGGTTTGTTGTCTCTCTATCTGAAAGAAGGACTTACATATGAATCATATTTTATTTATTGTACATATGTTCCTATTAATGCTGAAGTATTAATACTGAAAAAGGATTAGTCTCCTTTGAAATGGGGTTTATGTTACTTTTCTTTATATTTAATTAATTTTATTATTTAATTTCCTACTGTCAATAAAGAAATGCCATAGATATGATGTGTTATAAGACTACAATGAGATATAGCCATGAATCTTGGCTCTGTCTGCACTTACAGAATAGTCCAGGTCCAGGTAAACATTCTGACCATAGAAGCACAGAATAGCTCAAGTGAGAAGAGAATTCAGGAAGTCTCCAGCCCAACCTCCTGCTCCAAACAGGGTCAGCTATGGGTTCAAACCAGGCAGCTCAGGGCCTTGTCCAACCAAATGTAGAAAAAATTCAGGGATGGATGCTGCACAATATCTCTGGACAACTTTGTCCACTGTTGGACCATACTCATGGGGAAAAAGGAGTTTCTCTTTGTACCCAGTGTGAATAGCTCCTGTTTAGTTTTAAGACTCTTCTCTTGTCTTTCTGCTATGTAATGCTATTAACAGCCCATCTACCTTCTCCCATATCCATCAGGTGCTTCTCTAACATACCCCCAAAGCCTCTTCTTTCCCAGACAGAACAAGCTTATCTTCCTCAGTATTCCCTCACAGGTCAAGTGCTCCAA
Source organism: Erithacus rubecula (assembly GCF_903797595.1). Lineage (NCBI taxonomy): Eukaryota > Metazoa > Chordata > Aves > Passeriformes > Muscicapidae > Erithacus > Erithacus rubecula. The sequence continues at coordinate 26,507,565 of NC_136685.1, read as the reverse complement.
TGAACAAGCACCCTGGTGGCCTCTGCTAAAGTCACTCAAGTATGCCAATATCTTGCTTGTATTGGGGAAAATAGAATATTTCCAACTGTATTGGAAACAGTAGCCTAAATGTGGTCTATTGATTGCCTATTAATAAATTTTATAAAACCCACATCTCAGTCTTTTATGTGAGGTGTATAACATTTTTCTTACAGCTAAATATTCCCCAATGACTCTACATAGAATCTCTGAAAAGAAAACCAAAAGACTACTTCTAAAACAAATACAAAAACATAAGGACTTTTTGAGATTCTTTAATTTCACTTTTAATTATGTCAGTAAATTATTTTCAAAATCTTAATGTAAACAGGCCAAAAGTAGGGAAAAAGAGATGTTTGACCATATCTAATAATCTGTTTTCATTTCACTTCATGTGTGGAAATCCTCACTTCTGGTGCAGAAAAACCGCAGAACTAACTCAGGATATATTCATGTAGATATTTATATAAACCTGTGTCAGGATCTTACCTCTATTCTGCAGGCAAACTGCTCCCACTTACTCTCAAAAAAGAACAAGGAATGAATTGTGAAATAGGAATTTAAAGACTGCTCATGGGATGATGAACTGTATGAAATAGAGCTTCAAATGATACTGATGAAAAGCACTTCCTTCTGTGTGACTAGTTTTGATATTTTATGCTCCAAACCTTGTTATACGTAAAAATAGAACACAGTGTATATATGTGGAACAAATAATTTATTAACCTAAGCATAACCTTAACAACTCAATGAAAATACAGACTTTTTTGCAATTCAGTTGCAGCAATACTAAAAGACTGGGATCCATTTGGATTTAAGGTTTTTGGATTCCATGATCTCAAAGGTCTTTTCCAACATAGTTAAATCTGTGATTCTGTGTGGTTCTGTTGACAATGTCACAAAAAAGGTGAGGGTGGCACATGGAGCTGCCAGCATCCTGCCTTCTTTAGTGGGAGGGACATGATGGTGGGTGGAACCTTTGCCTCTGGCCTGGGTTATTCTTAGGTTTGTCTTTATAAATGTGCTCCTCCATTTGGCATCCTTCTCCTGGTCTGCCAGCTGAAGTTCTTCCAGCCCCATGCACACAGGCAGTGGCAGGCAGGGGGTGTCACCCCTTCCCCAGTGGGGCCACCCCAGGGCTGAAGCTGGAGCAAGGGAGGCAGCAGCCACTGGGCCCAGCAGAGGGCTACAGAAGACACATATGGAAATTGATTCATGTTAAATATGTACATGTGTCTCCATACTGCTAATCCTTGTCTTTCTGTCAGCTAGGTAATGATTTGCAGCTATGTTCACATAGATAACAGTCAGCTGTAAATAAACTCTTTTTTCTCTCCTCTTCACACTTAATTCCAAACTTTTACTTGACAACTGAAAGCCAAAATTTATGTTCTTTCCCAATAGCTGATCAGGGGGCAGAATATGCTTTACTCTTCCTTTCATTGCATGCAGTCTAACAGCTCTTTACTGATTATGCCACTTTAATTGAAGTGCTTTGTGCAAAATAAATCAGCAATAAAAACAGCTTTATTTTCCTCTAATTGAATAAACCAAATTTGGTCACAAAACTGGAATAATGGAATTAAGTCACTTGCTTGGAATGTTTTTTATGACAATGACATGAAAAGACATCTCTTTAATTTTCAATGTCTGTTGATGCAATATAAATATTATGCCAATACATCTTGTTACTGCTTAATATAGTTTATTGTTGATTTTATTTTTTATTTGCTTTGCATATAACAGTTTAGAAAATACATTTGATTAATCTAAGACCCAGTGAAAGAATGTGATAATTTATATGAATGGCTGAAAGAGATTTAAAAACAGAGTTTTCAAATCAATACACTAAAATAATGTGCTGAGCAGTTGATATACTTGGGAATGTCATAAGAAAAAGATAGAAAAAGAAATGGAATAGTAGCATGACATAAAAGCTGAGCTCTTTAAACCCTTGGGAATGGTTTAACGATGAACTGAAAAATGTGTTTTCTGTCATTGTCAAAATTTTGACAGGTGAGAAATTCCCATTTAGATACAGCTTCCGTCTTTACTTGGGAGAACTAAAAGATGGTTGTGGGAAGATTAGCAACATAGACTTCTCATTTCTGGTTTTTAAATATTACACAATTCCACATAGACAAGCCTGTATGTCCAAGTGCAATGTATCCATGTCTGCCAGAGGAGCTGGCTGATGTTGCTGAGGGGCCAACCTTATAATTTTCAAAATCAAATGGAAATTGTGAAAGGTTTCTGATGACTGGAAAAAGGCAAACATCACATCCATCTTCCAGGAGAAGCATCAAAGTAAAGGTCTCACCTCATCTGTTATGGGACAAGAAGCTATTTCTCAAGCACAATAGACAATTTGAGTAACTAGAAGAAGTTAGCATGTGTGTACCAAGGGTAACTTGTACCTGGGCAACCTAACTGCTTTCTGCAACAAAGTGATTATTGCTGATGCTTCACACTTTGACACTAGGAAGGTCTTTGACACAGTCTCTCATAGTCTCCTTACAACTGGAATTTTGAGTTGTGTGTGGACAGGCAGACAGTAAGATGCACTCAAAACTGACTGAAATGCTGGACTCAAAGACCAGTGGCTAATGCTGGAAAGAGCAGATGCTGGATTGGTGTTTGCTGATGTTTTGGCACTTTTAAGGAATCAGTCCAGGAAAAAATGCATCTTAATGTCTTCATAACAGCCTAGATGGTGGGACAGAGCATTCTCTCAGCAAATTTGAGAACAACCCCAGAGTGTGAAAAGCGCATAGAGGGCAGGACTGAGAGGGAGAGGTGGGAGAAATGGGCTAACAGGAACCTCAGGAAGTTCACTGAAAGCAAATGCAAGAGTCTGCACCTGGGGAGCAGTAAGCCCAAATACAAACACTCACTGGGGCGTGGCCAGCTGAAAAGCAGCTTTGCAGAAGCTGGTAGCCTCTAAGCAGATGATGAGCCAGCAGTGCATCCTTGCAGCAGAGGCCAATTGCCTTCTGGGCTGCACAAGCAAGACAGCAGCCAGCAGACTGAGGAGCAGGACTGCAGTGTTTTGTTTTTTCACAGAATCTGGGCTACTCCTTACAGAATGACATGGACATCCTGGGGACTGTCCAGCACAGGCCACTGTCTGCCATGGGCTGGAGCACATGATAGACTAGGGAAAGCTGAGAGAACTGGATTGGCTCAGCCTGGAGAAAAGAAAGCTCAGGGAGACCATAATGCTGTCTGTACCTGATAATGCTGTAAGTACCTGATCTGAGGATGCAGAGAACACAGAATAACCTCATGGAAGTGCCTGGCGATTGGCAAAGGGCGGTAGTTAGAACATGGGAAATTCTGATTGAATATTAGGATTCTTTTTAACAGTGCAGGTGGCCAACCCTTGGAACAAGTTACCCAGAGAGGAGTGCAGTGAGTCAAAATCTGGAGTATTCAAGCCTTGTGGACAAAATCCTGCACAGCCTGACTGAATTTGTCCTGCTTTGAGCAGGAGGTTGGACTAAACTATGAGAAGTCCCTCCTGGCCATAATATTTTTTGATTGTGTGATTTAATGATATTGCTTTATTGCTTGTGGAAAATAGTAGTTATTTGATTATTTTGACTGAAATATTCTCAATGGCAAGGAAATCAAGTCCATTTCCCCAACTAGCCTACCTGGATTTGATTTATTTAAAGAGCTCTTGAGTGTGACAGCAGATTATCTTTAGCTATTAAATAAGTCCCATTTTAGACAAAACTTCAGTTCCACAAATTAAGGGTTAGAATACACATTCTTAATAATGGTTTCTGAATTTTTATTTCAGGTTGAAAGAGTGTAGTGAGTAAGCAGCACTGTAACAAAATCCAGAACTTTACCATTTTAGGAAAAAATATCTTACCAGGCTGAAAAAACCACACTTCTGTAATTTATATTATTTCTTGCCTTACATTTCTTTTCTTCATCCTCTAATGCAAATCTAGAAGGGAACCTAGAGAGAAGAAAAAAAAAAAAGTCAGAGGTCAGAGTTTTTACAGTCTGGCAACTAAGGAATTATTTAACTAACTGGGAAATATGGGTATCAACTTTCATAGATATAGGACCTTGATCTCTTGTGGTGTAGAGAAACAATCTGCAAAAAGCTTATTCTCTGTGTTTTTTGCCACCTTTTTTGCTAGGCAGACAAGAGCCTACATATATAAAAAAAAAAAAAAATAAAGGAAGAAAAAAAAGTATTTGAAATCTCTGTGTTAATTACTTTTTTAATTTTGGAAAATATTTGTGAATAGACGGACTTAAAAATGTGAGACAGATGTACTGAATGCTCTGTCATTTTAGCAAAATCTTTGCTCTTAATAATTCATGTGTCTTGATTTCACTGCCAGTATTTAAAGCTGAAATAGAGGCTGGAAAACATTAAAGACTTATGAAAGCATAGGATGCATATATTTAGTGAGGCTCATGCCAGATGATATAGGATATTTTATTACCAGCATGAGAAGAAGTTAAAAACAAAAATATCTTACTCCTCTGTGAATTAATATCCTGTTTTTACTCATCAATAATTCATCTAGTTCTTGTGGCTACTACACAGTGTGAGCTCTGTGTCCTAGATCTGAATAAAGTAGAATTTCTGCCCCAATTTTCACAAAGAATTATATTATTTATTGACCAACAGATCCTCAGGCACATATAGAAACTGTAGCTAGAAAACTTCAATTTTCTTATTTTAATTTTTTACTTTGTTTTGCAAATTATTGCTCTCTGGAGGTGTGTTGCATTCTGACACTTTGGCTTTAACTGTAGAACTGTGGAGAAGTATTGCAATAATACCTGTAAAAGCACACATCTTCCAAGTCAAATGAAATATATATTATTATTTCAGGCAGTTTGGGTTCTGGTTGCACTCATGGAATTAGATGGCTGAGAGTGTCAGCTGTTCAGACTTTAGGGGAGTAGAATCAAAACTGAGGCCCTGCATAACTTTGTAACTCATAGCAGAAGTGAGCAGAATCCAGACAATGCCATCTGATAGCACATCAGCTCAAGCAAAGGAGTACCACTCTTTTGGTTGACAGGGCAGCACAGGCACAGGAGTTGCTGCTCACTGCAATTGCAGCTAGGTGCAGGCCATATGCTCCTGGAAATTAGGGAGCAAACTTGAAAGGAAGTGTAATATTTATTCTCCTTCTTAGGAAGATAGGAGCTTTCAGATATAATGTATATCATCGGAAGGATTTTTTTTTTTTTAATCTTTGAACCTAAACTTATTGTCAGAATATTTAAACTAAATTCATTCCACTGAGCTTCTGGCACCTTACTGAGGAGTCTAACCTAGGCACAAAAATGGTATAAGCTATTTCTGTACTTAACAGAATGACACCTCAAGAGAGAAATCTAAATAAGTTCTGAATCATCCTGTGGAAAGCCTACTTCTCTCCAACAGACATAGACACAAATATCTGTTTGAAGGTGAGACTGAATAAATCCAGATTTTGTGCTGTTTGAAGCAAATGGAGGCTTAAAACCATTCAGACCCATGTCAAGTTAATTAGGAAGGTAGTAGCAGGATTGTATAAGCAATGTATTTCCTGTTTAGTTTTGTCTTTCTGGTTCTACAGTTAAATAAAAAATTTCGTCTTTCTTGTGCAAAAAAAAAACCAAAACAGCAAAACCAAAAAAGTACAAATCTACTCATAACCTCTGAAAAGAAAATAAATTTACAATGTGGTCTAGCAAGTAATAAAGCAATATTTCCCTGAGCAGGCAAGCAGAGTAAAAATCTCTCTCACAAGGATATGAACCGTGTAGCAAAGCACTTCCACCAGATGAGAGGATGTGGATATAAAAGTACAAAAGATCCCACATTGACTGGCTGTCTGCATTGATTGTTTTATCTGTTCACAGCACTGCTAAGGCTGCTCTAACTCCTATATTACCTACCTGAAAGTTCACCTCTGGAGAGTGATTCCACTCCTTCTGAAGCAGTGTCCTGCTCCAGCCTTCCCTTACTGAACCACAATTTCTCCAGGATTATTTTGCTCCGCACAAAGAAACCTTGAGAGCAAGATGCACATTCCCATGGGCACCCAGAAAGTATTTACTGCCTGATAGATACAGCTGAGAAGTAGGACTTGCAAAATATAGGGCTAATCATTAATGTTCTGCCTTATCTAACCTCAAGCTAACTTGGGTCTCTTCAGTCATCAGGGAAAGAATTGGCTTCCATTGCTTCTTGGAACAGCATAACCCTTGATATTGTCAAATTGAGACTTCCTTTCCTGTCTCTGCTCTTTTTTTTTTTTTTTTTTTTTTTTTTTAAATGCCTTCTACTGCTTCTAGATCCCTGTGTTGATATTACTATCTCAACACTTTATTTTTCTGTTTTAACTCTACTTATTTTGCCTGGTTTTGCCTTCTATAGTCTGTCCCAGCTCAGCAATAGCATTTGTGATAAAACTTGGTGAATGTCACACTGCCATTCTGCAAAGAGCTGAGCTTTGAATTACAGGTGGTTCAAGCCCTGGTCCTTGGTCACCTAAGGACATAATTCCAAAACCTAAATCCAGGCCTTTAACTACCACTAAAGGTAACTGAGGATGTAATTATCATTAAACAACAATATCAATCTCCCCTATGTTTGTTCCAAGAAGGTGTTGTTCTCCTATCTGGAAAAGGTCTTCTAACATGGTTTCACTGCCCTCCCTTACTTTGATGGGAAGTAATGAAAAGCCTGCACTCTGGGCTGCTCTGAAAGTGTTGATTTGCCTCAATCTCTCTCAAAACAGCTATTTCTCCTCTTTGTTTATTTAGGAACTCTTTTAGTACAAGATATTTTAGGCTGTGGAATGCCTCAGCTGGAGATTCAGATATTCTTGTGCTCCTTTTGGCTGGAATAGAGTTAATTTTCTTCACAGTGGCTGTATTTTGGGTTTGTGCTGAATACTGTGATGGTAATAGAAATGTTTTTTTGCTGTTGCTGAGCAGGGCTTATACAGAGCCAAGGTCTTTCCTGCTTTTCTTATTGCCACACTTGTGAGGAAGTTGGGGAAGTTAGAAGGAAATACAGCCAGGGCAGCTGACTCCAAGTGACCAAAGGATATTCCAGACCCTGTGAGATCATGCTAAAGTGGGGGAAAGAAGGAGGAAGTGGGGAACACTTGGAGTGATAGTATCTGCCTTTCTAAAGAACCATTTATGCATGATGTGTTCCAGCTCTCCTGGGGGATGGCTGAACACCTGCCTGCCCATGGGACATTGTGAATTAATTCCTTTTTTTGCTTTGCTTGTGTGTGTGGTTTTTGGTCTCCCTATGTAAACTGTTTTTATCTCAACTCACAATTTTTCCAGCTTTTACTTTTCCCATTTTCTCCCCAGTGCTTCTCCTAGAGGAGTGAGGGAGTTCCTGCATGGGACTTGGTTGGTGGCTGGGGTTAAACAAAGACTTATTCTCAGGTGTGCTCTAACACAATAGATTTTTTTTTTGTGTGTGTGTGTGAAAATTACCAGAAAACCTCCTTATACTTCTCCAGATGGAAATGATATAAATGGAAGTTTTTAACAGATCAAATTTATACTCAGCTGTCTTAATCACAGGCAGTGTGAGACTCCACCTAAAGTACTGTGTCCAGCCCAATGATAGAACAAAGGGTAACCACTTTAAACTGAAAGACTAGAGATTTAAATTAGGTTATAAGCAGAAATTCTTAATTCAGAGGGCAGTGAGGAACTAGAACAGTTTGCCCAGAGAAGTTGTGGATGTCCAACCTGTGATAGTGTTCAAAGTCAAGTTTTACAGGTCACTGAGCAGCAAATAGTGGAAGGTGTCCCTGACCATGGCAGGAAATGGGAGTATTGGAATTAATGATCTTTAAGGTGCTTTCCTACCCAAACCATTCTTTGATTCTATGATTATGTGTATTCTTGATTAAATAAGTTGAATACAATCTTATTTCTGTTATATATTAAAGCATAGAACTACACTTATTGCAGAAATATCTCTTCACATTCACTATAACTCATGCCAATTGCACTCCATATCATGTGGCATATGTAAATTTTATTAATAACAACAATTTTCCTTTTTGAAGTCCATTTTTTTCTTAGACTGGTCAAAATTTCAAAGCACAACATTTTGTTGCCATAGGGATTAATTACAAAAACAACCACTCTGGCAGTCCTCTGCCTTCTGCAATGCAAACTTTCAAAGACATTTGGTACTTAATGTAGAGATAAGTAGGCTGAACCCAACTGTTTGGATACTCTGAGGTGGACAGAAAAGAGTCAGTTGGGCTGTGAACAACAAACAGAACTTCTCTGGTGATGAGATTAAGCATTTTTCTAAATAAGGATATTGTAACTGAGCTGCTCGGGTGTGTGGGATTCATAGGTATGAAAATGCAGGAATTCCATCCTGAAAGGAATCATCTTTGAGCGACATAGAATTTTGCCCTTGAAAAAAGCATGAAGTCTCCTGATAATAGATTTACTCATCAGTCCCTTAGGTGGCTTGTCCAGCCTCCATAATGAACATAAGAAGCATTGAACATTCCCAATGTCTTAATCAGATAGTTATAATTTTCTACATATTACAAAACAGGCTGTTGTCTTACTAACTGTGAGGCTTATCAGAAAAATCATTATTGGCAGGAAATTTTAGTAAGATCTGTGGCAGGTTTTGTCTAATATCTGAGGAGACTTTATCTTTCATTGTTTTTGCATGCTAAAATGTAATTAAGAGAATGAAATTACAGAGATGTCATGAGGGGAATAGGCCCAGGGGAAACATTCAGCTGCAGAGAGCTGTAAACTGCAAATACATGCCCAAAACGTTTATAAAATTATCATGTAAATTAAAAAAAGAAATTCCTGAGAAAGTTTTGGAAATTTGGAAAGGAGATATAAAGTTGAAATGGTCTAAGGACAACAACAAAAAAATTTTCTCTCTGATGAAAATTATAACCAAGAAAACAGGAAAGGAGAGGTATTGCATGGAGAATAAAAAGATTGCACACTACTAAGCATAAAGGTTGTATAAAAGGGCAGTCCACAGGGAATGAAATTGCCATTGTCCTAGGAAACAATGCTCTGAGAAGGTAGGAAATTATTTAAAGTGTTTTGTTAGTTTTTTGTCTTTTTTTTTTTTTTTTTTAATGTACATAGCTGCTGGTAGGCACTGTATGCTTAAAACCCCTTGCCTTCTAGCTGGGTTTTCTACAGTTTTTATCAAGACAGAATAAGTATAAACCAATGACAGCAAACAAGGTTTTTATTTCATCCACACAAATCTCTAAGCAGACAATGATTATGGCAAGGAAATAAGTAGAAGCCAGAAACAAAGCAAATAAAGGAAGGGGGAGAAAAATCAACAGATTTGACTGAACTAATATAACAGGCCTCAGTTTTGTTAGATCTCAAACAAGTTATTGTTAAGTGCTCACTATATTGTATGTGCAAGAATATTACAAATAAATGAAATAATACAATCCTGCTGTAGCCTTGTTCTTTTATCTGTTGAAGGGGAAATTAATGTAAAAACATGTCAGCAAAAATAAATCTCAGTATAACAGACAGCCAAAAAGTAAGGAAAAATTTTCTTACTTTTAGTGCTAAGAAATTCTTAGTTGTCCATTTACATCCTCCCAAATGCTGTCTTTAGCAACACATCATATATGCTGCATTTTGTGCTCAGATGCCAAAAAGCATGAACAACAACAAAAAATCCATCATGACAAGGGTGAAGAAAAATGTTAGCCTACACAACAGATTTTCTGGGAGTGTGGTTTTATAATACAAGATAGATAGAACTGGAAGCAATGTTCAAATCTGCATGCATGTTTTGAGATTTTCTGCACTTACATATATATACCAACCCTGCTTGCAAGTGATAAGGAAATCCTAGTCTTCTACAGAATAAAAAAACCCAACATAATCATGGCCAATTCTTACCTCAATCATATTTTCCTTGGATTTGTATATTTATTTTTTAACCTTATATATACCAAAGCATTTCACTGATCTATTGTGTGGCAAATACTAAGAATCTTAGTAATTAGTAAGCTGCAATCTGAACTTCCAGCCTGCCCTTTAGTTAAAACTGTGATGTGGGTGGACATCAGGGTGGTGATGTTAATTCCCAGGTTGTTCAGGAACTCTTCAGCCAGCCATCTGCATACATGAGATAGCTGACTGCAGACAAAGAACTTTTAACAAGTTGACTGGCTGCACTGCCAGCCACCTTCATCATCAGGCATTTTGCCCAGGACATTGTGAGAACAGTATCAAAAGTTTTGCTGAGGTCCAAAATCTATTAGCTTTCCTAGATCACCTAACTGGGTTACCTGTGATAGAAGGAAATCAGGTTCAACAAGCAGGATTTTCCCCTCATTTTGTACATTGATGAGATATTTGACAGATGTTTTATGTGGTGTTAGGGTAATTGATAGCAGTGGGTTATTCATATGCTGGAGTTGTCACACAGGATCATGGAGCAGCTGGAATTTTACCCAGCCCTGCTGAAAATGCTGCTGCAGTGATTATTGCAGTGGAGACCCCCATTGCCATTAGACAACAATTGATCATGCTGTTCAAGAGGCTTGATTTCCCATATGAGTGTTATCATTTGCCAAGATCCCAATAAATTAGTTTTGCCTTTTAACAAATACTTTGTCCATGAGACTGTGAAAGCCTCCCTAAAAATTCACATACACATAATTACTATAGTAGGATTAATGTGTCTAGAAAAGTGCAGACAATTTTATTTATATTTCAGGTCAAGAGTGCATTTGAAGCTTAGCTGCAAGGGAATTACAAATTTCAGGGACAAAACCCAGACCGGAAGAGAAAATGGCCTAGTCAAATGCAGTCTTTTTTGAAATTGGACAGCAAAATTTGAAAAAAAAAAAAAAAAAACCCAAGTAAAACGATTTATCAGGAAGTCATTAAAAATATCCAGCTATGCATACTTTCCAATTAATTAACCACCACTTTATGAAAGAAGGCAAAGCATAAAAGAACTGAAAAAATGTGGTTTTTAAATATGTGTATGTTAAAATATGTAGGTTTAGCTCCATTCTCCAGTTCTGTGGATCATAAGAAAGTCATGAATGTGGCAAAGGGAGTCTTCTTAAAAAGAATATTTGGTGCAATCAAAGAGGTGCATTACCCAAACATGATGCAAATTCTAGCATGCTTGATAAAAGGTCTGTCTCTGAACTTTAATAACAGAATTTTTAAAATGCCTTATTTATTAGACATATAACCAGTATCAGTCAAGTCATCTGATTTTCAAAAATATCACCTGTACATTGTTATTTCCATTAATGGGCACATGGGATAGGGGACTGCAGTGGGGTGGGGGATACACCTTCAAGTACCTTGATAAAACCAAGTCATATACCTGAAACAAATGCAGGAAAATGCATTTAGATCCAGTAACACAAATGCAGCCAGAAAGAACTAGCCTTCCTATGTCTGCACAAACCTTTCAATTTTAACATAGTAAAGTTTTATATTTTGTTTCAAACTAAGTGTCTCATGGAGTTAAAGAATTTAGATTGGCATAATTACCTTCATCAACCAGATTCATAATCTTTCCAAATAATTCTATTCAGGTACTTTCTTAAATACTAAATGAAGCTAACTAGTTGCTATCCTTTCACAATGGAGGGTAGTTTACATCCTTTTGCTCTTCTTTCCATGCTTTATTGACTAAAACGTATGTCAACTATCTCATTAGTTTCTGAGAATCAATCTCTACTTAATACATTTGTAATTTGTCTCGTAACACATTCTATAACTGTGTGAAATACCTCATACTGTTTTCTGGTTTTCTTTTTCATTCTTCTCTTTCACACATTTTATCCAGTTTATTGTATTTAATCTCATCTATATTTGAATGACTTTGTCAAGTAAAGAGTTTTTTATTAAAAACTATGACCATTGGTATGGTGTTTCCCAGTGCTGGAGATCTGTTACATGGGGAGGACAAATAAGATTACTGCTTTTTTTTTTTTTTTTTTTTTTTTTTTTTTTAAGAAAGGCTTTTAACACATTTCAAATTCAAAAACCACACATTTACCACTTTTGACACGAGTGAATCAAAAAAATACTTTAACTGTATTTGGGATTTCATTTCTACTAGTGTAGTTCTCTTTTCTAGGCTAGTCAATACAATGACACTGTTGGAATGCTGTGCTAAACCTCTCTGAAAATAATTTTTTATGAAGTAAAGCTTTTTCCTCTTCATCCATTGAGAAGGTGAAAATTAAAATCTTAGCTAATATTTCTTAGCAATCTTGACTTCAAAATCGAAGTAAATTTGAAAAATGGGATTTCATTTGTTTCAAAGTAGTCAAAGAGTTAAAGATAAATATTTAACCTTTTTTAGAACATCACAAAGACATTATAAACTTGTAGGAGGGAAGTAGCCCCCAGTAGATCTAATCATCTGGGACACTTCAGAGACGTGCCTTCACCTGATTAGTGTGGCCTCTCTTGCAGTGATATTTAAGTAGAAAAAATCCTTTTGTGTATTGAAATAACCTTGAAACTCCAATTCTATGATACATAGTCATGTAGCCTATTTTTAAATGTTCACTACATCCCACACTTTTGAATTAGCATAAATAGTGTCATTCAGGGTTTCTTTGTACTCAAATACAAAAGCATCCAATTAAGACAAAGCTTCCAGATATATGTGACAGCACATAACCTCTGTGGAAAAATCAACGCCAAAATCAAAAGATACACAAGAGTTAAAGTCAGTCCTTTACTTAAGTATGAACTATTCACTAGTATTGACTGAATTTTCAGCACACTGTGTCTCAATATTTACCTATTCTAGGTGAAATAGAAACTGCAGTTTCTTTTAACTGGACCCACTGCCAACAGTACAGTTTGATTTGAAAACTAATACTTTGTATGACTTTGTACTTGGGAAACTAGAGAGGATTGTGGCATTACAAGAAGACAGTAACAAGGACAGATCAGCTTGTACCCATTGCCCTTTACCTTGCAAGGTTTGTCACAAGGATGGATTAATGTTGTATCATTTTCTGTTCTCATTATGCTCCACCTAAAGGAGGATGAGGGATTAGAATTTTAATTCCTCCTGTTTCTAACACTTAAAATGTTCTGCAGCTTCTAGTAGAATTATAGTTTTTCTTTCTTCATTCAGTGCTTTTTTTTTTAGTAATTTAATAGTTTGAGACACTGTGATAGTGTTTAAGTTCTGTTGTGCATATTCTGATTCTCATGTGAGAATCTGACCATTGTGAACTAGGAAAATACTGACATGCAGTTATGAAAGTACTATATTCCATGTTTTATTTTGAGCTTGATTTTGGGAAGCAGTCTTCATTTTCTGCTCATGATAATTTGCAGGCATAATTAGTGAGGTACATTATTATCTGGCTTGCTCTTTGCAACACTAATGAAGTCAACACAACAGTCAACAAATAATGGATTACTTCCAGCAGTCCTGTGAAAGTAAATGCCAAACACAGGAATAAACTCCACCAAACAAAAAACTCTGTGAACCCTGTGGTAAAAATTACTATATTAAGCCAATTTTAGAGGTTTTATTGTTGTATATAATTTTGGCAGCTTCAATCCAGACAAATCTCTTTAAAAAAAATGATTTTATCTGGCTATTTACAGATGCCAGCCTGTCTATATTGACTATAAAAGGAATTTATATATCTGAACTCCTTTTTATTTTTTTTCTCCTAAAAAGCACATTTTAAATAGCCCACACAATAGGATATGAGCATACATATCATATCAATACTTGTCTGGGGCATATTAAAAAGTGTCCATGTCTATTGTAGACTGCAGTTGAATCAATTAGTCCCAAAAATAAAAAGTATTTAAGTTTTGAGGTGTTCACAAGTCTACATTAGCATACATTTGTTTGTCTCCAACCAGAATGTTCATTTCTGTCTACATTCTTTCCTTCAAAAGAGAGTGTATCTTCCAGCACACATCTAGATTAGTCACTTTTTCTGTCTTTCACTTCAGATTGATTACAATTGAATTAATCACAGATTTCACAGAATATTCTGAATTGGAAGGGACCCATAAAGATCATCAAGTCCTAAGTGAATGGTGAATTATACAGCCCATAAATTCGGTGGTGCCTTGAATATTTTTTGTTGTGTGATTTTTCAGAAAACACAAGCTGACATAAAATTTATTCCTTGGTAGCTCGCATTTCATTTTATCCTTTTATTGTTAGATTTCAACTTCCAAACTAAGGAAGATTTTAGGGTTTATAACCAGAGGAAAAAAGCAAATATTTCAAGGGCAAACAAATTAAATCTTAATATGTATTTTCCATATGGTCTGTAATGAATAATTATTTTTCAATGTAAGAAAAGAGCAAAGGTTTAGTTAAACTCAAGAAAGACAAAATTCACCTTAACAGATGCACATTTGTTCAGATGTTGTATGAGAGGATAATAAAGATGTCTTGTAAAACATTAAGCAGGAGTAGTGTATCTCAGGTGTATGATAACATCCCTTGAATTTGTATTTTGTCATATTGGGCAGCTTTCTTAATTTGACTACATTTATCAAATTAAAAAGAATAGATTTCATGTTTATGCTTTCCTTCCTAATTTATGGCCAGAATGAATTATTTCTCTACTGTTAATCCTGGATTGCAAATAACTAAGCCATTCACAAATTATAGTTTTTTTATACGGTTGTGTGGAGTCTTCAATAAGCCCCTTCACAGCTGTGTAAATTTATATTGCACAGCAAACAATAAGGCAGAGGCTTGAAGAAAGGTTTTACAGTGCTTTATTTTTTGTGAATGTCTCGAGTTGTCCGGCTGTTTGTTTTTAATTATCATTATTATTGTTTATTTTTTATATTATGACCACCAGGTTATGGGTTATTCTGTGAATCCAAGTCAGATCAGGCCATCCAAATGAATATCCATTGGGCCACTGGTGTGTGAAGCCACTACAGCTGTCCCTTTGTGGCTACCTCCACTCTTCAGAGACCCCAGTGTGATGTTACATGAGCTGGATCTCTCCCCTTACCATCTCTGTTCCACAGATCTAAGAGAGAGAGAGAGGGAGCCCAGCACCAGCTGCCTCCTGACTTTGCAGAACAGAGGAAATCGTGGCAGCACAAGGTACAGACAGATCCATGTGCTGCAGCTGCTTTTAGTCATCTCATCTGAATGCATCCCCCTAACAAAGAGACCACATGAAGATTCCTGATTTTTCAAACATAGAATGTAACAAAGGGAGGGGGAAAAATGCAACAAACCGAACAAATTTTAAAATCAACCAACCTAACAAACACATCCAAAGTCAGCCTGTACACTTGAAAGTACAGAAAACCACCTGACACTATAGAAGAAATACAGAATGCCATCATTTGTGAATTACAACTTGGGAATCTTCCTGGGCACATTTTTTCCATTATGCTAGTTGCAGCATAAAGGAAAGATCTTTTTTCTCTCAAAATCCTCAGATGACACCAAATTACTGGTTAAATGCTAACATGCTCCCACTATAGGCAAATCACAGTGGCAGTCAAGAAAACTGGAGACTTAAAACAGAAAATTTAAGACCACAGGGCACTTACAAATATGGATTTTGGAGCAGTGTTGTTGATTGGATGGCATAAACTTCTGATTCATATTTGATACTGAAAATTTACCATCATCCATAGGCACATTGCAGAAATTTCTCTCTTGAGGCATAATTTGGCTGTAATAAAAATCTTAAGACTAAGAATTAAGATGGGAGAATTTACAACATTATGATTACTGTGAACTCCAGAACAGTTCTCTATTGTTCTGATTAAATAAAATCTGGGTGATGAAAATGGTAGCTGCTGTCTCTTTTTTTTTTTTTTTTTTTTTTTTTTTTTTTTGTATTTCATTTTTGTGTTAGATTTCTCCAGGACTTCTTTCCAGAGGTTTGTAGCTATTTTTAGATATTTGAGATGCGTTTAGAGGCTACTTTGTACCTGCAACAAAACTGTACTTAGGACAAAACATAACATTATGCAAGTCCTATCATAAAAATAAGATGTGATAATATAAAAAGACAGCTTTTAATAGGCACAAACAGCTCTGCAGTCAAATTCCTGTTGCAGATGTTGCAGACATTACATATGACATGAATCTTCTTTTAAAAGCAATATATACAAAATAATGTTATAGATAAGGATCAAGTTTATTTGATGTAGGTCTGCCAGTTTATCTGTAGAAACACTAAGCATGAATTTCAGCTCTGTGGTCCTTAGATTTACTTGAAGGAGGTTGCTAAGCAGATTCTAAGGGATAATTTCTACATATACTGCACTCATCTAGGGGTATAATGCTTCTGTGGAGGAAAGCTGTCATCACACAAGGCTAAGACTATTAACTAAAAGTGGGCTAATCATGAGATTGATTGGAAAGGTATTCACCTTTTTTTATTCTTATTTGTAATCAAACTTCATTGTTTCCATTTGTTTATCACAATAATGGTTTATACAGTTAGGGTAAAATCAATGTCAACTAATTTAAGTGACAGAAAGATGGTCTACATTTAAATTCACTATTCAGAATCCTTTTTAGTCTAAGGAGTAAAATGCATGACTGATCATGCTCTGGAATTTTTCAGATATCCAAGCCCTTCAAAGATGAATTCTGCTCTGCATTGTCTCAGTAAAATGTTTCTAGGACTTTAATAATTATAATTCAGAAGATCAATGTTATAAACAGTGAGAAAAAATGCTATTTTGTCTATATAGTACATTTCATGGTTATTGTAAAGCTTTTTTAAGGACTGAACCTGAACTTATTATTTCAGTTTTCTGGTCAAAATGGCTGAAAAATAAACACCTTCACTAAATCAAGTTGAGACATAAGAGTAGTTTAATAAATCTCTTTATTTTTAGCTTATATATTTCTTACTTTCACATGGCCATATATCATGTAAGGTTTGCAAATAGCATTACACCTTCCAAAGGATACATTCAGTAAAAATATCTTCAGGAACAACTAATCAAATTCCAAACATCTGATTGATTTGGTTTTTAAAGCTCTTCCTTATTTATCGTGTGAAAGCATTCAAAAGGAAAGGCTTTAGTGTTCTCATATGTTGGAGAATTGCTTTTTTTTTCATGGTACTAAATGTATTTGCAAACATTAAAGAATTATTTGTGCCAAAAGGACAATATCTGCTACTGTGGCCACTGCAATGGATGATTCTGCAGAAATCCCTCTTGACCTTGGAATTCCTTTATCTTATGTGATTTAGTGCTACTTAATCAATTTTCAGGAGAAAATGGATCTTTAAAAAAAACCTATGTGGCTGCTTGCCATAGAGGAAGTTTCCCCTTTCGTTAGAGGGCTCAAGGTTCTTGAATTTTTTCCTCTTCTATCTTTTTTTGGCTCATTTGACCCATATATAACATTAAGCAGCTCCCTGGCTGACAGACAAGGCCATCTCATCATATGGTAAATGGTAATATGCTCCATTACCCACTAAGTTTAAAATCACAGCCACAATGAGAAGGCTGTGTTCTGAAATTAAATGCCTCTCCTGGAAGGTATCAGCCACCAGCTAAATACATGAATAGGGCAGAGCCCACCTTGCCCAGCAGAGGTTTCAGAGGAACTTCTTGCACATCCTCCATGGAGTGGTCTCCTTTCCATGATTACACATTTTTGTGTTCGTTCTCTCCCACTCCAGAATTACTTCTCACCCCACAGATGGTGTTTCTTTTCCCCCTTTCCCAGCATCCAGACACTTGCAATTTGTATGTAGAAAAGTACAATTTTTTACCATGAACATGTCAGAGTTCAGCGGAAATGTTTTATTTTCTTAATCCATATTTGTTCCTCTCTCCTACATAATATTTCCCCCACCCACAGTATCAGCATCTAGGGCTAGATTTATGTAAGCCATCACACTGTTTTTCATAGCTGGCCACATGGGATGCCTGTCTCAAAGTTTGGAGGATAGCATAGAAGACTCAGAAATTACATAAAATAAGTTTAATCTTTCTACAGGTATAGCATATGATAGTTCTTCTCAGGGAACAGTATAGCCAAATCAGGGAAATATTGCCTGCAACACATTCAGATTATATATATGTATATATATTTAGTGCCTCACACAGCCTACACGTTTTGAAAAGCATCAGGAATGAAAATTAAGTCTGGCACCCTTTGATAATTACACCTACTCAGAAGTAAAAACAGAGTGGATTCAAAGGTAGGAATACATTAGGGAAGATAAAAACCCATGAGCATTATGGGGAGATATTATTGGCAGAGGAGGTATGGAAAAAGAAGTAAATTTTACAGTAGGGTTCATATTATACTAAATAATTTCAATGTCATTATCTAGGTAATATTAAAATTTTAAGTTGGTATGTGTCATATGCATTAAGGTTGAATTTTCTGTTGAAAAACAGAAGCATTAAATTTGGATGCACTGACAAACCACTATATATTCCATGGCTATTTTATTCTGCCATTGAAATGTAACTTCATACACTAAACAAAAGCCCCAAGTTTTGTAACAAAAATTGTTAATAGTCACCATGATATCAAAAGATAAAAGAATTTAGAGAACACAATAAAAAAAAAAAAAGGTCAGAATACCTTATAGGAAGAAATAATAGGGTAATATTGAGACTGCAGAGATGTGACAAAAAAAATATCATCTGTAATGTAATGTCATGAGCTTCATGCTGTTATAATGTCTCTAAGTTAATATCCTATTAAAAGATGTATCATCTTTATATACAAAAGTCTAATCACAGCATTGTGTATATCACTAATGAGTGATAATTAATAATCATGTCCTTTGGTTTGATCATCTGTGCTGAAGAATAAGATTTCCAAGCATGTATGGTACAGGGAAGCAAAGCAATAGACAGATGTGCCTTTCATACATGTTAAGGGAAAGCCTGGATCACAATACCATTGCACTCCAGTATGAGCTCACATTTAATTTGAAATATTGAAGAGATTTGAAAAAAAGAAAGTTATATTTAAATATTTTCATTAAACTCCTGAGAATTTAAACAAATAACCTTTCAAATGGTAAAGATTACAATTACAATAATTTTTGCTAGCTTGGGTCTATATAAAAAAATGTTTTTAGCTTCATCCTTTTTTGCCTGACATGATATAGTCCTGTGGATTCAATGAATATTGTTCATTGTTCTTTTATTTTTCTGTAATATTCAAAAATATAACCTCATTTTTAATGAGGAAAATTGTTTTATTCCAAGTGCAAACCATGACTATACTTTGCAAGTCTGCTTGGAAGGGTTAACAGGAAGATGAAAAATTATAGTATCTCAGGCACCTTGTCAAACTTAAAATTCAAACTTTATTGGCAATAAATAGACAAACTCAACAATTGACATTTTATTTAGTGATAGGCTTGATTCACAAAGTTATATAACTCAGTCATATTCAGGATATTACTGACATTTTGAGTAACTATGATTTGAGAAGGTTATTTCAGCTTCACAATTACAGCCAGATTTTGAGAAGACCTCGAGGCCATATTTTTTAAGTACTCTTCCTCTAAAACTAGAAATAATTATTATAAAATAATATTTTTTCTTCTAAAGGAAAAAAAAAAAAAGGAAAAAACTTGGTATTTCCAATCATAACACTTATGATCCACTTTTCTAATGCAATCTCTTTTGGCAATCTGGCCAATTAATTTGAGTCCTAAAGGGAGCTGATTCCTTAGAAAACATGACCTCAATTCAAGGTGCTGAATCTTTATTAGCTTTTACCAGTTTCATCTTCATTAAATTCAGACCCTACAATTTTTGACATCTAAAGAAGAAAATTAAAATTAGTTAGCATGATCAGTTGTATCCTTTAATACCATATGATACAGAGATATGTATATAAACATAAGAGATGTATATATATATATAAAGATATGTATATAGACATATATATTTGTGTTGCCTGGTCAGTCACATCTGAAGGTTCTGAGGGCTTTTTTTAAACTTAAGGGTATAAGAATTATAAGTAAGTGCAATAAGGCATCTAACACAATGGACTCAAAGTGGGATTGAAATTTCCTTCAGGTGTTAAAACATCGTAATTGCTTCTTGGATATATTTAAACTCAAACTTTTTAGTAACTTATGTGTTGATTAAAAAAAAAATGGTTTGCTCACATTTTACTATGTTACATCATAATTCAAGCAAGGTGTATATGTTCAGCATCTCTTTCCATATTTGCACAAATGTAAGTAAACAAATAACTAACTTTCAGACTGGTGACCAAAGACTGACCATTTGCAAGGACAAAGTTCTTATGCCAGTAAATGCTCAAAAGGAAGGGGCTTTCTGGTTGCAATAGCTGGGTTGTGAGATGAGATCTAATTTGAGATAAATCCTCAAGCAGTAATTTTCTTTGAAATTTTCTTTGACAACTTTTCTTGTCCATTCAGGACAGTGCAAGATAAATTGTAGTACAACAGATTCAAGAGTGTTGTGAAAGCCAAACCTGCATTAAGAGACTACTCAGCAGATAGAAAACTGTTCACAAAGGCTTGATCAAGGGACTGGAGGATGAGTTGACTTA
This sequence comes from Erithacus rubecula, assembly GCF_903797595.1. Classification (NCBI taxonomy): domain Eukaryota; kingdom Metazoa; phylum Chordata; class Aves; order Passeriformes; family Muscicapidae; genus Erithacus; species Erithacus rubecula. Next base: position 26,486,990 of record NC_136685.1, on the reverse strand, counting down.
GGAGTGGGTTTAAAGTGCTTTACTTCAGGACCCATGCACTTAATGACCATCTTTTTGGCTATTAGCTCAGCAAGAGACTGGCCTCAAAATGCTTTCTGTACATATAGAGACAGACGTGCTTAGAGAGAGAGATGGTGCATATTCCTTCTGGACAATAAAGCCAAGTGTCTGTCTATGAGTTAAAATGCTAAATCTTGCTGAAGTACACTATTCCAGCTACAGCCAGAGCTATTGTGGTGTGTTGTGCAAAAATTAGGGGTGGCAGGTAAGATAACCAAGTCTGAAATATGACCAGGGTTTGCATCCATCATATGAAGACAGAAAAAAATTTCCTCCATCTCAAAACAACAGATGCAGACAGATGAAAAGACAATAGATGAAAAAACAAAGGATGTAATTATGGGTGGCATAATTCTTGTAATGGATGGCAGCCCACGCCCCAGTAATCAAAAATTGCAGAAAATAAGGAAACTAGGGTACTAAAGGAACTACTTAAGATAAGGAAATAATTTGTTTATTCATTTCTTGTAGACTCTGATTTTGTAACTCTGAGCAAGGTATATTAAAAATAATTTACATGCACTGTCAACACATTTATGAGATTTTTTTTCAGATAGTTACAGCCATAATTATGTGAATGAGAACCTGAAATGATTATTGGATAGTCATTACTCAGCTAATATGCAAAATTAAGAACCTAAGAGGATTCATCTGATGTTGTTCATTGTATAAACATTTATTTCAAGAAGTCTATCCCTTTTGTACATACATATACATAGAAAAAAATGCAAAGGAAAAAATGCATACAGGAAATAAGAAAATGCAGGACACAGTTATCTAAGAAAATTTCTGATTATCCACATTTGTTTGTTTTTTATTTAAGGAACTGACCACTACTAGCTTTAATGATTGAAGAGAAAAGATAATTATGAAAACTGGCAGCTCATATTAAGACTAGGTTCTGTCTTTTCTACAATTTATTTAGGTATGTGTCAATGAGACCAACTACTCTGTAAGCTGTTATTCAGTGTGACTAAGTCTTACAACATTGGGTTTAAACCTAATTTAAAAAGCCAAACAGCTGTTGACAAACAGCTATGGAAAATGTCTGTAACAACAAGTTAAAACTCAGAGAAGCTACAGAAATTCAAGCAAACAAGGCTTCCTACTCCTGCAGCACATCATCAACAAGTCTGTGTGCAATTCATATCCAAGTTCTGTTTCAAATATGTTTTTTTAAATTTCCAACCTGAATAAGCAAAGAAGAGGTGACTAGTTTTCTCCATATCCTCTAGTCTTAAAACAAATTTTAAAAATCAGATGTTATCAAATATTCAGTTCTTTTAGAGAAATATAATTGCACTTGCATTCCAAGGAGACAAAGCTTTGCACAACTAAGGGCAATCACAGTCTCTTTACTAGAAGACTACATTCATTTGCATTTAAGTTAAATAGAGCAAAGATGGATAGGTCATGTGTTGACTTAATATATAATAGAATTTCTAACATTTTAAATAGAAAGACAATGTCACGTCTAAATGATCACCTTCCTGTCCACACTGCCAGCAAGTATTGATATTCAGCAAACATATTTGAAACATGACATAGACCAGTTAAACCTTGCTTAAGTTTAAATTAAGTTTTACTTTGATCCCACAAATATCCTTTTTGTTCTGTCTCTGATGTATTCGAATAGTATGAGAAATCAAGAGTTTTAGGAAAGAAACGTGAACTCTGATGTTGGACAGGAGATAACCCTGGCACAGCACTACACAAGCTTAAATGGATCATATGATTGGCAAATATTGGTAGAACTGAAAGTGTTTTCACTTTGTATTGCAAAAGTACAGGAGCAGGAGCACAGAAATAGGGTGAGGAAAAATGTGCCATGAAAGAGTTTAGAGGTAAATTGTTTATAAAGAATTATCTAAAGCTCATGGAATATGTTTCATTTTACATTTATTACATTAATTACATTTATTTAATGATTTTTTAAAATTAAAATATAATATTTGATAAAATGTGTTAAGTATGTTTTCTATTAAATAGTACATAATTACATAGTAATTTTTTTGCAAAATATAAAATCTGATACGTCAACATATGTAAGTATAGAATTCTATTAAATAGAATCTATTATTTATCTGTTATATTTATCTATTATACATTTTATTATGTAAAAATAAATCGGGAAGTAAATTATACTTATGTGTTATTTTATTAGATATTTTGAAATGCATTCTTGGAAATCCAGGAAGCAGAGAAATTTCCTGAGAATCTAAAACATCCTCACCAACCTGAGATATTTGAGACTGCTTATAAATCTGTGTCAAGTTAGGGCTGCAAAAATGCTGTAAATGAACTAAAACCTCAACCTTATATGCCCAAATCCAGACTTAGTAACTGAACCTGTTTTTAGCTTACATGTAAGAAGGAAATTATAGTCTCTCTATAAGTGTGTATTTAATACTGGACCATAAAGAATTTGATCTAGAAGGCAAAGAAGAATTGACTTCGATCTTATATGAGACCTCCACTTTTATTAAAAAGTGATCTTTAATACAAGATCAGAACTCAGAATGCTCAAAAACTGGTAACACAGTGGATAAAAAACAATATTTAATTAACATGTGAAAGAACGTATCCATTAGTTATTAGATGAAGAAAAAGAGAACTAATAAAGAAGTTCAAGTGTCCACTGTGGATTCATGAAAGTCATTAATCTCTTAGAAAATCTGTTTGATGGAGCTGTCAGTTCTGAACCTGAAATTAAGGAGAAAGTCTATTAGTTTGTGTGCCTGAAGAAAAATAAAATCTGGACAAAAAGCAAGTCTTAAAGCTGTCTTAAGCAAGTTTGGAGGCAGGGGAGGGGGTGAGGATCAAAATACATCAGCAATAACAAACTGAGAATTGTAGAAGCTGTTGTTTCTTTGTTTTCAATGATATATATTAATACATATTTAAGTAGTTTGAGCACTGTTAGAAATCTATCTCTGACATTTAAAAAAAGGGCTGGTGTAGAAATTCTCATATGTAAGCCTAAAGATGTTTCTTTTATAAATGAAATTACAGGGCACTGCCAGACCATATACTGTAGATGGTATAATTTAAGTTTGATATAGAAAGGCTTTTGATACAATGGCTATTGGTTGTTTGGTTTTTTTTTTCAAATAAGTGTATGTCAAACATTTTATGCAGTTGCTCAGCAACAGAAAGTCCCCATAAATTTTCTACAATGCATCAAAACTTCTCTCAGGTTTTATTACATTTCACTATTTTCTTCCATTTGCCTTCTTAAATGCTAGCAGGAAAATCCCTTTGAATTGCATCCCCAAATTGCAAGTAACATCACATTATTAAGAAATAAAGCAGACCAAGTTACAAGAGGTGAAGAAAGGAAGATGAACACAGCTGAAACACAAAAGGCAAAGGATGAAATGAAAACAGATGACAGCAACTTTAGGTTGCTCATTACAATCCTTATTCAGACTGGTCGAGAGCAGTGAAAACTGTGCATGGTTGTGAAACACACTACCTGAATGCAGACTTAAATGTGAGTTTGGTAAAGTGAACCGTGATTGATAGAAAGTCTCAGTAGAATTGTAATTTGTTCTAAATCACAGAATATAGTTTTAGAAATGCCTTCTGAATAACTATCATGGCTTGTCAATTTAAAACCTCATACTATTTCCCAGGTTGTCTTTCCTTGCACATTTTCTAGCTGGACTATATTTGCTGTGATGAACGTAGATGAGTAGGAAACTGCAATAATTATGGGCCATGTTTCATTCTCTTAATCCATCTGAAAATTTAATCTAAGGGGAGAATGAAAATCAAATTACATGGACAGGAGGAAATCCAATTGCTATTGTTTTAGACACCTTGCTATCATAATAAAATTTAAATAATTTCAGACTAATTATTTTAGGGTCTTGAATATTCAGTTCCTCCTCGACATAAATACAGGGAAAACAGTGATGACAAAGAAATCACCAATGTGTTAGCCTTTTGCCTAATATTATTTATGTATTTGCCCACAAACTTGCATGCTCTCTAGACTTATGCATGTACTGCTGTAGTCTCTTGGCCCACAATATATATACACACAGCTGTTTTACTGGCATCATGAAAATAGTGAAAAACAGTTCTATTTCCCAGGCTGCATATTGTATTTATTACTTGGGATGTGACTTTGATCACCAGATATCAGTTAAAAAAAATGTTCCCTAAGGTAATAATTTGCATTTTTGTAGGAATTGATAAGAGACAGATAAGCTGGGGTAGAGGCAAATTATTTTTAGCAGGTACTGACCCTTGATGTCAAGTAGAGAAAGAGTTTAAATGACTACTTACTATTAATTTTCTTTTATTTTCTCTGCTCTTCCTTTTCTTCTTTTTTTTTTTTTCTTTTTTTTCCCCCCAAATATTAACAAAACAAAAACCAAAGAAAAAGAAAAAGAAAAAAACAAATGATGCATTTTTATTCAAATATTTTTATCAACATCTGAAATGATATTTCCAGTTCATTAGCCACAATCAGAACCATTCTGAATCCAAATGTAAATCTATATTCTGTCAAAGCCAACTGTAAATATATGGGGGTTTTTGGAGGACCTTGTCTGGATTACAAATTCTCTGGTCCCTTCAAAGTCATGAAACTATCTCTGCTGATATCCTGCTTGGTAAGTGAGAATCTGTCTAAGAAATACATGTAATAAGGTAAAATCAGCATGGTTTTGAAGACATTAGAGAACTTAAGAGGTGTAGGTGGTGTTACCATAGCAAAACTCACTTTCTGCAATCTAGTTCCCTAACTCCCTGGAGTACCTTCATACCTGTTACAGAAATTTCTGTTTCTTCTTACTGATTTCCTAGCTGTGCATCATTAGGCACACTTGTAAGAAAATAGGTTTTGTGGTTGACATTTCTCAAGTTTATCCTTTTAAACCACAACTGAGGACAGAATCTGAGGGTGTTTTTACACTTTTTTTTATAATGACAATTCATCTGGTTCCTCCAAATGTAAGGCTGATGTCTCAAACACTGGATTATGACTTCAGGCTGAGAATAAGCAGCAGCAGCAGATGGACTCCCAAAAAACAAAGATCCAGTTTTCATGCAAATACTCCTAGTAGTAAAGAACAATGGAAGATAAATATTGAAAAATTTATAATATGGGAACAGAATGCCTTGTAAACAGTATGCTTTCAGAGTCAGCTGCTCTTTAAGCAAACTAGAGTAGAGTAGCTCTAGAGACACATTACATGATTCAGTGTAATTACTAGCTTGTTCAAGTAAGTGTGTTTTATCTGATTCTAATCTGAATTCTTCAATTCAGCTATATGGCACAATGATCTACTTTGCATTTTGGAAAATGCAGCACAGTAACACAAAAAATACATCTTCACAATTTTATGCAATATTAGATGCTATGACAGAAAAATTAAATACAGAAGAGATTTTCAGCAAAGGAATGTTTTCAGAGTGATGAGGGCAGTTTGGAGCCACTAAAATTCTAACAAAGCTCTCTAATTCATATCCTTTATTTTAGGATTTCTGCAGACCCTTAGTGAATATAAGAAGTACAGAAAAAGAGTAAGTTTAAAATACATATATGCTGTTGATTGCACTGTACAATAATAGGCTACTTTGCTGTAATAATTTGATTTCTATGTCATAGGAATTTCTTTATCTTGATGAGCTGTGCCTAGAAAGAGGCATATACTATTACTCGGGGAATTTTTTAAATGATAACTGTTCTACAGAATTTGTTTACTTCCTTGCAAACTTTTTTGCAATTCCACAGACTTTTATTGATCTTTTTTCAATCAATTGACCACAGTCTTATAGAGTAAGACAAATAGTCGACATACTAATGAGAATTTTGGACCCTTTTCAAATGAATACTTGACCAGCCAGTGGAACTCTCAACAAACCTGTAACTTCATCACTAGCAGTAATGTCAGTCTATAAAGAAGTTATCTTTTAATGCTGTTTGAAAGACGGAGACAAGAGGGATTGCTTAAGAGATACAAAGAGACAGATACACTCATTCTACATTCAGACAGGAGGCTGCTGGTCACACAGATCACTTGAATCACATAACTTCTACTGTAGAGGTGCTCTATCCCATGTATAAATCAAAATGAGTGGTTTCAGGGCACTGGCACTTTATAAAAGAAACTAGAACCTCCAAACAGCCTTGCAAAAAAAAAAAAATCTTTTCCTCTGAATGTTTAATTCATTATAACTGATGGTGCAAGGCATGAATATTGTGTTTGAACTAGTGACCATTCACATCTCATCATAAGATATTTCAATGAAATATTTTAACAGACTTTTTTATTTTCCATCCCATTCTTTCAGTATATTTCTTTCCCACGTTATTATAAAGCCCAAAAAATAAAAAAAAATGGGCATTCTGTCAGTAGATTTAGATAATAGGAATGAAAATCATAAATGCAGAACAATATAAAAGGTCAGAAAACAACTTATTGAATACATAACAGAAAAAGCAATATCAGCATAGTCCTTTTAGGCTTACTTTTCTCAGCTTTTTTTTTTTTGTCCCCTAAAAATTGGGGAATTTTTTAAAAGTTTATATGAATTACTACAAACTTCCTTCAAAAAGAGAATTTGCTTGGAGCCATTAACTAGAAAAACATTTTCTTAAGCAGTGATGGAAATGTATTCCTTTCTGTTATGTTGCAGTGTTTCAGTTCTGTGGAATTACCTTTGTGACAAGAGATAACATATTTGTAGGTACTGATATTTGGATGTTCATTTTATTTAACTCAGAAACTATTTTTCAGATGTGTATTCAATGAAAAAAATGGTATAAAATATTATCATTAAATGTCTCCAGCTATTTCAGTCTTTTTAAAAACAGATGACACAATCTGAAATTAACTCATAGTCCACATATTAAAAATTATTCATTTGCCAGAACTATTAAGACCTGAAATGAAGAGAGGAGAAAGCAGCAACAGAGACAACCTGTGATGAACTGACCATAACCTCTGCCACTGGGAGGAAGGTATAACCCAGGAAAGAAAGAGGAGTGGGAGTAATGAGTTTTTAAAGATTTTTTTCAATTCTCATTATCCTGCTTTGATATTGAGTCAGATAATTTCCCCAGTTCAAGCCTGGTTTTCCCATGGTGTATTCAGTGAATGATCTCTCACATGATCTTTAACTCATGGACTTTTGCTATATTTTCTCTCTGTGTCCCCTGCAGTGAGGAATGATGGAGAGACTTTGGTGGGTACCTGGCATCCAGCCAGGATCAACCATTACAGAAACCCTGGATAAAGTTTATCTTTCCTTCTCTATTGTTTAATCCTATGCAAACCTTAGTGATATAAAAGTTACAGATGGAATTTTGAACAAGTCATTTACATTTCACAATGTTTCAAACAAATGATTCTGGGCTGTTCCTTTGGTTTTTCCCCTAATTCTTTAATTACACGTATGTAAATCTTTATAGATTTTTCTTCACACATGCTTCACTTTTAACACACTCTCTATTGGAGTCTAAATTTCTTCAATCATTCATACCTCCAGATTGCCCATGTGCTGTTTCTTCAAATAGTGATGCTTTTATGACCTTTTTCTAGAGCAGCCCAAATCTCCCACTTTTAATACAACACCAAGTAAAATATGTTGATTTCACCTAAACTACACTTTTGCATTTTCTTCTCTGCTGAAAATGAAATTAATATCACAGCCGATGTGAATATCCAAGAAGAAAATACTTGACAGAAAATGCTCCATAACCTGATGTATTTATGCACACTAAGGACACAAAACCTTCAGCACACCCTGGGGCCAGTATCAGGTAGCATCTTTTCTTTCTACTGCTTGTGTTTCAGTCCTTCAGATTATCCATGGTTTCTTGAGATTCTTGAGATATCTTTTTTTGCATCCTCCATCCTTAATCACAAAGCAGGAGAGACATTTTCTAAAGTAACTCAAATAAGAAAATGGAAACAAACATTGCCAAAGAGCTAAATTTTCCATATTCTTCCACATTACCATAAGGCTACTGACTCAACAGGATTTGGCTTTGCAAAGTTATCCCCAGACAAAAGAGGACAAGATTGCTGCCATTGTGAGAAGAATGCACAATTTTAGAGAAGCTTAACACCTGTGCTGAGAAAGCAGGAACCTGAGACAGACTGTATTTTGGAAAAGGAATCTCTGATTCATTGAATTCCTGCCCCTCCAAACAGCATGAGCCACTGTTTAAAATAATAAATTATATCTACTTTTAAAAGTGTACTGCAGGTGTCTGCTACTCCTGTGCAATTCATTGGTGGGTATTTTTCAGATTCTACTAAAAGAAACTTACTTTCTTAAAAAATTGAGTTTTTCCTTTTGGTTTTGCAGCTTCTGTAGGACCCTTTCTCTGGTAAGGATGAGAAAAAAGAATGGATATATATATATATATATAGGAGACTGTACATGCAATTTAATGAATAATAAGATTTAGCCCTCCATTCTTTCTAAATCCATTAAGATTATGAAAGATGTTTTATTTCCCCCAGAACATAAGGGGTCAAATAATAAGTTTTAGAATAGTACATAACAAGCAATGTATCATCCTGATGTATCACTATGAACATTTTTCCACTTAGAATTAAAGGAATCAGACTCCAGATGAATGACAAGGTAACCACAACAAAAATAGATTCAGCACACTAAAACAAGACAGAATGACGATGAGAATGTTTTCGTGATTGTGAATCAGTTTATAACAAGAACACTATTCTAAACAGGATCTGGATGACAAATGAGCTTCAAATAAGGAAATTCTCAGAGAATGTATTAGCCAATACAGAGAAACAAAGGGGACAGGAATAAAACCCTAAGATTGAGCAGGACAGAATGTGGGAAGATGGGTTGTAAGTGGAGGAGGATAGTTTGTGGGGATAGTGCAGAAGGCAACTTTTCCCAATGAATTACAGCTGTACTGATTGCCAAGGAGTGAAAACAGACTTGCCTACCCAATGGCGATGGGGTTTATAAAAGAGTGGGTTAGCTAGTTGAGAGTAAATTGTAATTGCAGTTGGAGCTTGAGACTGAATCTGCTGGAGTTTGGGATGGAGTCTGCTGGCTGTGTGTGAGCATGAAGGGGCATGTGGTTGTGTAAGGGACAGACAGGGTTAGGCAGGTAAGGGCACAGGTTGGGGTTAACTAGTAATGCAGAAGGAAACTGGAAGGGAAAAGGAAATGGTGCTGTGTGGAGTTGCCTGAGAAAAGGCGTGAAAAGTTTTTAATAAAGGACTGGTGATAATGCCAGTCATGTCTGTCTCAACATAATTTCAACAAGAAAAAGATATCTTAGTGCAATAAAATTAATTCTACATTTTTATCTAGCTGGCTAATATGTTTAGTTCAAGAAGTTTTTGTATTGCTACTACCTGAAGCATTTTTTTTAACTATTTGAAACTGGTATATTTGTAAAGATTAAATCAGTTTATCTCAATACATGTGACCTCAGCCAAGTTTCCACAGGCTGCACCAGGAGAAAAAAAATAAAATAAACCAGGAATTTTCTGAAGAAATACACCAATTAATTTTTTATCTTTGGTCTTCACTATGTTCAGATTTTTCTAACTTCTGCTACTGTAAGAAAACCCACAGGACAATAAATTTTGAAGACACATACCATGGTTTTGTTTAAGTGTTTTCATTGGTATTCTACATACTCATGTGTGTGCTTACTTTTTTCATTAGCAAATTTTATAGATAATTTAGCACTCTCTGTGTGTCGCTAAAGGATGCTCTGCAAAGTTGAACAGGTCTTTAAAAACAAACGGAAATGACTTTAAGCACAAATTACTTAATTCAGAATCTCTTTAAGTAAACCAACATTAAATTTGAGTAGAAGCCTGTAATTTTCAACCTAACACCTTATGCACATGTTTGGAAATTAAATTCCTCTCAGGTATCTGATCATATTCAACTGGTCACTAATCCAAAACCTTCATATTAATGAAAATTCAATGGTTTTTCAACTTGAGATTTCTGTGATTCAAAAAAATGGCAGTTTCCAGAGTTTTTCATGTTTTACACTGAGAAGAAGAAAATAATACAATGGCATAGACAGGAAGAGATTGTGTGCTTCAATTTCTGTCTAATTAACTTTAATGGAGGTTTCCAAAGAATAGTTCTAACATTTCTTCAAGTGAAAGTCTACTATTTCAGGTAGAAGCAGTTTCTTCTTCCATTTTATCTTTTTTCAATGCATCATCACAATGCATATAAATTTGCTTTTAGCAATATTTTACTGTTAGTAGTAATTTCAAAATAAGATTCTTCAGGATTGGAGGAATAATTATACAAAATGAAGGCAACCTACTCATATATTGTGGAAAACATTGATTCGTTTTTCAGAACTCAGTATAAATATATTGTCATCTGAGAAAATATATTTTAGTAGTAAATTGAATTATATAAATTTGTTTGATAGCAATTTTTTTAAAGATATTTTAAGCATTTTAAAACCTTTCAAAATCTCCTCAGCTTTATTGTGAGTCACGCTATGAATATATGTTGTTGGCTTGAACTTGTTCTCAAATGCATCAACAATACATAGCTGTACTAGTAAATAAAAAGAACTAAGAAACAACTCTATAAGAATGTAGCAAGAACATTCTTTGCAAACAATGCAGTTAACAAGCAATTATTCAATTACTCATTTTTACACACTTAGGGAAACACAAATTACAATCTGTGCTGTATGGTGGTTTGGTGTTTTTGTTTTGATATTAGAATTTTTTTTTTTTTTTTAAAGTAGTAGTTTGGCATTTTCAAATTGAAAGACAGCAAGCACTTCTAGTTAATTGAGTATAAAATGGAAAATTTACCAGGGACATATAACATGTTTCTCCAGGCTGTTTTATGTGAAGAAAATGGGAATGAGATCTTTCTAAAGGTTAGTCTCTTTCTCTCAGGCAGGTTAGATTTTAAGCACCCATCTATTTCTCATTTCTACTCTGTCTACACTAGCCGAAGGCTGAGACTCCATCTGCCTTTCTAAGATGAGCCCAATCTTTCCTTCACTTTTACTCTAGTCTTCACTTCTTACAGCTGATGAACCTTTCATCAACTGAATGTGAAGATATTTACTAGTTAGATATTTATTATTAGGATGACCACATGGTACTGGTCTGAAATCTCCAGAAATTATTTGAGATTACTGTTGTTCAATATATGGAACTAACTCATAAACTGAGATGTTTCACCTTAATTATTTGGGCTGCAAATTATCTCCAGTAACAGAATTGAAGGTAAGAAATCTACAAAGGTGCCTTCACTGATTTTTCTCTAGATTTTTTTTTTTCTGATTTCATTGCTACCCATTTCCCTTAGAAGTGGCTGGAGGACTTGTTGGATTTCTTGTCTGTTCATTGTTCATTAACATTCTAAGCGCTACATCCTGCAGACTCTTTTCAAATGTTGCTTTTGGCCCATCACAAATTAAGAAAATCCTAATCTTGACATTCTCTGATTAAAATAGCGTTAAATAAATATGCTAATGTTTTGTTATAAATGCTATTTTATGTAGACATAAACCTTCCCTAACAATCTATGTAATCTCACTAACATAGAAAACAGTCCAAATCCTAACCTGTATCCAAATTTCAAGTTTTTCATTTGACTAACTTCTTAGCATTACATCTGAATTTGAATCAACTCCTGCTTGCTTGCTTCCTTCCTTACTTCTTCCTGGCTTCCTATGTCTTGCTATTCTTTCAGAAATATTTGGAATCTGCTATGCTTCATCACCCTGCAGGGTTCTTCATGATAGTCATGAAATGCTGACTCCTAGATCTGTAAACTGGTCTTCTGCCATAAAGTGTGCCTATTGACAAGTAAAACTCAATAGTTTATCACAAGTCTCCTTCTTTTATGTACCTGATATTTTCCACAGTATATATCATACCACTGATTCTAATAATGTCAGCTTCATTGTGTCGTGGTGGGAGAGTTCTAATGGGGATCTACTGCTGAAAACTTTCTTAGCAGTTACATTAGTCATTGTACAAATGTACATGTCATTAGAAAATGTAACATAGCAACTTATCTAAGTATGAAACTTAAAAGAATAAATAGAAATTAAGTTCCATATATTATACATGCAGCTCATGCACATATATGTGCACACACAGAAAAGACCACACATATACCCTATTATATCAAATGTCTTTAGAAACTGTGAAGCCACCTCTGCATTTCATTGTTCATAAAATGTAATTGGTCAGTGTATCTGGCTGCCTTTGATTGCTGCAGCTGACTATCCAGTAGCCACTTATAACTAGACTGATTAAAGTAGCCTTTTCACTGAACAGACCAAAGCATAAATCCCTCTTTTTTTTGATATTTGACAAATAATTTATCCATTCATCCCTCCTATTCCCTTGAAATAACACTGATTAAAATAACATCCAGAGATAATAGTTATGCCTTCTTGATTCCACATATTTATTGTTGTACTGAGCAATTTCTGTAAGTTGCAATTTCTTATGATGAAGTATTTTTCCTATCAATGTTTCCAAAACATTTGTTCAATTAATATTTAGTTTTGATTAGCAGTGTTCATGTAACATTTATATCCTATCCTTAAATGATAAATTATCTTACCTTCTTGTGGTGAATTGCTTGGTCTTTTCTGTACTCATATTTAGAAAATACCTAATCCTGAAATGTTACTGCTGCTTGTTACAGAGTTTCATGAAGATGTTCAGGATGTAATTTGTCCTGGCCTGGTACTATGTCAGTTTTAATAGGTCTAATTTCCTAACTCCCTGCTTCATTGTGACCATAAAGCCTTTTAGCATTTCACTTGCTTCACCAGGAAAATTTATCCCAGGCTGTGGAATATGACCTTCAAATTCTTTCATGCATACACTAGCAGAGGATTCATTCAGCCTCTTGGCAATATGAACCTCATTTGTCATTAAGATCTCACTCTTGTCCTTCGATAGTTCATCTGACTCCTTGTCTGCCTTCCAGCCAGTATTGTAATTGTAACATTTTAATCCATTTATTATTTTAGTCTTCATCATTGTTATCACTTAGATCCCTAGCTTCTGTTCTGTCTCCTTTTTTCTCTTCAGACTTTTCTCAAAGGAATTTTTCTTTCAACATTTTGAGAATACAGATCTGCACTGCTTTTTTTGTATATAATAAAAAACCTTATTTATGCAATGTTTACTTCTTATAGCATCCCTCTTTATGATCTCTGCCTGATTTCTATTTCTCTTTCTTCTTTATTCCAAATCATCCATTTTATACAGGACCATATGGATTTTCCAAATGAACAGAATAGTGTTGGATGATATTCTGGGTTTTGTTTTGCTAATTTAGCCATGTCTATTTCTGGATTGACTGATACCCCAGAGGGTCATGCTGCCATCCAGGGGTGCCTGGATTCGCTGGAGAAATGGATTGAAAAGAAAGTCATGAAGGTCTACAAGGAGAATTTCAAAGTCCTGAACCTGGGAAGAAAAATCTAAGGTGTCAATATATGCTGGGGGCTAGCCATCTAGGAAGGAACTTGGCAAAAAAGACCTGGGGGTGCTGCTGCACACATGACCATCGTTATATAAAGTATTTCCAGCAGGTTGACAGAGATAATCCTCCTCTACTCAGCCACAGCTCTCTTGTACAAGAGAGGCATGGGCATACTGGAGAGAGTCCAATGAAGAGCCATGAAGGTGAAGAAATAAAAAAGCTGAGACTTTTTAGAAAAGAGGAGACTCAAGGGGAATCTTATCAATGTGTATAAATACCTGAGATTATACAGAGTTCACAAAGAGCCTGGATCTTTTCAGTAACAGTACCAGAGCTGATGGGCACAAACTGAAACAGAGATCACCCTGTCCGGATGTCACAATTTTTTACTGTGAGGGTGAGTGAGCACTGGCACACGTTGCAAAGGGAGGGTGTGGAGTTTCCATCCTTGGGGACATTCAAAAGCCATCTGTACACAGATCTTGCCAACCAGCTCTAGGTATCCCTCCTGGAGCAAGGGAGTTGCACCAAATACAAGTGCTTTGGAAAACCAGTCACCATCTCTTTTTGTAAAGTGAATTCAAACATTTTTTTTCTGTTTTTATAGTACAAAGGAAAAGCTTACATCTTTTTTTGCTTATATTTATCTTCACATTTTCAATTTTGAAATTAATATATAAGTGGTGACCTGGGAAGCAAAACTATATCAAATGCAACCTTCTTCTTCTTGGGTTGTATGATTCAGTTTGACAGTTCAAAATTATATAAAACTTTTAATATTAATCCAGCTATAATATCTATTTCCCAAAAATGAAAAAAAAAAATAAAATTGAAAGCACTTCCCAAATCTCTTTTCCTCACTATTTCTCTTTGACATGTAAACACTTATCAGCTGTACTATTTCATTTTCTGTTATTTTGGCCATGCAATGAAGTGCTGTTGAATGTCTGTAATGGGCTGATTTTGAACTGCCACAAACTGCCATCCTTGATTACTTGCCCAACAAAGATAAACTGATGGAATTGTTGCAATTATACTTTTACAGAGACTTTCAGTAGCAGAAAGGGAGTGATTTCTGTTAGCAGCAATTTTTAGTAACAACATAGACCCATTAAGTATATTAAAATATACTTACTTAGGAAAAGTGGAATACTTTGTGCTTTCCTAGGAGTTTGTGGAATATAAGTATGGGTAAATCAAATCTAATACAGTCTCACTAAGCAATAGAAGATACAGAATATGTTTACATAGTATTTTGAGGAGATCACATTATTTCAATATATCTCATACACTTCAATTTAGACATGAGAGTTATATTATTACTAAAAATTCATTGCAGTAATAGGCATTATTACCTGGGATCAATATAGGGAAATAGGGTATCCTGTCTTTTGTCCAAAGGAGTACTTTGTAAAAGGCTCCCACCCCTCTCATTTTTACAAAAAATTATACGCTACTAAATCAGTTGAATATGCAAAGCATAAAAAAATTATTCTATTATTCATTTAGAAAATACAATAAAAAGACATTTGCAAGGTTTAAATTATATCTAAAAATAGGTAGATGGCAAAATCTTCGCCTTTTGAGTATACAGAAATGCAGCTAGGTAAATACATTGTACATGCTGAAAGATCACTTTTAGGAGTTTAAGAAAGTGGACAGGTATGAAAGTGATAAATTTTCATTAGCAAATTGTTACAGAAATGGTTGGAAACCATTTGAATGTTTAGGAGACTACAGTGAGAGCCACTTAGAACTAACTGTTGTATTATATTGAAACTTCTCTTAGACTATGCTAGTCTGTCATTACACCATTCTAGAACAGACTAATTTTGAGTGACTTCTGACCACAAGATAGGCCAGAAGTAAAACACAGGAACTAAAAATACATAATTTGTATGAAGGAAAAAGAATGGGCATCCATCTCTTAAGGAACATTTTAAAAAATATTTAAGCAGCTTGAATATTATTTACTTTTTTACAAAATATTAAAAAGTGTAAAGCTTACAAACTTATTCCAAAGTATTTGATGTTTGCAGTAGCTTTCAGCAAGTCAGGAAAAGAAAACTAAAATATAGATAAAGAGAACTTCACTTATTTTGAAGTAGGACACATACAGGATGTTTCTAAGTACGTAGTGAAAAGAAAGACAAAAACAAAGCATTTATGACTAAACTTTTTGACTAAGACGGGGTGAGTAAGCCTGTTCAAACTTGCAAAAGCCAGATCATTTGTTTTAAACATAAGAGGCTGCTTATTTGTTTTCATAGCTTGTGAAATATGGACTGTGTTCTGACACTGGAAAAATTACTTCAAATTCTGCACAGAAACAGTAAACAATTTTGAAGCAGGACAATCTGCAGAGGTTCAACAAAAAGCACATGGAGCTGTATGGTGAAGGAAATGATGCAACACAAGGCAGTGCCATGGCCTGAAGGAAAGGTAGTGGGAACTGCAATAATTTGTGGGATGTTTTTTCAAATTTGCAAGTGCCATGTTGCAAGTGCTTTAGGTCACTTGAAGAATCACCAGGGAGGCATCACCAAAAGCAGAAGTTTTGGGAGCAGACAGTGTTTCTGGTAAACTCAAGGGCAGCTGAACTGCCAGTAACCAAGGCTGAGGGCTAAAGAACATTCCTGAGATCATATTGTGATATGGCCCAAGGGTGGTGGTGGTAATGCATTAGCAAATGTTATGAGTGAAGCAAACAGAACAAAAGAGATCTAAGATCATTTCTTCAGAGGAGCAATTCACAACAACCATACCCAGAATTTATGCATAAGATAAATAAACTAGCATCATGAAATAAAATGCAGAATTTGTATGGGCACAGATGCATAAATTATTGTGATGTGAAAAAAAAGCTGATACCAGAACAATACTAAGGACACAGAGAAGATAAAGGCTTCACTAGAACAACGTATGAATTAATGGGTATGTAAATCCTTCATTAAGAAAAAAGGTGAGAATCAAGGGATCTGGCAGAATGAGGACAATATTAAAGATTTCAGCACAGTTGTAAGGCTGAAAGGAAGCAACCACTTCAGTATTTTACATTTATTAAATTTCTTCTTCAGACAAACATTAAACATTGGATGAAACCCGTTTCCTAATGTAGGTAGCACAGAACAGGATGAGAATATTAATTTTAAAAGGGAAATGCTGAGACATTCAATTTTATACAAACTCAAGGGAAGATATTCTAAGAAATATGTGTGCTCACAGCATCATTATAAAAAGCCCTACCTTTTAGATTATATAAATGGCATTTGGAATTGTGCAGTTTTTTGATGGTAAAATGTTCTGGTTTTGTGGCAGAAACAAAAGAGAAAATGAGGAGTTTTTTTCAAAGTGATGTGAGAAAATTTCCCCAACCATCTACGTTAAAGATAAACAGTGTGAAATGCTAAAACTGGCTGTGGAGGAGAGTCAACACACTGAAGAGAGGAAGGTAGTTAAGACTCAGTTATTAATTTTCTGCTTTCTGGAAAACAAAACATAGTTTCTTCTGTATGGAGAAATCTGTATGGAAAATCAGTGAATCTTCAGACTAGGAAAACCATTCTATGGAGCTGCTAAGCAGATAAAGGCTTACACTTTTAATATGCATTTTCAAAACTAAAAATAATAAAGAGTTTTGGTCTTAATTCTTCCATTTAAGATCTTTTCTTTGAGGGGGGGCGGGGGAGGGAATGGGAGAAAAATATATATTATCTGAATCTGGAAAAAGGTTTTGTGTTACCTTTATTTTAGATTAAATGCATATTTGTTTTTTTAGTTGACTTTTTTTCTTTCTCAGTGGATGAATATTTAGTTGTTGCAATAATTATTTAGCATCCAAAACCCTTCAATGTATTTTTGTTAATAACAATGTCAAAAGAACTGTTTCAATCATGTCTGTCTGTCTGTCTTTGATCTGTCAATATTTTGTTTAACTCTTCCCTGAAATTACATGCTATCTAAGATGCAAGTTGTTGACAATCATAGTAGTGGTGCTGTCTTCTTTAAAATAAATGCAAAGGCTTTTCCCATAAAATTCACCCTATAAAAATGAACATATTTTGCACAGTTCACTATTTGAGCTTGTTAAAACCTGGAAAAGGAGTACCACTAAATCACTCCCCTTTACAATTGTATCATCTTCTCTAAGTTAGGTTTCTTTTCTTTTTCTACAGCAATTATTGAGACCCTATGCTATTCCCTTCAACTGTTTTTATTCCTCTGCATGAGCCAAATGTATTTATCTACGTTGCTGTTTTACCAAGACTGTGTACTGCAGCTTTGTCTTTAATGTGTAATTTCTTTTGCAGTCAAGTAGAATAATTAGTTCCTTTTCTTCAGCACATGAAGATTTTCTCATCTTCATTGCTTTCAAATGGAGTTCTTTCTAGCTGAAAAGGCTCTCTAGGCTGCTGATTTTTTTGGTCCTTGGTTTTTCCACAGCTCTGCAGGAACTCATCAAGATTTCTCACCTCACTGAATACAAGGGATTTTTTTCCCTGTCAATGGCATTCCAGAGATCTTAAAAAATAATACATTCTAACTGTATATTGGTAAAAACTTTAACTTGGAATATTCATAGAAAGGTTTCAGCTGGGATTGTCATGAGTATGAGCTTCGGTTTATCATTCCTGCTTCACTCTCAAGAGTTCCATTATGCTATTTGGACTTTGAACAGCATGTTATTGAACATATTTTATTTAAATGTTACACTTATCATTGGGACAAAATACTACAGAATTTAATTAGAAGTGAAGAAGGTGATTTTACATTCAGCAAGAGTCGCTGTTGAAAATCTTTATTACATTGGAATTAATTTTTGTACAATAACTGTTAATGGAATAAAAAGTCCCACTCAAAGTACAGACTTGGTGAATCTCGTCTGAATTCAATCTTAAGCTGCACTTTTTTTAGGGAAGGAAGAGAGTGTTTCAG
Organism: Erithacus rubecula; assembly: GCF_903797595.1. NCBI lineage: Eukaryota > Metazoa > Chordata > Aves > Passeriformes > Muscicapidae > Erithacus > Erithacus rubecula. Next base: position 26,468,534 of record NC_136685.1, on the reverse strand, counting down.
CTTTATTGCATTATAATTAAATTTAGACTCTGCAAATATCTGAATTTAAAGGCTGTCAGATTGTTGGTATATAATGTGTGCAGATGAAAATTCTGATAATGACAAATTCTAACCAATTGAGGAAATGCCAGTACTAGCTTAGTGATGCCTTTTGCATACTATTGTGAAATTAGCAAAAGGTATAATGCAAATGTGGAATTGGTTAAATTCTACATTACTTGAGTATATTTCAAGCACAAAAAAAAATATTTTATCTAAACTATATCTAATCAGATCTATTTTCTCCTCATGCCTACAATGTTAACATTATGCAATCAACAGAGGAAGCCAAAGATGAAAAAGGAATATAAAAGTCAAATTTGATACAGCGAGAAAAAATTTACATGCAAATTAAAGACCAACCTTTCTATTTTTCTCATTAAAGTAAAACTTCACAACATAGTTCTGAAGTTAAAGAACGCAATTTTCAAATCAGTGTAAGTTGTGAATGGCATCCTCAAACATTTCAAAATAAATTATGTTCAGAGTAAGCATATAAAATATTTAGAATATTAAAATGCTTGAAATTTTATTGTCAATTTATCAACAAAGAGATGTCATGTGGTAGAACATGGGGAATATTAATTAAAAGTAATCTCTTAATTGTATGCTGAAAAGTGGAAGACAGACGCTACTTTCCCAAAGGCAGAAAGAGAATTGTATTTACAATTCAGTTATGGACAGGTGCCCAGATTTTAGCTTATCTATCATTTGCTACATGCTGAGTTTGCTGCATACAAGCTGCCATTACTAATAGTCTGGGACAGAGCCATGAAATTTCAAGTACTGTATATTCCAGGTCAGAGCACAATCTAGTTAGTGTCATCTGAAATTCATACATCATTCCTCTGCTTAATAAAGCCTGCTGGTGACCAGTTGAACTGCAACATTGCTTTTTCTTAATATGCTAAATTTTTCTTTTGCTTATGCTTTAGAAGCCCATCTCTATTTCTTGTGGAAAATCCTTTGGTTTCTAGTATGCTTGGAACTTTCATTTTAAGTAAAGCATCACGTTCCCAAAAAAAGAAATTTTGGCTTTTTATCTCCATGGCACAGAACTGAAGGAACATTGCAATGGATAACTACAAGGAAGATGCTACAAATATTTTCTTGTTTACAAAACTCATTGGAATTACTATTTGAACTTTAAGATAATTGATAGGCTTGTTTAGAAAGCACAGATGTGATATTATTCCAGTGACAATTTCATCAAAGAGATATAAAATTTGGATACTTTTATCTGCAAAACCAATTCTGGGATTTCTTTTTTGTCTTGGTGAGACAGCATTCTGAAAGCCATACCACTATACTGAGGTTATTATTTTAATTAATTTTTTCTAGGTTCTTAACCATGGTTAACCATTTTCAACACTCACCTCACGCATACTGAAACAATTAATTTCAGTCTTTAGTAATATTTATATGGCTGAATTGCAGCAAATATCCCAATACTGTGCTGACACGCTTATACTGACAATAAAAATTATGTTTCTAAGCATGAATGACTTGGTCTGGGTGAATCTGAATGCTTGGACACCTGCACCATGCAGACTGCCCCAAGCTGAAACTGCTGACCAAGTGAAATAAGATTTTTTAAGTTGTCCTAGACTCTTTTGTGTTTTTAGCTGAATGACATTTCCAGTGTTAGCTTAACACCACACCTTACTGTCACCCACTTTTACAGACTGTTCCAAGACTACAGCATTTTGAAATTTTTGTGTTTACAAACCTAACATGTAAAAAATATTATCAATGTATAACTTTCATATAATATGTGTTATAATAGAAGTAAAACACCAAATAATAAAAGTTCTATATCATAATTTTACAGCTTTTTATCAAAAAGATACCCTGATAAAAGTCTGCAGATGGTATAGAAATCCGTGGAAGAAGAATACTAGGGCTGGTCACCTTCGTAATGTTTAGCCCTTTCCTCTATACAATAATTCAAAATTATTATTATTTTTATTCTCCATCAAAACATTGCTTCACACCCCCACTCCAAGAACTTTTGAGTTAGTTGCAGAAGGCAGAGTGCAACATTTTCAAATCATCCTAAGGTTTCCACACTTCAAAAGAAAGCTATATTTTCACTTGCTACTCTGGAGCATTACACATTGAATTTCAACAAACTATATTGAACTAAATCCCTTTCTCCTCTTGAGTTCAGGTGCAGCACAGGCTCATCTCTTCACTACAAAGCTGGCTGGAATTTACATGCTCCTCTAAAACATTTTATTAAAGTCATTAAAATAATAAGCCTTACAGGTTGATCATAACCTCCTTCTGGACTTCACAACTTACAGTTATTAAGGTGTCATAACTTACTGTGCATGCTTAGGGAGCCTTAGATCCTCTCCTGGAAGATGCCAAGGGAAACTAAATCAGCAGCTGCTGCTTCTTCATCTTCATGGTTGGCTGCTGTCAAAACAATCCATATATAAAATGGGATTTTCCAGCCAGGTGGCCACCAGGAACAGTTGGTCTCACAGGCCCTCTAAAGTCATAACTTGAAGCTTTCAATTAAGACAGTTTTCCACTATGCTTTATACACTTTTTTGACTGGTTTATAACCATGTTATCAGTGAAGTTTTGTTAAATTGCATTGATAGCTTACCCTAAACATGAAACTTCTATGAAGTAACTGTTTCATGCACTATTTTATTCTTTTTTCCATCATAAGAATTGGACAGCAGGTATTGTCTCGTATTTGTCAGCATTGTTGGGATTGACAGACAGGTAAAAATCCAAACCTCTTAGCAAGTCTTTTGTGAAGGCAAGTCAAGGTTCCTTTAGAAAAGAGAGATTTGAAGAGAAGATGTTAGTTAGTTTAAGAAACATTTAATATCAATGGAAAAAAATGATTATTCCCATTTGCTTTGCACAAGAGGTGTAACAGGAATAGCATAACTCTGATTACTTAAATACAGGAATATTACCTATAAAAACAGACATTTCAAAATAGTTCAAATCAGGATGAAAAGACACTATTTTATTTTTTAGAAAACCTGCTATAGTTGATTTGCTTAGAAATAATTATTTAAGAATTTTTAAAATATATAGATGCATATAAGGAAGGTAGTAGAAAATAATGCACTCATTAAGCCTCATTGAAGCCTATATGATAATTATTGATCAATTTACCACTAGAACTTAATTGCTACTGTAGGTTTTGGTTGTATAACTGTCTCTAAAATGTAATTCTCATTCTCTGCCTCAAAAATAATTAACGTCAGCTGAGTGGTTGTTTTTTTTTTCAAATCTGGAACCTTGAATACAAATGTGTTTAACTGTACACCTTTATAATCATATGGTATCCCAAGAGTTTCAAAAGTCTATGCACAAAACTTTTGACAGCATTCATGTGAATGACTGATTTAAAATGTTCATTATTTACCTTCTTCCTCTATAAAAATCTTAACTCTTTTTGAGTTTGAGAGTGTGAGTTTGAATCAAGCTATTATATGGAATTATGTGTAACTAGAGAAGTATACAGAACCCAGAACCCACAAAATTAGTGAAAACTTCCTCATTTTTTCATCTAACCTTGACTGGTCCAGTGGAAGTTGGTTCTTCAGCCATGGTACTATAAGGAAAAGAAAGCCAAACTTTTAATGTCTCTTTCCTGGAAATAGTATTGCAAATTAAAACAAACAAACAACAGGTTTACTTTATTATTACTTTATTAAAAAGGTTTCTGATATTTCTCAAAACAACTGTTCACCTTGTTAGTGTTAAAACATGAATTTAAAAACTGATTGACAAATTGAACAAATCAACATGGGCTTATCTAAATATAGACAAATTTTATTTTCTTTCTTATAGAAAAATTGAATAATATTTAGTGTTTTCAAACTTGCTTGTATTCACTTTTAATAAGCCTACCTCTTACTTTCCTGTTCTCTGCTCTCAATTCCTCAGTTACATTGAGGTTGCTTTAAATTTATATTAAAGGCAAATGTCAAAATATCTCTAATTTCTTTATATGTAACAAGATATATATTTAATTCTTCCTCCCTGCTCCAGATAATTTTTTAGATTTGCTCCCTCAAATTTTCTCAATCTATATTGTTTAAACTATAAATTAATAAAGCTGAAGAATCCAGATACTTCATGTAGAGCCATAACTCATTTTCTGCTCATCTTTCACTTGGAAACTGCTTGCATAAGTGCATGGAACAATACCCATGCAGTACTCATGCTGTTTCCTGATGCTTTGGTCAAAGCTTTATTTCCTATGAAAGAAGTGTAATTAAAGAAGTCAAGGCACCAGAAAAGAGACCTATGGTTTATTAGTCCAGCTATCTCAATTGGTTTCAGCAGTTTGTGAATACAGTAAGAAATTCTCTAATACTTCATTCAAAAATCTAGTTTATAATAACTACATACAACTTCTCTAGTGCTTAAGAGAAATTTTTGATTGACATTTGGAACTTTTCACCTAACACCAGAACAAAACAAGGAAACAAGTGAGCCATGCTGACCAGTTTGTCAATCAATGTGCCAGTGTAGTCATTTACTCAAGCTAGGATGAAGCAATCTCTTGCACCACAAACACCACTATTTTTGTTGCATAAAAGCATCACTGACAGAAGATTAATGACATTTTGTCTTTTTGCTTTCTCAGACAGTTAAAAATTTTGTCCTGTTTCATTACATAAAAATATTGTCTGCTACAGAGCATTTTAAAATACATTGTGTGTAACTTTCTATAATATTTACTTCAGGAAACAATATTATTGATTATGAAAAATTCAGCGGGATAAAAATATAAAGCAGATTCTCATGCATTTCTCCCCATTTTTATTTTAATTTAGCTTGCTAAGGAATGATTTGCAAGAAACTCTTGGGAAGGACAACTTCATAGCTTATCCAGAGGATTTTTGTGTGACCTTACTATCAACTGTATCATTGAGAGAACAAATTGAAAAAAACATTGTTCTATCACATGGGATTTTGCACAAACATGGAATTACAAGGATCTCAAATAAGAGAAATAAATAATAAAAATAATTAGGAACAGGTTCTTATAAAAGCCTGTAGACTTTGTCATTGCTATATGTGTTTTGTGGTGCATATAACTGAGATTGATAGATGTGGGTAAAATGTTCTGTAGCTTGATTGCTCAGAGCAGACAGAGCAGACAGCATACTAGAACAAGCTACAACTGTGCCTGTGCATTAAAATTCACTACTGAGAGGTAAATGGGAAATGCAGCTTGTAGATTTACAGGGACAGTACCTGATTACAAAGAAAGCTACCCCACTGTCTAGTCCTAACTAAATGGACAAGACAAGAAAATTAGATACGAAAGACACAGTTTGAAATAGCATAAAAGTGAATATGATACATTTTAGGCAAAATTATAAGACTTTAAATCAGACAACATAAAAAAAAAACCCAAATGTCTTCCTGGTCACATACATATCTGAGATTTAAAGCTTTCCATTTTAAACTCTTGAGGAACCCTACAAGCCAAATGTAGAAGGGGCTTGACAAAAGCCAACATGAATTTACCAAAGGCAAATCATGCCAGACTAACCTGATTGCTTTCTACAACAAAATAGTGTCCTCTGTCTAGCAGGTGAATCATTAAAACAACGATCCTGTTCTTATACAAATGGGTTTGTCAATTAAAAACACGGAATTGGAAAAAACATTTTGCATTGCATAATATATAGGATGATTTTCAATAGGTTTTGAAATTTTAAAACTGTGCAACAACGGTATGAGTGACACATAATTAAGACTATTAGAAAAGAATAACAGCCTACATCTGAGATCTTTGGTTTCAGAAAGAATTTTGCTAACATTTATGAGACTGCTGTTTCTGTGTATGGAGCATATGCTACAGAAATATTGTAATAAAAAATCATTTAGCTACAAGATTCGATTCTGACCTGACACAACAATCTATACAACTCAGATGCCCAAGAATACCTATTTCTATTCAGAAAGATGTCTAATAGACATGACTGCTCTAAATTTCATTGCTTCAGGCTGTGCAGTAGAATCCATGAAACTGAGTCAGGCACCTATGTTTCCTACAGTAGCTGCAGGGATTGAAGCATCTTGTTATGGGATTCATAGCACATAGCCTTGTCTAAACAAGGAAGAGCTGATTAAATAGATGCAACTTAAATCCCAAACTCAATGTATTAATTTATTTTAAAGTGACATTTCTAATTTTTTTTTTTCTCACTGGATGGCTAGCACAACATCAACTCTACAGTGAGACAAGCAGCCCTGCCTACGTTTTCAGACACTTTAAAGTTATATCTTCCTAAGTTTTCATTTTTTCCTGATCCACAAAAGCACATTCTAGCATCTCAGGATCATGTAAAAAGCATTGCTACACCGACATGTAAGAGGATTTCCTATATAGCCTTGAACACTAAGGTTGTAATTTATTTTTCTTTCTCAAAGAATGACATCAGAACTCTAACCTACATTTCTAATGTGATCCAGGAGTATCTCCAGGGAGAAAAAAATAAAGCCAAGAGAAAAGACAGACAAAAAGAGGCCAGAGGAATAACAGAGAGAAGGGAAATGACAGTAGAGGCTGACAAGCAGAAGTTAATAGAATGATAAGACAAAAGCTTAGAATCCATACAACAAGGATTAATACTAAAAGTAGATAATTTTATAAAGATTCCAAAACACATGTTTTAAGGTAACATTAGTATTTATTTTATTTACCATCTCTTTACAACAGAAATCTGAAGGTCTCTGTAAAGTTACTATGATTTCCAAGTTATAAAAATCCTTGTGTTAGATCTGTATGTTCCTTCTACTGCAATTTTATAGTCAGTGTAAGTGATCTCATTATCTCCCTGGACTATAACCTGTGTCTCAGTAGTGTTGGAGGCACATATTATGATGGAGCATGCTTTAATGAGCACAAGTAAGATAGGATGTTTTTCTGAGAACTTTTTGTGGACTTCTCCATATTTTTTTTCTTTTAATATTTTAGTTTAAAATGCTGCTCATGGATTACATCTTGATATTAGCCCTTCTACTGGAAAAAAACTTTAAAAAAAACCCCCAAAAACCCCCAAAAAACCAAAAAACAAAAAAACAAAAAAAATCTGTCCAGGCTGCTGGTAGTTGTATTTATTCTGATTAGCAAATTGAAAGGAGTGAACTGAAGATTTGTTGGCATCCTGGAGTACCACACCAAAGAGACAATTCTGAAGGAGTTCAGAAAGAGATAATTTGCACAGACTTTTCTGATAAAGAACAGATATGCTCCTCCATCATCTTCCTTTTTTTTATAAATCTCTTATCAACATTAAAAAACTGTTTAGCTCTGGCATTCCGAGGCTGACAATGCCTACTGCTGACCACCTGAAAAATATGCTTTCATTTAAAGAGAAGAAATATTGCTATCTAATTCTGTTAGATTTTAAAGCTCTTTCATAAAATCCAGAATAGGCCTTGCTGGAACTGGTTCTTGTATTATGCTGACCATGATGAATTGTCAGAGAATCTGCATGCATGCAGTCATTAAAAAAAAAAAAAACAACACAATAAAAATAAGTGAATTAAATATTGTACATATGAAGTGATACCTTCATACCCTGAAGTGATCTGCCAAAGAAGTGCTTATTTGTCCCAGTTCTTGATATTACAGGCAAGAGAAAGAGCATTTACAAGCAGATTTTGTACTTATAACTTTTGATGTTTCAGCACAACAGATTTTTCGGAATGTGGAAAACATAGAGGACTGAAGCCAGGCATGGCTAAGAGGAGCTAAAAAGTTTAAGATTTTTTTCTTCCCAATTACTATAATTTATTGTGCTTTTTAGTCCCTATCATGTTACAGGCAACAAGTTGTCTTAGAAACCTAATCCTCATATCAATTTGTCATGCATTAAATACCCCTAAAGACAAAGGAATAATTTAGACAGGATTGCCTTCCATTTACAACTTTATTGGTATATATACACATACTTGCCCATGTAGTGTGTGAATTCCTGAGGTAAATGCACTTGTAAAGTGAATGTGAGAAAAAATCTCATGTGAAATAGCTTTTTAGTTCACAAAATATTTCAGTTTCCTTACACAAGTAGTAACACTCCTGGCAGTGTGACCTTCAGCTATGTCATCTTGCACTGAGGATCTCACAGCTCATCAGTACCTCCACTGTACCAGGAGGAGACCTCCTGTAAGCATATAAGGGAATGAAATTATTTTTCTAAAGGGTTCAGGACAAATCCCTTTTTCAAGATGCTAGTGAAGATACTTTTGAAAAGTTGTAAAAACTAAACTTTATTCTAAATGTAGAATGAGAAGCAAATTACAAGAGAAGAAAAGCTGGACTCTGCTGGCAATAACAGAAAAAACAATCCCTAAACAAATGCTCACCATACACAGTGTTTAGTTGTCACCAGATTGCATTGGAAACACTCAAGGATACTGCTCTGTAGTACCTGATCTGATGGCAGTTTACAAAAGAAGAGAGATGAAACAAAGACCTTATAAGTAGAAACATCAAAAAAAGTAGTGAGAAGTGATATCAGAGAAAAAATGAAACTGGTAATATGGTACAAGTGAAAAACGGAGCTTGTAGCAACATCAGTGAAGGATCAAGCATCAATAAATGCTGAGAAACAAAAGTAACGAAAATGAGAACAAAAAAAGGCAGAACTGCAAAGTACATAGATGAAATTATATTGGAAAATTAAGGCCTTGAGAAACTTAGAGAAGGACAATATTAAGTCAAGATAAATCAGCCAGAAAGGATAGAGGCACAAAGCTTTTTGAACAAGTCAAGACCTTTAAAAACAGATGGAATTCTCATTGGCACCACTGCTTTCTGTGGCATAGTCACAAAACATTGCTTCCAGACCTCATCTTGGTAATCTGACGTGTCACCTCCTCATCCTGAATCAGGAAACTTGAGGTGTCCTCACATGGAGTCTGCAGTGGTCAATTTAGTCTTAATTTTTCATTAAAAGCAACAAGGGGCGGGGAAACATAGATATAGTATCTGGTCTGATAGCAACAAGAGAGGGAAAAAAGAAAGAAGTCAACACAGGTGAAGAAAATTGTCAATCAGAATAACATTTTTCTGATTCATACAGGCATTTGGTGATATAGATATTGATTTATATCTGCTAATATATGCACCTGTGGTTATTATTTATTCTTTAGCTTTGTCTCTTTAGCCATTTGAGAGGCAGTGACTCTCTGTCAGAGAAATGCCTCGTGATGTAACATTCCTTTAGGTGTCTGTTCTTTAGTGGGAATTCATTCCAATGGCTTCTACTTTATTAATGTTGCCTCTGCTATGTGCTGTATGTACTATTTCACTCTAGTAGGAAGTGCACAGGAATGCAATTTAATCAAGTAAACAAAAAAGAAGACTGTGTTCACCTTGACTTTTCTGTTATTGTGGTGCTTCAGCCGTAAAACTAAATTTAATTCAAATTAAACTGCCCTCAATTAGAGTAAATGGAGAGGTAAATGATGCTGTTGTACAACAGAATATCCATTACACTAAAAAAAATTGTAGATGACCTACTTTGTACCAGAGTATGGAACAGCTGCCAAAACTGCATAAAGAATTAGATATTTTTAGTTATGCTCAATTTTGCAATTCAGATTGTGCAAGCTTTAACTTAATGAAGTTGGCTGAGATACATCATCTAGAAAGGAATATAGTTAAGCCAGGTCTCTTTCATCAAAATTGCACTTGTAACTTCTTTCTAGGACAAACAAGGATAATATGGGATAGAAAGAGTAAGAAATAATATAACAATAAAGCTAAAGTTTTATATAGTCACAAATATAACTATTTCAACCAATACAGAGTTGTAATTCCACTTTAGGTCCATGATATTAAGTTACTTAATGGTGGTGAATTCTTAAAATCTTGAAAATACAAAATATCCATTTCAGGCTTATTGGTATTATCAATACTTGCATTTAAAATCTTCCTTTCCCTAAATACCACTTTAAAACTTTTAAGTCATTTAACATTTTCTTGTTAACACTTCTGTCTGGCATGTCTAGAAGAAAACTGATGGAGTTAAAATTTGACAGTCCCTTAAGCTGTGGGAGAATATGTGATTTTTATCATAAGTTTCCCAACAGAATCAATTACCAATGACACATTTTCTTTTAGCGAAGTATAAAAAAGTCACCTCAAATGCCAGCAACATTTTAACAGAAAACACCAGAATATTACTTGTCCCTGTCATCCTTTCTTTGCATTTAATGAAAGAACATATAATCCATCAGGAGAGGAGAGAGGATGGTGTTTATCATTAATAAATGCTGACACATTTGTATGTCAAGCATTCCAGGTATGTTAATCTTTTACAATACTGGTGGCAAAATTTACCATCAGACCAAGTGTTTGAAAATGGTAGAAAAGGTAAAACACATAAAACATCATTTGACTTGGTGAAATACAAAATGTGTATATTAATCAATAGGGTTTTTTTTTTTCATATAATGATTTTTCATTCAGGTTATCATCAAGACTGTCTTAACTTTATTATGGCAGTGCTCAGAATTTTTCAGCAGTGAATTAAATATTTCAGGGAATTTCTTTATTCACAAAAAAAAAAAAAATAGGAAAAAGACAAAAAATTTACAAATTTTGCAAATGACCCCACTCTGTGTTATTGAATGTTTTAGAAGATCAGAATATAATTTGCCCAACATAGTTATGATACACACTTTTCTTATTTGATACTGACAAATTACTGCAAATATTAAAGTGTCCGTAACTTAAGTTTTAGCATATGTATGGCTATGTTTATACTTATTTCACAGTTTTATTTCTTTCTATTCAACTGATAAAGATGCTTTTTTAGGTGAAAATATTGCACAGTAGTGCATATTTTAACTCATACTAAGTGAACCAAGTCTTAGTGATGAAAGAAGTAGCATTATTTTTGTTCTATAAGTACTCAAAAGAACATTACATGGTTAATATTTCTTTCACACATCTATATTTGCTTATTTATCAAGAATACATATTTTCCTTAGCTTAATTTGATAGAAGTAGAGAAACCAAACTTGAATGCATAATTTTTTAAAAATAATTTCTATGAATGCATAGAAGGCAGTTTTTGAAAGTGCAAAGAAAAGTATGAAAAGAAAAAGTGCATCTGAGTGATCAGTCCTATGTGACTAATATCCACAGTTTTACTTTTAAAATAGCAATTTTCTGGGGCCACCAGGAACATGTATCAGAAAGGTACTTGAACTTCATTTTATAAAGCTAACATTTTTTAGAGTCATGGAGACATATAAAAGTATGCATAATTCTCTACTTTCCTGCAAACTCACTATTTCAGATCTTTTGGAAGATGTGTTGACTTTACTGGTCTCAGTGCCATGATGGGGATTATTTTCTTAATTTTACTTTTCCCCCTGAACCTTCTGTTTTTACCACCAGTATGTCACAATTCTATTTTCTCTAGTTTTTGATGTAACTGTGTTTTATCCAGGTTGTGTGAAGATTCTGGTTGTATAATTATTAAGTATTGGCAGGGAATTTATTCACAGTGGGCTGTTCTTCTCATCTGTTAAAAAAAATCTTCATCAATAACTACTTTGGGAAAGGGGGGTTGGCCCATTTTTATGTGCATTTGCTTAATCTTTTGACTTTTCTTGTAATCTTCACACCATGCCTGGGGTTCATATTTCCACTTCGGACAGTTTCAAGTTTTGTTCTCCCAAAGTCTGTTCTAAAACAACAGCACTTCAACAAGAATGATGTTAATCTATTGCTTGCCCTAAAGTTGCACCTATTTTTCTTTAACATAGTTTTCTTGCATGTTTCAACGTTACTGATGGAAAAACTTTTTCAAATGCAGTGCCCATGCCCATATGTTTGCAAATTCTGTAGCCAGGTAATATTGTTTGGGCCAATTGCTATCAGAATGAATGCCCTTTAAAGTGTCACTACATTGGCTTAGATTACACATGTATATAAGGCATGTCAACAAAGTGCGTCCAAGTTGTTTGATTTTTGTTTCGGCTTTTTTATTGAGAAAAAAATTATTCAAAATCTTGGCCTAGTATTAAAATAGGATCATTCTTGTCCTTACTTATACTCCAAATGATTAATTTATCTATCCCATACTACACAAAACAACTTTTAACAGAATTTTTGCAGTATTGCTCAGATTTAGACTAGCTTCATATTTTTGCCTACTATCTAGATTATTTTTCTTCAAGAGATTGCAGACAGTAATGCTTTATTTGGCTAAGCCAAATTAATTTTTCCTCAGAGAAATGGACAATAGGAAGACATAAATAACTGAAAGGGATATGTGCAATGATTATTCCTTTAGAGAAATAAAGAATTGCTCCATTGATACTGGTTAAATTGCATCTTCTATATCATCGTGACTATGCCCATCAAGTGATGGATGGTCCTTTGCAACACACACCACATTGTTTTCCCTCTTCTTGTACACTGGTCTAGGCATAATCTATAGCAGCAGACAGTAATTGCTGTGATAGTGTAATGGATCTGTGCTGCAACTTTACTTTCTTAATAGTGAATTGTAACAATATCTTGCAAAATGGGAAGTTTCAATTATCTTTAATGGACCCAGAGATGTCACTTCATGTATTTGTTAGACATCTAAGCCCAAGAACAAAAGAGGAGAAGGGCTTAAAAAAGTGGTTGAGTATTGCTGGTCACTGTAGTAAAAAGGAACATTAGCAAATGTAATTTAAGGGAGGGTGATTTTGCTTCTTGCTTTAACCCTTGAGTAGTATAGAAATTTAGTGACAAAAGAGGGACACATGTTCATGCAGTCACTAAAAGCATTCAGATACTTAGGGCTGATGTTCAATCAGATAATTTTTTTTCCAATAAAACCATGTTCAGAACATATTGATGAAAATGCTTTGAAATTACTTTCATTTATCAAAAGTTAAAGACCAGTCACTCAAAAACATTTAAATTTGAAATTCATTGACCATTTAATTATGTGTTCATATAGTTAGAGTTAAAATTAATAATGTCACTTTTTCCTCCTTCTTTTTCATTTGGTCTACAAATGACACATTTTTATGAAGCAGAAATTTTTGTTGCATAATTCTTTCTCATTCTTTCTTTTAAATCAGAACTAAACAGGGACTCAAATATAAAGTATAGTATTGAAGTATATTTAATGTTGGACTCGTCAGAACTCAGTATTATGTTAATAGGTATTTGCTAATTCTGCCACATCAATGAAGCTCAGAATGATAAGCAAAGTGTGTTTCAAACTTTGAAGCTTGATATATATTCTTTCAGTCTCCAGCAAAAGCTAGGGATGAGGCACTTGGGAAAGGGGACTGGATCTTGCTCATGTAACATGATGAGGCCAAGACAAAAGATGTCAGCCATGAGAGTTACTCTCCTGTACATGATTTTTTTTTTAATCTTATTTTAATATGAAGTTCAATTGTATTCTGAAAAACAGAGATAAACATTTAAGAGAGTGCAAAATCTATTAACATCCCCCAAAAACATCTTTTTCCTTTGTGTTTATTTTGACATCATGTATTTTTCTTTCACATTTTGTTTAAATTTTACAAACAAAATGAAGCAATAATTTAGCCAGAAGCAAAATATTTACAGTGCAAATAACTCTCTTGCCAATCTGTACAATTCTCTAGAGAATTACTTGGCATTTGCATAAGGAAACTACCTCCCTTAGAAGAAAGGTCTCTCATCATGGGAAAAAAAGAATCCTATAAAATAGTAAATGATAAATTAGAATATGAGAAATCTTTTTCATGAAAAATCATCTTGACAAACCATACAGTTAGCATATAGTGTTAATCCATTTAAAGGGAACATCTTGAAGTAAAATAAAGACTAAACTGTCCTTGAGATACTTCTAGAAATTAAATGGAATAATTTTTTTTTTAAGTTACAGTAGGTATTTTTGAGGATATGTTTGCCAGTTATGAACAAGAACCTTAAGCTTTAAAAATAGCTAGAACCTGTAGAATAGTTCTGTATTGTTTTTCATTATTTTAGTCAGGAATGGTTCAATATTTCAAAAGAACCATGGGAAGCTGAAAATATGAAAATCTTTGGAGAGCAAGTCTAACATATGCTAATGATTTGTTTTGTCACATGATTTCATCATCCAAAACTCATTTTTTATGTGTAAAATTGGTTATTCATTGTTACCAATGCATTTAAAGTTGAGTAATAATTGCTTAATTACCAAATGAGGTTTTTATTATTTTTACATGTGATAACAATGAAGATGATCTGCTCCAATATATTGGACCCTAGGAGGAAACAAAACAAAAAAAACTTGCCTGAGACATCACTCTGGGGTAGGAATATTGGGATTTTATTTCCTATGCCATTGAAAACAGTATGAAACAATTAAATATCACAGTAGTGCCTGCTATATTCTTTGTGGAGCTTCACTCTTTATGTGATCTTTTTCCTGGCCCAGTTAACTGTGAATTCTATAAGCATTCATTTTTTGTTTCAAAGGATATAATTGCCCCTCCATTACCTAAAAACACCTGATGTGTAATGAAAACTTTGCAACTTTATACTAGGTTTTCCCCATTCTAGTGAGGGATGTAAAGAGAAAAGTAGGCATTTGTGCATCCTGGTGGAGCTAGGCATCAGAGGAATACTGCCAAAGTACTTGGCATATATGGGACTAAAGCCATTATTGAAAACAGCAATTTCAGTTTTAGCATCTTCATAAACTAAATTGTGTTGAAGCTACTATAGGGATGCAAGACTGCTAAAAACAATGGGAAAAGCTATCTGGAACAACTACAGTAATCAATTATAATACCCTTTTATTAAACAGTTTTTGAATAGCCAATGAAACATGGTTAGGAAGTCATGAGAAATATCAGTTGACCTGTAAAACTGGTAGCTGCAAACATTGTGGCATTTAAAAAATTCAGTCAGTCTTGACCTCAGTGCCATTCTCATCATGAATTTAAAAAGGCAAATTCAAATTTTCTACAATTGTTTTCCAATTTCAGCTGGATATTGGATTCTACTGTATTTTTTTAATAGACATCTTTGCAAATATCATAGTGTTTGCCACCAATTTCTTTTACTGTAAATTTAAAATTGAGTTTAAACTTAACAGAAAAAAATTAATTTTATTTCCTTTGTGTTCATAATGAAAAAACAGGTGGTTCTCCAATATATAAGATCATGTAGCTAAGAAGTTAAAAAATAAAAAACAAACAAAAAAATCTCCCAAATATAATCAGTATTTAATTTCACTGGCAAATGACTGTTTTCATAAATGTTCAAAATATTTCTAGAGGAAAATTCATGTGCCTCTAAGATCTGATTGCTTCCTGTACATCCCTTTCCAACCATAGTTGAGCATTTGATGTAGATAAATGTCTACATTATCTTCTTGCAGTGTCAGCCTCTTCATACCAAATTTAAGAGGCAGGATTCCTCTGTTTCAGTGGTATTTAAATCCTTACAAGGGGCATCTGAGCCTTACCTGGATTCACTCTCATGGAAAGCAATTCTTGGATTATATGCAAATGCAACATGCTTGATACTATCAAGAGGAGGAAACTTTGGAAAGTAACCACATGATTTACAGTGATGTTTGCATGGTTTTAATAACAACCAATAACTACATGTAACTAATCTATTAATAGGTATGTTGGAAGAAGTAGATCAGGAAATGAAGGCAAGTGTTTGATGAAACTTGCAGGGAAATTTTGAGGGAAACGTTCCAGGATTTTGTTTAAAGCTTTTACTTCTTTTAATCTATGAAAAATTTGAATATTATTATGATTAATGATGCTAGTTGAATTTAAGCTTATGTATGCTAAGAATTTATGCAAGAGTCAGAAATGCAGAATAAATTATCACCAGTGTGATTTATAGGTCAAATCTCTTGTCCATCTAATGCATACTTATTTTCTTTGTGTATATGTTTGGGAGTTTTAAGGCACTCTTTATATACTCACCTTCTCCTTTCATAGAACATGTAGAAAGCATCAGGAAAGCAAAAGAGAGATCATCCACTGTAACACTGATATTTCACTTCCAAAATAAAAATCCATATCCCTTTGCAATTCAGATGTAAATGATGAAAATAAGTTTGATTTGGTAGGCAAAACATCCTGCCTAGACCACTGAAGGAATCTTCTTTTGGATATTTACATTTAGTGTGAACAAACTATGGCTAGAGCTGAATTCACAAAAGTTTTGAAATCAAACCTGAATATTTGTTTTTGAAAATACTGAATATTGTGATTTCAGATACTAAGAGTTCAGAAATATACACCTACATGAACAGACACAAAATATCTTGGTCAATATCACTTTTAGTGAGCATGCAGTTTTATGCAACCTTGGTGAATGTTTTAAACTTCACACTATTAGGGCTGTACAAACCCCACTGGATTATATAATGTCAAGCTTGACATTAGAAAGCACATCAATCAATTTTCATGCCTAAATCTCAAAAAGGAAATGACACTTCTTAATGGCACTTCAGATATATTCCTTTATATTTTGTTAATAAAGAGAAATCTTATTAGTGGGAGATTCAAGATGGTATAAACAAGTTTTTGAGCTCAATATACCATATGCTATAGCTGCCAATTATGTTCTTGTTGACATTTTCTGCATGTGGGAATATTATCATCTCAAATTCATTATGCTTCTGTTCACATGTACTGTGTTAATTGGCATGTGACACTTTGAAAATCTGTTCCCAGGCAATATTCATAAATAGTTCTGTTTCATATGAGCAATGTATTCACTGGGTCCAATGCTTGAAAGAATGTTAGAATATAGTTTTTTCATTCCCCACTAATTTATTTTAAAAATTAATTACTTTTAATTTGTTGTATTTTTTCTTAAACCATGATTTATTCCACTGTACTGTGATATGTTTAATGATTTATTGTCCAAATGTGAGGGGTCTTTATATATCACTTAATTTTACTGTGTTCTTTGCAATTAATATATGCAAATTGACCTAATAATCCAAAACACCTTATTTGATTTAGCATTTTCAACAAAAAGCATAAAGCAGTAAAGGACAAGAGAGGATGTGTAAGCTGTGTTCCAAAGAATAGGTGAGATTTCATATATTTCAAAGATGACATCTTAATTACAGCACTACAAGTGCAGACTGCAGAAAATGAGTAGGATATATCTGAAGATCCAAGGATGTAAACAATAATAGCTCTGTCACCAGAAAAGACAGTAAGGGCTTTGTCATCAGCTCCCTCTAGAGAAGAATTGAGTGAAGAGTTCAGGATGCATCTTATCTAAATATGACATCAAAATGAGGCTTCTGGGTCAGAACATTATCGTGCCAGAATGGTTGCATTATTAATGCATATTGATAGACGTCTCTGAAGAATGGCTCAGATCTCAAGTGGGTTGAATCACCTTGTTAGATAGCACTGTGTTTTGTCTATAACTATTTTGGAAGTCAAAGCCCACTTCTTTTAGTTCTGATGCAAGCATTTTATATGAGGATTTTTCATTCTCATCATTCCTAATTATACCATCTGGGCAATATTTGCATGTTTTTATGGTCAAAAAGAGAAATAGCACACCTGGCATCTCCTACTGACATTTGTTACCACATCTATTAACATATCTGCTCTTTGGCTACTGTTTCTCTGTTGCTAGTATGATGATTATTACCATTTTGTAGTTCGGGGGAAACATATTTGGTTTCTATTCTTTGTTCTCTGCAAGTTCCTGCTTTGTCTTATGCTCACAAGCATTATTTTTACCTTCTGTAATATATGAATATAAGTAGATGAAAATGAAAAAAAAAACATTGCTATATGCCCAAAACACACTCTTGCTGCTACCAGACAAGCACCTCAGTTCCAGCTAATAAGTGTATATCTTCCATCTCTGTTAGAAATATGAATTAATCAGACCTTTGCTTGAGGAAACTATATATTTAGTCAGTTTTAAGTGCATTTACATCTGTGATAGACAGGATGGACATATATTCTAACAAAGAAGAACAAATATTTCCAGAGGACCTGGTAACAGTCTCTTCATCTCTGTCTCCTTTACAGCCAATTAATAACATTTGGCTTGTAATGTCCACGGACTATATACTAATCATTTGATATCTGGACATCTGGAAAACCTTGTACAATGTTAATAGTGTACTTCAAGTTGCATAATTTACATCTGCAATAACACAAATTACCCTGCAGAAGGCCATGGCCACATATGAAGAAGGACAATATGTAGCACTCACTGATGCACAGCCAAAGCAACAGACTGTGAAGAGTGTTGGAACAGAAATTGTAGTGAGAATCTATTACTATTTTATATGCATTTATTTAACATTTAAATGGTGTATAAAGTTAATCAAATTTACCATTTTTTTCCTGTCATGTCTATGACTAGGAGTTGAAGCATGCAGTAGCTCAATAAACACAAGCCTGCAGCAGCCTCATGTCCTGAGATGCTTTTATTAATGATGAATAAAGCTGAGCACACAGCCCCAGCAGACACACGTGCACATGTACTCACAATACATGTACATGTCTGGCCACACAGATCAACACGGAGGACACAGCATTAAGACAAATGCAAACAGCAGTAGTAGCCTTGTTCACTTTTTTGGCTGCTCAGGGTGAATGTCCATTAATGCAGAAGAAGTGTACTTACATGTATAATATGGAACTCTCCTGCAGCTGCTTATATACACTTAGTTTTTCCAGTACCCAATTTTCTGGACTCTAATTGACTCATGCCCAGACAGACACATGCAAATGGGTCTTCCAGCTGACTGCTGCTTAGCTCATTAGCTAGTGCTAGTCTCTCCAGTAGCCAGGAATTTCTGGATTACTTTGATACCTGGCTCCCAGGACTGTTATTTTACTTGCCAGATAGGCCACCCTGATAGCCCCTGGCATCTGCCCACACAGTATGCATGCATTCCTGTTTCTCTCCAGCTGCTATTACCCAGATACAAGGGACCCTGCGCCCCATAGTCCCAAGTAACAGTCTATTTTCTACATCTCCCCACAAAAACATGTATGCAGAATAGACCCTGTCCATTCCTATCTCCATTTCCAGAATACTCTTCCCATATAAGCTACAGGGCGATGGACAGTGTTTTCCCTTACTTGTTGAGATGTCATGGGGAACACCCTTACAAGGTTTTTCCTGTCTTTGGGCCTGAGGGCCCCTTGGGACAGCTCAGACAGCTCAGAGAGGGAGCTCATGTTTCTGACTGGAGTATTTGGGTGCTCCTGTTTGCCAGTGGGCTCCTTTTAGGCTGTGGGGAGACAAGTCATTATTCACACAACTAAATGAAACACAACTGTGAAACCTTTTACTGTACAGACACATGTGTAGTAAAAATAACTCTCATCTCCATACAGAAGACAAGCAGAAGAAAATGTACATCTAGAAGACATTCACTTCAGATTAATATTTCACTAATGTTCGTCAAAGTGTTATGGTTAAATTAATTATTCCATTCTGGACCCTTTCCAGGAAAGGAGGCACATTAACTCCTCTTGTTTGCAGAAAAGACATCACAAGTGCCAATTTTTCACAACATCCACAGATCATAATCAGGATTAGTTAAAAACTAATAGTTGAGAGCATGAAGAAAAAAAGTTCAGTGTGGTTTATTTTAAAAATTCCATCTGTAGTCATGACTGTTAAAGAGAGATGTGGTCAGCATATCAAAGATTTGATTTTGTACACAAATATCAAATCTCAAAGTTGAAGTGTTTGTAGTGGCAAGACTTTATCTGCCACAGATATTAACATAAATATGAAAAGCAAGAGAGACTTGTAAATAGTAATTTTTTTAACTTCCTATTCCATGCAAATATAGCATCAATTTTCTACAGATATGAAAAACCAAGACAGTGCAAATATTGTCTAGGTACAATCACCTTTTCTGCAGTTAATTTAACTTTTCTATTTGATATTCTTTGCACTATATATTTTGATAGCAATTTTCCTTTTCTATATTTCCTTTTTGCTTTAAAAGTAAGTGAGTTGCAACTGGTTCTCCAAATTGCCTATTAGTTGAAGTTAATGATATAGTCACCATGAGAAATTTTTACACTTCAGTATTAAAATAGCTTTATGTGAGAATTCTTCTGCTCCATCTATGTGCAGCACACACACACACACACACACACACACACAAAAACCAACCAAACAAAAAAATTACTCACTTTCTTTCCCAGTTTCACAATTGTCCTCATCTAAACTAGATCCATCCATTTGGATTTGTACTAAACTTTATTCTGCTTGTATCATGTAGAAGTCTTTTAGTCTTTTATGTCTTGTAGACCAAAAGAGTTCTTATTCTGTGTATTTTGGGTATATGTTCTTTGTAATATTAGTAGGCAATCCATTGAGTAAGAAGACTTCAGCATTAGCTTTAAGTGAAGTAAAAATGACAGAATTCTACCTTCAGCCATCTGCAAGCTACATGCTTTTCCAAGCTGAAGAACATGTGCTCTCAGCATAACTAATGAGAACTAGCCAATCAAGCAGGAGTTTCACTTTATTTTAAAATAAAATGTCACAGAGAGGAGAAATGGCAAATAAAAAGAGCAACTTATCATATTCCACTGACTATAAAAACATTCTACAGATTGATATTAAACAATCCTTTTTTGTACTTTATTTAGGCAAGTATACCTTAGTATACTTTGTAAGTTAAGGTATTTCATAGTTTTACAGAAGTTACTTTTGGAGCTTTCAAAATAGATAATTGAGATACTGAAGTACACTTTGATTATGTATGCAAGTTACGTACTGCCACCATTTAAACTAAACTCATAATACATATATTTCCTGGAATGGGGAATTATTTGTTTTGTTCTTGTTGCAGATAAATTGATGTTTAAGATGAAATGTTTAACAAACACCATTCTTTCCTGCCATAAGGCCTGCAAGTACAATATAGGAAATTTCAAGAACTGATGAAAATATAGGATCTGCTAACAGAACTGGCATTCAACATATTCATAAGTTGCTTAGAAAAGGCAAAATTAATGAGGTGACAGACTGTCCCAGTCTGGGGTTTCTCCTTTGCCCCGCGATCACCCCAGAGGGACATGAAGGTGGTTCAAACCCTGGTTTTCTCCCGAAGCCGCCGAAGAGAGATTGGTGGAGACGGTTTTCTCTTTTTCCAATGATAGTTTATTATTTCTTATCTCTGGGACCTTTTGCCTGGCCAGCAGCGGTCTGCTCAGCCTGGCATCCATGGTGGAATCTGCCTGGTCAAGGCAGGGCTTATCTTATATAGTTAGTACTACGTATTACATGTTTACAAAATTTTACCAATACAATACAATTTTATTAAATGGTCCAGCCCTGACCCCAACCAATCCAAGAGGCCAACGTGTCACCCAACATGGATGACATGGAGAAGAAGGAGGAAAAGGTGTCCACCCCCCAAATTCTCCATGTTGGCCACGTATCCCTTATCATAAACATTCAAGAAAACCTATTTATCTATGTTCTAACATTCTAATTTACACTCTACTCATCATTATTTTCTGTGTCTCTTCTCTCAATGTAGGCAGATTCTCCCAAGGAGCCAAATCCAGCCCCTGCAGCTCCTGGGCAGCACTCGGGGGTCTCTGAGGGGTCTGCCAGGAGGGTTTTTGCACCCCCAAAGGAGCCAGGGAAAAACCCTGGACTCCCACAAGCTGACTTTGACATGTATGCAAGGTATAGGATAGTAACAAAAGAATGTGGAAATGTACAGGAGCATCTCATGGTGGGCAGTAAGTTGGCAGATACAATTCAGAATGAATAGCTGTGAAATGATTAATATGTAAACATGTAACCCCAAAAATCTGTATAAAATGGTAACCCTTTAAATTATCTATTACTTTTCCAGAAAAGAGATCTTAGAATTTCTAAGGAGATGTAACTGAAAATACTAACACTGTGATAAAAAGAGCAGGCAAAAAATTGAACAAACTTAAATGAAAAAATGTACTACTTTAAAAAATGTAACAAATTTAAATAAATCAAATGGAATACTGTAACTCAATAATATAAAATGTCTCAGAGCTTATGGCTGCCCTGACCAATCTCAAATTCAAAAAATAACTAGACAATTTTAGAAAATACAAGTTTACTGAAAGGCATTAAACATTAAAATTACAATTTGTGAGTAAAAAAAAAAAATCCCAAACTTCAAATTTCTACAAGTCGAAAAAACAAATAAGAAAAAACCCGAAACACAACACTACTATGCACATGTGATGTACATGTAATGTTCCCTTAGTGTTACTGGCTACCATCAGATTCAAGTATATCAAGGTAAACAGATTTTTTGTGCTGCAGGATATTTTTATTTTAGATTTTAGTCACACACTGTTTTTTGACTTCTGTCATACCAGAAAAATGATCACGGCTAAATAAAAATAACACAGACATTTTTACATATTAATTGATATTGATAATTTAGGTTTATTGCTTTTTAGCCTTCTTATCATCAGTGCAACAAGTTATCAAAGGGATTCTGAATTACATTTAGTGTGAGCAGAATTAGATCTACATTTAACTAAAGTGAGACACTTAAGCACTAAGTTTTTTATGAAATAAACACCATAATTCTTGGTGGTAAGTCATGTAGGTAAGCTAGTCATGTAAGGTGGCCTTAAAAATAATAATATATTTTTTTAAGCTGCAGTTGATTGATAGAAAGACTTTTGAAGATCCTGACAATAGCAATGAAGCAATAACTGTGAAAAATTAGCATCTTTATATTAGTAATCAAATGGAAGAAAAGTATGGAAGAAAATGTGCACTTCACAGAAACTGATGAAAACTTAAAGCATTTAGAAAGAAACATTAGGAAGATCAGACTTTATGCGTGCAGAATGGAAATTTTACTATTTTTTGGTAACATTTGGAACTGATACAAAATATTATTCTGGGATATTAATAGATATGAACATGGAACTAAATTTAAAATTTTTGTTGCAGTCTCCAGAGCTTTAGTCAAGAAAAATAAGGCAGTGTAAAGATCTCTTGAGGATGTGTCACATATCAGTTCTAGCCAATTCAGAAGCTGCTGATGTGTCTTTAGGTGAGATTTCAATTTTGATCAAGTGCACACACCTACAGTATTTGTTTCTGTCACAGTCAGATGCCCAAGTGTTGGGAGAGATTTAATATTTATAATCAAGAACACATAAGGGTTAGAGGTAGGTCACTTTGACCATTACCTGTCTTATAAATGAAACCAGCCAATATTTATGTGATTAAATTGTTAATCAACTCAGGATCAGGTAATTCCCCATGCTGTTCAATGAAATCCATTTTCCTCATTGAAAGAAAACACATGAAAAAGGAATTTAATAAATTGTTTGTTAATTACTATTGGGCAACAACTTTAAAAGAGATTTGCTTTATTCTGTCACATGTTGGTTCCTTTTGTGTAACATGAGTCATATTAATTAAGAAAATTGAATTACTTACCAAATATTGATGAACAATAAATATTAAACATGTATTTAGAAATTACTAAGAAATGGTGTTTCATTTAGCACATTTTCAGCTGTAAATATGTATTTATCATTAAATTCTAACTTGCCAATACTTGTTTATTGCTGAGGGTTAACAAGAAATAATATGAATTGAGATAATCATAGCAAAATATAGTTATTCCACCTTCCAAAAGGATGATGCATTCTTTTGTCTCCATGTTTATTTATAATAACTGGTCAGCAGCTATTTTTCCTTTAATTAGCGCAGAAAAAGAATAGAATAAAAGTGAAAATCCACGTGAAATGTAGCTTAAAATGGTTGCTGATTCAAAACAGAAATTGCCAAGAAGTTGAATAAATAATTTGGATTTCAGGTTCTAATTGATATAAAGGTTTATGTTTTAAAATCAGCAGATGAGCTATATCACACCATGCAGCTTTTTGTTTTTAGAAGTATCTAACGATCTATTTCTGGTGAAGATTTCACTTTCAAATATTTGTCTCTTTCTGATATTCCTTTGAGTTTTTCTGATCAAGAGTGTCCCTGGGGTATTCCTGAGCTGCAATTGTTCAATCTTGCTTGCGAATTTCAAGGAATTATTCTCTCTGAAGTAGTTAGAAAAATAGCTTGAAACTAATGTAATTTAGGTGAGTGAGAAACCCAAAAGAAGCAGTGGTTGAAGCGTATATATAATCTCTGCCTCTCCTAAAGTGAAGACTTTTAAGACCAAAAGGCCATGAATGTTCCATGTAATATTAAATATGTCTTTCACATGAGTTAAGGTCATAGATAGGAATTTCAAGAATCTCTGAATGTTATGGCAGTGCCTATGTTTTAAGGTAGATTTTCTTACTAGACTAAGACTGTCAAGTGATCCATTGAACTTTTCTGGTATAATCCAAAACCTTATTTATAGGCAAAGGCATGCAGGTGGGTGAGTTCCATTCAGGTGAAAACACAGACTTGGGTTCATGCACAGGCACAAACTTAGCACTCAAATAACCACATGCACATGCATGTTAATGCCTACTTAGTAGTATCACTACCAGTGACTACTTGTATCACTAAAATTTCTAGAGGAATGAGGTCTGAGTGCTCTATTTTTAAAATAGCAGTTTTCTAAGGATGTGGATTACTTTTCTAAAAATTGGAAGAATATTATTTATTGTAGGTTATGATGGGGTTTTTTTGTTGTTGATTTTTTTTGTTTGTTTGTTTTGTTTTATTTTTTGGTTGGTTGGTTGGTTGGGATTTTTTGCGGTGTATTAACTACAGGTAATGTGAAGTACTTTTTATATGCAGTGCACAAGACTGGTCCCAAATTTTAATTCATTCAGGAACTTTACAAGCTCAGTAGACAATTGATCTCTATGACCAAAATAATGGTGCTCTAAATCAGCTTTATTTCATGTTGAGAACAAGGATCAGTGGTTAGATGAATTTTATTGGAGAATTATATTCTTCTTTTTGAAAGCTAAAATATGCCTAATTACTACTGCACTGATTGGTATCTTGCATAAATAGTTTCTAATTTCCTAGAGATCAAATTTTAACTTTACTGAATTCTGTGAAATAACTTAGGTTTACTGTATTAATAGGGAAAAGAGCTGAGCATTCATGTCAGATGCTAAATTAGGGAAAAATAATGGCTCAGAAAATAAAACTGCATGTTTAAAACTGGACTTTACAGGCCACTAGTTCTGTGAACATTGTTTCCTGTTTCTTAATCTCTCAGAAATACATAGTTAACTCTGTGCCATGTATTTCTGTACTTTGTATTTACATCATAACCTCACAGTCATTGCACAAACCTACTAGCCAATCATTTTAACTATGTAGGGATTTTACACTAGAGTTGAATTCAAACTCAAGTCCAAAAAAATGATATTCATTTCCAAATGTTCACTCAATAAATGTCTGTTTCTAGAGATGAAAATCTTATCCACTCAGCCATGTTCTTCTCCTTCCCACTAAATACCATCTTTTAATAACATATTTAGTGTAATCAATACTGACAGAGACAATGTGCAAACAATTACTTAGAAGGAGAGTGCTATAATTTGAAGGCAGCATGTGTCTGTAAATTGTTCCATACCTCCTACCTCAATGTACCATCCAGACATTCCTCATCTCAACAAGGTAACAACATGAAGTATGTAATTTACTGGAACTGAGATAATTTTTCATTCTTCTAAAACTGCTTAATTGCAAGCATTTTCTCTGCCAGTTTAGATGTTCCTCTATGAATATTTTCTGATTCAAGTAAACCTTTGAAACCTCTTCAAAAATTCTAAGAGTTTAGAGCCTTTGTTTTGTGTCAATAATATTTCATTTAATACAAGATATAGCTTATTTTAATGCACTATCATTTGTTGAAGCCCAGGAAATATTTGTAACTTGCTTTTATATTAAGGATTGCACTGATCTACAAATTTTTCAAAATAGAAATTTAGGACACAATAATTCTGGAATTAATGTCTATTCCTCAAAGTTTTGTTATCACATCCTTGCCTGCCTTTATAAAATGTGCATAATAATCAGAAGGAGTTTTCATTTATAGACAAGCCAGATGGCTACCCAGACAGATTCCTATCCTTGTTGATACCAATTACAATTTTGATGTTCAATCACTAAGATCCTAATTCATCACATTTCTTCAGCAATGCGTCTTCTCAAATATTTATATGTGGGCAATTGCTGAAATGCCTTACTGAACTAGAATTCTAAGTGCAGCTACTCAGGAAGAGAAAGGTTATATGAAGCTGGAGGAAACAGGGAACAATGTTAAAAGAAAAAAATCTTAGTTGCATCCATATTACCACTCTGTTACTAGAACAGTTCCCAAGAGCCACCAAAGTGGATATATCACTGCTTAGTTTGTAACATGCTGCCCTGGCTGTCCTTTACCTGCTGATTTCTGGTATTCCTGTGAAGGTTGGATATTTATATGTGCTTTATATTCTTCACAGCAGCAGTTCAAGGACCTTTTCACGTGTCACTCCTATTATCTAACAGTAGAACACTTTTCCAATTATTGAAATTGCTATTCAGCCTCAGTGTAAACAAAGACATATGAAAACAGAGGAGAGGATGCATTCTGCTTCAATACACACATCACCTACAAGTTACTTGATTATTATAATGCAGATTGTGTGTAAACAAAAGGGTATAATCAAATGAAATAGAAGGTAAACAAAGAGAAAACAGCAATAATAATACTTATAGATTAAGAGATTTATAAAAGAAGAGAATGTCTTTATTTGGAAGTCCCACTTTTGAGCGGGCCTACAGAGAGTAATGCTAAAACCACTACAGGCTTCTCGAAAAAAACAGGAAAAAATATTGTTCAGGCTGATAACAAGATATGGATATGAATCTCAAGCAGACAAACAGGGAAAGTATATTACCAAAGCATAATCTGTTTCTCTTTTCTTTTTTTTACCTCGACAAATATAAATAACTAGGATATCTGGAAATCACCAAAATTTTAACAGTTTAAGCTTAGATATGAATAGAATACATATAGTTTTCATTTGCTTCTCTTTGCCCTACATGATCTACTTTTGGGGGATATTGCTTGGGGTTATTTCGCAGTTCAAACTCATCTTGAACTCAGTTTATTGTTTTGTATTTCAAGCAGAATAAAATCCATGAAGATTACTAAACATATTAGTAGCCTGTATGGAAAAAAAAAAAAAAAAAAATATATATATATATATAATAATAATAGTAACACCTACTAAATGGCAATTTTCCAGCATGATTCCAGCATGGAGGAGGCAAAGGAACATGAATTCCTTGACAAAAAGGCAGATTAAAAGTAAAGCCTGCCTTTGCTACAGAACAGAATAAGCAAACAAGTCTTTAAAAAGTATGATTCCAAACACATTCAAGTGACAATATAGTAGTCCTACATCCTTTTAAAAGCCCCTCAAAATCTTCCATTCATTTTATGTGCATTAAAATGCTAAGTCTTAATAGAAGTTATGGAATTGATTTTAAATTTACTTCCATTTGAGCTAATAGCTTTGAGTGGACATTCTGTTCTCTTCCTGTCAGCTCCCCACCTGAAGTATTTAGAGTGTGCAGTAACTAGTGCATCTCAGTGGATGCTGGCCTTCAGTGACAAACAATAAATACTGAAGATGCACTGTCCACACCATATGAGCCTTTGTTCTTGCTAGTGCAGGACCAGAGCCCTGGATTTAAGCAACTTTAGCTGTTAGAGAATACTGGAAGTGTTTATTTTATGTGTTTGGTCTCATTTTCAACCAGAATGGAAACAGCTGACACTCTGAAAACACTCTGTGATACGAATATGTGTGTGTGATGAATAAGAATAATTAGGAGACTCCCTTCAAAATTATATTCTTGATTAAACTAAAACATCAGTGTAAGTTCTTATTTACTCTTTTCAGGAACCCCGACTTTTATTTTATTTTGCTGAAATACTATCAGTCAAAAAAAAAAAGCAAAATTAATTTTAAAATAACTACTAATGGCACTATATCTAAATGAAAATGCTTTTCTCCAAATCATTACGAAAATCCAACAATGAGAACAATTAAATTTAAATTGTTTGTGGAAGTTATTAGAAAAAAATGTTTCTTTTTTTCTGATTATGTTTGGATGTTTGTGATCATTGTGAGGAAAAAAGAATAAAAAGTAATTGTATATGTACTGATATTTAGCCAAATTTTGTTGAAGATTAAAGTATATATCTATTATGTATCCAAATGAACTGGGATAAAAAGAAGCAATAAAGGGGATCAATGCCTAGCTACCAATGGGAGAACACCTTTCACTAAAAATCTAAGGTTTGACTTCTCAGTCCTGATCTTGACTAATGTTCAGTGGAGCACCTTCTTAAGGTCCTGCTTGAAATTAATATCTGAGTTGAATTTTAAGTAAGAAAAATAAATCAAGTAATTAGAAATGCTTGTTTTATAATTTTGAACTTTCCACATTTCTAATTTCTTCCTCAGGACAGATGAACTCTCATCATGTAGAAGCTAATAACATTGTCATTTTTTCTATTCTAAAATGGTCCCTGATTTGCAGCTGTTATCTAGCTTTTTACTCAGATTGTCTAATTAAGGAGCAGAATCACGCTAAACCCAGAAAAGTTGCTCTTGACATGTTGCTAGATTGTGAGATTGCTGCTTCTGTTCAAGACCCAAACAAAGGCTGTTTCTGAAAACTTATTTTCTATACTTCCAGCTTGTCAGCTACTATTCTTTCCTACAAACTTTGTCTCACAGCATAATTGTGATGAGGTATTTTAACTTAGAAAGTGATTCTCATAGCAAACAAGATACAGAAAAATGTCAGTGTCTTGAAGCATGTGCTCAGAGCAACCACCTGCAAAGAAAAAGCCAAGTAATCCAATTTCTTTCAATTAGACTGCAGAAGAAAGATAAGGAGAGAATGTGTAAATAGCCTGTGCAGTCAGCATCAAAGGAAGAAGTTAGAGCAGCTCTACTTAACCATCTTTGCATAAGAGTCTCAGGAAATTTCACCTGAACACCAGGAAAGATAAAGTAATGATGTCAATAATGGAATGCAGTTGACTCCAATACTGAACACTTCCAAAATACCCAAAGTGTTTTGCAATTTTGCAAATAGAATGTCCCTTGGCAAAGTAATTTTGTTTCTGTAGTTTCATTTTAGCAATGATATATACACATAACAGCAAAACTTATTTCCTCTAACTTTACTGATGAATAGTGACAAACTATTAACAGGTAGTCAAAGATATCATTATCTTAACACTAAAGGGCCACATGCAGAATCTGATAATGCCATAGAAGTCCCTCCTATGGTTCTTGTATTAGAAAACAGTAGGCATTTGTCTTTTCTATAATTTGTTAAAATTTGAGAAATTTTCACACCTTGATAGTATTCTTAGACTTTGTACTTCTGAAACGTAAAAAATATTAGTGACTGCATTATTCAGTTCCAGAAGTCTCTGAATGGTGAACATTTATCTCATAATTTGAATGTTAAATAACTGAAAATTTATACACATATTTGTACAAAGAATTTCAGCTTCCATTTCTGACAGCTTATATCTGTGAATGAGAGGTGCAAATA
Source organism: Erithacus rubecula (assembly GCF_903797595.1). Taxonomy (NCBI): domain Eukaryota; kingdom Metazoa; phylum Chordata; class Aves; order Passeriformes; family Muscicapidae; genus Erithacus; species Erithacus rubecula. The sequence goes on along the minus strand of NC_136685.1, from coordinate 26,438,947 downwards.
AGAGAAAAAATAGAAACGTACTTGTCTTATTACTACGTGCTCTTGAAAATAGGCTTACCCCATCTTTCCTATAAGTTCCCTTCTGGCAGTTGAAGGCTGCAATTGGGTCACCCCAAATTCTTCTCTTTTCCAGGCTGAAAATCCCAATTCTCTCAACCTCTCATTGCTGAGGGAGTTGATTCTGCCTCTGTACTCCAACCTGGCATTCTGCATCCACCTCTGGGGTCTTAAACAAAGCAAACAATAGTTTCAAATTATTTTTTAATTTATAGAACATAGAATAAGCTGTTTATCTGATTTTTTTTAAAAGTTCCTGTCTATGACTTCGAGTCCCCACTAATAAAATGTTTAACCCAATTCTCTGTCTGTTAAATAGGCAAAGCTTAAACCACCACTCTGAGACTGACAGTTTCCATTGAAATGGCCTGCTTAGCCTTACTCCTAACTTTGCCATACTAAGATTATTTGACACTGAAATGCACAATGAATCAGATTTCCCTGCTGAGAAACTGCTAGAATATGATTTTTTTTGTTGTTAATCTCTTTATCTTGTCTTAGTCTTTTAAATAAATATATAGATACAAGATTAAAGAACTGGTGACTACAGATTTCCTAATTCCTGTTTTCTGAAAGTAAGCCTCAGTCAAGGGCTGTGTAATCTGAACAGAGACTTTTATTTTCCTCTGGCACTGGTACCAGAACAGAGCTGTCTTGCCTGCATTTTTACAAATCTTACTACTGACCTTTGAAACAAGGAAATTAAAGAGATGACCAAAGCAACCTTAATAGCCTTGTACAATGGAAAAAATAAGAAAATTGAACTGCTAAAAGTAATAAAGATCAAAAATTAATCAGTAAATCTGATTTTGGCCAAGTTAAACATTTAAAAGTCATTAAGTGACGGAACAAAAATTACTTAAATTGCAGTTCACATTTATTTCTTTTGGAAATATAAATATTTTATTACAAGATCTGATGCTTTATAACCTACAGATCTTCCTGTGACTTAGTGCTCTCTGTATCCTCAAAAATAGGTCTGAGATCCACCCCTCACTGCTGAAGAATATTGCTTAAGAATATGGCAATTAACAAAAGAATAAGCTTAAATTAAGGATATAAGACACTAAGCAACTGAAGCCTAAGATCCTCCTGTTTCAAAAGGGCAGTTATAACCAGCATTCATTGCATGAAAATAAGATATATTTGCAACACACAGGACTTTTAATTTTGTCGCCCCTTATTAAATGATACATGGTTATCAAAAGATGAAAAAATATATGGTTGGAATGAGGTGTGACCACAACTTTAATTCTGAAATTTTCCAAAATCTTTAAGTTTAATGTTGTCTAGAATGAGTTTCAGTGAATTTTTTTTTATATAAATTAATATTTTCAAATGAGATGCATACATGTCTTTTTAGGAAAATAGTCCTTTCAAACATGAGGAAAATTCTGAGCTCAAAAGTTTTTCCACAAAATATCAGTTAGTCTAGCAGAAGAATTTATTTTGCCCTTCAAATAATACATTGCATATATCTATGAAGCAATCCGGGTGTGGCATTAATCAATATGGGTAAGATTTGTGTATTCTGTGCTATTCTACCCTCCTATAATTTGTCCAGCTAATTAAAGTATCTGGCACAAACCATGAACTTACACTGCCAAATATTTGATGTCCTGTAATGTAAGCCAAACAGTGACTGCCACTGTTTCAAAAAAATCAAACTTCTTTCTTTAAATCTCAGAGGGCAACACTTACAAGAAAAAAAATTACAAACACAGCAAACAGTAAATAGTTACTGCAAGGATGTGAGTGAGCATGGTTTGAACAGTTAAAATATTTAAGAAGGAAAGAAATGTCTTTAGTTATTGCCAGTTCAGTCTTTAAGTTGGTTTACAACCTGCCTAGTAGATGAAATGGACAGCACTGAGGGTAAGAAAATTCTTATAATACAGTGTTGTTGCTTTTTAAAACTTCTTCTGATGTACACATTAATACTGATTTCTACCTTTTTTTTTTTTTTTTTTTTTTTGTATTTTGATATAACTTTGGACTACCTAAGACGACAGAATCAAACCACTTAGAAGCTTTTGGGAAAATTGACATAATTTACCTTCATTCAGTGGAAAGGCCAGAGTGTTTTAGCATTTTTGTGAAATTGACATGCTGAAAGGTATAAAAAAAGAAAAATTATATTCTTTCCCCTTCTGTTAAATAAGTTTGAGAAAGCTATGACAAGATTGAATATCACTAGTAGATTTTGAGATAATAATTCAGAGACCTTTAAAGACAACATTTTTTGTAAATTACTGACAGACAAAATTTTGTCAAATTATATAGTAGCATAGGTCCATGAATGTCTTTGTAACTTTATTTCAATCACTTCACTACAGTTCAAAATATTACAGTTATGGTGAAGAATTACGAAGACATACTGCCAAATGTCAGCTGATCATAATTTCAGTTTGATTACATTGACTGATTTTGACCTAACCACAAGCTGATCAAAAATAACATCAGCATGGATTCTGCTGAAATCTACATGTTGCAAAACATTAATGTCCTTTCTAACAATATGCTTGAGGAGAAAAGAAGTGAATCTTTATGATAATTTATAAAATAATATTAAAAAAAAAACCAAACAAAAAAACCAAATCAAAAATTAATTTCAGGTGATTTTGTTGTGAAAAATATATATATTATTTATTATCGAAAAATAATATTTTCATTTATCCTTGAAATCAAGCATGTTATGATTTGTGTTATGTCAAATGCAGTTGGTAAGTCTTTTCACAGAGACATGAGCTATCACATGGCTCTAATATATAACTCCTGAACAGAAAAATGGCTATTATCTTAATTTTGTTAGAATTATAATTTTGGCAGAAAATGAAGTGCTTGTTAGTGTACCATAGGTGGGATTATAATTAAAGAAATTAATGAATATTTATTTTATCAGGTGACTTTTAAATTTATTGCAAGTAAGTCTTCATAAAAACTTTACTGTAAATAAAACCACAAACTGCAACATTGTCAATTCTTTATATAAAAATTCATGTTCTTTTCTTGCTGGTCATCTGTTTCTCAAAATCTTTATTCGTATTTCAAAGCATTTTTAGAGTCAAGAGTTCATAAAAGGTAGCTGGTAAATACACATAAAAAAGATGAAAGCTGAAATATTCAAGAATGAAATAACATCTATTTAAAATTATGAACTCAAATCCTGCAGCAGGGTTCTGGTTGTAGGGTTTCTGCTCTTTATGATGGTGCATTTTATTTTGTTTTTTAATTATTAAAATTTTATTTAACACCCTTTTTTAAAATTGTCTGATTTCTTATTTAGAAACAAAATATGTAAACTGTATTTAGATGAACTTATTGAGACTGAGATGGGGATTAGTGATGCATATAATTATTCATGTACAATTGTAATATGATGGTATTCAATTAGAAAGACACAGAAGTAAGCTATACTCTTACAAGTTTTATAAAATAACTAACAGCTTTTTGTACAGCAAAATAGCAAAATAATTAAATCAATATTATATAATTTCTCAAATAGTATGTAGCACATTAGAGAACAATAGCTCTGAAGTTTGGATTGCTGCTTCCAGTGTTTCTAATGTCATTAATTTGTTTATCTTTCAGAACTAATTTTTTTATATTATTTTTTCATCCACAGTTTGGGATGTTTTGTCTCAGAAAAAAAATGTATAAAATACTTTCTTTTAAAAAAACTAAAAAGTCAAATACACATGCTGTTTCCTTGTCTTGCTTTAGAACTTAAGATGAACTAGTTTTTTAAAAATTCTTAAATAATGGATTCCTAGAATTATTTAGGTAAGAAAAAGCCTGATAAGGTCAGAGTATAACCATTATACCTGCACTGCCAAGTCCACCAATAAACCATGTCATTAAAAGTCACAGCTGCACACCTTTTAGGTACACCCAGGCAGGATGACTCAACCAGCTCTCTGAGCAGTCTCTTTCAGTGTTTGAAAACCCTTTCAGTGAAGAATTTTTTTCCTAATATACTAAATATTATGTAGATAGAAAAACTGAAAGTGTGTTTTTCAGCAATGGAGTACTCTGAAGATTGTGATCAGCCACAGCTCAGCTCCAGACCCACAGGTAGCAACCAGGCCCCTGAGATTGACCATGAGGTCAGGAATTACTAATTACCATCCTGGACAAAACAGACTCAACTTATGGAGCATTAATTTAATGTATTGTAAATTAAAAATACATGAATATTTTATTAAGGAAGTTTTCTTTCTTTTTTTTTTTTTTTTTTTTTAATTTTCTTTAATTCTATACTTTACTGCTGAAATGAAAGAACAAATCCAAAAATTTAGTTGTAAACTATCCAACGATAATATGAAGAGGATAAGGAAGTGTTGCTCAGAATTATATATATTTAGAAATACTCACTAAAGCTGTACATTCTGTATGATCTCATATATCACACATGTAAATCTACACTGAACCCTTTTTTTGCTGTATCTTACTCAAATTTGTCAGTATATTTTCAGAAAATAAAACACAGGAAATTCATAAATATTGATAATCTGATGAGCAATTTGCAGTGCATTTTGAATATATATGAGGTTAGAGTTCCTGTAGGTGAATTTCTTACTCTAGAGTTGGTATATTTTCATGACAGCAAGAGAGCCACTGCTGCCATTTCTAGTCTTCTAAGGAGATACTTGCCAGCACCAGAGGAAGGTTTGACATGAGGATCTGTGAAGTTATAGATAATTGGGAAATAAATGAATAATAAACAGGCTACCACTACCCCTTACTGAGTGACTTGCTCACCCTGCCACAGCCTGCTCAATCTGAAGGTAAATCCTTCAGGCAGTCCAAAATCTACATCCAGGAGGTAGATTTCTTGGTAGGCAACATTCTTCCTTGCCTTTGAGGTCTCCTTAGAGTACCTTTTATGAATTTAATGTAACCACATACTGACAGGATATGAGTATTCACAAATGTTCCAACTGGCTGGCTCTTAAAAATGTTTATGGAGCTTGCACAAAGGAAACTAAACTTACCCAGTGATGCTGCAGGAACCATGTTAACTGTTGGCAGTCATTCTGCTTTCTCAGACACGTGCCACAGAGTGTGTCATCATCATGTTCACATTTAACCTTTTTCTCAGCTTCATTCATGAGTTAGGTTAAGCTTAACAGAACTGTACTTACAGTCCCAAAGCTGGTTCAACTGAGATCAATACGAGCCAATACCTCTGCACAATACTCACAACCTTTAAAAACTTCAAAATCAAATCCATTGAAAATCACTGGGGCATTGATCAAGAGTCATGCAGCCCTTTCAAAAATCAAACTTTACTTTCTGTTTTCCTGTTGCTCAGTATGAAAATAAGAATCTGATCTGTCAGAATATTTTTGTCACCTTTTGCATAGAAAAATTTCAGCAGCACCATCAAAATTCAACATGAGGAGTAAAAAAATCTTCCTTTTATAAGCATTTTAGGCCACAAGACAAGCAAGACTGGTCCATGACTTTCATTAAAATTGAGATGGAAAATATTTTCAATCCATTATATTACTGAGACAAGAGTTATTTCTCTGATGAAGTTGGGAACACTGCACACTCCCTTCACAGGCAGTAAACCTGAACTAGGGATTAATTGGGGCTTTAATTTTTTCTATTCAGTAGAATTTATTTTCCTCTAATTTTTTTTTTTTTTTTCCAGAAAACAGATCTACAATAATTTTCAGAGATGGGAATTTTGTGGTTTGATACAAGTACTGACAGATTATTTCATAGTGAATTCTAATTCCTCTTTAAGTTTGTAAACATGAAAAATAATTTATCTGATTGGCTTCCCTGGGTGAAAATATCCCTTTAAAATGATTCTTCTTCTTACCAAATATATGCTTATTTGCTTAAATGCTGTTATCAGAAACTGTGGTTTAAAAGTAATTTTAACAGGTTCACAGTCAGTTATTTGAAAGAAATTTAGTCAACATTTATCTGATACATGTAATGAAGTAGAATTTACTCACACAGAAACATATTTAAATTATTAAGTAAGAATAAAGTAAAATTACAAGTTGTTTTTTTTTTTTTAATTTGCCCATGTGGTGTGTCACTAAAGGAGAAGTCTTTCATATGTGCACCAGGTGTCTTTGAATATTTGTACTACTTTTTATAAACCATAAATTTATTAATACACAGATAACAATATATAAATTTATAAATGCTTGTATTTTATATCAGAGTTGTACAAATCACTGTTTGGTGGAAGTTTCAGATTCCAAGCACTGAATAAGAGTTTGGAATACAATGTCAAAGAATAATGCAGTCTGATTTTATTCAACAGCATTGAATCTCCTTTTTCCTTTATATCCTGTCTACAGCAAATTTTATTAAAGAAACCATAGCTGATAATGTGGTAAAATGCAAAGTTCATGTTAAATTATGATCCGTTTAAGGTGCCTCTAGGCCAAACCCACTCATTATTGAGGAAGTGGAAAAAATAATTCTCTCAAAATTAACAGTTAATGCTCAGGAGAGATTACTGGTATTTTTTTTTTTTTTCAGTAGCATCTCTGCGATCTGAAATAAAATCCTGTCTTTCCTCAAAATACAATGGCAACTAAGATAAGATATTTGATTTTTTTTTTGGTAGTGACTAAAGAATAACTGACTGGTCATTTGTAAAGTATTGCAGGTTAAAAAAAATTCTTAAGCTTGAGATACCCTTCTGTTTTTCTGGAAAATAGGCAGCATTTACATTATTGTGGGAAACTTGATACAACCATTTTTTTAGAAGGCAAAACATGGGGAAGTACTTCTGAATTTAGGCACAACTACATGCTCTGGTGGACTTAAAGAAATGTTGCAAGTTGCATGAGGTCTTAATTTTTGATAGCAGGTCTATGAAAGACTAAAACTCAGATATTAAAATAAGTGTACTTCTTATAAAGCTAATATTTCTGATATTTTATTTAAATATTGATCAGTTAATGAACCATTGCAACCAAAGCTTTAACCACAAAAGAATGTCTCAACTTTGACAACTAAATTCAAATTAGCTCCTCACAGACATGGCTACACTGGCACCTGTTCATGAAAGCTACTGAGATAAATAGATGTCATTTCCTTTTTCCAAAATTTTGTATCTTGATATGCTTGAAGAATTTCAGTTTTTACAACATTAGACAGTCCGTGGTCTTGTTTATATTTAAACTTTCCCATCAAGCACAAGGTAGATATGATGTCCCCTTTAAATAATAGCTCAGTAAGCCAGGAAAAGATTAATTTAGCTAAATTGAAGATATCTTAGACCAAAGATTAATTTTCTCTAGTGTCCAAAGAGATCCAAGCCCTTATCTATCATCTGAGCATGACAGTGTCCTACCTCCCAACACACTGTAGACAGCAGTTAAACATATTTTCTAGAAACTCCATGTCTTTAGAAATGCTGTAGTAAGTAGAAAAGGAAATTTTTAAGACAACAGTGTTTTGGAGTTTCAGTAAGATGTACTCTGGAAACCAGCTCTGTGTTTTCAGCATCTCAAAATTTTTGAGTAATATGTAATTACTTTAAACCATTAACTAAAATTAGTCAAATAAAGGTAATTAAAACACACCCCGAGGTGTCATATATATTAACGGACATTTTGTTATGACACATCAGTGGTACTTTTCTTTCAGTCCCATGCTCATTTCCAGGCAGGGCTACTCTAGCAGGTATTGTACTAATTTTATATTTAACACAGGGAATATTTTTTTTTCTCTGATGCCAAATGCTGTGATGCTCAGAGTATTGATACAAATCACTTGTGGTTTTGTTTTTTGAAAGGATATCAAGAAGCTAGCAAGAAGATAACATTCTGCTGCACTGAATGCTGTATAAGAATGTCAGTTAGTTATGAAAAGGATAGGATTTTAATTCCTGTCTGTAGTAGCAGATTCTTGTATTTGTGGTTGTTTTAAAAGTTTGAAGTCCTTATCATTTAGATTATCTAGATTTTTTAGATTATTTATATTTGGGAAATTCACTTTTCTTTTACTTTTAGTTGATATCACCAACAAGCTTGGGCAAATCCAGCCTGTTTAAAGTGACAACGTGATCTCCATTTTGATCATATACTTCCTTTAATAAAACAAAGTTTTTAATTCAATGGGAAGTAATGAAGATTTAAAATATCATGTAAACAATCATTTCAGGGAGTTTTGAATAGTATCCAAACTAACCACAGATGAAGCTCTCTACATTTAAATATTAAACATAAAGACAGTACAGGCATTAACAGAGGGAAACTTAAAAACCTTGACTTCTCCATCTAAAATGCATCATTGGAAACTAACTCAGTGAAATACAGATTAAAAAAAGCTTTATTTATTGTGGGATTTTTTTTTTAATCTGTTGTACATATTAATTATAAATTAGAGACACAGATCTGAGCTGAAGGGTGTAAATGTTTAAGAAGTTACAAATAATTGAAAAAGCAGGAAGTCCTTTAGGACTTCATCTTTAAATGGATTCTGTTTCTCATTTTGTTTTGAAAAACTGAATTCTTGGACTCACGGGAAGGTTCTTTATATTGTAGGCATGTGACTTCTGTTCAGAGCTGACTGACAAGATGAAATCTAATCTACTTGGGTGGTTATTATCAGAAATATTTTAATTATAGCTCTTTACTTGATTTACTTGATTTAGAGAATTTGTTTAATGTAATGTCAAAAAACAAAACCTAATCTATTAAGCATTTGCTGACTTTATAATTAATAAATTAATTTCCTAGTCATTCAGGTATAAATCAAGCAGGTGGTTGAATCTAATGCTTTTTGGTTAGCTTCCTCCCCAAAGTAATTTATGAATTCTCTTTTTCTCCTTACTTGTTCATCTGACCAGAAACAGATGCTCATATTTGAACATATACTTGATTGAGTAATCAAGTTACCTAATAGGGAAAGTAAAAATTACTTAAATATAAAAAGCATCTGTTTACCAGTTCAATCTAGCTCAAAGGTCCACCTCCTACAGCAATTTTATGCATGTATAGCAATTTCTACACACTTGTGAACTGAAATTATTCAGGCTGTGTATAAGCAAGGTTGTCTATTTTGACAGAGTCATAGAAAGTTAATTTAAGATAAAGATTCAAAATACTACATTTATCTATAAATACAAGGATGACTTGTCTATCTTAAACAGAAATATAGCTAGATATACATTTTAAATAAAATTTAATAATTTTTAAGATTTTATGTCTTCAGTTATAACTTTTCACCAGCCTAAATACCTCCTAAGTCAGTGGAGTGGAGGTGGGAATTATTTGATTTATGAGACATCTGACTTTGCAGTATCTTCAAGACTTGTCCTTTTAAGCATTTTCTCTAAAATATTAATCACTGCTATTCTTTTTACATGATGAAAGTAAGTAATTGTTTTTTATTTTAAAATGGCATAAGGGAAAGCTTTGGCACAAAGGGAGTGTAATAAGGTACAGTAGAAATAAGATTTTGTTCTAAACAATTCTGAAGAAAACTAGCACAATACCAAACAGTTTTAGAGAAATATTATACAATGGGTGAAGAAAATGGTTGCTCAAAGTAGAAAAAATAGATGGAAAGCTTTGTGGCAGTTCAGATGGAAGGGGAGAATGGGGGAGGTTGCTAGGTATGGGAAAAGAGACATGGTTAGTCAGTGATTTTTATGAGCTGCTTTTTTATACTTCCACACTCCTATTTCATGTAACAGAATATTTTCTTCCCTCAGGGATGAAAGCATTTTAGATTTGTTGATGTTCTGCCTTTAACTTTGCAGCCAAAACCAACATTTTTTAATGGTAATGTATTTCTATTTAAAAGACATTTACAGTAAAAAGTTGATTCTGGTCTGCTCACATGCAATCCAGTCATTCTGCAATCACTTCTATAGGCAGTATAGCTATAGGCAAGTTGTCAGTATTTATGTTTAAGATACAAACCCTTGTTATAAGGAATTTTTCCGTTGGGATAAACAATAGCCTGGAGAAAAAGAAAAGAGAAGGAAACCATATTTCTAAAAAATTAAATAAAAATGGAAAGACAAAATCTAGTACAAAAAGCCATAAGGCATTTGCAGTTGGCTCTTACTATGAAAAAACGGATATTGTGCATATTCATACACCCACACACATTTAAACACACTTGCACTTATATTAAGATTTTTCTTGCCTTACAGTAGATCTTTAAAAGCAGAAATATATGAATAAACTAAACAGAACAGAACTTGGTTAAGTTGTTTAAAATCCAATTCTTTAAATCTATTTGATTAGCTTCTTCAAAAACGCCCCTGAGATTTGCCTTAAACCTATCTGTTTGTTAGAAAAACAAAAAGATACATACTTTTTTGTTTTTGGCGTTCTTTTTCTTTTTTTTCTGGATTTATTACAGTTCAGTCACATGGTTATTTATTTTTCCTTAAAGGGATAGTCCTGTATCAAATCAAGACACTACCCAATGTTTCTATCTAAAAAGAAAGCAAAGCCTAATCTGCTGAGCCATGAAAACCTTTTCAGTGAGGAGTGAATATAGGCATAGTTGCCTGAAGGAAGAAAGATTTGTTCTGATTGCTTGATGTGGAACTAGGTGTCCAGGTTTCAGAATTACAGGAGCAGTACAGTTAGTAGGGACCACACATGGGTCATCTGGTCCAACCTTGCTTCTCAGGCAGGATCATCCTAGAGCACAAGATTATGTCCAGGGGCTTCTCAAATAGCTCCAGTGAGGGACACTCCACACCCTCTCTGGGCACTGTGCCTTTGCAAGGTCATCTCCACAGAAAAGAAATTCTTCCTCATATTCAAGTGGAACTTTCTGTGCATCAGTGTCCGCCCTTGGCCTCTTGTCCTATTCCACCCGGAAGGGCTTGGCTCCATCCTTCTGACACCCTCCCATTAGATATTCATGCACATTGATGAGGTTTTCTCTCGGCTGTCCCTTTTCAAGGCTGAAGAGGTCCAGCTCCCTCAGCCTTTCCTTGTTAGAGAGATGCTCTGGTCCCTCAGTCATCTTTGTTGCCCTCCCCTGGACCTGCTTCACGAGTTCCATATCTCACTTGTACTGAGGAGCCCAGAGCTGGATACAGCACTCCAGTTGTGGCCTCACCAGGGCTTAATAGATGGGCAGGATCACCTTCCTCAACCTGCTGGCAATGTTCTTCCTAATGCACCCGGGACACAGCTCTTGAACAGCCTGCCATTGTGCACACAATCACCACCAGTTTTGCTTTTGTGGGTGCCTGGCATTTGGCCAGTGTCATGACACCTTCCCCCCACTCCTGCTTAGCTCTTGGCCTTAAATTCACTTACAATTTTTCTCAGTCTTCTACCCCAGGGGGCAGGGGTACTGGGGTTGGCATCAGTTCCTCATATATTATCTCTGCCCCTCTTTAGAGGGAGAACTCCTCACAGTTTTTCCCTATTCCCCTATAGGGTGTCTTTCATGGGAGATAACCCTCCATTAACTTCTCCAATGTGGGTTCTTCCCATGGCCTGCAGCTCTTCACAAACTGCTCCATCATGGACATTTCCACACGGTTCTGTGCTTCAAGAACAGATTGCTCCAGCATGGGTCCCCTGTGGGGTTGCAGGTTCTTCCAGCAAACCTGCTTCAGTGTGAGCTCTGCTCTCCAGGGGTCCAGAGGTCCTGCCAAGAGCCTGCTCAAGTGCAGCCTTCCCACAGTCACAGCCTCCTTCAGGCATCCATCTGCTGCCATGTGTGGTGATCTGTGGGCTGCAGGTGCATCTCTGCTCCAGCATGGACCTCCATGAGCTGCAGGGGCACAGCTGCCTCACCACGTGTGAGAGACCGAAATACAGAAGGCCAATGCTTTAATCAACTGGCCAAATGCAAAAGCATCAGGTGCTTTGCTGAGGCCAGGTTTGTACCCTCCAACCAAATGAGGTGAGAGGGTGTATGATGGAAAAACCTCTTATCTGTGAAAGAACAGCCCCGGTGCAGAAGAGCTGCACACCCACCACCAGAGGATGACGACACAAACCAAACTTTGTTCAGCAGCAAGTTGGATTTTGAGTCAGATGGATGAGAAGGCTGATAAGAAGCAGATCCTGCAGACATGGGATAATATTTTTTACTATGCCAATATCCTCCCATACACAATTGGCAGAGTGTAAAACTTCCCCTCCCCTGGGGAAAGTATCAGGACATCCATGTATCAGCCTGAAGATGTTCATGCACTCTGATGGGCCATAACTGATTCAACTAGGCTGTTGTGACAGTGGTCATACCCTAGAAGGTGTCACAAATCAGATGAATTTCTGGGTCCTTCCACCAAAGGATTGTGCATGATACACAATATTGCATAACAGTGTAAAAACTCACTCTCAGAGGAAGTATGTGGGCATTCTCACTTGAACCTGAAGATATATTAATCCACTGAACTTTTGGCTCCTCTTTTCAACTGCAGTTGCCTAGTTGTTTTGGGGTTTTTTGCCTCTTCCTAACTGTACTGTCCCAGAGGCACTCTCACTGTCTCTGATGTACTCCATCTTGGCCAATTTCAAACCAGTCTTGACAATTGGCTCTATCAGATGGAGAGGAAGTTTCTGGCAGCTTTTCACAAAAGTCACCCTTGTAGCTTCCCCCTACTACTAAAGCATTTATGCACAAACCCAATACACACAATTATCTTTTGGATTAAATTTTAATGAAGGCCCTTTTCTCTGCTAACCCTAGAAAATACTTAGTGTTTAATTTAATCATCTAAATATGTAATATTCAGAAAACAAATTTAAATCAGTCCTGCTCTCTGATTCATCTCCCATGACTAGATAAAATATCTAAGCAGATCTGGAAACAGATGACAGAATCTCCTCCCATGTGGTTATCCCAACCTTTAAAAGAAACGTGCTTTCTTTATCATATTTTCTATTTGCAAATTTGATGTAATACATAAGAAACAACAATGCATAATAAATCGCTCTATTTCAGCATGTATGTGTGTGTGCATATATATGTATATATATATGCATGTGCTTATAATTTAATATGCAGGTACATTTAATGGAATTGATTATAGAATAGAGAATTTACTGCCACTAGAAAATAGGAAAAACCAAGCCGAGACCAGGTTATCTAGTAGAATCTGTGTACCAAAATTACATTGACTAAGAGGAGAAATCTTCTAACTTCCAAAGCTAGGCTGTACTATAAGGCATTATTTTTGCCCCAAAACAGCCCATTTAATTTAGGTATTTCAGTGGTTCTTGGGCAACTCTGGCAAGATACTGTTACTGACACATGCTTGAGTGTTGTTATTTTCCTCAAATATTAATAGTAGTTAAAAAATTAGAGTTTATCTTTGGCATCTTTTATATTTGACAATGATAACTGTTAAGTAGCTTTAGCCTGAAAATATAAACTAGATTTTTTCTGCTACTGGACATGCTGTCAAGCAAATTTCCAATCTCCTTTCAATAAATATTATCTCTGTGTTAAGAGAAAACAAACAGTGGTTCACAATGGGTACATAAACACAAAAGCATTTGATGTATCCCGCTATATATTTCCCCTATCAGTTCTCTGACTTTTGGTTTCCTGGGATACAGGCCAAATTTCAGCATGCACTTCTATGAAGGGTCTTCTTTGGAACAGTCATTAAGAGATCTTCACATGACATCATGCAACTCTGTCTCTATAAGTATGAGCTGACTGCTTTCCAGGATAAAATATTTTAATATATTTAATAACACTAGTCTCAGCAAATAAATTGTCTTTGTCTCTATGTAGAGTTTATATGTGAATTCATTATACAGTGAAGGAGAAGGCTTAAACTAAGGTTATAAATTAATAGGATTGAATATCAAAAAGGTTGCAGAATGGTCACTGAAGTCTGTGTTCAGAACAGGATATGAGAAATTTAGTTCAAGATGGATTCATAGCTGAAATGAATTAATGATATGAAAATAGTGTAGATCTTAAGAACAAGAAGCAAGATCCATTGGTTATGTATCCAATCTGATTGAGTAGTTCCAAATATTTAATCTCCATTATTTGTATCAGATATAAGAATATGGTGAAAAATATTGTAACTAAAAGGGAAATGTACTACAGTCCTTAGAACCTCAAGGTCTTGAAGTTCATTAAATATCTTCTACTAAACTATCAGGGAGTTTCCTGCAGTGAGTTGCAGGTAACATAATCTAATTCTTGTTAACTTCACATAATTTACTGGAAATACTGAATTCTTAGCTAAACCAGTACATAAATTGTGTTTACATAGAATATGTTGCTGTAAAACTCTTAAGTGTAAAGTTTACCTTCATTTAAAAACTCTGTCAAGATCGTTGTTAGAAACCAAGGCACAAACTAATGAGACAGATTTGTGAATTCTTGAAAGGCACCAAAAGAAAAAGAATCAGGATACAAAAACATTTTGTTTGCCTTCTGTTTTATTGGAAGGATCATCCAGGAGCGACTGTGTGTTCTCACAAAAGATTGCATCAAAAGCATTCAAGGTTCTTTTCTTCATAATATATCTAATAAAATTTGCATATATTTTAAAGATTTGTGAGTTCTTTATATAGTTCAGTATCTTGTTCTGCATGATAATTAGAAAATATTCTCATTATTATATAGTTATTAATTGTCCCACTCCATTCCCCAATTCTTTTTACATGATTTCCTTAACAGTTTACAACAACATGAAGAAATTAATTCTTCAAACCAAGCATGCATAAGGAAACAATCTTCAAAGAAGATTTTACCAGAAACTTTCTGATTCACTTTTACTCCCATGATATGTCTGCAACCGTTGACTTTTTTACTTCAGAAAATTCTATTTTAATAATGGGTAGAAGGTTTGGGGTGAGGGGAAAAAAGTTTAATCAAGGAATAACTTCTCTGGAAGAACCTCAGTTGGAGTCGAGGGTGGTAGGAACAATTTGTCTTGGTTTTTTTTATTAATAAAAGTATTTTTCACATGCATTTTGTAACAAAACAAATAAAATTGAGATGTGCCATAGCCTTCTTTTGCTTGGATGAAAATTTTAATTCTTAAGATAAAATAAAGAAATCTGAACGTGGAAGTCCAAATCACTAGAGATTCAAATCTCAGAGATAGAATACTCTCATTCTTCTAGCATATTTATTAAAAAAACAAACGACCAAAAAACTCACCAAACCAAAATAAGGCACAACTCATATAAGAATAATAAATAAACTTGGACACTCATAAGCACTTGAACCAGAACTAAAACAATAGTGATAACAGTTGTATCCCAGAACTGAAATGACACACAAAAACCCTTCCAAATGCATGGATCATTTCCAGTTTCATCTTAGCAGGCTTCCCACAATGGATGCAGTTTTGTTACAGCTGTCTAAATTTGCATACAGAGCTGATAAATACTGGCCACAGTTTCAGTATGTGCTGAGCTGACACAAGAATCATAACCAACCTCCTCTATTGCTCTGGAGAAGCTGGAGGGCCAGTCCTCAACCTTGTATACATGTAAAGGCCCAGATATTCATCACCTACTGTTTATAGACATCTCAGAATCACACTCTCCATGTTGATAAGCCTCCACTTTCTGCATACAGAATACCTGTCTGGTTGTTCTCTGCCTTCAGAAACTAGCACCCCAGCCTTGTCTCTGAGCTTTGACAGTGTCTGGGCCCCCAAAACACTTGTTTGAGTTTTGGTGTGAGAACTGTCTTTAGTCTCCTGACAGCTGTTTTCACAAAATGCAAAATGTATCATATAATATATCAGAAGGCATCTCTGAAGTTTTCCTAGTACAACTTCATACCCAAAGAATGTTGACTTCAATGATACATTTAGCTATTCAGATACTTATCCAGGCAAGTTTTCATGATTTCTAAACTTGGGAATTTCATAACCTCCTGGATGACTTTTAGCACCATCATTTAAATGCATTGTAATTTTACAGATTTAAGACTGGCCTACAGAAGAAAACATTGTTGGAAGTTGCCCAAAAATGTAATGAGCTTCTTCAGGAAGGGTAAGGATAATTTTTGAAACTGCATCTTAAAGAAAACCTATTTAATTCTCTGCTCTCTTAGATGAACCCATAGTAAAAGAATATAGTGCAAACAAATGACCAAACCAAAATGTTAGGTAGACTGAAAAACAGCAGAACAGAAACTACATATCCTTATTTTATGGACAAATGCAAATAGAATATATTTTAAAATGTTATGCTTTTTAAAAACAAAACTAAACTAAACTAAAACAAAACACAAATACAATTAAGCAAACAAAAAAAAAGAAACAAACAGAACTCTAGAGAACACAAAAATTGCAATCAGTAAAATAGCATAGGCTAGATACAAATAGAAGAAATCAGAGTTTTAGAAACTATAGAGAAGAGAAGGGGTTTGTTAAAATACATTGTTATAGCATTCTTGAGGATCTGGTCAGCATATTTTTTTATATAGAAGAAGCTGACAACTGAATTAGAAATTACCACAATGAAACAAACCTATGTTTTCTCCAATTAAGACAAGTGTTCTGGTTCTTGTATATCGTGGTCTTCTGATATTGGAGAAGATCTACTAAGTCTCTTTCAAGTTTCCATTTCTTCCCTAAGTTGCAATTTGTATTTGAGAAAATACCTTTTCTCTGTATAAGGCTCTCCTTATTGCTGCAATGGACCCTTTAGTCACTGTAACCAGGAGAGAAGAGATATGTCAACAAACAATCAGAATAAAATAAATAAGAGATTACTACATCAAAGACAATTATTTAGTGGTGCTTTTTACTCCAGATATGCCAAAGACCCAGATTTGTATGTGTCACATGTGTTGGTCTTTCTAAATGCATTGTTTTAATACCCAGATGAGAATTAAACAATTACTGATCCACATGAGTGTTCCTTTGGCATTTGTATTACTTCAGCTCTTGGTTATCTTTCAAATCCCCAGTAATACACATATCTGGCTGACAGCTTACAGAATTCTTTTGGGATACACAGAGAAAAGCAGGAAAGGATGATGAGGATTCAATCAACACAAATGCATTAGGACCAGACAGAATACCAGAACCTCCTAAGATCTACCCAGGTATTTTCAATTATTCACATATAGTGATCTCAACCATTGACTTTGGAAGGATATTTTGAATCTATTAATCGAACAGAAATTACAGGGGATTAAGAAATAAAGACAGAAAAGATCTATAGACTGGCCATTCAGATTTTTGCCAACTGGATATTTTCTAATTCTGTGCGAAATCTACCTTTAAAGGTCTCCATAAGACATCACTAACTCCCTACTGCCAAGACATCACCATGTTGCTACTCCCTGATATTAACTACAAATTTTCTTTCATTTTTTATTAGTTATTCCACTATTCCACAAAATAATCAGTCCTTGCACATCATAACAGCTTTTAAATATTTGTAGAATGTCATGACCTACTTTGTTATTACCTACCTGTTAAAATTAGTTCTTTTAACCTTTATACAGAAGTCAATATATTTCTCCAGCTCTTTCTAGTTACTTTTTATAACATATGACAGTAGGCGAGAAGATTTTACCATTTTCCCATTACTTACTCTAAGCTAATATTATTCATAGCTATTGTACTAACAAATGTTCAAACTTACAGAATCATAGAATCATTTAGGTCAGAAAAGACTTTCAAGATCATGACATTTAACCATTAACCCAGCATCATCAAGTCCACCAATAAAGCACATCTCTAAACTCCATGTCTACGTGTCTTTTAAATACTTCCAGGGATGGGGACTCAAACACTTCCCTGGAAGCATGTTCCAATATTTGACAACTCTTTCAGTGAATAAATATTTTCTTGATATCCAAAGCCCTGATACAACTTGAAGTCATTACCTCTTGTCCTGTTGCTTGTTTCTTGGGAGACAAGACTGACCTCGAGCTCCCTACAGCCTCTTTTCAGGTTATCTAGAGAGAGAGAAGTTCTTCTCTGAGATGCCTCTTCTCCAGGCTAAACAACCCCAGCTTCCTCAGCCACTCCTCATAGAAGTTACCCTCTAGACCCTTACCAGCTTTGTTGCCTTTCTCTGAACACACTTCAGAACCTCAATGTTCCTCTGGTAGTGAGGGACCCAGAAGGCTGTTGACCAGCACACCCAGGACTTTTCCACCAGGCAACTTTTAGCCACCCTGTCTCCAGCCTGTAGAGCTTCAGAGCATTGTTGTGACCAAGTACTGGACCTAGTTCTTGGTCTTGTTGGACCTCATTTTGTTGGCCTTGGCCCATCAATCCAGCCTATCCAGATCCCTCTGGAGAGTATTCCTGCCCTCCAGAAGATCAAAGCTCCCACCCACCATGGTGTCTTCAGAAAACTGCCTCTAACTGACCATTTTCCCTTGGATTATGGGGATTTTATTCTGCTCCCTGTCCCTCTCGTCTAACTCAGTGGGATCAACACCTGGAGAACATCTGCTCTTACTACTAAAGACTGATGCAAAGAAGGCAATAATTATTTTAGCCTTTTCTTCATCCTTTGTCACTCTTTCCTTGTTACGTGTTTAGGTATTGGACTACAGAAAGATTTATTACAGAAATTCTTGAAATCTAGTAATACAAGGATATATTGCAGTACAAATCAGCTAAAAGTAGGCCCAACTGAGTGGCTATAGAAGGAAGACCACTAGAGAATCTGAAAGAGAGAAAAAATTTGAACAACAGAATTTAAAAGAAAAATTAAGTCTCAAGGGGGAAAATATTGCCTTGGTTATGAGAGTTAACAGAGAAGTTATTTTTAAGGTAAAACCTTATCTTAATGTCAAGCTTAAAAAAAGTAGCCTCCTAGAAAATATACACACATACACAAAATTCTTCTATTAGTAATTTGAAATTGCTGAACAATTCTTCATGACAATATTTAGAAAGAGAGAGCTAGTCAGATAAAAAGCCCAAACAACAAAAGTCAATGCAATTTGTCACAGTAAAATATTAAGATAAAGAAAATAAAGTTGTAAAACCCAAGAAAAAATTGCAGGAACTGAATGTCTCTGTCTATGTAGGAATAGGAGGCAAAAATTCCATAAACAAGGTAGCATTCAATGAGAGAGGAAAAGACTCACAAATTAAAAGCAATTTAGGCATTCGCTATGCTTCAATCAAATTCAAGTCCTGATTTATAAAATTATTGATTAAAATCTAGGAATAAATTTTCATAAAGAAAAATATAGTTAAAAACCTTAACTAAGTTGCTCAATAAATTTCAATACACACAGTGTATTTCATAATGTCTTTGGTTCTAATAGAAAAATGGAAATGGAATTACAATGTTGTATGAATTCTCAAACATCCATATCCTCATTTTACTAGGTCAACTTTGTCATTCTTTACAACTGACTCAGTCTAACTTAGTCTCTTACAACTAACTTAGTCTCAACTAACCTAGTATATGTAAAGATATTTTTTTTATTCCATAATCAAATGTCCACTGTTCATTCATTTTGATTCTTCTTTCTATAAAATAAGAAAAATGTTCAAATGTTTTTTGGACTCAGGCTTGAAAATTAAGTTCTTAGCTATTATAATTCAATAACTTATCAACAGAATATTTGGGGAAATTGAAACATCATTTAACATATCACTCCAAAACAAATAGGCTGGATGAAGGGCAGAAAGAATTTTTCTATCTTATGATGTTGTGGTTTTTTGCTCTAAGGAATTTAGACCTATGTAAAAGGGATTTTTACAACTTTCTCTGAAGTAGCTTTACAAAGCCCCATAGAGCACTGAGATATATTACCTGCTGCAAAGCTTTCCTTAACGCCAAAGATTCAGTAATTTTTAAATGGAAAATTTTTAGCCTATTAAATATAATATACATCCCACTAACTCCTGGCTAAGCATTCTCTATCCTTGTTTATAGGCTTTAGTGAACATGATATAATTTACATGCATTTCTTGATCTAGTCCTGGCCAAGTACTCTAACAGATACTTTCTTAAAAATTAGAATATTTTGTACCCAGTGTGTAGTTTTTTCTTGCTTTGTCTTCAATTCCTTAGTTCAGTTTTCTGTTTGCTACAAAAGAAATATTTAAAACAATTCTGGTTCCATAGCGAGAAAATCAAAAAGTATCATTAAAAAAAAGAGCCTGTATTAATAGGAAAATGTGATTAAACACTAATTTTCAGGCCATTTAAAATATGTTTTCCAGGCATAGTAAGTAATCTGCTCATAGGCACCTGCCTGAATAAAGGGAGAAATCATTCTGGATCATTAGAGTGTCCCAGAGGAATCCCACAGGATTTTTCTCTGTCAGTGAAGGAACAGGGTCAGAGCCAAGGTTCTCTTTAACGTTTTTTTGTGTCCTTCCATCTTCCCTCACCTTAATTCTCTGTAATCCCACCACCTTTTTTTTTTTTTTTTTTTTTTTTTTTTTGAAAGAACTAGTGAGATGGGGTAGATTAGTTGGAAAAAACAAATTAATAGAAATATATCTATTTTACAGTTCTGCTAATGTATGCTGAGAATTTCTTATAGCTTCAGAAAATTATACTTGCAAGATTTCAGTCTGAGACTAGTAGACTGATTTAATAAGAAGAAAATGGAATCAACTTCCTCCATTAATGTTATTATTGAAAACCTCTTGGCATTCTCCAAAAGAATCACTTCATTATGCTGAAAGTAGCATATTGTCTTTATTTTGAGTAATATTGACTAGAAGGAAGGATTTCTCTTTTGAAAAATTCTCCATGTGAACTAATAATAGAGTCATTGAGTCATGGAATTGCCTGGGTTGGAAGGGACCTTGAAGATCATCTTGCTCCAACTCAGCATCAGGGGCAAGGGACACCTCCCACTAGATCAGCTTCCTCACAGCTCCATCCAACCTGGACTTGAGCATTTCCAAGGATGGGACATCCACTCTCTGAGCAACCTGTTCCAGTACCTCAACACCCTTACAGTAAAGAACTTTTTAATATCTCATCTAAACCTATTCTCTTTCAGTTTGATTCCATTGTCCCTTGTCCTATCACTACACAATCTTTAAAAAGTCCCTTTCCATCTTTGAAGGTTTTCTTATAGGACTGAAGGGCTACAATTTAGTCATCCTAAAGTCTTCTCTTTTCCAAGCTGAACAAACATAATTCTGTCAGCCTTTCCTCATAGGAAAATTAGTAAACTCCATCCCTTTAACCATTTTGCTGTCCCTCCTCTGGATTTGATAGGACACATGTGCTGGGGACCCTGAAACTGGGTGAAGCTCTCAAGGTGGGTCTCAGAAGGCACAAGTGCAGAGCAGAGAGGCAGAATCCCCTCCCTCACTCTGCTGCCCACACTGCTTTGGCTGCAGCCCAAGATAAGTTTGGCTCTCTGGGGTGCAAGGACACATTGACAGGTCATGTCCAATCTCTCATCCCTCTGGACCCCAAAGTTCCTTTTGGCAGGGCTGCTCTGGATCTGTTCATACCCCAGCCTATACTGACACCAGTGTTTCTCTGATCTTCCACTTAATGGTGTTAAATCCTGTGAGATTACCATGGGTCCACTTCTGGAGCTTGTCCAGGTCCCTCTGGATGCTGTCCCATCCTTTGGTTGTGCCCAATGCCCTACTCAGATTGGAGTCATTGCAAATTTGATGAGGGAGCACTTGATCCCTTCATATATGTCATTAATGAAGATATTAAATAAGTCATTTCATCATTACACAAATCTCTGACGGTCACCAATTGTCCTTGATATG
Source organism: Erithacus rubecula (assembly GCF_903797595.1). Taxonomy (NCBI): domain Eukaryota; kingdom Metazoa; phylum Chordata; class Aves; order Passeriformes; family Muscicapidae; genus Erithacus; species Erithacus rubecula. The sequence goes on along the minus strand of NC_136685.1, from coordinate 26,417,253 downwards.
CATTTATGAATGATGTGGGAAAGAGCTATGTGGGAGAGAATATATATGACATTTCAATAGTTATAATATCTTCCACTGTGTTTTCAACATTGGTTTTCTGTTTGCTACCATATGCCATATCCAGACAAGATTCAGACAAGTTACCTGTAACATTGGACCCATGCCCTTCCAGTAGGAAAATCTAGAGGTTGGCTTTCTAAGGAGTGACAATACTGACCATTTGAAACTTTTATCCAAGAAATCTTTTTATTGCCTACTCTTTCTTATACATTTTTCCTTACTGAGATCCCCACAGAGAAGAGGCAGAAAGGAGAAGATGGGTGAGTACACAATGCACAAAAGAAGTGTGGAAAGGAAGAAGCACTGACTATAAGGGAGAATAATAGTGATATTCCTGTACATTAAATGGTGTCTATGCTCTCAGGTAAGAAAAAACAATATGTGAAAGGGAAAAAACAAGGTCATAAGTGAGGTCATTTTCTCATACAAAAGCAAGTATGTGCTGCTTATCTGTCTCTAGGCTTTGGAGTGTGACCATGTTTCATTTTTGTTTGTCACCCGCTAGTAAAAGGAAATTATATTTTGAAACTTTTGTTTCTAGAAGACATCCACCTACTAATTAGTTGCTATAAAAAATACGAGGTAGGCAGAGGACAAAGTTTTAATATATAAAACTCAGGAAGCTGAAGTTTTTACACTTTTTCAGGACTAAATTTTTCTTTTGAAGGGCAGCTTTTGCTAAAAAGAAATTGTATCATTTTCATAAGTATATCAAATAAGGCACAATGTTCATTTGGATTTTCAAGGGGCAATGAAATAACAATGTATTCCCATAAATGACACTGGGTTTGGTCTAAAATTATAGGATAATAAATGAATTATTATATTCAAAATATTGCAAATTGAACTTTCTGCTTTAACAGAGAGATCATTTATGGCTATAGGCATGTAGAAATATTGTGCAGATATATAATTTGACATGTACCATTGCCATCAAACTCCATGTATTGCACTTATTTTTTCACAATATCAAAAATTCCATTTTGTTGCTCTCTCGATAATCTAAAGCATTTATGAAGATACTTTAAAATATAGTCCTCAAAGAGCTTGGCCAAAATGTGACTCAATAATAACTTTTAAATCATTGCAATTCACTGGGCTAGAAATAGAAACTTCAGCCTGAGTGTCATAGTTCATATTCTGCTCTTCACAATGACTGTAATAAAGTTCAAAGTCACATTGCTTCTGTGTACCTTAACCATATCTAGTCTGAAGACTGAATGCTGTTTTTCTTAAGGAAAATAGAAAACATTTTGTAAATATTTTAAAAATTTAATGGAAGAAAGTCCAAAGAATATTTAATATTTCAAAACATGCTGTAAATTTGTTAACAGATTGACTATTGACCTAATTTTTAACCAAATAAATCTGTAAAAGAAAACAATATGGCAAAAAAGTGTTCAGCAATCTGTGATATTTTTTCTTTCTTAACATTTATCAGAACAATTTATAAAGAACTGAGACTACAAAGATGTTAACATCATGTGTCCTTATTTTTTTAGAGGTTTCTTTATCAAAAAACAACGTGCAAGGTAGATCAATTTTTTAAAACATATATGTAATTAAAAATACCAAATATCTAAGAGTTATGAGGGGTTTACATTTTGTTTTGGACTTTATGTAGATTTATATATACACATGTTTATTTCAAATGAGTTAGATGCATACAATCTGGATAGATAATAAACATTTTTTTAGAATTTAGTGGAAGATTAAGAAAAAATTGTTTGGAACTCAATGGAAATCTGTCACATTCCAATAAATAATGATGCAGTATCCTATCAAAGAGATATCTAAAAGATACTTTTAAAAACACATATATAGGTGTATGCATATATATAAATAAACATATATGCATGGTTTTGAAGTGAATTAAATTTTTTTTTCTGTTTTATTTTTTGTTCAAAGGTTTCACACATATATTTCCTTTACTGTCAATAATGTTAACATATTCAGTAACAGGAAACTTACAGCTGGACATTTGAAGGTCTCACAGACTCAAACTGAAGAAAAATATATTTTTTTACTAGGGGTCTACATTTTTTTTCTCCTTACATCATGTGTCATTTAACTGTCAAACCTGCCAGCTATTTTAATGGAAATGTCACCTATGCTGTAATTTTAGAAGGTCTTCCAGTGTGGTTTCTGCTGAAATTATATAAATAAAACTTTATTTTAGAAGGAAATTTAATTTTGGACAGGATATGGTGATTTGGTTTAGCAAGCCGTTACCCTTTACATTTACTCTACCTTATCAATCTTGCTTTGACATTAAAGAGGTGAAATTCTTATTAGAATTTGCAAAACATTTGACTTGATATTAAACCCTAAAAATTAACCCTTTTAGTAAACCTGAAATTTTCCATTAAATTTAGAAATTTAAAGATGTGTGTGAAAATATTATAGTCAATACCAGTCACCTTTTTCCTTCAGTGACCACAATTTTTTTTCCTCATTCTGATCTTCAGGTGTTCTTTGGAAAATTTCAGATAATCATGCATGTGAATGTCCTTTCTTTGAAACAATATATCTATGCTTACAGCACATTTAATAGGACACTGAGAAATTTTGACTTACATTGTTGTTAAACTTAAACTCAAGATTTTTTTTTTTTTATTGCTATTATCAAGGAAAAAGCCATATCAAAATTGTAAAAATAATTACTTTGCATGGTGATAATCAATGTTAAGGACTCAGGGGTGTAATCCACTTTTGGAGCATTCATTGAAGACCCTACTGTGGTATGTCAGTCCTTAAAGGTGTCTCTAAAGAGGTTTAACTAAAGCCTGTAGTGAAAGGACAAGTGGCAATGGTTTCAAACAAAAGGAGAGTGGGTTTAGATTAGGAATAAGGAAAACATGTTTTACAATGAGAACAGTGAGACACTGTAACAAGTTGCCCAGAAAAGTTGTGCATGCCTCAATTCTGGAAGTGTTCAAGGTCAGGTTGGATGGGACTTTAATCATAGTGACCTAATGGAAGATACCCCTGTCCATGGCAGAGATTAAAACTAGATGATCTTCAAGGTCTCTTCCAATTTATATTTTTCTATGATTTTATAATTCTGACGAGCTTCCTTGTTTCTAGCAACTTGTTTGTACTAAAACACACACATAGATGATTTGCTTTACAGGTTTCAGTTACTGAGAACTTTCTCTACAGTGTTCATACACATATTTATCCCAAATTTCCTGCAGTTTGAGAATTTTATGTCCATTTGCACCTCCTCAGTGTTTTTGTGTAGCAACACTGTGTGGCTAAGGAAGACTCCCCAAGAGATGGGAGCTTTCTCTACAGCATTCACATACATATTTATCTCCAATATCCCACACAGTTTGAGAAAGAGATAAAAGACATTGTTTCTGCTTTTGTGACAGCAGAAGAGAATCTTTCCATCCTCCTATGCCCCATCAGAGACTTACATCTAATAACTTAAAAATTGAGGACTTTACTTCTGCAATGGAAATTTTTGGGGGGCAACAATTCAGTGACTTCTTCCAGCTAAGAAAAAGTAGGTAGCTGAAGCAGAGTGGGACTGGATTCTGTTATCAACCATGTACAGGAAAAACCCCCACTGAGCTGTGCTATAACCTTCAGTCTTTGAAATTCAGTAAATTTAATTTCATGTCTGTTTTCACTGCCTCAGCTTTCCCATGTGTTTTTGTGTAGCATCACTGTGTAGCTCGGGAAGACTCCCTGAGAGATGAGAACTCCTGAATTTTCATTAAGTTCTATTACTGCAGTTTTTCATTTTCTACAGTTAATCCTGATGCTTAAAGCAAGATTGAGTGGATGTAGGAATCTTTTTAGATTTAGCCCTCTGTTTGGAGCTTGCATTTATGTGGCTTAAAATACTCCCTTTCATTCTTTGCCAGAAATTATTTTCATGTGGTCATGCCTTTTTTTTTTTTTTTTTTTTTTTTTGAGACTTGCTACCTTGAATTTCTGTATAATTCTCTATGCTACATCTGGAGCCCCTTTTCTTAGTATACTCATTGAACATTACTGCATTCAAAAGGATTTTCTCTGCTGAATTCTTTTCTATTAATATTGTTTCTTTTCTTCTAAACAGTGGTGTACTTCTGTACACCAGTGAGACTTAAGTGCTATAGTTTGCACATATCCTTGTAAATCATATTTCATATGGAGGAGAAATTAACCACACAGTATCTCATTATATGCTGAGTGCAACTAAGGTGAAAAATGTGATTCTTTAATTTTGACAAAAATATTTCAAATTCATTTTCCCAGCTGTTTTAAAACCAATTATAATATTTCCTGATCAGTTTTACAAGCTGATTTCACACCCACAGAAGTCCATTTCAAGGAGGTTATGGATAATACATATCACTCAGCAAGTCATGAATTATGCTGTCCCTTCAGAAATCAGGTAGCTCCACACAAACTGAGGACTGGAACTGGTCCTCCTGTTGATGCCTTAAATCCTTGGACTGTACTGAGGCATTGCATCAGACAACATTAGTTGTGCTCAGTTGAAAGTCTCCCAAACAGTATGTTAATAGCAACAGAATGAGTAGGGTAAAATTTTCCAGATATGTGTTTGCCTAGACTCTTGTGATCAGATTCATACTCTGATATTGTTTTACTCGTATAGGTCTACATTTTTAATCAAGACACTGAGTTTTGATCTAGCATTTCATAAGCAGAGAAAGAAATAAAGAATAAAAAGATAATGTTCTGCTAGAAAAAAGGAAACAAGATGGTTGGAGGTTTAAACTGCACAAGTGAAAAAAATTGAAAAATGAAAATAGGAAGATATTTAAAACATCTTGATTATTTCAGATGCAAGCAAACTACTCATAGAAGATACATTTCAGAAAAAGAATGCTGGGTTTGGTATAAAATTAGCAAAGAAAAATGCAATTACTTGTAATATATTGGTCAGACTGGATGTCTTAATAATTTCTTGTGACCTTAGACTTTTTTATTTTATCAATCTACTACTAAATTAAATACTTGATAAATTAGTGGCAAACTGTCACATTTCAACACACAGATGAATTCTTTGCAATCTGTAGGTTTTTTTCCAAGATTATGTCTTCAATGTGAAGTACATTGGTTGCTGCACAAACAATATAGATCATGATACTAATTGTGCAATTTTTTTTTCTTTTCAATTTATTGTCTCCTCTATTATTATAATACTATGTTGAAAGGTGTGTGGAGGGTTGTATGTGTGTGTATACATCTGTGCACAGGGGTAAATTCATTGGGTAGTAAAAGTGATTCAAAGCTGATAAACTGCAAATATTTGAGAAACTATTTATAGTGCCCCAAAAGCATTACTTGCAATTTGGAAAAAGCAAAAGAGAATGAAGAGAAATTAAACTTTTGAAGTATGGAATATTACAAAATCGATTTAGTTACATAGCAGCAATGCTTATTTTCAGACCACTGCACAAAAACAAGCAAACGTTCTGCTTAACTGGTCCCTCCACTGTAATATATTTTTTATGTCCTTCTTGTCATTTTTAACAAAATCGGACATCTTAACTTTCAGTATTTCCTCAAAAGAATGGGAGATAAAATCCTTCTTTTTTCAAGTATTGTCACACAATCATGTGATGACCCATGAATACAAAACAGTGTTGTTTTTTTCCAGAGTATAAGGCATTTTCGAGCACACTTAGTTTAAGCTTTGTATAATCAATGAAGCCAGAAATTGGAAAGGGTAATTCAGCTTTTTTCCTGCTGATGAGAGACGCCATATTCCAGGATTTTCCCTCATGTCATCGGAATTACCTCAAAGAGGTTCTCACACTCTGACTAACAAGCAATTATTGGGCTGTTGCTCCTCTGGCAGCCAAAGGTACAAATCAGCACCTTTTCTCCCGATGAAAGAACAAGAATTTTGGAGGTGCTCGTCCAACAATATCCTGATCCAATCTTCCATACGTAGCTCTTAGTCACTCTCTCAGTCCTGCCTCTCAAAGACCTGGGCAGATTCTTTTGAAAGACATAATCTTATCATACTTATGAGCTTTTTTTGGCCTGAGATCTGCTGAGAATCTTTGAAAATTTTCCAGACAACTGTTTGTGATTTTATCATTGTGAGCAGCAGCTTTTGCTATGTGGGCATCTGGAGATAGTGGGATAATATTTATTTGCAGTAAACAAACAATACTAATACAAATAATAATTTTAGGTTGGGGAAAAAAATGAAAAGAAATAAGAAATATTCCAGATTAATTGTTGAATTAAACACCAAATTTACTTTTAAGCCCAAACATGCAATTTGCTCAACATGGCAAAAGATTGGAGGGGCAGAAGTGATGACAAAAATAGTTGGTTTTTTTTAGCTAAAACTGGAGCAAATATTGAAGTGACTGGTTTTCTTGATGACAACCATAATAATTTAACATCACATTTAAACAATTTATTCAGAAACTGTATTTTTCATTGAAAATGTTTAGGCCAAGACATTTAGTCTACTAATGTCACTGATATAATTTCTATAATTTGAAGGCACCATCCATTTCACTTTCTAACACAGCTCATTATCTGATTGTATGAGATTTCTTCCTTTTTAACACTTTTGACTAAATTTTTCTGTAATTATCACTTGAAATCTTATCCTATAATAGTGAAACATTTACAGTTTTAAAATTTTTACAAGTTATGTTTTTCAAGTTTTTTTTTAACACTATTCCTGTGTTTTGGAAGCAATGCCAAAAAAGAAAGATGATGATCAAAAAACAATATAATTAATTAGAGCTAAATTTCAATTTTTTTTTCTGTCACAGACTTTAACTGAAAGGATTCAAAATCTATGAGCAACTGAACAAACTCTTTTTCTTTCTTGTCATAGCATGGAAAAAGTAAAGAAAATTGCAGATTTAGAGATACTGTATTGATAAATAATTTGATTGATTAGGTTTTTGTCAATTCATTGACTGGAATTCAGTCAAATTATTCAAAGTCCTTTTTTATTAATCCCCTTAAATAAATGTATATTCTGAATTATTTATAACATTTCTAAAACTGCTTCATCATTTGATCTGAATAGCTTTTATCTTTGTATAAAATGAACAAGAGCAAGCAGACATTACTAACAGTTTCTGAATTTTATTTCTGAGTTTTTATTTGCTTTCAAGATGTCATTGAAATTTTAAAGTATTAAAACACTGAAATTGCTCTTAGGTAGAGCTAGCAATAAATGATACAATAAATTATCTTCCTTTAAAATATTGTAAAAAGGAAATCAGTTTTAAATTATACTTTTTTATTTTTTTTTTCATGAAATGAAGATTTATGTCCCCACCCAGCAAGCACTGATGTCACAATTCCTATTCAAAAAGTTTCATTCCCTTCTGCACTTTCCTACTGCAACTTCCACCTGTTTTCTGGGTTACTGGAAAACATGAAGTTAGCTATATAGGGCAGGGGTGGTGAAAGACTAAGGTTATTCTCTGAAGTACTTTTATAACAATCCAAGTCACTGACAAATCAGTTTAAACCATTGTAAATACCTGCTCACGTACACTTGTGGGAGTGTTCTAAGTGTTAGAATGCAAATTATTCCTGTTGAAAACAAAACAATCCTTCAGTCTTCCTTGGAGAATTTGATTTTGTTCTCTTTGCATAAGAGAGTCTATAGTTAGGTATTGAAGGTGAAGTTAGTTCTCCTTCTGTGTTTCAATAGCCATTTCCACATATTTGTTCAGCTTTTATTTTTGAGAATATTTTTTAAGTTAGAAAACATACCTACAGTTTTGCTTTTATATTTTCTTAGAAAATAAGCTTGAATTTTTCATTTAAATTCCCTATTAATAAAATCTGATTCAAAAAACTTCCATAGTTTCAAATTTGACCTAGAAATTATAGTGTTTGGTCCATTTTTTCAACTTTTTTTTTCAGACAGATAATTTTAATATTTTGAATTTGGTCTTAAGCGCAGAGAAGGTTCTCTAGCCAATTTTATCTACTAATGGAGCTAAATGAATGGCTCAGATGAGGCTGAGGTATTAAGCAAAAGCATGCATTGTCCTTCATGAAGGTTAGCCACTAATGTGTACTTCATTGACACCTTGTGTGCAAAATATTCACCTTCTAATTGTCTTTGTATTGCACATGACATTGCAAAACTCTCTAGATGTGAACTGTCCATCACAAAAAAAAAAAAAAAACTCCCTGCTAGTACCTTTCATAAGTGCCTTTTGTACCTTTTAAAAGATGAATGTATATATGTGTGTAAAATAATGCTAAAATACTAGTCATCTGAGAGCACACATTTGCAAAAGTCAAAGAGAATTGACTTAAACTACTTCATTTTTCTTTCTGCTTTCTGATTCTTTTGTGGCTGGAAAATTTCAGTGATGAACAATATCTCTTGTTCTCTAATTCTCTCCTGCTTCTCTTTCTGTGTTCATGGAGTATAGCCCTTTTAATAAATCAATTCGCAATGAGAGTGAATTATTTCAAGTTTTTTGATGCTTTTTCTAGTTTGCAGAGAAAACAGATGGCTGGCAGTTATGGTCCCATAGTCTGCTTTTGGCTATTCATTGGTGCAGGAGAGAGAAAAAAGGAGGAAAGTACTAGCAGCCAGAATCCCTCAAGCAAAAAGCACTTCCAGGAGGGTGAGTCAGAGAACCTGAGGGAGCAAGCAGAGTGCTTATCATCTCTCTCATTTATTACCTGAGAGGCTGATGGCAGATGGAGTGAGACAACATAGGTCTCCTGTAGGGCTAGATAAGGAAACAAGATCATTGATTGCTATGTACAAAAGCACAATAAAGAAATGAGTGGAAAAACTGCCTGGAAGCAAAATAAGAACATGCATAAAACAGCAATAAAAACAATAAAACAATAAAAATAATAAGCAGGCATCATAGAGCTGTGAAACTTCAACCTCTCTGCTCTTTTGTTTCATAATGGGATGTGCCAGTTCCAGCCTAACAAACAAAATTTTTATGAAATATAGCTTGTGTTTTTTAACATCATGAGCTCCTCTTCCACAAGTCTTGCACTGCTCTCCTAATAGATTCCAGGGTGTTAGGGAAAAACAGGTGTTCAACAATCTGTGGCATATGGAGTTTCTACTCTTTGGCTTTAATTTACTTCTGTTCCCTTCTCTGTAAACTGCTCTGTGATATACATTACCTGGTTTCCCTTTGACTAAACATGGAATAGTTATAAAACAAGTTTTTTCTTTTCCCTTTCTTCTTTTTCCAACTCTTTCAACATTAACAATGCAGAATATTCTGGTGGCAAGAGAGGAGCTGTGTAAAATACATTGCAAATCAAAAGGAATGTTTCAATTTTGCTTTGTGTCAATGCTAAGCAAGCCTACGTAAAAACTGAAGTTTTGCATGTTTCTACAGACTATGAAATAAATCTGCAGAACTTGAAAGAATAGGACTAGTTAAATATTCAACCAATATTCTACTTGTTGGCCTATTTTCAGTACCTCTGTTATTGTTTAAAGCTATACTATGTATCCTGAAAATTCTTTTGCCTAGTTTGAAACTACAAAAGAGGAATACTTTGAAAGTTCAAAGCATATCAGCCAAGCTGCCTTCATCTTGTAGGGCAGCAAAAATGTAACATGTTTCTGCTTTAATTTACACATTCATTATGTTAATTCTTTGAAGTTATTTTGGGAGGAATGTGTTAGCAACCTTCGCTGAAACATATTCTGTTTCATGCGTGCATGCATTCATGTTCATGTATATTTGTTCAGGGAAAAAAATAATATATGGCTTAAAATAAACTTGTCCTCATTTGGCAAACTGCTTTTTTTCCTCACAGCTCTGTGGATTTTGCAATTGAATTGTAGTGACATTGCTTATTTTGGACAATTCTCATTCCACAAATCTCTTGAAAGTGTCTCATTATAATAGAAATATATTCACTATAGCTGGCATCATGGACAATATATTAATTCTGATTTTAATTTGTATGCTTCTTTCTTCTTTCACACTTTTGCTGATGTCATATTGGTCATATGATAGGCTAAGTTTGCATTAATCACAGAATCACAGTATCAACTGGATAGGTTGGAAAATAATTTGGAGATCATAGAGTCCAACATAGCACTAGCTTATGCACTAAACCATGGCAATGAATGCCACACCCAGTTTGTTTTTAAACCTCTCCAGGGGCAGTCACTCCACCATTTCTCTGAGTAGCCCATTCCAATGCCCAGCCATGCTTTTTGAAAAGAATTGTTTTTTCTAATATCTAGCCTAAACTTCCCATGGTGTAACTTAAGTCTGAGTCCTCTTTTCCTGTTTGCTGCTGCCTGGGAGAAGAGACCGACCCCCACCTGGCTCCAATCTCTTTTCAGGGATTGTAGAGAGGGATAACTCCCCTTTTCTCCAGGCTGAACACCCCCAGCTCCCTCAGCTGCTCTTAATAGGTCTTGTGTTTTAGACCCCTTTACCAGCCTTGTTGTCCTTCTCTGGATGTGTCCAGGCAACTCTACATCCTTCCTAAATTGGGGAACCCAGAACTGGACTGCAGACTCGAGGTGCAGCCTCACCAGTGCTGAGTACAGGGGAAGAATAGCTTCCTGCTGTCCACACTATTCCTGATACAAGCCAGGATGCCACTGGCCTTCCTGGCCTCCTGGGAACACTTCTGGCAAATGATTATACATGCCTATATTTTGTCTTTGGTATTGGAGTTTGCATTATTAAACTCCCACACCACACTACTAGGAAGCCATGTCAAAACTATGTGATGTTAAGAGTTACTGTGCAATACTCTAAGCATGCTCAGGCATGACCTAGAGAGTACTAGTTGTCCCTGACCAAACAGCCAAATGTGGCAGTAATTTAATGACACAGGTTTTTTTTTTGTCTTCTGGTACCTTGTGATGGTCCCTGACCCAGTCAAATAAACCAGCATAGGTGTAACCTGTATATAACCCTCTTCCCAGGGATTCACTTGGCTGTGATACAAAGCCTGGGTTTAATAGAGAATAGCTGTGCAACCTTGGCTTAGATTTCTGAGAAAGTTGCTAAGCAGTAGGAAAAAGCCATCAGAAAGTGCATAAGCTGTAAGCCATTCAAGGTAAGAAAGGTAAAATTTCAGACAGAGAGAAGACTATTGAGACTGGGTAGTTAGTAGGTCTAGGATTCAGGAAGGAAAACACTGATATGAAAGGGTAAAAAATCCTAGGCAAAAAATAGGGAATTGAAAAATAACAACTTGGCAAACTAAAGGAGCAGCACAATTCCATATGTAACAGCAGTCATCCCTTATTAATCTTCTTGGTGAAGGAGTGAACATCAGAGACTTATTAGATGTCTTACCATGAGAAGTGAATTTACTAATTCTTAACCTGTTGATCCTCATTATCTATTGTTTGTGTTAGTCTATAAGCTATTGTTTAGGTCTTTAAAATGGCATATCAAAAATTATTTTGAGTTGGAAGGGAACCACAAAGATCATCAAGTCCAATTCCTTGCCCTGCACAAGTTCACTCCCAAGAGTCACATCATGTGCCTCAGAGAATTGTCTAAATGCTTCTTGAATTCTGTCACATTGCTGCTGTGACAGGGCTTTCCCTATGAGTCTCTTTCAGTGTCAACCAACTTTTGGATGAAGAATCTTTTCCTGATATCCAGCCTAAACCTCCCCTGACACAACTTCAGGCCATTCCCTCAGGTCCTGTCACTGGTCATCAGAGAGAAGAGATTAGTGCCTGCCCTTTCTCTTGCCCTCACAAGGAAGTTGTAACTGCAATATCTCCCTTCTTCTTCAGGCTGAAGAGACCAAGTGACCTCAACATGGCTTCTCTTCAAGGTTATTCACCCTCTTTGTTGCCCTCCTTTGGATGATCTCTAATAGTTTAGTATCTGTTCTGTATTCTGACACCCAAAACTGCACACAGGACTGGAGGCTGGCCCTCCTGGCGCCTGGGGTACTGTTGACTCATTCTCAATTTTCCTTTAACCACTGTCCCCTGGTCCCTTTCTGAGGCACTGCTTTCCAGCATCTCATTCCCCAGGGTTGCCCCACGCACATTTGTAAGGTGTTTTTGTTCACAGTAAAAATTGTCCATCAACATAATTCAGAAAGGAAAGGTTGGTGAGATTATATGAAAAGACAAATTATCAATTTGATGATCCTCACTTAAAAACAATCTCTTTCTGTCAAGGAAATGATTTTGTTTCATTGTACAAAGCACAGAATAAAATAAAACTGTTTTCCTATATTTTAAGGGTATTAATGTGGTTTCAAAATTTATGGCCCTGATATTGTAAAGAACTTTATTTTACATGAATGTCACAGATAAATGAGTCATTGTAAGATTAGGATTATATTAAAATATAATTAATTGGACTGCAGCCCTAGGAAAATTGTATTGTATTAACATGTTCTCAGTCAGGGCTTATGTTTCTTTCATTAATTCTTTATCAGTGAGAGGAACACTGTGGGGACCCAGGTAGCATTTCAAGAAACAATTAAAACCAACAAGGATCAAAATATGGATAGTGGTGCCTTTATGTTCAGCTCTGCTTCCCTTCCAACTTCTCTGCATATTATTGGTTTGGAATCACTGTCAGTGTGGCCATAAATATTTGAGTTACTGGACATAGACATTTGGAATAATAAAAAAATGTGTAGCACTTAATGTTCTTCATTCTGCTTTCAAGTTTTGCTATTTTGGCTTGTAAGCTCTTGTAAAATTAGACAATGGTGATTTAATACATAGGGCATCTGTTCCTGTGTGGTTATGCATGCCTTTATACATTCTCAGAGGACATCTAGCAGGCAGTATACATAAAGGATAATATAATAATACAAAGAAAAAATAGAACAAATCCTAGGTTTTTTTTTTTTATTTAGGCACTATCACGATTTAGTCTCAACTGGTAACTGCTCACTCATTCCCCCATCAGCCGGATGGGAAGAGAATTGGAAGAGTAAAAATGAAAAAAATGGTGAGTTGAGACGAGGACATTTTAATAGGCAAAGCAAAAGCTGTGCATGCAAACAAAATAAAGAATTTATTCACTGCTTCCTGTGAACAGGCAGGTATTCAGCCATCTCCAGGAAAATAGGCCTTCATCACACAGCTTTTTGGAAGACAAAGCCCTCATTCTGAATATCTTCCCTTTCCTGCTTCCCCCAGTTTTACAAAGTAAGCATGACACTGTGTGTTATGGGATATCTCTTTGGTCACTTGAGTCAGCTGTTATGGATGTGTTCACTCCCAACTCCTTGTGCACGCCCAGACTCCTTGCCAGCATGGCAGTAGGAGAAGCAGAAAGGACCTTGGCTCTGTGTAAGCCCTGCTCAGAAATAACAAAAACATGTCTATATTGTCAATCCTGTTTTCAACACAAATCCAAAACACAGCACAGAGCAGCTACTGTGAAGAAAATTGACTCTAGCCCAGCCAAAACCAGCATATTATTCACCCCCAATTACACATTATACAGTATCATGTTCAGTATATAAAACTGGGGGAAGAAGAAGGAAGTGGGTACATATGGCACAATGATGTTTTTATTTCCAAGACTCTGCTGAATGTGATGGAGCCCTGTTTTACTGGTGATGGCTGAACACCTGTTTGTTGGTTGGAGACTAATTAATTCATTGTCTTGATTTGCTTTCAGGTGTGGTTTTTGCTTTCCCTGTTAGGCTATCTTCATCTCCACCCATGAGTTCTCCCACTTCTTGCCCTTCTGATTCTCTTCCCTGTCCCTTAGGTGAGGGAGTCAGTGGTTCCATGGTACTAAGCTGATGGTTGGAGTTAAACCATGGTAGGCACAAACTTTCATATTTATGAAAGTCTGTCCTCATTTATTCTCTCAGTTTTCAGAGTTCAGATGCTTCTCTCTCCATCAATGTATTTTAACATACAGACTTTGCCACAATGAAGATATGAAGGTAAAGCATCCAAGACATCTAAGATATTTTACAAGTGTTTGACATAGTGTATTGTAAATTAATAAATAAATATGGATTTTATCACAGGATTATCGTATTTTGATCTACCCACCATAGTTGTAAAAAACAAAAACTAACAAGAAAAACTGGCATTGAAGTAGACAATATATGTCACCTGATAAAAGGTTTAACATGCATACCTGTTGTTCCTCTTCAGTCATTTCTTCATGCTTCATAGTTAGCTTGAAGCATGTATACTCTGTTCTCAGGCTTTTTCATTCACTTAAGCAAAAAAATAGGAGAGTGCAACATAAACACATTCAAGGGAGCATTTCCCATAGCCAGTCTCATCCTGATAGAGCTGAACATCCTGCTCAGAATCTAGGAGTCACAGTCATGATGATGAATTTCAAAACTTTTTGCTTCTTGAGAGTGAGGAACATGCCAGACTTGGCAAGCTTGTATAAAACTTTATTTTACAACTGGAATATACTAACCTAAGCTGATGGTTTAGTGAATTATTTTGCTTCTGCTTCCCACTCATAAGTAGTACTTCCCATTCCTCTGCTTCCCACTTACCCTTGGGTACCTGCTAGCTAATTCTTCCCAGTGTTCATATGTGTCCTGTCCAGGATGGAGCTAATTTTTGCAGTATCCAGGAGGGGACATGGCGATGACCCAGAGGTTATTCTATACCAACTCAGATAATTTTTCAAGGATGGAGACAGAGGTGTCTTCTAGGTGGTGCAGCACAACGGTGCAGTGGAGTATTGTTGGGGGTGACCACGTGCATGTGAATTTTTTGTTTGAGCAAGCAGCACAGAGCATTCCAGTCAGAGCACTAAATTGGGGAGCACTATTCCTAAACTACAACAATATATATCACTTCAGAAAACTGGTGAAACATTACTCAAACTGTGTAAAACCATGGCATCTTTGGAACTTTAAAACAGTAGTAGGAGTACTCTAAAAATTAACTTCCTATGGCCTTGAGGTGGAATTGAAAATTAAAGTTTTGCAAACAAAGGTTAGCTGAAAATTTTGTTACTTACATCAGCCTCCTTTCTTTTCAGTTTCATTCCACATTACTCTTTGCCCATATAGCTGTCTCCAGCATCAAAGCTTGTCATTTGAATGGCATAAAGAGTTTATTCAGCCCCATTAGGTGAAGAATGACAGTTGAATACCAATTACTGTACAACAGTGTACTGAAATATTTGGCAGCTCTTTCTACAGTGCTGACAACAACAGCAATAGTTTGCAACTTGTTCATAATTTCTTTGTTTAAACACAGACCAGCTGAGACATAAACAGCCCTTGGGTTAAAAACTGATCATGACTCTTTGTTAGCTCGGAACTTTGGTCTTGACCTAGCTATGCATACCCTGAGCAATTTGATGTATCTCTGTTCTAAAGCTTCTCAAACATGTATAAGAATTGAAAAGAATTGAAAGGACGGCTTAGGTGTTAAGGAAGTTTTTTGCTGTATCATAAATATTGCAGCATAAACCCCTTTATTTATTTATGCATACCTAGATTTCCCTTTTAAAGAAACAATCAAACTTAATATCTATTAAGCTTCTTAATAGATAAAAACTGCATCAACAAATAAATAATATAAATACAGAATAGTGCACAAACTGTTGTGGAATTAAATTAAAATAAACCAGGCTTTTAGAACTGAGAACAATGTCATGAACAGTTAACTATTCAGGTCCCTTCTTTGGTGTATCATAGGTGTATTCATTAACCATTGTTTTCAGAATATCTAAGAGTTTTTATTGTCAATGCATCAGTTCTTGTGTATGGTTCAAGCTAAATTAAAGTAGTTCAATTCATAGATTCACCAAATTAAAGAGAAAAGACTCATTCAGAAAATGTTTAGATTTTGCCACTACTTTCTTTTTACTGCACTCAAGTTCATAGAACCTCGAATCATAGACCTACATAGGTTTGGATTGGAAGAAACCTTAAAGATCATTGAGTTCCAAATCCCCTCCCATGGGCAGGCATATCTCCTACTAGACCAGGATGCTGAAAGTCCCATCCCACAGTTTTAGAGATGGAAATGTTGATCATTGAAACACTCCAGCAGTGTTTGATTTGCAAAACCTCCCTACCAGACATAGTTTTATTAAGCTACTGAAAGAAGCAAATATTAAGTTACCACAAAATCTTTTTGAAACCAGTGTCCTTGTTGACAGGCAATTCTCAGATATGACCTCTTACACATTTTAGAGAGAGGTGGTTTAAGCCAGAACCAAATTATATCTGTTCGTTTCTACTCTGTGGAGTTTCCAATTGTTGTGTTCAGTTTTGAAATTGTTCCTGCAAAGATGAGCAGGAAATATATTTGTTACTGAAGTAGCATTAACAGATTCATCTGTGTTTCAAGGTCAATATTTACTCCCTGAGACTTTGCTACCACAATGCCCTAAACAGCCCTAATATACAAGCCACTGAGGAATGTGTCTCTCAATCATTTTAAGTTAGACAAAATGTATTCTAGAGCTCACATCATCATGTGTTCTGGACATTACTAAGACACCCTTGAATTTATCAGAATTTTCATTTAGTCTCTTGTGAAATCAGTCACAAACACAGATTTTTGAGTATCTGAATTGCTATCTGCTAACTGGTATATAGTGAAAAATGCCAGGCAGCATCCAGTGGTGTTCTTTGCTAAAATGCTAAAGACACAAATTCCTGAAGCACAGGTTTCTCATAATGCAAGTTATCTTCAGCTTTATTCTATGTGCTAAAAATAGGTGGAACTCAAGGGGTATATCCTTATACAGAGATTCCTGTTTCTGTACTTTCTCTGGTCTCCTACGCCTTACCGTGCCTGCAGAATGCAGAAAATGCTTTGTATTTCAATCTATCATCTAAAGTGATAAAGAGGTGGCTGAGAACAGGTTATAGTTAAAATTGTATTTTATTGCATATTTTCTCCTGGCATATTAAAAAATAGAGAACTTAAATATTGTTAGTGACAGGATAGACAACGAGTGAAAGTTTTAAGTCACAATCTAACCAGTAGTGTGGCACAAAATCGTACTACAAGTTTCTAGTGATATCTTGTTCCTGTTTACGAATATGCACTTTACAATTCAAAAACAGTGTGTATAAAAAAAAAAAAAAAAAAAAAAGTATGTTTAAGAATATATTTTCAAAGAGATCTATAGCTACACACAAACATCAGGATCTGTGCAGTAAATCAAGATGACAAATATTTCTGCAAACATTTCAGTATTGTTCTTCATGAAAACTATTTGAATAAATAGCTTTCTGACACTGTCCTTTCACTGATATTGGGCAAAATATGAATACCTCTTTTTTTGCCTTTTTCTTGTAATATCACATACAGTTTGACTAATAAACATTTTCCTCCACATCACTATGGGCACATTTTTGCTATTACTGAAATGGCTTGTGTACAGAGACATTTTGTCTGTCACACGACCACACCTCTCAGTTCACAGTCTTTAATTCTAGCACACATCATAGGATGAGAAAGTCTTAACTCTGCACCTTTACAATAGTTGGGGTTTTTTTGTCTTGTAGCATGCTATATACTATGTATACACTAGACTCTAGTGGACTATATAAAGTGCAATATAGTATGATGTATACAGTGGTGTTTAGTGATGAAGGAAACCCCCATAAGATTATCAATACATAAAATTACATCAGACCAGTCTAGACAATTCTTATACAAATAGACTGGTACAGAAAACATATCAAGTTTGTTTCTGGTTTTCCATCAGTTGAAAAATATGCATGAATTGGAAAACTTCCCATTAAATGTTCAGTTTGAAAACATTGTGAGAAAAGTATTTAATTTAAAAAATCCAGCATTGTTATGTCTTCCAACTCAGCCTCTGCAGATGCAGAATTGCAGCATCACTGAACTTACTGATATGGCTTTATAATTTTCTCTGTAGTAATAATTCCAGTGATAGAACATTGGCCCACATTTTCATTTTCCACATACATGTTACTAATTTGTTACTATGCTGAGATCTTTCTAAGCTTTTACAAAATTATAATGTTCCTTAATACAGAAATATGGCATCTTCACAAAAGTTCTAGGAGAATAGTTTGGTGAGTTTTCAGAGACATGCTGACCTTTGAAGTGACAAGGTCTATAGAAATAACTCCTACCTTGTTGAAATCTTAAAATATTAGTTAGGTTAAATATTATGCCCCAAAGACTTATTTATTGTACTGAGCATTGAAACTGTCCAAGAACCACCTGTGTAGGAACACTGCAAGCTGTCACTTTAACTTTCATGGTTATACCCTAAATGCATCTTCCTACATTTTATAACATTTAATTTGACACCATATTTTTAATTGTTAACTAGTCCTTCCTATATGATGCTTCATTTTTTCTTTTAATAATTAATTCTTATAAAAGCTTGCCTATGAAACCTTCTGCTGTACTTTGTCTCTCTCCTTCCACATGGGAATGCTTTAATAGTGCTTATCACAGCTTGCAACTATACACATATAATTTTTTTATAATCACCAGAATCATCTATAAATAGATGAACTTTGGAGAGAAAAAAAGAGAGGAAGGTCATTTACCTTTGTTCTTTAAAATTAAAGCAACTTCCTCTGCTTCCATTGGTGTGAGAATAGAAGCAGAGCCTTTTGCAAAGTTGGTGAGTGTTTTCAATGTCCATTATTCAAAATCTGAGCTGCCACACTTGTGTAGCATGGGACCTCTTTCACTTTGGTACTTTTTAATAGAATTTGCATGAATTATCTGGTCTGATCTACCACAAATTATCACTAAAAATTAGTATTTTCTGATGTCAGGACTGAGATTTATGATTAGGTTTTGGGAATTAAGAAGAGGATAAAGGTTTTGTTCTGTGATATGTTCATTGACTGTTTATTGTAGTGTGACACTGCAAAGGCAGTAATAATGTTTGTGATGTGCAATTGTTTTGTAGTGCAATTTTAAGGAATAAGTACTGATTGGTGGGCATTGTTTAATTTGCTAAATCTCAGCAGATGACTGAAAAAATATTTCTATTTATTTGTTATGAATGGGGATTTAGGCTCCTGCAGAAAATAGAAAGTACAATGAGGTGTACAATTATTTGTGTTTGAGACATTTAGAAGTTTTTCAAGTCACTGGCAATTTAGTGACATACTCAAATACTCTGAATGCTGATTTTGCTAAAGAACTAACAGTGTACCATCAGCAGTTATATATTATTTTAATTTAGAAGTTCTGTCCCATTCCTGATTTTTAATATTTGGCTTTTCTTCCCTAATCAATTCATTCTCCTAGCAGAAACAACATGTAGCAAGTTAAAGCTGTTGCATGTAAGGGGAGGTGTAGTTTTGTAGTTTTGTAGTTTTGTAGTTTAATATCCATAGGCAGACAGTAGACAAGCTATGTTTGAATTCAGGAATTCTTGGTAACTAACAAATAGGTAAACATTGCTACTATAAATCATTCAAAAAACACTGTAAAATGCATTAACTTTGGAAAATTACTAGTCTTATACAAATTTGAATCTTTAAACTGGAAGCTTTAAACCAGAAAAATATTCATATATGTGGACTGTACTGTTCAGCAGGAGATTTATAACCCTAAACATTGAATGACATGGTTGCTCTACCTAAATACTCTGGAGAACTCTCCATTTTCGTAGTAAAAAGTGACTCTTAAAGAAAAACATTTCTTTCAGGGCTAGAAAAAATTAATCCAAATTCATGCCTGTTTTTAA
This sequence comes from Erithacus rubecula, assembly GCF_903797595.1. Classification (NCBI taxonomy): domain Eukaryota; kingdom Metazoa; phylum Chordata; class Aves; order Passeriformes; family Muscicapidae; genus Erithacus; species Erithacus rubecula. The sequence goes on along the minus strand of NC_136685.1, from coordinate 26,397,583 downwards.
AAGTATGCAATCATATCCTGAGTTACTGGTTTTTGGTTTGAGTGATCTCTTCTGACTGTTTCATTTTTTTTTTGTTTCCATATATACATTATTTTTAATTTTTCTGCCAGTTTAAAAGGATAGAAATTTATTTCCCATCTCCATCTAGTGCAAGGAAGCTTAAAAGGTGACCCTAAGTCATAAATACAGCAACTGAGAAACAGAATAGCAAAGTAAAAAATATCTTAACAAGGGAAAGCAAAATGTAGAAACTGTAACTTTAATATGAACATATATTTGAGTAGAATTAAGTAACAATCTAGTCATCAAAGGATTAATTAAACTCTGTTATTTTGATAACATATCAAGTCAACTTTGTTTACAAAGAAGTCTGAACAATAAAAAAATTCAGAATAAATTGTTTGTGGTGTTTTTAATATAAATTCATACCTTTAAAATTTTTCTTTGAACACATACCAGTGTTCTTGCAATGAGAATTGAAAAAAAACCCAACCAAACCAAAACAAACAAACAAACAAACAAAAAAAAAGAAAACACACTAATTATAAGATTCATACAAAGAAATACCTCATATAGATGCCCAAAGTGATGAAATGTTATTCTGCAATTTAAAGACTGTATTTTATTTTTGTTGTTTTCCTTTTCCTGCTTGCTCTTATTTTCTAAAGTCTCAGGGTTTTGTAATGCTCATGTGTGCAAATTACTTCATGCCCTCTAATGATGCCATGGAAATCCTACAAGGTTTCTTTTTGTGTAACCTTATAAAGAGATGATTATTTGTTATTTTGCAGATTCACAGAATCAAAGGTAGTCTCGCACAAAATGCTGAGGCTCTTCAGAAGTAGATTAAAAGATATTCACTAGCCAAATTTCTTAATGTACAAAATGATTGATGCTTTTATGCCAGTTTTTAATTTGGAATAGTGATTAGATTGATGGCTGTCTGAGACAGAAACATATCAGTCTCATGTGGGATGTTGGACAGGCAAATTGCATTGCTTCAAGTGCTCTTGAACCCATAAATTTCAACTAGTAATTTTACAGTGGTATAAGTAATAGCATGTACTTGTTGTCTATTATTTAGGTAACATCAATAATAAAATTAAGAAAAGCAGATAACATTTTAAAAGCTTGTACTTCTGCCTGCAATTGTAGCCAGGTATGAGTAGACCTATGTGTAACACAGTGCTTCTGAAATCTTTGTTTATATCTGAAAATAAGTTGTTTGTTGAGCCAGAATACAGTTTCTTTCTCTTTGCTCTTTTGTTATGGTGAGAAATCACGCCATTAAAATATTTATATTTAGAGTTAACAGTTGCACGTTCACTAAACAAGCGCCATCAATAAATTTCACTTTGATGCTTTTTATGATAATACTCTGTAATTGGATTCAGCAGTAAATCCAAACACAGCTCTGAGGCATTGATTTTCAAAGCAGTTCTGTCAAAATTATGCAGTAAGAAATGAAGCAGCATCTTGATGGGGCATATAATAAAATTACTTTAAAATATTATTATTGAGCATAAGATATCAATAAGTTGAGAGTTGCTTTTATTATGACAATCCTAGAAGGGACATCTAAGGAACTGATATAATTTTCTATACTGACCTTTTGTAAATGCACATTGGCAGACAGAGACAGTGTATTTAATTTGTTGAGACTGACAAGCAAAATGCCTGTCAGTGATGTCAAAGGTGATGAATGATGGTTCAACTGGAAATAAATAAAAAGAAGCACCCAGAAAAAATCCAAAAGGACAAAAAACAGCAAGGAAAAAATCCACTCCATATCTTTCTGGTGAAGACAGAAGAATTTTTAGGCTTAAACCCATACTATTAATACTCAAATCAGTCTCTGAGGTGAAGAATGAGAAGATTATTTGCTGTATTGTACTTGAATAGGAAAATTAAGCTTATGGCAAAAAGTAGAGTAGACTTCATGTGAATGAGCACGAAGGCATGACCAATTCAGGGATGGATCAGGGTAAAGAGTTGTGTATGATCTATGCCATGCTCAAACCTTATCAAAATCAATATACATTGATTTGCAGCTGAACGAGTAGTTCACTTGTTCACAAGGTAAAACATCCAAGTTTTACTTTTGTACCTCCAGTTTGTCCTTGCCTGAGTTCCACTCTGGATACTCTCTTAAGATTGGTTTTAGACATCACTGGGTTTGTATTTATTTTAATATGTGAGAAAAATTTTGAACTATTTTAAAAGCTAAAAGTATATAACCACCATTATGCTATCATCTATCTTACTTTCCCATAAACTGCTTAAACTGCCAGAAATTTTCTGTTAGATAAACAAGAAAGCAATTTATCACGGCAAATGAAACTCTATTCACTTTCCTATTATGTTCTTAAGATTTTGAGAATATACTTGTTTCAGCTCTAAGATGACAGTCTAAAAGTATTTTCAGTCCAAATTTTGCTAAAACCAGCTTCTGAATGATAGTAATAAAACTTATTCCATGAATAACAGTAATTAAAATTATGCAAATAAAAATGTATAGGATATGCCTGGGGAAGATAAAACCAAGATTTCCTTAAATGCTAATTCCTTTTAAAGAAAATATATCATAGAAATAAGTAATGCATATTAAAACTTTGCATATGAAGGTTGAGTTCTATGTGTAAATTTTAGTGGTGCCAGAAAGACATAAGCCTATATTAGAGATTGTGAGATCCTTAAAAAGGAATGGTGGAAGAAAGGAGATTACTTAGAATTCTTAGGGGGAGGTTACAGATATGTGACTTACATAAATGTCTACAACTCAGCTGGGGGGTTGATGCTGATGTGTTGAAAGACAGTTAGGGGGCGGCTTCCAAGGATGAGATAGATGAAGCCAGTGGTTATAACACAGAGCAACAGGAAGCTGAGGATATGAGGTCTTAATGAGTTTCAATTTTAGGGCTATTTTACACACAAGAAAAAGAGTAGAGATTATATTATTCAGTGAAATAGGCTTTTAAACAATCTATGTTACAGAAACAATTTCTGGAGAACTGGTTAATCTAAATTAATTAGGTGAAAGGAAAAGAGAAAAACTAGCTTTTAAAATCTCAGGCTATAAGTGGATTTTATCCAGAGATGAGAAGGAAAGATGAAACTAGAAGATAATTCTGAACATCCATCTATAATTACACTGAAATTTTAATGACAGCTTTCTAGGTATCTGTCTGAATCTTTTATTAACTGCTCAAGAAAAAATTACTATTCAAAGCCATCTATGCAACCATTCCACAAGAGAAATTTTCATCTATGTGCAATGATATTTGACAAATATCCAGAACACATTTATCTTCCTAAATAGGGTAAACATGGAATTTTGTTGGTATGTTATTTAAAATTCCTCTGATGATGTTTCCCAGAGGTTGGTTCACCCTAAAAAGCCTATCAAGCAGAGGCTGTCAGTGTGAGTCAGTCAGGTTAAAGGCTGCTCAGCTCGCTGCTTCCAGCCAATTGTATTTTCAAAGTCCTTTCTCAATAAGTGTCAGCAGTAAAACAGGACACCAGCTATACAAAAACAAACAAACAAAAAAAAAAAACAACAAAACAAACAAAAACAAAACAAAAAAAAAAACAAAAAAAAAACCCCACAACATTATTCACCACAAAATTGCTGTCAGGGTCAGTTGTGCCAGAGCACATGCCTCTCTGAGGATCTGAATCATCCTTTTGACCCCATGAGTACTCTAGTGGCCTAGAGCAAGAGTCATAGTTTAGCTCTAATTTCCTAGATCCAGATTTTAATAGATTTTTCTGTCCATCTTTTTTTCAGGATGTTATTCTATTAATAACTCACATTCTATTTTAACTAAATACATTTTTTTAATACAAAGAAAATAATCTGGTTGAAGTAAGCAGAATTTTGTAATATCTATGTGTTTGTTAAAATGAATTCAGAAGAAGGTTTATTTTATTTTGAAGAAATACATCAATTTAAAAGTAAAACTTGGGGATAATCCTATACAAAGTATTTTCAGTTTATGGTGGTTGGGTTGAATGAACATATTTTTTATTTGTTTCCAATAACAACTTTGTCACTGATTTTCTACGGATGGTTCCATTTAGTTAGGCAGTTCCTGCTAACTGCAATTTGTTCAAAGATTTGTGAAATCTTTCAGTTTGGACATTTCAATCCTACTAGCAGCACTATTGTTTCAACACTGCAAGAAGAATATAAATATCTGTAAATCACTTTTCCTTCCATCTTCTTACTCTGTCTGCAAATAGCTTTCTCTTTCATTTGAAAGTCTTCAGTTACTGATGTCCCCTTTATATAGATTAACAGATTTTTCTTTAGATTGATGAATTACTTTAATTAAGATTACAGAAAATTTAGTTTGAGGGAGGAGAACTACCATATCAGGAAAGGCAATCTCTTACTGAGTCTCAGTCTTACTGAGTCTCATTACTGGGCAGGCTAAGACTATGTAAATGCACACAGAAATATGCTACAAGGGTTGCAAAGTAAACCATTTGTACCAGCAAGCACATAATACTTTTAAAATCTGAAAAATAAAACTTTTTTTTTTACTTATGAGAATAATTTCCCATGAGCAGAAGATTAATAGAAACAGTGAGGTGTGATGCACAACTTGTAAATTTTTATCCTAGTATCATTATCTGGCCTGCTTTATTCTATGTCTTCAATTTCAGCAATTCAAATAATTTGGTATATGGAAAAATAACACTCAATACCCTAACAGTGGGACAAATCATAGGAAGAGTCTGGAGTCCATGAGAGAAAAGCATAACAAAATAAAAGTCAGACAAATTCACTTAGAGGCAAGCATTTAATTGAGTTGCTAATTTAGCATTTACTCAAGTTATGGCTAATCTCTTGACACCTTTAATTTATGAATAGTGGTCCTTCTTTGGAAATGTTTCAGTTATACATAAATCATGTGTCTAATGCAGGTCTAAAAGTATCCAATTCTACAGTTTATGTTAATCAGCAAGTCAAATTATATAACCCAATTGTGTCTCCCAGAATTAAACACTCATTGACTATATAAATCTATTTATCATCGCATTAAATCAAATGATTAGCACTTCTGCTGAAGTGTTAACTTCAAGAAAAAAAGCCATCAAATTCTACTCTGTAGTGTATTCATAAACTTGGTAGCACTGACTAAATAATGTATACCAAAGCCATACAAAATACCAGTTTTTCAATAATTTCTTATAACATAGGTAAAAATACTAGTTGATGAGGGTGAGGAGAGCTCATTTAACAAAATGGTAAACCCATGTCATAAACATTATGATAATGGTTTCTCTAGGATCATGGTGAACTAGATAGAATATATAGAGAAAAAGAAAGAAACAGAAAGAAAAATAAGATGAAGTGCCTGAACAGCGAATCTTAAAAATAAGCTTTCCTGTAATTGGAGAAAATTTAAGTATTCCATCTTGACCATCAGGCTATCTTATCCAGCTTTTCATTATTCAGGCAAAGCATTGTCACTGAAATGAATTCATCAGTGTAACAGAGATAAATGATCCAACACGGAACAGACAGAACTATCTTCCTGTTCTTGTGAAGAAAATTGTCTCTGTACTATTATATCAGTGACAAAGATGTCTGGACTTCATAAGCATTTCTTTCCATTTAGTCTGCCTTAAATATTAATGAAGCAAGGATTTAGCTTCTCTATGCTAAGTTCAAGAAGGAGTTTAAAAGTACTAGTAAGGAATAGGACAGTTTCAAGCATAAAATAATTAAATTACTTAAAATATATGTCTAGCTCTCACCATGTTGAAAGAATTAATAAGGTTAAATAAAAAGGAGATGAGTTGAAATGAATCTAAAATACACTGAATTTGTACCTAACCTCTACAGTTTTTTTTCAAGAAAAAATGAGTTTATGACATTCCTCAAAGTATTGTCTATATGGATATCAACATTTTAATCACAAACTTAACCATCATTTGTACTTACATAAATCTCAGGGTGAAAAAAACATTTCCAAAAATAAATAAACCCCCCCCCCCCATGTCCCACAACAAACTAACAATAAAAGAAAGATGCTTTGCCAGATTGTATACAACTACAGCAGAAAAGAGATTGGATAATGGATTTCAGCCTATCAGAGTTGTAGTTATCTGCAGTATTTTCTACACTTTCTCTCTTCCCATTGCTCCTTATGTTGAAACTGTAGTAAATTGAAGCATATCAGCATTTCAAATGAAGTAGGCACATTTTCAAATGCCAAATGGTAAAGACAGCTCCATGATTACATTGAGAGCTAGAATCCCAAATACTGATAGACAAATATTCTGAGTTACTCAGCTCCATGATTCTGAATATGGACTGCATTTGGTTTTCTTTCAATAAGCCTAAGTATGAATACCAGACAAAATCTACGAGAGGAGAGCAAAGTTCCCAATCTCACTTTATAAATTTACCTCTTGCATTGTCCTTGGGTATTAACTGAAGATACATTGTAAACAGGTCTATGTATTTATAGATTAATGAGTGCATGAAAACCAAAGGAATCTCTGTTCAGCATCCAACATAGCCAAATCCCCCATCCTTTCTCCAGAATCGTGCCTAGACTGGTATTTTACATTTGTACTGTTCAAAGTGTTTTTCTTAATACAAGTTATGGAAAGTTTCTCTTAGACCAAACACTGTGTGAGAGAGGCTCAGACTTTGGTAGAATATGCAAGAATGAAGAATCTCTGGGACAATTTTATAAAGTGATGCAAACTGTAGAGAGAGTATTATTAGCTGGTGTTAGATTTTTGGAGAAAATGTAGGGATTTGCTCAAGTAAGACTGCTTGACTGTTGCTTACACATGAAGATGTTCAGTAAGGGAGTTCCCCTATTGTCAGACCATAAGATGAAACAGAATATCTCCCTTCTCCTTTTCCTTTAAATTCTAACACCTCTGAGAAAAATAACAGCCACAAAAAAAAAAAAAAAAAAAAAAAAAAAAAAAAAAAAAAAAAAGACAACATCTCAAGACCAATAAGCAAAATATTTGGGAGGACTATTCAACAGAAGATTATGTTTAACCACATCAGCAAATTCAGTATCAGGTAGAAGATATTCTACAGGACTAAACTTACCACTGTTATAGAACCCAAAATTTCCAATGATGAGTTGTCCTGACCACTATTCCAATAGCAACCTTAGTAGATGATCTAGTCCAAATTTTAAAAGCTTCCCTTAAAATGTATGTAGGTCAAAACCCAGAGGTGTCAGAGAAAATATCTAATCCATTTCTCTGAATGAAATGGAATTGCTGAGGAGCAAAGTAAAGACAGAGACTGGTGTTGCATTAAAATATTTTCTTAGGAGCAAGTAAATTTGTGTATCAATTTTATCTCTGCTGCAAAGAACACATCACATTTCCTAACAAAAACTTCCAATTTGTCTCCCAGCACAGTAAGACTTTCCTGTTAATGGATTATATCTCCCTCTTATTTAAGAAATTTGACTCTTTCCCAACATTATCTGCTTTAGTGCATAAACCCTTGCTTTAGACATCTAGCCAAAACATCAACAGAAAGCACACGAGGTGATTGGCTTTCAGTTTTAAAGGAGTGACTCAGTTAAGAGGGGACCTTGGCACCCAAACATCAAAACTCAGAGCACGTTTCTGAATAAGCAAACAGAAGAGGAACGTAAGGAAGAAAATTACAGAAAACATTCTGAGAGTTAAATAAAAATGGAACAACTATTACTAGGAAATCGTGCCAGAAAAATCAATATCAGCTCTGAGAATGCTTAAGAACTTAGGAACCCCAACAAGCATGCAAAAAAAAAAAAAGAATCAATCAGGTGTGCAAGAATTCCAGTCATATTTAATTACTGGTAGTCAGGCTCAGATTACTGTTTCTTTTTTCTTTTTTCTTTTTTTTTTTTTTTTTTTTTTATTTTTTTTTTTTTTTTTTATTTCATTTAGCAGTGATGTGTAGGTTTAAGGTGAACAAGATTGCCATCAACCCAAAGATTCTGCTCCCTGGGCATGAGTAAATCTGATGTCAAATGCTGAAGAGAAAAAAGTGCTAAACCTAGATATATATAGTTTTCATATATATAGTAAGATAGATAGGCATATCTTTTCTAAATTCTAAGCTAAAAAGAAAGATTTAAATGAAGAACAATGGAAGATCTGAAAAGGTGTAATTAATAAGTTTATATAACCATAGACAAAAAGGAGAGAAAGAATGATATTGTAGAACTTAATCTATCCTTAAAATCAAGATTAGATAAATCCATTAAGTGGGCACAGGCACAACTAACACAAAAGATTATTTGAATTCCTTCTTTTCAGCTATGACAAAATTTTCCAAACTCTTTTTTTCCTTTTTCTTTCTTTTTTTTTTAATTTTACACTGGTGGCACTTAAGGAACTTATGGAACTCATGCCTTCACAAAAGCATTTGCTAAGTGAAGACTCACAGCTAGGATCCATTTTGCACAATAATGTGTCTACAGAAAACACCTAGGTACCTAAGCTCTCTTTAATCAGTAGAAAATTCCATACAATTAGCAGTGCATGGAGAGTTATTCAGCTCAATCCAAAACACTAGTTTTGAATCAGTGGATATTTGAAAAGAGGTGAAGATCTGGTTCATCTGAAATTTTATGGTTAATGTTACCTAAAATATTCTACCATAGCTTTTTTAATAAGTTCAAAATTTAAGTGATTTGATTTGGACTTTTGAGTGATTTGGGCTAAATTGATTTCTAACTTTTCATTTCTGATCCATTAAGAAAGATCCCCTACCAAAAGTCCTTGAAATTCAAAGTTTTATTTACATTACTACTTTGCAAACAGCATCAGGGAGAAATAATGCAATTTCTCATCAATTTCAATCTGAAGTACGTCTTCACATCTGATCAGTGGAAACAGATGTGTTTATACTTTTTTGCAACAAAGGGAGACTGAGGGTATTCATACAATCATAGAATATCCTGAATGAGAAGGGGTTCACAAGGATCATTGAAATCCACATCTTTGCCCTGAAGAGGACCATTCTAAGAATCACACCACTGATTATTCTAAGACAAAACGTTCATGATTTAGAACTATGCTGGCATTAACAAAAACCCTGAGAAATCCAGGAACACTGAAAAAATGAAAGATGTAAAGGAACAGGATATTCTAGTTGGTCAAGCCATAATTTCAGGTGCAATTGCTATACTATTCTTTTAGACTTTGAATTAAAGCTGCAAAATCTTTAGCTACCTCATCCTTAAAATATTTATTTTTATTTTATTAGAAAAATTGTATTTATTTTTTAATCACGAAAATTTTCATTGCATATACTCTACAATGCACTGGAAAAAAATGCTGATAATAAACATCTTCAACAGCGGGGAAAAAGGAAGAAAATAAGTGTTAAAGCATTTTCTTTAGGAAAAAACAAAATTATCCATAATTTTTGCATGTTTGATTTTTCTTTTAATAGACAGCACAAATATAACATATGATATTGATAGTAGTGATTTTGTTTGGTTTTTTTTACAAAATAGTCATAATTTAAGTTTTGATATTCGAATGCAAAAATGGCAGTGAAAATTTGAATCATTACATTCAACTTTGCAACAAGAAGTATGGTCTCTGCATGAGGAGCACTTAAAAGATTACAGATATTAAAATTCCTCCAAGAATATTGGTCAAGTTACTCTCTGATTTAATCTTCTTCCCCTGCACACTTTGTATTGCATGTCTGTTAAACTAAGTGGTGGAGAAAAGCACCTCAGAATGAAAAGAGGGTGCAAAAAAATTGTACTCTTTTTTTCCTGATAAATTAGATTCTGTTTTCAAAGAAATATCATTATATTTTAGCCCACATATCTTCCTACATAGAAACAGAGATAATGTACTTTTCTAGATGTTCTATAAACCCACAAATGCCATACAATTGCAAAAGCAGTTGCAACTATTTTCATAAACGTAGTGTCAACACTGATTTTTGAAAGTGCTTCTGTGGGTGTTGCATAATGCAGAGTTGGAAATAGCAAAACTAAATCAATGAAATAAAAAATACATTTAACTGCTCTTATTAAGCTATTTCCTGATGGCTAAATTATTATATTGAAATTCAGGTAACTTAGACAGGAGAGGTCTTTAGAAGTTATGCAGTTCAGTCCTTTCCTGGAAGCAGTGCAAACCCAGAGCAAGATATTCAAGGTCTTTCCCAGCACAGTGCTGGAGAATGGAATTCCAGACCCTCTTTAGAAAGCTGTTCCAGGACCTGATTACTGTCAGAGTGAAAATAATCCACTTAGATACTACAGATTTCCAGGGCAGTACGTGACTCTTTCTTCTTATCTAGTTGCTATACACCTGTGAGGGAGTTTGGCACTATCTTCTGTTGTCAGGCAAGTTTACAATTCCCTCCCAAAGCTGTGTATTTTCCTGTCTGAACATGATCTGCTCCATGAACCTCTCCTCACAGGGCAAGTGCTACAGCCTTCAACCATTTTGATGACTTCCATAGAGGTTTCTCCAGTATTTCAATGACTTTTTGGTACTGAAACAGTACAAAACTGCAAATAAGAAGCTGCTTTGTTAATTGTTGAGTCCCAGTGGTCTACTCTATCCATGCATGTTTATGATCTTCCAAATAACTTTAAAATCAAATGATAATTTACAACTAAATGGGAAAGAAGAACATTTATAGATATTTAATTCTCTCATTCTCTGAGTTTTTGGAGAAGTTATGGGGGGGGGGAAAGGAATGTTATTGTTTTGGTTTTTTAATGTTGTTGTGTTGGTTTTGGTTTGTTTAGGTTTTTTTTGGTGGAGTTTTGTCTGTTTGTTTTTTGATTTGGGTTTTTTTTGGGGTTTTTTTGGTTTTTTTTTTTTTGGTTTTTTTTTGTTTTTTGTTTTTTGTGGAAATGACTGGCCAGTTAACAAACAGAAAGTCCACACTGGAGGAGAGGGTACAGCATATTCTTACCTGTCATCAGAAAGTACTTAGTATAATAATTTTTAAGTAAATTTGCTCACAATAAAATATAACTGATGTAGTAACAATGTAACCATCTGCACCATTTTCTCTAGTATCCTATTATTGTTAAGAATTAGGTAACTCTTCCACATAACTGAAATGTTCCAATTTCAAGTAATTACACTCACCTTGTCTTTTTTATAAGCTCGTTTCAAAGACTGCAGGCTGTGAGGAAGCCACGTTGGAACATGGTCTTGGCAGGACCTTTGACCCCATGAAGGACCCATACTCATGGGTCATGAAGGACTCTGTAGAATAGAATTAATAGAATAGATGGAAATAGAGGAGAATAATTTCAGTTGGAAGGGACCTACAGTGATCATCTTGTCCAACTGCCTGACCAAGTCATGGCTGACCAAATGTTAAAGCACCTGGTTTTGTCTTAATGCCTTTTTACTCTCTCAGGCATTCATTTTTGCAATAAATTAGATCAATTTGTTTTGCCTGTGATAGTAATTGGTGAGTGATCTTCCTGTTCTTAACATGATCCATTGGATTTTCACTGTATTTTCTCTCCCTGTCCTACTGATGGCAGAGTGCTAGAGAGGCTTGTCATCGGTAGTCATCGAAAGTCAAACAGCCACACTCTTTCACAATTTTAATTCTCCTTATGTGGGCATCATCTTACAAACGCCAGTTCTGTTTTTTCCTTTCAAACTGAAAATAAATAGCTATTCTGTAAGGATACCAGAGTTCAAAACTGCAAGGAAGAGGAAGGACTCTGCAATTAGATTGAGCTGTTGACATACGGCTCTTCATGTGGGAACAAAATGTAGGAAACAGTAAGATTCCTGGAGCAATGCCCATATTTAGTATTCAGTGAAAATTTATTTTATCTTTTCAAATCATACTGCAGGATCTATGATGTTAGATATACAAATTTAAAGGCTGCTTTTGAAAACATAAGCATTTATTTAGTGTAAAATTATATTTTCTATACTGATAAATATTTTCAAATGCAGAAAATGACATCCGATGCTTAAGGGAATTTGCTGGGAATCAGAAAAATTATTTTTCTTTCAGACACAGGATATATAAACATATATATATATAAAAAAAAAAGAAAAAATAGTTGAGTGATTTGTGTTCCCAGGCAGTTATAAAAATCAGCCAGTGATTTAAGACCACAAAACTAAACTCTCAAAAGCTATAAAGCAATTCATATAATGAGAAATAAATAAAACATTTCTATAAAAATAGTGTATCTGGCAATGTAGCCATTGTTGTGCAGCCAATGTCTAAATATTTAGTAATTAACTTGTAATGCTTCCTCAGGGAGAAAATCCCCAAATCTCACTTTTAAATATTTACATGATGGAATTCGTCATGTTATACCACGAAGTAATGGTAGAAAAGAGCATTCTGTCGAATAAAATGATTCACTAACAATGGAGTTGTGAGTACTAAAACTAGTCCTGGTTTTTTTTGTGTTTTTTGGGGTTTTTGTGTTTTTTTGGTTTTGGTTTTTTTTTTTTTTCAATTGGAACAGGATTTTAAGAAATGATCCAAAGGATGATTCAACAGATGAAAGTATTTGGTAAACTGGGCTAAGGAGGATGTAGTCTAATCCACATTACAGTGTCATAAGTGAAAAAAATATGATTTCAGTTCACTGGTTTAATGTTCTTTGTTTCACTTTTATTAGGAAAAAGAGCAAAAGAAATAATTCTTAAACTATCGACCAGCTGGCACAGTTTTCAAAAAAACAATTTAACAAAATTAGTTTGTAACCGCTGTAGTAATAGGGTCAAAATTGCTGGTTAGGAAAGCAGTTTGCAATGAATAGCACAGCTATCCTTCCATCTTAGCATTCATGTTATATTGCATGCAAAACTGAAAGTATTAGGTACTGGTGAGAAATAGCAATGTACCAGACAAAGGGAAATTAGAGACAAAATTATTAGTTATTCTTGATATTATTAAGAATAATTTTTCTGCAATGATTTGGAGCACAATAATAAAGTCAACAAGTACAAATATTATTTTAATTCTAAAATAGGTATTCTATATAGTCTGTATTCTGTATACTGAAATAGCTAAAATGGCTTAACAAGACATTTCATTCAACTTTTTTCTTATGAATATCAAATGGTCATATTACTTTTCTTTGACATTAAAAGTAAAGAAAAATATTTCTGTCATCTGCATGGAAAAATGAGACACAATATATATATTGTCCATAGTACCAAGAGATAGCATACTGAAGAAACATTTTATATGTATGTGCATTTTAAAATTTAACATAATTTTTAATCTTTTGATTTGAGGTACAGAATTTGGGTTTCAGAGTTCATGGATTCAACACAATGGAGGAAGAAGTAAGAAAAGGGAATTTGAAGTTCTTGATACTGTGACCAAGCATTAACAAAAAACATGACTGAACTCCTTCCTTCAACAAGAGATGCCTTACTTTTTCTCAAGCATGTTTCTCTTCAAATTTTTGAGGAAATATAAGTATGGTCAGCCAGCCTCTAGCTAATTATTCTATTTGAACCTCTGTGTCAATTTTCCTATGTAGGTTGTATAGAGATAGATATAGATATAGGTATAGGTATAGATATAGATAGATGTAGATGTAGATATGTGATATAGATAGTTGGTATAGATGCAGATATAGATGATATAGATATAGATAGATATAGATATAGATATAAATGTATATATATGCTGTATTTAACACATATATATATATAATGTAAGTATCTCTGATATTTGTTTCTCTTTGAGACTAAGTAGAAAAGCAGCCTCTAAAGTGCAATATTTTTGATAAAACTAGAATAAATGTGCATGGTTAGGAGAATCAGATTTTGTTGTGTCCTTTAATCCATCCCTTGAAAAATGCAAATTAAACCTGCTGTTGTTAAATCAGACTTCTGTTGTAAACTTAGCACCTGTTTTGACAATGTTACCTTTGATATTTCATTCCTAACTCACCATTTTGTCATATTCAATAAATAGCTTCTCTCCTCTCTTGAAGTCCTTCAAAACTTATTTTCTCCTCATAAACTTATAATATTTAAACACATTGGCCTTTAACTTGCCACTTTGTCCCCCAGTCCTTTAGTGATGCTGCTCTGCCCCATCCAACAGTTACATTTTCAAGGAAGCATGCTGTTGATTTGTTCCCTACAGCACCTGGGACTAAACTAGTTCTTGCTCTAACTTCTTAGTCATATTTAATTTCAAAATATAGGTTTATGTGGTCCATAATCCACTTCATGCAGAGAACAAGATAAACCAAATCAAAACAAAAAGTAAGTTGACAACAAGATAGGCAGATGGTGCACTGGGATCTCTTACTACCCTGCTGAATGAGACAGTTTGACCATTTCTCTCTTTGTCTACTATCTGTCTGTTTATCTGTCTGCTATTTCTTCTTTTCTTAAATAAACTCTTTGGGGTGGGGACTATCCTTTGTTTTATCTTTAGCTAAGCAGTTCTGATTCTTGTTGTTTTAGTAAAAGGCAGAAAACTCTGCATTGCTCCTGCAGATTCTCAGGATGTGTCATGGCCTGAGTAGGTTTCAGGTTGCTTTAACCTTTTGCTGGTGTCAGTGTTTTCTCACTCTCCTGCTTTACCTGCAGCCCCAGGAGCACCATTGTAAAACCTAAAAGTTTGTCACCTTCAAAAAATAAATGTGCCTAACACAGCAAGCTAAGGAATTATGGCTAGCCCAATTAATATTTTAACAGTTGAGTAGTCCAAATTACACATTAAAACAGAACAGCTTCATAAACTTTGCGGTTTGCATTTTTGTACAAAGCCCCTACATGCTGGTGCTGGTGCCCATCCCTTTTCCCATCAAAAGCCTCAGCCTGCCATGGTCTCTGAAGCTTGAGCTGTCTCTGGAGAGATTCAGTCTGGGAGGTTGTTGAGGGTAGGGTAGGTAGAGCCCTCAGTCACCCTGGGCATCTCCCCAAAGGAAAAATGGCCTGGCTGTGGTCATGATTTCTTCTTTTTTTTTTTTTTTTTTTTTCCATCTGGAGTCCATGAGGTGTTATTTTCATAATATTTTAACCTCATTCCCATACTTCCATTAGACAGCCAACAGGATTTCCCTTGCTAAGATAGAAATCACATTTTCTGGGCTATGAAGTATGGCAGTTTTGTATTAACACTGTTAGAACTGGTGGTGGTAGTAGCAATAATGTAAGTAGCAGTTTTAGCCATCTTATTATATTCTAGGAAATATTAATGTCCTAACTGTAGCCTTTGGCTCCCATTCATGACATTCAAAGCATAGTATGGATCACAAAGTCCTGAACGGCTTCAGAATGAAAAAATCCTCTCAACCCCCAATCAAATAAACAAACCCCAGTAATGGTAACTGTTATCTTAATCATAAATTTGATAAAAAAAAACATAAAAGGAAATCCTTTGAATGAGATATGGAGCACTGTTTCTTCAGCAGGCTTTGTTTATTCTAGAACAAAGTTTAAACCAGAACAGAAATACATCTAACTTTTATAATAATCCATGTCATCTTTCCTCAAATGATATAATAATACATATTATTATATATATCTTACATACCATGAGTATCAAGAATGTTTTTACTTGTCTTCAGAATGTTTTTTTAAATTCAAATTTTATGTATTATAATTCATATTACTGTAAAGACCTCAAGTATTCGACATTGTTCTGTCCTATCTTCATGATAACCTTGTTCACACTCAGTAGTGACTGAAAATACAGAGTACATAAAAACATATCAATCAATGAATATTCCACATGTGAAACTGTTTGTAAACAAGTGATGATTTTGCTCATCAAGCTTGATCTCAGACACACTGCTGAAAGTTAATTTCCCACTCACAGGCCTGTGGAATGAGACATTTATGAAAGCCTGACATCAGTTCACTAGCCAGAAGAAATCAAAACAATTTTAATACCCATACTTAAGCAGGTTTAATTGCTTTAAGAATATATCTCAGATGCCTCCATTAAAAAAACCACATTGGGATGGTAAAAATATGTCTTATATTCCAAAATATAAAATAAAACCAAAATTAGTCATTTTTTTTTTTTTAAATCAATTTTAACCTGCTGTATTAGATGAAAAGAGCATAGCTCAAGCAATGAAAACACAAGATAACAATGTAATTTTTCACATTGGTATATTTCCAGAGTTAAAAACAAAACCTTTCTGGAATTCAAGCCTTTCAAATTGCTTTCAATATTTCATAATGTGAATGTTTTTTTGTATCTCGCTTCCCTGTTATTCTGTACACTTTGATTTAATTTAAAAAGTTACTTACAAAATGCAATTTTGGGGCATTTTAAAGATACACAGAAACATCTTTATATATCTTAAAGCTCTTGAATTCAAAGTGTGAAAATCCTGCAATGATTTGAAGTGCAGTCATTGCAGATTTTTATATTATTTGGTGAAGTACAAGACTGCAAAAAGTTGCAATTTATAAAGTTATGATAAAAAATATGTATGCTTGCTGTTTATCTGTAGGTGTTTCCTAACCTTAATGGTGGCTGACTTGATTTGACATCCAAGTGTGTGTCAATATGCATTTTGGCAGAGAGGGATGTATAACAGCTGTTATGTAAAATTATATAAAAACAAGAGTGTCACCACTCAAGAAGCAAAATTGCTGTGCAGGAAAAACAGTCTCTTATTTAGAAAATTTGAACTGAAGATCACAGCTCTCCAAATATATACATATTCTGTTACATAGTCATTCCAACAAGGCTGCTTTATCTAAAACTTCACAGCCAATGATAAATCAGGATAAAAAGTTTAAAGCTTTTTAGGCTTTACAGAAAAACTGAGGGGAAAATATCTGATGGAAATAGACATTCTACCTGGGAAGATCAGTCTATGCCTTCTCCTCTTCGTAGGAAAGACACACAAATTTATTCAATGATTCTTGCATAAATTTTCATTGCAAAATCGACCAATTTCCTGATTTGTTTTTAAATCAGGATTCGTCACAAGCAAGGAAATATTTTTAATTACTTCTCCCTCTTTCTCTCCATTTTAGGATTTTATTTCCTAAAAATAATATTGGTATTTTACAAACAGGATTATATTTGACACTCTTAACTCTTGGAGCTTCTTGTGGCTTTATTTTTTCAAATCTTATCCTTCTGTGAAAGGAAATAATTGCATTTCTGATTTCTGAAGGAAAGGCAGTTAAACTGAGTGCTTAGTATTTCACATTTTTAAGTGAACGAAAAAGGCACTGTTAGACTCCAGTCTAACTATTCTGTAAGCTGTGACAGATTGATTGCGAGTTGAAAGAGTTTTATTCCCTAATGTTTGTCTTAATTTTGGATCTGGAAATGTGGTTTCTGGAAATGTGTATCCAGAAATATGCTTAACCATCTCATGCCAATGAAATTTAGATGAATACAACCTCTGTATTAAAAACAATTATTAATGAAAAATTTAAAATACATATTTAAGAAGAGAATGTATTTTCCATTTATTAAAGGAATACATTTAGTCTTCTTACCAGTTCAGAGAACATAATTTTTATAACATTTTCTGAGAAAATTTGCTTAAATTTTAGAAAAATACTGTTGAATCATATGCTGTGTGCAGAAAATTGAATGCTGACTTTTTTATTATCAATCTAACTATACTAGATAAGACATTATAACATTTTATATATGTTCTCATAGAGGCATACCTAGGGCCCTGCAGAATTTTTCACTTTCAGAATTTTTCAGCTTCACTTTACCTCAGTGATAGTCTTAAAAAAATAGTGATGTGGCATTCACAAAAACACATCTACAACCTGATTTCTAAACATGTAAATTATCTTTACAGATGTAGTAAAATGATTAGTCAACTAAAGCATCTAACTGGAAGACCAAGTTAATGAAAACATCATTTTGTACTTACGAAACATAGTATTTTTTTTCTTCTGCTAAAGAGAAATCCAGGAGAAAACCCCCCCAAATCAATTGAAAATACGAAGAAACTTCAAAGGTATTTATCACAATGTCTGAGAGAAGGAAAAGCCCTTAGCTTCATGGAAGAGAATAAGAATCAAACATCTTAAGAAGCCAAGGGTTATTTCATTGGGATTGACTTTATGCTGGATGTATTTACTTAAGTCAACTTGCTGTTAATATAGTTCATTTCACAAAAGGTTTTTTCCTTCCTCATATTTATCATTTCCTATTTTGACAGAAAGCTGTGGACAAGAATTTGACATCAGATTTTGAAGTATTTGTCTTAGTCATCTTCTGATGTGAATATTTCATTACCCTTATTCAGACCAAAAATCTATGGCTGCAGCTGGGTTGAATGACTGCAACCAGGGATGGTTGATCACAGTGATGGATATAAATAATTCTTGTGCTGTTTATGAATCTTCAAACCATGACCCAACTAAAACCTTTTGTTCACTGCAAACCCCACTTTCCATGCTCTCAAGCTCGGCTTTACACTGTACCTGCCTTGCCCCTATTCTTTTTTCTCCATACCTTTAGAAATTATTTCAAGTTCCCACTTACAGGCTTTGAGACAACTAAATGAAAGAGTAATTTCTATTCTTCCCAGTACTCTTACTCCATAGGCTATGAGCTCTTTATAGTTTTCCTTTTTTTTTTTCTTGCTTGCCTTTATTATGTCTGCATATATACCTTTAAAGAAATAAATTGAAATTCAGGTCAGCCAAGGATTAAGGTTCAGAGTTTTGTGTTTGCTATTTCTAAGTCGCATAAATTCTGATTTAAGTGTGGGTTCAACTGCTAATGAGTAAAGATTGGAATAAGTTCAAGGGGTTTTCAGCTCAATAAGTTTTAATTTTGTTGGATATTAGTTTGTATACACCACTGAATTTTTGTCTGTAATAATCTTTATTTTGTGTGTTCTCATCATAGTAAATAATGGGTATATATTTACTGAAAACCAATACAGACTTTTAAGGGAAAAAGATACTTGTTTCCAGAAAGAAGAACTAAAAAATTTCAAACTATGTCACCATTTTCAAAGCAACTGTCTTTTAACTGTGTGTCTGTGAACATAAGTGAATCTTTTGAAACAGAATAAATTGTTTCAGTGCTAAAAGTGGCTCAAAGAGCAATGAAGCATATTAAAAAATTACAAACTTTCATTACAGGAAGTGTGTCATATGACAGGTAACTCTTCTTTAGTGGCTGAAGTAAAGTTCTATAACCACCATGTTTTTAAGAGAAGCCCAAATATTTTACTTAAGTTTGAAAAGTTTAGATTTACATCAGCTGTATTAAAAAAAAAAAAAATCCTCTTGACTAACATTGTTTAAATATATGATATGCAATTTATGTCACAGCAAAGTTTTAAGGACATTTTTTAAGATACCTGATCCAGATTTGTTTATGCTGTGATTTCTTAGAATTTGTATTTAACCTGTAAAGTGGTAAAGAATGTTTGATCTACTAAGTCATTGAAAATTAAATTTTGCACAACTTCTTTTTTTCTGTTTTGCTTACCTTTAAGCACAAGTCTTACACAAGACTTGAACTACACAATATCACTCCCAGTAATAATTAAATTGGATGGTGCAGGGAAAAGGTTGGATATTATTATGGCTTTATCACTTCCATAAAATATATAATCTTGCATTTATTAATATCCTATGAATTATAATTATAAATAATTTAAGATTTGTTTCTCCAACAAGGAACCGGTTTACATTCAATGGTAAAATCTTTTTTGTTGTTGTGTGTTCTTGTTTATTTATCATTGAGGTAGCTTTCCCAAACCTTAGTATATTATATTGAAAATTTTTCTGTGACAATAAGGATCACAGAAGTTGTAATAGAGGCACTTTTATGCACATTCCATTTTAAGACCCCTATGCTGTAGTTATGTAGTTTTCTTAAAATCTCTGTATGATTAAATATATCTCTGTTAAGATTATCACTGTGAATATCTTGAAGCAATAACAAATTATAGATTGGAAATTTATATTTAAAGAATTCAAAAAAATGTTTTAAACATACTTCATCTTTCTATATGCTGCATGAAAAAGGAACTACATACACTAACTCTTTGAATAACCTGAAATAAGAAGACTGTAACAAATTTTGATTGGTTGGTTGGTTGGTTGGTTTGGTTTTGTGACAATGTATAATAACATACACCAGAAAAAAATAGGGAATTGGGATTATGGGAACATCATGAAGTTCAAAAAGGGAATTGCAAACCCTGAGGAGCAGCCCCAGGTACCGGTATGTGCTGGAGGCTGCAGAGCTGAAAAGGCTGGGAGGACCTTGGGACAGTGGTGGGCACAAAGCTGAACATGAGCCACCAATGTGCCCTTTTGTCAAAGGCAGCTAACTGTACCCTTGACTGCATTAAGAAGAGCATTGTCAGCACACCCAGGGAGGTGATTCCTCCCCTTTACTTAGCACAGATTATGCCAAACCTGAAATGTGTGCTTAGATCCTCAATAAAACAGAGATACAGGTGACAGTCTGTGAAGGACCATGAAGATTATCAAGAGTCTGGTTCATCTCTCCTATGAAGAAGATCTGAGACAGCAGGGACTATTCATCCTGGAAACAAAATAGCCCAGAAAGGATCTTGTCATTGTGTGCAAATACTTGAAGGGAGGGACAAAAAATACTCCCAGGCTCTTTCAGTGCTTCCCAGTGACAGGATCAGAAGCAATGGGCACAAAGTAGAATAGAGTACACCTGGCATCTGAATGTCAAAAGACACTTTTGCACTGTGGCTGGCCAAGAATAGGCACAGATTAGACAGGAAGGTTGTGGACTCTCCATCCTTGAAGATGTTCAAGAGATCTACTTGAACAGGGGGATTGAAACAGACCCTTCCAGTGCCTCCTTCCAGGTTCAACCATTCTGCAATTCTGAAAATATAATTAAATGCTATGCATGCACCAACTTTACAGTTCACTACTAAGTAACAAATAACAGCATTTTACTAATTTTTATAACAACATGTTTGGGAAAATATAATCTAGTGATTCTACACACACACCCACACACACACACACCTTCTAGAGAGTCCTATGGAGTTTTCCAGAACTTCTAAACTATAATTTGGACTGTAATTTGGTTTTCAATTTTCATTTTTTCCTATCAACTAAGGCTTATGCTCTGACTTCTTGTGTTTAGAAGAGCTGCCTCCTGTTTGTTTTTTTGGTTTTTTGGTTTTTTGTGGTTTTTTGTTTGTTTGTTTGTTTGTTTGTTTGTTTTTTGGGGTTTTTTGGAATGTCAATCAGTAAGAGAAGTAAGAGAGGATTGCTTTAGGTGAAGGAGGAAGTATTTTCTTCTTGGGAAACCACTTTAAAAAAGAAATAAAATCTAAAACTGTGCAGAAGTACAAATGCTACAATCTGTAGGCTTTTAAAAATGCAAGTAAAGTAATTATGTTTTGGTTCTGGGTATGTCGCTCTGAAATTTCTAAAGAAAATAATAAAGCTTGCTTGTTGGACTTTATTTTTGGTGTTCAACTTGCTGACTTTTTCTTCCATGCAGTATTGCTCTGAGCAAAATTGCCTTCAGGAATCTGTAGTACCTCAACTTATTTAAGGAAAAAAAAATATTTTTTTGAACAAAAAGTGCTAAAGAAATGGTTTTGTATGGTCTTGAACAATAGATCCACCTGTAAAATCCTGAATTTTTCGAAATGTTAATGAAACCAAAAGGACTAAATACCTCAATGACTTATTGTTCTATTTGAAGAAGTCTGAATTACTCAGATTCCTGTTAGATTACAGGAATCAGATTACCTGTTTCTTTCTGGTTATTGCAGCCTGTGTATCTACAGCATGCATGAATAAAGACAGCTTTACTGCAAAATTTTGCTTTAATTTTTCTTGTTTTAGTGTGTTATTGTCATAACAGTAAAAGTATAATGCATATTAAAAAGTAAGATTTTGCATTGTATTTCACATTCAACTCAAAGGTAGCAGCAGTCCCAAGGACTTCTGAGAATCCAGGACAGGCTGGAATGCAGCTTGAAGTCCACCACACCCTGATTTAAATGGTTTAAATGCCTACAGCCAGTGCTGAAATGTAGGATCTGAGTCACCTACCAGCAAGAAATCATTTGTTTGTAATTACTTGACACTTTAACATAGTTTAATGAGATTGCTAGAGAAATGCTGTAAAATTCAAATATTAGCATTGATCTAAGAGAATGCCTACGGTTGGTAAATCATATGTACTCTTCTAACCATGATACTATATCTTCTTAGGCCTCACTGCAAATGCAAGTAGGATATGATAAAATGGTAATCAAGCTTGTCATAGTGTGCCCAGCATGACCATAGCTGTTTATATGCATCATTATGATTGTTACAGAGATTTTTGACAGCAGGTTCTCACCTCCACCAGATAGATTTATTACACAGAACTATTATGTTACCTGGTAGCTCAAGATATGCCTCAAAAGAGGGACCCAGAAAAATGAAATCCCTTGGCAATTATATTGTTAAAATCTTAACTCCCCATGCCTCATACAGCAGTCTGGACCAATAGCAGCACAGGATCTGGGGTCTTCTCCATCTTCATTGGTATGTTCTTTCATTACCAAGGATTCATCACGTGCTCATCTTCTCATAGGTTGCTTTCAGTGGGGTTTTCCATCAGTTCTGTAGTCCATGTTATAAGAGGGTTGTCACAGTTTATGGGCTGTTCACTCTAGCTGTTAATTTTTAAGCAATATTTAAGCTACAGCTTGGTCTATTCAAACCATTATTAGATTGTTAGCTCCAGGTTTCACTATGATCCCTCTTTGACTTAAACATAGACATATAGTTCAAATTGAGTTCAACTTGCTTCCTAACATTTCTAGCTACTTATGTCAAGCAAGCACTTAGCTATTTTCAAGTAATGTACAATTTTCCATAATGAGCCTGCCAAATTATGTCATAATCTCAAGAAGCACAGACTTCCATCTACACATTTCTGTAAGAGAATTTGTTAACAAAGAGCTGAGACTGTGTTCAATATGTAGTGCCCTCTTAGTTTCCCTACTTCCACCTTAGTCTCTTAATACACTTAGCAACAATCAATACAGCAAAGGTAGGCAGAAAAATATATTTCTTTTTTTCCATCACTTTACTGCATAAAAGGGATATTTCTTATACTGTAAAATCTAATTGATAGTACTTTACAACCTATCTAATCTTAGATCTTCGCTGAATATGGAAGACTAGTTGCACAAAAATTAGCATTCTCTTAAGTGTAAAGATAACAGTTCCATCACTTCCAAAGTGACAGAATTTTGTAAGAATACATATATTTTTAATACTTTGATGAGGATAGATATTTTTTAATCACTGCTGAGCTATACAAAGGAACAGTATCATCAGATGTTAACACTCAATGTAAAATGCGGAAGCACTTCTAGCTTATCAAGATAAAAATATGCTGAAATTACTCATATAATGTATGTGAATAAAATTACTCCTAATCAAAATGAACTGCCCACATGAAGAGCCCAAATCAACAATACAAAAAAATGGAACTAAAAATAATTATGACAGCTATCCTTTTTTTCTACAGAGCATAAATATTTAGTACAGTAAACAGCTAAATATGAGCATGTCTTCACAATGACACTGTTTGATTCTAACTTTCCTCTCCAGTCAATCTGAATTTTATCACTGGGAGTTTAGAGGAAATTATGCTGCATTCTGCAAAAACTTTTCTTTTAAACTCTTCAATTTTCCCACATTCTAAATAAATATTTCACGTTAGCAAGACTTAAACGCTTCATCTTGCATTTTGAAATGTATTATGCTTATTTGCTTGTAGTGTTACAACTATTAATACTAGTATTGAAATTGATCCTTAATCACAGAATCATTTTGGTGGGAAAAGAAGCTCTCAGATAATTGAGTCCCACCTTTGACCAGTCACTGCCCTGTCAGCTACACCACGGCCCTAAGTGCCATACCAGGTTGTTTCTTGAACACCACCTGGGATGATGGCTCTACACTTCCCTAAGCCCATTTTAATGCTGAATAACCCTTTCCTTGAAGAAGTTCTTCCTGATATCCAATCTAAACCTCCCTAAATTGTGAAATGATGCAGAATATTTGGAGTTACAAATATTTGTTCAGGAGAAAATTTTCTCATCTTATTCTTGTAGTTTGAATTGTCAGGAAATGCATGGAGTATTCTGTTTCTGTTCAATATAAACAGATACCCTCTCCCTAAATTTTATTTCTATTTATTAAACTAAAGTATTATTTCTTCAGATCTGGTATAAAATTCTTAAACCTTGCCCTCAATTAAACCAGTAGCAAAAGTTGCACTAACTGTGACAGACTAAGCATTGCACCATAAGAACGATGTATGTGTATGTATTGTGTATGGATATATTAACTTTTATCAATATAGTAACCTCCAACAAGTTCTAGAAATAAATAAATAAATAAATAAATAAATAAATAAATAAATAAATAAACATATGTATATATACACACACACACATATTCTCTTTATATTATCTGTGCACATATCTTTTAATGTGTCCACATTATGTATATACCCACACAAATAAGAAATTTCCAGAACAAAATAAAATCAAACAAAAAATAAAACTCTGGATGCTTAAGGACTCCTATATATTAGGAAGAGGATGAAAAAAAAGAAAAATCAAAGCCCTATAATCCTAGTCCAATTGAAGATTAGAATCAAACAGAGAAGGGGAAAATAAAGAAGCAAACAAACAAAGAAAAAACAATTAAAAAAATAGACTCCCCTTGAAACTAGGATTTCCAGAATTATACTCCTGGGCAAAATGAAATGAAGTACTGGTCTGACAATGTCCAAGCCTGAAGACTGCAGTGAGTGCCTTTTCATTCTGACAGAGGGAGAAAGGGCTGAGCAGCCCAAGGCGTGAGCAGCGGGTCCAGCGCTCAGCCTCTCTGCCCTTGTGCCAAGCCAAAGGCCTGAGTGCCAGCACAGGGTTCCCTCCAGCCTCCTCTGCTCAAACTGGGTTATGGTTGTGTGGCTCCCTGCCTTGTAGGCTTATGTTCATTTTGTTTTTTTTCTCTGCAAGCGCAGAATGAAAGTGACAAGACCATTCCAGGAGGGCAGCCAAGAAGATGTCAGTGTATTTTTCCTAGCTGGGGATAAAAGTGATGGTAATGATATGATGATTTTTCATCTCTGAAAATTTCCCATGCACACTTCGTTCATAAAGAGGCATTTTCTGCTTTAAAAACATGTCGGTAGAAAAAAAGGATAAATTAAAGATTTTGAAGTAGAGGGACAGGCAGCTGTTCCCTACATGAATTAAATATTAAAGAAATTACTGCAAGTCCTTGTGTTTTAAAGAACTCAGGCCTCACACTGCTAGACTTTGTTGTTTCTTAAGAGAAAATAATTGCCATATTTGCTGTCCTCATTATAGCAGGCAACTAAATTGCATGATAAAGACGTACTTATAAAATAAATAATCATTTAACAATCACAGACATCCTGGACTGCATTTTCATAATATGTCCAGCACCCTAGTTTTTTTCCTGAAAGTAGCCTTTTACAGGACAACTCACATAATAGGCATCATCGCTTTGCAGCTTTAGCCCTTTGAGCCACTTTGAGCTCTGTAGACAGAAATTTCCCCTAAGAAAGGAAACACAACTAGTTTGCTGGATTTCAGACTTACATAAAGCCAGTGCTAAAATAGGCTGAAAATGGCTCTTGTGTTCGTCAGGAGACAAAAGTCTAAGCAACATATTAGTTATTTCTTTCATCTTCTTTTCCCTTGCCATTTAACTGGGTTCAGAAATGGCTTCTCTTATGATTTTTTTGAACCCAAATTGGTGGCAATTTATCCCTGTGTGTTTCATTGCATAACTGTGTTTAAAGTGCACCTCAGCTGGCTCTGTCAAGGCCATTTCAAGTAATAAAAAACATATACACTGATGTTTTGGAAAGAATTATGCTGAATTTCAGTATTCTTTAATATTAGTTTTATTTTCCTAATCATAACTCCCTTTTAATTTTTAATTTTCCCTTGCCAATTACCACTGTGCTGAAATTGGAAATGACAGTTATAGGACTGAGCAATTTATCTTCATTCCATATGTTCTCCATATCCTCAGAGCTGCATTTAAGTATCCTATTATGTACTAGCTATTGACTTATTTGACAGTGTTTATGCATTTGTAAGATATTTTCTTGAATTTCTGTTCTGTCTTCTGATTAGTGTTAACACAATATTTTGTAGGAATACATTTTTATTGATTCACCATCTTTTCTAAGATAGATATTTTGCCTTTGAAGACATTTTGTTCACTGTCTGTTATAATGGTTCTTTCCTATGCACTTTTCCATTTATCTGTATCTTCTAATAGAATGCCCCTTTGCTGGAATATACAGTCTAACTTACTAAAGAAATATATTTTAATCATATTTCCATGTGTTAATATACTTTCCAGGACATAAAACATTGTGCCATACATACCAGCTAATGAAGTTTAGAATAATCACCTACTCATTTTCAAAAACCTTCCAGTCTTCCTTTATAACTCAGATTTACTTTATTTTCTGGAGAGAATTACACTGGCATTTTCACATGCATTACCTTACCAATGTTACCATTGTAACATTACAAAATAATGCAGGCATAATGGCCATGGATTCCATTTTGGTAAGCAATAAGATGAGTCAGACAGATATCACAATTGCTTAAAGGGGAGGAGTGGCTTTACAGTAATCAACTTTTAGAAAGAGATAATAAAAATAAAGTAAGGCAGTTGCACTGAAATGTTTAAATTAATTGTTTCAGGCTAGGGCATTATCATGTGTAAAAATTCATAAAATACTCAAAGGACATGCAAAGGCAAAGATCTAATTTCTGCTTTGAATCAGATCGAACAGATATTGGAATATGGTTCCACTTCTTAAAAGTCAACCACAATCTCCATATTGTAGAATTCACGTTCCATTTAGCTTCTTATAGGGAAAGGAAGATATGCCAAAGAAGAATTTGACATTTTAAAAGAGGCTGATGCTATAATTTGGTGAGGAAGAATCTTGCCTGCTATGTGGGATGGAGTCTGTGGGAGCTTAATCTATCATAAACAAGCAGATTGGTTACTCCCACACCCAAGTAAAATGTTCTAGCCAGTGGGTTATTGTCTCAGCATTGGGTAGGCTGAGAGAGTATCTATCATAACCTTCTCACAAAGAAAAATACATTCTCTAAAATTGTCATTTAGATTCTACATCAGAAAAGCAATTAAATATTTTTAAACTACATGATATCTCCTTTTATGAAACTAAAAAAAATATTTTTCTGATCACGGCTGAAAAATAATGCAATTCTCACATTCTTTCCTCAGTTTGTCAATTGTGGAACTGAGTGCAAAATAATCTAGGTTACTAAAGTTTATTTCAGAAAGAGCCACCAAGAGATACAAGTAGAAATAAAAAATCCAACCAAACAACCAAAAAACAGTTCTGCTGCTCTTGCTTCCATCTGCAGGCAACGGGAAACAAAATCTCAAGTAGGCATTTATTTATAATTAAGTACATCTATCTAAATATAGAGAGATATATTTCTATAAAATATATATTTTAAAAATCCATAAATAGGTATTTATATAACATAATATGCATGAGAATTCCTTGAAATCAGTAGAGAATTCACTGCTTGACATTTAGTCTACATGGAACAAATTTAGATATAGTAAAAATGAATGTCATTAAAACCTCTAACTTTCCCTAGTTAAATAAAATGATTGATTTATTTTAACACTAATGATAATCATATCACCATCTGTGAGTTTTGACCATTGAAATTAGACAGTATCATACTTTAATCACATATGATTCTGTCTATGTTAACAAATAGTGTGACACATTACCACAGAGTGAAATAGTTATTTCAGAGGACAGCACATCCACACTATATTTTTTAACATTTTTACCTATGTTTAGCTGTAGTCTGATCCTATGGACTAGATGACCTAAAAAGCTGGAACACATTAGACCATGTTCAAGGCATTTTTCAGTCTATCCTCCTTTTAAAAAGAAACTGGTTTACACCCTCGACAAGGGCAGCTTTGTGAAGCCAAAACACAGACTGTGAGGACTGCAGGGAGATTAACTCCAAAAATGTACCCATCCTTCATAAAGGATAATCATAGATGTGCTCAAGATAAGTAAAGAAGGATGACATGACTTTAGTCCCTAAGTTAAATGTTTCCTCATATTTAGAGAAATGCTGTGTTTAGTGAAGATATATGACAAACTTGTTCCTGAGATAGGCAACTCAAGGATTTATCTTCAATTTCAGGAATTCCTGAACTCTTTAGAGAAGGAAAATCCACCAGATCTGCAGAGGGGAGCACTCACATAGCAAAAATGATGCTTTGTGCAAATGGGATTTTTTCCCCCTATCACTCAGTTGGAGTGGGATTTAAAATTAAAATAAAAATGCTATGAATGCTTTTGAAGTGAATCTCTCCATCATTCCCATTTACCATGTACCAGTTGATATTGCAGAGCAGTTTCAGAGTTTGAGAACCTTCTCAGATGAAATTGTAGTGAAAGTGGCTGAGACTGAACTGACTGAAGAATTACAGTTATCAGTACTTAACTATTATGTATTTCATCATAAGAAGATGTGAAATGGTAAACTGATAAAGCTCTTCTTCTATCCAGGGCTGAAGTAAAAGAAGTTAAAGGAAAGCCAAGGCCCCAAGGCCACCCTCGCAAACTTTAAAAATAAGTGACTAATGGAGATATTCAGCAGATAAAAAACAAAACAAAATAAAACAAAACAAACCCAAACAAAAACAAACAATACTTTCTTTATGGATATTTTTCAACAACGTCTAAAATCTTGTCAAAAAATGAAAAAGTATTAATAACAGTGAGAAAAATACTACTGAGCTGTTCAAAAACTCATTTCACCTGTCATGTTGTTTTGTGACACCAGTTGTAAGTGGGCACTCATCTGTATCACCCAATCGACTTCCCTTTTTTTTTTTTTTTCTTTCTTATTCCACACATCTCTTTGGCATGTGTGATAAATTTACTTGTCTGTCCTTATTCAAACATATCTTGAAGAATGCATTTTGTCTTTGAGCCCTATAATGAAAGCTTCAAAAAGATCAAATTCTCTAGCCTACAAAGTGTATGAATATAATGATACTTTTGGTATATATTCTGTTTCTAATGTACCCTTAAGCTTTTGGTTATTGTAGAATCTGAGGATGTGGTTCAAAACTGAACATATTAATTTTAAAATACCTTTGCTAGATAGGTATTGTCTCTACTATTCAGAAAGTGGTGGTACAATTTTGAATAGGATTTCTGTGACATGATTCTATGACAGAACATACTCTAAATCAGGAAATAAAGAAAAAAATAAAAAACCCATAAAGGTTTACTTCATGCTCTGTGTGCTGCATTAAAGGCTAATCATTCCTGAAAACCCACCTTTCTTTAACAGATTTAGACCTTTTTACTGATAGATGTTGATAGCTTGACAATCATACTGGGAAAAATACTGTCTTTGAGATATGTTTCATATTCTGAAGCATAGTCATAATATGTGACATTACTCCTGTACTGTCCTGGATGTTAGCAGCTTTTGTTTGTATTTGCTTGGAGAATGCAAAGGAGGTTTTGTGATAGACCCATTTATTAAATTTCCTTTTTGTGGAAAGGATCTGTTTAAACCATAGCTCTGAGGTGGAATCAAGTTTGTCAATATTCAGAGCAGTAAGAGAAGACAATGAGCTTAAATTGACCAAAAAAAGGTTTCAGATTGGATGTAGGGGACACTTCTTTCACAATATAATAGTTCAGCAGTGGTGCCAGAAAGGCTGTGCAGTCTCTGCCTTTGTGATGTTGAAGACCCAGGAGGTTAAAGCCCTGAGCAACCTGGTCTGAACCATAACTGACAGCCTTGAGCAGGAGGGTGAATTCAAGATGTTCTGAGGTTACTTCAAACACAAATTATTCCATGGTTCAAAGTTTTTACATTGTTTTGAAGTCACATAATTGAAATTAAATAGTATATCTATCGTTTAAATTAAGGCATGACATAGAAGGCTTGTATGGAAGTAAAGATACTAAGTGAACCTTCTATTTCTCAAGAAACATAGAACTGATAAGAAAGCTAGGCTTTTTGTGGAAAAGTCTCTGATATGGGACACTGCAGATACAGTTTTGATAAATGAACATGAGAATAAATGAAGTCCAGTTGCAAACCATCACTAAAAATTTGAATTATGTTCTAGACAATAGTAAAAAACTGATGATGAGGCTCCCAAAAAATATTCAGCTGAAGACAGTGATCTCTAGTTCAAAAGATTTTTTATGCTTATTCTAATGAAAATTACTAAAAATTTTGCAGCACATTGGAGGTGCCAAAAGCATTTGGCTTAATCTGCTAGAATCATTGTTACTCATACAGTATTGAAGTACTCTGAGAATGATGTGTCCAAATAAGGTGGCATTTTAGTACCAACACAAAGTAGAAACAATGATGAAAATATCTGCAAGGAAAGTGGTAAACACTAATTGAAGAAATTAGCTCTTCAGATTGCCTAAACCATTAAAAAAAAACCTAAATGTGGGATGGAGGAACACAAAAAAAAAAAACAACAAAAAAAACCCACCAAAAAAAACCCACCAAAAAAACCCCCAAACACAAACAAAAAACAAAAATAGTGAAAAAGAAGATCAATAGACTTATCATCAAGAAGGTACACCAGGAATGAGAGAAAATATAAAAAAACCTTGACTCTCTCTGAAGACCTACCAGATATGTTCAAATCCAACTTAGGCATAGTTCTGCTTAGTTATAGAGGCATAAGGTTAGTGACAAAGAAATTACACATCTGGAGGTGTTGAGTGTCCCTGCATTCATATTTCAAAGGGGAATAGTTATTCATCCCTCTTACAGGGATTTCAATTTCCTCTGAGAACCTGCTACTCCAGCTGGTGGGTAACAGTACTTACTCAACGAGTTGGTGAGCAGCAGCTGCAATCAATTGTTAAGGTGTAGAACAAGAAAAAAATGGCCTGATTTTCAACTTTCAATTAAAGCATACATATTTGAATATAATGAGTAAATGCCCTTTTCTAAAAAAATTGAGAAAAAAGTTTTTATCTTCTCACTGATGGCTTTTACAATTTAGTGAGCATCTGGAATAGCTGTTATATATTATTAATCTTTCTTGGAGCATAGGGATGAACTGAGAGATAAATTTGAACTTTGTATATTATGTTGAACATTGTTTGTGTTAACAAAATGCAGTTATGCAATCCTAAATGTTGGATTCACAGAAGTACTTTGTATTTTTGGAAGTTTGTGTTTGTGTGTTAGTTTTTTGTGATCTTCATTAAATATAGACTACTAGTCTGTTTAATAGAATATAAGTGATGCCATCTGTGCTATGCAGATGTCAAGAAAAGGACTCTACTTTGTGGGAAACTGTCCTATCTCTGAAATATCTCAAAGTTGAGGGAAAGAAATCCTGTTTTTTGCTTTTATAACCTACTCTTTACTTTCCCACTGAAGCTTATGAAATAGGATCCTTTTTTTTTTGAGAAAGTTTGCTCTAGATATAAGTATTTTACTGAATGGCCAATAATGAAACTGTTAAGAAAGAAAGTTAGAAAATTATCCAGTCTATTCTGGGATTGAATTTGCCTGAGCAATTCCTAATAGCAAATTGTTGAATTCTGAACTAATCACTGGCTTCTCCATTTTATTCAGTAAAGAAAGATAGATTCGTCCAGGAGAGATTCTTCTTGGCTCAAGATGACTGTCTAAACTTAGTGAGATGGATTGTCCTTTGCAGGTGTCTATTTATTTTCACTAAGCTGCAGAAAGTACCCAGGGTTATTATTTCAGCCAAAAATAACTAATTTTTTGATGTCTAAGCTTAGGTAAGATAAATCCTATCTGTAATGCTTTTTCTATTTATTTACTTTACATTTTGGTGTAAATATTTTCATATAAATGAGCAAAAACCCCCATTGTAATCCATGGCATAATATAAATTCTATGAAGGCACTGATAACCTTGTATTTGCTGTCTGTGAGATTTGGATTAGACAAATAATTTCCTGCTTTGATGGAGCCTCTGGAGAATTCTCAATAATCTAATTATACGTGGAGTTTGTAGGCTCTAGACATTCTCTCCTCAAATCCATCTTTTCCTTTATGTACATGCCAAGTGTAGACTCTAGAGATGAGATTCAACCATGCAGTTTTAGCTGCCTTACAATCATATGGACTAAGCTAGTCATCCAGGCTTATTCAGTATCAATGCAGGAACACGCTCATGCCCAGAGGGCTGCCCCTCTTGGATAAGAGCCTTAGGGATAATTTACCTTCTGGAAGTGCCTGCCTTATTACACAACAGAAGCAGGGCAAACAATTTACATTATTTTTCACAGCTTCACAGATGCTAAATAGATAAATAGAAGAGGCAGACTGGTTCATTCGCAATGCTAAAAAATGAAATATTGTGTTAGGGTGCAAATTGAAGCCAGACTACAAACTTAAATCAAACTGAGGGAACTTTTTTTAAAAAAAATCTGATACTTGTAAAATGTCTTTTTACTGCCAAGAAAATAATGACTGAATTTTCATGAAATTTTCATTATTTGATTGAAAAATACCACAAAAGTAAGGGCAAATTGCCAACTACAGGAATATTGTAAAACACCTCAGTTCAGTTGCTTCAGACCCAGCTTGCATTCAGGTGATTATTCACCTAACTTAGCATCTCTTGTTTCTGTAGTTGCTATGAATGAATGAAGGAATAGTGTGACAATATTTTTAACTGAACATTTTCAATGCAGCACTTATGTGGTTCCTTGGCTTTTCAACTAATTGTGAAAATCCTTCTGCTTCTAGTCCATCAATAAGAGTTAAAAACCCTCATAATATTAAAATAAATACAATTAAAGCTTTATTTGCAAAATGCTAAAGTAAGTCTGGGTAAATGTAAAGAGATTTATTCTATTTTCATAATAATCTTGGACACTTATTCTACTGGTGGAAGCACTTGCAGCACGAGATGTCATTCTGATCAATGATTATTTAGTAAAGATTACTTAACAGAAATTATCTCATACTGCTCCCTTTCACTCTTTGGATATAATAAATGTGGTTTTGATAGAAGCAGATAATTTCTGGTTTATATTGCAGAGGTAGACTAGTACTTCCTTTTGTCCTTGACAGTTGTTTTATGTGAAGTTAGGACTTACAGAGTGTACTTTAGCTCATAGATTTGACCCTTAAAAACTGGTTAGAATTGGTCCCCTGGACTTGACTCTTTCCAATACTGAAGAAGCTACTGAAGCTTTTCTTGGCTGCAGTTTGTCAAAGGTCACTCAGTCCTTATCTCACCAATCTTTCCACTTGGATCTTTGTAACATGTTTTTGTATGTGTGCTACATAATCACAGTCTGGTGTGTGTTTGCCTAGTTAGCTGTCTGACTGTTTGCACCTCAAACAACTGCTGCACAACTAGACAATTTCAATCACATTCTCCTTTAAATTTGGCAAACTCCTGGTCTTCAAAAGGTTATTAAGTTTCTGTACTTTTTGTGAAAGATGACAACAAAATAGAGGATATACTCCCAGCTGAGCTGTTCTTGAGAGAAAAGCTGCAATATAAACAGAACCTTTATTCAATGCCATATAATCCACATAGAAAAGAAATCATGAACACTTCAGATAAAGAGAAAGCTTTGGTTTGGACTCCTCTTAGGCATGGGCATGAGGATCAAATCCATGGAAACCAGGATTCATTAGCTGAGCACTCACAAAATTACCTTTTCTTTTTTTCCTCCTGGCTTTCTCATCATGTCCTTGGGCTTCAGTTTGAGTGGCTTTAGTTTGGATTCATTCTTTTTGATTTTCTTTTTAGTTTACCTAGTCTAGCACTGTTTAAATGGTGCTTTGCAGTTTCCAGCATGAAACTTAGTATTCCTCTAAGTAAGTGGAAATTTTTTCCAGATATAAAATGCATTATTATCAAGTGCATTTTTAACTTAAGCCATTTTCCCCATTAATTAATTTATACATATATGGAACGTATATGTACATGCATCCTAGGGTCTTGCTATATGATATACTGTGATCTCACATTTCTGGGTCAAAAGAATGGACTATTAAATGGAGAATTAGAAAACTGAACAATCCTTAGTCTCTACATCCATTAAATTTCTTTCAAAAAACAGATCTTTTGGGGGAATGGGGAGGCAAAATTGTGGTTTTTTGTGTTAAAATTCCTATTTTATCATAGGAAACATAATTTTGCGAAACAATGTGATTTCTTAATTGGAGAATGCAGGGAAAATGTGCTTAAATTCAAAGTTTCAAAGAAAAAAATCATGTTAAAATATTGCTTCAAAATAATTTTGAAATTAAGTGCCATTTCTAAAATTACTTTAGTAAAAAAATATAAATGATATAAAAATGCCATTTGGAGAGAAATTTTAAAATGTCATATTACAAGACTAGAAATAAAAACTCCTTGGAAAATTTACACATTTCATGCAATGGAAAATAATTTTTTTATTATTACAGCTTTCTTGTTTTTTTAATAATTCAAAAATTACCCAATTTTTGAAGGAAATCACCTAATTGTGAGGCATAAATTAATTTTCAAAAGATCTCGTAATCTACTTCCTTATCCTGCAACAGGATAGCTGAAGGTACATTACCCCTGAAAGTAATTTTTGATAATGGTTTTACAAACTTGTGAAAAGAGAAGAATTTAAATCGTCAAAATATTCAAAGTCAAATATTAAAGGATAAGCTGGAAGAAAAATGTTATAAGTCTAAGAATGCATAAAAATAAAAATGATAGGACACAATTCAGTCCTGGAAAGTTAATTTATCTGGAATTTAAAGGGAATATATAGA
This sequence comes from Erithacus rubecula, assembly GCF_903797595.1. Lineage (NCBI taxonomy): Eukaryota > Metazoa > Chordata > Aves > Passeriformes > Muscicapidae > Erithacus > Erithacus rubecula. The sequence goes on along the minus strand of NC_136685.1, from coordinate 26,362,752 downwards.
GGAATAATTCTCAGAGAATGTAAAAATGGAGTTCTCCTAAAATATAACATAGATAATTAACTTGCTGAAATAAAAAATCTTCCATGGAGAAGGATCACATCACTTCTCCAGTTCAAATCTCTTTATCTCATGATTGTAGCTGTACTAAAGCAGCTCCAGGGTTGATTAGTCATTCAGGAATATTACCTGGGATTTACCTGGCTGCCATGACTTTTCAAATATCACAGGGAATGGCTTGACAACTACATCAGTGAATTCCTTCAGGACTTTGGGCTGCATCTCGTGGAGTCCCACAGCCTTATGTATGTTCATCTTCCTCAAGTGGTCATGAACGTGGTGTTCTCTGACACAGGAGGGACTTTGCTCCATCTTGCAGTCAACCCACATAGCCATCAGAAGCATTAATTAATTGTGCTTACTCATGTACTGGACAGCCTATAAAAGGAGTTTAGAGAAGTTATCTTCTTCAATTTGTTTACAATTGTGAATTGTAATTCAATTGTGAAACAATTTGAAAATGAGAGAGTTCAGTTTTCCTGTTACTAGAAAAATCTAACTTAAATTCTTTCCAGATTTTGCAAGAATTCAGTAAAACCCACAACAATTTCTGACTAGTCTATATAATAATTTTTTTCTAATTTGAAAAAAATGACTAGTTTTGCCCAATGCCATCTTCATGGGAATCAGTGATAGTTAAAAAAAGTCAATTGAACTGCCCAAAAAAATTTTAGTGAATTATCACCCTCTACTTCTGCCAGTCTGTCTTTTACTTTTTAGCATATTATGCAATCCTAAGCAATTTGTATTGGATATCATCCAAGTATTGGATATCATCAAAGTATGCAACACATAGTATGCAGCAAAGTTTAAGCAAGCCTGAACCACTTCTTCCCTCAGGTAGCTCTGAATAATATGCTTTCCATCACATTATAGTTACAAATTCTTTTGCAAATGCTATTAATTTAAACATATTTATAATTTTGATTAGAATTAAGCAATTTGTTTAAAAATGGCTGAGACAAATTATAGATCATCCTTTGCATACATTCCTTACATGTGGGTTGCCAGCCAAAGTCAGACCATAATACTTTCCTCTATTTATCAACCTTTTTTTTTAATTGAACTTTCTTTACTATCTTTATTAGAATTCATTAGGTCAGTTTGTGAATATTCTGCCAGTCACATAATACTGATTCTTGAGCTCAGTGAGTGGATGGTCTCCTAAATTACCTTTTTTTTCTTCAAAAATAATTTTGCTTTTTGATTTAACAACTTCTCCTATTTATCAAAAAAAGGAAATATTAATGCTCATTTAAAACACATTTAAATCAAACAATTGTTCATGAGTAAAAGAGACCATTAAGCAGTTGGGCCAAGTCCCATGTTCCAATTTGGTAGGCTGTGTCTGGATCAAGATAGTATCCTATTTTATAATGTCTTAACTATAACTTCCATTGAAAAATAACTTAAAATCAAGTGTGAAATCACCAGTGTTATGTTATGCTATGACACTTGGATAATAATATGGTTCTGAGACACAGAAAATATTAACATTTATTGTTGAGCTATAATCCCAGTTCAGTACATTAACTCTGAACTCAGCCCTCTTCTCTGCAGAAAAAACCTGTCCAATTAAGACTCTGCCTGATTGTCTGGTTTTACTCCTACATTTCCAAACACAGTGTTGTAGAGTAACTATCAAAGAGACGAGAAGACTGTTGAGATTGTTTCTACTATATTACTTCTACTCAATCTAGGTTGTCTGATGTGAAGTAGCTTTCAGAATTAGCTACTGTTCCTATGAATATGGGGCAATGACTGAGTTTAAAGCTTACAAAAGTGTTTTGATGATTAATATAAGCATAATTATTTCAAAGTCACAGTGCTTTCTCAGCCTATTGTTGCATTGAAGAAGTTATGCAGCTAAGACATTCAGAGTGGTTTATAATACTTTATACATGACTTTTGTCAGCTTTATTATGGTATGTACTGTAAATCCTTTGGCATAGCCATGGTCTACTAGGCCTATAATCTCATTTCTGAAATGCCTCTAAATATATATTTACATGAGAGCATAATAACTCCAAGTAAACAATTATGGCCGAGAAGGTTAGCAACTCATGCTTAAAAAGTCCAGAAATTGTTGCATTCTTCTCAGTTAATTCAGATGTTGGGTTTATTTAAAGTAACTAATTCTATTCTCAATCAACCATTCTTTTCATTAACTTCTCGTTGAATTAGTGCAGCAGCATGTTAGATTCCAGTGTTGTCATCCCAGCTGCAGCTGAAAGTAATGAAAATATCCCAACTAAGTTTTAAGATAAATTTCTGAAAAAAAAAATGTAAATCAAAGACAGTCAGAAGTAGATATTTTTATATTTTTGACTTTTTGGGGTTTTTTTAAACACCCCAAAGGAAACTGGAAAACAGAAGGATTTCAAGGAAACTGCATCTCAGACAATTGTATATGCAGGAGTGTCATATTGGAAAGCAAGAATTGTTGTTTCAGCAGGACTGTTGATCAGAAACAGAATCATGGAATCATAAAATCATTTGGATTGGAAGGGACCTAAGGACAATCTAGTTCAACCCTCCCTGCCAGGAGCAGGGACACCTTTCAGAAGACGAGGTTGCCCACAGCCCCATCCAACCTAGTCTTCCAGAGATCAGGCATCCACAACTTCTCTGGGCGCTGTTCCACTGCCTCATCACTCTCACAGCAAATAATTTCTTGTTATTATCTAATCTAATCCTATCCTCTTTCAGCTTGAATCCCTTTTGTCCTACCACTACATGCATTTGCAAATCCTCTAACTTTCCATCTTTTTGCATTTTACTTCTTTTAAGATTGCAGAAAGACAGCAGGTAAACATTAAACAATTAAAATCACTCTCCATGTCAGATACATCAGTCATAACATACATAATTTTATTAAACTATCAACTTTAATAGTATAAGACAAATTTCAAATGTTTATCTAAATTTTTGAGCATGCAATAAACAGATTTTGTTCAACATTTGTGTATATTTTTTTAGTTCTCTTTTAAACTTCTATTTGTCCATAAGGACAGCTAAATACAGATAATTCATGGCATTTTTTCTTTATATTTTGTGAAGAAAAAAATCCTGTGCCTTTGAATCTGTCTTCTCATACTTAAAAAAACATGTGGAAGAGAAATCCAAATTTGCTGTAGATATAACCAACACAGAAAAGGAAGATATTTTTATATGACTCAGAGTGAAGCAGGCCCATTTGCAAATGACCAAAATTTTCCCTTGAATTACAATTTATCTGCATAATTCAGAGCAGTTTACAATTATTTCTGAGGACTTTTTTCATCTAAAAGAAATTTACATTTTCATCAGCACATGAAGCTGATAATTAGTATCCAGAACTGATGTAGATCTTACCCAGAGCTTTTATGCAACACGAACATATCTTTCCATGGGATCACACCCTGGGAAATGCATTCTTGACCTACATTATCTGATTGATATATGTAGATTTCTGAGTGCTTTTTACATATTTTTTTTCCCCACATAAACTATAATTTGTCGCCATTTTCACACTTCACATTTGGCAGTTTTGCATCCTGTTTTTCTTGAAAGTCTCCATTCGGACTCACCCTGGATGCTTGCCAGAACCAAAACAATTCTCATTCTACTTAAAATGCTTGCCCTCGTGTACATACGTGTCTGTAATAGGTAATAGATCTGAATTTGACTTTCCAGGAGGATGAGCTAGGCATATCAGTCTCCCTGATCCATTAGACACTGGGGAACACAGATCACTGCAGGGGATACACTCCATTGGTGCCTTCCCATTTTGCTAATATTCAGCTTTTAACTGACATCAGCATCCCGTGGCAAAATTGCTTCCAACCTCATTTAAACAGCTGCACGTTTGAACAGCCTTAAATGATGGGTTTTAGTAAATTGGTGAAGCATAAGTTTGGGTATGCATAAATTAACCTGGCCAAAAGCCAGCTGTTAAGAAATCCATTCTTATTTAGCTGCTGAAAATGAATGCCTTGTGTCCGAGGGTAAGGGAAAGGAGATGGGACAGTGAGGGAACTCTTACTTAACATCCTACTGATTTCAACCTCCCAAATGAGGCACAGCATTGGTGTGCCCAAGCCTGTGGATTGAGCAGATCAGTGCTGACCTACTACCTCTGAACTCACAGCTGCTCAGCTTCACTTTGTCAGTGCTCACTGAACTGAAAGAACGCTTTGGAGCTCCTGCCTGATTTTCACAGCCTTCCTATGGCAGTACAATATCCACTGCTGTTTCCCTCCCATTGAAGTGTACCTTTCATATTTCCCCCCTTTTCTCACTCGCAGTAGTCTACACAGACTTCATTATACTTTCTTTTCATTTTCCACAGAAATTACTCTTTTGCAGCATTAATATAAACTGTTCTCCAAAGATTTCTGCAGGCTGCCTATATAAAATGAAACATGTGAAATCTCAAAGAGTGAAGAAAAGCACTGAAATCGTACTGGAGAACCTTGAAAGCATTTCTTTTCTTCTGTCCCCTCTTTCCCACTTTTGTTTTCATCAATTAAAAAAAAAAAAAATTATTTTACTTTTTTAAAATATTTCAATCGTTCTTCAAATGGAGTTATTTTGGTAAATAAGGCTGTATCAAAGAATGTCTTGTAAGCAGTGGTTTAAAGAGATTGTGATTTGCTTCCTTCTACTCCTAAACCTTCAGTGACTTTAACACGTATTTGTGAAAATTAGCTTTTTAAATGACTTTTTTTCTCCTTTTTCCTGGAAATGCTAGATACTCCATCTAGTGGACTAATTGAGCACAATTGAAATTTATCACAGGTAGAATCCTTTAAAATGTCAAGAAAAAAAAAAACCTTATTGCAACAAATAAGAAGAAGTGGGGGAAAAAGAAATGGACAGATTTTAATTTGTACACAACATGTAAATATTTGAGCAGTAATGACAGGCATTATAATGTATCGTAAGAATTTATTCTCTTTACAAGCAATAGCTTATTGAGATAGCCCATTGTTGCCATGGCAATATGTCATAAATTTCTGTCAACTACCTAAAATAGCTGCAGATCACAAGGTATTCACATTTGGGTTTGTTTAGTTTTTTAAGTGTTTTAAAGCTTTTTAATTTTCATTAGAAATGAATTATCTTTGCTTTGTAATTTGGAAGCATTTTTGTGGAAATTTGATGAACAAACCAACATTTATTATATTTTTTCACAGTGAAATGTTTTACATATTGTATAAAAATCTAGCATTAAAATACCTTAAAATCACTTCCTTGAGTGATATGTATTTATTTCCTCTAATTTATGCTCTGAGCATTAACACTGGTAAGGGTGGAAGAATGCGTTGTGTTATTGAGAGCTCTCTAAGGATCTTGCTCATCACTCCTGTCATCATTTATAATAAGATTTTCAGCATGGTCAAACACTCATTGCTCCAGTAAAAGAAAAATACAATATTGAGTTTTAAAATGCTAAAGAACAGGCTATCATTAAAACCAGAAAGAGTCATTGGTGTACAGGAAAGGATAATTAAGAATAAATGTGAATTCACCTACAGTGTTACGTACTCACCAAGGTACTCTACTCTTCAGTGTGATTGAAAGCTGCCCTCCATGACAGAAACCTTAAATGGATCTGAAATAATATAGTATAATAGATCTTGAATTAATAGGATATTAGGAACTGAAGAATTTTTATCACTAAAAAGGTATCAGCATATTATAATTATTTGGGGAAGCAGTAAAATTTTATAGAAACATTCCTAAAATGTAAACTTTATGTTCAAATTTAGGGGGCTGTGGATTTCAGGTTGAAAAGCAGCTTTTTTCTTGCTTTTTTCCTTCGTTTTATTTCCTCTCTCCCCAAGTTTAACCTTTCTGTCTATTCATATATTTGCATTTTTTTCAATAAATCCAAGTCACTTGTTTGATTACAAACAGCAAGACTATGGTTTTGTCTTTTACATTCTGCTTTGATAGATTTGTATTGAAACCAGGCAGTGCAACCACCACTTATCAGAAACTTGTGCTGTACTTTTGTGATGTAATTTACTCTGAAATGCTTAATACCATTAGCATTCTACTCAAGCCTCACATACATAATGCTGCAGACTCTATAGCTACCAGAGCCAAAGACATAAACAGGCTTTAGTGTCCTGAGGAAAAAAAAAAAAGCAGCCCCACATTTGGACCCTATTCATTGATATAGTCAGCCTTTTTTTGCTGAGCGTGAGAGGAGAGTTGCAGAATAGAAGACTATATTCAACATTCATGAGCTGGGCCATTTTTTATAAATTACTCATAAAATACATATTTTGCCTATAAATGAGCCAACTGAAGGTAATTTTATTATCGAAGTAGCTCAATTTCTAAGGAAACTATTATAATTAGGGCAACAGGGCTCACTCAGCATTCATTACTGTTAAAAAATAAACCCAGAAAATTTAGTATTAAGTCCTTCATGTGCCTTTTTTCACTTCCCCCCCTCCCCTGCCACAGTTTTAAAAATCTCTAAAAGAAAAATGCAGAATTTTCACTGTATACACAAGGTGAAAATGCATATAAAGATTTATTTTCAGTTCACTTATTTTCATGCTTGCAAAACATTTAAGCAATAAGCAGTGGGAGGAGATTCACAGAATGTGACAGCAGATGAAGTTCTTGTATATGTGAAAATATATATATACATACATATATCTCCATACATGGATAAAACTGAAACACTCCAAAGCTGTATTTGAGGAAAAAAAAAAAAAAAAAAATCAGGCCAATTGTATCAGCCTAGGCTTACCTTTAAACTATAGATCACAGAGCAGTACTTCCTGGAAGGGAAAATTGGTATAAAATTACTATGTTGTGACTCACACGTAGTATTATATAAAAATATACATTGGATATAAGGGAAGCCAAGCTTCTTGCTGATATACAAACTGCTTTTCAATCAGTTGAAAGGATATAAAAAGGGGAGAACTGTATTTCAAAAATTAATTTAGCCAATTTTGATATTCTAGTTTATAATCTGCATTCCATACAGAAAATTATGTCCATGTCCTTCCATTTGGTAAATACCTAAAACTCTCCATTTCATGGTTTACTGTTGAAAGCAATGTTTTTTCAAGGTCACATGCAGATCAAGACTTCTCTGATGTCATGAACCTTGAAACTTTTCCCCTTTGCCTGGCTGTCCAGTACTGTGAATGCTGGAATGTAAATAAAACATACTGCTGGTGAAAATTTAAGTAGTATAATCAATAAATGTAGCATTTTTCCAGAAAAACAATTTTGCTCAAGCTATGAAAATATATTAAAAGAGTGAAAAATATCTTCAAATGAGAAGATATTTACTAGATGAAATATTTTTTTTATCAATTTTCATTATTTTTATGTCAGGGATTTAATTTTATGCCTTCTTTTAAGCTAGCCATTCTCTTTTCAGCTGTATATCTGAATGGAACTGAAATCCTACCCAGAGCAGTTTTTAAACATAACCAGTAGTTCTCCTCCGAAGGAAGAAATAGCAGAAATATTTTGTTTAGAAAAAGGAATCACAACTACTACCCAAACTTTAGTGGTTAAATATCTTTCATGTAGGTTCTTCCATAGGGGACTAATATTTTTTTTCCCATCAGAATAAATTACAGTTTCTGTTTTAATTTATTATTTTCTTTCTTTTCCTTCTTTATTTATCATATTGTTTTATTATCATTTAGTTTAGTTTAGTTGTCTGAAGTGCTTTTTGTTGTCATAATAAATGCCAATAGTAAAGTTCTTTCCAAATGCAAAAAAAATTATAATTTGTCTTTTTGGAAAGTTTTATGCTCACGCTTTCTGTCAGAAAATCTTGACAATCTTTTCCCATCTGTTTAGAAATCCAACTACATTTTGGTGAGATTAAGATCATAGAATGCTGATTCAAACAAAAAAGCATTTATGCCAAAGATTACTTGTCTATGGATTCAAGGGAGAAGGCAATTCTCGCAATAAGCATAACAAGAATTTTAGGTGCCCAGTCACCTAGCAGAACTTGGTGAATTCCCCTTAATTCCACCTTTGAGTATTCTGGACCTCTGAATTTATGACAAGAAAGGGCTCATCTTGAGATGGTGTTTGATTTGCCATGGCTAGTGCACTGGCTTCCTGGTGCAAGGAAAACTGAATTGTTATGTGGCATCTCACCTATCCTAGGATGTAACATATAATGTCATTGGTTTCAGTTTACCTTATCCAGAATTTGCAAAGCTTAGGTGTTTCCACCAATCCAAACATTTAGTCTGGAAGAATATCAGTTTCACTGACTAAAATGTCACAAAAAATCAGTATGTGAAATACTAAAGCAGTATTATTATGTCTTTTGAGCCCCACCCAGGACATTGGGTCCATAATTTATTTCACTCAGAGTCTAGTTGCATCATAAATACCCCTAAAAGTCCAACAAAAATCCAGCAAATAAAAAAAATCAAAACCCACAAAAACCCCAAAAAATGAAATAGAAAAAAAGACAATTCTTTAAAGTTTGAAATACCTTATATTCATTTTTAAATAAAGTCAGTAATGTTCTTAAAATATTATTGATTAGCCAGAATGAATGGCAGATATCAATGAAATTCATTATTAAGAAAATGCCAGTTTGGCTGACCATCCACCTTTAAACTGCATCTCGGAACAACTTGTAAGAAGGATTCAGCAATAAGGGACAAGAAGAATTAAATGATCAATTGCATTATTTAAAAAAAATAAAAAGAAGTTGAAGTAATAACACCAAATCTTTCCTGGGTGAGCAATACAATCTATAAAAAGCATTTCTATAATTTTCCCTCAGAATTTCTACATAAAACCAAAGCAGGGGTTTATTTAACTCAATAATAGCTGTTACAAAATAGTACCTGTTAACTAATAGCATTCTGTCCTGTACTGTGCTTTTATTTTGACCAAGCAGGAAGCTCAGTCATCTTGTTCCAGAACTACAGTCTTCCTTTTAGGTTACGTGACTTATCATAACAGAATGACAATATAATTTTTGGCAGATATTAATTATTTCTTCAACAGAGATTTTACTTAATTCAGTAAAAGCTTTCTGCTATTTTTAGAGACAAATCTTTTAGAAGTGATTGTTCATTAATATTTTAACAGACTAATAACAATAACCCTGGCCATATTGTTAATCTTTCCTTCTTTAGAAGGCAAAAAATATTTTTTAGGGAGGTTTAAATAGTATTTTCTTGAGAAAAAAGCCCCACTAGTTGAAAAAATTGTCTATCTGATAAATACTCCTTCTGGTAAATGCTAATTTTGGACATAATTTAATTATACAATATATATAATAATTATATAAATATATATATTACAGTTATCTAATATATACAAAAGGTGAAAATCACTAGTTCAATGAACTTGGAGTTTTTCCCATCAATGCCCAAACATGCTATCAGATACCTCAATTACATTATCAGATTTCTTTTTCACTCATCATGTCAGAAGAAATTTTGCCAACTTTCTCAAGAGGTTCCTGCTTATGATACTGTTGATTTATGAAAGGAAGCTTTCTTTTCTTTAGGTTGTATCTTTGTAAATTACTGTGTGACATGGGTGTGAAAACAGACAAAAATATGACATTGTCTCAATAAATTCTGGAAGAATATTTATCAAAATTTTGGTTTTGTTTTATGCTTAGGTTTTTGTAGTATATTTGTACTCTAATTAGCTTATTTTACAAACAAACTTGCATGATCACAGTATTTACAGTATGTATATTAATGTGTTCTAATCTCTCCTAAATGTCTATACCTCTAGTACTAATATGCAAGAAGAGAAATTGTTTATTTTTCAGTCTCACATACCCAAACACTTGCCACTGCATGAATCATTAAAAGTAATGGAATCCTGAAATTTTGCCAGAACCTTTCTTTCATTGTTTAGGGCTCACAGTGATTTCAGCTGGACTTTTGCCATTAATTTCAAAGTAGAAATAGGTCCTTAGAATAATCTCATTTTTCCTGAACTTTCCTAAGGAGATCACTTTGCTAATTGAACTGTGTCATAGGTTTTTTCTTGCGTTGACTATTTCTTCACGTTTAATTATTGAACCAGATCCTTGAATTCTGTGTTTATGTTAATGATGGGTATTTTTTTTTTTTTTGCTGTTATTGTTTTCTTTGTCTCTCAATTAATGTCCAATTCAGTGTTCTACTTGTCTTTGGCATTGTAGCTCTTCTGTCAAAGTACTGCTGCTACATTAAGCACTTAGTTTGTTCTACCTCATCATCTATGTATCTGTGTATTACTACCCATAGATAAAATATCTTAGCTCTCACCATGAACATTTATACAGCTGAGAAAATTGCAAACCCTTGCTGCATGAGCTAAAATGTTCTAGTTATGTGAAACAATTACCTAATGTGGTTCTTGACCATTTTATCACGTAGTCACATCCAGGGATTGTTGGCATGTCCATCAGGCAACATTCTTAGAACTCTAAGCAGAACAATGTAAGCTCTGCTTTATGTTGTATCTGCGTTAAAAAGACTCAGTAATTTGGATACTGGGAATTTGGATACACTAACTTTCTGTAGTAAAACTGCAGGATCATATTTTACTTCCTCAGAATATAGTTTTAGTAGGATTTCCTGCAACTAAAATTAGGGACTAGAAAATACGTAACTTGTAATTTAATTATGCTATCTTTTTAATGGTGTCCCAAATCTGTACAATATGGTATCATTACATTAATTTTGTAAAGGATCATAGAATTTTAGTGCAGAATCAATTTAATTTTATCCTTCAGGATCTTTGATGAGCATTAAATGAGGGTTAAAAAGATTGTAAGAAAAACTTTGAATTAGGCTCTCTTCTATTTGTTTTCAGAAAGAGGTCTCAAATTATGCCAGATTTATCACTTTCATTGCAACTCTGAAGCAACGTGTCCTGGCATTTCAACCCAAAGTGCCTTTTCTTTGGACATAATTGTGTTCTCTAACCCTTCTAGACTTTTCCAGCTTGCTTTTGTGAACAAATTATATTTGATGAGCCTGTAATTTTTGTATGGCTATGCAGGTGCTACCATGCCAAGGCAGCACATTATGAAGAGAAAAGAACATGTGTTCAAATATTTTAAGAAAGTAGAAAAAGCAATTATGGAAAATTAAATAAGATAATGGGTGTGACATTGAAAAAAATATTTTTACTGTATTTAAGCAATATTTCTCTCCATAATAGAAATAAAAAAGACATAATTGCATATTATTGTCTTGACTAGAATTTTGTTGATGGTATTTTTCATATAAAACACCTAATCAGCTTTTGTTTGTAACTTTTTCATGAAATAATGTAGATCAATATGTTGTGATCTCCCTCAGAATTTTCAAGTATGTTCAGTTTATTTATGTCAATCATTATTACTCACATTGCCTTCAGCTGCAGAAAATAAAGGACTTCATATTTTCCTTCGTAATTTTTGCCTACTTTTCATTAAACATTGAATTGAGAGGTAGTAGCTGTGACATTTCTGTTTTACTCAGCATGAGCAAATAAATTTTTAGCAAGTTATTGCTCTCAGCTTTCTCTAAAGAGCAAACTCAATGGTAATCATCAGCTGACATTAGGGATCTAGAAGGAAGAATTTCATAAAAAAGCACAGGGTTTTGTCAATATTATACCCCAAGATTAAGGGTTATTTGGTAAAATTGTGAAATTTGGTGAAATTCTTGTGGTCACAGGTTCAATAAAAATTTTCTGTCTTTTACGAGGTTCTTATAACTGTGAAAAAGTGAGTTGACATTCTTTGGAATATGTTTTCGGGATCTCACTTTGCAGTTAGAAACAAGCATGTTGAAACAAGTAGTCTCTCAAATGAAACAAGCCTTATTCTTCTATCAGGACAGGAACAGTTATCAGGGGAAAAAGTCAAAATGTTCTGAAAATAATTAAATTATATTGAATCAGAGAAGTTGAGGAAAACCTAGCTGTATACAGGAGCTTGTATACTCTTCTCAAACCAATTCTAACCATTACTTGGACACATCAGAAATTAGTTTAATAATTTCCACCTAAGGGACATTTCTAGGAATCAGTGAAATTAAACCTTGCAGAAAAACAGATATGTGATTGAGTGATTCATCTATTCACCCATTGTGGATACTTATTTTGAGAGAAGCAGAATCATTCCCTTGAAATGTCATGCATTTTCATCGATTATAAAGAGGATCTAAATAGGTTACACCTCTCCTACCTGTAGAAATTTCCAGTATTGGTGTCCACATATTGTTTAGTCATCTTAACACAGTCTGTACATTTCTGCACAGTCATTAGAAGTGCAGTTTTTAATAAAATAACCTGGAAAAAAATACAGAAGCCTAATTATAAAATAATTTCTTTTTCAAAAAACTTGCTTATTTCATTGGTTCTAAAGGGAACCTGCAGTGATGAACTCAGATGCACACAAAGCATTATTCAGTACATCAGACAACCACACAAGAATTCTGACACATTAATGTTTTGCAGTCCATTTGTGTGATTTCAGTGGTACACAACGTGCAAGGAGCCAGAAAATTATGCCAGTATTACAATGTGATATAGCTAAGGAACAGGGTAGCTGATGATGCTGACTGTGTGATGTCATTCTGCAGGATCATAAACAAATACCTGTCTCAGCACAATAACAAAAAATCTGTCTTAAAGATCATTCCACTTTCTATTAGATGACCTAGTTAAGAAAAGCTCTTATTACTACAGACATAAAATGACTAGAAACACTAGTCTGGCAACAGCCAAAATTATACAGAAGCACTTAAAAAATGTATGTATCAAAACTTACTGATCACTGATGTCTCTTGAGGCAAAGGGGTTTTTCTACACTGAAATTACAATCTGCATAGATTTTTTAATTTCTTCACTAACTCTGTACGAATCCTTTTTATTTTTTTTCCAGTTGGTTTTATTGAAAATACTTAAACCCGTGGCCAGTAAAAATCTGTACAGTAAGCAGATTAGCTGTATGTGCATAAACACACCAATATTTTTTGCATGCACACAATTACATATGGGTAACAGGTAATGTAGGCAATGTTACTATTTTTTTTTTTTTGAGGTGTCTGTTACAAGTATTTAGCATTTTGATATACAGAGGAGAAAAGGAGCTTTAACATCTTCATTACCTCTGTCCTGCACAAAATGAGGGTCTGAAGGGACAAGGTAAGTATGCTGCATCATGTGTACAGACTCCCTATCTTTTTATTCCCATCATTTACTAAAGGGAATGTGTGCAAGCACTCACCCTGCCTGAATATTTGGTTTGTCTTCCAAAGGAAGTTAATACATGTGAGATTTTAACATGCAGCTAGGTCCCATCCTGAAATGCCAGCTAGGACAGCTTGCATGACCCAGCAGATAGAAAGTCAAACCTGTCCTGTAAATAGAAATTTTCTAAATGGGAAAGGTGCTGAAAGATTGTTTGTAAGGCTGAGCAGATCCCGTTTCCTCATGGACATTAGAGCTCAGTTCAGATATTATCAGCACTTGACTGATTCTATTCTGTGTTTTTTCTGTATCCTCTTAGCTGACCTCAGTAATTTCTGAAGGCCATTGTAGCACATGTGACACAGAAGGAAGACCTAAGCCTTTCAAGGATGTTATTACTATACTGACATCTAATTTCTAGAGAGTTATAATATTCCTGTGATTCTTTCATCTTATTTGAATGATATATCAGGAGTTCTTTTGTTGATGGGCTTTTTGTTCTTCCCCCACCCTCACCCTCTTCAAAGTAACTGGTTCTATTTTTGTGAATATCTCATCCTGAATGGAAATTTAAATATTGAGGACTACAGCTAATATCCACAAACTCCTACTTCAAACCCCCTTTTTACATTATTTTCTGCATGTACAAACTTTCCCATGTTTTCTCACAATCAAGAAGCAAGAATAATAATTAGCCCTATGAATATTCATGGAAACTTCTCTGTTATTTTAACATAATTTTCATGGAACATCTATTCATTGTACCATGAAGAAACTGAAGCCATGAAAAATGAGAAAGCTTGTAGTGTTGATAAAAACAAAGGAATGGGAATAGGCATGAATATGAACAAAACTTTTGAATGGTATTTATTTTCCATTTAAAAGCAGGAAATTTAAAATGTCATGCAATAAATACTTCTTTATGGACATTTCAAGGAAGCCTTCTTGATTAAATTGAAGAATTAGTTTAAAATTAATATTTCTTTCTTTCTAATATATGAAAGGGATTATTCTGCTCTTTTGTTTGACTTTAATGCTCTAGAAACTCTTCATTCATAACAATTAAACCTTTATTACCCATAAACCCATATAATCAACATATGGATGAATACAGGAAAACAATTGCAAGAAGTCAACAATTGCATTCAAAAATACCAAATTAAGGTGAGAATTTTATCACATCTATAGACTTATAATGATATTTTATTTAATATTAAATGATCTTTGAGTGGGCAGGGCAGGGGAGGGCAGGGCAGGGAAGGTGAAGGAGACAAAGGAAAGGCAAGACAAAATAAGGGACTTCCATGTGGCACAAACATCAGCCTGAATGGGAAGACATGCAAGTTAGGTGCAAAATGATCTATGTATTTCAAGTTTTCACAACTTAAAATCCGTGTCAAAATATTTTGATATTTTGAAGTATTGTTAATTTCAAATAAATATCAGTATTCTATTATGAATACACTAATAAGGAAGTTCGCATGCCTGTAGATATTGGGATAAAGCATAAAGTAAAAATAATATACAGAATTATGATTGTAAAATATGGCAAAGAGTCTAGATACTGAGATTAGGCACTGCAGTTAATATTTGGTACCTGATTCTTCAAAAAATAATATAACCCTGCCTATGGTTTTAGAACAGAAAGAGGTCTTAAAAACATCAATGAAGAGTAGTGGGAACACAGTGCAAATATTAATGAAGAGAGAGGCTTAAACATTATCATTATTTTTAAAACTCTTCTGTATCCAGACATCTTTCTCTGTCCTTGTTATGGACTGTTTTCTTTTGATATAACTGAAGAAGGTGAGTGTTGTTATTTTAATAGAAAACATGTCTGAAAACCTCTAAACAAATGCACATTCTTTTACTCAGAAACTTAACATTTCACTGTGTTCACAGTGCTGAGGAGACTTCATAATATTTTATTTATTTTTAGAGTGCAATGCCATTAGCCAGTCCATAAGCCTCAAGCAATTCCTTTTTGAAACAGACCATGTCACTACCAGCTGTGCTTTCTGAATTTATATATACATATTATATAAAAATATCGCTATGCATTTGCCAGTAATATTTATATATATTAATAATATTAAAGAATTATTTTTATCTATGTAATTCTAAATATTAAAAAAGAACAAATATTAATAGCAGAAATTCCATGTGTGTCTATTGTATAATATATTTTTCTTTCTGGTTCCTTGGGAAATAACAATCTTACATTTGAACTAGTCTTTTCCTGTTTTAACAGAAGTCATTTTTTTGTATTTCAGTAAATCCACCAGGGGTCCTATTCTCTTGTCTTTCCTCAATCACTATAGGCATGTATTTGAATGTGTTAGTCATTTGTATATTTCAATACAAATGACATAAGGTTAAGAGAATAATTTTATAAATGCCTTTGTGGCACATTAGAGGCAACAGTGGGTGGTTATAATGGCTCCTTTGTATGGCATTAGACATCACTTACATTTGGTGGTGACACATTGCTATAGATTGTGGTACTCCAGAGAATCAACATCTCCTGATGATTCACCTTTAACTGCTGAATTTTGTCCTTTCTTACTAGGATGTCAAAATTGTCTTCAGTCATGAAAGATATATAATGCCATAAAAATAACAGTAATATATTAAGTTATTATCTAATGAATGTTTTTTGAAAAGGCAGCCTGTGGAAACCTTTGGAAAGTACATATTGTTTTAGTTACTCAAATGTCAGGAAACACAAAGTAGGAGATAACAATGTTTTTCAATTGCACCAAGTAAGCTGTTCAACCACAGCAACTGCTGAAACAAAGATAATGTGATATATGTTGAAAAAAAACCCCAAACCAAATCAAAACTAATTTAAAAAATCCACTGTTTATTAATTAGATATATAAATGGGTTACCTGTGGATGTAAAAAGTTTTGCCTGAGCTGGGAATAAAACACCCTGGAGATTAACCTAAAGAAGAAATTGACTAGTAAAGTATATTATATAATCTTAATTATTTCTAAATGTTGGCAAAATCAAAATGTTCAGTTAAATAAGAGGAAATCATTAATTCTTACTATATTCTATTTTGCACCTTGGTCTTGTAGCTTAAATTGAAATGATATTAGCCTCAGCAAAGTTGTGTTAAATTGCTGAAGTATGAATTCACAGAGAGAGTGCTCTAAAACCTCTTTGTGTCCTGAGCCTCAGTCAATAGAGTTTACTGCTGATGGTAGAAAGCCACCTAATTAAGAAATTTCATAGAGCATTTTGGTACCACTTAAACAATGATGATCTTGGTTCTGGCATCCAATTCACTCAACAAAATATGACAGACATTCATGACTAAGAAATTACACTCTACTGTGTGGCAGCAAATAGCTCACTCTGTACTGGGGAACACAATCTAGCTGCTAACAGAAGTTACAGTGCAACATATAAAAATCAATAGACTCAATTCACCTATGCCCTACAGCATACCTTCATGATTTTCTATAGTTATCTTTCTACCCAGCCTTTCTTTATGGCTGTCTTTGATCATATCTTTCTCTGTTCACCTACTATATAATGTAACCAGTATTTGCTTAGCAGTTTATCAGAGATGGCCAGTTTGAATCTGAAGGCTTTCTTCCACAGCAAAAGATCCTAACAGAATTCATCTAATGCCTACACTGACAAACTGCAAGTAACCTTTACGGGTATTAGGTCAGGTCCCAGATCAGCAGAGCTGTCTAGAAAGAACTGCTAAATTGCAGCCGGTAGTTTGGAATGCACTGACTTCAAAAAAATAGCTTTTTTCTTACTTTGAAGCACTATAAAACCTGCTGTCTCTCCATCTATAGCCTCTAACACTGATTTTGTGACAGTTCAGATCTCCTTGAACATTTAATGTCTTTTTAAAATGATGTACTGGAAGCAGAATAAAACACCAATTTCATCTTTTTAGCTAGAAATGAAACAGAACTCCAAATCCAGCATTTTAACAAAAATCATCACAAAATTTTGAAACCTTTTCCTCTCTGAACCAGGAAACACCAACCTGAGACAAATCATGAGTTCACAGCTTTGAAGTGAAAAAGTCTTTTAGCTCTTCTCCACAAATTATTTTATAAGGAATTTCACTGAATCAAGAAGGAAAAAAATATAAACACAGAAAGATAAAGAATAATGTATTTTTCTATGTTTACTCTGGAAGATCATGAAAAATTGGTAACATAGCTGATATTTTAACAAAAAAATATTTCATAATTATAACAATTACTTTACCACATCTCCTAAAACAATGGATGCAGGATATTTTAAAAACTGGATGCTCTTTTTTAAGAATGGAACATTCTTAAAAACTCTATCAACAAGAGCATAGACTTGGTTCATGACATAAAATTCATATAGTCAAATATATTCCTGTTGGAATAGGATTTTTTGTGCGTGAATAAATGTTTGCAAGAGTAAATTTCCTTTAACTAAAAGTCCATTTGTCATCTGTTTTCTCTTGATTTCAGATTTTCCATTCTGCTGTGTAACGAGTTGTCAAAACTCAGATTGATCAGTGGCACTAGCAAATATTAGTACAAATCAGGGAACAATTCATATTTAACACTTTATTTAATATTTTTTAATCAGGATCAGGAACATCAAAAAAAGCTAGGGTTTTTAGAGTGGGGGGTATTGGCACCCTTGCCTAGCCCTTAGGAGACTGAAGAAGCAAAAAACAAAGGCAAAAGAATTGCCTCATAATATCTAGATAAGTTGTAGAATTCAATGTTATAGAATATTGTGATATGTATGGGCTCCAGGGATGGCAGGGCAGTTCATAGAAAAGACATCTGTTTTGTGACCATGAACACACAGATAGTGCATCTGTCTCAGGAACCTCCTGATCTACAGATAATTGAAGGTTGAATTAAACTCCCAGAATTAAGGCTGGCCAGTTTCCAATACTGTTCTACATATATGTAGCTATTGACACTCTAGGAGTCAATAGATGAGCATGACAAACCTTTGGTCTGATTCATCATGAAAAATCTGCTAACGAATAATTCTTGAACAGTTATGCAATCTATTTGGTCATTTCATTATCCAAAAATATTTTAAAATTTTGATTAGATTAGCAGGAAAAATTTTTAGAAACTGGTGATTGCTTCCTCAACCAGGAGGCAGATAAAGCAATAGCTTTGTTTTTTTGTTTCAAAATCCCCCCAAAAATTTGATATTAAAAAAATCCATCTGCTCTTCTGCTGTTGTATTCCAATGCTACTTTAATTTCTATGTACGACAAATTTTTATTCAAAATGGAGATATCCAATGTTTCTTCTGACAATTTCACACCTTAACAAAAGCAAGGATGTTAATGCTGAATAAAAAAATCTATGCATGTACATAGATTGACCCATACATATTAAACATTGTATAGTTTCAGTGATGTGCTTTCCCACATCTGTCCATTATTTATATTTTACTTTTTCTCAGATTTTTCTGCTTGAAAATTACATATATACAGGAAACCAATCTAAATCAGTAACAATGCAACTAGACTGAAGATTCTCAATCTTTTAAATTTTTCAGGCAACAAAATGTAGGGTTTTTTAAACCGATTTTTCCACTCCTCTTCCTTTTGCTAGCAGTTCACTTCTGTTGCAAGTTAAGGAAATGTTTTACAGGAAAGTCTATCTAACTGCAATTACCCTAAATTTAAGATTCTGTCTTCAAGTGCATATAATTTCTATCCTAAGATCTTCAGGGATATCTACAACACATCACTTGTAGTCTGCTAAGAAATATTTCTGTCTCCATCAGTGGGATGCTCTGGTTGTAGTCTGGTAAAATGATTTCTTTCTCCATCAGTGGGATGCTCTGGTCCTGGTGGTGGCCCCTTGGAGAGGTGGCCTGGACTGGGTGTCCCTGTTTTGGCCTCTGTCCTGGGACCAGAGACTGCTGCCTCCCTGCTCCAGCTTCAGCTCTGGAGGGTGTCCCCTCCTGCAATCACTGCCTGAAAAAGCACTCCCTTTGTATCCTGGGGCTTTCTGAGGGAAGCAGATATGAGGGTAGCCCAGAGAAAAGGGGTCATGCTGGGCAGGGATGTTTTGTGCAGCAGTTTCTTCTGTTTTGTTACTGAGGCTTTCCTGTGCTGCTCATGATATTCCCTCCTTTGCAGTCTGTGCCATACAGTCCACCATCTTAATTTAGTCAGCACTTTGACATGACTAGCTGAGTGAATTTTCTGCTGAAATAATGGAAATAGAAAAGAATAGTTTCAATGCATTTAATATTGAAATAAAAAGCCTTGGCTTTGACAGGAATAATTGTGCCACTTTGTGTTTGGTTCATAGAAAGATCTTCAAAGAATGATGAACAGCCAAATAAGTGACCTCATGACAATCTGCTTAATTAGAATAAATTAGGAGAAAATATTGTTTTAGCTGAAGAAAATCGCTAGAGTGGTCTCTAACAAGACACTTAATTATATACATCAAGGGGAGTTTCTTAAGGGACATAGTTTTCCTCATCTATGTAACTCGTTTAACATATTTCCATCTTTGTAAATGTGACTGGGGAGATACATCAAACTGGATAAATTAGATCTAATTTCATCACCCATATAAACTTTGTAAAAGTTCCAACCAATCAAGAAAGATTAAATCCCAAAGCTGATTTTGACTTTAATAAAAATTGCATTTTTTACTTGTGATGAGTGACTAAATTCAGGTGTAATATCTTAATGACATATTGAAATGAAAAATTGCCATTGTTTTACAGTTCAACCAGATGTTTAGAGTTATGAAGAGTAATACAGATATGAAAAGCAAAACAAAATGCAACCAAGAAGAATGAAAGAACTTTATTTTATCATTGGGATTTTTTCCTTTAAATCACACAACTAAAATTTTTAATTTAGGAGACAAAGAAGACCAGAAATTGTGTCTAATATATACATGCATATTTAATTTAAAAATATACATTGTAGGACAAATAACAAAATAACTGAATCTGCTCTCAGGACTGTATGAATTATCTATCTAAACACATAGAGATAGACACATTGTCACAGGTATGTGTACTTACATTCACAGGAATATACAGAATATAAATAATCTTACATATTGCACCAAAAAATAGAAAATATAAATTCTTATATATAGCATTATTACTATGTATTCCAATATTTCACGATACCCTCTCCTCCCTCTCCTACTATTATCTTAGACAACAAACTGCAAACAGTCAAAAAAAGATGACCACCAGAAATACTTCATCTTCCACATATCAGTCCTGAGGGGTATTAAATGCTCGTAAAAAAACTTTGAAGACTGAAAGGATTAATGCTCATTATTTTATTGTAGTTCAGTTTACAGAGGAGTATTGGATCACCATATTTATGATGCATGATACATGATTTCTTGCATTTAAAATCAGAACAATTCAGACAGACTGGAAAACCACTTTCATAGTAGTTTCCGAGTCACATATGTTTAAATCAATTTTATAAAGCCAGTTTATCCTTTGTCAAATGTAGTGGCCATAGTGTAAACTGTGCTCTTGAATCAGATTTAAAATATCACACATAAAAAATGACCAAAGTAAGGAAAAAAAGTTAGACTATATATTGTGTCTTAAAGGATTATATCTTGAAGTGATTTTTCCATGGCTGAAGGCCTTTTCCCCTCCTTCTGAATTAAATCATCAGCTAGAACTCACTATGGAAAAGCTCACAAAAAGAAGCTAGATTTTTTTTTAAAAAGTGATTTCATTTGGTATATTGCTTTTTTTATTATATTTTATCTCTTTTTTTTTTCTTCTTCTTTTTTTTTTTTTTTTTTTTTTTTTTTTTTAATCAGCTTCTGATCTGTTTAAATTTCATGGTTAAAAGTGTTTGGATGTCCTCCCAGCTTGGTGACATAATTTTAAATTTTCTTTCTCTTTAATTTGTTTCACATTTAAATTGCGCCCTGATGAGTACATTCCATCTGCTTACCATGCAACTGACAAATAGCTTGCAAATTAATGGTCTCAAGCTGTGAGGAACCTCTTTCTCTTGAGTTCAAAACTCATAGGAACTCAATGTTGAAGTTCCTGACATTTTTGAGAGTCTAAAATGCCATTATTGAGCTACATAATGAGGCACACTTGGAAGTGGTTTTAGTGGAAAACTGAGTAATAAGATGTCCTTGTAAGATAATAGGGGTTTTTTTTTGTTATCATTGCATTTTTCCCCATAAAACTGTATGCAACTTTAAGATTTTTTTATATCTTCTCTTCAGATAGCACCACTTGGTAAGTACAGCTACACAGGTCTTCCACCTAGGAGACTGACCACTGACAAATCAACATCATGTCTTATTCTCATTTGGAAAAATGAAATCAAGAGATACAGAATATATTCTTTATATCTTGCATTCGAATTCCTAATATAAATCATAATTTATGACTCAGATAATAGGTGCTATTTTTTTTTCAGAAACCAGATTAAAACAAGGGGGTTTTTATCCCCTTGATGGTATGTATATTGATTTGTAATGAGACACATGTGCACGAGAGTTCTGGAATAGGTAAATATGACATAAGACATTTTGAAAGAAACCATATTATTTTTTAGTAACTTGACGTATAGAAGAAACAGTAGAGTGCCTCAAATATCTTAAAAAAGTTATGTTTAGATTACTGAATCCTGATATTTGTCAACACAGCTAATTGCAGTAAATTAGAACTGTGCCATAGTTGCAATGATGGTCACCACAAGTTAATTACATTAACATTGTTGCAGAAAGAGTAACAAATATCCCAACTGTATCCACAAACTGCAATTTATTTTTCATGCTAGCTGGGTTTTGGAGCCCATAGAGTTTATTTTTGATGAAACTACATTGAAATATTTATTTCAGGAATATATATAAGATAATTAGACAGCTAAGGGATTTTTCTAGCCATGGTAATTGAAAAGACTCTAGTCAAAGCAAATTCTCCTTATAATGAAAATATTAAGGTTCAAGGAATACAACCAAGGTTCCCACTGCAAGCCATCTGAGTTTCTCCAATTACTTTATTGACTGCATTGCCATTAATGTGATGTGTCTACACTATTACATTACATCACATTAATGTGAAGTGACAACAATGCCATAATGTGATTTTAAATACTTTGCCCCATACACATAGCTCAATTCAGCTATTGGTGTTGAACTCACACCAAGCAAAGAAAAAAAGTATGTGAAAATTAAGAAAGAAAACACAGTATCAACTAGTCATCTTGAATAATTACTCCATTTTCAAAATGTTCTAATCTGAACAGCCTCAGGGTTTTAATAGGATCACTCATCCCAAAACAGTTATGATCTTCATTTTCCTCAGATGCACTGGGGAACACTTTTAGACTCATCTCTCTTCTATTGGAACTATTATCCTGGAAATCTCTGTAACTATAAAATTGAGAAATGTTCTTGGGCCTATGACAGAAAACATCAAGTGAGGAAAACTTTACACTATGATACAACTGTTCTAGACATGAGTACTTTAAAAAAATAATTTAGCTTCTAGTCACATAATAGTATCTGAATCAAAAGCACTTTAATCAATTATGTTTCTCAGTGCCTTCTTCTGAAATACAAAAGAACATATTAATCTTGTTGAATTATCACTACAAATTTAAGCCAGCTCTCCAGTTCTATTCCTCTTTTTCTCCTGATAAAAGCAACTAATTTAGCACAACTATCCTATTAACACAATTTGCTAATTTAAACATTTTGCATTTTTGTTTTGAACTTACAGTTCTGAAATCTGGTCTTCTCTAAGAGTTTCATAAATTTGCTTATCAAGCAGGCTCTTTGTACTTTACCTCTGCATGTTTCCAGTTAATTGTGAAGTTTATTTACATTGTCTCAATTTCTGGTTTTGTGTTTATCGATCTCATGAAACTGAGAACCCTTAAAAATATATTTTGACTATCCATGATTTGAGGAACTTTCTACTCACAAAATATTGGCTGACAAAGGCAGAAGTGTTCATTAGCACTGTAGTCTGTCCTGATCACTCTAGAATTCCTTGAATTTCATATGAACAAACTAAACGGATGAAGATTGGATAAGTCTGAATGAAAATGTAATTTTAGAGTTTCATTCACTTTATTCTTATAGAAAAAGGACACAAAATCCCATGAGGTTACGACATGGAAATTGCAGGTACATCTACTGCTCTCAAAGCACATTAAAGTGCTGTTAATAGATTGGAACACAATGCTCTGATTCTTATCAAAGGGTGGTGTAATCTTACTTGAGAAGTATTCTGCTGCCATGTTGTTTCGTTGCCTTAGTTTTCCTCCTCCCCAGCTTTCAAATTTAATAGAAGTCACCTCCAAAAATTAACAATAGTATGGAAACTGACTTATATAAGAGTACTAGCCCAGGACTCAATGCTGATTTGAAGAATTAGCATTGTAATATACTTTGCTTTTTTTTTAGTGAATTCTCCTTTTTGAATTTTGCACAGTGCATTTCTAATATTACCACATCAGTATTTATCAGTGTTAAAAAAGATGCTGATATTATAAAACCCCCAATTTCTGCCTCTACTGAAAGGTAAAATGCTCCTGCAAAATGATCATTGCCAAAACAGGCACAAACAGGGATTCATCATGGAATAATTTGGGTTGGAGAGGACCTTAAAGGTCATCTGATTCTAGCCCCCCATCATTGACAGGGATAACTCCCACTAGATCAGTTTACTCAATGCCCCAAGCAGCTTGACCTTGAACAGGAAAGAATTTCTTCCCAAAATCTAGTCTGAATCTTCCGTCTTTCAGTTGGAAGCCATTATGCCTTGTCCTACATGTGTGTATCACTGTAAACTCCCTCTCCATCATTCCTGTCAGTCTCCTTCAGGTGCCAGAAGGCTGCTATAAGGTCTTCATGGCACCTTATCTTCTCCACTCTGAACAGCCCCACCCAACTCTCAGCCTGTCTTCATAGGAGCGGTGCACCAGCTCTCTGACCTTGTTTGTGGGTTCCTCTGGATATGCTCCGATAGGTTCATGTCCTTCTTATGTTGGGAACCTCATGGGAGTGGAGAATAGGGGCAGAATTACTTCCCTCAACCTGCTGGACAAGCTTCTCTTAATCCACCCAAATTCCAGGCTGAAAGTGCACGTTGCCAGCTCATGTTGAGTTTCTCATTAACCAACACTTGCAAGTCCTTCTCCTAGGGGCTGCTCTTAGTATTTTCTCTGTATTTCTGCTTGCCTTGTTTAACTTTCTGAGATATGCACAGGCCAACCTCTCAAGCCTGTCAATGTCCCTCTGGATGTCATCCCTTCCCTCCAGCGTGTTGACTGCACCACACAGCTTGGTGTTGTCTTGCAAACTTGCTGAGCATGCACTCAATCTCACAGTCAATGTCACTAACAAAGACATTTGTTAGTGCCAATCCCAATACTGACCCCCGAGAAATGTCACTCATCACTGATTCTCCACTTGGACATTGATCCATTGACTGCAATTCTTCCAATGAGAGCATTCCAGGCAATTTCAAGCTGGTAATGGAATTACTGGATTCAAAAATTGCAAACCCTTTCTGGGTGGCCACATAATATCTTAATTTTTAATACTGTACATCAGCAGCTGACGGGCAGTCCTTTTCCATTTTACTTGCTGTCTGTTGTCTGCAACACTGTTTTATCTACTTCATATGATTTAGCAGCTTTAGTGAGTTTACAGTAAGTTCCTTGGGTTAATTAGATTTTAGATAGTAGAAAATTGAGTAGATTAAACTCTAGCAAATATGTCTTCCATCTACTGTTATTTTAGGTCATATTTTTTTTTATACCATGCCTTCCAGGCCAAAGATTCCTGCAGACACAATATGTATAGCTGTGACTGTAAGCTGTGATTTGTAACCTTATCCATTAATAGAGTGAACAAAAAATGTCATGTATTCCAGGGGTATAACTGTAATAATGAGCACAATTTGCACAGCATAAAGCTTGTTGTCTGCCTGTATTTCTATTTAAATATACATCATGGGAAGCATATGTGGGTTTACAGTAATTTCTGTCAAAACATGACATTAAGGTCCCAAGTATTTTGCATTACTCTTTGGTTTCTAAATACAAGACACTTTTAAGCAACAATATCAGGTACTTTTGGATATGTAGTAGATTCTATGGATTTCTCAGAAGAGAGGCTTGAATAAATTATGTTTATGTTAGCAATGAATTTGCACTGAATGGTTTGTTATCTGTCATGGTATTTTCATTCAGAGGAGTAAGTGAAAGTTTCTCCTATTTTTCAAAAGAAAGTAATGAAATAAAAAATAAATTATATTATGAATTTTGCTTGTTTTCGACTCTTTTACTGCAAATCCCTTAAAAAAAAAAGAAAAAATTTCAAGAGCTATTGTTATTTATTATCAATTTCATTGAAGAGCTATGGCTATGTTTTTCTTCTTACCATGAGCTCAATTTAAAAAAAAAATATTCTACATTGAACATATAGTTCCATAGATGGGACTCTAAATGTTAATTTTATTTCTTTCATCTTGATTTCCTAGATGCGATCTTTAAACTAAATTTAAAAAAACACTTTACAATTCTTATTATGTTTAAGCAAATATTTAAGTCCCACTAAAACACCAGAGATACAAGCTGAAACCTAAAATCATGTGTTTTGCTCTTCTAAACAGGGTCTCAACTATTGTCTAAAATCATGTCTTGCCAAGATTCTCCACCTCCAAAATAGGAGCTCCAAGCTTCAAAGCTCTCTGGTTTTTGAAGAATGATTAAAAATATTACATGAACTGTCTCATCATATAATGCAGAATATATTAATTCTGAAGTGTGTCTTTATCCACATAAATGAGAAGAAGGTTATCAGGATTATCACTAAAGGTCAATCTTGTTTGACCAATCTGATTGCCAAAGAACAGGACACAGCATAGTGGTGTCCATCTTCTTGATGGACAGGATACTTGATACTTCTTGAGCTGGGCATTGAAAAGGTGAGATTGCTGAGATGTTGTTTTCAAAGAAGGAAAATAATAGAAAGAGACAGTTACTTTACCTTTATTGATTAAACTGTAGCCTGAGAGTTCAGAAGGAAGGTACAGTTCCAGAAAACACTGAGAAAACCTTATAGAGTCATTAAATAAATATCAAAATTAAATAAATATAAAAATACCACTGAAAGTTGTTCCTCGGTATAAATTCTGGAGAGACTTAAATGTACAGCTGTTCACAGGAAAAGAATAAAGCAAGAAGTAGAACATCTATAGACATAGAAATAAAACTATTCCAGTGAATAGTATTTAGGGAGATTTATCCGTTTTACCTTTGCTTTTTCCATTTGCTTTTAGAAAGCAAGTAGAAAAATTTTACCAAAAATATTTTTCTTTTTTTTTTTTTTTTTTTCAAATAGGCTTGTTTATTTAACATCTTATATGATGTCTATTGTGATCACTACTTTCCTGAAGTGCCAGTCTCAGGCAATTTGAGGTAAAATGGAATGTAAGCCTCTACTATGTAAGTCACTATAAAGACCCATATCAGTGACTCGTACTGGGTAGACTATTAATGAAAGTTTCCTGTGAAAGGATTTGTATAAATGCTGGGAATATCAGAAGAGGATAAAAGTTCTTGAAATTAATTTAGTTAATCCAACAGCAGGAACTCACATCACTGTCATGTGAATTCTTCATGAGGCACATTGAAGATAGAGGCTTCCATTGTCAATTTCAGAGCAGGCTGACAGTGACAAGTGTTTCACAAATCAGAATAGTTTAGGGCTTTATTGTTGACTGTAATACCAAATGCCATCTGAAAAAATGATAATGTTCCTCCTGGTACTGCTCTGTGCTATGAAGACATAAAAATAGCATTGCTTCAGTACTTAGAGATTGTACAGATTGTATTAAATTTGAAAAGTTACAGAGCAGAGAAATTCCTTGATGTCAAAACACACTTAACTGGAAAATCCAACCTGAGTCCTGAATCTTCCAGAATAAAAACTGCAGTTAAATTCCACAGTTTTAGAGATTTATTGAGAACATATTAATAAATTTAAATACTAAGAAACAGATTTTTTTTTAGTTTATTGATAAAAAAGCCCCCATTGTTTACTGGAAGAATCTAATACATGCATCGTAACTTTCAAGTGCAATATCATATTGGGAATATTATCTTGCTAAATTAGGGGGTAACATTTGATGATACTCCAGGTGTATACAGCTACTCAGACAGTAGCAGTCACAAAGACAAAGAGAAACTTTGAGAACAGCAGATGGGACATTGATCAAACACTTGGATGAAAGTTTTGCTGTCATTGATTTCCAAGTCTGTCTACAAAACCACCATCAAAAAGTAACAGGACAAAATAAATGGTTCTTTCTTCATTATGACATATATGTTTCTCTGAAATAGCTGATATACAGAAAACAGTACAGTGAAGGTCTTGTGCATGAAAAATATGAGAAGAAAGACAACAAATTTTACAAACCCTGAGAAGGTATACCACTATAATATTTACAATCTCAATTGCTGTCCAAAATGCGTCCTACTGCATCCTAAAATTAAAAAAAAAAACCACAACCTTTTTGTAGAAATACTGTCCATTCACACAAAAACACAGTATCAAATATTTTAAATATTTGAATTTTTTGAGTTTCACAAAGATTAGAACTGAAGATTTCTGAAACAGGTATATTGCATGATGACAAAACCATATTTTGCTGAAACTCTCATTTAAGCCTT
The DNA here is from genome assembly GCF_903797595.1 of Erithacus rubecula. Lineage (NCBI taxonomy): Eukaryota > Metazoa > Chordata > Aves > Passeriformes > Muscicapidae > Erithacus > Erithacus rubecula. The sequence goes on along the minus strand of NC_136685.1, from coordinate 26,334,800 downwards.
GAGTAAAAAAAAAAAAAAACAAACCTAAATTGCCCAGTTTTACAAATGCATTTATTCCACAGACTAGAGCACTATACAAATGTTTCTTGTTTATGGCCTTCTTATGTTTACCATAACATACACACATAAAGTTGTGTGTATTTCTAAATAACAACAAATAACAACTCCTTTCCCATGAAAGATTTTTTTATTTTTTTATGTTTGTGGGGTTTTTTGTGCTCTACTTAAAAAAAACAACAGAACAAACAAAAAAAACCCCAAACTTGAAAACACCATGTAAATAAATTTCAAGAATTCTAGGTTTTTCTTCAAGAATTATGACAGAGAAAAATTAGTTAAGTTAGTCAATGGTTCTTCATTTAACAGTGCCCACAATTTCCAATCCACCCAAATTGTTCATTAATTTTTTTTTTTTTTTTTAAATTCTTGGTACTAGACTAGCTGATGTACCTACAGATATTTGCCATCTTTAAATTTCTGGTGTAAAGAAACTATTCCAAATGTCATCTCCTGTCTTACAAAGCTTTTCAGAAGGTGCACAGGTAGACTATTTTTCCAGTTACTGTATACATAACTAGCATATTCTTATGGAATATATGGAGTACTGGAATTTTGCAACAGTGGATCATGAATGACATTTTGAAGTGTCAATTAAATTAAATTAATTGTAATTATATAGTTAATCTTACTCTTCAATGTTTTGAAATATATTGATGATTTGCACAGAAAAACTAATATCCCAAATCAGTTCTGTATGCAAATTTAAAAGGCAGATAGTTCAGCTTTATATGAAGATCCAGGTGACATTATGTCAAGAACAACCTCAATAGCTCCATTAGATTTTATTCAGGCTTAACACACATAAAACTAAATGGTCAATCAAAGGACTGAAATTAACCTACAATCTATTCCTCTGTGGTACATGGGAACAAACCTTTCACCTATAAGCTTGTCTTTGTCGCTTAATTTTCTGCCACAGGTAATGGCCAAGATGCTACCATTTGAGAAAAGACAAGCATCTCAGAACACAATCCATTGCTACTAAGACTCTTAAAGTTTTTAAGTTAGCCAGCAGTAAACCTTTTCTAACTTCCAGTTCCTTTACTGTGTGTTAGTATGCCTAGATTTAACTCCCTCCTTGGCCTGAAGGGGAGATTTAGAGTGCCAAAAAGAAAATATTTGTATCCTGGAGATAGAATAATATTCTTTACTAATTTCTGGGGTATATGAACAGGATCAAAAAGTAGGAGAAAATTACAGGGAAGAGCAATAGAAACACCAGAAAAATAATATTGTACTAACACATATGACTTCAATGTCTTCAATTTCTATGAGGTAACATGAATTAAATTTTCCCCAACCAAAAACTTGTCGAATGACATATTAATGACATTTTTTGACTTTGTGAGTCAAAGCATATAAATATGAGGAAATTATCCAACATGATAAGCAATATTTTTTTTCTTTATTTTTAATTTTGTTGGAAGCTTTCTATCAATGTCTCTGAAAGAAATATTGTCCATTAATTAAATAAATAAAATAGTCAAAGACTAGGTTTTGAACCCTTATCAAAACAGAAACAAATTTGTTCATGGAGTTCACTTTTTAATGAACTATCAAAAAAAAACCCCAAAACAAACCAATAACAACAAACAACTACGTGACTGCCTGCAAACTTACTGTAAGAAGCATGTTTTCAGCACTGATACTATATCCAGATTAAAACTGATAATTTTTCACACAAGGTAGCTGATTTGGGTCAAAGGCAAAGGGTTTTCTTTACACTAAACTGTACAGACAATTTTGTATTAGTGTTCAGATCTGTATTTTGTTCCTTTTCCTTTTATTGCTATAGAGCAATAGTAATATGGCTCTGCAATACCTGTGCTAGGTAAGAATTAGGTAGCTCATTTTACTTGTTAAGGAAGGACATTTATGTGCTATCAACTAGCAATACTTCCCTTCTTACTGTGGTGATGACTCCATAGTTTTTGAGATTTTTTTGACTGCATATTTTATGGTCAGCTCTTAATGTTGCATTTTGGCTTTACAATCCTTCCAGATATAGAAGAAGCTAAGTGACAAAAGAGCAAACAAAAGGCAAAAATTGTATTTTAGTCCCCCCCAAAAAGCTTTCAGTCTGAGGCATACTTGAGTACAACTTTATGGACTGAGACACAAATATAAACCTAGAAGATTGGGTCAGAAATTTTTTAAAAAAATAATAATTTTCACTAGCCTTTTAATAGAACACATTCAAAGAAATTGAAGTACAGAATGATTGGTTGCTTTAAATACCTGGGTTTTGCTGGGTGCAAAACAACCATCCACGGAGAATGACATATCTTTACTAATTTCAAGTAGGTCATCACATTATTTTCCATGATAATCTCTTAATATATTAGTCTCCCTTCTTAAGACACTGTGAAACTGTGGTGGAAAGTGTTAGAAAAAAAAGGTAAGAAATCCATGGTAAACACTTACAATACTTAAAAGTCACTAAATTGAGAAAATCTAAATTTTCATTATGGGAAAATGCACTTTGATAAATTTTATGAGTGAAAAAAATATGCACTGTATTTTTATTCTCGAATCACTTATTGAATGAAAAGCCTTACATCAATACCTTCTGATTGTTAGAAAATTGATAATCTCAACAACTTTTTCATTGAGGTGGTGAAAGGATCAGCAAGTGAAAGGCCATAAAGTGGGTGAGGTTTCAGGATGGACTTCTTGCTTTGGAAGAAAATTTTCTGGTGCCTTGAGAAGAGCTTTCCCTGTGAGAATTGCATATAGTGTCTCCTTGTCTCCATTGGGTCAGCTGCCTGTTTCCAGCCCCTGGCCACACTCTAGTGTCTGTGCTGTAATTCACTGAAGCTCTGCCAGGGAACAGTACCCTTCTGTCACTAATTGCCATTTTGTCTACGCCTTGGAGAAAAAATGGAAAAAGATCTGTGGGTTTCCTTTCCACACAGACAGGGACAGAGCTGATAAACTGTTCTTATTGATTCATTAGTTGAAGTAAAAAGAAAATTAAGGAATTGTCCATCATGATCCATTGCTTATTGTATATATTGTCACAGGAAAGTAACATGCCATTACTAATTTTAGTTTGCTTTATTCATCTCATTTTACTTTTGATAGCTTACAAATGTGACTGCCTACTGTGATATGACCCAAGTCTCATGAAATAAGATCCTACCTGGATTCTGCTGTGCAAAATGTTCTGTACAACTCAAAGCACATGAAATATTTGAAGTCACAATACTTCTTCTGGTCAATTTAAATAAATTTTCCTGGTTATTAGAGGAAATCAGAAAGTCCAGATTAAAGGAAGCTGTTTGGAATGCTGGATACTAAAGGATGAAATGATGATATGATCCCACTCAATGAAGTGCTAGATTTCAGCCTATTTAGAGTCAGCAACTTTCTCTCTCATTAGGTGGCACTATGCCAAACAATAGTTCTGTCTTATGTTCTTTAGGAGATTATAGTTGCTCTGTTCCTGGCCACAATATATGAAGGAAAAAAAATATAAGAGGAAATTTTCTAAGTGCTCTGAGATATGCCATACATTCTTTTTTCTTTTTATGGTCTCTAATTTCTTGAATTTGTTCATAATTTTTTATGGTAAGATTATTTTTGTATCATTCAATTTAACCTGTTAATTAGGCTATGTATACGTAATTTTTATTGTAATGGTTAGAAATACTTTTGAAAAACATGGCCAGGACTCTTTTCATGGCAGAATACAGACAGAACTTAAACTATGTTTTTGTTACACTTTTGTGATTCTGTCTAACTCCCTTTAGTACCTCAACAGAATATCCTTCCTGAAAAATAAAATGAACAGCCAATAACCTCTGATGCAGAATAGTCTTGTGGAATGGAAAAATAAAAAATCTGATGCTATTTGGCGATTTATTCACACAGTAAGAGAAAAAAAATGTGCTCAACGTATGATTTTTTTTTGGTGAATTTGACAAGTTCCATACCAAACCTTATGAAACTAGAGAAAATGAGATTCTAAAATCCAAATATTCCCCTTATAGACTGCTTCCTCTCCTCTGTATCATATATTCTATATCCTATATGCCTCCCATATTCCATCAATTTTCTCACTCGTCCACGCAGTCTCTATATTCATACCAAATAAAGCTCTTAAATAATGGAAATAGACAAAGATTGAGAGTTGCAAACTAGTCTAAAAAAATCGTTCTCACACTGTAGGTCCCTCAGTGATTGCAGGAAAATCTCTCCTTCCAGCTTAAGGCAATACATTTCCCAGTCTTCCTTTATTTCCCCAGGAGAGACACTTAATTCCTCAGAAAAACATTCAGGGCATCTAGACTGTTTTTTTCTTAACCCATCCAGAGATTTAGGAAAATTTACAGGGACACTTTTTTTCCTAGTTTAGACACTTGGGTTAGTGTATCCCAGAATCATAGAATAATTTTGAAAGAATTTCTGAATTTAGTCATTTAAGTCACATAGTCCAAGACCTCACTTCAGGCAGCATCAAATAGATCAAGGTATTAAGAAGCCTGAGTTCAAAATCTGTCCTTCTTAGGGAAGGAGATTCCATTCCCAGCCTCTCTGGGAAACTGTCCCAGTTTTTGATTATTTTAGTGGTGAAAAGCTTTATTCTAATGTCTGATTTATTTTTCCTAATATGAGAGTTTCTGTCATTGCAATTTCTGTCCCCCAGAACTTCTTGTGCACCACTACACATCTCCAAGAATGTTCTATTGCTTCTTTCTGCAGAAAACTTCATTAATATTTTTCTTAAGCCTAATTTTCTTAACACTGAACAAACTCAGGTATCTCAGCCTCTTAAACATTTTGTGTTCTATACTCCTAATCATTGTGATGGCTCTTTGACATATTCATTCTAGTACATCATTATATTTCTTGCACCAGGGTATAAAAACTGGATGCAGTACACTAAAAGCAGACTCCCAGCTACCAAACAGCAGGGAATAATCACTTTTCTTGATCTGCAGGAAACACTGCTCCTGCAAAGATATTTTCTGCACTCCATGACTTGCAGGTCTGTTTCTCACATAATTACATAGTCTCTGGTGTCCTCAGATGTTACAAATACACTTTTAAATGAACTCTACAAAACAGCTGGAAGGTAAAGCATGAGAATATGTTGTGGCAGGTAGCATTTATCTGACTTACATGTGTCACACAGAAAGTGAGAGTATGCAATCTCAGTTATACCTTCTGGCATCAAAAATTAATACCCTATAATGGTATTAGTATCTCCAGTATGTTGGGTTTTTATTTAATCTCTAAGATACTTCTATGAATTATAGTGTCTCAATATCTTCTATTTCATAAACAACACCATCTTGATGCCTAAAGAAGCTACCTGGAACAGAGGCTAGACAGTGTTGAAGAAATAAATAAGTAGTTTTTAAAAGACATTCAAAGGATACATCTTGGGCAGTACAAGACCGCAGCCATGACTACACCCAAGATTGACAGTGGGTCAAGAGTTTTCACACTTTTATAAATTTTGATCCCTTTACATACTGGTGTTAATTGTCCAATTACAGCTTCAGGTTATGAAGTCCCATCCTCCCAAATTGCTCTCCCTAGTTCTCTCATTTGCACTTTTTGGGCTCCCAGCTGCAATGGTGTCTTTGGTTCTCAGGCTGGAAAAGGACTGTTTTGTCCAACTAAACTGTAAAGAGAACTTACACTTTATATGAAGTTTAGAGGCACACACCAATGAATCTGAAAAACATAAAAGCTAAAACTTAAGGTATCACCTTCCTTTGGTAATGTGTCCAGCCATCAAAGAAAAGTGCTTGAATATTGGTAATTTCTGTTATAGGTAATTTCTAAGATTTGTTGACTGCGATGTTCCTATTAAGAGAGAAAGTATTTCAGTAAAATTTCTCCATAACAATCAATTATGGGGTAGGTAGCACCTGGCTATTGTGTAAATGTATAACATTCCAGAATCTTTCACTTTGCTTCAAAGATTTAAATGATTCAACAAAGTAAATTGTTTTTTAAGATAAGTGAGAGGGAATTTATACTTTAAGAAAGTAAAAATAACCGGAACTGTCCTTCTTATTTAATTTGTGAAATTTATATAGAAAATTTAAGCCATATTCTATCTTCAAACAACTTGTGTCTTTTGAGTTTTGCTGCTGTATATACACAACAGATTATAGAGAAATTTTCATGTAGAGGTAAACTCATGAAGTAAATTGTCATAGTTTTCCCATCAATTAAAAAGAAATAACAGAAATAAACACTAATGTGACATTCTTCTTTATCTGTCTCTCAATTTTTTTCTCATCTTTTTTTTTTTTTTTTTCTATAAGAAAAATGTAGGGAGTATAACAAAAGGTAGTAATGTGATGCCATAATTTTTTAAAGTTTTTTCCTGAAAAATTCCCTTTAATCTTATAATTATCAACTATCTTAACAGTGTATTTCTTTTCAGATAAAATGAGTAAAAATTAGAAAACGTTTACCCAAAAAGTCTTAAGAATTTAACTATATCATTTAGTGTGAATGTGGAGTTTTTGGGTTTCTTGTTTGTTTGATTTTTTTTTTTGGGGTGGGGGTTGTTGATGTTTTATGATAACAACTTTCTCTGTTTGTACGTCTTTTTTTGAGAAGCAACCTGTAGTTTTTCATGCCTTTGAAAGGCATGTCTTATATAACTTCTTTTGAAAGGAATAAATAGATCTGAAATAAAAATGCATTCTAATATTAAATCTCTTTTTATTGAGTCTCTTTGTATGCTCTTTTCCTATTTATTTCAAGATTATTTATTCAGAAAAAAGTAGGACATCACTTGTCTTCTGCTGAAGATGTAATCCATACTTCATGTTACCTATAATCATCAAACCATACTATAAAAATATCTTCAGGCACAGCTTACCTCACTGTAGCCATGACCCATTTTTGAGTGCCTTGAAAGTAATCTTATTTGACATTTTCTACACAGTTTAAGATTCCCAGTAAAGTATCGTGCAGCAATTGTATGTCAGAAAAAAAAATCATACACTGACACCTAACTGTCTTGATCATCTTGCTGTTAAAAGTAAAGCTTCCTGATAAAGTCAGATGTAGCTGATCTATCAAGCTCTGAAGATCTGGGACAATTTCATAGAGAACTGCTAAACTCTTGATGTCTTTGCTTTGATTGCCTTCTTCCTCTCCTTATTTTTTCACAGGGTCTTAACAAAAGAGAGAAAAGGGTCAAGCAGGATAAAACAAAAAAACAATTCAGTGGAGCAGTATCCTGCCCCACCACAGGCTCTTTTCCCAGAGCAGCAGGTTTTCCATCCACTATGCCAACATGGCCAGAAGAGACAATTAAACCTTTTATGCTTGATAGGTCAGCAGACTGGATAGTTCTTTTGCAATTTCTATGGGAAACAACTCAAACTTGGAAAGAAAACAAGTCTCCTATCCTAAAAATCTCATTCACTATTGTTCTTCTTCAATTAAATAAATAATGATCAGATGAAAACATTCCTACAGCATGAAGTATACAGAAATTGCATTAAGTTCAAAATATTTAATTGCTGACTTAAGCATTCTGTGGACAATAGATTGTCTATTAACTCTTCATGAGTCCTCAATGATGTCTACTTTATGGCTTAAAAAGAAGCACTTAGCATCATTTTGAAAACAGCACAGTTTTTAAAATGTATTTCATTGTGGAAATAAACTTTAGTCCATACTGTAACCTAAGAATTTGAATCTGATGATATTATAACTGTTTTATAGTGTAATAAAGAAATAAAGAGCTATTGGATGTAGTTAGAATGTAGAAGGAATCACATTTTTTAATGTAAATGTAGAGATACTTCTTATGCATAGAACACATTGAGACAGTTTTCAAGTCAAGACAAAGAAGAACCTTGCAAAGACTGCACATCATCCTCAATGCCTTATCTATTCTTTCTATTGAGGAAATATTATGTTTAAAACTCCATACAAAAATGGTGTTGATTTATTTAAGTTTCAACTTCACTTAAAGTTTTTGAGTTGAATATTTCATTCCCAAGAAAGGAAGAGAAATGGTCCAAAATACTAATTGTAATAAACCACTGTTTTCAAAACCATAGTATATCTTTAATAAAGTAATTAATATATAGTTTTTTATTGCTCCACATTATGAGAGCACTCATTAAAAATGTCAAAAACACTATATAAAGTTTATTTTTCCTGGGATCAATTACGATACAATCAGCCTTAAGGGATCTACTACAAGTTGTAGGTTTTGATGACAGACAGACATCCAAACAGCAGGAGATTGCAGTGAGAAAACCAGTAAACATATGAAAATTTATGGTCTCAAATTCTTTTCCCATGAGACAGTTCAGGAGAAAATCACCAGTGACAGGAAAACCTTGTAAAAAAATCATCAGAGAAAAATATTTATAAATAAAATATTAATTAAACAGGAGAAATACATCAGAAAACTAGTGTTATTAATTCTCTAAGGCATATTTGTGTACATGTATATAGGTCATGCATATGTTAAATCACCAATGAAACAAGGGAGGATTGAATTACCCTTGGATATGGCATTGCTGTATAGCATAGATAATGTATATAACTGAATATATTACTTACAACTTGTCTAAAAGAGTAGTGTTTATAATACTTTGGCCTGAAAATTGGCTATTTGGCTATTTCAGAACAAATACATGGAATTTAAATTTGAATGAATTATTGGCAATTACATTTGTTTCAGCTATTTGAATTAAAATAAAAATAATCTCATGACAGACAGATATAATTTTTATTGTTTACTTGAATTAGAGGAAAGGAACAATGATGAACAGTGAAGCAAATAATGGAATTATTATGCTGAATGAGTTTTTAAACAATATAGCGTGAAATAAAGTGCTAAGACAAACCTAAACCTGTGGCATTGCAGAAGTTATGAAATGAAAATGAGATTAATTGCATTTAAAATTATCAGGGCCATTTTATTTGAGATATTAGTTATGTAGCCAAAATAGAAGGTTTTTATACCTAGTCTTCACAACCCTGCAGCCAGGCAAACTAATAGATGATCTTGTTCTTTTTTCATGAATTTCTAATTTAACTACCATGATTCTGTAGTTTTTTTCCATGTCTATGGAATAGTTTATACAGTATACTAAATACTCAACCAGACTCAGCAGCTGCAAGTTAGACTCGTTTTTTTGAGTTTTTTAAAATAAATCTAACTTCCAATGACATTTTGTAAAAAATAGCCACATTTTCAAGGAAGCTTATCATGTGGGATGTAATAAATTCCATTTTTTCTATATGAAACCTATTCTAAACCACTTACAAAATTTAATAGCAAATGATAACCTTTCAGAACATAACAGAATACCAAAAGATTTCCTATATGATAGTGCCATCTGGGAAAGTGAACACCGATATTTTTGAATGGGAGATTAGCCCTTTCTGTTGATCTAATAAAAGTTACCACCACTTCTTTCACCACCTTCCCTTAGAAATCAATACATTGTAAAACCACTCTGCATTTTTACCAAGTTCAATTCATTTTCTGAGTAACTTCCATGTTCTGCATCAGGGAATTCCTGCCTGAAATTATTTCATCTATTGTCTGTGAAGAAGAAACTGAAGAAAAATATTATTATCTGCATTATTTCTTTGGCAGTAGTCATTTGAAAACTATTGCCTATTGAGGTGTAGTTTTAATTTTCTTATTTAAACCTGAATTTAGAATTGTTGCTAATAGATAAGTGGATCGGAATTATCCCAAATACATAAAGTACGTATTTTTTTCCTGCTGAAGCTACTGCTTAAGGACCTTGTTCCTTTTCAGATAAGATCCGTTTTTTTGCCAAGTAAAAGAATGTCTGGAAGGGTCTGCTAAAGCCTGGCATAAACATGCATAACAGAATTGACTTCTCAAGTGGCCATGACAATAATAGAAGAGCTAATCAAAATGACAAGTACATTAAAAACAGCAGAAGTCAGTACTTTGTCAGTCTTGTCTATGTTGTATTATTCTGTCTACTTGCTGTTTTCCTTTGCTTCCAAGACCACTCAACCATGTAATAAGTAGATTTTCAATGTGTGGTACTTCCTTCATTAGTTGTTCCGTCATGCTCTGGTGCAATCAGAGATTTTCTACCTTTTTTCTAAGCAGGTTACACTGATAAAAGAAATGCAAGTTATTCAAACTATGACAAAAATACCTGCTGGGTTTGCTTATCCAGTGATTTTCCTCTGCTTTAGGCATATTATCCTGTATTTTCAAATATACCAGTTTTATGCTTCAAAACTACCAGAACATATGCCATAATTTATATTCTGACAAATAAAAATGGTAAACTTACCAAGTTTCAGTCACTAGCTGCTTTCATCAGTACAAGAGGCAGTTCAAAAGCATTAAAAGAAATCACAGATTCTAATGAGATTTTGCTCCACATTTGTTTCTCAAGGGGTATCAAGACTGTAAGGTTCATACATAACTCAAGTCTCATAACTGTGGTATGTCAAGCCTAAATCCATGGCAGACCTAAGGAATAGCAGCACTACTAGAACTGTGATCTAAAGCAAAAGTAATTAAAGGATGTGGCTAGCCAACATGAGAAGATCAAATGCTGAAACCCTTCTCAGCTTTTTGGATTTCAAGCTTTCAACTTTAATCTCTTAGGAACGAAACAGAAATAAATTATATGCTGTTCCGATTTTGGGAATGATATTTCCAATTCTCTGTCTAGAGAAGGGAGAGATAATGAAAAAATAATCTAAGGTAAGCTTGATAAGAGGATACAAAGCAACTCAGGAGAGAAGAGATCATGGTTCCATTAAGGGCTTTAGGGTTGACTTTATATTAACACAGTGAACAAAACACGTGAAATGTCTCTTGTGAACAAGGTTCAAAACTTATTTTCCTTATTCTATGACATTTTTCATCAACCAGTTCTTTTCCTTGAGCTAAAGATGGTGAGTGAGCATTCATGTAGACAGTTTGCATGTGAGAGCAAACCAAACTTTCAGTCATAATGCCTATAAATATTTTTATTTACCAGAAATGGGATCACAGCTGTAATGAACTAATAATGAAAAAAATGAAGAGAAAAAAAGTAGTTTATAAAAAAAACAGAAAAGTGTTATAAATCCAGTGAAAAGATAGTTTAAAGACTCATTTTGCTAGCAATGGGTCAAGCAGGTAATGAGAGAATGATCTCTAAGAGGCCAGAAAGTTGATTAAAACTCAGGAATTTTCTAGCAAATCAATTAATCTATCAGAGTGATAAAGAGAGTTACTCACTTGTTGCAGGTTACTGTTAGGCTTGATGTGGACTCACTATAACACCAAACTGAAGGAAGAATCGAGGTTGTTGGTGGATCTGTATATTTATTTATTTGTTTATAACCAGGAAAACCAACTTTTTTTTTTAATTTGGAAAAAAATCAAAATAAGAAATCAATAAATAGTTGCCTAAGGTACTATTTTATCAGAGACTTCAAACTCCTTCCGATGTAATAATTTATATATATATATATATATATATATATATATAATTTTTTTCTCCCACATAAAAAAAAATAGTTTCAGGAAGAGAGATTTGTTGAAATCACTATAAAAAGAAACATTTTCTGGCATGCATAAAATCTGTATGCCAACATTATATTTATTAACTATACTAATAAACCAACAATGCCCCTCCTAAGTCAAACCAGAATCAAAAATATATTGTCCTCAATAAAAATAGACTAGACTAAGTGTCATATTTTGTGGTTTTCTCAATTATGTCTATAATTCTTTTGAATATATTCAGTGCTGTGCTTTGTCATGTTAAAGGTTACAAAATCACTCTAATGTTCTTTAACACATATATTCGTGAAATATATTTTCCATCATAATTTAAATAAGTGAATCAGTCATCATTTAAGATATTTATAATATTTCATCTTGAAATCCTTGCAGTGAGATAAAGCTCCATTTATGTGTAAAATTAAGATGAGATTTAATAGCTTTTGGATGCTTAGATCAACAAAATGGGAGAGATGTTTAATTCTGAATGTGAAGCTAGTAATGAAATCAATAGAAGACTATACTTTCCAACTTCAGTATTCTCTTCTTTACATCAGACTCTCAAAGTCAGTAGACTGATTTACTAAACAGAAACATGCAAAATATATGGGTCATTTTTTTAGAAATAATATTAATATTGCTTTTTGTCCCAAGGTACTCACCTGTGGCACAGCAAAATGATCTTTAAGAGAGATAGATTTGTCTACTCATTTTTGGTTTAATGGTGGAACAATAAAAATTTTTGCTGTAATACGGTGTAAGTCAAATTTTGCGGAAAACAAATTATCAAAGATTTATATGGATTATTTTTGTTATAGCAAATTCAAAGCTATATTATAGGCATTTACCAGTAAGTATAGTTATAAGAAATATAATTATGATGTAACATAATATTCACGTCATGCAGCTTGCATGTATATAATGTTATGTGAAAAACAACTGTTATTATTATTAAATTATGCATAGTATTATCAGGTCAAACTGGCATAGGAAAAGTAGGTTATTTTTGAGGCATAATAACCCTTAGGATGTCTCCACCAGAATCACACAAAGGAAGGATACTGTTGTGCAGTGAGAACTAGAGTTTAAGATCAGGTTTCCCTTCAGTGTGTGTCAGCTCTATCCCTTCCTAGAGGCCAACAGGAACACTGAGCCCAAACCTACAGGAATCTCTTCCCCTCAGTCCTTTTGAAAGCTCTTTCCTTCTCACCCCCACCTGAGGTAGATGCAGGTACCACACAGAACCTCTAGGTCCTCTTTCTTACAGCATCATGCAATTCTGCCTGCACTGCTGACGTGCCATAAACTAGCTCTGACAGGCATTATATAGCATTTCATAGTGACTGACAACTCTTTTGATGGAATTCCCAATGTTTTTTAATCCTCTCTGATTATTGGGAATTAGAGATTTGTGCTATCATTCTATTACTCCTTGAATATATTTTTAAAACAAATATAATCAAATTTTGATTAAAAATAAAAGAAACTTTTGTTTGTCAGCTGAATAGTTCTTTTTAGCTGAAGTGAGCTGAAGGGCTGGAAGAACCAGTTAGCCAAATCCCATGTTTCTTTGGAGGCTTCCATTCAAAATAAACAAAACATAGTTTTGCCACTTCCCATTTTAAATATACACCTGTTCCTATAGTTCATATAAGCAGGTATCAGACCAATCCTCAAAGTTGAAAGTTTCACTTTCCTGAAAGTGACCATACCAAAAGAAACTGAATAGTTTCCAAATTCCTAGGTGAGGCATTTTTAGAGCACAGTCTAATATCTGTGGATAGGTAATTTCCACTCTCCACAGGGAAGGCTCAGAACTGCTCAGTGAGAGAAATTAAATGAAAAGGTTTCAAAATGCTGAAAATCCACTTCATTTTATTGAACTAGAACTTTCTTCTTTCGTAAAAAAATACATAATGTAAAATTTTATAGTTTTTTTACTAAACTGGTTCATCCACCTCCATGTCTGTTTTTCCATACTTTCCAAGGAAAGTTCCTATTTTTTTTCTGAATGCCTAATTTTATATTTTATTTCATATAATAACCCTTTAACCTATTTCTGATATTTTAGCCTGAAAGCAATAACATTTCATTCTACATTTCAACAGACTTGCACTTGGTATTGATTACAATGTCTTTAAATTGCAGACAGATTGTCCTACTATTTATACCTAATACACAAAAATTAAACAACTAAAATTTGCCCCTATAACACCTTCGAAAAACCCCAGTAAGAAGATCCTTCCATTCTGATTAATTCCTAGACAGAATTCAGCAATTGATATGAGGGGACATTCTGAGTTTATTATGCTTCTAAGTTTTATTAAGTGATGATAGTTGAAATTTTCACCTCTCATTCCTATACTGTCTATGCTATTCTATGGTCAGTAATATTTTCTCTGTCACTTCAACCTTTGCTGACATTACACACAGTAGCTCTGCTAGTTTTTCCACTATATTCATGTTACTATAAGTATTCATATGCCTTCTACTGGGCTTCATTTTCCTCTCAAAAAAAATTACTCAGAATGACTTTTGAGAATTTTTACTATCTACTCCTAATTTGTGATGTTTGCTAAGTTTTTCTGACTACTTTAATATTCTAAAATTTCTCAACTATTCTTTGTATTATTTAGAATATTGTATATTCAAGTAGCTCTATGTATTAAATTTTATTTTTAAAGGTGCAATCAGTTGAAATTGCAATTGAAAAGAAATATATTTTTTTTAAAATCATCTTTATTTGTGTAGTATTTTCTGTAGAGCTAACATAATTTATGAGTTCATTTAATTTATGATTTTGCCATTTTTAAATACAGAGCTTTAGTTACAAACCTCTCTTCTGGAGAAATTTGTAAAATAAGTTTCTCCATGCTTGTGAAGTACTCTGTTGCCATAACAATGACTGTGATAGAAAAAGCTACAAGAAAAACAGTGACTGTCTCGAGGACATGGATTCAATGCAGTCTAATAAATGAAATATACAGCTGTAGAGGGAAAATAAAAAGATAAGAAAAAAATATTGAATCCCTTCTTTTTTTTTTTTTTTTATCCCATGAGGATCATCCATTTTACACACTTCATGACATAGTCCTGGGGGAAGGGAAAGTGGCTGGAAAGAAAGGATGCAATTGTACAATTTTTATGTACTTGCAAAGTTACATGGAGGTGCACTGTTGAAAAGCAACCTTAATTCTAGAATTTCCTATGTTATTAGGCTTGGAGATAATTTTCTTGAACAAAATAGTTCTGCCCCTTCCCTGGATATGCAAGAGATGTAGCTTCAATTCTGTGATAATTGACATATTGTTCCTATCCTTTTCTCTATGGAAGATTACAGCCTTTTTTCCTGCACCTTTTTTTTCCCCCCCTTTTTTTTCCTTTTGCCTCCAGTCCTGAAGAAACTACCACTACTATACACTTTCCAGGGAGGGGCCTGGCTAATTCACAAGACCTTATATGTCAGCATCAGCTAGTTTTGGGTTAATCTAGTTCTGCTAGCACACATACATCATTGCTTACGTAACTGTCAGATGTAGCCCCGAGATAGATAAACTGTTTATGATGATTTAAAACTGTTTGAGTCCTATCCAACTTTCCTAAGAGAAACAGATAAACTGTGTTGGAACAAAATATAAGGACAAATCTAAGGCTAAATGTCTCTTGGGTAAAATGTCACATTTTTCTGAAGATATTAGGGAATGTGATGTTCTTGGTTCAGGCAATGTATGTATCAGAATATGTACAAAAAATATATTTAAATTCTTAACAAACTTTTGGTAACACAATACATGGGCAGAGGACAGCATATTTAATACCATTTTGAAATACAGCATATGTACCAAAACAAGATCTGTTTCCAATAGTTGATAAAATGAAATGAAATAACTGAGCTTCAGCAATCATATTATGGAACAATTTGTGCTATCCAGGGTGCTGAGTCATTCTTATCAATCATGTTTACTTAATTTGCTTGTGTGTATCTATATATCTTGTTATGCTTATTTATAACAGTGAATACTAGTATTCCATACTTGATTCAGAAGAAATTTTCTCCAAACATTGTAGAAAGTAAAACATTAGTTTGACATTTGGGCAATGCATTTACCAACATGGAAAATTTAGCTAAATTTTGCCACTTTGGTGATCCTCATGGATCCCTTCCAATTAAGAATATTATATGGTTCTGTGATTTTGTGATGTATAGCAACTAATGTGGAACAAGTATGAGACACAACAATTTAATAAAAAATAAATAAGATGAGCTATTTTCTGACTGTTTTGGCTGGGGTTTTTTAGATAAAAACAATTTTATGGTAATTCAATAACCTGTCAGTAAGGTCTCTTGAACTATGTCAGTGTCAGAAATGCAGTATTTTTATGCAGTAAAATATTTATTAAATACAGAAATATCATTTTATCTGCCTCCTGCCTGAAAAAGGTGAATTCCCAAAGAAATGTACGGGCTCCTTTGCTGTAGATGTCAAAGGTGACCATTCTGAGCTCACATTTAGGAAAAAGTATGCAACTGGTAGAAGCATGTCCTATTTCACCCAGTGCTGCATTTATAAATTAAACAGTTTATTTCAACCACTTTGTTTGTCATTGTTCCAGAGAGAAAATGAATAAATATTTATGTTAATGCAAACTTCAAACTTTCTGGCATGAATGGCTATTCTTAATCCAGATTTCCAAGAGAAAACTAGAATTTGATCACAGATTTTCTTTTTTTCCCATTAAAAAACATATTACTACTGGCCAACAAATTTCCTGTCTCCTTGTTAATAAAATTCAGAATATCCTGGATATTCTTTTAAAAATAGAATTACAAATTATAAAATTATTCAAAACAGAAGTTCTTTGAGAACACGTCAGCACTTATTCAAGAATTCTGGTAGTTAGGATGCCCTCCCAAACCCCTTGTGCCAAACAGTCTCTTTATCTGTCAGTGTTTACTAGAAGAAGTGATTTCTCTCCTGGAATGCAAGTCACCTCTCAATTGGGATAAGTGTTGTCTTCAGAATAAAAATCCACAAACATGCACAAAACATCAGCTATACCCCTCAAACAAGCCACCTACCAAACCCACAAACACCCAACTAATTAACCAAACAACCAAATAAAAAAATTTCATCTCAAAACTTTGGAATAACAGAGTATGGTCAATTGTCATTGTTTCACCATGTTATTTTTTCCCTTTTTATTTTTCAGATGATTGTGTGAAGACAGAATTATTTGTAATCTGTTACCTTGATATCCTCAAAAAATGTTTACGAGAGAGAAAGACTCAGATATTGACATGAAATTTTATCATAATAGCACAACATTTGCAGTGATATTGAATTTAAGTTGATGGCCTTCTAAACTTTTTATTAATAATACCTGGTAATACGTGGTTACAATAGGATTTTATTTACTTTTTTTTTAACACCAAAATAGAATTTTGTAATAAAAAGCTCAGAGGAACATACCCTTATTCTTTTTGGAAACACTCAAGCATCTATATGCTCATAAAAGTTATAGAAAACATGTGCTCTTATCTTACAGTAAATGTTATTCTGTCTCAGTCTCTAATAATCAATAAACATGAGCCAGCTCTAAATGATTAATCTCACCCTCTCATATTGGAGCTGTTTTTCTCCAGCAAATGATTGTATTTTTTCTTGAAACAAGGATGTTGACCTCAATTTTCCTTAACTGTTCCAACTTCCAGGCTATTGAATCTGCAAGTATTGGGTATTTAATTATTTATACCTAGTGAAACAGTGTCATCAATAAAGACATGCATAATTCCATCTAGTTCTACACTAAACTGAAGATAGAAAATATATGACTAATAGGCATACTTTCATAATTTTCATTGTACCCAAGTAAACCAAACAGAAACTTTCACCTGTATTTCTCATTCTTTAATAACCAATGTATATTAGATACTTTCAAGGATGCATATGTGTCCTTTGGACTGTGAAAAAGACTGGGATATTTTTTAAATTAAGAAAAAACAAAAAAAAAACCCACTAAGAATGGTCTGTTGAACAGAAAAGTTTCATTCATGTTTCTCTTGGTTTTTAGC
The DNA here is from genome assembly GCF_903797595.1 of Erithacus rubecula. Lineage (NCBI taxonomy): Eukaryota > Metazoa > Chordata > Aves > Passeriformes > Muscicapidae > Erithacus > Erithacus rubecula. Next base: position 26,317,173 of record NC_136685.1, on the reverse strand, counting down.
AAGTTCGTGGATCCTTTGGCTATCATCAAGTTCTCCAGAGAGTCTATGGGAGATCACACCAAAAACCTTGGAGAAATCCGAGTAGACAATGACCTCTGCTCACACCGCATAAACAAGGCAGGTTATTTTGTCATGGAAGGCAATAAGATTTGTCAAGAAAAATTTACCCATGCTGGCTTTTCTCAAACATATTCTTTGTTTGGTGGATTCATTCCATAACTTTCCCAGGGACTAAAGTAAGACTGATGAGCTCAAAATTTCATGGAATCTCCTTTAAACCCTCCTTAGATGAGGGTGACATTAGCCTTCTTCCAGCGACTTTTCATGACTGTGGAGACTGGCCTCACAACATCAGTTGGCTTTTCTAACAGCTCTCTTGGATGTGCATCATCAGGGCCTATCAATTTGCAGGGATCAAGCTCCTGCAGTAGTTCACATACACACTGATAAGGGGTCTATGTTTGCAGTAATTTAGGTTTTTGTTCCCTACATGTGGGGCCCAACAGTGGTGGGAAAGACAAAAGTGATGAAAGCACTCAAAACCTTCTTGTTGTTGGTATCTACTTCAACTCTCTGATTGGCAAAAACCAAGCTCGGCCAGCCCTGCCCAGAAAACTGCCAGATCAAGCTGCCAGTTCCCTGCAGAGCTCTCTGTTCTTCCCTGTTTTGTTCCTGGCTTTGGAAACCCACATGTACATCTTTATCTAACATTCAGCCACAGAACTGAACATTGCCACAGCTGCACTGACAACTGTGGATAAAGATCATAAAATATAGTGGAGAATATGCAACACAATAATGTGCAGGAGGTAACTACAGAGAATGTCAGGTGTTTATTACCACCTCCTCACCATGCCTGAGTCATTATGCATTGCAGAATTGTGTGTTTGGGATTTTTCGCTTTTAATTTCTATGTGATAAAGGCTTTCTTAATAAGGTATTAACCAAAACACGCAAAAACTATGAGTAGTTGTCAACAAGAAGTAAGAATTTGAGAAAATGTTGAAAAATGCGGTTTATTATTCCTCTGTTCAATTAAAACAGTGAAAAGCTCTTGGAGCACTGAATACACAACTGGGAAGGAAAAGGGATGTGAGCTGTAGCCAGTAACAGCATAAAGTATAAAATACATTGATGTTCAAAAATGTTCAGGGAGTGGAGGCTCAGCTGTGCAATTAGTACAGAGCCAAATTAGAAATGACAAACACACAATATAAAACATAATATGGGTCTGTAGTCTAGAATGAAAAAATAGAAGATCCTGCCCACATTTCTATCATGCTTTAGAGTAAGGCAAAGGGAGGATTACTACTTTGCAATAACAGTTGTTATGGGAGTGTTATTTTTTCTAATTCCTCTGCATTGCAAATATTAACGATGTCATGGCAACATCTGTAATATCTGTCTGTAATATCACCAAAATAATTTTCTAAACCTACAACAACAAAATGGTGAAACAAGACAAAATAAGCGGAGACAAAACTTAGTCTATAGCAGCATGGTCTTCAACCATGCACTCACTCTGACTTCAGCTAATACATAGGTGTCCACTGGGGGAATTGGGTTATAGTTTTCCTGGTAAAAAATGAGCAGATGAAAAAGCAGGGTGGATGCATCAACGTCCAAAATCTCAAAGCACCCTAGAAAGTTTCATAGCTTTCCAAACATTGTATGGGTGATTCCTCATTCCAAAGGTGAAAAGTGTGAGAAGATTCCCAAGTATGCTTTAGTTTTGAAGATCAAATTTCAGGCAACTTGGGTTTGGTGCAGCCTTGAGGCATCCATTCAAACCATGCTGAGTTCTTGGCTTCTGCTCTGACAAGTGTTTTACAGTCTTCCTACTAGTTTAATACTAACTTCACATGCACATCACAGTTTCTCTAACTCATCTGTGCATGTTTTTGCAGAAAAAAATTTGCTTTCTTATTTCTTTAACCATAATCAAAAGGCAAAATTTCTATAACAATTAAGATGGATTGTCATCATTTTTACAGTCACTATATTCTCACAGTGAATTGTGGTTCAGTAATGGTCAGCAGCTCAGAAAATTGTGTCTCTTTCCTAACATGTCTAACTGTGGGAGAATTAATGACATTTGCAAGAGATATTAAATAGTGAGATACTGTAATTACCATCCAGCTCAGAAACTGTGCAGTTCAAGAGACTAAAAAGGGGTCAGAAAGTAGCAAACATTCATGACAGAAGGCTGATACATCATTTTTATTGTCCTAATTTTCACCAGTTTCTTATTTCAGATCTAAATTATGTTGAATGTAATCAGGCTAGGGAGCTTCCCATGAAGAATTATCTCCTGTGACCTTATACTACATGTTCTGTAGTTGCTTGATGGGGAAACTGCTCTCAGTGAGAACTCTGAACTAGACAACCTGTGTTGTCTCACAAGGGCTCAGCCTCCAGTCCTCATAAGAATGTGTAGAAACTGAGAATTGATAATAAATTGAAAGATCATTCTGAATAGGTGAGCTGCTGAGACACACGTTTACTGAATAACAATTTACTGGCTTACTGATTTAAAAAGCTCAGGGCAAGTTTTTTAAAGGTTCATCTGAAACAATATCTGGAAATTGGAAGAAACCTGTAAGCTACAAAAAAAGAAATATTTGTTATGAGTAACAGTAAGTTAGTAAAATTCTACGTAGACTGAAACATTCAGTAGTTGTGTAATCTGTGTAATGACTACAATTAATAAAGAACCTGTTTGATTTTAGGACCCAAAAAACTATTATCTTATTACTCTTATTACATTATTTAAAGTGATGTAGTAATTGACAGCATAAGTAAACCCTGTGCATGACAGTATATGAAGAAAACAAAGCATCTCCTAAGAAAAAAAGAATATTACCAAACAAATGTTGCATTGACATTAAAAAAAGCCCCAAAACACAAAAGACTTGATTAAGCTTTGAAGCACTATCAGGAAAAATTGAGTTGCACAGAACGAATATCAGGGAGAAAAAAAGGTAAAACATTATTTCCATTTACACAAAGAAAGAGGAGAAGGGCAAAACCAAAGAGGACAAAACGGAATTTCCAAGGAGAGTTGACAGCTTCCTGAAGTTAGAAATGTGGAAGCACTTATATTCCAGACTCATAAAGTTTTCATAATTGGATAGTCTTTACATTCAAAGGACTCTCAGGGTCAATCCTGCATCAGTTTCAGAATATATGACAGGGAAAGAAAAATAAATGTATGCAGTTTATTGTAGGCTGAGAGATTTGAGACTGATATAGAGAAACTCCTACAATTGCATGGGACACCTACCAAAAAAAAAAAAAATCATCCTACAGACACTGAAATAATGGAGGAAAACATTTTGATAAGTTCTATGACTCATGCAAGAAAAACACTAGAGGCATGCAAATTTTGGGGGGTCTTTTTTGAGTATGATTTTTAAAATGGCATCTGAGACATTAGAAGAGAATAGAAGAAAAAACAGACACATATTTTAGTGTTCACAACCATATGCAATGTGCAAAATATTGGAGACATTTTAATGTATAAATTTGAGATCCTGCAATTTAACTTCTTCTTTACCAAAACAGCCATGGCCAAAAAAACGAACAATCCTGGGAAAGCATGAAGACAGCAAGTGTTATAGAATGCACATGCAAGCTGAAAGTAACAAAAAAAAAGACATCAACACAAAACTGGTTAAGCTGTGTCCAATGACTCACAAATGTTGAAAAAGAACATTAATGTCAGGTTAAAAATTACTCAGTAAATGGACATACATTTCAGGGTTCTGAAAGCAAACAACGCATATTCACAGCTTGAGGATGGAAATATTTCAAATACTAAGCACATTTGCTGCTGTGCCACAGTCCAATCCACAGTTAACAAATATACTGTGCAGAAGGCAGCTGCCACCCAGTTAGCAGCTGTATCTGCAACCAAGCTACAACTTAAAAAACAACAGATCAGCGACCTGCTTGATTTCAGCTCTCCTTCAAACCCAGCTATAAGTAATCCTAACACTGATTTATAAAAATATTAGATAACCTGGGCCTAAAGTAGCTTAAAGAAAGAAAAAAGGGAAACAAAACGCTATTCTACTAAGAAAATTGCAGAAGCCTGTATGTTTCCAGCAGCTGACAGAAGGACACATCACGCTCTGATGCTTGCCAGAAGTTTGTAGTCTACAGAGCTGATTGAAGCAGATGATTCACATGGACATGAAAGCATGTGACAGGTACCATGACCTCTTACTAGCAGTATGGAACACGGGAATTACTTCAAGGAGAAGTATAGAAGCATAGAAAATTGAACTAAAAAATAAACTATATAGACACTAATTTTAGGATGCTTATAGATACCTACACATGGTAAATTATGTTTCCACAATCAGTGACTATTATTCAGAAACCTATGAATACTCCATATGGCAAACAAATTTTATGGAAAAGGTCAATGATCCAAGAATTGTTACACAAAAAAGCAATTATCTATTTCAACTTCATCTGTAAATATCTTCAATCTTGCAGCTTAAAAGGAAGTGAGCTCTGCCTGATGGTGACCCTGGTTTTGTTGTTGTGGGCTGACATCCTTTCATGGCTTTGGTCTGTCCTATTCCCCATGGCCTTGCCCAGATATTGTGGGACTGTGTCTAACTCTGGTTCCTCTCACTGGCCATGATACTGGACCCCACCCGTGGGCTCGTGTCCTGGCCCACCCTTGAGCTGTTCCTGTCCCCAGGCATAACCATGATGATGGGGATGGGAGATATCCAGGGTTATCTGGTTTCCCCCCTCCTGCCTGGAGTGATGGGATGAGTCCTGGCTGCCTGACTCTGCCCTGACAGACCCCTGGGGAGTCTCCAGCACTCCCAGTTCTCAATCTCATGGAACCATCAGTCTCAGATATATCCTGACAATATCTACTGAAGACAGGTGCATCCTACAAGGTGACATAAACTATATTTTCTCCTGGAGGATTCACAGAAAATCATTTAGTGCCATGACAATTGATTTGTACTCAAATTTGTGGAAAAGGTAGATGAATGTTACCACCTTATCTCCAAGCCCAAAATACCACATGATCTTATCAACAGAGGCTTATGGGGTATACTGACATAAATCCAGCTGTTTTGAACTGAAAGACTATAAGGGACTGAAAAAGAGAGGAGAGAAAAATGTTAATTGTGCTTTTACTGTGCAACAGTGATCTCTAGCCATATCTGGGCCTACAGTAAAGGTATAGATAACTCAGAAGACAACAGTAACTATGGAGAGACACAGAAAACTGCTCCTAAGTGCAGTAGATAGCACTGCGAAAGACACTAGAAGAGTGATATGAGGATAGAAGGTCAATAAGTAGTTTATAGCTAAGTAAACTTTGAAAACACCACAGCCAGTCTATAATGCATCTGTATCAGCAGTGTCCACTTTCATCAAGCAAGTATTTGAGGTAGAAGAACTTCTGGAGGACCTCCTGTCTTCACAGAAATTACCACTGAAGGTGATGCCTAGGTGTCCAGATTCATTACTGTATCCACTGAGAGCAAAACTGCTTTGTATGTTCCTCAGGACACTGATTAAAGATTGAGTGTTAATTTGCTCTGAAAAATAATATTTGTACACTGAATTACTGATGCACAATACTGATTACACAATAACATACTTCATACCAGACAATGGGAAAATCTGGGAACTGTATTGTCAGCAGCAAATGTGAGTTATTACTTGGTGATAGGATACATATAACAGAGTTTATTTCAATAAATTTCAAATAAACTGTTTTACCAGTAAAAATTGATTCAATAAAATTGATGTTTTTTCTTTTTCTCTGTAAAATCATGCACTTGTCCAAAAAGTTATTATGAAATATATTGGAAACTTCTGAGTTTAAAACACTTGTAGTTTCATTTTGAAAATTAAAAATGTCATTTCAAATGTTACTTTATCATTCTTGTTAATAATATTTTAGTGGTGTGGATTGATAATATGCCACAGAACATCTGAAAAGACATGGCAGGATGGGCTCCTTCCTCTCATTTCTGCTCATAAATGAGTGGAACTAAGTATCTTTACTCTTCTCAGAGTACCTGACATGGATAAAGTTTAAAATTAATCATAAAGAATATGATTGAATCCTTTAATGTTCTAAATGTTCCTTTTTGGACAAAACATACACTTGCAGTAAAATCAAACCTAAATTAATGGGGATTTTTTTTGGTAGTTGTTCTTTTAATTTTTCCAATGGCATTGGTCAGATAGAAATTAACTATGTCCTTTAATTTGAATGTCAAGCAGTAATTCAACTAACTGAACAACACACTGATCCTTTTTGTACTTCTACAATTTATAGAATCCGTTACTATTTGTTCCATAGTTCAGTTGAGTGCATTTTTATCTGCGACAGATGCACTTAATTCCTTTGCCAAACCAACAATAACTTGGTATAGGCTCCAAAGGAGGTAAAGCCCTGAGCCATAGACAAAACAAAAAACCCTCCAGTTTCAATCCCTCCCCTGAAAAGCCACAAGGGACCTGAGAGATATAGTGAGGAGAGATGGGTATGAGCTTGAAAACTGATCATGTCATTAGCACATGAATGGCATGTGGCTTTTCTAAGAGTCATTTATTTAGGAACAAAGAAAGTTATGGATACAAGGAGTCACATGTCTACTTTTCCTATTGCATGCAGTTTGGTTAGGAGTCAACCACTTTATCCCATAAATACGACAGCCTGACTGAGCCTTTTTTAACCTCTTGCTGTGAGGCAGTGTTGGGTGTATGACTGTGATCTCCCCTTGAGCTGGGATACCAATGTCAGACCTTTGGTAAAACAACTAAAATCACAGATAACCCTGTAGTGTGGTAACTTCAATTAGTGCCTTGATAACTTTAAATCATTGCTCAAATGATTGTGCTGTAATAGAGTGAACTTTGCCATCAAACTTTCCTAAAATGCATTTTTACAACATCATCATAATACAGCTTTTGCTAATACCTTTGACAGTGGTTCTTCAAGCAATCTAAATCACCCACTCATGACATTATGCTGAATATGGTTGAATAATTAAATCCTTTCTTGGTTGAATAATGAAATACGCTCCAGGGCTCTCAGCTATTCTGTAACACGGGTACAGTGTTGAATTTCTAATGTGCTACTCCTCATTTTCATAGCATATGTGTGTGTGTAGAGTTTGGAAAGAGGAGGTGCAGTTACTGTCATTATGCCTTTAGCAGGGTAAATCAGACATTCCCATCAGGCTTGTTTCAGGGCAGTTCACAACTTGAGCTAGGCTTGAAGATTCTGATTATCTTCTTACAGATTTGGTTTGTGCCTAAATCTCTAATTAGGTGCATAAGTTAGTTATTGTATCTAGCCCAATGAAACAATCATAATCCTTCTTCTTGACTGATATTCCAAATCCTCTAAATAAAACCAACAAATCTACTGTAATTTTAAGAAATGTCTCCACTATTACACACATAGTCAACCGGCTGGAAAAATAGCACCTCTTGTCACCTTGTTAATTAAAGACAAGCCAAGTTTCTAGCACAGATTCCTGAGTTTAAAAAAATGTGCTTTCCAAATCAGCAACCAAGTAATTCACAGGAGTAGAACAGTAGCCTTTATCATGTTTATTTATCCTTGCTATGTACACATGGTCTGAGTTTTCTCAGGAGATCACCAGATGGTTGATACTCAGACCAGACAAAATAAATCTGAACATAACAAAAGATACTATGAAATCTAAATTATTCTGTATCATTCAGAAGGGAAACAAGATTTCAAGTGTAGTTAAGAAGGTGAACTTGGTTTCTATAGCTGTTGGAGAATATGCAGGTCATCTGCTGAAGATATTGAATCCAGGTATTTCAGGTCCTTATACAAAGATTTGGGGACTGGATTCAGTGTTGGAAATATCTGCAGTAATTAAAAGATAATTTCTACATGTTGGAATGAATTTTTAATTCTAATTATATCCCTCTTTGGTTTACTTTGTCCTCTCTCTGCAGTAAATTACTATAGAAGTACAGCAGCTCTGAAAGCACAGAGCTCACCAATGAGCTGAAAATTACTGGTATTATTTGAAACTGGGTTCTTTGACACAGTTTGGTTAAAATAAGATATCTCTAAATTCTAATATGTAATTTGATATCTGTATGCAAGAACAATTAATTAATTAAACATTTGTTAAACTGTAATGGAGAAAGCACTTATTAGCCAGCCACAACTGAATTTCCATTATTCCCTGTAGATTTATTCTGAATTATGCTTTCTTTTTCTGCTGAAATTTTTAAGGCAGAGAACTTTTCATTGTATCATGTCTTATTGTATAGCTCATTCACAATTTTTCAATACATAACTATTAAAATCCATTGAAAAATCCAGATATTATAACCAAAATTATGGGCCTTGAAGTTATGAGTGAAGTTACTGAACCCAAATTCACAATCTGAAACGTGTTTCAGGGACTGGAATCAGTTTACTATGCACTGGAAGAAATAGCTGCCTTGAAAAAAATTATCTATAAAATTCACCATCTGTTACTATTGATAGGGAAAAAGATTTGCATTAAACTCCAATATTGGTCCTTCCAAGGCCTCAGTGTCTGAATCAGGACTTCAAGCGTCTTCTTCTTAGAAGGACCATAGTAAATATTTTTTGAAAATATTCACTACTTTTGCAAAATTACTGAATTATGATGCTAAGTACAATCTGTAGTTAGAATACCTCACATAAATACAGAGGTTAATTTTAAAAAAATTTAACCTCTACAAAAACAAACTAAACTCCTAACTGCCTCGTGAGAAAGGCTAAAGTGAAAAAATTAATATTCAGTTGAAATTTCAAATATAAATTTTCCTAACTAACTAATAAGTAATTTGATATTTCTGATCCTCAGTACAGCCAGTACTCATTCCCCTTTGGCATACTGAATCCTATGTTATTTTATGTAGAGCAGTTCTGTTTGAATAAGAAGGAGCAGCATTATTCTAAATGCATTTAATTATAATTTCTTCCTGTAAATGGGGGTTTGGGTACTGCCTTGCATCCCAGGAAATGGATGTGAATCCCCATTATCTGCAAAGAGTTGTGTTGAGAGCTCTGGTTTTGTGGTGGTACTCTCTAACCATGAAGTGCATAAAGAAAGGCAAAACTGTCACCAAAATAGACACAAGAATCTTTGAGATGTATGATTCACGTAACAATTTTTTTAGGCATACCAGGGATATTTTTATCTGGTGACACTTTAACAGTAATTAGAAGACTCTGTGCCTTCAGCAAATGGCTGGATGTCTGTGGGTGTGTTCTCTGAACAAGACTAGTTTTCCTTGTTTTTCACTTTCTAGTATCTCAAAAGCTGACAATAACCTTGCTGGTCTCATCACTCCAGACAAGTTTCTATGACTTATCCAACATCAAAAGTCAATTGTTACACAAGTTGCTATCAACTTCTGTCCCCTACCCCAGACACAATATACAGATCTGGAGTTACTAAGAATTCATCTGTTGGGTCTGTTTTTGTCCTTTCCCCCAACCCCTCTACATATAGATATGCAATATATATGATCAATATATAATATATATTATACATAAATATTATTTTTATATACACTGTATATATTAAAGCATTAGAACAGGGAAGACATAATCTACAGCTTTTGGGAAAGCCTCACCTCAATTAATTGCTGTTATTTTCCTTGTTTTCCTTACACATACCAACATCATCGAATGATGCAGCAATGCTTTCAGGCAGACTTCACCCCCCTTGCAGATTGTTATTAATGATATCAACTCTGTAGGATTCAGCTGAAAAGTTACAGAGATCAAGTAAAAAATTTGCAAAGGGATGTGCAATCTGGTTTTCCCTGGGCCACATAAATTTTGAAAAAGTAGAGGTAGTAAATTGCGTAAAGACATTTTAGAATGAAAGTTTCTGATTTTTTTTAAGTTTGACAAACATCCAAAGTTTGAAACCCTTGTATAAAATTAGGTTTTAAACTCCTTATTTTTATTCAGCATGAAGATAAATTTTTATATGTAGAAGTTGTGAAATAGATGTTCTATGTTCCCTTCATCCTTCATGCTGCTAGAGTGCATATCATGAATAGGTATTCCAAGTGACCTAGTTTTTAGTACTTATCACATGAAAATGAAAAAATTCTCTTGTTCAGCCTAGTACTTGAAGCTAAGGCACAAAAAATCATCACAGATGTTTGAAAGTTTAATTTCAAATTAAATTAAGATATATCAGAATTTGAGTACTCATATTTTATCTCAAAATAAGAAACTTTTTGATCTCTTTAATAATTTTTATCTTTCTGTAACTTAGATACTTGCCTATTTATTTATTTACTGGATAGAAGAAATTTAAAGTAATACCAGATATGTGGGGATGAAGGTGATGGTACCAGAGGTGTGGATAAAGTGTAAACATGAAAGAAAGAAAACCTAAGAAATTTTCACCAATAAATGAATTCCTTCCAAAAGTTTTTGTCCAATAGCTAAGATATTGGAAGGTTATATATTGTTTTCTTAACTAAAATTCCTGATCTAAAAATGCTTCTCACCAAATATCCAAGTTGGAAGCCACTAAAATAGATGTCTTCTTCAATTGTCAATTCTCATGTTCTTTTCAAATGTGAAGCCAGACAGAAAAGACCAACTAGCTGAAAAGTTTTAAAATTGGTTTTTGTTCTCGTCTTAAACAACTTGTTAAAGATCATTTAAAACCTTTGCAACTCTAAGTACATATTTCCCAGTGTAACATGCCCTTTAGAAATATTGGACAACTTATTTTACTAATAATATGAAGTGCCTTTTTAAAATTACTTTTAAAGTCTTTTTTTAGGGATTTTGAAAATCTGTTCCTTTAAAAATGCCTAAACTTGTTATAAAATATAGACGTGCAGATCTGCTGGTCATTTTAATATCTTAAACATGCATATACTGTAGTTTTTTTAGAATTATAAGTTTTCTGAAGGTGAAATAGGATAAAAACTAGACATATTATTCTAGGATATTTATTCTAACATCTTATAATTTATATAGGACAAATCAGTAAAGCCTGATTATTTTTCTTGAAGAAGCACATAAAATTTACTCAAACTGGTAAGTAGGCTGTAGTAATGTTAGGTAGGCAAAAAATCTCAACCATTCATGGAGACTCTGAATAATACTTGGGGAAAGAAACACAGCAACAACCAAACAAAATGCAAGAAGTAGCAATGTAAGGAAACATAGGCAAAAATGTGCAACAGCTGACTGACGTGTTTAGTTGGAAGTTAGACACTTGAGGATATTCATTCATCAGAACATTATTGCTTCAGCCTGTTATTGCTTTTTAGTGTAATACTATTAAAAGTTGTAAAAAAAAAATCCCTGAAATCCCCAAATTAAGCATAACAACATATCTGTCAGCATGAACCTTAGTTAAATTTACTGGTATACACTCAGAAATTATAATTTAAATAAATGAGGCATATAGATGAGCAAACTCCCAAAATAAAAGATAAGCCTTACTGGTATCACACAATATGTCACCCAAAATCCAGTGTTTTATTTTCCTGGCCTGTCTTCCACTGTGTCACCTTGCATTGTGAATCTTTTAAACTGTGCTGTTTTGGCAGGGATTGAGTTGATTTTCTTTACTGCAGCCACTATTTGGTGCAGAAATTTTAATTATTGCTGGACAGTCCTTACACAGTATAAGGCCTGCTCTGCTTCTATCCCCATCCCAGCAGAGAGTAGGCTGGGGGTGTGCAAGGAGTTGGAAAGGAACACAGATTGAACAAATGAACAAAGGAATATTCCATATCATATGACATCTTGGTCAGCATATAAATTTGAGGGAAAAGTTGTCCAGAGGCCTGATGCTTATGAACCAGCTGAGTGTTAGTTAGCTAGTGGGGAACAGCTATTTCCATCTGCATTGCTGCTCTTTCTGGGGCTTTATTTCTCTCTCTCATTTATTTATATTTTTAATTATTTGTAGCAGTAGCACTAGCATTATTAATTTTTTCTTATCCTAGTTTCCTTATTTTCTTGATTTTACTCTTCCAGTTATCTTTCACCTATCCTGCTGGGGCAATGAAGTGAGTGAGCAGCTGTGTCATGCTTGGTTGCCAGATGGTGTTACACAACACTATAAACAAAGGTATATTCAGAATGTTTTTAATTAGGATACTTAAAAATCCTGGAGAGATGGAGATTAACCAGTCAGGAGTCATTCTTGGTTGTGACCCAACTCAGAAGTTTAGGTGTCTGGCAACCCAGAACAGGGGTTTAAGAACCTGAATGGGGTAGAATTTTAACAATGCAGCATTTTAGGGCTCCTGAATAATGAGCTGCATGTGGCCTGAGTTGATCTCCTGGTGGACTTAAGGTCATTATCACTTTGAATAGCTCTAGATTTCTCACAAATTCTCTTACAGAGAACATGAGACTTTGGTTTTAGGCATAATCTTTCAGGCACAACCTTGTGAAGTCTCCAGAATAAACCAGGAAGCAATGTGTTCAGGGTGTTTAGCTCTCTCTATATATTAAATACAACTTCTACTTGGCTTTATTAAATTTTCTTTTGGGCCTTGTTGTCACCATATTGGGTTATTGTTTTACCTTGATTCTTGACAGTTCTTTCAATCAGAACCTACCTGCACCTGTTCATCCATCTATCTAATAGGCTGAAATCAGCTTTCCATTTATGACTCTCTTTACATCTAGTATTTGGGCATTCTGGTTAGAGATGGGCTTAATTTGGACAAGTATTCAGATCCTGTATATAACTTAGCATCATGATTAGGCAAACACTCCTGGAATGTGCACCAGACTGAGAAAAACACTCAGATTTGAAGCATCTTATTTATTGGGCAAAGAAGTGAATAACAATCTTATTATGTATGTGTTTTTATTAATGTTTTATTGTAATTTTTAATAAATCTAGTGGAATTAGTCTAAATATATCTTTAATTGATTATTCTATATTTCCCTGGAGAGGAAGCAAGTAAATCTTCATAGAAACAGAATTGTGTGAAGAATATGACAGCTTTGATTCTATTACATTCTTGTGGTCAAAATGAAGAGAGCTGAAAACACTGAATTTTTAAATGCTTCATAGTGTACCTTTTTAACTCTATCATAGCTGTGGTGGAGTCTTCTTTACCTCCTTTCTCTCCATGTACAACTCCAACAACAGTAAATGCTAAGCCAATTTATGATAAACATCCATTTTACTGCTAAGCACTAGTGAAGTGATTTAGAAAGAGGTGTGGGAAGGATGAGGTGTAGGATGAAGACCATAAAGCTGAAAATATATGGGCCTAATTTTAGAAAAAGATGAATATAACAGTGAAGCTAAAATCAATAAAAAAGAAAAGTGCTGTGGTGGAAACAGAAAGTCAGCTTTAAGTACAGCATAGAAACTCTGCTGGGTGCTGCCATACAGACGATTATAATAAATCCCAAAGAGTGAAAGGAGAAAAGATCCTGAGTAGACCCATTTCTATCCTGAGGATAACCTTACTTTGATTTGTGTCCTTATGCATGCTCACCCTTTTTTTATTGCAGATATTTTACAGTGCATTGACTGCACCATACTTTCAGTTTTAAACAGAAAAATTATGAATTTGGCTATGAGTGGCTAGGTATAGGTTATTTTACCACATATATTAAATTGGTAAGTAGATGTACAAGAGGCAAATTACTATATCTATGCCTAAGTGTATGCTAATAAACAGATATGTTATAAAATATTCTCAGCCTATTTTCTTAGATTGTGTAGAGTTCTTACCTACAGTTTACCATCTAGCTTTTCCTTTCTCTTTTTCCCTCAGAAATGCTAAGAAGTGTGTAACTAAAATTCATTGTATGACAGTCCATATTGAGCAATACCAATTAAACATCTACATATTTATTTTTTGTTCCAAATAGTTTTAAAGCTTAGCATATTATTAATATTGTCTAACATGATCATACTTACTGAGAACAATCTTCTATTTCTTAAACAAAATGCAATGTATTTTTCCATCACTACATGCATACTCTAGCAGAATGTTTTATATAAAATTGTTTGCTCCATTTACAAAAATCAAATTATTAATGTGGGGATTAGTTTATTGCTTCCCAATGTGTGTTAATACTTTTCTCACTATATACAACAAACTATGCTTCCATGTGCTTAGTTCCGTGGCTGTCCAGCCATAACTATTGCTCTCCCTGAAAACCTTTAGTTATTTCTGATTATCTTTTGCCTTAGTCCATCCTTTCGCATAAGCTATTGTTATCCTCTTTTCATTTATACATCTAGAAACTATTTAACTGCATAATATATTCTTTTAAAGCTATTTAAGCTTGAAATTTTCCAGATATGTCTTTACTTTTCCTGAATTTCTTGAGTTCTGAAAACATGTATGCAACTGTTTGTCATGTTTGAGGTTTTTTTATATTTTCAACTTTTTTGTTTATTTTGTTCTTTTCCCTAGTTCTTTTTTAATTAGGGACTTTTTTCTTAGGTTTATTTATGATTTCAGCTTGGGAGTCCTTTTCTGGGATTACTTCCCACTGTTAGATTGGTGGGTAGAGTGGGTAGGTTGTGAGTTCAGGAAAAACCTAAATTCAAGGTAAAATGACAGCTCTATATACTATATAATTTCATAAATATTCCCAAAAGAATACTTAAGAAATAAAGTGTAAAAGAATCCTATTTAATACTGTCCATCTGTAGAGCTAAACTGATCCCATCCCTTTGTGGTTTTCTGTGGAAATTTCTCAAGCTGCTGGCTGTTCACGAAAAGCCCTGGAAGAACAAGCCTGAGCAGCCCCAATCTAAGGCCTCACAAGTTCAGCACAAGGCTTATAACAACACAACTACATGATTATAAAGAACAGAAGTCTCAAAATTCACAAATTGCACAGAAATAACTATTTTGGCAGAGGAGAGGGAGCTCTTTTAGCTCTTCCATCAGTAGTGAAAATCTAGTGTGAAACTTACGCTTAGTCACTTGGGTCAGTCAACCAAAGACAAAACTGCAAGAAACCAGTCCTAATTTCCTAGTCCTTATGAATCTTCTAGTTTTGGGCGGGGGGGGGGGGGGGGGGGGGGTTTGTTTGTTTGTTTGGGGTTTTCTGGTTGTTTTTTTTGTTTTGGTTTGGGTTTTTTTTGTTTGTTTGTTTTGTTTCCTTGTTTGTTAGTTGTCTTACTGTCTGCCTACTATATTTTTATTTTATTTTTTACTTCATCCCTGCCAGTTACTGGCTGAATTTCTTACACTGAAAAGGAAAAATTCTTTGAAGAATTGTAATAATTTCTCATTTCTTTTAAAGCTACTACTGTGGTCTCTGAAGATGATAGAATAAAATAAATATGCACTTTTTAGTATTTGCTGTGGCATATTTAATTCCTTTGTTCATCCTTTACATATGGCTTTTACACTTTCAGAAGAGAACATATATTTATACACTACATGTCACTTTTTAAGCTGTACTTTAGAATTTACTTAATACCTTAATAAAAATACGGGAAGGAATGAAAGACTTTAATAAATGCCAAGTTAAATAAATTTATAGAAGGGCCTAGGGTTTGTTTGGGATTTTTTTCCCCACTTTTTCATTTTAAGCATTTCAATCATGCAAGAGTAATTACTGTTTCATTTTACTTTAACTGACTGAAGTCATTCCTGTTGGTCTTCACAGAACAGAAACACTGTTTCTGAAGTGAAAATTGCACTAGTTTTTAGAATGGTAAAAATGCTCTTAAAGTAAATTATTTTAAAAGTGGGAATAGTATGAATCCAAATGCAATTAGACTTTTATGAGGATAGTGAAAATATTAACTACTAAAGAAAGACAAGATATGACCTGCTATCTATATGACATGAACAAATATTATATAAATACTGACTTAGCTTTATCTTTTGTCTATACTATCATTCAAAAAAAAAGGGAAGAAAAAGCATTTTTCTACAGCTAAAGGTAAAACACCTTCAGAATAAAGAACTAGTTTCATATCAACTTTTCAGTGTACTCTGTAACTCGTGGTAGTTACCATGTGGTAATACATAATATGTGACCATGTTACAGGTACTTAATCCAGTAAAAGACAACCTGTATTAATTTAGGAGGGGGGAAAGGAATAGTTCTATGATTTTCCAGGAGACTACCATCATGTTTACACTTGAGTTTCATTCGTTGCTTTTATTGTGATCTTCTTCTTTCATTATGTCCAGACTTATAAATATTAAAATCTACAGACAGCAATACAACAATTCCACTTCTGCACTGCTAATAATTGTAGTGAACATAAGGAAGATATACCTCATTTTAGTTTCACTTACTCTTTGGGTAATAACTTTGGATGCCTTCTCAATAGTATTTGCATATTACTCTACAATAGTATTCTGCTTTAATTTGCTTCAGCTGAAGAGTTTGTCTACACATTTGAGAATGAACTATTTGCATCACGTTTGTATCACTAAATGCTTTTGATATTACATACCTCTATCTACTGTGAGAAGGATGAAGGAAATGCAGTCCCAGATTCATATGGGAACAGGCTCCCCAGGAAAGTGATCTCAACACCAGCCTGTGAAGCATTTAGGAAATGCTCTCAGACACAGGGGATGGTCCTGTGCAAGGCCAGGAGTTGGACCTAATGACTCTTGTGGGTCACTTCCATCTTAGCATATATTATGATTCTGTGATTTTGTGATTATAGTGGGAATTTTATCACCTAGTTCACATATATGAATTTTGAACTATAGTACAATCCCATGTTGAGTGTTGAAAATATAATTTAACTTTCTATATGCAGACAGTTGCATTTGAATTGTCCTAGTGTATCTGGTGGAGCTGCAGCTCTCATTCAGACACAAATTGAGAGAGTTACCTACATGTCACATTTACCAACCCTCTTCAGAAGTTTTGGACACTCCAAAATACTACAGAAGCTGTTACATATCCATATGTGGAATCTAAATTAAACTTAAATATGGAATTAGCATGCTATATTTGTAATATAAAGCATCCACGTATTTGCACCCCTCATCCCCATATTCTTGACAATATGTATTATGGGAAGACATAGGAGAAGATAATCATAGCTAAAACAAGCTGGGCAGTATTATTGTAGATCTTATTTAGGTTTTGAGTGTTGGAAAACTACAACCCAGGATAGTTTAGAAAAGGCAAGTCAAAGTTCTTGGATAGATCATGCATCTGAGGTAGGGTAGGCTGCAGGAGGAATAACTTTTGGCAGCTGTTACAGCTATTCTGAACTATACCCCACTCATCCCCCCAGCCACTCAGAAAATGTACGAATGCCATAATTTTAATATTTAGCTTTCCTACTCCTTGACAATTTTTATTCTCACTATATATACCAACTTTAAGTAGCAGAGGCACCCTTCCATTCCAGTTTATAAATGAGTGTATTAAAGCTGGCACCAATTTTGTGACATCTGATAGGATGAATTCAAACTGCTACAGTTCAGAAGTTGTTAGATGAATTCCTGAAGGAATTTTATATTTTATATTGTGCAAGAAGAAGCTACTAAATAAATGGGATAACAAGTGGGGAAAGAGAAACCATAAACATTCTGTAGAAAATCATGTTCACTCCTAGGTCAGAGCCCAAAGCTTCATTGCCTCAATCTGGCTGTAGACATTTGCTCACTAAAGCAACTAAATGTCAGCAGAATAAAGAGTCATTGGTTATAGCTCTTTATGTTTATCCCACCAAAAAAATGGCAGCTACATGGTCTTTAGAAAGGAAATGTAGATAGCACAATATGGCACATTATTACTATGAAATTATCAGCTTACTCCCACAAGCAGCCCTCATATACAAAAGCAAAATACTAATAAGATACATGAGAGGGGAGGTTGCAAGAGTTGAACCCTTAATTTTTTTTTTTTTTTCAATAAAACCATGCATGAATAAACAACTCAGGGGAGATTTTTTTTGCAGAAGGGAAGATGACAATGGTAACTGGGGATATAATTAGGTCAGAAGATAAAACATTCCTAGTTGCCAATGAATGGAAATCAGTACTTTGTGCATTTCTATGTAAAAGGACACAGTACCCAAAAATCTCATTTACAGAAGAAAAGTATTCCTATAATTATATTAAAAAGTTATTATTCATTCACTGTTCATGTTGTTGCTGAAGGCTGAATGGTCAAGGACCTAAGTTATCAAAGGGGTATTCAGACTTTCAGGATGCAATTCTAAACCCAACATCTTCATTCCTGGCATGAAAAAAAATTAAATCTTAATGCTTCAGGTTATTTCTTTGCCCAGTAATAATTCATCCTGTTTCCAAACAGTGTTTGCAAGTTGCTGTGCAGGTCCACAATTCCCTTTAAATGAACAAAGAATTTTGTACCTAAAAAAATATTTTTTCCAAAGTGAAAATGAGATTTATGAGTCTGCCTCAGGACACACTGAGTTTCTTCAGTTAAGCAGAAGAACTCAGGCTTTTTATCATTGTGTATTACAAGCATATCAAGGACTTTTCAAAAAGAATAAATGATCTGTGAAAGTTGGAGTAATAATCCAAATAATTTTTGAGGGTTGTTTTTTTTAAATTTTCCTCTTTAAAAATTTTATTTGATAGACTTCAGTTTGTAATTTTTTAATATTTTCAGGCCATATGCTGCTGCAACACCATCCTTGCCCTTCCTTTGTACCTATGCTTTGTTATTTAAGTACTGTAAATCACTTAATTAAACTTGGCATTACCGAAAAAGTAGTTAGCAAGAAGTAATTCATATTCATTTAGAGAGTAATCACATCATTTTAAAATTGTTGTTAAACAGACTTTGTTATGAAAATGTGTGCTGCTTCATTTCTTCCATTCATATTTCACATATATTAATGGGAAGAGAAAGTAAACCTTTCATTATTTCCTTGTGATAATATCCTACAACATTTATTTTTTGAGCAGGAAAAATTAATATATTTGCATATTGACACAAAGCTCGGCTGATGTTTGAGGGGAGAAATGTAAAGGTATTCATTGCTGTAGGAGACCACATCAGACACATTCAGTAGTTTTGTGAAAAGCTATGAAAGTCATAGTTATACTAAGAACATGTGACAAATAAATGGTATTTTTAAACACAGATGGCAGATTCCTTCCTTTCATAGTGAGATAGGGTAGAGAAATGAAGGAGTGAAAGTGAGAAAAGTCATGGGCTGAGATAAGCTGCATACACAAGCAAAGAAAAACAGGGAATTTATTCTCTACCTCCCATGACCAGCAGGGTTTTAGCCATCCCCAGGAAGGAAGGGCTCCATCACATCTTAGCACTTACTGGGGAAAGCCAACACTACCACAGTGGACACCCTTCCCATTCCTTCCTTCCTTTCAACTAATTTTATATTCTGAGCATGATACCATATGGTCTGGGACATCCCTTTTTTCAGCTGGGGATTGGCATTCCTGGCTCTGTCCCCTGCAAGGCCCATGTGCACCCCTAGCCTTGTCACCTGTGGGTCGGGGTGAGGAGCAGAAAAGGGCTTGGCTCTGTGAAAGGGCTGCTCAGCAATAACTAAAACAACCCTGTGTTATCATACTGTTTTCAGCAGAAATCCAAATCATAGCCCATAGTGGCTCCTGTGAAAATTAACTCTCCCCCAGCCAAAATCACAACATAAATGGAGAGCAAGAGCTTCTAGTTTTAAGTAAGTGCATGTACTTCAACACACTCTTGTTGCATATTTATCTCTAAATACTCTGGATATTATACATGATAAGGTGGGATAGAATAGGCCCACAATCAATGTATGATGAAAGTGTTATCTTTGAACTGTTGATGTGCCTGTGATCAGATGGAGCCCATTAGAATATTCAAACACATCTCTCAGGGGAATTACAAGGTTACTGATATAACAGCATTGAAACCCAGGCGCACTCCCTTGATCTTTTTAGATCTTTTGTTAATAAACTGGGAACTTGAAAACATTATTGTTAATTAAGATCTGAAGAAAGACTTATGACAGCAAGAAAAAGGATACCTTTTTTGATGCTTTCTTTCATGAAATGACTGTGCTGATTGGCAAGACCAGATGCTGTATATTAAGCAGGGACCACACTAAATCAACAATTCTCTTTGTTTTGGAACCTTTTCTTCCCTTAGCTCTTTTGATACTACTTGTCAAAAGCTTCCTTACATGAATATTTTTCAAATAAATACACCTTCTGAGCCTTCTTTTCTGTCAAGCTCCTTAGGATATTTTTTTCACATAGGAAATGTCTTTAGACTAATTCTCTGTTATCCATCTCCTCTTGATATGACACCAATATTTTCCTTATTTGCTTCTTTTATTTGGACAGCTCTTATTGTCCCCAGCAATGTGTGAGGATTGGAGACAGTAGAAATTGGGATTCTGAACACATATTTCCCTGTGTTTGTTTGATTTAGTATCTTGAATTCCCTCTTTATTTGCCAAGCAGGAATATCTTTTTTATTTTGGCTCACTAATTACCAAGACTTCTTAGACTTACAGCCTCTTTCTAACTAAAAGATAGTAGTCAGTGAAAAGAAAAAAAAAAAAAAAATAAAAGAAAGACAAGAGAAAAATGGACCTTGCTGCAACAGGCATTGTTTAATTTGGCTCTCTGGGCCTGCCTATAAATTCTCTTTATTCTTAGTTGTAGAAATTGCCAGCCTGGAAACAAGCTAGTGAAGAAAGGAAATCTAATTTTTTTGCTGTTTAGCTTTTTACACAAAATATGAGAGTCATGTTTCTAAGCATCTGCCTCTACTTGATTAAGTTGCTGTTGAGTTTGTGGCTCTATCTAATATCTTTGTTTCTAAAACATCTAATGTTTTAGTGTCTTTGAAGTGATGAATTCATGATTTTGATAATACTAAGGACATACCTGTAAGGACTATATACATAGTTTTTCAATTGAATGGTAACTGAGAACAAACCCGAAGATGAGCATAATAATTGAAGTAATAAATTAAAATTATCAATTGATCATCTTTTTATAAATAAATTGTGATGTTTGCTTTTGTACCAAAGAGAGTAAATAAAAAAGCCTTGAGAGCCCAAGCAGGTAGTCAGGTGTTTGCCAGGCCTTTTTGGCTAAACTCTTGATTATACCTGAACCCAAAAGATTTTAACTCAGCTTAATGTGAAACTTACCTTACAATACATTATGCTTCTTTTTCAAAATTGTTGTGCTTCTGAATGTGGGTGCTCCAGTGGACTTATTGATGATCTCTGGTATAAAGACTTGGCTCCAAAATTCAGATTCTTGCTCAACTTAATAGCACATAGGAAATAAAATCTTAGTCAGAAAGTCTAATTTTTTGATGCCTGCCTGGACAGAACACTGCAAAAGAACATTGCGAACATTTTGAAATACTCCAGAAATGTTACCCAAATCTGTGAGTACCAGAATATTCTTAAATTTTGGACGTGAAGCTGCTGAAATGAAGCCCTGTTGTTAATAGAGAAGTTTCATTTTCTTAGTGATTACTCCACCTCTAATTTGTTGCAAAATGCCTCCACATTTTAATAAAGTAGTTTAGAAAAAAAGTTCGGATGGATTAATAAAATGAAGTTAAATGATCCTCTTATTTTCTTAGTCTAATAATAATAATAATCATTTTATAATGAGAATTTTTTCCAATAAACTATATAATTTTATTTTGCTGGTTTTGCATTGGACAAAGCAAAATATAAAGACAGAAAACATTTTTAACATAAACAAATAAGTCCAAACCTTGAAAGTACTGTTGATAAAATATTTAGTGTAGGCTTTAATGTTAAAATCTAAAGTTACATTTCCTAGTGGTAAAACTGATGAACAGGAACAACAGAGGGAGGATAGAAAAGAGTGAGAAACATTCAAAAGAACATCAAGGACTGAGCAGGAAGAGGACGAGCTCTCCACATCAGAGCAGATGTTCACACCACATGGAGAAATCCATTCTAGACCAGGTTTGTATTTTCTAAAAGAATTGTAACTCATGAAGTGCCCACACTGGAGTAGAGATTTTTCCTTGAAGGTACTGCAGCTAGTGTAGAGGGCCAACACTGGAGCAGGTGAGAGGTGTGAGAGAAAGCAGCAAAAGAGAAGGAGAAATGACTGTGCACTATCCATGGCCTAACCATGCTGGTCAGTCAGGAATAGCAGAGTCAGGAGCTAAGGAGTGAAGTTGAATTCTGAAGATCCAATATGAAAGGTGTTGTTTTAATGTCTTTATTTTTCACTACCCAAATTTATTTTAATTGTTGGTAAATTAGATTATCTTCCCCAAGTTTAGTCTCTTTTGACCACAGCAGTAAAATACAATAAATCTCACTGTCCTTACTGAGAGACATGGGTTTTCACATCCTGTTTTCTCCCACTGAGGAGGGGAAAAAAAATGGCAGCAGGGTGCAAGTTTGGCCCTTAACCAACACTAACCCATTGTGGATGCCTAAGTCAGATGATGAACTATACATATTTTCTATAATGTATCCAGTCAATTCAATGTTGGTGATTTTTATTCAGTCTTTTAACAATGAAGTAATTGATTTACTTCTAATCTTTTCAAATCAGTTTTGAAGACTAGATCTTATTATATTCACTAATAAAACTAATAAACAGAAAATTAAAACTGTCTTCAAAATTCTGCAAACTGTATTTATAGAATCACTGAATTTCAGAACCACAGAATGGTTAAAAGTGTCTGCTGGATGTTGCTTGGTCCAGCCTCCCTGCTCAAACAGGGTCATCTACAGCCAGTTATCCAAAATCTTGTACAGATTGTTTTTGAGTAATTCTATGTTTGGAGGTCACACAGTCTCTCTGAACATGCTCTCTAAGTGCTTAGTCACACTCACACTGCAAAAGGGCTTCCTGTTGTTCAGATAAAGCCCCTGTCACTGGTCACCACTGGAAAGAGCCTGACTTACATCTTCTTTGTACCCTTATTTCAGGCATATTTTGATGAGATCCCCTCCTGAGACTTCTTATCTGTAGGCCAAGCAACCTCAGCCTTTTGTCATAGGAGATTGGCTCCAGACCCTTAACCATTTCCATGGTTCTTTCCTAGACAGTCTCCTGTATGTCCATGTCTCTCTTGTGCTAGGGAGCCCAAAGCTGGACACAATCTGTCATGTCTTGTATCACTCGTGCTAAATAGAAGAATCATCTCCCTCAATCTGCTGGCAATACTCCTAATGCACCCCAGGGTATCATTTTTCTTCTTTGCCACAAGGGCATGTTATTGGTTTTTGTTCAAGGCAGTGTCTGCCAGGACCCCTAAGTCATTTTCTGAGGCTGCTTTACATCCATATATTGGCATATCAGAGAATATATGGATTTGCAGTAGATCAAGGAAATTATCTAATGGAGGAAATCCATCTTTTCAAGTAGTTAAACCATTTTAACTAGTTCAGTTATCAGAAAAAAAAAAATCAAAAGGTCATTTACCTAGGTAGAAAATATCTCATCATTTATACCTCAAGAAGTGGACAGCAGAAACTGGATTCCTTTGAAGATTGTGATAAAACCTCTATTCTATTAAGTTTCTAAATATTCTTACACATATCTATTTATATAAAGTGAATGATGGTCTCTACATTTCAGTGAATTTTAACATAAGGTACAGAAGATTTCATAATAGATTGGTCCAACATCTGTCTTGACATACCTGATAGGTTTTTATCTTATAAAGTCAAACCCATCCAGGAGTTTGAATATAATATCATACAAACATTAAATTTATGAGGGAAAAGTTAAAGGTCAGCACTTGAGTATTAAATAATGTTTGTGTGTTTGTATTCATCATAGAATCATAGAATGGTTTGGGTTGGAAGGGACCTCCCAAGAGATCACCCATTTGTAGCAGTCCAGCCATGGACAGGGAACCTTCTACTAAACTGGGTTACTCAGGGTTTGAACAGTTTAGGGCTGGAACATTATTCAAAATGCAGCATGAGGTCTTACTACATAAACACTGTTTGATCTAAAATCAGTTTGTTTGTTTTTTTTATGACCTAGTTTATAGACATTTAGTCTGTACTTCATAAACATCAGTATTAAAACATCCACCACTTCTCAGTTTGCAGTACTTGCTGATTCATATTTATTTTCTATGAATTGATCTTATTCTTATTCTAAAGCAGCACCCTACAGACAGAAAAGAAAGATGGTATTATTCATAAATTAAGACTATGAGATCAAAGATTAACCATCCCAAGAGACAATATGTTATTCTCAGCACTTTTTAAAAATGATCATGAGAGACAGGGGAAGAAAGAATTTTCTTCAACTTGAAACTAGCAGAATTGTTAGGATTTTTGTGCCTTTATCTGTAGTGTGAAAAATTCATTCTTCCAAGGATCATCTGGGTATATTTCACTCTTTTTTTAGGGGTTTAAAGCACTGCTTGAGCTTTTGATCTCTTCAGAAAGCTTTTGTGCTGGTTTGTTGGTCTGTCCTGTGAGCTACAATGTGCATGTAGGATTCTGGGGATGACTAGTTCAATGTTTAATGTCTGTGTGCTCACAACTGCAGGAGATATATTCAGTAACCAAAGCATCATTCTTGTTTTCTTATTTTCTTCAGTATGAAAGATGATATACCCCTATTAAACACGTGTAATTTAATTATGTAATAGAGGCAGAATTTTGGCACCAAAAAAGTGTTCAATTTTCATAATCAAGGAACCCTTGGGGAGGATGTATTCATGCAAATCTAAGGTTTTATTGATTTCTAGTTGAGTACAGATTTTAAATATACATTAGGACAAAAGTCCTCAAATCAAGCACTGTAGGAAATTTGGCAGTAGCTCAGAATGGCATGAGATTGTAACTCTTGATGTTACTTCGAAGAAAGTCTTAAGAATTTCATTATTGTGCTAGTTTGTTATAATGCCTACATGCATGCTCTCTATGTAAACTATTTGGAAAAATATGTATTTCAAAATATGATTCACAAAAAACACTCTATGAGTAGGAATTTTAAAAAAATGCATTTCAGAATAATTGTTTTTCAGCTATACAGAAGAATAATTTCTCTATTATTACCTTAGCACTTCCATAGACACAAATTCCTTCCAAACAGATCCTTTTATTTTTTTCTTTTATGGAAAATCATTAACTGATTTTTTTTTTGTTTGTTTGTTTGTTTAATATATAGCAAGTAAAGCAGTGTTATATGACTTGCCCAAAAAATAGGACATAAGAACAATTTTTTTTTTTTTAATATAGTTTTCTTATCTGCTTGAGAATATTTGAAATCTTGATTTAAGTCTTGATTCAATCTAGGGTGCCTTATTTTCCAAGAGCAGGTCATGTAAATGAAGTCTCAATAATTCTGTTGACTTATTTTTATCCTAGACTAATAAATTAATAGATTTAAGAATAGTTTCAGCTTGCACTGAGACAAAACTGAGCTCTGGACCATGTCTTTGTAGTTTGAACATGAGTAAAAAAACTTTCACTGAAATAAGGAATGCATGGCAAAGTTCATGTGTCAGAAGAATACTTTTTGATATTTACTCAGGATGCACTGTGGTATTGAAACATGCAACTGTATGGACTGCTGTGATTCTTTTACTTTTTTCATAAACTATGTAACAATTATTAATTATTCCTTATTTCTAATATTTTAATATTTACATCTATGACATTTCAATTAATAATGTCAGAACTCTTAGGTTCTTGAATTCACATAAAAAATAACAATAAAAAAACAACCAAACAAAACAAAACAAACTCCCACTTCCAAAAAACCCAAACAAACCAACCAACACAAAATGAAAACAACAAAAAGAAAAAATAACAACACCCCCCCAAAAAAAAAAAAACAAAACCAACAATATTTTACTCTTTACTCAGTAAAATGTGTATCACTTAATTAAGAAATAGCACTCTTGTTTTTCTGACATAATACTTTCTCTTTAACCTTCATTGCAATTTTATTCTTTAGAAGCTGTCTTCATTACACGCAAAGAGCTTTGCAATTTTTTCAGAAGCACAATTTCCACATTTCATATTTTCAGGCACGGTAAGTAAATTATGTATGTGTATATGAGATCTTTGCTTTTTGGGATTCTCCCCACAGGTCCCTCAACTTCTCTACGATGCCCTTATCACAAGGTTTTGCATAAATGGATGCATATGAACAAGCAACATTTAGTATATAATTTCCCCAATTTTTCCCATATATTGTTTACTGATAATTAGAGATACTGTTGTTTTTTCAGAAATACCCTGAAGGTAAGTAAATGTCCCCATTCCAAAACTCAAATGCTTAGAAGACTTTTTTGTCATTGCACCATTTTCACTCTCGATTATAGAGAAATTTATAAAGATTCTTTGGAAAACAAGTATAATTATAATTTTACTAATTAAATAGCATATTCAAAATATTCAAACATTTATTTCTTGTCCTAATGCAATTTAAAATTGAATTTCTTTTAAAATTAACTACTCTGTAGAGAGGAAGCAATTAACTTTGCACTAAAAACTTCCTTTGGGGGAGAGGAATTGGGAGAAGACATGGCAAATGCAGCTCCTCAGTATCTTCTATTTGTGCATCAAAACTAGACTCTTTGTTTTTAGGAATGAAATAAATGCATAACCTTCTTTCATTCCAAAATGGCAAAAAAACCACACACCTATTTCTAGGTAAATGCATGTTCTCCAAATAAATATGACTTTTTTCCATTGCTTTGCTAAATAATTAATTCCACCATAGGCTATGAGGCCTAAGTGACTCTGGCAAACAAAACTAGAATAAATCTAAATTATTATTCCCTTGGGATGGCATCACATGTAACAGTATGTAACAGGGGCATACAAGTTATGGTTTTCATTTTAATATTAATTTATCTCTAAAACATGCAAGTTATTTTATATGTCCTTATTAACAGTGAGATAAAATTTATCACTTGAAAATCTAAAGGTAAAAAAGATGATTGCCTTTGACTACTTTACCTGTC
This sequence comes from Erithacus rubecula, assembly GCF_903797595.1. Taxonomy (NCBI): domain Eukaryota; kingdom Metazoa; phylum Chordata; class Aves; order Passeriformes; family Muscicapidae; genus Erithacus; species Erithacus rubecula. Next base: position 26,290,250 of record NC_136685.1, on the reverse strand, counting down.
ATGTTTAAATATCTTAAATCTTTATATGAAATTTGATGCTAATGAACTCTTACTGCCCTTCCTCTTCTACCTGTTGCTGGTAATATTTGCATTAATTAATCCTGGTTTATAAGACACATTCCATTCTTTCCTTGTATTAGTTACAGAAAGGAAGCTTTTTTTAATTACTTTTTTGGTTTTTTTGTGAAATTGTTCAGTCATAGATTTCAGATGAAGAAATACATTTAAGCTAGTTACTTCTGTGAAATTGACTGTTAATCTGGATAGTATGATGCTCCTGATGAAATCCCTCTATTACATATATATATATATATATATATATATATCTCACAAGTCCAATAAACCTTTTAAATTTTGCTTACACAACTTATGTACAATACTTTATATTGTTTAAAAATGAAAAAAGCTTATTTTTATGGGCTATCTCAAGATAAGGTATATATTGTTTTAATCTCTAAAAAGTATATGGAATAAAAAAGGATTCCACCAGGAGAAAAATGTTGTTTGAGGTTCCAATTTTAGTATCAATTTCAGAAAATTACTCCCTTGAAACAAAGATAAACAGAGATATAAATCACTGTGTGAATAGAAGTTGATGGCTTATAGTCATTTCTACAGAACTGAAGATGTGGACTCTGTCATGAAGAAATATGTCTATAATAAATTTGGAATCTTTGCTTCATTCCCTGTCCTATATGTCTGAAAATATGAATCAAACACTTTATGTGTGCAAGGCTTTATACAATTACCCTTTTTACAGAATTTTACAGAATTAACTGAGGAAGACAGTATAAGCTGTTCAAACAAAACAGACAGCAGAACAGACAGAGTGTGAACTCCTGAGTTCAGATTGCTGTTTTACTGGAGGGAAAGAACAGCTGATTGGATATTCATTCAAGTCAGTGATATATCCTCCATGCACTAACAGATATTTTAAGATAAATAACAGAGTGAGTGATTTATCTGATAGGTGTTTAAAAAAGAAAAAAACAATAAATGAAGAACTTTTGTCAACCTCTCAGTTTGGGGGAAAAACTCCAACTCAATACCAAAAAGAGAAGTGATAAAATTCCAGCTATCCTATTAAAGGTGAAACACTGTCTTAGGAAAGAGAGTGTTCTTTCCCTGTGGAGCAGCTCTTTAACTTAGTATAAATGTTGACTCACTTCGCAAAAAATCTGCAATTATGTAATGAAGTTCAAGAATTGATGAAAACTATGGAGTAATGTTACTTTCAGGAAGGAAACTGCATCATACTCGGGCTGAATGAGGCTGAAAACTATAACACATGGCTCCAAGCACTGTGGTTTAAATGAGTGAGGGATTCACACATTGAGTTTCTGTGGTGGGTTTCCTTGGCTGGATGCCAGGTACCCACCAAGCTGCTCCATCACTCCCCCTTCTCAACTGGACAAGAGAGAGAAAATAAAAAGGAAAATAACTCATAGGTTTTGATAAAGCAGTTTACTAAAACAAAGGGAAAAGGTTGCCTCCAAAGTAGAAGAAAATTTTAAACCAAAGATTTTATTCTCTACTCCTCCCATCAGCAAGTGCTGTCCTGTCACGTCCTGGGAAGCAGGGCTTTGGCACATGTAGCAGCTGCTCTGGAAGACAAATCTAAATTGTGAATGCCTCCTCTTCCTCCTTCTTCTCTTAGCTTTTATATCTAAGCCAATATTACATGGTGTGGAATTGCCCTTCAGTCAGTTTAGGTCAGCTGTCTTAATTATGTCACATCCTAAGGTCTTGCCCACCCACAGCCTACTGCAAAATGCTGGACAGTGCTGATGGTATGCTAATACTTCACAGCTGTGCCCAAAACATGGCTTTGTTACCAACACCCTTCTAGCCACCAATGCACAGCACTGCACTGTGAGGAAAAACAAACTTCTTCTCAGCCAGATCCAATACAGCCACACAAAAACAAATGAACAAACAAACAACAACAACAAAAAGGAACAAAAAAACCCACAACAAAACCAAAAACAAACAAACCCAAAACTTTGAAAAACCAAAAGATTTCTTGGCATGTTATCAGTTACTTATGCCCTGATTACACTGTTGTCACAAATAACGTAAATAATATTAGGATGATACTAAATGCAAGAAAAGCAGAAGTACCATGTCATTTTACAAAGCCATGATAACACTGAATCCTAGAAAAGTTAAAAAAAATATTCAATTATAGCAAATTGTCAGGTAAAGTTAAATTCTAAACAGGTCTGAAGACTGTTAGGAGAGCAGTCTAAAATAAATCTGGACTGTTTATCTCAGAAAAAAAAAAAAAATCAGACACATCTTATGACTGTCCCTAAATCATTGAGGACACAAATACCAGAGAAGAAAAGATATTTAAGCTGATGGACAGATTATATCATGAGGGAAATGCCTATAACATAAGCATGAATTAATTCAGTTTGAAAAATAGAGTTTATTATGGTAAGATTTTTTATAATAAGAATAATCTGGGAACAACCTTATACAAAGCTAGTGCTTCTGTCTTTCCAATAGATTTGCCACAGCCAGGGACTAGTATACATGACCTCAAAGACCACTTTAATTTTCATGTTGCTATGAAAGATATCACAATTTCTTTGATGTATTGCCACTATATCTATTGTTTTCTAGCTTTTTGCCAAGCACAGTTCAATTTCAGCACATCCCACTGTGATGCTGAAAAGTCAATTGTTATGATTTTCTTCTGTTTCTTTGAAGATATTCCCTACTGTAATATTGCTTTGTTACCTATTATTGTGCCAGTTATACTTGAACATTTTGATATTGTTTAAAAACATCTTAATTATATTCGTGTTTATTGATTTTTTATAATGGTTGATTGCCCATTGCGATTTGGCAAACAAGATGCTTAAAAAATTATTTTTAAGTGAAAATAGAAAACTGAGAAGAGCCTAATTAACCTAACAGTGTAGTGACAAAATTATACAGAGAAAAATAATTGGATACAAAACATACAATGCAAATCTAGTGAAAATTTTTTCTCCTGAAATAATTCAAAATTTGTTGTCAAAGCATAGGTAATTTTGCTGAATCTTACTTTCTTATGAGCAACATTTGTTTTGCATATTAGATATTAGTTACTAATTTAATATTGTTTCACAAAAAGAAATGTGTCCTGAACCTAATAATTCTTAAATGTATTCTTTTATGAAAACATGACTAAATCTACTGTCTGTAGGAGTATAATCTGTGAGTGTAATGAATTTTGATTTCTCAAAAGCACCATAGTTCACTTCAATACTTCAGTCTTTCTCAGGACAATTAAAGTACTGTATTTGTTGTAGTTATAGATAAATACAAGTAACTTAGTAACATTGAGAGTGGGACTGACTTTAACAATACGTGAATTTATCTCTGATGTTTTGATTCTTTCACCAAACATCCCACATGTTTGATGAAAGATTTGACAGCAGATTGAACCATTTATTAGTCAGGTTCAGGATGCCTTCTTTTATGCACAACCACATATGACCTCATAACCATATTAGACACAAGTCTTTTTTTGTTAACAGGTCTTTTTTTTTTCATAAAAGTAAGGCTTCTTTTTATTTTTTTCCACGAGTTCCATCTCTATAGTAGTTTAGCACTTATTTGATTCAAAACTGAAGCCATTATCTAGCCCACAATACTGCAACAGTGTGTTCAGAATGCAAGAATATTTTTTTAACAGAGTATTGTCCTCAGTCTTCGACGAACTTTGTATTTGTATTTCAGTTCATACTGAATTGCAAATATAAAAGCCAGAAAAGAAAAATCTCTAAAAAATTATAATAATAAGGTGCCTGATGCTTCACTGTTAAGATTAAACAGATTTAAGCTGTTTCTAGTGTTAATGCATGCTACCCTCTGCAATAAACATTTGTAACAGTGAATGAATCACTTGTTTTCAGTGTTCACTGAAATCAATAGCAAGGTAACACCTTCAAAAAGTTTTGGGATTATGGCCCAATGCATTTGTTGCATGTAATGTGTCCCCTACATATGTCACTAAACTTGAAGTCAAGATGAAAACTGCAGTTTTGGCAGTAATGCTGTTTTGGTGTATTTGTACTATACTTCAAATTCAAATTTTATTGAATTTATTCACTTTTTTCATTACTGATTAAATAATTCATTCCAGAAATATTGTCTTTTCTAGGCCTGAAAGAACTTATCTATGGCTGTCAAATTTATTGACATAACAATAGTTATTAAAAAATAGTATTTCCTCCTAATGTATTTATTTTGAAATAGATTCCATAAGCAAATATGAAAGTTTTCCAGACCTAGAGAGGTTACAATTTAATCTGATCGATCTTTATCTGTGATCCAGGGATTCCATCATAAAAGAGCATTTTACTAAGTTCAGAATGGGCTGAGGACAACCTCTTGTAGGTCTTATGTTCATAGCCATGGTCTTAAAATGTTTTTAGCTTAGTTTACAAAGTTCAGAAATAGGTTGTGGTGGGCTGACCTTGACTGGCTGCCTGATCCCTGCTCAGTTGTTCTCTCCCTCTCTGCAACTGGACAGGAGAAAAGAGAATGAAAAACCTCCTTGGATGAGGTAAAGACAGGGAGATCACTTACCAGTTTTCATCATGGGCAAAATAGGCTTTACTTGGGGAACATAAATTGAACGTACTGCTAATTAAAATAGAGTAAGATGATGATAAATGAAGACAAAATTAAAATCACCTTTTCCTGTCCTCCCTTCTTCCCAATCTCAGCTTCAGTTCTTCACTCCACAATCCTCTGCCTCCTCACTCTAAGCAGTCCAGGAGTTAAGGTCAGTCTATAACATTTCATCTTTACTGTTCTGTCCTCCTCACACTTTTCCCTACTCCTGCAAGGAACCCCTCCACAGCTCTAGTTCTTTAGCCCTACTCCTCCTTCAAGTGTCAGAATTTCTTCACCAAACAGTCATCCTTTCCAGCAAGTGGACACCACGGTCCTCCATGGGCTATAACCAAATCTACTTTGGTACATGGAACATCTCCTTTCCTCCTTCTTCTGTGGATATTCTCAGGATTGTTTCTCTTTCTCTCACCTTCACTCTTCACACTGCTTATGTGGCATCTTCCCTTTCTTTAACACATTTTCTGAGGTCTCCTCATCTCAGCTGGTGGAGCTCAGCTGTGCCCTGTGGCAGAGGGTTGGAGCCAGCTGGAAATGGCCATGTCCAGCACAATGCAGTACCAGGCTCTGCTCACAGACCTTAATTGCAGCCACTGCTGCCACAAGCACTTGCCCATAAGTGCCCTATACAGACAGCTACAGGTGTTTTTCTTGGGCTTCTTTTAGCCTGCACTGGAAAATAGAAATGTCCAGATTCTATATTGGATTCCAGCCTGAGGGAACTCCACTGACTGCTTCACTACATGAACTGAAAAATTGAAAGAGTGTAATGGATGGCTTAAAAAAGAAAAAATAATGTAAATATTTAACCAGAGATATTTGAATCATGTGAGTTGCTATAGTCCATCTGAGAATGACTTCTAAGTTGTGAGAGCCTCACCACTCTCACAGTATGTTTTGGACTTATAGCTCAGTTTCAATAAGGAAGTCATGGCCTCGCTGGATAACTTTCTTTGCATGGACCACCAGCTTTGGCCTATGTAGGTAAAGAATTTCAATAGTGGGAAATGTTTAAAGGTAATTTTGTGTTTTGTACAAATATTTCCCAGTGGCTAAGCAAAGATTATCAAACTCATTTCTCTTTTGACCCAAAGCAGATCTCTTCACCTAGTTCTTTGGTGACCAAAGATTTGTGCACTAATCCACTAATCCTCCTAGTCTCACAAATTATTGAAAGCTATCTACACAAATTTTCTACACTCTCAGACTGAAGATCTGTTGGAAAGTCTGTGACCTCAGGGAAGCCCAGATAGTGACATTGTGGGGAGAAAAATAGCGACTAAGGATGAGGAAACGTGTGAGGAAATTAATGCCTTCTTTGTCCCAGTCTTTAATAGTAAAACCTGTCTTCTGAACTGGAAGACAAGTACAGGGAGAAGAATGAGGACCTCATAATCCAAGGGGTAACAGTGGCCTGCTACAGTGCTTAGCAGGCTCTGCATAGGGATTTGGGAAAACAGGATAAATGGGCCAAGGCCAGTATTAAGAGGTTCAAAAATGCCCCATGTCAGGTCCTGCACTTGGATTACAACAGCCCCAGAGCTACAGGCTGGGGGTAGAGGGGTTGGAAATCTGTCTGGTGGAAAAGGACCTAGGGGTGCTGGTCAGCAGCTGTTGAATATGAGCCAGTGTTTGCCCAGGTGGCCCAGGCTGCCAATGTCAGCAGTAGTGATAAATTCATTCCAATCACCAGTCAGAATGTCCCAAAATTTCACTTCTATCAGCTTCTTTTTCATTTTCCCCTCTAAATAGATAGGTATCTGTGGTCTTCTGGGCTCTGGGCTTCTTTCTAGTAGCCGGAGGGAAGCTCCAGATCGTCTTACAACACTGCAAGAAAATACATAGGAACAATGCCACATTCTCTTCTGTTTGTTTGTCCTTTCCTAATAAATATATCACTTATCTTTATATATGAATGTATACCTTTAATATCAATGCTATCTTGAAGCATTCTTCTGAACTTGCTGTTTTTAGCAGTAGCTAATATGAGTTTTGGTGACATAGAGAATCATAAAAAGCCTCACTATATTTCTAGGATTTCATATGTATTTATGTGGAGTTTCATTTAGTAGAGACAATGTGGATATGTAAGAGTCAGAAAATACATTAATAGAAAAAGCACCATGAAGAATAGCTTGTGATAAGGACTGGAATTATGTGTTGGATTGGCTATATATGTAACATGTTTTGTATGTAACTTAAAAATTTTACTGACATAATGCATACTTGCTGGCCCAGATACTTTGCTGAATTATTGGTCATCTAGGAAAAAAGACCCAAAACTTCACTTTTAAATGCTGTAACATGTATTGAAGCCATGTATTGAATTCATTCTGCATTCACACCTAAAGAAGGGGAAAAAAATGTGTTGGCATTATAATGTCAAAACCTATTTTTCTTTATTGCTTCAAAGAAGAAACAACTGCAGCTATTCAAAAAGAAACATGAGGTATTCTGCCTGTGATACCACCACTGGACAGGCTGACCAGATTTTCCTCTGTCCACATTAATTGTGATAATGAAATACTCAGAAAGGATAACACAAATTTGAGCTACTACATTTGAATGAAGTTAACCATGTATATTCAATAGAGGTAGGAGGGCTTGTCAGCTCTTGTTTTCTATCTCTGACAATGCACCATTCAAACACAATTATTTCACTGTGAAAGTAAATAACAATTTAGTGTATCTCTCACTTGTAATATTCCTTTCATTCACAACTCACTTGTAATATTCCTTTCATTCACAACAATGTCCAGGCACTTGCCCAATTACCCATCAATGCCACAGGTCTACATCCCTTCTACTAACTTAATCTTGACTTTGTAATGAGTTTTGAGAATGAAATCTTAGCATGTGTCTCCTTATACTGTAGCTAACATGATATCGCCTAGATAGCTTTGACTTCTTACCTAATGCCAACACCACATTTAATGTCACAGGAAGCCCAGAAAGAAGACAGAGATGCAGAACAAAATTTTCTGGTTTAGTCCTAATATATTACCTGATATATCTTATTCCACTTTATTAACAGAGTAATTTAAATTAGAATTCTCCAAGTCAAGTTTATTTTGCTGTGATCGTTATTCTTAAGTGGTCTCCCAGTCTTTATCTTGATCTATTACCTTTTTCATCCCACTTTCTCCACGTGTTCTTTTTAGGGAGAGGAATTTTGTGAGAATATGGCAGCTAAATGAAGTCAACACAAAGTCACATCATCTTTTGTAGGACTTTTGTAAAACTTTAAACAATTTGATTGCTTCAGACTCAGGATATTAATATGGTACTAAAATAACAGGGTGCATCTTCACATGCACCTCAGTTAAAGGAAAATATATTGTGTAGGTGAAATGTATATATGCAGCAAAATGTTCTGGGATCAAATAAGACAGTATTTGCCACACTCTGAAATTTCCATATTTCCCTATACTAAACTAAAATGTAAAACCATCAGGATTTTAGCTGCAAAGCTTTATTCCATATATTTTACCTGTGAAGCCAGGCCCTGGTATAACTGATTTGTGCTAGCTAACACCTACATGGCAATCTCCCAAACAGAAGTCTCACAGGATTACTCCCAAGGCTATTTGCTCACAGACTCCAGTTTGCATCCCAAACTTTCATTTAATGAAAAATTCCTTGCACAAGAGCTCTGATGGGGTATTTCTTATTTCTGAAGACAGAATTCTGTTTTTCATTGGTTTTGTTTTCTTTTTTTTCTGTAATATTTTAACCTTGATTCAGATAATCTTGATTCAGATTTCTCTAATCAAATTGTTTAATCTCATTCCTGTTTTAACATGAGACAATGTCATTTACTTAGTTCTGCCACATGAGAATCTTCACTTGGAAGTGCTTAAAACTCAGGTGCAGATCTACAGAATAAAAAAAAAAAAAAAATCACCTTTCTTTTTGGCACTCTCATCTCTTCGCTCTTCATTTCACAGCAGGGTAATTAGCCTTTATTTCTAGGAGACCATTTATCTTCCTGTGAGACCTTCTGTCTTCTTGAGTTCCCTGACTACAAAGATGACCACCAAAGCAAAGACATTCCTACCCCTTCTTTGCTCTCTGACTCCTGGGGCATGGGTAGTAAGGATAAACTCTCTGATCTCCTGTGGGAAACTGTTTCCATAGCCCCGAGTCCTGGCAGGAGTTCTTTAGTTATCTGAAATCCCTCTGCTATCCAGATGCAATGATGAGGATGAGAATTCAGAAAACTCCAAATCATATGGAGAAAAACTCCAAATCATATGGAGAAAAACTCCCCTATGTATTAAATATGCTGTCAGCTTGTTTTAAGAGTATATACACCAGAGGATACCTAAGGTCAAAGTGGAATTTACCAGAAGGTACAGGAGATACAGCTTTTTTTTGTGCCCTTCCTTCCTTGGATTTGTCCTCCATTGCTGCCAGTGCTGCAGAAGTCAGGATTTTCTGTTCCTTAGCAAAAGAATAACAAACAATGAAACTTCTCTATCTCCATTGCAGTAATATCAAGATAAAAATATTCACTTCATGCACTAGTACTCTAGAACCAAGGACTGGATTCTAAGATTATTCTTTTCCCAAATGCATATTGCTCAGTGCTAAGCAATAGAAATAGGTTTTTTCTTTCTTTTTTTTTTTTTTTTAGACACAGTTCACAAAGCTTTAATCCTTTGCTGAATCTTGAGAGTTTCAACAGAGAAGCAAAAGGGCATCTTCATTATTAGTATTATTTATTAGTGTACTCTTCTTAGAGTAGTAGGCTTCAAGCCACCAATTTGAGCCTTGTGTTCCTGAAGCAGGTCTATTACTATTTAGATGCACTGATAGGTGCCTGTTTTGAGAAAAAGACCACCATATAGACTGGCATAAATTTTGCAGTCATGAGTTATTTTCATAAATTACAAAGAGGCATGAAGAAATTAACCAGATACTTCATATTTCTTCAGTACAGACTGCATTATGAATGGATTGAGAACAACCCTACAGAAAAGGACTTGGGTTATTATGGTGGGTGAAAAATTAGACATGAGCTGAAAATGTTCATCCACAGTTCTGAAAGCCAAATGTATCCTGGACTGCATAAAAAGACACATGACCAGCATATCAAGGGATGTGATTCTTCCCAGTGCCAGACTTGTAAGAGCCTGCATGGCACACCACATGCAGCTTTGGGGTCCCTAGCATGACATGAACCTGTTAGAGTGGGTCCAAAGAAGGACCACAAAAATGATCAGAGACCATTTCCATAAAGAGAGGCTGAAACAAATGGTGTAAGGTGATGCTATCTTCAAAATTTGTTGGATTTTTTTCTGCATATTTTAGCTGGTCATTTTCACCAATATTTTCAGCATATTAAAGACTATATTTGAACCAGGTAATCAAATCTTCACTCTACTTTCCTGCTTCTACTTATGAATTTAATAAAGCCAATTCGAGCTTTTGAAGATCAACCATCAATCAAGCTTTAAATAGTGTGATATCATAGTGAGAAGTGAAAGTTTACTGTATTGATATGGAGCTTTAGTATACTCTGGAGTTGCCTGAGATCCACAAAGCAATTAGCCAATAATGTTAAGAAGTAATGGCTAATTTAACTAATCCTTAATGAAGCCTACTAATGCTGTCAGAATTGATGAGTCCAGTGAGATTTTGTGCAAGAACACATTAAAGTAAGGATCCTCATCTCATTTTGTCAGATTAATCATTATCCTAAATGATAGTGTTTCTTTCTGATGATATAAAAAAAATGTATTTTCATTCTAAAATTTCTTAAAGGTATATGTCGTAGGACATGGATTCTATCCATGGAAACAGTTTCTAGTGGTCATCCATTCTTATAAAGTGGGTAAAGTATATCTATATATTTGAATGTCATAATTACTGGGACAAGTAACAGCTACGTGCATTGATATCCTGATATTTTCTTAAATAATCATTACGATTCAATGAAAATATGAAATATTAAAATAATACTAAGCAAAAAATACTCTAGAGGAGAATTAGCACCACAAAATATTAAAATATAAGAAAAATTACATCATGTAGACAGAAGCCTAAAAGTTGCAGTCCAAGTGATGAACACCTTCTGAAATTTCTTTATTAATGAAGTGTTGTGTGTTTTTACAAGCTGTTTGGTTTTCCCACACAGCTCATGTGACAGCATAGATATCCTTCCTCCAGAAAGCTCTGTACCCCACTGTGTGTATTTCACTTGCTTCCAAAGTGAATTTCCAAGTTCACAAATTCAAATAATGCATCAGACACTGGATTAACAGGTAAAAGAAGCTTCCATAAAGATCTGTATTCTACACTGCATATATGCATGCACACTCAGACACAAAGGAGATCATCCCTAAAAGGACAACTTTCTTCTGGTAGGTATATTTAATAGAATTATTAAACATTTATTTTTGAAATTTGGTGAAAATATATAAAATATTAAACCTATGAAAGAAAAACAATTTGAAAAGAACAACTAAATATTTATTTTCACTTAGCTATTAATATTGGTGTGTTTTCAAATATTATTTAGGGAAAACATGCAAAAGTGAATTTTTCATTAACTGTGTGACTACTAAACACAAAGAAAGGTGTTTACCAAACCAAAAAACTATCACAGAGATATGAAACACAGTCTTCAAAACATGTATGAAATAACCAATTATGCTTTACTTTTTTATTTATTTTATTTTCAGTTTATTAACAGATAGAAAAAATAACCCATATGAGTTGTGGGACACTTCTTGTTCTTATTATTGGAAGTAAATTATCTTCTTTCCTTTCTTCAGAAGCATTTAAAAACTTGTTTAAATTGATGCCTACATAACTTAGATCAAAGTTACAAGGTACGTATATAGCTTGAGCTGTATCAATATAACCTGATATATATATTTATAACCTGATATCAATAACATCTTAATAATGACATTTTATATATCTATATAACCTGATACCTATATAATCTGAATCATAGCCTTTTGTACCTATATAACCTGAATCATAACTTTTGTACCTATACAGCATGATATAAATTATTTTTTATACAATGTAATGGCTAGTATATGGTTAACTAGTTGTTTAATGCTGAATAGACAAGAAAAAGAAGGAAAAGCTGGTCAGGTACTGCTTTAAAGATAGATAAGTATAGTACTAATGAAAAATCATCAAGTGCAGAGTCAATTAGCCACAAAACAAAGAATTTAGGCCAGTTAATACCAGACAAATCAAGGAACAGCATAACTGCACGTGCTCCAAAGACAAAGTTGAAAAGTTCAGATGCAAAGAGGAGCTTGGAAGCCTTCATCAAAAACACCTGACAACCCCCAAACTGGGGAGGCGCAAGCACAGTGCAAAATAACTGTCTAATAACCATGAAGCCATATTATGTAAATCAGTTCTGGAGCTTATGACATGGTGTTATAGCAACGTGCTGATACTAAATAACACTTACTGCATAAATAAACCACAGCACTTGACAAAGGTGGATGAGTTAGGGGGAGATATGCCCCTCATCACCAGTGCTGCACAAGCAAACACCTGCTCTATAGACACTGGTCTGTGGGGATTAATTTCCAGCCTATCTCTCAGGCATCAAAATCATTAATGGTATGGGTTAAAAGCAATATTGGTTGGTAAAGTCTAAATGAAATAAAATTGACTCAAATTAAAGCCTCATATAAAGCATTGTAAGAATTATTCAAATAAAAATAAACAATACTACTGTATGAAAACAAAGCTGGAGTAGTGTAAGCTAGTAATTTCTGTAACAAAGAACATGTTAATAAAATAAGAAGCTTCAAAATAAATTTGGCCTGTCACAACAAGAACACAACATTGTAAATACTTATTTTCTCCACAAAGAGAAAATGCTATAAAACTATCACATGCAAATTATAGGGACATATTATATTAAAGATATTTATTATTTGGCTTATTACTTTACATAAGATGCTTAACAAAGGACACAATTTGAAAACATCTTTACTTCCTATTCATAAACTATAAATTATAATGTTGTGGGTAGCCAGTGAGTTTTGTAATACCTGTGAGAAATGAAACTCAATCCTCAAAATTCTAAGAATAGCAAGAAAATATAAAGAACCACTTCTGATAATTTTTCCAGTCATTTAGGGACAGCTTCTGAGGAGCTCTTTTCTGAAAGGTTGTGGATATATATTATAAAGCAGGAAATGTTTTAATTTGTTTCTGAGAAATAGATAAAATATTTGAGTTTTCTTCACATAAAAGTAAAAAGACTGGACCTTAATATCCGTACAAAACTACTAATTTCAACAATGTATTTACCTATTTTCTTTTACTCATTTCACCTGGAAACTGAAGCCACTCTATATTACAGGGAAAAAAAAAAAAAAAAAAAAAGACAAACTCATTTTTTTCTGCAACTATATGAATAAAAACTTTTTCAAGACTATTAATTCCATTTTTGAACTTAAACGCTAAGAAAAAGATTGTTTTCATCTGCTTATTTATTGAAGTTTTGGGGTTTTTTGTTTGTGTTTTTGGGCTTAGTTTTGTGTTTTGTTTTCCTTTATTTTACCCCCAGCTTTCAAAATGCTGGTATTTAGATAACTAAATTGTTTTGGCATAAATTATTTAGGTTGTATTCTAGACATGCTCTACAGTTCTGATAAGACTCAAAGAAATAGCATATTAAAAATTCCAGTGTTTTTACATTCCTAGGAGAAGATAGAGATTCCAACAGTTAAATAGTTGCTATTGCAGTAAAACATACTTTTCCCAGTAAGAATCATAATATATGTTGTTTGACGTTTACCTGCAGCAGATTCCTACAATGCAGTCTTTTACACTGATGGCTGGTGACTTTAAAGAAAGATCAAGAGTACATAATGTATTCTTTTCGTTTATTCAGATAAGAAATTTCCAGATACAGACAAGTCCAACTCCTTTATTTACTGCATTGAGCAGTTCTTGTTTGTTTTCTCTCTAATTGAAACTAAATTAATATATCTCATATCTTTTCTTCTGATAATTACACATATGTTTACAATGTTACCCTTGAATAACTTCCATATTGCACATAGCAGTTGCAATCTGACAGCTTGTTTAACTAAACACAATTGCAATTCGGTTGGAAATCTCATTTCTAAATGGCACTGTAATGAGAGATTTGAAGGGCAGTTTTTGGGTTACTTTGCTTTAGGTTTAATTTTGAAATTACTTATTAAAGATCAGGATTTCAATCACAACTAATGAGCTGAATAAAGATTTCTATTTTCTCCTACTTTATGCTTGGTATAGGAACTATTTTCTTACATACATTTATAGTAAAATTTAAATAAATAACTATTTCCAGTCTACAAGATTCATAGTTTTACTTATCTAATAGATTATTTTCCAAAAATAGCACCATATTTGTCTGTATGAGAACAAAAAGGAGTTAATTTATTTTTTAATATATTATATTTAGAATCAAGTTCAGAATGGTTAAATTATTTGAAGTTACTGGTTGGTTGCTCTTTTGTAGAAAAAAAAGATCAACTTTTGATCCCTTCCTTCTGGGTAGGAAACTCATTCAGTGTCCCCACTTTATGTCTTCCACTAAGCTGAGTTCTCTTTCAAAAGGCATTCCTAACAAGGTCAATGGATTTTTGCTAGTCATTATTACAATCTGTTCCCTTTATGACTCAGTCATGATAAACTGTTCCAGGAAAGTGTAAAGAGAAAAGAGAGTACAAGAAGTCTTTCTGATCTCTGCTTCCTACTACACTGTTCAAAGACACTAGAACAGTAACACAGACTTAAAGCAGTTACATGATTCTGCACTTGGGCTGCATCCACACATGTACAGGACCAATAATGCAATATCTGATAACCACTGGAAATTATTTTTGATAGTTCAGTTATTTTAGTGATGCACTTATCCCTTGGCTATGACAATTTAGTACATGTGTGGCTTGTGGTTGGTTTGTTTGGTTTGGTTTTCTTTTGCCCATCAAATAGTGCAAATCCTTGCTGCTACCTCTGCAAATGAGTCAGAAATGTTAGAAATGTTTTTCTACAACACTTTAAATACAGGCTACCACACAAAGGAAAAGGCTTTTGGCAATTTTGTTTACAGACATCTATGAATTCAGAATCATCTATGATTTCAGAAATGTAGATTAATTTATTATGAAATATGTGTTTTCAATATTTATATATACTATTTTCTACCTTTTCAATTTTTTCTTTTATATATTATGGGCCCATGGCCTATTAATGAAAGATAAAAGAGAACAAAACCCAAACTTCTATCATGTTGGATTAATAAATACAGAAAAAATCTTGAAGAATGTTGATGTAAACACTGATTTCTATGTGTCTGTCTCTCAGAAAATCAATTCTTTAGCTTAATTTTGGGTAGTTTACTTTCAGATGAAACATGTAAAATCAAATTTTAACTTAAATATAATTTCTCCTTTTTCTGCATTTTCATTTTTTTCTTATGTTATGGCCTACTGAAGAGAATGGGCCTTTGAAATGACCTTAAACAAAATTCAGGCATACCAATGGCATTGCCATTATGCCTTTTAACAAAGCAAATTTCCCTTCCAAGAGTAGAGTGTTACAAGGACTTAAACTGCTCTTTCTTTTGGTAATAATTGTCACTTAGAGGTTTCTGAATCTCTGGGAGCAGCATGGAGGCTTTGGGTAAAAGGATGCTTATTCCACAGGATGAAATCCTGCTGTGAGACCACCCAGCTGGCACTGTGCACCGTGGTAGTGCCTGACAGCACAGCAAATGCTGCTGTGCATTGCTTCAGAGCCCCTGAAATTAATTCCACCATAGATTACAGGCAAGATGAGGCCCTAAGAACTAGATTTCTGGAAACTGGAGAAGACTAATTAATACTAAATAATAAAATATTAATATGGATCATATTAAAGATATATTTAGATCTAGATGATAAATACCAAATAGCTTATACATGATTTAGTCTCTGATCAGTAGCTGAAGAGTGTTGTAAAACCCAAATATTGTTACATTGCTGCAATCATTGTCTGTTCTTACTGCACAAAATTTTCTAGGAAGTCTGTAGCCGTTTCTGACCTGTGATACTGACAAACTTCCTATAATTATTCATTCCATTATCATAAATTACATAAAACAGAAATAAAGAAATTTAGAAAGTGAAACTGAAATGACATTGCAAATTTAACTATAAACTTGGTGACCAGAAATTGATTGTCGTTATATATCAATAAATGTCTTATTTTCAGTCTGAATAGTAAAATGTATTGTATCTCTATTATGTGCAGGTGACCAAATATTCAGCAATCTAATTATTTTTTTAAAAAGCATTATTGAAAAGTAAAACACAAATATTACTATATGGTTTTTCTCTAGTCAGGAAGAGATTAAATGCATTAAATTGATTTCAACTTGCTTCTAGTGAATGACCCCATGAATGTATTACATTTACATACATCCAAAGAATAATATCAGCAGTTAGGAAGCCTTTATATAATACAGATTCTTTCATTGCATATCTATGCAAAATATGAACTAATTTATTAAACAATTTCTTTAAACAATGAAGTTTAAAATCTAAAAGTTAAAATTTTGATGCACACTTCCGTTAAAAATTCTGCTAGATGGAATCTTAATAGAACCTAAAGTCTCAAGTTAAAGTTTCAGGTTATAAAGTTCTATTTAACAGAATAAACTGCAGAGGAGAAAGCTAAGTGCATTTAGAAAGGGAAAAGATTTCATCTTACTTTGTCTTCTGATCTGGAACAAGTAACCTGTGAGATCTGGTCTTCCCCTCAGGGAAAGTGAAGATTTGCATTGTGGTTTTTTATGTGGTCCTCATCACCATATCTTTTAGGTACTTCATCTGAAAAAAGGTCAAACCTTTCCTTTGACAAGACAAGTTAAAGTTCTCAGTGTATTTCTCAAGTACAGAAATAATGTCACAATCTCAGAGGCCAAATGTGATAATTTTCCATCTATGAGAAAAATGTATTGAAAAGGTATATACCTTTTAGAAACAGAATTTAACAACCACCCTTTGTAGCTTTGTATTATAGTGGTAAGATTTCGAATTTCATTTATCTAACAGAATACAGAAAGAGAGCATTATCGTTCATTCCTGAATACTTTGGTTTGTATTTCACTTATCTTTGGCTAAATGATCTATGAACTGCTATTCCTATAAATAGTTCAGTTGGCTACAGCAGGGTGCTAATACACATTATGGTTGTGAATTCAAGCCCCATGTAGGTCATTTACTTAAGAGCTGGACTTGATCATCCTTATGGGTTCCTTCCAACTCAGAATATTCTGTGAAATGCCACCATTTTAAGAGGAAGATGTTATCCCATTTTAACTACAACCTGCAAAGAAATTAATTTCACACAGAAAAAGCAGAGATTCTGAATCAAAAAACATGCTCTGTTTTAAGTACTGGTTTTTCACTACTGTAAAATTATTGGCAAATGCATTTTTCCTAATTTAGAAAGTTAAATTTTTGAACCAAGTGTCTTGGAATGAGGTTTTTTTCCTCAGGTATGTATATTTTTATCTTCCAGTCCCCAGCCTGTGCAATTTATAATGTCTTTTTCTCTCCATATACTCTAAGAAACCCAGTCAATTAAATCACCCATTTTGATTCTTAACCATTTCACTCAATCCCGAAAATATGAGCATTGCAAAACTTCATGTTATTTAAAATCAGTTTTATCAATCACATGCATTCTCAATCTCCATATCTTGATGCCTCCTATTAGTTAGCATTGTAATAGTCAAGAAACATCCATATTTAGAATGCTTGTAATAAAAATAATCAAAACCAAATGGTTTGCAAAATATTCATCTGCTGAATGATTTTTGATAGATCAACATGTCCTTATAAATTTCTAGTGAGGAAAAATCCATAATGTATGTAGGCAATTTATCTCAAGTTTAAAAATAGATTATGTTTTTCCTAATTTCTAAATAAAGCCTCATTTGATACAATTTGCATCCATTACTTCCAGTCCACTTGACTGCGGGTATGCAAAACACTTTATGTTTTATCTTCAGTGTTTGCAACCATATTTTTGTGTATTTGAAATAGGTTATAACCTCCTCCCTGCCTCTCCACCCATGCAAGTCCAAATGCTTTCAGATTGGTATTGTAAATTACATTTTTACTGCCCTGGCTTTCCCCAGCTGATCTACACATTAGAGACAGAGTATACACTATAATTTAACAAGTTCAGGTACAGAAGAGCCATTACCCTTACAGACACCACGTAATTGTACACCTCAACTGAATATTTATCTTTTTTTCAGAACAGCAAACTAGTCCAATAGTAGTTCAACAATTTACTTTGTATCTTAATCCCCAGATCCTGCTCTGGAGATTGCAATCTACCCTCACACTGCTCTTCCAGTTTCTGAAATCATTTGTTCCCTAAGTGCAAAATTATACCTTTGACTTCATTAAACCCTTTTTTTCATGACAGCTTCCCAGTGTCTCAAAATTATTAAAATTCTAATCCAGTCCTTCTGTGACTGAAGTTTCCTCAAGTGTGGTAATGTATACAGATGTAATAAATATTAATACAGTATTGAACAGCATTAAATAATACTAGATAGAGCCCAGGGGAAGAGAATCTCAGTAGAAATCCAGTTTAAAGTGAACCACTGCTAACACTTTCTAAATACAGTTTTGCATCTACCAGTTCTAGATCAGTTACACTATTTGTCAAGTTTTGAAAATTCTAAAACTTTTGAAAATTCTAAAGTGTTATGATATAAATCAAATGGACAAAAGGTTTATTGGTTCACAGTTAATATAAACTATATTTTTAATGTGTGTATTTTCTATTTCTGTCTGATGGCTTGTGGTTTAGGTTTTGAAACTATGTAGGTCTCAACTGAAGCAATTTCATATTTATAGGCAGTATAACAGTATAAACTTATTCATCTTGTCAAGGAGACTATTGTTTTTTCATTACATATCCATATTTCTATAGATTGAATATACTACCTTTAATAGAATTTTTAACAAAAAATAAAAAAAAATTCAATAACTTTTAAAAATCATTTTACTGCACTGGAATTACTACTTTCAATATTATAATAATGAAAAACAAAGCATGTGTCTATACATTTTCATTTACAGGAAAATATGTAAATGGCATAGTAACTGTATTGCATGAAAAACCCAGCTAGTAATAAAAGAGCTTTTGGGACCATTTTAGTAAGTAAAGATTTTAGGAAAAAAATATAGTATAAAGTGAATTATAAAGTGGCATTCTGTAATAGAAATATCATGTCAGAGTTCTTACTGCATATGAGCATGATTTATGGCAAAAAAACCCAAACCCTAAAACAAATAAAAAACCTTATAATACTGTTTATTTCACATGGTACAGTACTGGATTAAAATTACAGAAACTTTAGTTATTATCAAAATTAAATTTAAAATTTTATTAGTTCAAGAATGTGTATTACCATATACTTGCATTTCCCTTTCTTCCCTTTTCTTCTCATTTTAAATATAATTTCCACAGTAAGTTACCCGAAGAAGAAAATGATCACAGTTGTTTGTTTTTTGACAGAAAGAATACTTGAAAATGCCTTGAAGCTTAAATTAAGAAAAACTAAGAAAACAGCAAAATTAATTTACTGTGTAAATGACAGTATTCTCTCACTGCACACATCCAAAATATCAGGAAAGGTCTAAAGGAAATGTCCTCTGATGATAGATGCGAGAGATCTGAGAGAAAATATGAGGGAGGATAGACAGCAGCAGCAGGATCTTCTCATCTTGGTGACCACGGGTCGAGAGCCCTGATTCAGCCCAGCTGCTTTGCCAAGAGCATTTCACCCTGTGCTATTAACATCCTGCACTCAGTGCAGACATCAGACAGTTTAGTGATTGGCAGAGCTCAGTTCATGAACTGAATAGGCAGATGTTCTCTATTTATTTTCTGTCTATTTTTATGGTTTTGCAATTTTACATATTTTTCATTTTCAATAAATGGTGTTGATTGCAGAGTGTCTTACCCTGTGAAATAGAAAAGCAGAAAAGCAGAGTGAAAAAATAGTCCTACAGCTTTAAACAGTTTTAAGCAAATTTTGAATCACATATACCACTATTAAATTCAGAGACATATGTCAATTGCAACACCATTTAGCAGGATGTTTAATATTATTGGAATTACTCAAGTCAAATTGAATAAGGACTTTGAGTAACCTTGACACCTTGGGAAAGATGTGCTATGGTGGTGACTGGGGGGCATGGGGTTAGACTAGATGAAGTTTGAAAATATCCCTTCTGACCCAATCATTTTATGATGTTATGGTTCTATGACAGTAATATAACATATCTTAGTGTAAAGCCTTGTGTTAATCATGATATTGTTTTGGAGTTTGCCTTCCTGCATACTTAGTTCTAACACTTCAGTACTTACCAAATTTCTCATAGTGGTCCATGATGAAACCCCTCATAACAGCTATTGCACAGACCCCCATATGATGCACAATTTTGACAGCTGAAATCCATGTTTAACTTTTTTAACATTTCCTTGGAAGTATGCACATCTTATCATAGCAGTGGTAAGCATTGTGTCATTTAAAATATTTTGGAGGCAGCATCCACAAAACTGCATCCACAGACTGCTGTGACTCAATATCTTCCAGGTTACTTGCTTACAAATAATCTTCTGAAAATATCTTCATGGTAAGAGCATGGTTTCCTCTGCTTTGAAGGACCCTTAGAACCCTAAAGAAACTTGTGACTGGAGAAATCAAATTCAACCATCTTACTGTTGGTACAACCTTTTGGATGTACACATGCAAGAATCAATATTTTGCCCCTAATATTTTAGCCCAGGAGGACTGCAATCATCATTTAGAAATTCAATCACCAACTGTGTTCAGTGAAAAATGTGTTTTCAGTAATGTATATCATAGTATAATATACCTCAACTACTTAACTCAACTATCTCAACTACTCAACTACCTCAACTACTCAATCACCAAAATGCTATTTTTCGTTTTGAATTCTAATTTGCTTTTACTTGTGTAATCAGCTTTTTCTTAAAATGAACATGATAATTTCCATAGGAATTACAAGCCTATGTTTGTCAAAACTAGAGTTCACAAGGTGTGAGAAGATGTGAAAGTAACTTATTTTGCAATTACTTCCCATAACAAGCTCCCTCTCCTGAAAAGCACAGGGATGCTTCACATTCAGCATGATGAATTCTACACTCTTAAGTTTTGTAGTCATACAAAAGAGAGCAGAAGCTCTTGGCAGTTTTTCAATAAAATATAATAATCACATTATGTAATTGCGCAATTTATTTATTGATCTGTATTTATTTATTACTAAAGAATGTAGTTTTATATATCCCCAAACCACCTGTAATCTAAGATCTATTTAAACAAATGGTTGCTTTTTTGTTATGTTTATGGGGATTTGAACTTTTGTATCCCAGGAGATTTCTGAACTGTAGAGTCTTCAGTGGAAACGTCATTTATTCTCCTTACAGCTGTCATATTTTCTTTTCCTTCCTATAATACTAAACGATTCCTAGAGTTAAAAGAAAAACAAAACAAAAGCAAAAACTAAACCAAACAAACACAGATGTAGCATTGTTACATTTACGTTTGATATTTTATCTGAACACAATTTAAGTCAGAACTTTGAACAAGTATTTCTATAGTTAGCATACACATTACACATATTAAATGTTTTTTTTTTACACCCAAAATTTATCAAATTATTACATATTCTAAAGAGAAAAAACTCAATGGCTGCAGATATATAACATGACTGAAAAACAAGAAGTGTGTGTCAAGCCTACAGTGGAAAGTGTTACTCTCCAGAGTATTGGCTGAGATGTTAGGTCTCTGATCTCCTGATCCAAAGAACAAGTCTTGACTACCTATTTGATGTGACTCAACAGTAGAGCTATTGCCCTACAATTCTTCATATTTAGGAAGCAGATCAGGAAAGTTTCACATTCAAAGATAATTTTATATGTGAGGGGATAATAAATTTACAAGTAAATTATTTGTTTATGAAACTCTTTTTGTTTTTGTTTTTGTTTTTTTTCAGGAATAACAAAAAATCTAGGACAAATAAATAACTATTCTATTTCTATTCTAGAAAAGTAGAATTTGGAATTATATCACTTCACAGAATGGAAATATTATGATTTATGTTCAATACTATTTTGTTATTAAGGATATCAACACATTTTTCTGTTAAAAGTATAAGTCTTAAAATCCTCAGACAATGCATTACCTTAGCTGTCTTAATTCTTTTTTTGAATGGGAAGAATAATTTTGCAGACATGGATCTGAAAGTAGAAATTGTATAAGTGTGATATGACAAGAAAATAACTTCCTGTCTCTCTACAATTCAGCTGCTTAACAGGTCTTTATGTCTCTTTTTTTTTCTTTTTCTTTTTTTTTTTTTTTTTTCTTTTTTTTTTTTTAAGTATGTTATAGGAAACTTTCTTTGTACTAGCACAAAATCACTGAATAATCTGAGTTGGAAGGGATCCAGAAGAACCATCAAGTCCAGCTCCTAAATGAATGGCCCAAATGGGGATCAAACCCAATTTTTCTTAGCACCATGCTCTAACCAACTGGGCTAAACTCAGAGTCATGTTCTTCAAGCAGTATAATTGTAAATATAATGTAAATTTTTCACTTAGATTAGTGACATAACAGGGAATCAGATCTCCTAAGCCTTATCTCACTCTCACACTGAGTAGAATCTTACTGAAACTCCAGTTGGCCATATGCAATTCCTGCCTTCTGAATCAGAAACAAAATTTTTGTGATAATGGGAGATGGCTGAAACACAGAGACATGCTTCTCAGTGTATTCCAAGTCCATGGTTGGACTTAGAATAAGATTCATCTACTCATTTGAAAATCTGGACATTTTCCTAATGTGATGTTTAGTTTTCCATTATAACCATTAATTGTTCTGTTGTAACTTTTATACTTACTGAGCTTTTGGGGTTATCTACCTTTTGGTTTTTGTTTGGTATGTGTTTTATGGATATTGCCCTATTGCTTGGCCCTGAACAAAAATCTTCATATCTGCAATCACAGTTTCCACAAACATTGTAATTACAGAACCATTTTAGATTGTAAGTTTGCTTTAGTCAAGAGCTTCTAGTGTACAATTTTAGTAGAGTTTTTACATACTAATTGTCTTTCAAGATTCTTTCAAACCTTCCTCAAACTAATGTTATTCTGAACTTTTTTTTCTTTAATTTTCTCTTTCTTTGTATTTTTCTTTGACTTTTTCCTTTTTATTTTTCTCTCTGTATACAAAGACATAAGTGTTAACTGTTATTCTCTTAAAAACCAGAATCTTTTGATGCAAGTTTTTCTGGTGATAAATCCACTTCAAAATATATCTCTTTTTTCATTTTTTGTGAATATTGTTTTCGGTGAGGCTCTTAACATGCACTGACTTGTCACTATTGCTATCAGTGGAAGAAGAATTTGTTTATATATTGCTGTGTCAGTAACTTAGAAGTGTTTCTTCAGTGTCTTCAGTGTAAAGAATGCAGGTTAATTTTTATCCATATTGCCAAAACCATGAATATTTCCTGTACTGAATGGCTATTTTATTTCAAAATCAAAGGCATCTGAAGCAATCTAAGTTTGGCCTGGAACATTAATAGAGTACTGGAGTCCTACCAGTGGCCAGCTGACATTGCTATTTAGAATCAATTACCTTGTAGAGCTATCTCCTGTAGGAAGAAAGAAATTCTGAACTCACACAACAAAAATCCTGGTTTATTTTTGTGATACTCAATAGAATGTAAAACAGGAGTAGAAGGATTGCTAATTAGATTAATGCCAGAGACATTCCCTCTTTAATGGGTGGATGATTTCTGTGTTGTAGAACTATTGGATTTTATCCTTTAGATTATTTTCTTGTAGAAATGTGTGTACAGTTACTTGTAAATGTACCAGATTAAATATTTTATATTCACTAATATGGCAAATACAAATAGCTTGAAACAAATATACATATTTTTATGCTTATCAAGGTACTGCAACTTTTTCCTTAGAAATTATATATAACAAATTCAGTGTGTGACTTCTGCTTTTGCTTGATATTTCCGGTAGCAATAATTGAATTAAAAGATTATATACATCTATATATCTATTACCTATAAAATATCAAACATGTAAAAACATGAGAGCTTATATATATATATATATATGGATATGTGGCTAACCTTGATAAAATACTAGAAGGAGAAAGATTAAAAATAATCGCATGAATGGGGAAGTTACAATGTCTAGTTGAAGCTTTATATGGAAACACAACATTTTAGGCTGGACAGAAGGAGAAATAAAATACTGTAAAGAAAATGTATCTTTGACCACTTTTACCTTCTCTCTTTGATCATATTTTCTTTACCTGTGCAGAAAACACTGGCAGATACGCCAGTCTAATTTCATCCTTGAATAAAAAGCAATAACAAGGTGAACTACAACTTCCTGTTAGAGATGTTATTTTCTATCTTGGAAGAGAAGTTTTCTTTTTTTCAGATTTGTCTTGCAAATATTAAACTGACAGGGAAAAATCATCTGAAGAAGAAAAGAAAAAGAAAGAAAAAGAAAATAAAATAAAAGGGCAGTTGGGATAAAGTTAAAAAATTTTCAACACATCCCCTGGAGTTTAATCAAGTAGCTTGGGAGTTAAAACCTTCATACTGAAGGTAAAGACCCTAGCTTTAATTCTCTCTCCTTTTTGAGAATTGATTCTTATGCACTTAGCTTCTATATCCTACTAGACAGAAATCCTTACTCCCATGCCAACGTGTTTTTTTCTTTGTGTTTGGATGTTAGTGAGCTGAGGCAGCCAAAAGCAAACAGAGGTAACTACCCTTGAGAGAAGTTCAATGTTTCAGTATAAAATTGTATCCAAAACCATACAGCATTTAGAATTTAATCACTTTAATTATGCTAAGGCTAATTTTTATGCTTCCATATATCTGCAGTCTGTAGTAAATGCATGTAGAATATCACTATCATTATTTGTGTTCTGAAATCTTCTAAGCTAGGCACAGCAAAATGCAGTAGGGAGACTCAATGCAAACTTTGACATAGTGAAGCAAAGCTCACGGTGAAAATTTTTCAGAACATTTTGACACTGAAATGACAGTTTTCAGGATGTAGCAAGTAAAATGTAAATGTTTTTTGGAATTTGAACAGAATAATTTCTATAAATTTTCAATTATTTAAACATCCAGACCTCTTTTTAAAGGTACTTTCCTGAAACCAACAATATTTTCTTAGGATTTAGAGTCTAAGAACCTGTGAATGAGAAGGATTTTGTGTGTGTATATATATATATATATATATATATATGTGTGTGTATATATATATATATATATATAGTTATGTATATATATATATGGTTAATCAGTATATTAGGATATGGAATTTGTTTAACTCTTTTCATCATATTTTTGTATTGTATATGCAGATCTGGTTTACACAATGGATTATGTGAGGCAGCCTCTTCGCTCTGTGCATTTTAACATTCCCAAGGTGCTGTAGCACTACTGGCTTGGGCTTTACACTGAGGTAGTTCACTTAGTCATCTCACATCTCTAAAAATGAATTTTGAAAATTTCTGTTAGGTATACAAGCAAAAGAAAAATTCTGCTGTTCTTGCACTTTGTATAAAACACCTTACACCATTTCCTTATTCTTTCATGTTACTTCTTCAAAGATTTATTATACTTTAACTAAAAGTGTTTTCCACTTACTAATGGGCAATTATTATTCTTTATATTCACTAGTTTTTCTAACAGTCTGTTTTGTTGTAGGATTTACCAACAAATTCCAAACAATTAAAGATCAATTATGATGTCTTTGCAGGGAGAACTTCTCGTATAGTTTTCTAATTTAAACATATGTAATCAATTGTCTGTGATGCTCTGACTTTCCCTTCTAAACACCTTCCACTTATCAATGGACAAACTTATAATGGATGACAGAAAAGTTGCCTGGAATTTAGAAACTATGAACTTAACACCAGCATCACATCTTCATAATGATGACCTATATTAAATTCTGGTATTTGTGCTAAAAAATACGGCTGCAGGAATCTGTTTAAAGGGATTAATTGCCTTTAAAAAAATTAAAAAGGTGTTTTAATTAGAAAATAAAATTAAATAGCAAAACATCTTTATGGGCCAGTCTTTTGTAATGGGTGCCTCCTCATGAGAGTCATAGATCAGAAAAAAGTCCATTTCTCCATTATCTTCACCAAAACCCTGGTGTACCATGGAGTCGTTTTCCAGTTTTCAGACTGCTGAAGCTGAGTGTGTTTTAGATAAAAATAACACAGAAAAGTAATTCCAGGGGGTTAAATCTAATGGACACCAACTGCTGACAACCACTAATTTCATAGGACCAAACCAGAAACCCTTTAAACTAAGTCTTTAATGTGGACAATGTAAATACCAGTTCCACCAGTAAAGTTGTCAATTCCCCTCTAAAATGATAAAATACAAGAGAAAAATGGTATATTTTAATATATTCTCTGACAGTGTTCAGTAGTAATTAATGAGTAGTATTTTCTGTATGCTGGGGATATCTAGACAAAATGTGTCTGCATTTCAGTTTAGAAGAGGAAGTACAAATCTTGGAGCTCCCTCTTGTATGAATATTCTGAAACAAAGTGCTAACTGGGAAAAATAGCAAATAATCAAGCATTTTGCTAAAATACTAAACTTATCCATTTTGGTATAGGATTTCACTGTAAGTATGATTTTAACATTCTAACATGAATATCAATTAAAATATATCTGCACAGTTTCCATAAGAGGTGTACTGAAATGCCATTACCACCCTATTGACATATAATATTAAAAAACAATCCAAACAGTGGATAACTATTATATATTGTAGCAGTTACTTTTTGATAGGCAATGACACTACTTTTGGGGTTGGTGTTTTGCATGTGAATGATGAGATATCCCTTACTGCTCAAAATGCCCCAAGAGAAAAAAGTGCTTTGATAAACACTGGAGTGAGCCCAATGGGACTGGTTGGTCTGATTGGCAGACAATTATGTGCCATTTCCTACCTCTCTGGTCCTGGTCTGACTTGAACTATGTGAATTGAACAATTTTTCCCTATGGCAACAACGAGGTAGCTTAGTTATAGGAGCTTACAGAAGGAGAAACTGTGGAAGAGCTTGTTTATAAATTTAACCAGGTGAGTGATAAATGTTGATATTGTAACCATACTGATGTAGAAGCTGACCTTTCATCATTTTGTGACAGATTATGGGTAAGAAGTGAAAAGTGAAAGGAAATGAAAACAACACATACTTTATATGATAAAAGAATGAAAGCCAGTTGAGAGATATAAAGAAGTTAAAGATTTCCAGCTTGTGAAATCTAATCTTTCCTATATTATAGCAGATAAATGGAAAACCGAAACCATTATAATTAGCATTTTTCACTTTGCCTTCATTTCTTCGTTAATTAAAAGCTTTGTTTTTCTCACAAGAAAGGGTTTAGTTGAAAAATATCATTGTAAGAAGAATGGATTTGCCATGGCTTTACAGTTTTCATGTAAACGTTGGATTTCATTCTTTTCCCTTTGAGTTCGCCAGCAAAACACACACTCAATACTTTCCCTAAATTTTAGCAATGTATTGCTGAATACTTGAGTATGCATTAATTAGTCCTAAAATCTGGATATCTAGTGGTCCCTGAAATTTTTGCTGAGATCATTACTAAATGTTTGTAAACTCTAACAGCATAGCAGTTCCAATTTTTTTTTCAGTTTGGATTTCAGTTTAAGATATTGGAATGGATTCTCTTATCCTCCATAGCTGTCCCTTTTGTAGCCCACTCAAAAGAATATTAAAATCCTTATTCCAGTAATGCTACTTTGCTATATATCACAGAATTATATTCTTAAATCTAGATTTACTTGAAGTCCCCAAATACTACTTTCAATTTAATGAATACCCTACTGTTATCTCTAATTTTTGCCCCTCAATCACAACGTTAATAAGAAGTCAAGGCAAATTATTTCACATGATTCTTCTGTTTGCTTCAGACAGACACAAATGTTTAGGGCCCTATTTTATGATGGATACATTTTCCTTTGATCCATTTATCTGTTCATTTATAAAGTACTAAAATGTTTTAAACCTCATTTCAAGTTTAGACTATAACCAAGTTCTTGAGTTTTATGAGTCACCATCTGGATAGTAAATTTGTACATAATACTTCAATTTTCTCATAGAGAAGTGAAACTGTGGAAGTTTTCTTGTGTTGTGGGTTTTTTTGGTTGACTTTTTAAGTTGATCACTATCTTACTTCTTCATTTCAGATCTGTCCCACACACAACAGAGAACTGTCCCCTGTAGGACTAGAAAAAAATCTTCCACTGTCTCAAAACCAAAATCCAACCAACCAACCAACCAACCCCACCAAAAACCAAAACAAAAGAACAACTAAATTAAAAAAAAGCAACAACAACAACAACAAAAATGAAAAACAAACACAAAACAAAGCAAAACAAAACAAAACAAAACAAAACAAAAAAACCCCAAACCAAAACAAAACAAAACAAAAGCAAAAAAACACACCAAAAACAAAAACACAACAAGAAGAAACTAACAAACCAAAAAAAAAAATCCAAAAACTCAAGAAACTCCTTGCACTATCACAGATGCAGTCAAAACTTCCCATTTTTATTATTTAAAAAATTATTCCCAGGGAATCCTTGTATTTAAGCATGCCATGTCCTGCTTTATTGTTATGTGCATTATAAAAAAACCTGTTTTATTTCCTGATGATTATCAGACACATAATATTCCTTCCCTAGTATCCTTAAGAGTTAGTCCACAAGGAGCAAGGTCTGTGAGGGTGCATCCTGCAATCTTTCCATTATTCTAGGGTAATAAATGCGGAATAAGACATTACCAATGCTCTAGCATTATGAATTGAAGTCTTGATTTCAGTTCATGTCCTAAACTTTTATTTTTTTAAATGCATGAAACAAAAAATTTAGAGCCCTGTTTCAGGGTGATTCTGGAAAAGTGTTGTAAAATCTGCTTTACATGTAAAAATCTTAGTTCTTTCTTTGTCATAACTGAACAGTATTGTACTTCATGAGACCTCTAGGGAGCAAGTAATATTTTCCTCTCCTGCATCTTGTTATGACTCTCTGATTACATACTTTTGCTGAAAGCTCAAGATAAATATATATATATATGATATTTTGATAACTAGTGAAAAATAATAACTTTTTTAAAGACATGCAAACCCTCTTCCATGGAACTTCATTTAAAACAATGTTAATAACAGTATCTTTACTTTTGAAATTAAGAACACGGATTTTTAAATTAAATTGCACCTCATTTTATCTTCTTTGGTTAATTCCTTTGTCTTTGTGACATCTTTTCTCAAATTCTTAAATGTAATTATAGTACTTTCTAACCAGAAAAATATATAAATCATTCAGATATTTCTTTTCTTTCATGAAAATGTATTTCTTCTTACATATCTGTACTATGCTGCCTAGATTTTCTGTTTATATGTTGAAATGGCAAACTACTGTGACAGAAGCACTGGAATAAATACCTTTGTAACAACTAGCAAGAAAATAAGGTAAATATTATTTGGAGAAACTGTGAGACAGGACTTATTTCATAAGTTATTTTTCCATTATCTCATTTTCTGTGTAGTTTGACAAACTTTATATCCATTTGCTCATCTGAATATATATAATTGCCCTCACTTAAAGAAAGTGCAGATTAGTGAAGCCTATATATTTCTCAAGTTTTTGATGTACAATTTAATTGCTTGTTTTCTAATAATTCCTTGAAAAGTGTTAGATGTTAGGAATGCTGTCTCTTTTTATATGAGTAATTAGGTATTTTATTTTCCAGAGGCAATTAATAGATGGATATGGATTTAGTTCTATATTTCTTTCTTTATTGCACTGACAATTGTAAAGGATATAAAATGTAGTTGAAGTATTTTCTATGAAAAATAGCTCATGAGACCATATATTTCCATGGTGGGTGGTAGTTTCATAGGTTTTAAAACTTGGCATACTACTCCAATTGGAAAGTATTTATCAATTCTTTTAGACTTTGATTTTTTTAGTCATTTTGGTTTTTTTTTTCCATTTCAGGTCTCACTCCTCTCTTCCTTGAAGAACTCTAATGTCTCCCCTCCAAAATATCTACGGTCTGCTGCTTCACTTATAGACTGTGAGCATCAAATGTTCTTATTCATTTCTTTCATCAAAATTTTCAATGTTGTAAATACAATATGTTTCACAACTTCAGGTTTGGATACACTTTGTCTCAGAAACTTCTGGCTAATGATGTTGCACTTTTGCAATACTGTCAGTATTCCAGATTCTCTAAGCTGGTTGTTATTCATTAAACCTACCACAGAAATTGTCTTTTTCCTTCTTAAGTAAATTGCATAGTTCTCTCCCCCAGTTCTGGTCACTAACTATAGTTAAGGTCAAGCAGAAGGCCATGTTTCATCAATATTAATATATTTCATGGTGACTTATATGTAAAAGCCTCAGTCTAAATTTCAATCACATCATATTATTGAGACCTATACTAAGATTAGGCCCATTTATTGCAATTTCCAAGTTAATTCTTAGACATATTGCACCTGTTTATTTCTGTCTAGACTTTTGTGCTGTAAGGGAAAGAGAAATGAAAGACATGAGTGATTTTGCTAGGTCACATAAGATAAATATTATCCCCAAGAATTTTGTCAGATGTAAGGACCTCTTGTTTATGTGTTTTCTTTCTTCTCAAGGGGCTATATTTAATCTGAACTATACATACATGAATGACAGAGTAGCTGCTGCTGGCAAAGATCAGTCTGCTTCATTTTAAGTATCAAATTACTATATTTTTCCTTAGTATGGACAAATACATAGGAAATGCAAAAAGAGGATAATGGATGTGTGTACTGCATTTGTCCACAATCACAATTGAAAATATAGGGACAGTGTAAGAGGTAATTTTATTGCCTTGGGGAATATTAGAAATTTTTCATTATATGGTTTTAAAAATAGTTGTATTTGATGATTTTTTAAATTGAAAAATCCGTCAGCTATGAGAATAATATGTTTTAATACTGTATTTTAAAATTCTGTAAAGTTTACATTTCCTGACTTCAGGACAAAAATGATTGCAAAAAATCCTCAAACTACAGAGCTACATGAAAATAGATAAAGGTGTATTGAAAAGCATTAACTTGAATTAATATTCTGTAACATACGATAATGAAGTAAAACACAAGAAATAATGCAATTGGGAAAGAATAATAAGACTTTCTGAAGGAACAGTGCATGAGTGGAGAAAAGATATAACTGGGAATTGCTTCAGCTGTGTGGTGAAGTTAGTTCTTTCCATTCCTGAATTCAGAGTTTAACTGCATCCTAAATTACCAAAGTCATTAGGTTACATAGAGAGAGTGAAGTTTTCTAGTACTTGCCAGGGAAAATCAATAACCTGTGTCAGCTATGGAGCTGCACTTAGTTGCATTAAGCAACTGCCATTTTCTGATCATTTGCTTTAGTAAATATTTTTTCATGGCATATTGAAATTACCCTAAAGTTTCCACTTTGAGAAATTATTCTGTTCATTTGGAGTTGCTTAAAAATATCAGTTATTGATGTTTGTGGCACACTATCTACTCAGAAAAGTTTCTATTTAAATAATGGAGCATAAAACAAATGAATTAATTTTATTTTCTAGTATCAATTCTGGTTGTTTTAAGATGTCAGAGCAGTGGAGTGAACCACAGCCATGTTATCACTTACATCCAAAATTACTGCATGAAGTTAACATGGTTAAGTTCAGTTAACCATGTCAAGTGGAAAGCACTTAGGAGGAAACTGATATCCCAGCTGAGCACACTAATTTCTGTTACTGAGTCAGTGATGCACGTTCCAGATGTAGCTTGTTCAAAGCAAGGTCAAGAAGCACTTTGTGAACTGTTCTGTGTGATATATTTTTACTTTATAACCCCAAAACTATATTCTTATGTTCCAGATGACATACAGTGCAGTTAGAGGCTATAAACAATTTGCTATAGATAAGAGCCAAGCAGCATTGAGCAATAAAATTATAAATTAGGTGGATTTAGATGCTTATGTTCAAGAGAGAAAACAAGAAAAACCTTCCAAAAACGGTAAGCAGCAATAGAATGCATAAGCATTTACATGAAAACTCATTGAAAACACTGGAAATGTTGCTACTGGAAATGTTCATGCCCTGAAGTCTTACTGTCTGGGCTGGGTTTAGCAAGAGACACTGAATTAATCAGCCTTGTAAAGCAGCAAGATACATGAACTTGAGGTAATACCATTGTATGTGTTCCTGGCTGTATCTGCTTCAGACCCAGCCAGCTCTGATCTTGACTGTGACTATCTGACATGTCAGAACAGTCAGCAAATAGCCAGGTTGAGACAAGAGGAATGTCACCAAGCATCTGTCTCTCTCATTCTAGCTCAGTTATGTACTAGTGTATTGCACTGCTTTTCAGTTCTAGTTTTCCTTTCTCTTTTCTGTTTCAGAGTTCAGTGAATGTGTGCTCCATAGCCATCCAAAGATTTTAGTAACAATTGGCATTTTCTTCAGGAGTCACAACAGAGACAAGTTTATTTGGAGGAGAGAATGGCAGTAGTATAAAAGCAATCTCTGCAGCCACAGCAGCCCTGATAGGAACAGGCTAAGAGATAACTCCCACTGAGGTCATCAGACAAGATATATCACCTTGGGAAATGGATCTCAATGTTACAGGGCTCCAGACTGCTACAGGACTCCTGCCCTTCCTGACACAGACAAAGCCAGTGGTTGTATGTGCCCTACACAGCCCCTGAGGAATCAGATCCTCTAGTGTAATGCTATGTGTGTGATGCCACCAGTCTGTCAAGAAGATGGGGACATGTCAGTTTCTCTGTAAATCCCTCCTTGCTGTGAAGCCTTTTGACACACTTTTGTCCTCTGCAGTAGGTCTGTGCTGACAGCTCCCTTTTGAAGTCATATTACATATTTTTAAGGAATATTATCCACAAATTTCCAGATTTTTCATACACACCCATATTCCCCAATCAGCTTAAAGTCTGAGCTGGTGACCTTTTAATATTTTCTTCATCTTTGTTCACTTCACTGCTATACAGTGCTAGAACCAGCAAAAACACAACTGTGGTTGTGCAAGACTCTGTTTTATACTTGGAAATCTGTTCCTGCTGTTGCTGTGGCTGCAATACCAGTTTTGTTAGAAACTAAAGTTTTAGAAAGGCATATCATAACCAAGAAAGCCAGCATGAATCCAAACTTAATAACATTTCTAAACCCATACCCCCTGTAATCGACATTTCTCAACTCGCTTGTGAAAACATTCTAATTAACTCCACTGTGCCTTAGATAGCTGAACAGAAGACAAGACTGAGAAAATTATGATGTACACTTTCTCCTTTCACCTTTTGTCTTTTGATAGTGAAATACTTTGCTGTTCTTTTCATATAGATATTTTGCTTTTCCAAATACTGTAATAAACCTTCAAGAAGAGCAGCATACCAAAGAGAGAAAAAAGATTCTTTCATCTCCATCCTTCATGATAAGTTTGAGGGAAGGGAAGGGGACATTTTGCTTTCCTCTGGCATATGCCTAATAACACATAATACAGTTATGCTATATATCAAAACTACTAAAGTTATTTGTAATCTCTTGGATCCTTTTGTACTGTATCATACTCACAGGTCTGATTGAACATCAAATTTAGATTCTTGCTCTCTAGATCTTCCTGAGGAGGGAAAATGGAAAGGGAGGTGCTGAACTCTTTGCCCTGGTATTCAGTGACAGAATGCTTAGGAATATTTCAAAGTCACATCAAGGAAGATTCAGAATGGATATCAGCATTTTCTTTTTTTTTTTACCAAAAGGCTGGCAAAACACTTGTCAAACACTCTAGGCTTCCTAGTGGGGTGTTTGAGGATCCAAGCTTGTTAATGTCCAAGGGGCATTGCAACAACACCCCTAATAATATGCTTTAACTTTCAGTTGCACCTGAGGCCAGGCAGTCGAACTAGATTATTGTTGTAACTGCACTATTCTATTCTATTCTATTCTATTCTATTCTATTCTATTCTATTCTATTCTATTCTATTCTATTCTATTCTATATTTGCAAATATGCAGTTTATAGTTTTATGAATATTTTGTGAATGTTTCTGTAAAATGCTTATTTTCTCTAAATGTCATTAAAGTCCTAAGTGTATTAAGACTACTAGAACTTTAGACCACCATATTTTATCCTGCATTCTTCTTGTACCATCAGTGTAAAAGCATTGTAAAATGCAATATTAAGAAAATTATTCAATATTTTGTTTATATTTTTATGAACGGTACTTGTTACATTTCAAGGAAGCAATTAATCCAAGGACAGTGAATATAAGAATGAGTCTCAAAATTTCTGAACACAATAACTCTTTTTATTTCTGTCTTATTGTACTCATAAATAACATAATACCTGTCAGGGTGACACTGGAATTGTTTTGACATTGAAGCTTATTGCTTAAATTAAAAATGTTCACTCTTCAAATCATTAGTGAGTTGGGAGGCAAAGAAATTCTGAATTAGTTATTGTCTTCTTGTCATTTTTTGAACAGAAGAGAGTAATATATTTGTGAGCTACAGAATTATTGGGTAGGTATTTGAAACCTTCACATTTACACAATTCAAGGAACTGTAATCATACTCTCAATCCAAACAGGTCTCCAGTTCATTTAAAGAAATTATTGGCAACAAAGACATTAGTTTTTAGTAGAGTTGAGCAAGAGATATTTTTCTGTGAACAGATTTTAAACACTTTTCTGTTGTCCACTGTGAGGAAAGCAAGATTTCAAAAGTCTTGTGTAAAAAAATATTTCAAGAAAACATTTTTAGAATAGTTCAACATATAAGGTTCTTGTAGATTTATGGAAGGAGAAGGGTTCACTTCTGTATCATATTGATTTTTTTGCTATCTATTTAAATTGAACAGGTATAATAGAAAGGCTTTGGAAAATGGACCTAGATGAGGGAAACATTCAAAACTTATATGACATTTGTAAAACTGTAACCCAATCCATAGTCTACAATTTTTATTTTTTTTTTAACCAAATAAGGGTCGAGATAATGGTAGCCACAAAATCAGTCTGGCCTTGATTGGTTTTCTTTCCTGGTCCAAGAAGTACCTAAAAATTCTTTTCTATTAATCAGAATTTTCTTATTAAAAAGACCATAACAGTTTTTAATAGGCCCTAGTCTCCACAGAAGATGTATATATGAACTAATTTCCAAAATATAGAAGTTTGAGTTTCGCAAATCTGATGTTGACAGTTTGTACAAATTCTTTGACTGTAGCAACTAATACAGGCAGAAAAGCTGTCATGCATTTAGAAAGTGATTTGATTTTGTTCTTTATGAGGAAACCCTATTCAAATATTTTTCAACAAAGTAGAATGCACCCTGACATTTTCTGATTTTTAATAATCCTTAATGTTCAAAATCTGAGACAACTATCCAAGCTTTATAAATTATTCAAATGCTTTATATTATTGTTAAACTTCAGATGACCTTTGGCAATCAATATAGTCACAATCCTGTAACTGAAAAATACAATTTCTGTTTGGGTCTTTGCTCTTTGAGCAAGATAGCCTGGAGCAGACTCTGAACTTATCTTGATTAACATAAAGAAGTTATGGACACAAGAATCACTTAACAGTTTCTTCTTAAGTCTTGCTCCCAGAAAGTTACTTTTCTGCTCTTTTAAATCCCCTCTTCTTCACACACAGTAGAACAGAATTTAAAAAGATATATCTCAAAGTTTACTAATAAACCAAAGGATAGAAACTCCATAAAATATTTTAAGAGCGGGATGGACTCATTATTAAAATGAAAGGCTTGCATGCTTGTCTTTAACTTTTAGAGAATTATGGAAGGCATTATTTTCTCACAAAGAAGTATGAATACACTCATGGTCCTCACAAATTCTTAGAGAGAAGAAGTCAGAAAAAGGTTACCCAAATTGAAGAGTTATAGAATGAGCTCTGAAATGTCTCAGGTTTTTTCTTGTCCTTACGCTCATGGTTGTTACTGAATTGGAATTGCTGCATGTTTCAAACTGAGTATGATCTCTCAGGCAGAAGAGTGGTATAATTGAACACCACAGCCTTTTAATTCTCCTTTTTCCTACTGAGAGTTATTTTTGCAGTCCAAATGAGGATATTTCTTTTCTGTATGGTCTTGGACTTTAGAGACATTATTATGCATGTATTTCTCTCTGTTTATACAGTGAATTTAGCTCTAAATTTCTTGAAATGTAAACAAAGACATAAAACACTATGGTGCTTAGAAATTTACTGCCTAGAAATGAAAGATCCACCTCCCAAAATGAGGCAAATAATGTTGGCTTAGATATCCAGGTATTCCTGCAGCCATAATACTAGATTTGCTCTAATATAGAGAAATGACAGGAACATTGTCCTGAGTTGGAGAGACATCTGAGTCAGACAAAGGACAGCTGAAATTGCCTCAGAGGACTATCTCAGTAGGTAATACTGTGAAATTAGTATTTTAGATTCTAATCCACAAATTAGGGTCCTAAAAATTTAGAACAACTTAATAAGTTCCAACAAAGACAAAAATAAAATAATTAAAAACACTCTTAATCAACTCAGATACTTCAGACAACTTAATATCTAAGCTTTAAATAAACAATTAATTGTCTTTAGGGTCTGGTTTTCTTTTAGTGTGTGATTACTAATTGACACCTCAGTTCAGTTATCACTAAAACAGAGTTTACTTATCCAGAGTTTGGACATATCAGTGTTTCCATCCACATTTGTAACCATCTGATTTTAACAATGGAGTGGAGAGCAGAAATTCTTTGCTTCTTCCATAATTTAGTAGTCTGGGGACATATCTGGGATTTCAGAAATTATTTAGGTTTGTGAATCAATCTCTTAGGCTGAAGTGGCTTATAGTTTGCTTCAAGAACTGCATTGGCAAGTGCTCTCCAGTATGGGATGAAAAATGCCCTTGAGAGATAGGTGCTAGGAAGTTATTTCACAGTGACAGCAGGGATTATAGTCAGAAAGATTTTGCCTGAAATTTTAGTTGCCAATTTATCCAAGGCAGCTTAGCAGGGTTGGTGGTATGTGGGAGGTGAGCAGCAGTATTACAAAGAATGGGTGAACTTTCTTTTCTAAATGCATGAACATTTAGCTAAGAACAAATACAAGAAAAATAATGTGAAAAAATCCAAAACAACAACAAAAACTAAAAACCCCAACCCAATTCAAACAACAAAACAATAAAACCAAACCCAAAGGATTCTTAACTGCAAATTACCATATCAGAAATAAGCAGCACACAATACACCAAAAATATATCACTTAAACTGAATGAGAAACCTACAGCAAAGGATCACTTAACATATGTACAGATAATGACCAGGTTACCTTCTTGCTCATCCTTATTAATATAATCTTTTAAATCAATAGGCTTAAATCTGTTTCTGAGACTTGAAAATTTGCAATATAATCATGAGAGTTTGTTTCAGAAAAGAGATAAAGAAATAGATGATTGCTTTGCATAAGAAATTCTAGTTTCACATCTGTATTGGAATGTGTTTGTTTCTTTATTTAAATACAAGAGTGACTATGAGCTTGCAATCTCCATAATGGTCTTACTCTGGCTTGGGAGGGAAGTGATGAAAACTGTCCAGCAATCAAGGTCTCAAAAATGTGTCTCAAAAGAATTGATATCTCTAATTCTGAATGTGGACAGCCTTTCACATATAAGTCAAAGCCTCCACCCTCCATGGTGGGAGAATTTTTGATGAAAGTTCTAGAATAAATTTCTGAAGCTTTTTCATTTTTTTTTCCTGTATAACTTGCCAAACTCAGACTTTAAATGTGAAAGATTTCATTTATAGATATAGATAGCATATTTTTAGTAAAATTAAAGTTGTAGCAGTGCTGCTATTGCACACACACTTTTCTCTCAGGAAGAAAAATGACAAGCCTCCTACACACAGGCATAGATAACTTTTTTCTTCAAATAATTTTACATCCTATCAAATCTATTCCACTTTACATGTGTGTTTTTTCAGTAGTTTTGCAAGTATAGTTTTAAAATAAGCCAAACATTCACTACATAAGGCCATTTCATTCCTAATAAAGGCATGTATTTTAAAAGAGCAGGGTCCTGACTCCTCTCTACTCATCAGTTCTCCAGCTCAGGCTCCTCTCTGGAATTCAGTGACAGTAAAGTCACAAAGGTAATGAGGTAGTCTCTCAAGAAAAGGATTTTCTCAGGACTCTAAGGTGCTCCAGTTAGTTTCCCCAAAATGCATTGCTTGAAAAGAATGACTCTTTGGCTCTTCATTGCCCTGAGACATTTACCAGGATAATGAGACCAGTCATTTATTTCCTGAGGCAAACTAGTCTGTGGAGTGCCAGTGAGCCATGGATCTCTTGATGTTGTCCCAGGGTGAGCTGACTGGCTACAGGATGGCAGATTTCCTCCTCATTTCCAGCTGCTATATTGCACTGAAGACAGATAAAAATACATTAGATACTACTCTAACATTATTTTCTCTTGTAAGCAATTGCTGCTGTTGCCACAGGGATCTTAAGGGTTCTGAAGTGAGAAAAACAGTCAACGTGTTTATAAAAGGTTGTAGAGGTTACTGAGACAATCTCTCCATTACCAAGAGTTCTAATAACAATACAAAAAAGCAGCTTGCAGGTTTAGGAACAAAAACATAGCTGAAAATACAAGCACAGTAACAGCTTTCCATGTATGTAATATATTAATAGGGAAAACGATTTAAGTGATGAGAGGTGTCATCATGCTGCTATTCCTTTTCATGCATTAGGATATAGAATTGGAAATCCCCTCAGAAAGTTTTCTGCCCAGTTTTGAAATAGTGTCAAAAAAAAACAGGTCATGAATTGAACATTGTTTGTAGATTTTTTGAATGCATTTTGATTCAACTACTGAGAAAAAATCTGCAGCATGTTTGTGAAGGTGGTTTGGCTGTAGTGACTTCTGGATTGAGACAATGCTTCCATTGCTGTCCATGCTGGAGAGGGCACAAAGTATGGCACTTGCTTCAACGTGCTCATAGTACTTGCAGCTTTACATTAAGGGAATGATAATGATTATCATTAAATCTAATCAGCAAGCTACTAGTAGTGTGCCAATCTGTTTTCTATGGAGAGATTTTTTTTCTTCATGTCTCTCTGGGCATCAATGATTTACTGCATTTGAAGACAGACAAGACCTGGTGGGAATTGTTCAGCTATCTTGGTTTTATGCTCTGCTGGTGAAATTTTCTTTGAGACTGGCAGAAAAGGAACTACTTATGCTGGAAAATGGAAACAGAGTGGGTCCAAATAAATTTGAAAAGCCTCTTGGTATTGTTGGCTTATTTGGCAAGAATTTTTTTTTTTTTTTTTAATTTTATTTTCTTGAAAGGAATTAAAAAAAAAAAAGGTGCCAAAAGAGTTTAAACCAAATTATATACTTGTAATTACTAACATGAGAGTTTCTTTTGTTTGGTTTTCTCTTATTTTCATTTCGATTAAGCACACTTGAATATAAACAATAATCCATAGGTGTTCAAATATATAGCTGTGTTGTCACACAAGTCTTTTGACTCAGCCAGTCATGCACAAGAGTTTTCTCACTTTTATCCTTCCTGTTCTCCCCCCCAACTCACTTCCATGCAGTAAGCAAACAGCTGAGTGAGGCTTAGTTGTCAGCTGGGGTTGAACCATAATAATCTATTAACTTTATGTGTATAAAAAACAACAGATTGAGCAAAATTTTGATCTTAGTGTGGTGAGATGCAATAATGATGAAAGCTGAAGTCTTTAAATGCAATTGATTAATATATAAATATGGAAACACTTGAGAATTTCAAAACCACTAAAAATTATAATGAAAATGATCTTGTTAAGACATATCAAACCTGATCAAAATTAAATAATCTTCTATGGAAAGGAGAACTAAAACAAATAAAACAATCACAAAAATACATTTTGTTTCTTAATAGTGTTTTGTGGATTGTGTTTTGTTTAGTTTTGTAAAGTGTATGTTTTTTTTTAATTATTCTGTATTCAGTGAAAGCCAAAATGTTATTTATATTTTTGTCAAATGCCTCTTCTATCAATTTAATTTTACTGGTAGTGCTATAATTAGTTTTCAAATAACTATTGGTGAGAGGGCTTTCTCATGACCACAGAACCTTTGCCTGCACAGTCCTGAACATTAAGATTCTGCTTAGCAGGTTTTTTGAATGCCTTCATCCCATATAAATACTAGTCATACTTAATAGATGCTCTCATCAGGTCTTAGGCAAAGACTACATGCTACACACATATGCTTAAACTCTGGAACCTATTTAATGCTAAATTACTTGTTTACTTTGAATATAATTTGCACAAAGTTAAATTAGTAGTTTTTGCACAGTGAAAATATGTTTAATAATTAAACATGAAAACCCACATTTAGCTTTGTTAATTTTTCATGTTAATGTTTTTAAGAGTGCTTCTTTTTTCCATTCATTTGTAAGAATTTACACTACAGTAACTTTTCAGTAACAGTTATGGGTTAAGTACTAGGGCTGTGTAAACCTTCCAGGATCATTCTCACAGGTAAACAAAATAGTAATTTGCTTCTGTTTTGCTCATAGGCATCTCTCAGATAGAGACTGTCTATGAACACATTCTTAGACAGAAGGAATTTATTTCAGATACTTTGCAAACTAATTTAATTGAAAACAAAAGGAACTAGCAAGTTACAGGTTCTATAGGTAGGAAATTGGATTACAGGCTGTACTCTAGAGGGTGGTATTTAATTTTTTTTTACTCAGATTGGCAGTCAAAAGGGTCTACCTTGAGAATTGACCATGTCTACTGATATAAAGCTCAGTGGTGAGATGAGCATCTCACTTAGAGGATGGCTAGAAGGGAAAGCCATCTCAGATTTACAAAGACCTAAATGGGCTGAAAGAACAGCACAAAGTATAATAATGGCAAGAGTAAAGTTTTGCACCTGAGGCAGCATAACCAAAGACAAAATTACAGTTTAGGGTCTGTGCTGACTTGCTAAAAGGAAAATAGGAGTCCTGGTAGACAAGTTGAACATGGGTTAGTCATGCAATTCTGCAGCTAAAAAGAGAATTCCTGGCTGCACCTGCAGGGCTGTTACTAGTAGAGCTAGGGATGTGATCATCCCACTCTCCTCAGTGCCAACCAGGCTGCACCTGGGGTGTTGTGCTACTTTTTGTCCCCATAATTCAAGAAAGGAACAGTCAGATTCTCTGTTCACAAGGAGCTACACGGGGAAGACAAGGCACAATGTGTGTAAGCTGCACTGGGAAAGGTGGAAAAATCACTGACTAGAACAGCTTCTCTGAGGAGATAGTACTGAACCCATCATTGGAGCTTTTCAAGATGTCAATGGGCATGGTACTGGATAATCTCTTCCAGGTTCCTGTTCCCAAGACATTCTATAATACTATGAAAAAACCCAAACGAATAAATAAACAAATGAAATTTCAGCTGTTTCAAAATTTCTCTCACTCTAAAAATTTTAGAGACCAAAATTGAAACCTTGGCAAGTCTCTTCTTTTGCTGCTGTTTTTTCTTATACTAAAGAGTAGCACAAAGGTTCTTTGAGGCAAGGAAAGGAGTTTTGAAGAAACAGGTTTTTCTGCTGCCACATAGTCACTAAAGCTGTTAAGCTGCTTAGGATGGGGTGGAAATTGAAATTTTATTGAAGCTGATGTATTTTACAGACGTAACAGTTTCAACAAGAACTGTAAACAGAATGGTTTCTTAGAAAAACTGTCAATACCCCAGTATTTCTCAAGAGAGTACAAAACAAGAATCCAAAAGCAACAGACCAAAAGAAATTGAATTTAAAAGACAATATTTCCAGCCTGAAAAACGGATATTCTTACAAAACAGATCCTCAAATACATTTAATGTTTTTCTTGTTGTTCCAACGTAAGCATATGTATTTTAAAACATAATTTTGTGAAATTGCCACAAGATTGAACACTTGGTCTCTCAGGAGCTTTAATACTTTATTGAAACTGTCAACTTAGCACAGAATAGATAATATAAGACAAGAATTACCTGTTTTTAACACAGCCATGAATTCCACTCTTATGAGGCTGGGTCTCATAAGTCTGAGATTTCTTCTGAAAATTTATTTTTGTTAATATGTCCTCCTACATAAAAGAAACATTTTAAACATTTTACACACAAAAAATGCTGGTTTTGCTGTTACCATTAAGAGATGCTTTCTCATGTTGGCTAAACCAAGGAACATGAGTCTTCTCCAGCTCACAACTTCTGTCCAAGTACTCCCACACCTAACAGGCTAGGAGATTGCAAAGAGAGATAACTGCAAGTCTAATATGTATGTGACATCAACTTTCAATCATTTCATTTAATGTGGATAAAAATCTGTAAGGACTTTTTTATTTATTTATTTATTTTTATTACAAAAAACTGACATTTATTCCTTATCTTGACACAAGGATAATACTAATACTAATTTCCTGTGCCTTTAGCCTTTATGGGCCTGCCTTATATGACCACACTGCCTGTTCAAGCTTCTGCAGAGTGGAAAATTGTCATACTGTCCAGGTTACCAAGGAATCATGACTTTACCAACTTCAAAGGCAAAGTTCAGGAAAGTAAAATGATAGAGTTTCTTTGGCAACATTCCCATAGACTCAGTACTGATTTTGGGAGACTGAAGGGGCCAGTTATTTCCCATGCTGCAGAGCAGCAGAAGCAAAGTAATTTCTTCCACTGAGAATTTCAGCAGGTCCAATTTAATACAGAAGTACAAGTTAGTATAGGGATTAGTTGAAAAACAAAGAAATCAAGGAAATGCAAGGCTCTTGTCCCTTCTTAGAAGGAAAAAACACAGATGGGGAAAAATTGCAATTACTATCCTTTCTTAAATGTGCCTCAGTAATACCAAGAGGTTAAAGAAGAAAAGGAGACTATAAATACTTCTGGATTCAAAATCTATAAGAAGAGCACAGCCACTCACATGTCGTCACATTGGAATCTGAAGGTTTAAATTAAATGATCACTATTTTGTAACTTCATAATAATGATCTCAACATTTTGATTTTGAACAACATTATCTCACTAATTAGGCAAGTCTAATTCACAAAATGTACAGAAACTGAAGAAAGAGACATCTCTAACTTCCCCTTTCTCCCTCAAAGTCAATCACTTAAAAACCATATATCCAGTGATTTACCAAAAGGTCATAAAAAAAAGAAATAAAATATTAATTTGGTGTAATATTGATCTTGTTTCCTAAAGTTGTTTTTTTTTTTCTGGTTGGTGTCCAGAGACCACAGGTGGATTTTTTTTATTCACTTATTTTTCACTGCTTGCCATAAGAAATGTACTATGGATCCAAACCTACCTGGTTTGATTGTGCAGTTTGTGTGGTCCAGGGAGTTAGATTAATGTCTCTGATAGTAAAACATTATAATGTATCTTAACTGATACCTAGGAAATAAGCTTTCACGGAAAAATGCAGGACTCTAGAAGATTTGAATTTCAGCTAAGTTTTTATGTAGTCAAATAAAGCAATTAAACTTCAGTGAAGGGTTATAAAATCAAATGATGATGTCGTGAGTTTTAGTGATATAATTTGCAGGTGGCATGAACAATATGCTCTGCACAGTTGGTAGCCTGGATAAACCAAATGGAAGAAAAGAGAAGTTAATGCTTTCAAGATAAAAATAAAATCACTGAAGATGACTATAAATAGAATAGTACTAGGCTGGGAAAGTAAAGGATAAGCATCAATTATTCAGTTAATTCTGCTCTTCAAGACCAGTTGGATCCATCACAGTCTTAGGGCAACAGGCATTTCTGTTAAAAAGCTTACTTGATATTTTCCATGATATAGCTCATTTTAGTTCTGTGTTTATTTTTCATAGGTTAAAATTTATCTGTCTGATATTCATCTCAGGGCAGTGATTCTCAAGCATTTTTCAAAAAAAAGGCCAGTGAACAAGTTTTCAGCAATATTCTGATAATATTTCTGTAAAGAAAGGTTCTGCATCATGTTATATCTTGTGATTAGGTGTAGTACTTGCTGTGCAAAAATAATGCAACTTTTACCCTTGTTCATTGCAGGATCAGTATGTTGCTCAGGGAGCAACTTGGGCAGTTGTTCCATTGTCTGTTATTTCTATGATGCAAAATTGTCTGGACTTGAAAAAAGGACTTGCATCATTGACTTCAATGGGATTTGACAACAATAATACACCAGGATGTTGCATATTCAAATGGGCCAGAGATAGAGCAATCTGCTTTGCTCTCAGCTGTGCAGTTACCACATTATTGATACACAGACTAGAATTCATTAGCTTCCAAACAAAACATGTCCATATGAGCCAAAATTATTCCTTCTTTCTGCATCCTTCTCTTAAAAACAA
Source organism: Erithacus rubecula (assembly GCF_903797595.1). Taxonomy (NCBI): domain Eukaryota; kingdom Metazoa; phylum Chordata; class Aves; order Passeriformes; family Muscicapidae; genus Erithacus; species Erithacus rubecula. Next base: position 26,246,071 of record NC_136685.1, on the reverse strand, counting down.
ACAAAGACCTCTACTCTGGATTTTTCTTTAGGATCGTGCAATAATTAGTAAATTATAAATTTGAGTAGTTTTGACATCAAGAAGAAATTTCATAGTTCCAAACCAGATGAAGAGATAATCAACTGAAAACAGTTGACACTAGAGATTATTTTGAGCAAATCAAATGGACATATTGTATATGTAATTATTTTTATAATAAGTATTTATGAATATATTTATTTATATAAATCCATAACATTTTGTGCTGAAGTCATGTTTTAATTAGGAAAGCACAGACATAGCTACATATTATGTGTTAAGATAGTCTTATAGGAGGGAGATGAAAATAAATCTGTTGAGTTTCATTTCTATCTACCTGCAGCTAAACAAAGATAGAAAGATGGAGTAGATGATGAAAGTTGTTATTGAACATGCACAATAAAATATAGTTCATTTCAGCTTTGTGATAAAACATAGGTCAGCAAAAATCACAGCTTGTTAAAAATGTCAACAGATGCCAACATTGTACAGCACTGTACATAGCAAGCACTCAAAGGACTTCCTAAACAACTTGTTGTCAGACTTACTGATGCAATGTTTTGTCTTCTTGAAATTTAAGAAAAGGAGGAAAAGTAATGAAAAAACCCAAAGTTAATTTGCTTTTTTAAAAAAACACTGTCAAATTAGAACAAATTCAGAACATTTTCAATGCCCAGCACTTAGGTGTTACCTACCACAGATTTCTGACAAGAAACAGACTTTACAAAATCGAGAGTAATAAAAATTCTCAAAGAAAGAAGGAAAAAGAATGAAAGTAAGATACAGAAAAGAAATAAAATATTGAGCTCAATAAAGCTTTAAAGAGGCACACTGAAAAATAACTTCTCTACATGAAAAATTTCTCAGCTTGCTTTATTTCAGACTTGAATAGGAAGTCCAGAGAAAACATTAGATGAAGGGAATCTTCTTCAATAGACTATAAAAGCAACTGAACTTTTAATTCTGTCCCATCTTTGCTGAACAACAACAGTATCCAATTGACAAAGAATTCCTACAAAAACCTACTCGATTATGTATGATCTCTTGCAATGAAGTCACAAAAGCAGACTACATGCAGTATATCTTAACCATTCTCTTGTTAGCTGACCCACTGGTTCACAGTGGGGAATAGCATTTTCTGCAACAATGAGTAAAACCCTCTTTACTTCTTTTGCAATTGAAATAATATTGGCCATCTATCACAATTTTTTTCTTTTTAATTTAAGAGCTCCGAGATGTTGCCCAATTAGTTTCACTTATTACTCTAATTTATTTGGCTAAAACAGAGCACCTGAATATTCATTTATGTGTTTAGTTTAGCTATTCCTTTCTCTTTTCATCATTTACTATGTCATTATGATGTTCACCTCCTGCATTTCCCCTTCTTCTACTCTTTCTCCTCATTCTTTGCAGTTATATGTTTTTTTCTTTCAGCAGTATATTTAAGAGGTGATAATTATATATCAAAAAGTGCTCCCTTCTATGACTTATATTGCTATCAGAACACCAGCAATCTTCCTCACTCTGCAGTTAATGCTAAAACTTAAAAACTGGTTTTAAAGTCTCAAATGGCAAAATAAGAGAATATATTTTTAGAAATACCTGGTATTAAAGGAATAAAGCCAGTAAAAAAGTTTAAACGTGACTGATTCATTTAAACTTCAGACGATAATTGATAATGCATGATTAAACTGCATCAAGAAAGTCACTCAAATTATATTATTATCAATTTCCCTCAAAGGAAAAGTTTGAAGTCATGTACTGTTTAAAATTCATAAAGACCATAAGACTTTCAAACTATGAAACATTGTGCAGTCTGATACAAGTTAAACTAGTGATTAGTTCTAAAAGAAGACAGCAACTGATACAGAAAAAGGTGACAATCTGACTTTCTGTTATGTTAATGATAAATAATCCACAAGAGTTTGGAAACAGAAATTGGAAAATAATCACATGTACAATCGTAAAGTCCCTGTTTTTACACGTTGTCAACCAATATTTTTCATAATTTGCCTTTGTCATTGACTGCTAGATGGGTGTCATGCCACAGCTACAGAAACAAGATTTATTTAATATATTCAACAGGAAAAAGGCTCATAACTACCACAAAAATATATCCATACATATGTTATATACACCACTGTATACATATGCACATTTAGAGAGAGTGAGTGCATTCTGTGTCTGTAGCCAGTTTCCTGAAGTAGGAGGTTACAAGGCAAATATAAAATGCTGTCAACCCAACTTTCAAGTAAGTTGCAGGTTTCTAAATTGAAGGACTCCTCAGAAATCACAATATCATCACACAAATAATCTGATACCAATGTTTGGCCTAAATAGAAAATAATAACAATTGTAGTGGTAATAATAATGCTTGCTAATAATGATGATGATGATAATAATAATAGTAGTAGTGATTTTTACCCTGACATGGTCATTATGAGTTCATGTATATTCAGGTTTCAGTTTTCTTAGTGTAAACACTGGCATAACTATTTTAAAAAATATTGCTTCTCAAGAAGAAAGCATGAGTAAGAACAGATGAACACAATGAGCTCTAGTTCATTAGACATAGATAAGAACCTCAGCTATCACAACATATTATGTGTAGAAGAAAAACATGACTGACTTGATTGGCTGCACAGCCCACATGTAGGGAATGCCCATATCTGGCCCCTTTGGAAAACAGTTATGCTTTAAGACATAGGAAGAGAAGTAAAGTGTTTTTTAATGGCATAGGAAAAACCTAATACCAAAAAAACAAAAACAAAAACACCAAAACAAAAACAAATGAAACAAAAACCAATGAAAGCTTGGTTATCACTGAATCCATGATTTATCAAGGGAATTTTTACTTTTCTATTAAATATTTTATGCATGTGTGTGAATCTTTTTTTATCTCTGAATAGGCCAGTAATAATTATATAAAAAAACTCTAATCTAGATTCAGAAACTAATTAAAATTCAGCATTGCAATTTCTAACAGCAATGCCCAATGCCATAGGATATAAGAATACCTATTAACATTTTGCATACCTGCAGAATGAGAGGGAACTCAGCTGAGTAAAACACTCATAAAAGGTATTGTTCAGACAAAGGAAGACCAGGAAATATCAAAGACAGGGGTTATGCTTTATAGGAACTGGAGAAGTAATTTTGGAACAAAAGAAGCCACTGTCTCTATGGAGATTTACTGCCATCATCTCTGAATTAGTCCTAAAAGTCATATCAGCCTTCTGTCACACAATTCCCCTTATGTGATCAATGTGAAAGTATGTTCAAAAAAAGCAGGAATATTAAAGTTCACCAGCATTATTCTAAAATTCCAGCAGTTAGCAATAAAGAGGAGAAAAAAAGCACTCTGGTAATCAAAACTTTCAAGGTTAAATGTTAGACATCTTAAAACACACTAAGAAACTGTTTAAAAAATGTACTGTATTCATTGATAGTGACAGTTTTGTGTTTGTCCTAATAACAGAAGGCAACAATGGCAGATTCTTTGCACATATGAACATTGGGAGCTTTTTTTCTCCATGACCCAGTTACTAGTAATGCTGTCATAATGTGTTTGGTCTTTTGATCAAATGCTTCAACTCTGAGACACTGCAAACACAGGAATCCCAGTATGAGTGGTCTAACTATATTGTAATTATTCCAGAGTTGTATTTTTTTTTAAGAAAACATACCTTTTTTCCCTTCCTGATCTTTGTTGCATGACCAAACTACTCCTGTGAAATTAAATAAATGTTCCTTACAATATGGTCCCTTGAGACATCTAACATAGAATTTAGTAAATGTTACAACTTATCACTTCTAAGTCAAAACATGGGAAATATACTAACAATAAAAATGAATTTTAAAAGATAACAAAATAGAAGCCTTGATGGCAGTGAATTGTCTAGTTACCATGGAAACACGAGGAACATCAGCTTTGGAAACAACGTTCTTTTTTTTTTTTTTTTTTTCCAGTTATTAGTCAGGCCACAGACATGAAATCTCTGTTTGACACCCCTACCCAGCTCTTCTGAAATCTGCATGAGGGAAGGGCATTTAGAACACTTGATTAGAACAGCACCAGTTGCCTTCATACTAACTTCCCAGTCTCCAGCTTAACCTGTTTGTGGACCAAGCAAAACATTTACAGGCCATAATATGGTGGTTTATCTTTGGATAGAAATTATACTTCAAAAAAGCCACTCCCCTTCCACCAATCCTTCTGCTAGAAGAGGGACAAAAGCAGAGATAATGGGTTATGATAACAATTTGCTGAAAGCAAACATCAATGGGATGAGATATGCATGGTAACAACAGAAATATTAATAACAAAAGTATACAGAAAGAGAAGGTGCTTTATACACAAAAAAAGCCTTCAACACCCTGACTTAGTTCTGTGTATCTGTCAGCACAAAGACAAGATGTTGGGGAGGAACTCCTGCAGTTAGTGTTACCTGTGCCTAAAACAAAAGAAAACCACGATGGACACATTCCCAAGAGCAAGGTCATCTGAGACACTCGTTGATGCTGCTCCACTGGGCTCCATTCCATGCTGGTGCCTCCAACAACACTTCAATCTGCTCAGAGTGCTGGGGGTCAGTCCTGCATGGTGCTGGCATTTTGCTGCCTCTTCACCGTGCTCTTTTTGGCTCAGCTGGATTAAGGTTCCCCTCCCTTGGCTCTGTAGCCTGCAGAAGCCTCCCCCACTGGCCCCATCCTTCCGCACCATGTTGATTCCATGTCTCACCACTTTTCTCCTGCACCATGTCCTGTAGATGCAGCTCAGAAAAATGGTCAGGGATGGAGGGTGGTAGCAGATGACACAGTCTGCTGTTCTTTTGACAACAGCCTTCCTACAACTTATTAATTGGTATAACCAAAAATAATTTTGGCTTGTTCCCTTGATATCCTCCCTTCAGACACTCATAGACATTGATGATGTCCCCTCTCAGCAATCTCTCTTCAAGGCTGAACAGACCCTGCTCCCTCAGCTTTTCCTTATACTCTAGATGCTCCAATCCCTTAGTCACCTCTGTTTCCCTCCACTGGGCCTCCTCCAGGGTCTCCATAACCCTTTTGTACTGAGGAGCCCAGAACTGGACACAGTACTCCCAATGTGGCTGTGCCAGGGCTGAATGGAGAGGCAAGATCTCCTCCCTCACCCTGCTGGCAATGCTCTTCTTAATGCATCCCAGGATACCATCAAGGACACAGCAGCCTAGGGTTATTCCACCCCAGATGCAGGACCCTGCATTTGCCTTTGTTGAATTCTGACAGTTCTCTGCCCATCTTTCCAGCCTGTCCTGTTCCCTCTGAAGGGCTGCACAGCCCTCTGGGGTATCAGCCACTCCTCCCAGCTTTGTGTCATTAGCAGATTTCCTGAGGAGGCCTCTACTCCTTCATCCAAGTCTCTGGTGAATAACTTAGATAATATTGGGCTCAATATTGAACCTTGGCAGACACCACCAGTGACAGGCCTCCATCTAGGTATGCTGCTAGATTTCACTGCTGGCTGCTGATTCTATTCTTGTTGAAACCCATGACAGTTCAACATGAAATTAATTGATATAATATATATATAATTACATCAATCTCTTATGAAACAGAACATTATTGGGTTTTGACATAAAGTACTTTGGATCTATGTGATAGTCACTGACTTTGCCCAGTCAGTAGATCAGATCAACTGAGCAACATTTCTCTGGACATAACTAGCATTATAAAATGAATTGCAATATATGAGTTCAATTAGAGTAACATATAATGTGGGTTAATATTCTCAACAATTTTATGTATAAAAGGTGTAAACTTCCTTTGGTACTAGGCACTGCTCCAAATTCCACAGTAAACAGAAACAGTACTTAAGTTTTTTCCAACAGTCTTTGAGGATTTCAGCTACAGATGGCAAAAATTCAGTTAACAGAAATTTATGAAGAAATACAAGGTCTTTTAAGTTAACAGTACAAAGAACAACATAAAAGTAATTTTCTACAATATAGAAAAAAATATTCCTCTGTATTGCTTGGTAGGGACATAAAGAATATTCACATGGCAAAACCACATGAAAAATTATAACTAAAAATCAATATATTCTAAGAATTTATTCCTATTCTCTGATCTCTATTAAACATTCCACTTTAAAGATAAAAACAACCTTACTAACTTAACACAACTCTCAGTTCTACACAAGTGTTTCCACAGGACTGCTTTTTCTACCCAGCTGGCAGAGTCGCCCAGGTGCTTATTCCCAGTAATTCAGCACAGTTAGGGCCAATTATCTCACTTTCATTGTATGAGTAGCTGCTACCTGCAATCACCCTTGCTGGCCACAAATACATGAAAACTTTTTGTCCTATTGTAATGTGAAATTCACCTTCAGTGTCTATAATAAAAAAAAATAATTAATCAGCATTGGAATGTGTATATTTTCTTAACAAACTACTTAAAAACAGTAGATCAATATTGGCAATATTCATACATGTATTCTCTCATCACATCAAGTTGTTTCCATAGGAGATTATATATAATGAACTTCATTTTTCTCGGTTTTATGTGTTACTCAGATGGAGTTTATGAATTCATTATTATGGAAAAGCATTATTATTTGTGTTACTATGTTTATTTACTTGGATGAAAACCTACAAATAAGGGAAAATAAATTATACAGGCCTCAGATAAATCACACAGAAAATATATTATGTATATCAAAAACCAAACAAAACCCCCATTCTGCTGCCTTTAAAGATTCCATTTTTCTTTCTTCCAGTCTAACAAAATAAAAATTTGCACTGTTTTTTTCATTAAGATTGAAGCCTTGGATATTACAAGAGCAAGGATTTTCTAGTAGGAAAAAATATTTTTCCACTAAAAGTGAAGAGAGATTCATTACATTTTGTTTTCATAGCTTTGTCTGAGATAACAAAAACATATGTTTTCCTATGTGAGACTACACTTTGAATAAAATAAACATGCATATGGATAGTAATATCAGTGCACTGAAAACATGATATAATAGGAAAGTTCAATAAAAAATTATTGAGTGGAAATTTGAAAGCACAGTTGAGAGCTGAAGGAAATACAACAAAGGGCCTTTCAAACAAACTTTCTAATTCAATAGAAATGTATCTCTATGTGAGAGTAGAAAATTATATGAAGAACTTACATATATATTGATGCAATTGGATTTCATGGTAACCTTGCTTCAAACACAGTACACCATGTCAAAAAAATTGCACCACAATACCCATATTGAGGGAAAAAAAAAAAAAAAAAAGGACCAGACCCTCCTATATTTTCAACAGCTGTGTGTTGAAAAGAAAGAGCTACTAAAGAAATCATGATCAGAAGTTCAGGACTGAAATTTGAGTCAAGTAAAGAAACTTAGATTTGAATATTATGATCTTAGAGAGGAATGGTATTTTTAAATGGAATAAAATTCCATTGTATTTTATTTGGTTGAAAAAGGCAACTCTTCAGTGCAGTGGTTCTGAATTTGCTTTTATATGGTTATTTCTTCAAGAATTTTATAGTGAATCTACCCAAATACCAATGTATTTTGCATCGCCCTCTTAGGTGAAAGATCTAGATGTATATCTTGGTATTGTAAATTTTGAGTTGTAAATAGAATTCCATCAATAGAAGTAAAATGAAATAATTACTTGCCTTTCTTCAACATTGTATTGATTCAAAACCAGTTGCATGCACATTGTCAGAGCACTGCCTTGTTCCAAGAAGTCTTTTTCAAATATCTTTGAAAATCTTTGAGTATTTTTCCATAATTAATAAGCAGTGTGAACACAGACTGCTTCCAAAAATACTTGATGAAAAATATGATCTAGTAGTATGGATGCAGGGAGAAGGTAAAGGAAAATAGATAACTTTAACTTGCTTCTTGCATAGATGCTCAATGTATGTCTGTGTTACTAATCAAACGTGCTCAACTACAACCTTACACTAAAGCAAACCAACACTGCAGAAAACCAGCACAGCAGAAATCATGCTACTAAACTCAGTTCTCATTTAAAGTGGACAAGATGCATTGAAACCATTTCTTCAAAATAGTGCCATTCCTGCAGGCATGTAAAAGCTGCAAATGGGTGGATTAGTGATCAGCGCTGGACCAACACTACTAATTAATTAACAAAACTGACACAATTTATCTTCCCAGGATCGTTCCCTGGTACTACTTAGCTTTTCTGTGCTAAGATTACACTGCATTGAGGAATTCAGTGGCAAGTCCTTCAACTGTAAACAAATACTTATTTCTAGTAGGAACTCATGTAAGGGTAATGCTCAGCAAAACTAGCAGAACACCTGTACAGGTAGAGGGTTTTAAATGCGAGATGGAAATAGAACTCTGCAATTGGCCTAAAGCTTTGATGCATTGATAGAACAAGAAAACTCTTAGAAGAGACTAATAAGAGGCTGCAAGCTCAAAGCAAGGTATTTAAGATACAGTGTATATATGTTCCTGAAACATATATACAGTGTATATATGTTACTAAAAAATCTATTGTGATACAATAAACCAAAATGCAACAGAATTGATAACACATTATCAAAAATAACATCTACACTTTATCTCTCCCTAGTTAATTCATATTCAATGGCAATGCAATGAATCATTAAGAGTCCACTATGGAGCATCCAAATGGATTGGGGAATCAGCACTGAAATTGCTCCAATATAAAATTTTGGAAGATATTAAAACAATAAATTGAATAACGTCTCCTTCTCTGAGAATAGTTTGTATTATATGAAAAGCTTAATTTCCACTTAAAATTTGCATGCAGACCTGCTATTTAATAATATATAGCTCCAATCAAAGGGAAATAAAACAAAACAAAGAAAAACAAAACCAAAACCAAAAACAAACAAAAAAGATCCCAACATAATACAGAGATTTTTGAACCTTGCAAAAAATTTCATCTAAATTTAAAGGATAAAATATGTTGTAAGAATATCACAAAATTGCGAAATAATATTTACTGAGAAGGACTTCTAATTGGTTTTTTTTATTTCATCTTGATTTCTGAGCAGATGAAAATGCTGTCCTCTTTGCTATCATGTCTGTGCTTTTATACCCCTTTTTATGGCAGGAGCATATAATTGTAGAACACCTTGTCCCATTTAAATCAACACTGACCATTAAACTGTTGACTAAAAATATCTTTGACTATCTTTAAGATATTCTAATATTGAATTTCACTCTAAACAGGACAACTGATCATGAATGAAAGCTAGATGTTTAAGGTGTAAATGTCCCCATCTGGTGTGACAAATCCTACCAAAACCTTCAAGGATCCAACTAGAGAAAAGATACTTTATTATTGACACCTTTGAGGGAATGCAACTAAAAATGTTATTGCATCTCAAATTCTCTTAATTATACTGATTTATTCTGGTTGCAATATCAGTTTACCATAACTGCTTCAAACAATGCATATTAAAATTCTCTAAATTAAAACTGATGTATGGAGAGGTTGCACTTCCAGCCTTTTTAAAGGCCAATAAAAGAATCTGGCTACAATTAAATACCATGAAGTCCACAACTGAAAAGGAATTTATTCTTAGTATGTTATACAGGAAAGGAACTTATAACTTAAAGTAAGGACAAATAATTCTGAAAATCAGTAACAACCCACCACCTCCACCTTTCTCCCCCCCCCCCCCCCCCCCCCCCCCTTTTTGGAAAAAAATGATTCCACAAAAAAATATAGCATCAGTTGTGTGCCTCTTGGTATTTTGGTATATGTATATATCCACTGTATATAATGAATGGAAAGCTTGAGTTTCTCTGGAAGTTGTTAAATACTGCCTGTTCAGCTATTCCATAATACATAAGTGGCATATCACTCTCAATTTCACTTGACAATGCTTACCTTGTGCAGACAGAGGAAAGGCTTGGATGCTGATAAACCCACCTTCATCCATACTGATAACACAGAAAACTTGGATATTTTGGATTTTTAATATTTAATTCTGAAACTACTGGTGTACTTGGTAAAAAATTTTGCAAGACACTTAAAATATAATCCAATAAGGTGGAAAGAAATAACACAGAACATTTCAGAAAAATTGTGTCAGAGGTGAAGTTCAACTCCCTTGGAAACAGTTTACATGTTCTGGAACAATTAGTTTTCCACAGGCAAATGTTTAACAAATCCCAAATCATGAATACTGGCTTTTTAGAGCTTTAAGGAGAAGATAAAACCCCACAATATAACTATGAGGCAGTAATTCCAATCATGCAAGCTGATTCTTTAAAATTAGAAAATCTGGTAAAATACTTAAAAAGAAAATCAGTACTCATCAGAAAAATCAGTACTGCATCAGTAGGATGCAAGTAAAATCCAAGTCTTCCTAGGAGATTTTGTTTTAGCTTTAGTTTTATTTCTTTTTGTTTGTTTGTTTGTTTGTTTCTTTGTTTGTTGTTTTTTTGTTTGGGTTTTTTGTTTGTTTGTTTGTTTGTTGGGGGGTTTTTTGGTTTTTTTTTGTTTTTTTGGTTTTAATTTATTTTGCTTTGTTTTCTTTAGCATCATCTAAAAGAAACTTATGGAATAAGTGTAAATCTGCATAAGTTTGATCATATTTATGTGATAGATTTTAGTGAAAAATGTAATTTTAATGTATAAAATCAATTGGTGCAATGGCTTTCTATTGTTCAAATATCAAAACTTCACCTCCTGCTTCAGACTTACACTAAGGCACTAATTCCTAAAATTAATAGAGACCACTTTTATCTTATCTGCTTACCTAGGCCTTTCAAAATTTGAAATATATAACCTAACAGTTCAACATTTCTTCTTATACAGGAAATACCTATCTCAGTCTGTTCTATATATCTAAATTATAATTCTGTAATTCAATCTTCATTCTTTTTAGATATTATACCTGTAAAATTTTGTAAATATTATCTCTGCTATAGAAGCCACTTTTCCTTCTGAATACAAAATAATTAAAGGTATTACAATTATTAAACATGTATGTTTTGTTTTCTCAAAATACTGACAAATACAAGTAATTGAATGATCTGCATTTTTGGCATTGCCTTCCCATAGGTCATTTCAAGCCTTGGGCCTGCAAGACTTTAAATATATATCATCATGAACAAAATTTGGCTCATGCATACACAAGCTTGATCCACAAGATAGGAACCCTCACTTCTTCTATTTATGCTAATCAATATAGTAACTATAGACAATTTTGTACCATACATACTTCTCAGTTTTGTGCACAATTTTTTCTGGCAGCAGTTACAAGGGAAAGAGATGAGGGAACTTTCTTCAGTTAAATTTGAAAGGCAACTTGGGATAGCTCAACTGAATTTGAAAGGGAATACCAATCCTGGTGTCATCTAGGTAATTTCACTTTTGACCCCACTGCCTGTAAAGTCACAATGTTTTAAAATACAGGATGCTTCGGACTACACCAAGATATGTACAACATGTGTTTATACTGGATTTATAAATCAAGACTCAAAATTAGATAATAGATGTAGAAACACAGTTCCTGAAATTTTTTAAAATCAGGGACTGATCTCATGGTGAGGACTGTAGTTATGACCTTCAGTTTGCAGATAATTTTAACTATTGAAATGGAGGCACAAGTAATTTGATAAATCAAGGTTTCACTATTTTTTCTTTTAAAGGTATATGAAAAATCTCATTTCTTGTATCAAATGTGAATTTCCATCCCAAGTGTAGTTTAAAACTTTATTTTGTGACTAATAATCCTTGGCAGTATATATCAGAATTGCTATTCAGCAAATAAGAAGACAAAAACTACTCAGCAGGAGGTTGTCTAGGTTTTGTAAGAATACAGTTTCCAATACAGTAATAAATAAAGTGTATGATCTTTCCATGGATCTAGCCTTTTACCCTCTCAGGATTTTAAAAAGGAGAAAGTTAGGATGCTTTAATCCACTGAATTTGGTAACCCATCATGAATATACCTGTGCCTCTTTGCTCAGATATGTGGTCCATAACAAGGTTGTTCATTGCAGGATGACACTTGTCAGATGGCTTTCATGAAGAAATACTCATTTATTTCAGTGGACAAGGATGAATCACTAACTTATAAAAAAACTTTAAAATGTGCATAAAACTGGGGAAAATCCAGTCTGTTTTGTTGCCCTGAAAAGATGAGACCATTTAAAGGACATTCTTTTTAGGTGAAAAGCTCTTGGAAGTTGTTTAGGTAGCAGTAACCATCAACAAGGTAAACTCATAAGCTCATGAAATAGTCCTGCAATCTTCACAAGAGTGTTTCCTTTCTGTCCCATGTCTCTGAAAGTCAGTCTGAGCTATATTATAGCAGTATTTCTAACTACATGCCTTTTTTTACCCCAAGAAAAACTGTGGCTGTACAGTTCTTTTCAGACAGCCTGTGGTCTCTAAATAAATACTTTCTCATTTTCTTTACATTTCAAAATGGAATTGGAACCCTCACAAGATTCCCCATGGTTTTTGTTAGCTGGTAGAGAAATTGGATATTACTGAGGACACCAGATTAGCAGCTCTGTCAGTTTTATTGTTACTTTAGTTAACAATGTATCTTGCAGTGTATCACTTTTGCAATTTCCTTTGATTTCTCATTCAAGGGTCACAGTGTTTTAGTTTTAGTAACATATAATCTTTCAGTAATGATAGTACCCAGCTTTGAAGTATACTGATTTAGACAACATTTACAAATTACTTTAACCGTGTTGACATTTTTGTAGCCACCTGCCCAGCCTTAGTTTCAGGGCACAGAAAATTAGTAACTCACACTGACTAAGGGTACCAATTTACACTGTTTCAGATACTCCATAGTAATTATGACATGCCTCTGTAAATAGGGAAAATTAGAGGTTTATTGTTTGCTTTCACTGAAAGAATAAGCAAGGTCTTTTTCACAACTGGTTAAAAGCATGTGTCTATATGAGTCTTTCTACTATATAGAAATTTGTAGGAATTTGTGTTGCTTTCACATCTGAAAAATGTACTCACAGCAATTTGCATACTTTTAGAAGGCCCAAGAGGGAGAGAGTCACAATCCTAATTTTCATAAATTTAGTATTCACATAGGTAATTATCTACAGCAGACACTCCAGGTCTGTGACATTAATTTAGTCAAGGTTTAATATTTCTCTTTTTTTTTATAAAACAGAACATCTCCAGAGGGAGGCAATGATATCAAGGGTACTGGTGGAATAACAACTGCTGAAAAGCCAGGCCACTGTATGTAAGAGTGTATAATTTGACACACAAAGGCTTGACAAGAAGCAACAGACAAGAAGGAACAGACTTTAAAATTTTCTTTCAAATGGGACTTCTCTAATTGCTCTACTGTTTATTTTAGACATACTTTATTACATTTAGGAGATCTCTACTCTCAAGACATTTGTTTTAAATGTGAGATTTTTTTAAATAGGAAAATATGTTTTGTCAGAAAATTATCAGTGATCCTAACAGTCAGACTGAAGATTGAAGAAATCTACGCATGAAAGAATCATTTGCTGTTCAGGAGAACAAACAAACAAACAAAAACAATAACAACAAAAAGAACCAACCAACCAACAACAACAACAAAAAACCAAAAACAAATAAACAAAAAACAAAAAAAAACCAAAATAAGCACAAAATCAACCAAACAAAGCAAACAAAAAAAAAAAAAAAAAAAAAAAAAAAAAAATAAAGGGGGAAAGAGAGAGTATGTTCAAGTGTTGAGCATCACATGCACTGTGAAGCAAAAATAATTGCCCCATTGCTTTCTGCTTTAAATGCAGCATGTTTTACATACAAAAGGAAGAGCAATAGCTATTTTACATTCCAGTCTATAGAGAGATATATAACAGTCTTCACAATATTTTGATTTTTGTATGACTAGACTATGTTCAAATTACTCTTTATTAAATGTATTTCATGGGTAATTATTTATGTAGCTTGTATGCAACCTTCTTTAATGTTCAGAGCTATGCATTGTTTGGCAACATCTGCTTTGTAATCCTGATAGATTGATGGACTAAACCATTAAAAGTAATAGTTTTACACTACAAAAAGTTAAAATTAAGGGAATTAAAAGAAAAGATGCAGGAAAATATATTTTTTAAGATTTATCTTCAGCAATACATTTCTTTTTTGTTAACTCTCTGGATAATGATTTAATCATTTTATTAGGTATTCTGAAATTAATCTGTGTGTTTGGGTGAAAAACAATGACTTTGTGATGCAATTGTGAATTCATTTAGTGCTATAATATGCTTCACTATTTTGATGATTTTTTTTTGGTTTCTTCAGATTAAGAATCAATATGAACAAAATCATTTACCTTCATTCAAACCCCACATTTAGCAGTATATTCTAATCAAAATGCTATCCTAAGTAAGCCATTGCTTTTTTGACAGAGTCCACAGTTTTCTTACTTTTCAGCAGTAAGTTGTTACCATAGCAATAATCAAGTAGTAAATAGATTCCAGCTAGCTTGAATATTCAAATCTATCTATGCTAACTGATATTCATTGATTAAAGGAATTAATATACCCTAGAAGTCATCAACACAAGTTCTACTATACTTCTAGAAAAAAAGGCTTTATTCTATGTTTACTTAGAACTGTATTTGTCTATTTAAAAAACAAAAACTGTTGGCATTCAAGTTTTATCTCCATTCCAAGAATTATATGTAGCATCCTAAAATAAGATAGCAATCATAAAGAAACTTGGATTCATCTCTTATATGAAAGTCCTGCTCTATAAATCTAAAACCTAATTCCATTGTTGTCATGCTATTTAAACAGAAGGGAAGTAGAGATATGAGAATGAATTGAAGCTAGGCTACAGCTTCTGCAGGAAGTCTGTTGTACTCTTAAATCCTTTTGTTATTATGTTCTGCCTTCATTGAAAGGTAGACCTTGTTTGGACACTGAACTGCAAGGCATGACCTTTGAATTTTGGAATGTCTCAGAAAAAAAGTTATTTGATTGAAGATGGAACTATTCTTGGTCAGTTAGACTTACAAGAAAAAACAAGGCAATTCCAGGAAAAAAAAAAAAAAAAATATTTCAAACCTTTTGCTTATTGTTTCTACAACTTATCTGCCACCTAACTTGATAATGAAAAATAAGATAGATATTATTTCTTTTGCCTGTATTTGGCAAACTTATAGCTACTTTGGAACTGTTCAAGGTTTTCTTCTTTTTTGCCTTTAATAGTAGGACTCCAACAGTGATACCAATAATGGTTCACCACTGGCTCTACGAGAGTAAGAAAAAATGTAAACAAGAGTCAAGGTCTATATTTTAAGATGATACACCAGGAAAAGGCTGTTATATGTATGTCACATTGTATAGAAATATTGCTGACAGGGTAGACTGGGATTCCAAACAATCAATGAAAGTCAAGGGCAGCACATTTAAAGTTGGAAAAAAAAAAAATTTACTTGACACATAATCGACTAATATAATTCACTGCCACATGATAATACTGGCATCTAGAGGAGTATTGCTACATATAAGAACTCTCTATAGAAAGTAAAAATAATAATTATGCTGTAGAGGATAAAATATTTTTAGATTAATATAAACTCATAAGCTCTGAGACATAAATTAACAACCATCTGACAGTAGGGAGAAATAATTTTTTTCTATTGCATAAGTCATTCCTTGTGTGTTTCAGAATTTTCTGTATCCTCTGATTATTCTTGTTGGCTATTGGATGAGCTGGGCAATGCATTATGGCAATTCTGAGCCATTCTGCACCCTTGACCATCAAAAACAGTTTGCTTTAATTGCCCTTTACTACTTTGTTCTTGATATGTAAAATTAACTAAGATTTGGTGTGGTCTATATGTCTAGGAAATCTCATCAAAACAACTGTTGGGGGTTGAGTGTTTTTCTGTTACTGTGTCAATTGAAAGAATTTTTCCCATTATCATGCCAATGGAGCTGGCCGGGCTACACCCAGGGTCCCTGATGGGTCCAGACAAAGGGGGTGGGTGGGGACGGCCCCGGAGGGGCCTCTGAGGTTTCCGGGAGGGCACTCGCGTTTCTGCGAGCCGGGAGGAGGACGCCTGGGATCTTCAAGCCCACGCGGCCGGAGCACAGCAGAGCCAGACCCTCTGCGATCACCTGCCCTGCATCTGCCCCGTTCCAGCCTCCTGCCTCTGCGGACACAGCTGATCCCCCGGACACACACGGTGAGCGAGGAGCCGCCGCCCTCAGTGAGGGTGAGCCCGTTCCCGCCCGAGACCGGCGTGGCCGCTGCTGCCCCTCCCCCCTCCCTCCGTTCCCGTCTGCCCTCTGGCAAATCCGGGCTCTGGACTAAGCACAGAGACAGCGTGCTTGCATCTAAAGGGACTGACATCGAGTTATCTATTTCGTTCTGTGAGCAATTTTAACTGTTATTGTTTTCTGTTTGTACAGTTAGATATATTAGTAAAAGAGCTGTTATTCCCACCCCCTTATCTCTGCCTCAGAGTCCTTGATTCAAACAATTATAATACTTGGGGGGGGGGAGTGGAACCAAAGTCTCTATTCCAAAGGGAAACTTCTGCCCTTACTGGCAGACACCTGTCCTTTCAAACCAGGACAACAACGTATTAAAAATTAATCATAAAAATATCCTCTGTAAAATTTCATACCAATGTGCCTGTTCATATTTAAATGTCAAGAAATCAGGGAAAAAAATTAAAAGGAAAAATTATAAAAGACTGCCTTTGTTAGAGGAGAATGGTAACAGAGAAGAAGCTTGAAGTTCCTATATAGGACTTGGCAGCAGTAAAAAATACTCCACACTGAAGAGAAATTTCTAAGTTGTCTAGATACTTCTTAACAAATCTGTATTTTACCAACAGTTTACTGCACACAAGGATCATCAAACATTACAGAATATATAGTTATCTTTCTATATGTGCTCATACTGCAGACAATGATGGTTCAAGGAGACTGAAATCCTGGGAGCATATGCTTCATGTCACACTTGGAAATATCAACCACTAGGATATCCCTTAACTATTGTTTTCCTAGCTGCATAATTTTGTGGTTGAGGTAGCAACAAAATGCTAATGTTTAACTTTATAATTAGACTACAGATATAAATACAATATGTTGTGCCACAAAAAATCTGGATTTTTGCTGTTAAATGAAATTACTTGCTATTCTCTGCTTGATGTCATCTACTTAATCTTAAAGTAAAGAAAATCAACTCTTCAAACATGCAAAAGGGAAGTGAGGATTAACATTCTCTAGTCAGGAGTTCTGCTACGTCCTTTTCTTGCCCCTTCACCTTCTACTGTCACTGTTAATGGGCTACAGAAAAAAACCTCCATTTTGATCTCTCAGAAGCAGGGTATCCTGCTTGCTCAAGCACTACACTTACACCTTTTCAATTTGGCAACCTACCTACTGAGTAAGACCCTAATTAAATTTGATGATATCTGCTCAGTGCCTAGGACATGATTTACATCGCAGGCAGAACACATCTAACAGTTTGTCTTAGTTTGTCTCTTTTGATCAGGAAAGGCTCAGAGCTGAGATTTCATAAAGAGAGAATTATAGCTTTTTTCTTCAAGAGGATGCCCTTTATGTTCAGGAAGGGGTTCTTCAAGGCTTCATCTTAGAATAAATTTTCTTCAACTTGCTCATAAACAATCTGGACACAGGGCTTGAAAGTGTACTAAATTTACCCATGACACTAAAATGGATGCAGTTGTTTACTTCCTTAAATAGGAAAAAGTCCTGCAAGAGAGACTTCACCAATCAGTGGGGTGGGCAACCACCAACCATATGGAGCTCTGCAAGGGAAATGAATGCTGGATTCTGCACCTGGGATGGCACAACCTGGACATATATACAGAGTGGGGAATGAAATACTGGAAAACTCTACCACAGAAAGGAACCCGAGTTTTCTGGTTGATGGCAAGCCAAATATGAGTCAGCAGTACCCCAGTGGCCAGGAGGGCCAATTGTGTCCTGGGGGCATCAGGCACAACATCACCAGCCAAGCAAGGGAGGGATTGTCCTGCTCTGCTCTGAGCTGGGGCAGCCTCACCTCCAGTGCTGGGGCAGCTCTGGGTGCCACAATATAAGAAAGACATTAAATTGTTACAGAGCATCTAAATGTGGGCAATGAAGGGGAAACCATATCAGGGCTGGTTGAGATAATTTGGCTTGTTCAACCTAAAGACTTGAAGGAATACTTAACAGCTTACAATTTTCTTGTGGCGGGAAGAGGAGAGATAGACACTGACATCTGTGGCAGCCAGTGACAGGACCCAGGGAACGGCCTGAGGCTGTGTCAGGGGAGGTTTAGGTTGGATTTTAGAAAAAGGTTCTTCACCCAGAGGATGGTTGGGCACTGGAACAGGCTCCCCAGGGAAGTCACAGCACCAAGCTGTGTTGCAGAAGAAGTGTTTGGACAATGCACTCAGGCATATGGTACAATTCTTAGGATTGTGCTGTGCAGGTCCAGGAGTTGGACTTAGTTCAACTGAAAACATTTCATTATGCTATGATTTTATGATTCCATGGAAGGGTCATGGGAAGAATAATATGAAATACTTCTGTTTTGACGAATGGAAATTTGTACAGTTTTATCATTTTGTTGAAAAGTATGAAGCAATTTATCTGAAAGATCTCTCAAGACCTATAAGTAAAAGTTCAGTTACTGGCATTGAGTATATTCTTCTACTTTTTCAAAATAATTAAATGTAAATTCAAGACAGCAGAACATTAAACCAAAGTGTCTCAAAAGTACTCTACGAGACATTCACATGTTATTGAACAAATTTTCTTATATGTATGAAGTCACTTACATATTTTAAAAAAACCTTAGTCAAATGACTGAGAAAAGCAACCCAAAGCTATGACTCAGTGATAGCAGTGGTATTGTTCTCCTGATATTGAATTTCTCATGGGAAAATACAAAAATCAAGTGTTTTGCTCTTCAAGTCCCCAAGTGACCTTTATTTTGACCTGTGCTGGTGGGAGTAGGCAGATAAATTTTAATTTTTGAAAGATGCCCTGTAACACACAGAATAGTACTAAAATGATCTCCCATTCTCCAAATGCTTGCCCTTACAGAGAAGTTCAGTAAACTAGGTGCATGAGAGCTGAGATACACTAAAGCAGCACTGTTCCTCATGGTGTGACCCAGTATCCTTCAGTCGAGAATCTTTGTAAAAGAATAGCAGATTATTTTTTTTATGAAAAGAAAAAGCACTCAAAATAGATTTAAAGCCTTTAAAATAATAAATAAGTGCATCAGAAGTGAGTTACAACTACAGTTCACATATATTCACTATTTTTTAAAAATTACTTAATCTTAGAAGAACAATAAATATGGATTTCTTGTCTTCATGTAATAGCAGTAATTAGTTAGTTTAGTCGTCCTTTCTGAGGCAAAGTGTATCACTCTGTGCCTCAAACTGTGAGACTTTTAATACATCACATCATAAAAGAATTCACAGTATTTAGCACAAAGTTCTATTGGGTTTTATGAATTGTGTTACTAAACTTCCTAAGAAAATTAATGTTTTCTCTAGAAGGAAATATGATTTTAAATCTTATCCGCTACATTTGTTGAAAGCACTTAACAAAACATTGAGATAGTTAACATACAGATCAGTGAGTTGAGTACAGTTAAATTTTGAGACATACCCAAAAGGAAGTTGAAGCATTTGGATCTTTCGAAAATAGGATCTACACCACTATTTGAGGGAAAATGGCAATTCTGCTTTTGCTCCTAAATTCAATTTTTTCCAGCTCAATCTCCAGTGTCCAAGTCACTTCAAAGCTCTTATACTTGAAGGAAAGAAAATCTGTGAAAAGTACAGAAAACCTATACTTTACTAAACTTGGGGGCTAAATATTTGATTGTATTTTAAAAATGTAAGAAAATAGTAATCGTAAACTTTAAAACACAGAAGTAAAACTTTTTTTAACTAAGAAATTTTTCTTACTGAATATTAAAATTAAAATATTTAGGACTCTCTTTTTTATTTTTTTCCCTTTTTTTTCCCCCTGATAACTCTGTTGTTAATAGCTGGGGGAAAGAAGTAGGATGGGGAAAAGGAAGCAAAAAATGAAATTGCATCCTCAGAGACTGCTTAAAGTTTCAGCAGTGTTTCTGCAGCTAAGGAGAAAGGAAGTTTGCTTAAGAAAAGCTGCATCTGGAGGTATAATAAAGATAAATTACCTATGCACATGGGCATAAGACAAAAGTTCATTAGTAAAGAATGCTCAGAAAACTTACTTAATTTTTCCTTCTCTCTTCACAAGCTTTTTAAAATACTGAGATGTTGATAATTAACATTGGAATATTTCTTGTAAAGTATCAAATTTGTCCCCATGGATACACTTGAAACTCAAACTTCATGAGAAAATATTCAGCTGAATTGGATACAGAAAGACAGGATTTATTTTCAAAAACTGCACTGCAGACAAACTTCCAGTATGGAATAGAGAAAGAAAAAAGTTCAAGAAAACTACACACCAAAAAGATAATTTTTACTTCCCAAAAGTAAATGGGATCTTTAAACTGTAGATTGTTGAAAATATCAAGAGGTTGATACATGACAAACTTCACAGCCACAGATTTGTCTGTATTCTGCGATCAGGTGAGAATGAAATTGTTAAGAGGTGAGATAACAGCTCTGTATTTGTAACCCATTTGTTCTTGACAGTACAGTAATGTACTATGTTGTTGTGGGCTTCTTTTCTATTAGTGCTCTAGACTAGGATTCTGAGTGTAACTGAATAAACAATCATAAAATAGGATATGTTATAAGAGAAATTAGAGGAAACATAAGAACTTCATGAAGCATGGCTGTCACAAGTAAGGGAGACAAATATTTTGGGGTGGTGTGTGCCACATGCATATAGCTGACATTTATAAGGTTATGCATAGTATATGTGTTGTCTAACTGGTAGACATATAGAAGATATGAGTTTCAGGGCTCCCCAGACCCTGGAATATTGCCTCAGAAAAAGACATAAGTGATGCACCAAGTGTGATTTGCTTCTGTGAACTTTCTCCTCTGCAAGAAAAAAGCATAAAGTCACTTTCTGGTGTGATATAGATGATTCTGACCCTACTGCTGAAATTGGCAGCACTTACATTCATTCAGATGGTCAGAAAAGCCTAAAAAGAGAAGGACTAGCTCTATTCCTATCCTTCATTGTCTTCTCTGGACTATAGTCTCTAAAGAGATTGTGTTTATGTACTTGAGATATAGAAACCCAAAAGGTAAAAGAGAGAGAGATGAAGTCTTATTTCCCCTCAAACAATTTACTCCAGCTCCCTATGGAAGAATGAGGGCAGTTGCTTTATTTTCAGTAATTTTTTTTTGCTGTCTTCCACAAAGGTCATTTAGGTCCTCAGTGATATTTAGGTGACATGAATACTTATATGTCTTATTGCAAATTGAACCAAAATTAGACCATTAGAAATATATAGGTATATAAATACAGCATATAACCCTTTGAAAATTGTTTCTCCTTTGTACCTGACATACAGGAAAAATAAGCTGGAAAAAAGAAGATTAAACAGACATAACATTGCTTTCAGAAGCTTTATTTACCAACATGCCTAATGCATGGATGAAAAAAAGGAGAATAACAAACATATTTGTCTCATCCACTCATTTAATCTTTATTCCTTTTGGGAAAAATACTCAAACCAATATTTTAAAGTTGTGAATTCTTCAGCATCATGTCAATAATGCTTTTTATATTAACTCACCTGTAAGAGAACAAATGCATATTGACATTTATCTTGTTTTCATTTCTTGGTAAATGTGGGAATTTAATATTCTCACAATGGCATTTAATATTCTCACAATGGATATTAGAACAAGTAAACATGTTTATCACTTTTAAAAAATCCAAACAAACCAAAAAGAATGCTTTCAACAGAATAAAATTCAGCTATGCTGTATGCTTTCTAGGCAAAGAAAACTTTTCATCTACAGGGTTTGAAACTAAAGAGACTGTCAAAATACTTTTCTTAAATTTATCTTTTTGTGTCTGTGTAATCATCCATGAGTGTTATTCAAAATGCTACTGAGAAAGTTTTAGAAGAGTGGAGGAACAGATTTAAGTATAGGAACTTTCCATTAATGTGCTTTAAAATTTCTCCTTTAAAGGCTTGAATTATATATACATTTTATTTATGAAAGCACAAAATATAAAATGAACCATTCCAAAGGTTGCATAATTTAAGTTTTAAAATAAGGTCCCAGAATTCCAAATTAACCATTCTCTCAACAATAATATTTACTCCTTTTTGTGTATTCTTTCTGTTTTTCTTTCTGGCAGATTTAAATAGCAAAAACATCTCTTATAATATCAACCCTGTGCACAAATCCAGTACACAGTCCCATACCAGCCATTGTGAAGAAAATCAACATTAGCAGCCAAAACCAGAACCAGGTATTTGAATGGTAAAAAACTTTTGAGGAAAGAAGAAACTGATTAACAAAAAAAGCATTTATAGTTGTGTCTAGTGGTTTTGTTTGGCATCAGGGAAGAAGAATAACAGAGTGCTAGTTTGTTCTTAGAGTTGAGAGCAGGAAAATTGGTGAAAGGTTACAGTCAAATGGGCAGAAAATGAAGACTCCCTACATGGTAGCTTGTGGCAGCCTCTGGTGTTTGTCTGTAGACATCTGTAGCCCTCACAGAAATCTACAGAAGGCTTTCTTCAGGAAGTTGTGTCAGCAGAAATTAACAAGTTTCCTCTGAGAAGGTACCTAGGCTGGCTGAACCTGATCCATGTGTCAGAAATGAGAAAGCCATGTAATTGGGCTCTTAAATGTAATTGGGGCTGTAGGAGATTAAGACATCCATCTGCTGACCAGATGTATAGTTTTGGGAGGTTGTAAATTTCCTTCTTACATGAGCCTCTTGTCCCACTAGCAGGATTACAGATTATATCACCTGGACCACAGGCTGTTACCCCAGTTCCCAGTGTCCTGCAATGAATCCTGATACACTCAAGAAAACAATGACATTCCAAAGACTGGATGCAACATTTTCAGTTTAACCAACCAATCAACCTCCCAATGATTCTTCACACTCTTCCCTTTCTACAAAGGAAGCACTACCTCATGAATCTCTCTAGTGTGATTTCTTCCACATGCTGCAGTTATTCATGAGCTGTTCCATCATGGATTTCTTCCACACGATGCAGTCCTTCTGGAAGAAGCTACTCCCATGTGGATCCCCTGCATGGTCACAAGTCCTGCTAGCAAATATGATCCAGTGTGAGTTCCTCTCTCCGTGGCTTCACAGGTCCTGCTCTGAGTCTCTTACTTCCTACATGGTATTCCCATGGGATCACAGCAATCTTTGGGCATCTGCCTGATCCAGTGAGGTCCCTCCTGGGCTGCAGATGAATCTCTGCTTCACCACAAACCTCTGTGGACTGTGAGAAGACAGCCTGCCTCACCACAGTCTTCATTAGGGGCCAATCTAAAAAAAAGAAATTCCTGAGGGCTGGAAAAAGGCATAGATTGCACCCATGTTTGGTCAAAAAACCAGAAGTTCCAAGGAACAGCAGAACAATGACCAAATCTTTCTGAAAGGCAAATAAGGATGGACTCTAAGGGCTACTGGGCTCTGAATGGTCTTTAGTCATAGCCCCTGCTCAGGCAGCCCATGCTACAAGGCACCTGTGTTTAGTCCTGCCTCTGGCCCTCTCTCAGGGCCCATCTTGAAATCTGCCTTCCTAACTTTCTTGCTGGACTTCTCTGCTGTGTCCAGACCCAGTTATTTAGGTTGCATTATCTGACATTAGACAAAACCAAGTTACTATTGCCAGCTCATACTCAAGACAGAGTTTTTGTGTATTAATCAAAAAGTATGGTGTAGAAAATTTTGCTGTAAACTACCAGAATGTTAAATTGTTTTAGGAATGCAGTAATCCAAAACGGCAAATGCCTAATATGTTATGAATTACACAGAATATTTTGTCTTATACTTCTTATTATGGGATCTAAAACACTGCAAGTATAGTTCATCAGACAGTTGATTAGCTGGCAAATGAGCCTTTAGAGAGAGAGGCTGCAGTGCTTCTAGCACATTGACTTGCAGAAGGCAAATGTAAATTTACATGATTGATGAACTTGCTGAACATTTCCATGTCCTTCTAACATTGGGAATTCACACAGTACTGTACACAGTACCCCAGGTGAGGTTTCTGAGGGGCAGAATCACTTCTTCTGACCTGCTGGTCACATTTTGTGATGCATCCCAGGATAGAGGTGGCTTTCTGGGCACACACTGCAGGCTCATGTTGAGTTTTCCATCAACCACAGAACCCAAGTCCTTCTCTGCAGTGCTGCTCTCAATCATTTCTCTGCCTACCTAGAAGATGTTGGAAATCAGGAAATAATCAGGAAATAACATCTGAAAATGAAGAATGGAATGGAGCAAGTTGTCAGCTTTGTATTCAGATTAGTGAGCCTAATGCAGATGAAAATGCCATACAATCTTGATACAATATTAAGATTAAACTCATGTGATACAATATAGTACATTCTGTCATGGCTCATGTATTTAGAATATGACATTTATAAGAAGGAAAGTAGAAAATAAAATGAGTAAATAAGTTAGGCGATGAACTACATATCTTAGCAGAAACCTTGCATAGTCAGGGAAAGAACTTTGAAAAGTCTTGCGTGAAGACTGACATAAAAGACTAATTCTTAAAGCACCTTTATAATTAATTGGAGCTTTTGCTTCCAAAACTAAAGTACATTTGTTGTTTAAAGTCATCTCCCATTTGAAGAGAAAAGGACAGACTAAGAACTTTGTGCCCTCTTTTTGTCCTTTGTGTTTAAACTTGAAAGCAACTTAAACCAGCAATGTGTTTCATTTTGCATTTGTATAACAGTGTAGTTTTAAGTTCATAGAGAATAACAAACAGGAATTATACATTGAAATACAGCCATTGCTCTGTATCTGTGTTGGTTTTAGCTGGGGTAGAATTAATTTTCTTCACAGTGGTTAGTATGTGGGCATGTTCTGGATATGTGCTGAAAGGAGTGCTGATATTGTTTAAAATTATGAATCCTGAAACAAAGTATAAGTCATGAAAAGAGTAGACTAAGAATGCCCACGTGATTTCTTATTAAAAATTCTCCCATCATAACATTTGCAAGGTGTTTTAAAAGACTACAGTGATAAGTTTGGATATCCTAATTCTGATATTTAAATACATGCCTGAATTTAACCACATGGAAGATGGCATTAATTCAAATGGTAATACCTGTTAAAAATTTTGCTGATTTACAGTTAGAAATGTCTAATGTATGTCAAAGATTATGTTTATCTTGTGTGCATTGGCAATACCTGAAAGCTTACATTCTGAGGCACAGACAAATAAATCAAATGGAAAAACTGTCAACCAAAATAAGAATGTAGTCAGGGTCTGACAAAACTATTTTTATTAAAATTAAATCTTAGAAACTAAAGAATTTAGCCATTATCCTGGATTTTTTTTTAATTATTATTGACTAAACTGCAGTTGAAATCATTAGCATTGTATGCAGAGTACAGAAGTTAAACAGCAAAAACCAAGTAAAACAACAAGAAACTGAAAAATAACATTTTCCTGCAGCTTTTGTGTATTACCATGGCTGGAAATCACAAGGGAAACAGAAGAATGACCCCACTGAAAACAGATGAAGAACAAAAGTTTTCTCTATCGCTATTTACTGGTGCTAAGATATGGTTAAGACATGGAAAAGAACCCTGTCAAACTCAAAATCTGATAATAGTCCTACCTTAATGATACCAGGCACCTTAAAAGGTGAGAAAAACAACAGATAAAGCATAGGTCTGTTTGTGGTTTGATGGTTTGAAATCAGACACTTAGCTCAGAAAAACATCTTAATTCAAAAGAACATACTAACAATTTTTTTTCCCCAAACTCTGAATATGGAGTGTTCCTGAGGACATATGTAAGGCCAATAATATGTAAATGTATGAAAGTGTTTTAGCCTTAATAAGGACCTTTTAAATGTAATAATTTAAATTACAGTAATTAACGTGTGTAATATTCCATTTATAAAGATCATTCCCAATGAAGGTGTAATATCAAAAAATACACAACACATCCAACAGAAGAATATGTGTCATAAGAATATCTCTCTCAGTAACATTGACTTCTTCAGACACAAAAATCATCACCAAACCATTCTTCATTTTTGTTACAAAATTAAATTGACACAGCATACCAAGACCAGATAATGGACCCGTGCACTGACACATGACACAGGACACCATTTAATTTCTAGACCAGCACAGGTGATGATTTTGACTCAGACAGGGAAGATCCTCACAGATAATGCCTGAACATTATAAATAGTTTTAAATCATTAAAGGTTGTGGAAAATGTCATATCAACAAAATTTACTTGGTTTGAGGAAGAAAGGCACCATATGTTTGTGGGTTGCACTATGTCATTCACCTGCAGGGTCACATGAACAGCCTTAATCCTCAAAGGGAACCCACTGAGAAAAAATTGTATTGAATTGTCCAGTACTAGGGGTACTCCAGAAAGTATGATGTCAACATTTCTATACTCTAGAAAGCTAGAAACATCTTATTCTATTTTAGCTTAGTTACCCAACCATAAAGAAAGAACAGAGCGCCAACTTTCTCTGTGGTGCTGTCTAGAGGATACACACATTAAAGAATTTAGGCTGTTCCAGTCAGTTGCTGATACTGTCAGTAATATGAACCCAGGACCAGAACTTCAGTGTCCCCATAATCTAATTCTTACTCATATTGCACAGTACTGTAGCAATTCAATACTAATTACTTTTGTCCTGTTACTGAGGACTAGAAAACCACTGCATAACACAAAAGAATAAGCAAACCTTATGATTAAGTAGAGCATGTATTTCTCATTATTCTCCTGCAAAGCATTTTTTTTCTTACTTTGTAATTTCCTAAATTCTGGGATTATACTTTAACATGCAGAAAAAGTGTGATGTGAAACCACCAGCCAGTGAGAAGTCACTAATATTCTGTGGTGGAGTTTGGGTCAATTCGCTGCAATTTCTTTTCTCTATGAATCATTTAATGCCTTTCCTTGCATGGAAGGAAAAATCCTTTCTATGTGATGTGAGGATGATCAGAAAAACCTGAGATTTTGCTCATAAAATTCTCAAAGCATGCTCTACAAATTTTCATAGAGGCAGCAATTAAGTCTTAATAAGCACACTGCTTTGAGATTAAATGAATTGTTCCTTAAAAGTGATTCAAGTTTTGAGACAAATTATTCTTCAAAAATAAAAATTTAATCAATTTTAATGTTATGCTTTTGTTTGATTATTTTTTCTTCTTTTGAGTATCAAAGTAATTACAGGGATAAAGCTTAATTTTATATGCCAAAAATTTTTTTTGTCCATTTTAAAATGTTGATTGCACTTGCTTTCATCTCAGCTATACAACATACACCAACAAATTTTCTTTGAATTTAATGAAAGTAAGAACAGATCTACATCATTTTTTTATGTATGACTTTCATATTTTCTATTAGATTATGTGGCAAAAAACTTGTCTGAATACTCACAATGAGCACACAGAGAAAATGGGCAGTGGGGAAAATCCATGAAATAGTCTGTCTCAGCTGCTCCTAGAGCCATCCCAGGAGCCACCAGACCATCAAAGGTCCATCTCCAAAAGCCCAGAGGAGCAAAGAGCCCAGAGGAAGGTAAGAGTGCCAATTGATGACTGAGAGGAATGGAAAGTCTGTTCCAGTTACTCACAAGGCTATTCCAGGAGGCTCTTGGAGGCTCCAAGGGTGAGTCCATCACCAGCTTTGGGGGATAGGAGCAGTACCAGAGAATTCTCTCTGCATGCGACAGACTGTGCAAGAAATTCTAGTTCTCGAGCTCGAGGTGTTTTTAATGTTTTGTTTTGTGAAGATGATTCTGGATTAACACAGATTTCATTATCCTCATTTTAGGTTCTTGGCAATCTTTATTATTATTTGTGATTTGGGGATGTGATGGGAGAAAATGCAAAGACAGCCATATACTTATAATGATAATTGCAATCTCTATTCTATATAAGATCATATAACTTAATGGGATAGGGAGAAGATGGTAGCTACTGGGGACATTTTACTTAAAAGTGCATGTGGAGGGTGGACTTTGGCTGACTTGATAGCTAATCCACCTACTATCTCATGCCTCCTTCTCTATAGGGGAAGGTGAGAAAGTAAGATAAAAAAAATTACTGGGTCAAGAAAACAACAACGAAATAACTTGACAATTCCCATCCCAGACAGAGACTGGACTGGGAAATTTTTTTTATTGCTTCTTTAGTATAAGTAGGAATATGTTTACTTATTCTATGTATAAGTAAGAATTGAATTTAAAACAATCCAACTATTCATATGTACAGGGGAGCCCATGCCCTCTCCTTGCAGAGGATGTCCCCAAAGCCCTCACCTCCCTAAACCTTGTCATGTAAATGAAGACCAGTGCCTTGACTGGGGAATTGGGTCTTTCTCCTACTCTCTCTCAATAGAGGTAATCCCAGAAGACAACTGATCTATTTATTCTAGAGTTGCATATGCTGCCCAAAAGTATCTTTGACATTCTTTTCTCTTGCCTATTGGTACTTCCAACTATTTCTCTGTCCTTTATATCTGTTTTTGGAGATGTGACTTGTCTGGATAGAGAAAATACCCAAAAATTTGTTGAACATGTCTTTGACGGGTATTCCTTTGCAAACTCCATCCCTCATCTCCATACATAGAAGATAGGGATATAACTCTATAAACAACTATTTCTGTTCCAGTGGAAAACAATTATAATTTTCTGCATATACAGATACGTTGTTTTTTTTTTTTTCCCAGAAACTTGTATCAAGTTATGGCAAAACAGGAAAGAAAACGTCATTTTATTTATCACTTGCTGAATATTTAATTAAAATTTCTGAGATTCTATAATTCCATCACAGCCTGTGTTATATAGACAGGATGAAGAAACAGGCTCATATATTGATACATAGAACTATTGAATGTGGTATATCTTTCCTTTACATCTGTGAAAATAATATATATTTCAAGAAACTGGCTAATTAAGCAGATTTTTACTTAAATTATGCAATCCCTATAATTTACACACTTTTCAAATGAAGACTTCACTACAGTATGCATCAGAGGGATTAACTGTCCTTCATAGGATAAAGATCTTCATATTGAACTTTCAAGATGCTCAAAATTGTACATATTTATATCTGTAGATAATTAATTGAATAGTTTTTAACCAGATTATATTTTCAAATTAATGCAAAAGTTATTTCAATGCCTCTGTATGGTGATCAGAATGTTGAAAGCCAACTACTTCAAATGACATTTTTTTGGTTGCTGGAAGATATTTTCAAATATAGATTCAAAATGCTAATTATGCTAATTATGAAAAAATTGCTGTTGGTCAAAAATAATGGTAATAAAATAAAATAAAAAGTCTTTAAAAATAAAAATATTTGCAAAAATCTGTGAATAGTTAAGTCATCATTGCTATTAGGTAGCTTCATTTTTGATTCCTCTCATAACATAGAAAGATTTTTGATTCCTGCTTTCCACCTGTTGCTTCTTTCAAGGGAGAAAGGAATAATTATGCAGTGCACAATTAATTAAATTAAATTGAGTAGAACTATTTATTTTACAAATACTGATTTTATAAAACAACAATTAGTAAATGCTAAGTACGACAAAGACAGTTTGATTTGAAATTACTATCTGTAAAGTATGCTTATTTATAATCAAATTTAATGGTGGCTCTAATTGTTAATTTTGTTAATTCTGTTTGGAGATAAAGGATAGTAACCAACTCCATATTAATTTACTAAGGATTATCAAGAGGAATGTTGAGAATACTTGAAAGGCTCATTCATATGAAAATAAAATACAAATTAAAAGAAATCCGATATTCAGATGCAATTCTAGTTTCAGCTTACATTTCTTCACAGACTAAAAATCATCTGAATAAATAAGACAAATAAATTCTTTGATAGTTTTTGAAATTGATGAGGCTGAACTAATTTTCTAGCTCTTTTGGAAAACCAGTTTTACAGCTATCGAGTAATAGTCAAAGTCAGTATAAATGTATGATATATGTCTTAGCTGCATTTAACGGAATCTGATGTAGGAATGTGATTCTTTATTAATTGTGAATGTCCTTCATGTCAAGATAATAAAAATGTGACTGGCAATAATAATTTTATCATTGTTGGTATTTCTTAGTTGGTTATTGTTGATACTCTCACATCATCTAGACATTTCACTAAAGAACAGGCTGTACATCAAGACTCATCTCACATAAGAAACAGTCTAAAGAAATCTACATTGATCTGAAGGTCTAGAGTGTATTGTGTTTAAACTACAGGAATAGCTACACCCTTGCTGATGTGCTAAAGTCCACTGGAAATTAAGTTTAACTCCAGAAATGCCATGAAAAAACCCAGATAGTGGCTCTTTCTTAGACTACTATGGTTTTCTATTCTTTGAGATAAAAAGGTAACCTTCTTTTAAATTTTTTGAGATTCTCTTGAACACATTCGGTGTCATTGAGTGGGAGAAAAGTGAATTGCAATGCTATGAATTGGTTCCCACACACTGTAGGAAAATGCTTAAAAGTCCTGCATTCTGAGAATCATAGAAGGACTTGGGTTGGAAGAAATCTTAAAGACCATCTAGTTCCAATCCCCTTGCAACAGACACAGACACTTTTAACTAATTCAGGTTCTTCAGAGCCCCATCCAATCTGGCCTTCAACACTCCAAGAGGTGGGACATCGAGACCTTCTCTGGAAGGCCAAGATGTTATAGTGTCTTCCTAACCTTATCCTAAAAAATTTATTCCTAAAATCTAATTTAAACCTTCACTGTCTCAGATTGAAGCCATTCTTCCTTGTCCTATCACTGCACTTTGTAAAAAATCTCTTTCTTGTAGACTCCCTTCAGGTACTGGAAAGATACAATTATGTCATCTCAAAACCTCTTCCCTAAGCTTAAAAATCCCAATTCTCTTAGACTTTGCTCATAGGAGAGATGCTTTGTCCCTCTATTCAACTTGGTTGCCCTCCTCTTTACTTGCTGCCACAGGTCCATGTCCTTCCTGAGCTGGGTGTCCCAGGGCTGGATGCAGCAGTGCAGTGGGGTCTCAGCAGAGCAGAGCAGAGGGGCAGGATCACCCCCTGGCCCTGCTGCCCACACTGCTGTGGATGCAACCCAGGATACTGTTGGCTTTTTGGGCTGCAAGTGGACATTTCTGGCTCATGTCAAACCTCCCCTTCACCAGCACACCCAAGTCCTTCTTGGCAGGGTTCCTTCGGATTTGTACATGCCCCAAACTCTATCGATGTTGGAGATTTTCCCCAACCCAGATGCGGCATCTTGCCACTTGGTCACGTTAAACCTCATGGCATTTCCATGGGTCAACTTTTTGAGATTGTCCAGATCCTTCTGGATGACATCTCACCCATCAGCAGTGTCAACCACACCTCTCAGCTCAGTGTTATCTGCAAACTTGATTAGAATATGTTCCACCCCTTATTCTATGTCATTACAAGGACCTGGAGGACACCATGGTTGTTACTGATGTCCATCTGGACTCTGAGCCATTGATCACTACCCTCATCCTCTCATTATATCTGCCTGAGGAGGCAATATTTGCAATTTACAGAAGGAGAAAGACTTCAAGTTCCTGTCTTTTGTTACTTCCTTAGTAATTATCAGCTTCATAATATTTTCCTGTTAAAAGATATTTTTAGAAAGTATTTGTTTGTAAATAAAATGCATACTTCCAGCATATTTAAAATGTAATTTTCAATGTCTCTGACTCTCTGGATACTTTGTAACAGTCTGTATATATATAATGAACTTCTGTTCTATCTTAACCTTATTTCTCCATGGATTATTCTTTCATTCTCTTACTAATTTAATTCTTAAAAAGTAACAGTAGAATTTTCTCCCCTTATTTCTTCTTTGCAGAGGCTCATCTGCTCAATTAGTGTAGTCTCAGAAGTTTCAGAATTTATTTTGCAAATATGAGCCTATGTTTTTCCAAGTCAGGCCTATCTACTCACAGCCTGAAATTTCAAAAACCATAAATATTGTACTTTTGCTTGGTACGTTTATAGCCACACTATTTCTGAGACATGGACTAGGAGAATAAATCTAGCACTTGAATATCTCTCCTCATATAAATTTGGCACAAGTATCAGACCAAAAAAGGACAATATATATCTTAGTTTCAACACAGTGTTGCACCTTTGTAGTCTCCTACCCCTACTCCTGTAGTTTCAACTACTTCACAAAGTTTAATACATAATTCTAGCAGATTTAATTTAATTACCTAAAAGCTGCAGATCTCATCCAAATAATTTGTCTCTGTCTAGTCAGTAGACAAACAGAAATTCCACTAGAGAAGGAGATTCACAGTCCTTATCTGTGTAAGGGAAAAGCCGCATATAATAATGCAAAAATACTTTATGGGTAAGAAAATTATATTGTATTGCATATGCACCTTCTAGCAAGGTATAAAGTGCTTTATTCAGTCACATTAATGAAAGTGCTTAATGAAATTTGAGGTATCTTAAGGTATACAGGACATTTACATATGACTGACAGTTACTCTGGTCTCAATGAAGATAATGAAGATAAAGTATCCTATAGGATCTGAGATGGTACTACATATGTTGAGAGAATGGCGCCAGACTTATGATAAATAAGATGGCAAGAACACACAAATATTAGCAAGAATGATTGATATAATAAACGGAAAATTTTAAAGATAGTAATGAGATTGTTATTTGTTATACAGCCATACATTTAAAACGCTCTTTCTTAAAAAGTCAATAATGCTTTTTCTAATTCAATCACCTGTTTACATCCTCAATTTCATTGTAATTATTTAACAACTTCTAAATTAATGCTGGGGTGATAAATAAGAGCTCCTTAACAAGCAGACAAGAAGAAAATCACAAAAGCCAGGGATTAAAAAGGTTCTTATAGGCCACCTAATTTATCTCTTTGCTAATGAAAATTTGTGTCATTTTTTTCGAATACTCACATATACACCTACATGGACACGTGTTCATGTATATTCACAAACACTTGAGATTTTTTTATTTAATATTATGGTAGTACTTGCTCACATTTAGTTTTGAATGCCCAAAGCAGTGTATTTTAAAGAGATTTTTCTTCATCTCAGAAACAGTTTTCTGACAGACTTTTTATTTACCTTCATTCTGCTTTAAAAATTTGTAGTCATTATTCCTTACACATATACAAACAATACAGATTAGACTTTTCTCTCTTCTTAGAGATCTTGGACAATTCAACTGTCAAAACCTGAATTGGTAAAATCCTTGACTTTAAATGTTTCACATCTTTATTTTATCTGTAGAAATAGTCTGTGTGTCATGTTACAAAATTTGCATGCTTGCTTTTTCCTTTTTAGCATTCCTTAAGAATTATTCCTCTATCTGGCATCAATATTATTTCTGCATATGCATAACTGCAAAATTTCCTTTCTGACTGCATGTTTTCTTCTATGTTTTGTCTGTCACTTGGATTGCTAGTTCTTCCTGGCAGCAATTATGATTTACATAGTCAGTAAGACATATCCATAAAAAGTAGCAAAAGTATTTGTTCTATCATTAGAAGTACAAATAATTTGATCTGAAAAATTATATTACAAAAAAGATATTACTTAATTTGATATACAGCTTCAAAACCACACAATTAAAGATTTTTGTCTTTGTTTTGTTGTTTTGTGTTTTTTTTATATTTAATAATATCAACAAAAGATAATTCAACTTTTTTAAATTGCATTGGGTATTACAAAGCTCTACAATAATAATGATGATAGAAGTAATAAAACTTTTATATAATTACTGCCCTATTCCTGGAATTGCTCTTACAAAATCATTGTCATAGCATGCCACTATGGCTAAGTTTATACTTGTAGCAT
Organism: Erithacus rubecula; assembly: GCF_903797595.1. Taxonomy (NCBI): domain Eukaryota; kingdom Metazoa; phylum Chordata; class Aves; order Passeriformes; family Muscicapidae; genus Erithacus; species Erithacus rubecula. The sequence goes on along the minus strand of NC_136685.1, from coordinate 26,212,088 downwards.
TTTTATTTTGTCCATCTCTATGAGAAAAACTGAAAGTAACGCAACTTTTGAGCACTTTAAATATTTATTAATGTCACAACATTGTAATATCTTCTTTAGGTTAAAATATTTCCTTTAATGTTAACAAGTTTCAGCAACACAAGAAAGCACAGAAGACAAACAATTCATTTTTGCACATATGATACATTAATACAGAAAGTATTTTTTGCTAGAATTTTTAAAACTGCAAATTTATATTTATTTCTTTGCCAGATTAGAAAAATGGCAAGACTTGCTTTAGAGTATTTTCTATGTTGAAATTGCAAGACTTCTCAAATGCAAGTAGCAAAATACTCTTCTGGAAAACAAATAAACTGATCTGAAAATGAAATATTACTTTCTTGGGGGGAAAAAGGTACCTAAAAGTCTAAAATACACTTTTACTATTTCAAGCCCCAAAGTAAAGTTTATGGAAAAACAGATTGAAAACAAATCCAAATGACAATTGAATAAGAAGGACTCCAAAGCAAAGAATTATTTTCTTGAAATAAACTGCATCAAAATGTTGTTGGAAATACTATGCTCGTATTGAACAATGTATTGGAAAAGCACTTGCTTGTTTTGTCATTGAATATTTCTGTCTGAAAAACTGGCAATAACCTGAAAAGCAGAACACAGCTTTTGCCTCTCATGCTTTTCTTTCTTCAACAGGCTTAGAGAGCTGAGCTTTTACCTCCTGAAGAAAAGAAGGCTGCAGGGAGACCTTATGGCAGTAACTAAAAGAGACCTACAAGAAAGCTGGAAAGGGACATTTTACAGGGCTATGCTAGGACAAGAGGAGTCAGCTGTTAACTTGAAGACAATAGGTTTATATCAGATAATGGGAAGAAATTCTTTACTGTGGTCCTGGTGAAGCACTGGAACAAGATTCTCAGAGAAATTCCGGATTCCCCATCTTTGGGAATGTTCAAGGGCACTCTGGATGGATCTCTGAATCACTTCATCTCGTGGAAAACTTCCCTGACTATGGCAGTGGGATAGGATTGAGATGAGATTGAAGACCTCTTTCAACCCTGTTGAACTCTGTTCTTCTGTGACTCTGTGAGAGAGACATTAAAAAAGAAGGAGCAGAAATCAGGCATAAACTAGGTGGATATTGTGAAGAATTAATTACATTTTGTTTGTCCTGAAATACCAGCAATATAAAATGTTGAGAGGCTCTTGACAGGCACATGATCTTTGGTTTTTTCTGTATCAATTTGAAAATATTTCTCTTTTCACCAAATCTTCAAAAGAAAGAATACAAGAACAAAGCAAGGCACTAAGATATAAAAAATCCCTAGGATCTCTTCTGGGTTGTGCTAAGGTCCACCCACACTAGCCAGCACCATTCTGCATCAGTAGTAACCAGGAGAAGGAGAGTGGAAAGATGCAATGTTTGTACAGCAAAAAACTGCAAAGAATTATCTCTATCATCTCTCCACAATGGTCCTGCTGTTTTTTGTTGCTCTTAGTCTCATTTCCTTTCACTTTTTTCTAGACCAAACATAATTAAAAGTAGGAAAACTATGTTTTTCTACAACAGAATAACTGTGTTCTTTATTTGGTTCACTGGTTTAGTTGTTTCTGTTACTACCTCAATATTCTCTGTGCTTTTTCAATTGCTAATAAACAGTGAATTTGACATCTTCATGAATTATCTACATTGTTGAAGTTCTTATTTCTGAGTAATAAAGGTAAGCACTAAACTCGCCCTTTTACACATGAAGTTAGTAGTTATTTCCTTTGCATTCATATTGCTGCACCATAGTTACTTTGTTAAACTTTAAGGAATAACTAGTATTTCTGAACCAGCTATTCAGAACAGTGGATTTTACATCAGTCATTAAAATTGCAAATTTCTCAGCAATTTAACAGTATCAAGATTTTTCCTGGATATTTGAAACTACTAAATATTAAAATAAATATTCATTCTGAAATTATGATGGGGAAAAGAGAGCTCTACCAGCACAGTTCAGTCTGATTTGACAGGCAGGTAGGGATAGCTGAGATGCCCTGGGGTATCCCTCCTGGCTCTAAATTCTTAGTCCAGAAGGGCACACATCTCTTTTCAACTTTGTGTCAGCAGGATGAGTTAGAGACTGAGAGACAGAAAAAATGACAATAGGTATTTTTTAGGCAGCTGAATCATACTTAAGAGCAGATATGTCATCTCAACAAGAAATGGTGGGTTTTTTACTGTCTTGTAATATATCACTCAAAATGAGAGTGTTTTTTTATGTGAACATATAAAGTCAATCCAGCAGAGTAAGTGGCCCTGCTTTTTTCCCCAGCATTTGAATGCTTATCAGAACACTGGTTTGAAGCTGGATTCTGTCTTTTTGTCATTGAATCTATGATAACACTGATCTATTATAATTGCAGGTATATCTGACTTTCCTTTCTCATTGCCTGAATGTGCCTTGATAGTCCAGATAAATTGTCATTCCACTAATCATTAAATGTATATTTTTATGACAAGCAACAAATGAGTGGTGCCTGCCACATAGGTTTGTTCTCTCATTCTTCCACTATGTGTCAGAAGGTTACTCAGGGTCAAAGATACCCTGGACTTCAAAATGTCCTTTGTAAGATTTAGAAATAAATATAGTTATGTTACACAGCTTTTCTTTTTGTTTGTTTGTTTTGAAGTGTCATTCTGCCTGCAGCTTTGAGTGTAAAGGATATGCTGGAGCCATGAGGAAAGGGATTGAGGCTAGAGCAGTAATGCTTGTCAAACCCTTCAGAAGGGTAGTAGTAGATCAGAAGAGAACATTTAAAGCTGAAAGTTGAAACCAGTGGATTTTTTGGGAAACCACAAATTACTCCTTAGAAAATACTGTGAAGAAAAGAAAGCCTGGCTGAAAAAAAAATCATTGCAAATAATAGAGTTAACTGTCCAGGGAATGTGTAAAAAATAGTAAGTTTTTAAAGGATGTATGATAAAATTTCTTGCAACCCCTATAAAAGACCAGTATTTAATAAATTTAAGGAAATAAAAAATAAAACTGATTAATTTGTACCAATATAGTAAGCATGTTTTCATTTGGTATTATACATATACTTAATATGCATGTTGTTGAAATAATTGTGCTACAACATGGTGTCTCTAATTTAGAGATATGTCAAAAGCCCACTCAGGAATAGAAATGTTCTCATAGAGTACAAATGGAACACCTGTTTATCCTAAGAACCCCATTTGGGCAATCGAGATGAAACATAAGATAGAATATAGCTATTCCTCTAAATTTCTAATTTTTTAAAAACTATGGATTAAAAACTACATGAAGATGTTACATAAAGGGCATACCCACTTCTAAGCATGTAAAATTCAGACCTGATGCAATGCACATGTTGCCTAACATAAAACCACATGACTGGTGTAGCAATTCATGCCAAGTGATGAGGTTGATATTTCATATCTCAAACTTTGGCAAGCAGCTGGAGAAAACACTATGTGACTCTACAGCATCAGTAGCATGTTGGTAGAATTTCATTTCCTACTTTCAGTTAACGAAGAGACACAAAATGAAATATTGTAAATGATTTGTGAAGTAAGGGGGAAGTGTGCAAGTATGCTTCTTCAAAGAAAACAAAGTGAATATGCACGACAATAGAAATATATACTTTATGTATTATGGATACTTTTTACAGATGAGACAGTCCTTCTGGGGGGAGATGAGAGAGTGTGCTGGAATATAATTTCCATAATTTTCTTTTCCTACTCTAGGCACTAATGCTAAATTATGATATCAGATACTTTAATAAGCATGTGCTATAGTAGAACAGAGAAAACCAAATATACTAATTTAATAAGCAAAATTTTTATGTAATCTGGGCAATCTTTACCTTCTAGACTTTGTTTACTAAAATAGCTAATCAAGGGGACCCAGGTAACTCTGATGCAAGATAAAAATTGTTAATTCATAAAGTAGTAAATGTGATTACATTAAAAGTGTTACTGGTAGAAAAATCCTAATGCTTCCTTACATGTAATAGAATATAGCATCACAAATGTTATGTTAACAAGCCAAATATTAGTAAAATCAATATCTTTTAATGATTAATTTGCAGAAAACATGGTTTGTTTTGTAAGTTTTGGTAATTCTTCCCTACAAAAGAAGAAAATGGCCAACATAACCATTATCTTGAGCAGCTGTAGATCTCAAGTAAAAATACTGAAGCAAACACAGTGGTTTTATGCACTTATTTCAAGGCCATTTTCAAGGCCAAATAAATGTCCACTTTAAGAAATAAATATCAAGAAAGGTAGCAAAATAAAGAAATCAGACAGCTGAACTATTCTGACAGCTTCCTTTAAGAGATGGACCTTGAGTTTTGTCCAGTTTCTTGTTTATGAATTCATAACTACATGAGGAGAAATAAAATCCAATTTGAGGAAAGAATTCCAACATTTTAAAATCCAGAAAAACTCAGTGAATATCCACACTGAATTTGCCATAGTTTTTTTTTAATGGGAATGTTAAAGAAAGATCTAATAATTAATATCCTTCAGAAAGCAGGTAATCAATTATTGCTGCAGTTAAAAGTAAGGCCAGTATGGGGGGTTTTTTTCCCATCTTTCCCCAGTATAGGAAATTGGTCTTTATATCAAGAAAACACAAACAGATGAGAGATACTTTTTGCATCTCTTATTGTTGTAACTTGACTATATATCTGATAGAGGGACAGTTTTAAAAAATTAACATAAGAAGGTCCATTTTCTCTTCTCTCCTTCTTTATTCGTATAAGAAAATAAATATTTCTCTTTGGGAGCCATAATTGTCTTCAAAGTATCTAAGTGATTCACTCAGTGCAAACAAGGAGTCCTGTGAATGTGGTTCTTGCATCTGTCTGCTTCAGGTAACCTTTGGGATAATGTCATCTTTACATTCTTTGTTCTTCTCTTCTTGCTCTTGACATTGTTGGCTGTATGTCATAACTATATCTCCCTAGGGCAAGAACACATTTAAAACAATTTCCTCATGGAGCTATTCTCACACTTTTGATTTTTCTATATTGAAATTGTGATGTCATCCAGAAGTTTTAGATATTTTCTGTATCCTGGTGCATTCAGCAAAGAAACCAAAACACTACATTCAAAACTGATAGGAAAAAGCTGAACAATTTTTCTTCATTAAGAATAATTACATTTACGACAAATCCCTGACATGCACCTGTGGAATGTTGGTTTTCATGCTTAAGCAATTATAAAACATAAACAATTATATTTTATATATATTTATATATTTATATAAAGAAGCATAAATATTTATCTTTTTTTACTTTTAACTTCTTTTGACTTACATGTTTGTAATATTGAGTTCAACTCTATTAAATTTAATGATTTAATATATTTTAAATATATTTTAAATGCAGTTCCCTGCTATAAATCTCTGTTGATCACATTGATAATAAACATTTTGATATTACTTAATCAAATTTTTTTTAAAAAAGAAACCATGTTTCCTCTGAGATCTCTCATTTTTATTTAGAATTAGTCTAATTGCCTGGTGATATTATTTCTTTTCAAGATGGAAACATTTCTGGTCCAGTTTTGTCTATGAAAATGTAAGTGAATGACTAAAGCAAAAAGGTCTCTTTACATGCCTCAAAAATTTCCTGGAGCTGTGAGCCAAACCATGTGTTCAAAAGCAGAATTGGGAGTTCTTAAAAAATGTTTGATGTATTTCAATCTTGATGTATTTTGTTATATTCTTACCACTACCATGTATACTTACATGGCCAAAGATTTAGCCATCAATGAGAAAAGCTGTAAGAAATTTGCACATTCTTCTCAGATACATTCCCTAGATGCAAAAGGAAATGGGGTCGCCACTCTCCTCAAGATGTGCCAAAACCTTTTGGCATCAAAGCAACACAAGCTGATTTTATCAGCATTGCCACCCCTAAGTAAGTGTTCTGTTAGGAAAGTAGTCACATACACATGAAGAAATTAAGAGAGCAATGAAGAAGATGGGACAGAGGAAAGAAAGGAAAACGCAATAGAGTGCTGCAGAAGAAGTAACAAAGTTTTGTATTTCCTGTGTTTTGTACTATGACTAAATATTGGTCGACAGTTGGACTCCATGTATTTGTAAAATTTGTTCAAGGGATATTAGGCACAGAAGAGCACAAATCAGTGACACTGTAGTATCCCACTGAAAACCCTTTATCTCCACAGCTGAAACTCAGTCTACTGCAGAACAGGGCAGATAAGCATAAGACATGGAATGGCAGAATGATTGACATGGACAAGCAAAGCAGTTTCTCTCCAAGTATTTCCTCTCTTTAACCTTTCCAAAGTGTTTCTTCTCTTTAAGCTTCCCATAATACACGGTATAATATCACTGCATATATCAAACATATTTCAGGACTGTGTTATACATTTCTGTTTTGTGCAACTGACCAAAATGAAACTAAAGACGTGTATATGTATTTCTAAGTTATCTCAACACATTTATTCTTCTCTGATACAGCATAATAGGCATTTTTATAGCTATCAAAATTTTTTAAAATATATTTTAGAATTATTAGCTCATCAGACATATCTTGCTAGCATTGAATTATATTAATTCGTGCAATAGAAAAATTGTTTTTGTTTTTAAAAATCTTTAATTATTGAAGCACATGTTTATTTATTTATAATATTTAAAATTATCAAAGGTCTGGTTTGAAGTAGCTGTTCAATATAATCTTGTAATTTTAGTTTTCCTTAAAGATAGCAAGCATATGTTAAAAATCTTTGTTTTGGGACAACCTGCAAAATTTTTAAATATAAGCAGATTTTTTTCCTAATATTTACTTTTACAAATAGAAAAATTCATAACTTGTGACTTTCATACAGTTAAATTCATACTTTCTATTAAAAAAGCATTTCCTACAGAAAATTTAAGGCCTGACTTAGTTATTAAGTAAAAATTTTACTATTAATAAAGTTATTATATTCCATGTAAGGAAGCTAGTTGGACTAAATCCACAGAAAATCTTTCTCTTCTTTCTTTCTTTCTTTCTTTCTTTCTTTCTTTCTTTCTTTCTTTCTTTCTTTCTTTCTTTCTTTCTTTCTTTCTTTCTTTCTTTCTTTCTTTCTTTCTTTCTTTCTTTCTTTCTTTCTTTCTTTCTTTCTTTCTTTCTTTCTTTCTTTCTTTCTTTCTTTCTTTCTTTCTTTCTTTCTTTCTTTCTTTCTTTTCTTTCTTTCTTTCTTTCTTTCTTTCTTTCTTTCTTTCTTTCTTTCTTTCTTTCTTTCTTTCTCCCTTCATTTCAGATTATATCTGGTTGAATACTTCTTAGTCATCAGTAGTAACTTTGTCTTTTATCTACAAATAGAAAACTATGATTGGTATAAATTAAAGAGATTTGTGTCAAAAAGAGGAACTTGTGGCACTATACAATTGTAAAGCAAGTCTTCATTTCATCCCTGACTGTTCATAATTTTCAAAATTCCCCTGAAGTCAAAACAGAAAGAAAAGTTTTTCAGAGTGCAATGGAATAAGTACTGTTTTGTCACAATTTCTAGGCAAAGGGGGAATCTAGCTGTACACATGAAACTCAGGGTATGGTTAGACACTGCCTGTGTCGTGCTGTATCTTTGTCATGGAAAGTTCAGAAGACACACTAGGAGAGAATTATTTTTAAAGATTTGAAATTCTTTCCATGAGTATAAAACCTTGGTTTAGTACTGCCATTGGTATTCACAAAATAAATTGTCATTCTAATGCAAAATCCTTCTTTGTTAATAGCCCAAATCCACTGCCAAAGGTTTCATTGTTAGAAATGTTGATTGTGACACAATTGATTTTAGATTACAAACCTACATTGAATATTGTAAAGTCTTATTCCAAGGGTAATAAAAATTACCTTCATATTATTTGTTCTGAGAAATTACATGAATTCAAAATAACATTCTGTAGTTAGAAGCAGACATCTAAGTAAAAGAAAATGCATTTGGGACAAAAAAAAAAAAATCCTTTCAGGAGTTACTAATTTAGTTGTAAGGACTTAAAGGTATTGAAAGCAAAGGGATTAATGCCCTTCAGGTACCATTGATTTCAGCTCAGACTCAATATCTAAGTTTTTGTTGCTCCACTTTTGCAGTATAGAAAAAAGATCCTCTGTCACTGAAATGAATTAATTTCTCATTTATTAATTATCAATTATTTTTAGTAGTAGTTGTAGTAGTAGCAGTAGTAGTAGTAATAGTAACAGTTTGTACACAGGGGCTAATTTTTTTCCTTACTGCCACATAACTATTCAGCAGAAATAAGGCATGTGCCTTGTGAGTTTTTTCAGTTGGCGAAATAAAGAACTATTAGAAGCTGATAAAGGAGTGAGTATAAAGACAAAATGACTTTTGACAGAATCTATTGTCACTATATCTGTTGCCAAATAGTTTCTAATTTTTGGGGATTTGGGTGGTCTACCTAAATTCACTAAAAAGTTTTGAAGAGACTTTTTAAGAAAAGAAGATGATATTAGATTATTAATTTTTCTTGGAAGATTTTAGCCTCACAAGGATGTAAAGCAATATGGGAGAGAGAAGAGAATAATTTAAATGAACCCAATATAGAGTATGGTAACATTTGCTGATCAGATTTAGTAGCTAGCCTATTCACACTGAAGAAAGATGATGGGAACAGACTACATATTTGAAATAATACAAGGGGTAATATACAAGGGGTAAGAGGGAGTAGGTGAATGTTAAAAGCTGCTTGAGGCATAGTAGAAAATTTAGGAAACCTAGTGTTTTGGATGGATTACTTAACAGGCTGAGAATTTTACCTAGATAAAACCAGAGAGGTCATCGAAATTTATTTGTGGGAGGTAGGGATATAAATTTAATACATGTTCATTCAAATCCATTGATAAGATGGAGGCATTTTAGACACCCTCAATCTAGACATTTATCTCTGATCTAATCACACTAGGACCATTTCACAACCAATGGAGAAAAATACTTTCAGGTGTGATGTGTTTTGGTATTTACTTTAAGACAGGATGAATCTTTCTAGAGAAATTACTGTCTTTTTATACTGAATATTAAGAAAGAAGTTTAAGTGAAAAATTATAAGTACTGTAAAGTTGTTTTTTATTCTAGGGTCAATAGTAAGTAAACCTCATTTGACAAGATTTTGTTTAAAAGTATTCTTTTAAAATGAGAAATTAACAGTTATGTTTGGTAATGACAAAACTTCCTGAAGGACTCTAGATATTTTCAATACAAACTCTTGCTTAATTTTGAGAATTATTCAAATATCATCTTTCATTTTAAATTAAAAAAAAAACAAAAACAAAAACAAACTAAGACCTTTCTTAATTCTATCTCATTGAAAATAATTTTACATTAATTTTCTGCATTATATCTTAAAACTAAAAGGGTTTCTTTTAGATATACAATTCTAATAGCCACCACACCTGTATTCGACCCATGTTTTATTTTGGAAGATAATTTAAAAAGATCTTAATGTATAGTCTGTATTTTTCAAATAATATTTGGCTTTTATGTTATATAGAAAAAAAATCATTAAACAATAGAAAATACTTGTTGTCTCCAGAACTGAATATAATATCCCTATATATTTTTTAATTCCTAAAAATTATATAATAGATTTAAATTTTAAACAGAAAAACATTATTTAAACATCCTGAGACATGGAAATAAAATTCTAGGAGGGCTCCAAAACATGAAATTGCCTTCTCTTAAAAAAATAACCATGCTAAACCTATTTGTCCTTTTGTACCCATTTGAAGAATTGTTCCACAATGCTGTTAGGTGATGAACAGAATTGCCTCTAATTATGAACATAAAAACTTGCAAGGTTTGTTAGTATCCATTCATCTTTACAGTAGCATTATTTTGTTCAAGGAGCTTTTAACTCTCCTTTTGTTCATTAGAAATGTATCAAATACTGGCAAATTCAGCTCCTTTATTGGTTAGAACTCTATCTGCAAGCTAAATAATGTCACTATATATATCTGAAGTGGTAAGATCTAAAAGAAATTTTTAGATTTTTTGAACTATGAATGTAGTTGTCTGTAAACAAGCTACAAATTTTGCAGCAATATTAAAAGCTTTAATAAAGGTAACATCTCTATAACTGAGTGCTTGTGCAATAAAAAAACAAATTTTGTAATAAAAAACAGCAGTAGGAAGGAATAGAGACCAGTGTCTAATAAACAATTTGAGTATAGAATAGTAACAAATAATGGAAAGAGAATTTTCACAATGTTGTGCTTCCTCCACTGACTAGGTAGCAACTATCTATGTGAGGCATATAAATAAAAATGTAGTTATTACTGTGGTAAATAAAATAGACCAAGTATAACTGACATTTCCACGTTATTGCATCAATGAGTTTAAAAAGTCAAACCAAACCAAATCAAACTATTCTCTCGAACATGACAGCAGACACAAATCAGAAAACACAAAAGTACATCTGAAATGTATTTATATTTAAATCAATTTCCTGCAATTATTGTATTCTCCCCTTGGTCCATACAATTTCTAAGTCTTGCCAGAGACATTGCTGAACTTTATGTTGACTTTTAAAAATATTATTGAAGTATTAATAATACATGATATCTATCTGCCTGTTTTTATATAGTTCATCAGAATTAAAAAAGATCTTTCTCAGTTGTTACACTGTCATAAATCCAGTGATTCTTTGATTTGGAATGCGCAAGGATTGTGAAAATAAGGGAAATATATCACAGAGCTGTAGCATTTAATTAAAACAAGGAGAAACCAGATAATTAATGTACACCACTAACATCAATATCACATTTAAGTGGCTTTGGAAACCTTTACAATCACTGTCTACTTAAGAAACAGCTTGTTAAACCTGTACGTTCAGACACTTTGCCTGGAAAAATTATGTGTTCAGCTGGCACATCAGAAGCTGGCAATATCTGCTAATACAATTAAAAATTTAATACAAAATCGTACAGAAGTGAATTATCTGTAAAGAAATACAGTTTCAAATGTTCAGGTAAACCAAAAATATTTAAAATTAATTGTATAACTTTTTTTGAGGGAACAAGTATAAGCACGTTTGAAAGTTCTGAATCAGATTTCTCTATGATACTGAACTTCATAAGCTCTAGAGATAGTGATCTCACTATTTTTAAATCCCAGTTGATTTAAACAGTATTAAAAGTGAGTCTTTCATTAAATAATTATAACAAATTGTATATAAAACCCCACAGCTAGTTAGTTGATCAGATATTACCAGAATATCTGGTAATATCCCATATTCATGGGTGTTTCTGCATGTGTATGTGTGAAATAGGTAAAGGAAGCTGAATCTGCAGTGTAAATATTTGTCTTTTTAAATATCAAAAGTCATACAGAAGTAATAAAAATACTATTAAATTAAAATCTTGAATATTTTATAAAAAAGGAAATTTGGCAAATATTATACATTATATATATATACATATATATATATATAAATTATGTGAAGTGATTTGGAAACAAGATAAATACCTGCATTAAAGGATGGGTCAATATACATAATGGAATTAAAGAAAGTTCACTTAAATAGCTGAAAAAATTGACAGAAATAAAATTTGCACTGGAGTCATGAAGTGTCTTCTTCTTTATTTAAGGATAACATGTTTTGAAAGTCATTAAATTGAATGCAGAAAAAGATTTAGAGCATTCAAAATTATAACATTAAGATTATGATGCATAATGTCCAAAAACACCTGGTGTTATGCAGGTGGAACTGATGATGTGGAATCTCTTTTTTTACCAAGTTGTCATAAGTTAACAAAAAAGTGTGAGAAGAGAAATAATAGATGAAACAAGTAAATAAAGTAAAGCAGTAAATAAAAAAGTAAGAATTACTTTAGAACTCATGGAAAGAATGATGTAACATAGAAAATCACAATTGTGCTGTCTCATGATCTCAGTCACAAAATATCTTGTCTATAGATGAAACATCTGACAAACAGATAAGAAAAGAACATCTCAAGAAAAAACAGATACGCATGAAGATTAAATTTTAAAGTAGTGTGGATTGTCATAGATTTCCTATAGGTACTGTCCAATGGTCTAAATAAACTTTACCTTAGATACTTCGAAGATCATACTAAATAAAGAGTAGTTTTACCTGTTCAGTATTGTGACAATATTCACTTATGACTGATAAGAAGCTAAAAGTGAAAAGTTTTGCTAATGTACAAAATTATAAACAATAGTATTATGTACTAAAACATGCTGTAATAGCAATATTAATTGAAATTGCAGATTATAGAAATTAACCGAATTGATCATTATAGATATGGTTACTAAAATACCTTAATCTCCTTGAGAGGAGTAAAAAAAGAATTTTTAAAATAAGTCTATCTCCTGGAAAAATTCATTGTCGTGAAATAACACAAAAAGTGCAGCATGAAAATGATCTTTAAAAGTAACTTATGAAGCAAAAATATACTAGGAAAAATATATATTCTAGGGAATACTATCAGTGTGGATATCAAGAATAATCAAGAAACAAAAAATAATCTGTTTTAGCCCAAATGAACTCACAAGTTTCTTCATCAGGGATCCTTTAATTTACCTTGTTCTTCCTCCCAACATAAACATTAGGACTCCCTCCCTGAAAATTATATTTACTGTCTAATTGCAGCAACTACTGCTTATTGGTTCATATCATTGTTTACACTATTTCAAATAAAAGACTTTCTAGACCTACTGATGTGCCACTCATCAATAATAGTGATCCAAGTAAAATTAATCTATCACTGTTAAAATCAAGTTAGTGGTCTATGATGGCTGTAAAGCTATGGAGTTATTAAAAATACTCCAAACTAAATTTGGAATCATACAATACTGCTTGCTTTTCCCAAAGCAAAAAAGCAAAATAAATCCATGAAAAAATATGTCTTCTTAAAACGACCACAGGTTACAATATAATCATAACATCATAGAATTATAGAATCATTTATTTTGGAAAAGACCTTTGAGATCATTGAGTCCAACTGTAAATTTAACACTGCTGGGTCCACCACTAAACCATGTCCCTAAAAGTCACATCTACACATCTTTTAAATACTCCAGGGATGGTGACTCAGCCATTTCTTGGGGCACCCTCTTCCAGTGCTTGACAATATTTTTGGTGTACTAAACCTCCTATGGCACAATTTGAGTCAGTCTTATCACTTGTTAACTGGAAGAAGACATTGACTCCCACGTTGCTGCACCCTCTTTTCCGATACTTGTAGAGAGCAATGAAGGCTTCCCAAGCCTTCTTTCTCCAGGATAAACAACCCAAATTTATGCAGTCACTTCTCACAGGACTTGTGCTCCAGACGCTTTGCCAGCTCTACTGGCATTCTTTGGACTCACTCCAGCACCTCAGTAGGCTGGATACACAGGTAACCACTGCCCTTGATAATAAATAGAGAGACAAGGGATTAAATGTCTCAGCTTTTATCACAATGTTTTCATCATATCCCATAAAGGATGGAGATTCTCCTCAGCCCTCCTGCTGTTGCTAATGTATTTATAGACATGCTCTATTGTCATTTACAACACTGGACAGATTAAATTCAATTTGGGCTTTGGTGCTTCTAATTTTGTTCCTGTGTAACCTCACAACATCCCTGTAGTCCACCTGAGTTGCCTGATTTTTCTTCAAAAATTGGTACACCTTGTTTTTTCCCATGAAATCAGACTCAGTCAAGCTGGCTTTCTTCCTCAACAGTTCATTTTAGGGCATCATTATTTCCTGAAACTGGAAGAAAACAGAAACAAAGCCCACTGATCTCTTAATCAGTCCTCTCAAGGACCTGAAGTTTCTCTTGATTGCACACAAAATTCTTGTTCCAAATTCATCACTGCTTTCTTGAAAAAACAATAATAGATAACAATTGAGTGTCATACCAGGCTAGAAAGTTTTTCTTCCCATCTTTATCCCAGGCTCCAAAGAGGCAGCAAACTTCCTTAAGAAGTAGTTCCAATCTACATGTTGGGCTTTTTCTTCCCCTCAGCAGAGAGTCTTCTATGAGAACGACCTGTGTTTTTCCTTTATAGATGTGGTTTTATTACAGGGTGTAGGTCATTCTTGGTGAGGACTCCAAGTTAAATAAACCATTGTACTCATTACTGGTTTCACCTGCAGAGCCTGGTACTCACTATTACATGTGTGATAACTCACAGACAATGACAATATACTTACACTACTGTGGTTTGTTGATGTGTTTTAATTATGAATGATTTGTTATAGATGTAGAAAGTGCAATTGCAGTAGTATATGTTTTAAGATGTTTTTCAGTGTAAGGGAAAATTTATGTCCATTAGTTGGTAGTTATAGAATTAGTTTGATTTAGTATTTGACATATTTTATGTGAGTTTGAGCATCACAGGCTGAATTGAATTAGGGATAAGTCTGGTCTTTTATTTGAACCATATCACCTCACAGGAACCACAGCAGCTGTGTAAACTGAATTACTTGACACAATCTGGGAATTAAGGCAGAGTAATTACCTTGAGCACTGGTAGCAGGCATCCCAAAATACAGATTAAGGTTGTCATTTTCCACTTTGTCTCCAAAAATGTTTACCAGTATCATCAGTTGTAAGTAATTAAATCTGCTAATGTATGAAGGATGTTTTGAAAGCAATTTAAATTATAAAAAATTGTGCCTTCAATATGTAAGTTGTTTACTTTTAGTTTCACATCTAGTTGTTTTTTAATGAAACCCTTCTACTTCAGGGACACTATTAAGTGGAGGACAGTTTTCAGTGAAACTGAATAACTGTGTCATTAGGGAAAAGAGCTTGAATGACCATATATTCACCAGTGGTCTGGTTAATCTCTGAACACACAGCTCTCCCAGCTGCTCATTACTGTTTGGTTTTTTTCTTAAATATCAGAAAAATGAACTGTCAATCAGACATGAAAGAAATTCACAAAAGAGTAAAGGGGGAGGCAGGCTTTTTCTTCCTCCTGTCTAAATTTCTGATACAATAAGATTTTATCAACATTTAGGCCTCTAAACACTGTGATCACTTTGTAGCAGAATATGAAAGTGTTATGTAGAACTTCAAAGTTTTGATGCAGTCTTTTCATTTGGAAATATAAGGCACCAGATTAAAGAATATTGTCATGAGGGTGTTCCTGTTTCTTGAAGGTTAGAGGTAATTCAAAACAATCAAAGGAAAAATATACCATTTATTCCAGTTATTTTAGTATCAGCAAAAAACCCTCACAGGATGTTCATCAAGTTTCTTGAAAAACTTTCATATCTAGACAGTTCTGTAAATATTTTTATATGGTAGGGGACCAAATGCCATATTCCACCTCCTCCATAACATATTCAGAGCAGGAGGTTTAAAAGAACAAGAGCTTCGGCATAAAAAAAATACTGGACGTCAAAAGTACTAAGTACATTTGTCAACAATTTTTGCAATAGAAAATTAGAACAGTTACTACTATTATTTACAAGTTTGCTAAAAACAAGCTTCAACAGAAAAAAGTGAGTAATGGAAAAACTAAGTTTCTTTAATCACTGAATGTTTCATTGAGACAGCCCATTGCCAGCTTTTGGGTCCTACCTTCCCTGATCCTTCTCATCTCTTCCCTATATTTAATGTTGTTCATTGCAAGCTCAACAAAGTTTGCAATAACAATATAAATATCTGAGACATAATTACACAGCATTATGTACTATGCATAGTTTAATCTTTTGCTTCAATTATCATGATAATGTTGGTGAACAAAAGTAGAATCTGACATATATTTGATCTACAATATTCTTTCCACCTCTTTTACTAGATCCTTTCTGTAATCTTCTCATAATTAGCATTACACTTCTCACCCTCACAGACAGTCATTACTTGCCTCTTAGCACTTAGCTGCTCCATTTTGACAATGGAAACTCAGTTTTGTCATTAAAACACCAAAACAATTCAAATTCAACCTTTGAGTTTCTCAAAGTAAATCTCTGGATCATTAAGTTGCCAAAACTGTACTTGGTTTACATGGCAAGGTAAGAAAAGGCTTCAGGTGTGCAGCAGCTGTGAGAAAGGCATAATAAATACGTGTGAGAAACAACCATGCAGATGTCAACAGCAACAAAGAGCGTGAGGGATTATATGCTTCAGTTGCTGGAGCAGAAATTCCCATGCCTGGGACAAGATCATGGTGAAGCAAGGGAAAGGTATGAGGAGCAAGGAGTAGCAGGGAGGAACTACTGTAAACAGATCATAACTCTCATCTACCTGCACTGGAATGGAACAGTTAAGTTGAGCCTGGGGTGAAGGGAAGTGCAGGGAGAATGATTTTAGTTTCGATGGTTTTTTATCATTGTCCTTTATTTTTATTTAGCAAGAAATTATATTAAGGTTTCTCAATCTGAGTTTGTCTTGGCCATGATGATAACTACAAAGTAAAATTCATGTCTCTATCTCAACCCATGAGCTTCTCCATCTTATTTTCTTTTCCTGTTCTGTATTCTCATCCACCCTACTGGGAGTGAGTAAGACATTGTGTGGTTCTTAACTGCTTACCTACAGAGGGGGAGTGAGAGAAACACCTTGCTGTTTATCAGCCAGCCTAGGATAAACCATCACAAGGACCTATCAGAGTAAAGGTCAGATGTTGCTTACTGTTTATACTTTTGAATATTACCTAGTAAGTCAGACCAGGATAAAAGTCTTGAGTGAATCCAGAAGGTGAAAACAGACTGCAGACTCAAAATGCCACACTGAAGTCACAGTTATTTGAAAACTGACATTTTCCTGTAAGTCAACTGCTTCTTCGACTCAAGAAAATATTTATTTGTGGAATTCTGCATTTTGTCAAGTTATGTTGGACATAATTTCTTAATATATAGTTGTCCAATGTCTTGTTTTATAGTTTTTGAAGGCACATAGTCATGAAAGGAAGAATTTATAAAATTGTACTGTGGAAATGTCCAAGAATACTCCTCTATTTTTAAGAATAGTCTTACATTTCCTATGCCTTCTTGCATCATTCCTTGGTAGTATAGTGCTTAACTTTGATTTTAGAAAGAATAAACCCAAACAAAAAAACAAAGAAAAAAAACAAACCCCAAAATTTCAAATGCTTAAAAATCTGCTGATACAAGAAAGAGAGATGTAGTTTCAGTCGGACAATGACTGGCTCTGCCTGTGTTTAAAATTCACATTTGAATTATGATGCATATTCAAAAAGGTCAATGTTACACTTTGACTTCTGGATGATACAACCTGTGGACTTCTGTTAATAATTATGTAACGTGAAAATGTCCTTGTTCATTGCAGCAGGGGTTGAACAAGATTATCTTTGAAGTTTCTTTTCAACCCAAATTAATCTATTGCTATGAAAGTTTTAACTCTGACAATGTTTAAACTTTCTCTCTATCTGTTCTGCCTTATGGTGGTTAAACCCCAGCCAGCGACTAAGCAACACAGAGCCGCTTGCTCATTTCTCCCTTTTGATATCCAGCAAGATGGGTAGTAGAGTCAGAAATAGATAGAACCCTGGGTTTATATAAGGACAGTTTATTGTTGAATTTTTTTTTTGTATTATTGAGATAATTAGAACTACTTGGATGTGAAAACTAAGCAGATAAATTCTTAAAAATAAATTAGTGACTTCACAATAATAATATGTTCCTTTCTCATCATCTATATACCTGAATCCTGAAAATATCATCTGTACAAGATGCTTCCAAGAATATTTATCTTTATGACTGAAGGAAAATGTTTATTTTCTCATTTTTGATGGTAAAAATACAACACACTAAAGTTATATCAAGTGGATATTGTGAGAGAAACTTCAGGCACTCTGTACTGTTCCAGTATAGTATATTGTAAACATTGCCTTTGAATTGTACAGGTGAAGTTAGCTTATCTAAGAAACTTCTTGAATAAGCTTTTCAGGGTCTGGATATGTCTCAAATCTTGCACTGTATACTGCTTTTAGAAATATGTTTCCTGAATATCTTGTAAGCCCTCAGAAACTGTGAAGACAGCAAAAGTGCTATTATGTTATCTCCTTTGTTTAGCTTTTCTGTGATGTCATGAGTAGTTGTGGAGTTGAACAGCAACATTTAGAAGCAATGTGATTATACAGAATAATAAAATCTTATGTGCAAATGACTGTTTTTGAATGTCTGTCTGCAGTTGAAATGTGCAGCCTCACTTTCTAGTATGAGTGATTTGGCATCATTCAATGGAAACTCAAAGGCAACTCTTCTTTTATATATTGGACATCTTCTGGACCTTATGTAAAGAAAAGAATGTTTTGTTTTGTTTTGTTTTGTTTTGTTTTGTTTTGTTTTGTTTGGTTTGGTTTGGTTTTGTTCTGTTTTTGTTTTTTTTTTTTTAATTAATTCCTGTGAATCTAAAACTGCTTGCATTTCTTTAACCTTTAAAAATATCACAGTATTGGTTGTTTGGGGACATGGGAGGCAGACAGTGGTGAGTGTGAGCTAACAAGCCCGTGTAAGTCCTAGGTTCATCACCTTGTACTTTGTTTTGCTGTACCCACCACTGGCTAAGATCAAGTCATGTTTTAAATGCCCTGGGAATTTACAGTCAAACTACGTTCATACTTCATTAAAAAAACCAACAGGTTGTAAGCAATTCCCTCCATTGTTGCTCTCTGCTTTATTTCTTCATCTTTCTGTTCATTGCCACCTCCACTGTGGGGTACAGTGCATTGGGAGACAACAGTGCAACTAAAACACTAAAATTAAGGACCATACACTTCTGTCTCAAAAAAGAATGAGAAGATATTTTTAATTAATTGCTACTAATGTTTTAATATAAATAAATATGAAGATCCAGGTTACCACCTAGACTTGAGATAAAGAATTAAAGGATGAGAAATTTCTGGAATGGTTTTGTTATTAGATGAAAATTGCATTCTCTCTTTGTGTATCCATCTCAACAAGGAGGCTTAGGAGCAGCAAATCCCATTCACTTTAGGGCTGCAAAACACTCAATTTGTTTAGTACTATCCTAACAAAATCACACCCCAGTGGTGTGCTGCATATCTGGCACATATAAAGTGAAGGTGTATTTTTAGCATGCATTAGAGGGTGAAGCAGTTCCAGCAATCTCCAGACTTCACTGTAGAATTATATCTAGGAAAATTAACATCTGAAACCAAAATATAGAATATAATTATGGCACTTTGACAAGGAGGAATATTCCCTTTGACATCATTTTCTGAAGAAACTGCAGTCAGGCAAGTTCCTGATGCTGGTAGTGTGATTCTGCCTTGTCACGAGTGTATCTCTGAAATAAGTCATTGATGGATTGGAGCTTTTACTTACGGCAAGTGGAAAATGTGTTATGGATAATTCTCATCCTACTTTTTTTTATTACAAAGCTACATCACTGCTTGCACATAAAAATGTTCTCCTCTTAATCACTATGTTTGAGAGCCCTTGAAATATAACGGTGATGACTCCCAGCTAGCAAGCTAGATAGATGGAAATGCAAAATGAGTCATTACAATTTAGGTATGACCTACTGCCTAACACATTCAAATAATTTGGAAGAGTGATATAAGCATGGTATACAAATCATATTATCTCTCTAACCAGTTTGAAATAGTGCACTCTATTTTCTCAATCATATTAAGGCAAAGCATGGTCTGGCAATCCATCTCTCTGACCTTTCTCTTCTTTTGTGGGTCAGGCACATGAATTATTTTAGCTTGCAGAATTAAGCGTATAATCACACATACATACTTCCCCTATTCAGAAGTGAATATTGACCATTAAAAAAATAACTCAAATTACCCATTAAACTCCTTTTGACAAAAGTCATGAATTAGTACTGTCACATTTTATACTTCCAGAAATTAGATTAAATTCGGTGTCCATTTTTCAGAAGATATGTGCAATTGGAGGACCACTACACCACATTTTCCTGTCTATATCACAGCTGGAAAATGTGTTGAGTTGATCTAAAAAGTTGGTAATCTGGCAAAATATACACAGAGATATCGATATAAACCAGCAGGATCAGAACAGTATAGTGATTTTCAGTCATACATTGCTTTTTAAATTGCATTTCTTGCTGTGTAACACCCTCTATATATCTACAAATTAAATTTAAAAAAATTGAAAATGAGAGAAAATACATTTTTTCACTGTATTTTTTAAAAATAGCAATTTCTGTTTGACTCTTCATGTCCTTCTTAATGTGAAAGGGGGATAAAAAAAGGGTAAGGTAATGTACAGCATCACTCCTGACTACTTTAAAAGATTATTTAGTATACTCCCTCAGTTCTCTTTACATGACCATGTTGTGGCTTACTTTTACAGATATCTAACAATTACTTACTGATTAATAAAAATTTTCCAAAATAATTGTTGAACATCTGATTAAAGTTTCAAGCATTTATATTGATAGAAATGTCCCTTCATAAAAGAATATGTGGACAAGAGCAAAAGCGGAGCCTTTATTAATAACATATTTTTCTGTTGCCTTGCAATTGGAAAATACAAAGTACAAAATATTGTAGAATTTCTTTCAAAATATTTATATTTGGTCTTATAATGCAGGGACTATGACTGGAATAAGAATAAGCATGAGCAATTAAACAAATTTAACCTGCTCAGGAGTTCATACCACTTTGATACACTGAACATATAAATATTCATAAAATCAATCATTTCTTTGTGTGTCTAGAAATTAGCTTTGAATCAATTATGCCTAGTTATCTGTTGTGCTTGTGGCAACAGGAAAATGGGCACAATCTTCTTTCATTGATTTACTGTCCAATAAATAATCATTATTCATTATTTATTGATTGTAAAGTTACATAATCATTTCACTTCCTTCCTCTTTATGCTATCATTGTCAGTTCTAAAGGTAGAATAATCTACTTGATCAAATTTTAAAATTGGTTATGCATGCAGAAGAAATGGTATTCCACAGAGCTGTTTAAATTCATATGCGAATAATAGGTTTGCATACCTCAAACCATTTACACCATTTTAGAACCCTGTACTGAGGAGGACAATGTAATCATAACCCAAGAGAAGCTGTCCACAGATTACACTATGATAACTAAAGCCATGTAATAAATATATACTTTTTTTTTATTTTATTTTTTTGAAGATTCTGGAGATAGGAAGATTTGTATAACTTTGTCACAAATACCCTAGCCAGGTGCATGATGCAAATTATACATATCACTGCTATACATAAGCTTTCACAATAATAAAGGGCAAACTTTTATTAAATATAAACAAATTTTAAAAGTTTGTCACTTCCCCCACCAGCTGTCTGTCATGAAGAAAATAAATTTCACATTTGAGAAAAGCAAATTTTTCAAAATGAGTACCTACTATACCTGTTTTATTCCTGGAAGGAAAATTATTTTAATTCAATTGCATTGACAATGAACTTTTTTAAGCAACATGGTCTCCAAAAGTACTGATTAGAAGTATGCACTGTACTAAAAAGAGAACTTTCCTATAGGATGGTTCTTAGCCTACAGTATTTTCGTGTCTTTTTGGTGCTAGTCTGGAGCACTCCTCTCCGGGTTGTCAAAGCTCATCAAAGCTGTAGTATTTGTCCTTTATCAACAACATAATGTATTTAACTCATTCCCTGCCTTTGGTCCTTTAATTCTGAAGCAGAAAGCCAATGAAAGGTAAATGAATCGAAAAATAATCAGAACTACTCAGTAAACACATAAATTTTTTATCTTCAAAGTACTTTTCTGATTTTGTGGTTTTACCACACGTGTTAAAAAGTCTGATTAATCTCAAAGAAAAAGAAGCACATGAATTAAAACGATTCACAGGAAATTGCTTTGAGTTATCACCTTACACTTCAGCAAAAATAAGTAATTCCCATAGCAACCCCTACTGCCATTTGTCACCAAAACCTACTCTTGTACGCTTAGGAAAAAGTCTTACTGGACTAAAAAACAATGTTTAAAACTATCAGTTTTGTAATTCTGATTTTTATCCTAGGGACAGTAGGGAAATGAAATGACTTTGCAATAGAAAAGAGAGATTTCCATACTACATATTTTATAACGTCCCCCATAGACTGTGCTTAGGAGAATAATCTTAAAATAGAGTCCTGCATTTTATTATTACACCTCTTCAAGGGATGATGAATTATGACAGCCATGGCAAGAAGCACAACACTTACTATAATGTGAAGGAATGTATGCTGAAATATTAAATCTGCCTAGCTATGGGCTAAACCACAGCATCCATTTTAAGAAAAATTCCACACTGGGAAAGTAATGAAAAAAATGTCATTTACATAATACATGATAATATGAAACAGCCATATTTGTTTAAAGGTGTCTTCTTCCTTGGTATGTACTCACAATGTGGAAGATTCAGTGGCCCATCAAGCCTTGACAGAACCGACCTGTTAAAAATCAAGAACTAGAATCACAATCGTGTCATCACAGGAACATAAAATTTTAGTTGCAAAGGATAGTAGAAGATTGGTAGCCAAACCTTCAGCTCAAAGCAAGGTTAGCTCTGACATGTGGTCATGTGAAGGAGTTTCTAAACATTGTAAGACTAGAGTAGTAGTTTGTGCAGGACATTGTGTCTTGCCATAATCTCAAGATTAAATCAGAGAAAACAAGCCAAGAGGCGCCCACATCTACTTGATGTCCTGCTGCCAAAACAAACCAAAGGGAGTCAGAGGCACAAAGGAAATTCCAAACTAAAGCAACTGATAGTATCTCAGTTTTCCTAGTATTTTTATTGCCATTTTAAGAAAATATGCAAATAAATTATTTTCAACTACTTGAAGTCTGCTGACCACCTTATACTCAAGGTAACATAGATACACATACACATGTATGTACCTGAGTGCATACATGATTTCCTTTCTGCAGCAAGATAACCACTGTCTAGGTTGCTCTATGGGTGATGACATCCAGGACAATTTCCAACTGGGGGAACAGCTGCTAAGAAGATTGAATGTGGGCTAATGCTTTTTTGAAATCAACTTGTCCCTTTTCATCATGACTCACAGGACGGTCACCAGAGATGGTGTCAAACAGCAGTCATATCTCTAAAGGGGATTATGGACCTTCTAGGACCCAAAAACTCCTCAAATCTTTGCAGGAACTCTCCATCGGAAGGCTATCCATGCCCTCTGGTGTTACACCACAGGAAACATCCCCTCCCATGCCAACTTGAATGTATGTAAACAGACAAACAGATAGAGACTGCAACCATCACCTGGCTCACAGACATCAAAATTGCATTTAAGCCAGCAAGTCAACAGTCAGGACTCATTGCTGCATCCACAAGTGGTCTCTTTCCTGTCAATTATCTACTCTACACTTTGTTTCTCTTTCTTTCTCTTGCCTATATTTATAATTTAATATTTTTGTAGTGAAGAACCAAACCAGCTGCACATCTCCTTTAGGCTTTAATTAAATTGTTTTAAAATAAACCTGCCTCATATGTATGCACCAGTCATTCAGTGTCACTTCACTCTGATTCCAGGGGATCCCAAGGGATTTATTAACAGGAACCTCATTTATTCTGCCTCAGGGATGGGTCATAACATACCCATGTGTAGGAAATTGCATAAT
The DNA here is from genome assembly GCF_903797595.1 of Erithacus rubecula. Lineage (NCBI taxonomy): Eukaryota > Metazoa > Chordata > Aves > Passeriformes > Muscicapidae > Erithacus > Erithacus rubecula. The sequence continues at coordinate 26,188,519 of NC_136685.1, read as the reverse complement.
TAATAATCTAAGCATTCTGAAGGCTTTTGCATAGTGTACCATACACCTATATGTTTGCACCACTTCTTTTTTTTGAGAACTTTAGCAAGATAAATCTGTATAATAGAGTAAAAGACAGACAGCACCAAACAGTAAAAGGTAATGCCTATCCACATGTGAAAGCTATAGAATGTGAGGATGAAAGAGAAGACATGATAGTCTATAGCAGAAAATGTATATATTGTTGATCTTACTGGGTTGACATATTATTCAATTGATTTTTCTTCACAAATTACGCTAACAGCATACTGATTTCATATCTTGATTTTCTTCACCTGAAATTCAACATCACTGGTTTAAGAAAGTAGCTGTTAAACCTTTTTATTCTCATTGCAGGATACATATAAGTATTAGACTTGTATTATTTTAAATTTTCTTGAAATTCCTTTCCTTGTCTACTTTACAGTATCCCCTAGACACACAGCGAAGAACTGACACCTACAAACCTGTGTGCCAATATTTCTACAATGAAAATCTCTTAAACCCTGTGCTGAGTTCTGTCTTGAAACCTGCCTTTAAGTGTATAATTTAGATCCTTAAAGATACAGTACATTTCTGATGTACAATACATGCAGAGTTCCCATGAGTCTAAAATAAAATACCTTCTACTTAGGAAACAGAACAAAGTCACAATCATAAAGTAAGAAACCTTGAGTTATTTTGTATTCGTTGTTCTTATCGTCAGCTTAAAATATGCTCTGTCCTGAGGTCCTATTCCTTCAGCACTTCCAGATTCTGACTTTGTTTACTAACATGTTTTAGTTGTGTTCTAGGTTGACTTCCAACCAAGCTGGTTTCATTTTCTATGACAAATATTATGGCTAAACTGTTCTTATTTTCCAGAGACACATGCCATTTTATTTCTACTCTTCATTTCAAGGCAGTACATTTCCTAGCAATGCTTGCATCCAGAGGTAAAGTGCAGAGTTGACAAAATCATCCTTCTAGGACTGAGCCGTTTTTCCTTTATTCTCTATGCCTATAAATACTTGGAGTTAAGGAACAAATACTAGTTCTCAACAAAGTTACTTAGCAAAAGATCAGTTCTATACACTTTGATATTTTCCAGAATATTATCAGAATTCCAGTTGCCACCTTGATGAGGGATTCCAGATGAGGGCTCCTGTCATCACAAACATCAAAAAGAATTTAGAAGCCACATACAGGCAGATACTGCAAAATCAGAGCAGTCTGTCTCAATTGTTCAACTCTCTGTAACATGAATGATAACAGACATTTGGTAAATTCATACTTTTCCTTTTAAAGATTTTTTTTTTTTCTCCCATGAGAAAATGATAGTATATAGAGCTGAATTTACAAGAGTTCTAGTAGTTACCTGAAGGAAAAAAATAATACAATATATCACTGAAGTGAAGAAAAATAGCAAAATACACATTGGCAGAAACTTCCAAAATTACAGAACACTGAGAATAACAATAAAGTCCTGAATTTCCTGCTGTTGGGAAGAACATTTTAGTTCAAATACAAGACTTAACTGAACATAATGTTGCATCTGCTGGCTATTTTCAGTGGACCATTTTCAAAGATATTAGCCTGAGAGTAAATAAAATGTGAGCATTTTTGCAGGGAAGCACAAAAACCGTAACTGCAATTGTAGCAGTCTGAAAAGAAAAAAGAAAGGATAAGAGAAGAGTTATTGTTACAGTAACTTTAATGACTAAGAGAATTCAGTTTTATTAAGGAATCTTTGCCTTAAATAAGTATCTTCTTTGTTTAAAAGAAAGGTGAAAGCATTGTGCTATTTAACTCCTTACATTAAGGTATTTATATGTTCTACGGAAAAGGAATAACCTTCCTAATTGACCAAAAGATACTTAGAAAGACTAGTCTTTCCTAGACTTTGGATATGACTCAAAAAAACATGAGTTTTGGCAGTTGCCACTGTAATGCAAGTTATCAGATTTGTAGAGTTCTGAACATGTGATCAAGGTGAAAGCTAGAACTAGGATGAGTTCTGAACCAAACATTCAGGTAAAAAAAAAAAAGTTAATGTGGTTCTACTAAGTCTTGAGCAAATATCTGAAGTGAAATCACTGTTTGTTAGATAAAAAATTGAGGGCAAACTATATTGCATACTTAAGGTTTACTTAAAGTATGAGATTTAGGATAAATTTTTATTTTTGACTTGGTCTGGCACCAGTTTGATACCCATTAACAGAAATTAGCACTACTGGAATCATCATCTTACATGGGAGACAATTCAAAGCATCTGACTGAAGAGACATGTTTTATGGAGTGCTTGCAATGAGATTTTTAGCCTATAAATTCTTTCCATGAGAGTATCATTTAATATTCAATGTAGTTTTTCAGGATGTTAATTTTACCCTAGTATATACTGATAGTGAAAAGATTCTTTCATGATTACATTTGAAATGATATTTAAAAAGGGAATTAAAATACATAAGATTAATATACTAATTGTGCAAACTGTCATTAGGTACAGGAAAATAGAGAAAACAGAAAAAAATTATAGGCTTTTAATTTTTTAAGAGCAGGGTGGTGTTATTTGATTTCAATGATAAAATTAACAATCAAGAACATGGATTATTTGCTGTGACAACATGAAAATAATTAAAGAAAACCCTGCATTTGACTGTTTAAGAGTGAAGACAGACTTGCCCAAACACTGCCAAAGTATCAGGAAGATATTCAGCTACTTGGTGTTTTCCCCAAACAAATCTCAAACAGCAAGAGGGTTTGAAATGGGTCTGGAGTTAAGCTAGAGTAGATCACAGATCATCCCAAAATGAACTTGTATAAATGTACTGACTTAAGTGCATATATATATATATATATGTCACAACATGATTTTAACAGTTTAAGCAGGGCATTCAAGTACTGCTGATGCCTTAAAGACTTATGAGAGGTCCCTAAATTTTGACATAATGAATAAAAGAATATGAAATATTATGAATACTTCATTTAGTCTTTGGGAAGAATTCCTAAAGTGCCATAAGCAAACCAATTATTAAAAAAACTTAAAAATGGATAAGTAAAAAAAACCAAAAAAGCCAAACCCATCTGTTTGAAATACACTGTTATTTTAATTCAAATTGCTACTTAATTTCAAATGCAATTAGCCTCTATAGATGCCTAAAATCCTAATATACTAAAAAATCTCTGTATAGCAACAAAGATTTTGGAGTCAGTATTTCTTCAGTCAATACTGAGCTCTGCAAGCACTTTTACAAGTATTCTGTTTTCTTTAACAGCAGGGGAGTAAGATAAAATTAATTCCCTCAAGGACACTCTTCACAAAATGTCTATTGTTCTCAAGGCAGTGAGGTTACAAAAACTGTCAGCTGCTTTTACAAATGCCCTTTATCAAGCTGGCCAAAACCTTCCATCACTGCTAATAGGAGTAAGAGAAACTGCCCTTACAGAAGACAGGCATTTCCCTAGTGCTTAGGTGTTTCCCTGACACCTCACAATAAAAAGAAAAATGAGTAGAACTTAATTCTGAGACCCAAAATGCTTTCTGTACTAACTCCTGGTGAGGATCCAAAGTTGGATATTCATTTCACAACCCACAAAATATTATTCGTGAGCATTCCTACTATTTATTTCCTTATACAACCAAATCTGTCTCTTCCTTTAAAATAATTAAAATTTATTTTGTCTCATATTCAATGTTTTTATCAAGCTTTTCTTTTACCAGGAGTACATTGAACAGCATGATTAACATTTATCACAGAATTTTTGCCATTATTAATGCCTATGTTTCTAAAATAAACTGTGTGGATTATATTGTTAATATTTTATATGTAGTTCCATTTATCTTTGTTTTAAAATATCTAGATTTATGGAGAAAAAGACAGAAGCACTTGAAAGATGCAGTGTTTTGCAATTAGCCACCCCTATCCAAGACCTGCAAGATCTCCATTTGTGGACATTGCTGTTAAAGTAATTTAAGATTGCATTGTTCAGGCATCATTTGCTGGGCACAAAGAGGTTTCATGAAGAATATGTGCAACTCATAAGTCTAAATCAATTATGTAGTAAGTAATGCGCATAAAAATCAGATCTTTAGCAAACCATGAAGTTAAGTGTGATGATACAGCATTTGGAGAGCCTCCACCAGCCACCTTGATGAGGAGGGAAGGGTCAGTGGTTATGGCTCCTGGGAGCCATCATTAAGGGCTGTCACCTTTCCAGCTCCATCAGCAGTGACAGCCCTGATAGCTTGAACCCAGCATGACAGATCCTGACTATCCTGGACTAGTCACCCTTCAACTACCCTCTCTGCATTGTTTTTTTTTTTTTTAAAGATTTTATCTTTTCCTGTCAGTGAATTCTTTCCCTGTGTTGAATTCTTGATCTAAGAATGATCACTGACCAGTAGTCCTTTGTAATTTTGACTTTTCTTATCACTATAGAGAAGGTGTCATGGCTCTGTCTCAGCAATCTGAGTCAAGGCTCCACAGCTGGAATGTATTAAAGCTGGACCTCTGTAAAATGACAGCTAAATTATTTGGGGCAGAAACTAGAGCAGGGACCACAGAGAAAAGGGTTACACTGCTTGGCTTTAAACATCACAACTTCATAAAAATGTGAATAAATTGAGAACAAGCAAAGGACAAAAATGATTAGAAGAATAGAAAAAGGTTGAAAGTAAGGTAAGGAAAGGAGATGAAAGGGAAGAGACTAGGGAAGAGACTAGAGAAGAGAAAAAAGAGGCAACACAAAAGACTTCAAGTATATACATATATCTATAAAAATAGAGATAGTTGTGTTAGAAGTTTAAAGGCTGAAACAACAGACAGGGGAATTTCAACATTTTTATAGAAAATTTTTCTACTGATATAAATAGTTAAATATTTCCCTGGATTAAAATGCTATCAGTAATCTATAAAACATCTCAAAATGTGATAGTGGTGCTCAACTAATAGTCAGTGATAATCTCTTATTTCTGTAGACTACAAGTTCCTAAGAAAAATCTACTTCTTAAAAGATGTTGTCTATTGGGTTAGAAGAGCCAAATGTCAATCTTTATCTTGGAGCTTTTGGAACTTCTGGAGGTCTTTCAGATACCTTGGAATTAAGCCACAATGTGTCATGAACATAATTTTATGGGAGCTACTATAGAAACTAGCACACAGCTTTGATATGTTTTTGGTGGTCTGTACTTCTGTATTTAGTTTGAGTTTCCTGAACACTCCAGGCTTTTTGCCCAGGTACATCACATTTCTGAAATCTGGCCAAGAGATTGATGAATATGTGAGTAACAAAGGCCAAGGCTAGCTCATCATGTGCCAAAATCTTCTAGCCAGATGGAAATGCTAGGAACTTTTTTTTTTTTTTTTTTTTTTTTTTTTTTCACTACTTGACGAGATCACTATCATTGAAGAAGTCAGGCATACACATCAATTTGACCTGAAATTTTGTGCTACTCTTTTAACATTGGAAACTACAAATGGGCTGCAAATTCTTCAAATTCTTTACCTGTGGTACTGGTGGATAAAAAAAAGAGAATGAGCCAGCAAAATCTGTTTGCAGCTCAGTATCCTGGATTGCATAAAAAGAAGTGTGGCCAACTGGTCGAGGGAAGGGATTCTCCTCCTTTGCTCTGCTCTCATGAGACCCAGCCTGGTATCACATCCAGACCTGAGGTCTCTATATCATTCTGCTTCTGTTGTGTAGTCCTCCAGAGGCCCAGATATATTATGTTTTTTCAATAAAACACATTTTCAATGTGTTCAGTGCTGTAGTATATACACAGTGCTCTGGAAATGAAATGGAAGACTGTACCCCTCTTTCCAAATTGAATCAACTACATGTGCCATCAGTACAATTTCAATTGACACTGGCATGTGTGTCAATCACTTAAAGCACAATTCAAGACTGGATTACATAAAACTAATTTTTTCATGATCTTACATTAGAAATTTCAAACACTATTGTTTACATTATTTTTTCGGAATGTTATATCCTACTATAAGCTTTACAGAAATGCAAGAAATATATTTGAATACAAAATAGCCCTTTCAGGGTTAAATTAAAAATGAGGAGCTGAGTGTTACTTTTATGCCATGCTTGGCAAATCAGGCAGCTTCTAAGCCAAAACATAAGACTGATGTCTAATTCCTCTGCCTTCATAAAAAAAGAATAGTTGAAAGAAAAATAATTACTGATATATTTAAGATTAAATTAAAAATGCTCCTTAAGTACTTGAGTAATAGCAAATTTAAAGAATAATCCCATCTTCAATGAGTTTACATCCTCCTCCTTATTTCTTCTTTGGAAGAAGAATGAATGAATACCCTTACTTGCTTAGAAATAGACACTGGCATTTTTAGCTTCAGGAGCAATGTTTTTTCCTGAGTGGTTTGAGCATATTGTAACTTCATACTTAAATATTCTAGGAAATTCTGCTGTTTAAAATGGCATCTCATTGCTTTATTTTCTCATAGCAAAAAAAATTAAAAAAATAGAAAAATTAAATCTTTCAAGCTACAGTTCAAATGCATAATATTAACAAAGATGTACCAAAATTGTATACCTAAAAATTTATTTTAAGCATATATATATATATATATAAATATATATATATACACATTTATTTATACATATGTGTCTTTCCAATGATGCTGTACAGTTCAAATGTCCAGCTATGTACAGCACAAGATCATACATAATGTCATCATATTCCTTTAGCTTTGAGATAAAATTTGACCTAATTTTTAATTTGAATTACCAGGCTGTATGGACATATGTAAATATACATAACTTATGTGTCTTTGCTGCTGTAATTTCCAAGGTATCTCAATTATCACAAGGTAATACTGCATGAAGGCAGAGTGATGCAAACAACATTCATTTTGAAACATCATAGCATTTAGTTCTCTCAGGTTAAAAATGGATTTTCTCTATGTTATATATAGCCTTACTATCTAGTGCTGGACAGATTTACATCAAAAGGCACGGTAGCTGAAGCATTCATCTATAATGTTAGAAACTTGTACTCACTGAACCTTTTATTCTGATTTGACACAGTATTTGAATCAGTCCTTACTTGTAACATCATAACTGCTGAGCACTTTAGAAACTATTTCTCTAGGTTTCCATTACAAAAGTTTTAGTTTTTATGTATATTCTGATAGATATGGTACAGTAGGACAGTCTGAAAGACTGAAAGAAGTTGTAAGGACAGAGTAACTAAGTCAGTTTAAGTATGGTTTGATATTAAATTAGCTGTAAATAGTTTTCAAAACCTTTTGTATGACTGTAAGAACTCTGGTCAGTAATCTACTGCATAAAAGAAGACTACCCATTGTTTCCTCTTATATCAGTAAGAGTTATGGTGAAAGTAGTTAACACACTTGAAAAAAATTCATAAAACCATCAGGGTTATTCAAAACAATATTACTAGCTTACAATTGTTTAAAACGTTCTTGCTTTTATTCATATTCACAGTTCCAGCTCCAAGATATCTTGATATCTACATGAATATAAACCTTTCCATAATTTTGAAACACTCTGTTCATGTCTGCCTCTATCTGGCAGAGAATGCAGACATGGACATATTACACATTCTACATTCTATCCAGATATGTACATAAAAAAAAGAAATGGTTACTCTTTGACTGTTATATTTCCTACAATAATGTAAATAATCAAAATCTTATTTTGTCCATGGCGTGTTCAAGAGTTATCAAAAAACATCAGTAGCTATTTTATCTATGTGAATTTTTCTGAGTTTCCAACCAGATCCTATAACATTGAAAGTCACCAAATGCATTTCCCAGGCTTTGCATAGTTGCAGTGTAGACAAACTCAATAAAACTTGCTTTTAAACAAGTGGAAGTCTGTCTCCAACCCTTGTTTCCTTTAAGAAGTGGGCTAGGCAGGCACCTCAATGCAGAGGCTCCTATGGATGCTGACATTTCTAGTCTTTCAGATTTGCCTCCTGATCTTAGTCATGTACAGTCCAGGGATCAATTACAGTCCCAGGTCCAGGCACAGGAATTTTTCCAGCATGGGAGTACACTAAGATCTTTATCAACTACATGTAGCTTAAGAGCAACACATTGAGCAGCTTCACCCTACAGCACAATGTAATATGTTGAGTGTATTTTTCTACCACAGGTGGGAGGATAATATGTACATATCTACATGCAGCAGCTATGTCACACAAAACAGAGTGAGAGAATAGTAAAAATATGTAGTTCAAAGGATCTATGAATCCAATCAAAGCAGTATTCAATACTAAATATTTTAGAGTTTGCCCAAATTTGTTTTAAAAGTTTCAGCACAGAAGGTTCCCTGAATTTTAAGCCTCGATTTTTTACTTCTGAATCTGAATTTTAAGCTTTTATTTGTAAAATCATAAAGTTTTCCTTTGCTCCTCATTGGGACAGGCACTTGGAAAATATGAAGACAAAAGAGATAAATATTAAATTCGTTATTTTGAAATATGAAACTGTTTGAACCTTCTGGGCTGCATAAGTAGAAATACAGTGAATCATTGCTAAAACATATTTTTATAAAAAATTACTTTAAAAATTGTACTTTTTAACATAATTGTACATCTATTTCAGCTGTGGAGTTTAAAAAAGGGCCAGTTTCCATCCCATCTGACATAACAATGTAGTTTAGACATTTGTAGTCAGTGGTTTATGGAATATGATGGGCTTCTCAGAAATTAAATCAGGTTTAGTTGAGCTCCTAACTTAGTCATTTTATTAGAAGACCTAAAGTCAGCTAAAATAGATCACCAAAACATAATTTGTAACTTGGAGATCTGTGTCTTATGTAAACTATTCAAAAAGAGAACTGTGTTTGCATGGTAGCCAAACTGAAAGTCTTCATAATGAAGTTTTGTTTTCTTAATGTTTTCACAGTCATAGAAAAGTCATGTTTTAATCCCAGATATCACAAAAACCACACACAGCCTCTTGCTGACAAGCCCCCATTGGTGTGGGGAAGAGAACTGTAAAGGTATAAATGAGAAAACTCACACACTGAGATGAAGATAGTTTAAAAGGTAAAGCCAAAGCAAAATAAACCAAGGATTTAATTTACTGCTTCTCATTGGCAGGCAGACACTTAGCCATCTCCAGAGGAAAGGGCTTCCTTACACAAAATGGTGACTTGTGAAGACAAATGCTGTATCTCTAAATGTCCCTCCTCTCCTTCCTGTTGCTTTTATCATTGAACATGATGATATATAGTATGGAATATTCCTTTGGTCACTTGGGCTCAGCTCTCCTGTCTGTGGCCCCTCCCAGCTTCTTGTTTACCTTCAGCCTTCTCACCAACAGGATAGTGTGAGAAGGAGAGAAAACCTTAATGTTATTTGAGCACTGCTTGTGCTCAAATAAACCATTGGACTTTTATTAACAATGTTTTAATCGCAAATACAAAAAGTATCCCCATACAAACTACTATGAAGAATTTTTACTCTATCTGACCCAAAACCATTACAATCAGCAATTTTATTGTTATGCCTGGCATGGAGTAATGGTCCTTTCTATTTCAAACAGATCTTTCAATGCATTGAAAAAGAGTAATTCCTCTGGACAAAAATTACTTACATGAATGCTAGAGATACACAACATATTCTGCTTCAAATGGAGAAATTGAATCTTAAGAATAGCCCACTTTTCTTTGTTGGGCTGTTATTTCTTATCAAAGTGGTTTTTCACATTTAACAGTGACTCATACTGAGAAAATAGCTTTATGTACAAAAGCATTTGCCTATTGTGATTAAGGTTCATTTAACTAATTATTTCCAATAGCATTGGGTTTAGATTCGGCAGAAGGAATACTCTGGGAAATATACAGAAGATCTATTCAGGCTGATTTTAGTAACTTTTATTCTCACTTTGAGTATGTTGCTTAAGAGAAAAAAATTAACAACATATTTATATGATTGCTCATAAAAATGCAATTATATTCATTGTCTTCAAGCTCTAGATTTTCCTGTCCCATTAAAGAAAGTCATGGTCATTATGCTTCTCTCCCTCCTTAAACCACTGTGTTGCCATAAGCAAAATAAGATAAGTAGGAAATTTATCTGACAAATGCATGGTGAAATTTCTGTCTACCAAAAGCTTTTCAAATCAGAAATAAAAGCAGCCTTGGGAGATAAATCTACAGAATTTGAAACAGCCGTACAGAAATTGCCAAAATAATCCCCTGCATTGCCCAAAGCAAGATATAAATTAAGAAGTAATACACTATGAGTGTAATGGAGCATTTACCTTTCATGCTTCCATTCATCTCATATAAACAGCTTGTACACTGCACCTCACAGGAATAATTACAAAATCACAGAATATCTGAAATCATATGTATTAAGACAGAAAAGAAAGAGACAACAGTTTCTTCTTATTTACCTAATTATTTTAATACTTTTTGTAATTTAAAAAAGTTTCTATCTTCTTTTCTAATTATCAACTTACACAGGTAAAAAGTCAAAAGAATGAAAAAGGCTTTAGGCAAAAGCAGCAGGGGAGTTATGCATCCTTTCTGTTGAAAACAGATGTGAACTATCTGGCTGACGTGTTAGCAATATTCTGCCCTTTCATATAGGACATAATTTTTTTAAAAGACCTCAAAATTTCCAGCCTTTAAAATCCCAAGGACAGAGTGAGTTACAGAGTTATAGTTTGTTTCATTTGGCGAATGAGAAAATGAATTAAAATATAGCATATGCAGGATATATTAAAATGGGTATCAAGGAATTTTTCAAATCAAGGAATTTTTCAAATTTCAAATTCAAATTTCTGCTTCAGAAGATCATCTCAACTACTGCATTTTGATCTCCTCAATAGTTGCATAAAACAAGCATAAAGAAGTGACAATTGCAGTGCAACTGCTTCTGCAAATCTGTCTCACTCCACAAGTTCATTCTCTACTATGTTACCCTTTTATACCTAACACATGTCACTTCCACTTAACAAATAGAATCACAGAAGAATAAGTGAAAACCAATAACTAAATGACGTTAGGGACATCAGCTGCAAGCAGATATCCAAATGAAGAGATGGAAAATGATGGTTAGCTGAATAACACATTCGGCCTTTTCAACTTAATCAAGCAGCTTAACATAAAGGGTATGGTATCATATGGATAATTCCCCAGAATAAAATACACCAGGCATAGCATTCAGAAAGCATGGTGTGTTTTCTTTACAATTCTGTGATATTTACTGAAAGCAAATGCCTGCCAAATGAGAAAATGGCCCAACTAAGCAAAGACATTGATAACCTGGTCTGATTACATGACTGACTCCATTTTGAGGTCCCTCCCAACCTCGGTTATTCCATGAACCTATCCTATAATTTTAATCCAGAAAAAATTACCTTTTGGATTTTTATTAATTGGGTTCTTTGCTGAAATGGCCAATGATTGTATGGTTGGATCCAATATAAAATTAGATATAAGCAATAAACACTTTTTCTAGCAGCAGAGCAGGTTTTCTAGAGAGTTTGAGGTTGTGCCACCTTTGTTCTTGAGGATTTTCAAATGCACCTGGACAAAATTCTGAGCAACCTGATCTGAACCTGTGGTGACATTGTTTTAAACAGGAGATTGGTTGCAAAGAAGCTGACTTTTTTCTCATCACAAAGGGAACCAAAGGTGGTCTTTATTTTAGATGAGCACCTATTGACAGTTAAGTGGATCTGCAGGCTCTATAAATGTTTCCCTCAAGTTCACTAAAAGTTTGACTGTTTCCCTGAGCTAGCCAGATTCACATGGGGGTAGTGAATATGTGGCTCAGCTGAACATAGAGTATAAAACAAGACAAGTGTCAAAAGAATTTAAAATATAGCAGTAAGTTTGAGATGGCTTCAACCCACATTTTCCTTTCCAGCAGCTGGGGACCCTCAGCATTCTGATAGTGAGAGTATTATAGATACCAATAATGGGGAATATGTTTGGGCTGTGATCCAACTGTCTATTGATATTGCTTTATTTTGTTAAATTTAACTTATATTTGTATTAGTTTATGCGGTATATTTTTAATCACTCTGATAATTCAGAAATACCATGCCATATAATTTATCTTTGTATAAGCAAATTTGATACCAAATATTAAACCTCCCACATGTGTACTATATAAAAGAACCTAGTCAGAGAGTGTCTGACTAAAAATTTCTTTGTTCCATCAATAAATGTAATTTTTGATAAATTAACCACTATGCAAAGCTATTCCTCAGTCATATATTCTTTTATTTTTATTTCTGGATATCCTGAAAGTTTATTTGCTTATTAAATTCAGCTTCTATGTGCATCACAAGGTTACTTTCCACAGATTATTAAATTATTTGTGTAATTTTGTTTCTCTTTGGTTTCTTGATGGAATATATACATCAGGTATTTTCTCCAAATGTCTACAAACCTGTCTGGGTCAGAAGTTTTTCAAGTGGAACTTTTCTATTATTACCACCATTTTTAATTCCAGTTTCTTATTCTGCAGTCCAGATCCATGGAATGGGAAAGACACTACTGCTGCCTAGCTTCAGGAAGGTGGAGCAAGTCTCTGCTTGTTTTCAGATGAGTGGTTCGATTTCTTTACTGTATTTTATTTTGTTAAAAGTAGAAAGTGAAAAGTTTCAAGATCAAATGCCAGTGTCAGATTTTGTCCTTTTCCTTCTACATTGTGGAACATATTTTAGCTAATGAAAATGAACATCCTCATGACAGCAAAACTGATAGGCATGAGAAGGACTGTATCTGTAATTCAACCTTTGAGAGGGCATTTAGGTCCCAATGCACACAACACCTTCTCTCTCCTTATAGTATTCTCTCATTCTTCTGATTAAAAAACATATTTCCCATTCCCCCTAATATTAGTTTATTGATTTTTTTCTACTTTCATTTTCCAAAACCTCAAAATCAGTAAAATTAGGAGGTTACAGCTTGAGAAATCTATTGTATTGTGGATATGGAAGCAAACACATGATGGTGTGAGAACAATTATCATTTGATTGGACCAGTCATTATTAGCATACTAATATTTATGTCAGTCTAAGGGGTTATTTTCTTACCCTTGCTCAAAGTGACATGTATGCATGAAAGCTTATTGAGCCAGAGCCAACTATTCAGTGTGAAGAAAGTAGAATAAATCAGGAAAGCATATCACTTTCAGCATCACAGATGTTCTCACTTCGTGTCCTACTTGGTAGCTGGGCTACTGAGAAAAGCAAATACCTCTTTGTCTTATTTCAGACTAAGTAAATGTCATAGCAACCCATTAGCATTGACAAGGTCCTTGTTCCTGAATATCAACTACTTTAACCCTTTCTCTTGCACCGTTTTTACATGATATAAGTTGTAGCAATCAATGTCTTTTTAAGATTACATATAGTCAAACCTTTGATTTTTCCATGAAAAAATAATTTTATTCTGATTACATATTTCTGATGGCTTTGAAATAAGTTATGATTTTTTTAAAACATGTAATAGTTAGTCTTCCTAAGCAGATTCTGAACAGCAAATTGTTACTTCTACACACGACTGGTCAAATTAAATTTGGTTTAATGAAAACAGTGTGAGTATTCTCTAGACTGATGGAGCTGCTTCTTAAATAATATAATTTGAAATAGACATAGAATATGTTCCAAAACATATTGAAATCAGGAGTAAAAGTTTTACTTCTGTTAATTTTGTTGACTTGGATCAGATTAGTAGAGTCAAAAATTTTAGGGTTTTTGGCTTCATTACCCATATATTTATTGTTACAATAAAAAACTGATATAATCTTTATTTACCTAACTCTCAAAAGTACCTGAAGAGTCCTTGGTGCATTTTTTGGATCTCAAATATTCCTGTATGTTTACTTTAAACTTATTAGAACTGCACTTTTGTTATCTTCCTTCCCTATATTAATTTGATGTTTCAAAAATTGAAGCTTGTCAGTGTATAAATAAATCATCAAGTCCAAGGTAGCAGGCAGTAATTGTCAAACCTGTCATGGCTGATACTCTTTCAGAAATCCTTACACTCTCTTGCTTCAGAGGCTAATAAAGTCTTTATTGGTTGCTGTAGAATAGCTACACAGAATGTGAAGATTTTCCTTCATTTTTTTCTTCATTTTTCTAAAATATTGATCCTAAAATGAGGGAAGCAGAGTTAAACTACCATCTGCTTTTGGTTGCAGGAAACCTGAGTACATTTATTTTCATCTACTTGTTTTTCCAACTGATTAATAAATTATTACAGAGAAAGATGACAACTTAACTTACTAGTCACACAGGACACAGATATATGCTGTTCTGCAGTTTCTGACAGATTGAATTATTGGATACAGTTAAGTTGATAGAAAAAAGCAAAGGGATGGGTTAGAAGTTCAGGATTCTTGCTGACTACACTACCTTCTTATAGCATCATGCTAAAGGTTTACTTCAGGAACATACATTAAATCCCTTTTCTTCCAATCAAGCAAAACATAGCTAATAAATCATATAATAGGAGGTAGTACAAAATAGCTTTAGTTTCAGGAGAGCTGTGATGAAGTAAGCTGCACACAGTACTACACCATGCTAGTATACAAAATACTTCCAAATTATTTCCACCAATGTCAGTGTTTACTTTATGTAAGCTTATTCATAAAGAGAAATAAAGCCTAAAAAAATCTTGTGTGGGGAATTTCTTTTACTTTCACTTAACACAGTTTAGAAATATTAATACTGATCCTTGGAGAAAACTGGGTCCTTATTCTTGTCATGTTAACATAATTGCCTGCTGTTAATAATTTTACAATTGTTTTATAATTGTCTACATATGCTTAAGTTTTTGAGTTAGAAAATACCCTTTTAAAGTATCCCTTGAGGTAAAATGGCTTTAATCTTTATTTTTCTAATTCACTTCTTTTACTTCTCTAACTAACTCATTTCTTTCATTTATACATGCATTAAAGAAATATGTACTATGAATGTGCAGGGACAACTTACTAAAATGGGGCTCAGATTCTTGTCTCCATGCAAAATAAACAAGATTAAGATATATTTTATCTGATCAATGATTAATAATGCACTTCTTCACTAGATGGCAAAGAAATTGTTTTCAAAACTACTCCAGATTTGTTTCAGATAAGATTTCATCTAGAAAAAAGTATGTTTCACTTCCTCAGACCTACCTTTTAGATGGAAAGGCTCTGTGAAAATTTAGTATTCAGACTGCTTTGCTTCATTTAATTGTACTATTAGAAAAAAGTGTAAAATTTTAATTTTTATGACTACTATTACACTAAATGTACTGTACTACCTGTTGACAAAATAATGACCTATACATCAAATCATAAAAGTGTACAGTAATCAAATCTTATTATAGACAAAAAGGAAAAAAGACACACACATATACTGATCTGTAAAATTGTTGTTAGTCTTTATAGATTTTTAACAAGCTAGTCTAACTTGTCAGGATAATGCATGAAAATGTCATTATTAATGTGCTTAAAATTGACCAGAGGACCAGAGGGTTGTCTCTGATTTAGATAAAGGATTGAATGAGTTGACTGGGATCAGCTGGCTATGTGCATAGCCTTCCCTGGCTTAATCTGAGTGTGAAAGTTTCCTGAGTGAGACAGAGCAGCAAGGGGGAACTGGTTCAGACAAACATAGTGCAGAGTATAAAAATGAACAACCAACAGAATCTTTGTTGTGCTTGTTTTTAATTTTTTTTTTAATTATTGTTGGGGTTTTTTTGTTGTTGTCTTTTTTTTTTCTAATTTTATTTTTTTTTTAATTTCAGTGAACTGCTACATAATTAAATCAAAATTCCAGTTAAAAAATTAATATTAAAACAAAACCTCCCTGTGTGGAATAATTTCTGACAGTGGGAAACGTGAATTCAAAGTTGAACCTGGCTTCTTCAGGCTCCATGACATATATTTACATTTTCTTTAGTATCCTCAATATTATGTGGAAAGTGGAAAAGATTTTCTGTAGAAAGTTATTGTCATACCAGAAATAGACATTATAGGACACCTATTTTTTTTTTTAATATCTTCATTATAATCTAATAAGGTTTTGAACACCAAAAGTGAAATCAAGAGGTAGGATTTGGTTTTGACTGTTAAACTAATTCCACTAAAGAGTTAATATCATGATGACCAGTAGTTCAGGGTATATCACCTGCCTTAAATAACATCTATGGTAAACCAAAGCACAACAAGTTTGCAATGACAGGATCCTTGGGTTGTGATATAGCTCAAGAGCCTGTGCTGCAGAGATTGTTTTCTGGTAAATATTCTAGAATGCTTTGGCAACATCAAAGGTGAATGAGAAATTTTTAAAGAGTCATGGGTATTTACTGACTGGAAGTGTCACTGAAATTATGTTATAACTAACAAAACATGAATCTATTCTTAATGTTTTTAACAAAAAAAAAATTGTCCAATTTCTATAGTGGGGAAGTTCATAAAATGTAAAACATAAAAAATTAGAAGGGCCATTTGCACAAAAAAAACAGGAAGACAACAGTGTATGGAATTAACCTAGTGGAAGATGGGAAGCTACATCATCTACAGCATGTTATGGTATGTGCCCATTCCCACCAAACATTTTAATCCAGGTTTTATTTGCCTTCCTCCAATTTTGCTGCTACAGTACTGGTTATACACACTCATAGTTTTATCTCATGACAATATTTCTTGTTTCCTCACAGCACTGGAAACCATGCCTGCATTTGCCTTGACATGCACAGAGACCATGTTGCCTTGGTGTCCAGTGTTTTCTCCTCCTTTGACACCTGTTTGCTCTGACTGACAGTCTGCTCCATAAGCACTGATAAATTTCAGCTTAACCATACTGTTGCTGTCAGAAAGATTGGCATAATATACCATCATTATCAATATCTATGTAACAACATCACACCATTTTTTACATCCTGTCACATAAGCATGCAGCTAATGCATATTCCAATCTTATACTTGGTGCTTCATTTTGCTTCTTTTTTTTCACACTTTTAAAATCATTACAAAATATCTTCATTGCTATAAAAATGTTGAAAATCTCAAGTCTTAAAACATCTTCTGTAAAGAAAAGAGAAAGAAAAAAGTATTTGCTGAAGGAAGTATCTAAAAATAGTGCAAAAAACCTAAAGCACCATACTGTGCAAAACAATAAAAATAAGAAAAGGAAAAAATCATGCAACTAATTCCAATATGGACATTCAAAATATATCGCTAGAGTCCAGCTTTCATTAATCATAGACGCAGATTGTATTTAAAGAAAATATTTTTTCTGAAGGATTTTCTGTTTTTACTAAATTACCTCTATTAGGAGACAAAGACCTAGTTTTGCAGTAAAACTTAATGTCAAAGGAAAAAGAACTAAGAATAAAAATGTGTTTGCATACTGATCTAACACATATTTTTTCAGTAAAATCCACTTACTGGGACAGCACTAGTATGTGCTTCCAGTGCTAGAGACTGGTACACTGAACTGCAGAGAGAATGGGGTTTTCCAAAGAACAGTTCTCAATGAGCAAAAGACCTTTGGAAATTTAAAGGTTTCTAAGATTTTCCTTTCTCCCAGCTCTATTAAAATTTTGTAATTCTATAAAAAGAAAAGAAAATAAATCCTCCTTTGAGAAAAAATGTTTTAAAATTTGTAACTAATTTCACTAGCTGTTGGTAACAAAGCTTAATTCAAAACAACTGTGGAAGTTACAAGTCTTAAACAGTGGAAACCTGTTACTTAGAGTTACTTTGCAAAGCAACAGATGGCATATGTTCTTAAGACAATGCTACTGGTCTGCAAAATGAGCAGTTTTACATATAATTTGCTGCATCACAGTTGTAATCCTGTCCTGGAAATTTTCGTTTTCCATGCATTATTATGTGGAAGTGCTCATTTCAGGCTATAGTTTCTTTTTCAACCAGCTGGTACCCTGGACAGCTCCTAGCTACCTTGTATTTAGTATATTATCTTTAGTAATAATGATGGTGATGATAACTTTAAAAAAAAAAATCAATGAGATCAGTAATAATTTTTGCCCTTGCTTTGGACCTTGAGGTCAGACTGGAGCTCTAGGGGTCCTGTTAAGGACTTATGTGGACATAAAGAAGAGTGAGCCTGAAAGGATACTGGTTCCTGTTCTGCTAGATTCTAAAACCTTATTAGTGTTAGAAAACCAATATGAAGTTATGAGCTTCTAATATTTTTCTAAATTTATTTTTGCTTGTATCATTGGACTTTGCACAAAGCAGCAGATTTTTTCAAGCAATGGTCTCACCAGTTTCTTGCTGGCAGCTATTTGCTGCCTTAGCTAAGAATGTAGGTATGTAAAGCTTTAGCAACACCCACAAACAGTTAATTAACATGCAATTGACCCTAAATCTACTCTCAAAAATGGATGTCAGATTAAGGACAACATGAAACTTCACTTTGAATGTTCAGGCTTAGAAAAACATATCTTAGTTCTATCCTCTGCTGTTTCAGTTTAGCTTAATGCAAATAAAATAATAATTTATCCTCTAGCACAACTGCTTCTAATATATATAATATGAAAACACTTTATTAAGACAATTTTTCAGACCTATAGCACCAGAGAAAAATTATTCTCTCCGAAGAAAACTCCATACATTTACTAGAGAAGGGGAAGCTCAGCATTATACAAAAAAACAGATGTGACCTTTTGCTGAGGGCTATTGGGAAAAACGTGTGGGCTGATCATTGGCTTACAATGAAAATTTATCATAGATTGATAAATTGGAAGTTTGTTTTAATATAAACATTTTTTATTTAATAAGTAACCCTTTTTTTGCTGTGTATTCATAATTTGATAATTGTTATACTAATGTAACTTCCTAGCTCTACAGGGTTCTTGTTAAGTGTATTATTGTGCATCTTTTGACAACATTATTTTCACATATCTTTCTAAAACATGAAATTGTTGACAGTTCTCTCTCCAACTGAACACCAGCTGAACAGCAGAAAAAATATATACACATACAGAAAAATATTTAACTCCTTTTTTATTTCAGGCAACCTGCTAGAATATTACCAAAGCAATAACAATCTTCCTAAAAGAAAGCAGACATGTATATATGCACAAAAGATCAAAATCAATGTCATTGCTTGTATCTTCCTTTAGCAATACAAACTTTGTTTATGCCACTACACCATGAAACATTTTAAAATACAGAAGTAAGAAAAAGGTCAAACCATTTATGCTGGTTTTGGCTAGGGTAGAGTTAAGTTTCCTCACAGGAGCAGGTAGGGGTTTATGCTTTAGATTTGTGCTGAGAATGGGGTTGATAATACAGAGGGGGTTTTTTATTGCTAAGCAGCACTTACACAGAGGCAAAGCCTTTTCTGCTTTTCCTACTGCCACACTGCCAGGGAATCTGGGAATATACTGGAGGCTGGGGAGGAGACAGAGCCAGGACAGGTGACCCAAACTGACCAAAAGGATATTCCATACTACATGACATCATGCTCAGTATTTAAGGTGGGGGAAGAAGGAGGAAGGGGAAATGTTTGGAGTCACTGTTACATGTGATGGGCCCTGCTCTCCTGGAGATGGCTGAACACCTGCCTGCCCTTGGGAAGCAGTGAAGTGTTTGCATGTGAGGTTTTGCTTTCCTTATTAAGCTATCTTTATCTCAATCCATAGGATTTCCAGATTTTGCCCTTGTGATTCTGTCCCCTATCCCACTGGCAAAGGAATGAGTGAGGCAGCTCTGAAGTCTTTGCTTGCTGGGTGGGGTTAGACTATGACACCTCCAAAAATATTTAAAATAATTTACCTAAAGAAAAGTATTTAATATGATACTTGAGCAAACATGGAGGAAAATCTTTTGGCCAGTACATTTTTTAGATGTGCATAATATTTTTTTTTTCTTTAGAGAACTGGAATTTATTATGAGAACAAAAAATCCTGTGCATAAACTGCTAAAAACTTGGGGTTTAGCTCTGTATAGAAGAAAGGCCAATTTATAGTGCTTGTTTGTTCTACAGAGCACTTTCATTCTTAAATCTTTAGCATATTAACTGAGCAGAAAATAGAAATGGAGTGGGATAATACATACTCTCTTCTACATCAGAAGTAATGACTTGATGACTCTGGAGGTATAGTGCACCTTTTCATTTCAGTAAAATCAAGTAGTATGAGGCTGCCATAATGTCAGATAAATTAAGGTTTACAGTATGTCATTTCTGGAAAGCAGCTTCAGTCAGGGAAGCTATTAAAAGAGTGTCTTTGTTAAATGAGTGGCATTAACTGGAGTTTCTTGATAGTTAGTCAAACTCATGCAAAGAAAAAACAACAGAAAAAGAAACAGAACATGTAACCATGAGTCAATGTTGTAAAGTAGTAACAAGTACCACTTCAGGGGGAGAAAAAGGCAGCTTCCATTTGCTCATAAATTCAAGAATATGTTTTGTATGAAAATTATTTAAAGAACTAAAGCTGGCTTTCTCTGTTATACACTGAGACATTCAGATAGAAACTGCTGTTATAAGTTGTAAGCATTGTCACTTTACCACTACAGATGAGAAGAATGACTGGATTTCAAGGTTTTGTAAGGTATATGGGCTCATATGTCAGGTTATAAATGACAACTGACACTCTGAAGCTAATTCATGCATTTTTGTCTTGTACTTGAGAAAAGTTATCATCAATCTCAAAATACCCAAGAAGCTGAATTTGGGCAATAAATTCTGCAAAATAATGATAAACTCTGCTTCTATCATGCCTAGTCCATTTGACAGAGAATGAGTCCTTCTTCAGAAGTGGGGGTCTTGCTGTAAGTGCAATTATGGATCTGTTATAACCATTAACAAATACAATTAGCACAGCTTAGGATGCCATTTAACTTTCTTGTTCCAGCAAGAACTAACACATTCAACTCTACTGCTGCTACCATCTTTCATTTTGCTTCATACATTACAGTGCTCAGTAATCTTTAAAGTTTCCTCAAAAACCATTAAGCTTTTCTACAACATTTTTTCAATGTTCTTTAGATGTATAGAAATCACTAAGACTATCCATGCTCATAGAGAGTGCATTAATGACTCAATTTAGTAAAGTGATGGGGAAAACACCTCTTAGACAAGATTACTTAGAGACAGATTATCAGGATAATTCAGACCTAATTTGTACCAATTCTTACCATTCTTCAGAGTGACTACTCAATTCAGATGTATCAGTAAATATTAAGACATACTTAAAGAACATAGAGGACTTCTGAGGTTTAAGATGCAATGTGAATCTGCTCTTTGGCAAGATGTTTTCTTCATTCCTTTTCAGCTAACATCTATATATTTAGATATATAATGTATAAGAAATTAATAAATGTTTTTAATATGAAGGTTCAATTACATTATTATTTTTAGATTAAATATATTGTAATGAAGGTTTTAAATATAATTCCACACCTTAAAAATAAATTATTACTGTGAAATGTTTTATAAATAATTGATTTACATTTGGGATTTTTAGCCAATCCATGTTGGAATGACTAATCTTGCACTGGAAAAATATTCTCTTGAAAAACCACTGTCAAATCTTCCACAGTCTTCTGTGAACTCAGGTGGCTGTGCCACCATGGATTGTAATCCTGTCAGACTTAACAATCTAAGCACATTCACGTTGAATTAATAGAAGAGTGGGAGACCTCTATGGAGCACTTCAGTGCTGCAGCAAGATTTTTAGTGCTGGTGACTCACTGGGAAACACTCTTTTATGTAAGTTAGTACTGAACTAATGCCCCAGCCAGGGAATTTTGAAAGACACTATAATTAGGATGCAATAGGCTAAAATGTTCATAAATAGAGAATGGGAGATAGTCTGACTGATGTCACTGCAAGTGTCTTAATGCATGAACTGGAGAAAAGCAGCTGATAAAAGAAAAAAAAAAACAAACAACAAAACCCTGCAAAATATTAGAAAATAATATAAAAAATATCTTATGATTGGATAGTAAAATATAAAAGCAATAGAAAGCCTGGTTTAATGTGATCAGCAAAACACCATTTTACTGATGCATATGATGAATTTCGAAGGCTATATGCAGGAAAAAGAGCTTGCTAAAAAAAGAGAGAGAGAAAATTAATTCTCAATCAGTTTTAGCTGATGTGTTGCTCATTATATGGTTAAAATGGCCTTCCACAGAAGTAGTGCCTCAGGGGTCTTTACACAATAATAAAAGAAGTAAAATTCTGCTATAAAACTCCTAATACACAATACAGCTATGAATATTTAATAAACACTGAATAAACGATAAATTCTACAGAAAAGCTAGTCTAATTTTTCTAAGTACTTGGCAATCATTCAAATATTTCTATTTTCATGCATGGCTACTCCTTCACAGAGCAAAAAGTCTTACCTCTTATAAATATCTTAGAAAGAAATTAAAGAAAGGTGAACTGTGTATCACAAAATATGTTCTTAGTTTTATCAGTCAGGCAATATTTGTCCTCTATAGCTGTCTCAAAATTAATTCACTTCACCTTTATGCAAAATGATCAACAAGCAGCCAAAGTAATCTTAAAACAGATATATTTCATTAACATCACTTTTTAATTAAATTTAAAATAAACAGTGATCACAAAAAATTGCAGTTTCTGCAGTCTCTATTAAATGAGTAGGCTGCCAGGATAAGACTCTCTCTAGATCCTGACAAGTAACATGTTGTGGAAAATTCTGAGAAAACTGCTAAGCAGGTGTAACTCTAACAGAGGAATATGAGAAATGAAGGATAAAAAAAAGAAAAAAAATGTGATGTGATAGTCTCTGAAGGGCAGTAAGTCGAATTAGTAGATAGAGCTTCCATTAATGTTTAAATGGAAGCCTTCTGCATAAGAAAAATATGGTATTTTCTCCATAAATTTTCAACACTGAATTCCACTGGTCAACTTTCTATTCACCCAGACAATAAATGTTGACAGAATACTTAGCAAGGTTTTGCTCATATAAATTGTTAGACACTTGATCATATTCAGTGAAGAGCATATGAGAAGCTAGAAGTGCATTGAATATTCTAAGTATTAGTTCTCAATACAACTTCTCAATATGTACTGAAGTTATAGGAATGATAATATTTTCAAAAGGTTGCTATGGAACATCTTAAAAGTTTTATATAAATGCTGAAGGAATATTTTAGAACTTAATTTCCTGAAGACAGGAAGAAAACTCTAGAGCCAATCCCTTACTCAAAAAAATTCTAAATAGCAAACCAATATGACTTAGATTTTTTTTCTGACTTTCATGCTATGGACTCTTAATAGATGTGAGTCTGTTTGGATATTATTTTCTTGATATTCCCATAGATCATTAGAGAAAATAGTGTTGCATTTTAGCAATATTTTCACTTTTAGAAGTAGAAGCATAAGGATTTTCCATGTATGAAAGTAGCCTCAGAATCATGAATAAACCATTATTCAATTCAGCACAATACATTTATAAACTGTGCATGATGACTTCCTATTTTGGGTAAACTTAAGCATCATCCAAAGGCAGCAGTATGGCTGCTGGTAAATGAAAAAGGGTGGTAGATGAAATGAGGAAAGCTTCTGTCTCGGTGAATGCTACTTAATTGAATTCCACCACTGAGAGAGAATAAGGCAAAGAATTTACTGTTACAGTAACATTAAAGGTGAAATTGTATGGTGTTATATATTTAAAAAAATGTAAAAATACTTCCATTTAAGATTTATTCAAAGTCACATAATGCATTTTCAAACTTAGTTGTCCAACTAACCGTAATTTCTTTGGACAAGTCTTCACCCACCTGAAATTTTGATTCATCATTTCAGCATATTTTTCTCATCTGAAAATTAATATTCTGAGAAGATTTTTCCCAAGACTTCTGTTCACTGATATTTTATTTTTCACTCTCCTAATTACAGAGAACATTTCCCCCCTTTTCTCTGAAGGCCTCTTAAGTCTTTAATTTAAAAATTCAGCCTTCTTTTCTTTTCTTCTTTTTAGTCTTAATTTTCAGATTAGGGCCTGAAAAAAATAATGTGAGGTAAAATTCAGATCCAAATTATTAGACAACAGCAACTCTGATCTGTGTGTGGCATGTTGGCTATTATATATACAGTTAATTTTAGATAGACAAGTTGCTTCAAAATCCTTGAACAGACGATTCTTAAACCTAGGTTCTTATGGATTTTCAATTTACAAATGTTATTTTATCTTTCCTGATTACAGGATATCTGCTATGTAAAGTAGGCCGTGTCCCTCTGTATTATAGTGTAAGGTACTCTGCAGACTAGAAAGCATTGCTTATTCAGGCAGATATAGTATTAAATACAGACATTGTAACTGAGTACAGCAGCTTGCCAGGAGGTAAAGTTCACCAGACTGCTGCCTTCTCAAAGGCATTTCTCTGTCTTTTTCTTGTGAAATTAATATCCTTACATTTCTATCTGCCCCCTATGGCATTTAAGCAGCTTGTGGCTACGTTGGTCAGACAGAGAACATTTAACAAGGAACAGAAAAACTGGCATATGGAACAACAGAAGCCCTACCATGAATGAGGTCCTGTACATTCAATATTTCTCTGAAAACACAAGAATTTTTCCCATTGAGTCATGGGTGGCTGAGTGCCCATTGGATAATACTAATGGAATTAATATGATTCACCTGTGCTAAAAGGTACAACAGTCCATTAGCAATATTTTCAGTTGCTGTTTGAAGAGAAAAAGAACAATCTGTATCATCATAAATTACTTAATGAGACAGTTGCATTCTCCAGTAAAAGTCTATGGATCATAGGTGCACATGCTCAGCCATGAAGGATAGGTTACATCTCTAGCTAGTTAGTCAAATGGCTCCTGCAGGTAGCAGACCAAAGAACATGGAGAATCTGTAAAATTAGAAGAGACTTCTGTAGGTTATAAAAAACACAGATTGCTCTTGCTTCATCATCCGCTGTGAAAAAATTCAGCCATATGCATTTGTTATCCAAGCTTAGTTGATTTTCTCAAACAGTAAAGGCATTCAAGACATCCACATACCACTGACAATGGATGAAAGACTTGTGCCATTCTGAAGAGGAAGATAAAGCCCCACAGATGGCATGTCAAGACAGGGTTGGGTACTCATGAATGAGCACCAACTCTAAAAAACTGTATAAAATCCTTTCTGTATGCAAAAAGATTTATAGTGAGAATGACCTTATTATTTCCTTGTGGAGTACAGCAGTGGCATAAATTGTTTCAGAAAGAAATGTGATCACCTAGAAACAGTTCTGATGTGCAAATTTCTAAATCTTGGGATTAAGAACATATTTTTCAAGGATGTCACATATATTCTAGTCACTCACATGGCTGTTCACTCTTTCTTGACTTAAGTATTTTCCTCTACCTTTGCCCAATATGTGTGAACATTGTTCACTTCTGTGTAAACAGTGTTTGTACACTTGTGCTGCAAGCAGGGCAACTCCATTGTGACAAGCAGTCTCCACTTTGGCTCTGAGTCTAAAATTAATAATATATAGCTCTTTTTCACTGTTACTCCTAATAAAGAGCATACATTTCAGAATTTATGCAAATGCACAAATGTGTAAATATATAAATTAATATAAACCTTGCTTTGCATATGTCATTTCTCCTACTGCCACAAATTTAGTGTTCATATGAAAAATTTAAATCACTTAATCTCATAGTGAAGGGACCTAAGTTCTGTTGAATTTAAGTTTGAAAGGATGCACTTAACATACCTACAGTTCTCAAATACACAATTACCTTACTACAGTGAATCCTAGAATTAGTAAGGAATTTTAAACAGCAAATTCTCATGAACTCTTCTACCACATTGCAGAATCCTGCTCTGCTCCATGCAAAGATCTAATAATGTTTCTGTTTTCAGACCTGCTTCTATAAAACTGTTCTTTAATAATAAGAAGAATTTTTTCTTCTTTCTTTCATGACAGAAGTAACTCATTAATCCTTAATTCTTTGTGTTAGGACCAGACTCCCAGATTGAGGCAAAACTACTGGAAACAGAGTTAGGATAATTTCTTGATATGACTACAGATCCAGATTCCTGACATGAAGACTGGCAAACTCTGATCAAGTTCTGTTCAGTATTTTGGCCTGGGCTCTTTAGTAGTCTCTCAACAAATGTCCAGATGGGCTCGGGACAGGACAGATTTAATTCCCAAAGGCAGTTTGGATAGTCACCATCTTTTGGTTGAGAGGAGAGTTTATCTGTGAAAACACAATCTAATATGTGCCAGGTGGTTTCATATTTAGTGCCTGAAGCCTCTCATTTACTAGAGTTGGCAAAACCTGTGTGTCTTAAAAATACACATTACTAGGTATTGGAAAGAATGGCTATTGATTATTTCTTATAGCTTCTTCCAGGCTTGGTATAAAGTCACAAAAATACTATTCCGTATTAAAAAAAAAAAAAAAAAAAAAAAGGATCTTTAGCTCAATAAATAGGGCTACACAAGGGAACACAACAGTAATCTAAGAATTGCTGAACTAATCCCTGTCTTTGTGCTTTTTCCTCATAACCTGTACTTGATTGTTGCAATATTGGAAGCTGTTTAGAGGAGATGTTCTTTTGCATCTATATTTCACACAAAATCATTCAAGAGCAGGGTATAACATATCCCTTCTAACAATTTAATTAATCCTATCTGATATATAAATCCCATAGTTCAACAACTATATAAAATAACTTCATAACTTTTGTAGGCAGCATGGTCCAATAAATAATGAATACAAGCAATATGTAAACTTTTTTCTCTTTACAGTACACTATAGCTTCAGTATAAAAACATTAACTTCACAGTAGATTTCAGCTTTGTGTTTCTAAAGATGCTCATTCATAGACCAACACCTCTTAGCCAAGTTACCTGACATTTGGTATCCTACCACAATTACAGACTCAGATGGCAGCATCAAAAGCAAACAGATGTAATGGTCATACACACAGGATTCAGACTGTTACACTGAAATTTTTATATGCAACAAAACTTCTTGAAAAGTCCAATATAAAACTTGCACAAGCAGAGGAAAGGCCTAATCGACTCAACTAACCTCTATGGAACTGCTGTTTCACACTAACAATCACTCTACCAACAATAAAAAAGCTGTATTTGCACCAAGAGAACAAATCTTGAATAATCTATTGCATTTTGTGGATACAAACACATTCTTTTTACATTAACCATGTTCGGTTTTTTGTATTGTTTTTTCTTAAGCTAATATATCTACTGCTTTCAAACTGACAAAAATATCACTTTATAAATGTGTTTCTTGTCTATTTCATTAATGAAGTGATTTGTCCCTTTATCTAAGAATTAGGAAAGATTTAAATTTCATAGAACATGTAAATAGTTGATAAACACATTCAATAAAAATATTGTGAAGATGCTCCAGTATGATTTTTTTTTTTTTCTAGTTATAGCAGAGATAATTTTTTAGAAAACAGGTTACTTCCCTACTACCAAAGTAGTTTTAGCAGTGACTGAGAAACTCTGGAATAACAGAACATTTTAGCACTTTATCTATTTACTTATGACTACTAGCTATTCTCATTAATCTGAATCACCATCAATCTCTCCTTCTTCTTAAGAAATGTAATGAACATAAACTTGTTACCTGATCTTCTGATTCTTTCCAGATCATTGATTAATATATGCAATTTCAGAAAATAACTCCTTTAAATATTTACTTTTTAAAAAAAGAAATAAAGAAATATTACTAGGAAATAAAATGTTATTAAGAAATAGATATACTTTTGTCATACATAAAACATAAAATAAGACTAATTAGTCTTTTCCTAAACCTTATCATTGAGAAGTTATTTCAAAGCATTTTAAGAACAGAAGTGACTAGAATTGAAACCTTCTCTATCAGACAAAGCAAAAAATCTACTTAGAAATTCTTCCTGCTGCAGTACCAGGAAAAGGTTTTATTGACATGAGATCTTTGCCTGCTTTATTCAATACAAATATCTTACCCACAACCATATCTGACATTTCAAGCATTAAATAAAATGCTAAATATAAATCAGGGCACTAAAGCCAAAATTTTGTCTCATGGGCACCATCTTTAAAAGAAGTTTTTAACATTAGAAAATATTTTGGTCCTAAGGCAGCCCAAAATAGATGAATTGGTGCCAAAAGTGTTATTAAGATTCGGAATATGTTAACACAGTGTTCAGAGAGTTATCTCCAGAAAATTTTGAGTCCTGGAAGGAGTGCAACCACTTGTTTGGTCTCTTCATAGATTAAAGGAGGATCCAAGCTGGGTAATTTTGTGGAGAATGTCAATAACAGCGATGCTATGAATCCATGTTTGCTCCTGCCATTCAGATTAACTTTTCTTCTCTCATTGGGCAGATAAATAATTTCCTCAGGTTAAACTCAGAACAAGTGCTGTTAACTTATGGTTCATTTTGAAGTTGCCCATTTCTCTTTCAAACCTGTTGCACCAAGGGATTATTTCAAGAGAAACCACTCTGATTATGTTAGCTAGTGTAATAAAAATTATTACTTCACAATTAAGAACTTGGCCACTGGAACACTATCCTTTATTCTACCAATGTTTTCCATAGAAAATGAATAAATATTGACAATATGGACAGTGGATATCACCACATACAAATATGCCCTCATATCTGGTCTCAGGACCCCTTAACTGATTCTGGTGTTAAAAGATATCATATGATATATAATAAATGTCATCTACCAAGATGATTTACTAACATTCACCAAGATACTGCTATTTTAGAAGTATGCTTTATTCCTGTGCTGCCTTTACCTTAACACAATATTGGATACAGTAATTTTCTAAGTGAGGCTTCTTTGTGTTTTCAATGTGCAGCACTATTATGAAATTACAGCCTTACAATCCTATTGTTTTATCAAGCTATTTATGTGCAATTCAATTTTAACTGTGTGCATTTTCTGTTGTATTGAAACAAGAGTCACCAAAGACACTAAGAATACCTTAAATTAAACATCCTGTTTTCACATAATGCTTTATTTTAATCAGGATTCTGTGAAGCTCACTGGTATGATTATATTTCATTAATCAGAGATCTAGAAACATCAAGGTGCTTTGTTCTTAGCATTTATCCTTGTTAGATATTCCCTAGAGAAATGTTAATTTACACTAGATGCTTTATTAATGACCTCTTACCATGGAGATAAAAATCTAGCACTGTGCTATGAGGTATTTTATTTATTTTTAATTTGGTTTATTAAAAAAGAAAACAAAACTGTCAAATTATTATAACAGAAAAATTACGGTGCCTTTATAGAATGCTCAATACATAAATTATACATATATTCCCATAAAAAACTCTAAAGGCAATAATCATATGTTTATATCATTTATTTCTTACAAAGATTTTTCTGTATTTCATATTTATTCATGCTTGGATGAATCTCTTCGACCAGCGACTTTATTAAAATTACAGGTGAGTGAAACCATAAATTTCAACATGGCTTCATTCTTAACAGTCTATGAAGCAGTAGATTGGAAGCATAAAATAAAGTGGGCAGAATCATGTCATGTTCTGCTGGGAGACATATTTTTCCCCTCAGCAGCATATTAAAAACGCATGTTTTAGAAATTGAGGTAAGGTATGTAGTACCTCCTTCCCATGAGACATATTTCTCTGCTTAGAGCAGAATTTTCCTCTTAGGACAGCGTGTTTTGGAACACACAAGTTCAACAGTTTAATCTCTACCATTTGCATTATAATTTCCAATTCAGAAAAAAAAAAATTCTATCATACTGCTAAAGTGTTTGGTTTGGATATCTTCAAATAATTTTAATGCACATGAACAAGATCATTCCCCCCCCACAAAAAAAATGGGTTATTTCAGGTGGTGGTTTCAGGGTATGGTTTCATTATGTAATTTTAATAATATAGTTACATTGCGTTATCTCTCTATTTTTTAGTCAGACATTCAAAATAAATTGAAAGATAAATTCAGGAAATGTTGAAAATAATTTTGTTTGAAGAAGAGAGGTCATAGCATATTTACATGCTGTAGTTTATATTGCATAGTCCTTCCCACTCCACTGCATAGTTGATTCTTCTCTACTGGATATAAAGCATAAAGAGTGTGCCTTTCACTAGCATTCTTTTGAAAATGTTTATCATTAAAATATGAAATTGGTAATTATAAATGCCTTTGATTATTTAGACAGCACAATCTCTACTAGATAAGATGCTAATATCTTATTTGCAGTTCTGTTGAAAATAGAATAATATACACATCCCATGAATTGCATACTCCCCAGACTAAGAATTCATGGATTTCATTAGGGAAAAGCAGCCTCAGTAAAAACACTCACACTAATCATGTGAAGGATACTGCTAAAATAAGGGAATATGAGCAACAACTGATCACTAAACATAAAACCGATTATCTATGAACTAGGAAAGGAGAGGCAAACTATGGGTATGATATCCTCAAGGATTGTATAAATAGCAGTTTTTTATGAACCACTGTGGAGTTTGTTTTGAAATTAGAAAGATCAAGGAGCAACCAAAGAGAAAGTTAATTTTGCATTGCCAAGTGGTGCATTTTGGTAATCTCATAGCAATTGCAGAGAAGAACATGTGAGCTCTTTTAGTATATTAAAATCTGAAAGATATAGAGTGTTACAGCTTTTAAGAAGTCCTAAGGATATGAATTTGACTCACACTTAAACTCAGAACATTCACAATTAGGGAGAAACCAACAAAAAAACCCACAAAACAATCAAACCATAAGAACAAAAAAACTCCCAACCAATCAACCAACCAGCCAACCAACCAACCAACCAACCAACCATCAGAAGTAAAAGAATAGGAAAAAAAGGGTCATGAGGATGCAAACAGCAATAAAGATGTCAAACATAAAGTAGGCATTTTGGAGACAGCATTTGTTATAATTCTGAAATATTGAATGTCTGAAATATTTACAGTCTCTTTTTATTTCTCCAAAGGAAAGTAGCAATGAAGGCAGATTTTTTTAACTCATAGAATTGTCAATAGTGTTTCTGTAACTTTTTTGCCTTTAGATATCTATAATTGTTGTCTCTACATTATATAACAATAGTCTACAGTAACTCAGCCTAGAGAACTTTATTTTGCTGTCATTTTTGGTACTTGTCTGACATGAGTTAGCTTTCCAAAGTGATGGCTCAGCCTAGCAGATGCAGAGTTACCCCAGATGCAGCCCCATCACCATTGCTGTTAGTTTTCTTGTTGAGGCTTCACAGTCCCTTATCTATCCTTCACTACAAGTACTACAAAAAAGTACAGGAAAGAAGAGCATTCCTCTAGTGCATGCTGAATGGCAGAAGGGCTGCTTTCTTTGCAGCTCATCTCAAATCCATGTTTACATCTTTATTCTTGTGTTTTCATGTCCGTGGTGCCCAGAAATAACTTTGTATTTCAAAATTTAGTTTGATCTGTGAATTATTCAGTAACATAACCCAAAAGGCATTAACAATTTAAATCTGCCAATAACTGATTTTCATATTTCTGGAAAAGCAAAACATGGGTAGATTATATAATGGATCTGCTGCTGGATAATATTAAATTAGTTTTCTGAAGTAAATAATTGACATGCATATAAGATAAAAAATATTCTGATTTTCAGTTGAACTAAAGATGATGAGTAAGATATAATTATGGGAAAGGGAAAAACAAACTCCAGAATATAAACAAGTACCAAGACCTATGCCAAGAAACTTTCAGGCATTCATTTCAATTACATTTTATTCCATTAAAAAATAGGAAAGGCATGTGGTCTAATTGACTTATACTTTTTCCTATTTTTCAAAATAACTGCTAATGAAATCATAATCTTCAGGTTTAGATTAAGCTAAAGATACAAATCCCTTTTCCTTACTGCTGCCATTTTTGACAAATAAGAGATGCTAGAAAGTTAGGCATTTAACTGCCTAGCTTATCTTTTGGATCAGAAACTCATCTTCTTGGGTTATTATCCACATAAACACCAAAGGAAATTAGTTCTAATTTTCTACTCCAAAAGACAAATGAAATTTTTCCAACAGAAGGAGTTTTGGTGTTCTACCATCACATCAGTATATTTTTATCCAGACTTTCTCCCACTTTTTGGATGTGCTATGTCTCAAATAGTCCATTGGATATTAACAGAAACAAAACAAAAAATCCCCATCCAGAAAAAAAAAAAAACAAAAAAAAAACAAAAAACATAAAAAACATTCAAAAAAATGTCATAGTGTTTATTTCCAAAATATTCTGAGGCTCTGAGAATTTTTTTCGAAAATAGAGAAGGGAGTAAAAGATAGTTTTCAAGATACAGGTTACTGAGTGGTGATGTAAGGAAAGAAATGGGAGTGGAGAAAATCTCAATTTTTTCAAGTGGAGAAAATAACAGCTAAAAAGGTTCTGAAAAACTACAGAAGCAGAAACATTATAAATAAACATTGGTACAAAGTTAATAGTGAAAACAAAGATGAAGCTGTGCTGTCCTAGACCTGCTTCACAAAGAGATGAATAAATAAATAAGATTATAACAGAGATGTGATCAATATTTTAGGATAAATAATTGTAGGATTTAATGACAATAAGAGGACTACAAAGCTTATGAAAAATATGAGATATATACATGGAATACACGACAGAAATCACTATTTAATCAAAAAGCCAATTGGAAAATTATATAAGATTGTGTGTAAATGGGAATAATACATTGTATATAACTGCTAGTTTCATTTTGGAAAATTTGCTATTGCATAACATTGATACTGTGAAATAAAAATCTAAACATAATTATTTATGTGTGTTCAACAAAAGAATGTTAACAGAATTTCTTCTCCACAGACTTAAGATTTTAAATATTTTAGTGAAAAATTTCATGATTAATTTATCACCATACAGGTTTATTATCTTTATTATTTTTCCACTGACCATTAATAAAGACTTAAAAGGGAAAATCAACAAAATAAATGCTCTATGAATTATTTGATGTGTACTGCATATTTCTTCTCAAAAGTCTATGTCAAATATTCATTATTTGATCGACTACTTGTCTCCATTCCTCTATTTAAAATTTTACTCTATTATAGTAAAAAGTAATACTAGGTGGTTTTTTTGTTTGTTTGCTTTTTTTTTTGTTTTTTTTTAACTATAGAAGATAATGAAAAAATTTGAACTGTTAACTTTCAATGAGTTGAATGGCCAAATATCAGACCGAATATGACAAAAAATATCCACCATCTCTTTCTGCATGGGAGGTGGAAGAATTACAGACCATAAAAAATAAATTGACAAGCTGGAGACAGTCACTGACTTGTCTGTCATTAACTGATGGGTTCAGAAAAACATGACAAGGCATGCAGACCTAAAATGCTTGACCATAAAACAACTTATATATTTGCCATATTTGTCCAAAACAATTTGCTATCTCAGTATCCAATTCAAATGCAAACTAAAGTAAGGACCTTATGGTTTTAAAGGGTACATGAAGCCCCTAAAAACTGTTTGGGTGTAACTACAAAAAAAAAACTGTAATAGATTCAATTTTGAGCAGCTATAGATTATACTTTTAGATAATGTGTTACATAGCACCCAATAATTTTCCCAGTACAATAGTATCTGATAGTATTAAAGTGAAGTGATATTAATTACAGATTTTATACAAATGAGGAAAAAATATTCATAACTTTAGGAACAATTCAGGTTCAACCAAAGTAGATAAGGACAAAATTGATCTGAAAAGAAATGTGCACTCTTCATTGAAGCAGAAATGAAGATCTGTAACTTCAGATATTCTAGTTGGATTTTGTTTTAAAATTATATTCCAAAGTCATTATTCATCATCTATTAGATAATGTAATTGAACAATCAGTCAGTAAGAGGCTTAGAGGAATATCAAATCCATCTTTATGAAATCCAGTGCCAAGGTTAGTTTTGTGTCCAACCAGATCAAATGACACATGATGCTCACTTGCTCATTCCTGATCCCACAGTGTTTTGATAGAATGAGTCAAAGCTGTGAGAAGTTTTTTTGTTTCAGGTTCCTCACACTTGTGCTGAAAGCCAAAAACCTCCATTAAGCAAAGTTATTGTCCTTCAAGCTTGATTGTATGTAACATGAAATTTCTCTCTTGAAATTGTAATGTGAAACCAGGCAGATAAATGTAAGTAGTGTTTATGTGAAGAAAAAGTAATTTTAGTAAGAAATAATATCTCTATATTTTATCTAGGTTCAGAGATGACTCTGGATTTTGCAAGATTCATATGTTGTGACACCAAATTTTCAGAAGTCTTAAGAAAGTAGAAGACAAGGAAGTCCTGAAATAAATAAATATTCAATGGAGAAGTGTGTTCGTTGTTAAAAAAGTCATCTCCCCCAGTAGTTAGGGCATTGACAGACAAGAATGTTCTTGCTTTTTAATTTATTCCTTAACTGTGATACAGAAGATAAACAATTTCAATCTAAGGTCTTTGTTGTTGCTGTATTCTGTTATTAGAATGTTTATCTAGCAGTTAAAGGAGTGGAGCTAGGTCCTTTAAGCAAAATTATATAGTTTTTACACTCTTCAAGATTCAGACAATTATCCCAAGACACAAAAATTGAAGGTGTTGGTAGTTAAGATCAACTATTAAACTTCAAAGGCTAAGGTGAAGAGTGAATAGAATACTAACTAATTTTAGTGCCCAAAGAGATTTTTGGTGCCTAAATCCCTGTTACAAGTCCAGTCATTATGTTTTAGCAAGAAAACTTAATATAATAATATTAAAATGCAAAAAAAAATTCACTGAAGACTTAACTAGCAATTATTTGAAGAATACTTTAAAGATCTATAATGCTGTACCATTGTTAATCAGAGAATAATAGAAAGATTTGAGCTGGGAGGGACTTTGAAGATCATCTATGATTTGAGCTGGGAGGGACTTTGAAGATCATTTATTTCCAAACACCCTGGACAGGGACACCTTCCAGGCTTATTAGGGACCTAACCAACCATCAGGGCATCCACAACTGCCCTGGGAATCTGTTGCAGAGCCTCACCATGCCCACAGTAAAGAATTTCTTCCAAATGTCTAAACCAACTCTCTTTCATTTCAAAGATCTTATCCCTTTGTCTTATCACTACATGTAAAAAAGTCCCTCTCCGCCTCTTGCAGCTTCCCCAGAAAGGTAGTGCAGATCTTCCTTACAGTCAGACAATGAAATGGAATTTAATAGGAAGCAAATAGTGAATCTTTGAAGTGCAATCACTGAAATTAAGGCAGAAAGAAAATTCCATTAAATAATCATTAACATTCTTGATCAGAAGAAATTTTTTCTCAAGAGAAGAATCACTTCCTGGGATTTGACCTCTACTTAAAGCTCTTACTTGCACTCTGCATTCTTTGTGGATGCTAACACATTAGCATTTCAGATGAAATCCTAGTGCGTTTGAATAAAAATTTCCAGTCATGCATATTTTCTTGCACCCTCAATTCCATTCGTCCTAGTGTCTTGTTAGAGTGAACCACTTTCCTTTTATATAAAAATAAACTGTAAGGAAGTTCTCATGAGTGTAACTTGTGAACTTTGATTACCGTGTAAGAAAACAAGCCAGAATTGGTCCAAATACTGTTTTTATAGGGGAAGGGGAGGAAACCCTGTATGTGGAAGTGTTGTTTTAAGTTATCATTTCATTGGTCTGGATTAAAGTCATAGGCCAATGTGAGTCTTCCAGTAATTTTCACAGGCTCAGCTAGAGAGGCATGGGTCTGCAAGAGGAACAGGCCAGATACTTAAAAACAGCATTGGCTGCAAACAGTTTGGAAATATTGGACTTTACCCTGAGTCATTTAGTACTCAAACCAAAGCATTGTCAAAGAGCAGAGGAAAGGAAAAAAAATGTTCTGTTTTTCTTCCTAGGTTATTTCCTCAGTAACAAAAAAAACCAACAAAACCAAAGAACCTACAATTCTTGAGAGCTTGAACTGAGATTAAGATTCACACATTTATAATTCATTAGAACCAGAGCCAGAATATTAAAAATTATAAATTGCATCCAGGCTTGCTTTATTGTTTACTCTGTCATTTTGGCAAAGGAATTTGAAAAGTCTAATTTTGGTGGGTTATTATACACACTTTTCACTGTCTCTGTTCAAAGGTGAACTTTAAAAAGTATGGATGAATAGAGAAGCAGATCTAAAAAGTTTAGAAAAATTTTGGTGAAGTTTTTTCATCTTTGTTTATTATAAGAAAGCTACTTTTAACAATTCTGCTTCTGACCAAGTAAACATTACATTTATCCTCAGGGATAAAATTAGAAATATTCTGTGGAGAAAAGAAAGTCTATTTACATTTCTGCATGCACAGTAAAAAGGTATCTTTATTGTACTTAAGAGTAGCTTTCTTATACTACAAGAAATGGTTTTATTGCAACGTTAGGGCATTGTGACCTGGTGGGTTTTGTTGCTTGTCTGTCTGTTTGTTTGTTTTAAGAACAGCAACTGTAATGCTTATTTATGACTTGTACTCCCTGGACTAGTCTTGTGTACTCTGTTAATGCCCACTGTTTCCCTGGGGTTTTGCTGTTCCTTCTGTCATTGTTGTATCACAGATTGCTTCTGGTCCAATAAATTTGCAGTCTGAAGATCCTGGTTCTTTCACAAGGAATGGACTCGGGCTCTGACAAGGACAATTTTATTGTGTTCAGATTAGAGCACTAACACATTCAACATCTAACGGGGAAAGAATTTGTGTCCTTTTACAGACTGATCAAAACAGGAGCATATTATTTTACATTAGCCTCTTTCCTTAAGTGTTTATCATTTACACTACCATACCTACCACTTAGTAAGCTTGTATTTCTGCCTTTTTTTTCATTTTTTCCTGGTATTTTCCAGGGCCAATTATTTCCTGTCACTCTCTCAATTTAGAAGAATCTAATACTTGAGCAGGGCTTGTAAAATTCCTACTTTGATTAATGATTAATCAAAATAATTTTTGTGATTCTATAAATTTATCCTTGCTAAAGGGAGGTCTGCAATAATCTGAAGGGCATAACTTGGGCAGGAATGAAAAATAAATGTTCAGGAAAAGAAAATCATGGCTTATATTGTACAGAATAATTTTTCAATTTCTTTAAGAATTTATCTGTATACCAGTGTCCATGTATTTGTTGGGGTTTGGACAGGTGAAAGGCATGGTTGTTGGAGGTTTGATTTTTTACTTAGCTGTGTTGGGTCTCTATTTCCAGTCAAGCATATGGGGAAGAAAATGTATGGTTAAAAAAAAAAAAAAAGTTATTATTAAAATTTTATTTCACAATTTATCTTTTGCACAACCGGAAGATGATGCAACATAATTTTCATTTCAGATGAGACTGTTTAAATGTTAAGGGTTCAATAACTGCCTAAATCATTCTTCAGCATTATTGCAAAAAAACCCCTAAGTGAAACCAAATCAAAACCACAAACAAATAAAATCCCCCAGAAAACAAAGAAAGAACCCAAACAAAACCCCAAAACAACTCAACCCCAAAACCATGCTTCAGCAGAAACAGTAATTCACAATTGCAAGAACAACCTTTGAACTATTGTTAAACCTCTGTTTGATACAAAATGTTCTGGAAAAATATGTGGAAATCCTGTGTGCAGGAAACATTTTTAGAGCTCTAGGTTGATCAAGCTTCTAATTGAAGAGAAATCTAAAGGAATGATTGACACTATTAGTTCTTTTTAGATAACACTCACTCTTATAAGCAAAGGGAAAAGGGTTTTTTCCCTTGCTACTTGTATATAACAAACTTGAAATTTAAGTAGAAAATGGGAGACAACTAAAGGAATATTCTCAAAGTAAAATTATATCGTGATATTACCATGAAAATGACTGAAGCGAAGGGACATGCAACAGCATGGAGTGAAAGTAAAGACTCTTAAAATACAAGGAAGTTCAGAACAAAAACCCAAGATTATAAATAGCCCCAGTAATTCAGGTTGTTCTGCAATTTGTTCCTTTTCATCTCCACTGAAAGCAAAATTTTAAAAATGGTTTACTCTGTAATCCTATCTAGAAGTTATGTTTCTAGAAAAATCTTCTCAATGGTAGCATAAAGGTAATATATTTTTTTGAAAATGATTACACTAAGGGTCTTGACTTCCCACACAGACAATTCCTATCTATGCAGTTCTATGCATGTCTTCAGTGAGATATTTCACTTGTGAAAAGTGAGTCAGATTAAATCTTTAAAGCTTATTCATCCTTACTAGCAATACTGAACCACAGCCATCAATGCCTTGATTAGGAATCAAGCTACAGGAGACCATTTTGAGACTTATAATTAGAAAGTGATATGAAAATGCTTTGCATTCTGTTAAAGAACAGTATTTGCTATTACTTTCAAGTAAAGAAAATATTTTCTGCACTATTGAAGGTGGAAACTTATAATCAAATATTACTTAGAAAGTGTTTTGTAGCACTCAGAGTAAGTGGTTATATGAATTCTTCTTTAGTACTGAAGTGTACAAACTAGTTTAATTTCAGTGCAAGATAAACAGAATCTGAATTTTCATTAGATAAGCTAGAAGTGCCACTAAAGTCATATGTATTTCCTATGAAAGATTACTATAAAAATTTTGTAGACTTTAAGGATTAATTTGCATTCTTTAATGAGTTTTGGTAGAAGAAAAACTCAATATAAATATGACTACAGGTTAAAAAAGCAAACAATTGGATACTCTGGTAATCTTGCCGAGCACAAGATTAGTTTATTGATGCTCCATAAAATATTTCTTTCTTGATGTTTGAAGTAGAACACAAGAGGTTGAATTCTAGTTGAGTTTGGCCATCACCATAAGAAAATTTTCCACTACATCCAGCGCTTTGATTTAAATATGGTTTATTTTGGAAGCAAACAAAATAGTTAAGATTTGGATTTCCTTCAATGTCACACAAAAACAGACTTTGAGAAAGACCTCATAGGTTTTACTAGGATTTTTTTACCCAATAATCACAGAAGTCAATTCCTCAATCCATACAGAATCTCAGAGTAGAAGGGACTTTCTGGAGGTCAACTTGTTCAGTCCTCCTGCTCTACAGCTCCTGGTCTGTGTGTGATCCATAATGTCGTGTTTGACATTTTTATATACACTTTTATTCCTAAAGCAATCTTAATCAGTGGGTTTGGCTTACTAGCATATGCACCAAGAGATCTACTCTGCAGTTCTCAACAAGACTAATTACACAATTTTTTCCTCAATAAGGAAGCACATTATCTGTTTTTTTGTGGGTACTGAATAATAATTCTCCTCTAATTTATCATCATATGGATATTTATTCCATTTTTAAGCCTCAACAAGAGTTATGCACAACAGTTTTACATTGTAGATGATATTTTGCTAGATCAGCATTTCAGCTATTATAAAAATTACCACCTCAATAACTGTTAGAAGTTTCATTTTTATCTATCTCAGCTTCTAGCTGAATTTTTACTTTCTTCATACATTCCTTTTTTTTTACTCAGGTAAAAATACATAATTTTTCAGAAGAGTTTCTCTTCTGAAAGAGTTTTTGAATGAACTTATCTGCTGCTTATTCCTACATGTAGAAATACTTTTAAACCAGGTGACACTAATATTACTTCAATCTTATTTCCTTTGAAAAAAAATTGGAATAAGGAAGCTGATAATTAAAATGGACTGATTTTTTAAATGAGACAAGATTAAAGGATTCATTAAGGTACTTTATTTATGAAAATTAAAAAAAAAAAAAAGCAAAAGAAAAAACATCTTTAAAGGGGCAGTAAAATAATCAGTGCTAGAAAAACTCCAATTTTTTAGTAAATCAAGAGATTTCCTAGGACTGGAAATGGTGTGAATATATTAAAGAGATTCTTGTTTGCAAGTCTTCTCTCAGCAAAATTTAAATTGTAAAAACTGTAATCACACATGTATCTACCTTATCTTGTCTAAAGACTAGTAAAGATGCATGAATCATAGAGGCCAACAAGTGGGCAATGAGAGTTTTAATTAAAATGACTCTATAGGTCATTCTCATTTAGATGTACATGGAGTTAGAAATGGATAAATCACAGCATCCATTAGAGAACACCAACGGTCCGGAACACGTGGGTAAAGTTATTGTTGGATACTGTGTAATGAAATTCAATGGAACTTGATTGAAAAAATGCTGAGGACATATTTGCTTTGCTACACATGGTACATTTGGGTGCAATAACTCATGCGCATTCATTTGTCTCAAAGTGGTTAAACAAGAGCTCAGCTGAGCTCTGACCTTGGTGCCTTCTGCTTTGTGCTGCTTTAAATGCTTTAAAATGCTGCTTAAAATGTTTTAGATGCCATTTACAAAATGGGTGGGAGTAATTCACATCATCAGCAATATAGGAAGAAAGTAGAACAAATCATTATTGAAGGAGTCAGATGTATATCACAAACACTAAGGTTCTCAAGACAAACACCAGTCCAGTTTCCTGTGTGTTGTCCAGCAGTGCAGCTGAACTGCATCTCCAGAATATTATTTCAGGATACTTGCCTTTATGGAAACATCTCATTTAAACACATTGTTCAAAATCAGGAATGTTTCCCTGATTTTATCAACACGTTGCATGTTCAATTCTAATCAATTTCAGCTCAGATTAACAAATTTTCTTACACTGATATACAGTCACTGACTGGCATTACTAAAGAAACATAGGGAATTTTCTGCCAGCTTGGTGACATATAGACAAAAGCTTTTCTTGGTTTGTTTTTTTTTTTTTTTTTTCAGGTTTTGGTCTTTAAGAACAATATAGTTCAATAAAATTTTAATTTATTTTTCTACCTTAAATAACTTCTTTTCTTTATTATCTCCCTTTTCTATTTGTACAGCTATGATATACATGCATTCTTTCTAGTTTGGAAAACTAGTCTTACTGGATTTAGTGCAGTTTGTTTATAGTGTCTTTCAGCTCTGCTTCTCTGAACAATTCAGTAAGAAATTGATTTTTTTATTAGAGATTTTTTGCTTTAGTTTTAAGAAATAGAGTTCTCTCCTTCACATCACCTCTATGAAGTACGTGTTTGTCTCTAAGAAGCATTATAATTTTGAATAGAACTTAACCAAAAAAGTGTCAGAAAAGGCATTTAAATCACCTAACTTGGTTATGAAATGAAATCATTGTACCAACATCCATTCAATTCAATCAACAACATTTGAAGTCACATATACACCACAGCGTGCTAAATAGTTGACATGTTAATGGATTTTACTTTTTCTATGCAGAACATACTAGCCGTAATTCAGAAATTTTTATAACCTCAAGAATATTACATCCATCAGAAGGGAAACAAGTACAACTGTAAATAATGCACATACTAAAAGTTCAGACTCCAAAGAAACTCAGTACCTGTCTACTTTCATTAAAGTGCATTTTCATGGTTTGTAAAGTCTGTAGGAGAAATGAGGTAGTCTCAGGTTTAATTTACCTTTGCTTGAATCTTCTCCTCTTGTGTCAAGAACTGTGCATCCTTCAGTAAAGCACTGCATTAACCTTCATGAATAAGATATGTTAATAATTATTGCATCTATGCTTGTCTATTCTATCTGCAACCATCTTTATGATAGAGATGTTCTGAAACACTGACACCTCATGCTGTTTTACTCAGAATTAAATGCAGTCTGTTTGTTTCACTGGGTCCAGTATACATTGGATTGTCTGTAAGAATAGTGATTTTAACTTTTGAATTATTTCAAAATAACAAAGCAAAAACCTTGGCTTCTTAGCCTTCATCCCATAGAAAGAGCTAAAAATTTAGCAAGTTTAATTTAAAAAATTTGGTTTGGACTTCCTTCGAAAACTGTGTGAACTAAAAATTTAGTCATGTAACCAATAATTAACACACTGAGAGTAAACACAGGTCTCTTTGGTGAAATTAAGTCCAGACATCTGTAAGGGACCTGTCATCTTGTGGTCACCCAAAGTTGGAATATAGTCAGTCACATTCAAAGACCAAGAATCATTATCTTGCTCTTTTTGACACTGATGCAAATTCTTCATCAACTGCAAAATACAATGGGATACCTTTATCCTCAATGTACCCATTATGACTATTTTCTTTAGAAAAGAAGAAAAGTTACATGAAGGAGAGAGAGCATGGTTGAAGCCATTGAATATGACTGAAGTAAGAACATACACTTAGGAATGAAGAATTTTTAGTGTCTCTTATTACTTCTCTTATTGCAGTTGAATTTTTCATGCTAAACTTCAAGAATAAAATAAATATTTCAATCCATCCTCATAAAAGGTTGCCTTAACCCTAAAGGTTGTGCATAAAATTATACATTGTTTTCTCTCATACCTGGACTTTTTGTTATGTCACTTTCTCTCCATTATAATTGAGTGATTAGGATGATGTCTGTAATGACACAATTATTACCTCCCTCAATAAAAAGGAAATGAATCCTATTCTCAGGCATTGGATCTCATCAGAGTTATATTATTTGCTAGAGAAAAAAATAATAACAACTTCCTTTTGTCTAAATTTGTGTTTTGCAGAAGTGTGACAAGTGCAATATGTGTAGTATTTAAACTTAAAACAAAACCATAAAATAAGGAAAAAACTAAGTTCAAAAATATCTAAAGTATGCATTTGAAATTTTATTGCTGCAAACAAGAGCTAAGCAAGTTTAGAGATACTCTTTGTGTTCCATAAATGGACTTCTAATGCATTTGGACTAAAGTGACTGTAATGTAAAAAAAAAAAAAAAAAAAAAAAAAAAAAAAGCAAAAAACAATGAAAAACACCCAACCAAAAACATAAACCAACCAAATAAAACAATCAGTCAAAAGGTATCTACAAAAATAGGCATGTCATCCATAAAAACTGGTATTTATCTCACTTGACTTCAGAGATCTATTGTGGAAATGTATATACTTATAACATTCAAATTTGTATATAGACTCCTTTTGTATTCAGTAGAAGGGAAGAGTTTTGAAGTACTACTCAATATATCCTCAGGTATGTATTTAACAGAGTTCATGCTATTCTCAATGTAGAAGCATCTTTATTTTTAGTTCTCAATCTAGTAGCACCTATTCTTGACTATAAAAGAAACTTAGGGAGTATATATCAGTGTATTGTTGAAGAAACATTTGCACTATAAATCCTTTTTCTGAAAGTGCTTTCATAGGAATTTGACATTTTATGTTTTGCACCTGAGTGCAACTCCAGTTCACTTTCAAAGGCTACATTTTTGAGTGAGTCTAAATCCTTCACATATCTATTTTGCCTGTTCAGGTCTGCATAGAGAGAGAAAAATCTGCAAAGGAAGTAATGGCTATGTCTGAACTTTAATTCTCAAATGGCAAAACAAGACATAGCATAAGTTAGCCAAGTTGTTAACACTAGTTTCTATCAGGCATATTGATTTTTTAAATTAATTTACAAAGTTATTTGTTAGGTCAGATGCACATTGTTTCTTCATAGCAAATTTAAAAAATAATTTAAAAACTGATTCCCTAATATGAGAACATAAAAACATTACTTCTCAGGGCTACATTACAATATTTATGGGTATGTGTGTTTCCTAAAGCATTACCAGCAGCATAACATGCATTGTTCAATTAAAGAAAATTCACCAAATAATACATGAAATATATTGGATGTGCAGACATTGCTTCATGTCATGACATGTTAGCATTCAAAAAATCAAACTCTATTCCTAAATTTGAAATGTACCCAACAGTACTCATCTTATTCAAACAGTACTCTGCTGAAGGGCAAGAAAATTAAGCATGAGTCACTCAATATTTTAACAATAGGTACTAAAAATAAGAAAATCTGAAAGTGAAATAGCACAAATTTAAGTTGGAGTAGCTGTGATTATTTTGATTATTCACTTCTTTATATTTTCTCTATGAACATTCATAATCCCAGAAAAAAAAAAAAACCAAACCTTTACTAAGATAGAAAAAAGTGCAGGTATTGCAACTGAAATAGAAAATCTAGAAGACTTTATATAAACACAGGGATGACATTAACCTGTGGAAACAAACAAAAAAAAAAAATCTTGATACTATTTGCTGAAGTTGCAGTCCTTTATCAGATCTCAGCTCATGGTGAGGAGCACATGTGGGATGGGAGCAGAACTAAATAGTGAAGTAATCTTGTGTAAGATTCATAAGTGGGGAGAGCACGGCCAGCAGTGATTTTTTGGCTTGCTATTAATGCCTTTATAAATTCAGGATGTTGATTATGATAAGGATAACTTTTCTTCCTTCGTATCATTCTCACAAGTTCAGTGTTTCCTTCAGCATCAGTCTGTGCTGACATATAATTATGATGTAATTAGTTTTTTGATGAATAGGAGAACAGGTTTTCTGAAGTCAGAAAACCCATGTCCATTGTTTTAGCAGAGTAATTACAGCTGCTGGTAGGCTCATGAATTTATATCTTTTACAATGGAAGAGGAAACTTGGATGACTTTTCTGATTTTTTTTTTTTTTTTCCCCCACAATCTAATAGGCTTTTATTTATCAAATATAAGAAAAGGTGGTCAGAGATGTTATTACCTTGGTAACATTTTAGGAGATTCTAAGTCAACATGGTCTCAAGGACTCATGTGGTTTAAGAGAGATTTTTTGAG
The DNA here is from genome assembly GCF_903797595.1 of Erithacus rubecula. Taxonomy (NCBI): domain Eukaryota; kingdom Metazoa; phylum Chordata; class Aves; order Passeriformes; family Muscicapidae; genus Erithacus; species Erithacus rubecula. Next base: position 26,143,953 of record NC_136685.1, on the reverse strand, counting down.
GCTTGCTGCTCTCCAGAAAGTAATCACATCACAGAACAATGTAACAATTAAGAAAAAAACAGAGCAGTGTGCACAATGCTAATCATAAGACCTATGAGACACACCATAGTTTTTTCACTAGACAATTCCCATCAAAATGCAGTTTATAACATTAAAGAATCTGACCATCAAGACAGCAGAAATTTGGTTCTCAGTGTAAGGAAATTTCGGAATGCCCATTTTAGTACTTCTGCCTGCAGGCACTCTGTAGACTGAAGATATCAGATGATTGCCCAGCCATACAACTAACCACTCATCTAACAGCACTGCAGAATTTCACTTCTGATTTGCAATGTAAGAAATCACTTTGAGCCTATCATAAATGTTAGTACAGCAAAATTATACGTAATTCAATGGATTAATGTTTTGACCTTTATTTTATAATAAAATTTCACATGTATTTTTGTATAGTACACTAGTAAAATATATGTTGTGGTTCTTGGGTGGTTCTGTTTTTTGCCAGAGTGCCTTGCAGCAGTTTCAGGTTAAGTGTCACGGATTTGAATAAACATGATTTTTATTTATCATGCTGTTTCTTGGCTTTCCTCACAGCAAAATTCACTTGAAACTCTTTATTGCTAGCCAGGTTTTCAACTATGATTACCTAATAGGAGAAAAAGTAAAAACAACATAATAGTATGAAAAAGACTTACAGCATTTAGTAATTCCTGTAATAAAGAAAACTATCCTATACAGTAAAATAGGGTTTGATGGAACATTTCAGTTCACAGTTCAAGTAAAGATTTTTTTTAATATGCTTTGTGCATTCCTGATATAATTTATTCTATATTGAAAATGAGAGAAATCAAATCAAATGTCCACAAAGCAAAATTATTTAAACGGTTCTCAAAAAACCTTTATGTATGGAAAGTTTTAATTACTTAAAACAAACATTATGTCTGCTTACATAGCCTTCTAACTAGACCTTAAGATGTTTTCAGCTAAGTCTTTTTTTTTAAGATTTGAGAGAATTCTTGGATTTTAATAACTATTTTCTTTTAGAATATCATATGAAAGGCAAGGGGAGAACTTTTGTTTGTGTTTTTAACAGCAAAAATTAACATTGAATGTGTAAACGAAAGGTAGGATGGAGAAATTAGAATGGAGGATAATCAAATTCTAATAGAGGACTGGGCTCTGAATCCATCTCTTCAGAAAGTCACCGTGTAGAAGGACTCACCAAAATTTAGACAGTAATTGGACTACATCTGGACTAGGTTTTCATTCCCCTTCTGCAATTTAAGGCTTTAAAAAAAAAAAAAAAAACAAAAGTGAAGGCAATCCCCCAGAAAAACAGTATTTCAAGTGTTTAGGACATTTTTTCAAGGTTAATAAAATTATATTTATTCTCCAATTTTTTCTGATACCAGCTAGATTTTCCACTTCATGGGTTAAAAAAAAAAAAAACAACTTAGCACATTAATTACTCTCTTTAGGTTCCATTCCCAAATATTATTGGACATAAAAAAGTTGTTTTTATAAATAGAAAATCAAAATTTCTTTGAAGAGCATGATTTAATTTGATTTATTTTAAAAGTATCACATTCTGCTAAGGAATACTTGAGCTAAAATGGGCTTTTAGACAGATAGGACAGATGTCCAGTATTCATCACTTGCCCAATTATGAAAATACTAGACTTAAGAAAATCATTATTTCATTAACTCTTCAAGGTGCAATTTTCTCAAATTAGTAGGGTCTATAAAGATCAGAAAAACAGGGATCAAAAATTGCCCTAAACCAAATCTACCTAGATGTACATGTAAGCATGGTATTAGGTATTTAAAATGTAACTATGAGGCCCATCTTCTCTTCTTCAAGTCAGAGGGCAGGCACAGGTCACAGTATTACTTTTGAAAGCTTTTAAACACTAAGTTGTTATTAGCAATAGAATTATTTACAACATGATTGCTAATAAAACACACACACATTCAAAAAACCCACACATACACTTATTTATTCACACAAAGTTTGCTTACACAGGCATTCACATGATGAACCTGCCCAGGTATCAGTTTGGGCTGCATTTTGAACAGTAGACACAAGGACCAAGTTACTGGCACACCAGTGTCTTCTACACAGGTGCTTATAAAGGCTTCAGAGGTCTGTTTCACTATGTACATTTAAACCCTGCAGCTTTCACCTGCATTCAAGGAGTTGCTGACATCTTATAAGCAGCTGAAGTTGCACAACCATGCAACCACTGTGTGGAGGAAGCCTCTTAGTCCCCCAAGATGATCCATTCCTGCAGAATTAGCAGCTCTTCTGAGCTTACATATCCTATGGAAACTTTCAGACGCTGCTTTCTCAGAACACAGTTTTCTTCAGTTAGGTTTTCTGGGCACTGGCAATAATTTCTCTCTCCAAAGCCATGGAAATGCCACTTACACAAAGCACATAAAAGAGAGATATTCATGACTGTTAAAGACAATGGATTGAGGAAGATCACTTATAGTCAAAATACATTTCATTGAAATTCTGCCATCCTTTCAGAGCACTGATTAATTTTGTTGTATAAATGCACTACTTACATAAGGAATCAGAACCACTGATTCCTTACTGAGAACCCTCAGTCACATTTCCACAGCTGGATTGGATGGGCCCCAGGTAGTTCATAAAAACAAATGACATGAGATCTAATGTTCCTGGGATCAAAACTTGGTTTCTTCTTGAATTGGTTTAAGACAATTTAAGAGATAGACACAGCAAAATTAGTTTCCCTCCTCCCCTTGTAGTTTTAACCAATCCCTTTCCACCAATAAGGAGAAATGAATATTAATATCTTTTGAAAATATTTTGTGTTGCCTTCATAAAGTATCAGCTCTCAAATTTTTAGAAAAAACAAACTCCTATGAGTGATTTGTCCATGGCAAAGATTTTTGTACATTCTTATGTACATAGGAGGTATCTGATATGACTCAGAGTTTAAGATGGATAAAAATTGTCCAAGTTTCAGTGTTTTTACTCTTCAAACCAGCTAGGATACTTCCCTAAAAAGTAAATCATCTAAAGCTCCAACTGCAACATAGCATTAGTGTCTGTCTAACTTTAGGCAGAAAGAAATAGTTCAGTTGAATGTGTTGCACTATTCTCCTTCTTAGACATAGGTATGTGCTAAAATACATTACTGACTTGAAATCAAGGTCAATATCTGGTTTACTCAGACCAATAAGTCATTTAGCAGCCTTAAAAAGAACATGCCATAGAACCAAAGTCTGATCAATGCACACTAGACTGAGTGGCTGGAGTCAGGGCCAGAAGATGAAGTTACTGAATAATAACTAATTAATCAGCAGTACCCCATCGGGGACTAAAATGCTAATTGAAGCAGAACTAATACAAGATTGAGATAAAATAACCCTGGAGTTAGACAGATCAACCACTGAGACAAAATAATTTTAAACAGGATCTGTCTCTCATCTACCTAGGAAAGCTTCTTGTTATTAATTATTTATTGAATAATCCCTCCCTTTAGAAGTTATGTGTCCAACCACCAAGGAGGATAACATGTCTTCCATAGAGCTAACATCTGCTCATTTGGAATTCAAAGCACTTCATCAAATAGTTATATCTACAGCATCATGATGAAAAGGAGTGTTGGAAAGGCACAAAGGGAATTTGAGAAGCTTCCTCAGCATACAAGGATAGAGGCAACTCTGAGCAATTTAAAATTATGTGTTGTACTGTTTTTGATTGTGCTTACAATGGCCATATTACAACTGTAGCAAGCAGAGTATTACATACATTTGTATAAGGATGATTTTAATATTTCTCTTAAAATGCTTGATTTTTGAAACATTAGTTTAACTGTTGAGAGGTGATAGATGAATCTCTTCTGACAGCTATAGGTTACCATGCAAGAAACATTTTGTCTAACATTCACTGGAAAAAGTAAGCTGGGTAGAAATGTCTGGAATTCTCAGTCTTCTTACTCAAATATAGTGAGGAACTGTCACAGAAAACCAAATTTTGACATTTCTCAAGAGGCATTGGTGGCATGAAGGACACAGTTTTCATACCTTGCCCACATTATCAAATTTAATACAACCAGAGACCAATTTAAGAATCAAAAAGGACATTCATTAATAAATAATAAAGGAAGCCAGTGAGGATACAGGAAATATTTCCAGATCCTGTTCATAAAAGATAGTGACAATCTAAGTAAGAATTTTAAAAATCACAATCAATCTTCCAATAAAGTAAAAAGTAAAACAATTTCCCAAACTTAGATCAAATTACTTTTTAAATTCACTCCTCAAAATATTGTCAAAAATTTTACAACTTAATATGTTTTATCTTATATTGAACGCAGCAAAAGACATTATTTTATTGCATATAACCTGGCAATTACCAGTTCTGGATATCTTTGGACTTATGGTTATTTTGGTGTAACCAGAATTTAATTCTGAAAACAACTTAAAAAATAATTTTGCTAGGTTTTGATCATATTGTCCTGGAGAAAATGGGTGGGAAAAGATATCTCACAATCAAACTAAAGTAAAAATAGAAATTGCTTGTTAACAAATATCCTCTCCAGTAAGTCAGGGTTTTAAAAAATTAATCAGCTGAAAAATGTGAGAAATATTGCTGTTTATTCTGTCTTAATAAACTTCAATGTCAGTTGTACATACACAATCTTGTTTTGAACCTAAATTTATGTTCAGCTTCTTTCTTTGGATATATAAGCTCTTTTTGTTAGAACATACCTTTCAGATGACTTCAACAGGAGTACTTACTTACATTTCCTCAGATGAATCAGAGAGATACTTCTGGGTCTCTGATCAGCTACACTCACAGGCAAATTAGACTAAGTTGGGAGCAAAGATTTACATGCAATTTCAGAACAAAGTAATGCATTTTTTTCAATTGTCTTAGGATACAATATATTCCATATCCTAATGGCAGGATTTTAGGGGGACTATAAAGTAGAAGGGAAAAAAAAGGTTATAATTCTACATACATCTGCAAGTGACAAAGTCCACGGGTAGAATAGAGGCAGAATAAATAAATACTACTTCAAGTCACATATAAGCCAATCTAAGTCCTCATTACTGCAAAATATGTGATCCTAATCCCCCTCTCTTCTGCCTAATGTATTCTTCTTCTGCCTTCAGCACTAGCGAAGATTAAAAATAAGATAATACATTAATGTGTAACTATAATGGGAAGTCTTGTTTTCACACAGACTGCAAAATGAGAAAATATGAACATCTATTTTGCAACACAAAAGTATTTTCTATACTAGAAATATAGAACCAAAAGTTAATTCAATCCTTATTATTAGAGAAAATAGTAAGTGATTACTACCACTATAAGTAGTAAATTTTATTTTAAACACACTTTTTTTTTTTTTTTTGGTGGGGATATTAAGGCCAAAGTATTTTTGAACTTTTTTTTCCTTCATTCACACATATGCCATGCTTGGTGTCTAAGTGGTAGGAGGACAATATGACTTTCAGGTATTATAATCCAGCTGAATTTATCCATCAAAAGGACCAAATAAATGTAAAGTACAATGAAGATAATCCAAATCTGCCTAAAAGTAATAACTAGTTGTGACTGATGTAGTGGAAAAAGTAGTTACAACAGTAGCAAGGAAAAAAAAGGATAAGGCCAAAGACAATGGTACAAAGGTAATCATATTTTTAATACATGTAGATTAATTAGGATAGTGTTTCTAAATAATGCAGTTTACAGGATTAGAAATACTTTCCCTTTTGTTTTCAAAAGCATGGAAGTGAAATATGCATGCTGGCTTACAAACAGATGACTCCGACCATTGGAAATGCAAATTTCCAAACCTTGAGCAATGATTTCTCTCTGTTGTAATGGTGAAACGTTTACTGGATTCATGTGAAGTGCATACACATCAAAATCTGTGATCCTTGATTTTAAAAGCCTAAAACAGCAATCACAGGAAATATAATGATCTGAATGCAGGAGAACATGTGTTTCATCCATGTATCTGCCATTTTCCATAAAACAATGATATCCAGTCTAAAAAGTGTATAAAGAAGAAATATTGAAACAATAGAATCACAGAACTGTTTAGGTCAGACAAGACCACTGAATTCAACAATTAACCCAGCACTGTCAAGTCTTCTGCTAAACCATGTCCTTTTGTGCCACATTTTTATGTCTGTTAAATATGTGATGGTGTCTCAATCACTTTCCTGAGAATCCTGTTCCAATGACTGAAGAAAATAAGAGGAAAACAACATACTATGGTTCTTAGCCATTATATACTTTCCTAACTAAAATGATATTTCATATGAGGTGGTTGTAGTCTAACCACTGGTGTTGTGTGGTTTAATGCTCTTTCTTAACATCATTACAACAATGAAAACTATATAGCAATGTTTTCCCCTCCTATCTTTAGTTATGACTGAGATGGATCCAGTCACATCCATCCCTATAATATCGTTACCAAAAATTTGGTAAAAAATAATAGAAAAAAACACTTTAACATCAACATAGAAGCAGACAAAAAGCGGGCACTCTCTATTTGGTCAGGTTTTTGATGGGATATCACCTCTGAAAATTGCGCATGCTGAGTACAGGAAAGTTTCTGTTTATATATCATGTTTAACAAACATAGATTGTCCCAGAATAAACATACATATAATAATAATTTCCCCAAAATCATTGACATATTTTCCTTCCCCTTTATGCATGCATTCTTCTGTCCTGGGCATCTCTTTGGTGGTCCCTAGTTGTTGGGGACGCCAGAGTTGCAGCTGACTGACTCTGACCTCATAAAGTTGGCAGAAAACTGGGGCTGGTTGCCTTCCAGTTCTCCTTCTTACACAATGGGCATTGTGCAGTTCCATGGGCCTGTTTATTTGAAGAATAAACATTTTGTTAGTTCACCAGATTTAGACAATTTTTATCTGGTAATGTTATTAAAAGCCCTTGTCCAGGGCACTCCTAGAAGATATTTCACTTTCAGTACAGGGTCTACAGCTTATAAGAACATAATTTGACTGAGCCTCATGCAAACTCAGTTGAGTACATGGCCATACTTGATTACATTTTTATGCACTGGTCAAAATCTCTTCAATTAAAACCAATCTTGCATACTCATTTTACCTACCTCATTGTTGAAGTCTCTTACAGCTAAATGGAGGAAGAAATTTCCAGTTGGCCTTGATTTTGATGCTTGGGAATGAAAAGGAATAGAACATATGCCTAATCTGCTCCTTTTAATTCTCATCCCTTTAACTGAGGCAGCCAACATGATTGTGAAATCCTTTTTTAGGTACCAATCTATCACCTTGATGGCAACTTGTCACTAGTGCTCAGCCATTAGCAACACTGCCAAGAAAACAGTTGAATAATATGAGTTAGTGTATGTGAGCAAACTGTAGTTCCCTGGTACCTTTCACTTTATATAGCTGAGCATAACTGGAAGGAAATCTTGACTATCCTACTGTGTATATAAAAAAAATTTGTTTCTATTTCTGATTATCTTGCAACAGACACAAAAAAATATCTTCTGAAGAACTTGAAAATAATTAGTAGATGCAGAAGATGCAGACAATACGTCCTAAATCCCAGGTGTCATGCATCATACATATAAAAATCTAATTTTGTGTCTATCACAGAAACAGTAAACAGTGAATGTTTAAGAGAAATTTTAATAAGGAAAGAGCAGTGACAGAAAAGCACTTTTCACTCGGGCCTTTTTCTGAGTTCTTGTGTCTGTGATGTTTTTCTCAACAATCTTAAATACTTTACAACTCCAGCACTGACTTCATTTGCTTTTGCTTCCAAACCTTTTTCCCTATTTGTGAGTACACAGAAATACTGTTGCCTATCTATTTAAAAACAAATTATGAACTGAATTCAAAATCTAAATATTGAAAAATTTTAATCAACTACTTCCAAACAGGCAACAGAAGATGCGTATGATTTGTAAATTAGTTTAGAAAAACAAATCCAACGATATTGAAATTTGCTGTCAGCAGCTCTCAAATTTGTTATTATAAATTATTTACTTCCTAATCCAATGCAACAGCATTCCCATATCCAATTTATGAACCACACCTGAGTCTTGCTCAGGGTCCTGAGGTAGTTATCTCTGCTAAGGAGTGAATTTGTGGGCAATATACATTTTTTCCCTTCAAAAATAAGAAATAATGGGGCACTAGTGGAGATTATATGGCTAAACTTCTTGCAGCAGCAGAAAATAAAGCAATGATGCTGTTTATGTATCTGCAAATTTTGTTACTTTAAATAAAAGGTCATTTGTTTCCCTACAGCCTTCATGAAGGCTAGCAGGAAAATAATGGGATATTTATGAAGATCTCTTCCAGTATTCCCTCTGAATTAGGTTTCCCTTAATCTTCCATTTTACCAAGGTCAGTTCACATTAATCTCATTGTCATGCATAATGCTACTATGCATGGATGCATGCATGTCCTTATCAACAATAACTTTTGTCTTCCTATTATCCAAAGTCCAGTTTTGCCCAAGTAAATTAAACAGCAAGTTCCTTCCCTAATGTGACTTCACACGTAGAAAAGACAAGCAGGTCCCGAGTCATGAAAATCTAGAAGCCAATTTGAGAGGATTTTATTGTTCCACTTAGTGTTTCTCACCTTGCAAGGATTCTCAGATAAATTGCTTAATTGTGCAGAGGCCATGGCAGGACAATTGTAAACTAGCTGTTCACAGACTTTTAGAAAGAGCATTTAATCCAGTAAAGTAATAGATATTCTGTTAATTGTAGGTATCTGTAGAACTGACATGATATAGTATTTGGTTTTTTTCTATAACACCAATTTTATGTCAAGGTATGTGAATAAAAAACATGGGAAAACTCAAGTTAATGAAATGTAAGACACTATGCTGTTCTTAAAATGCAAGGAAAAGCAATACATATATTAAAAAACCAACGAAAGCTCTCCATACAATAACTCCTTCTAGTAGGGTTTTAGAGGTGCTTAGTGCTAAATGCTGAAATTGCTTAAAAAGAACAAAACATCAACTCATTACTCACTTTCAGTTGTTTTATGTACTTTATACCACCCTCCAGAATGAGAGATAAAAATGTTGTATCTCTGAAAAGGATTCGATCACAGAGACACAGAGGTGTCTTTAAACACATATGTCATGGTGGTAGATGGAACCCCTTACAGAAAATGACTCATGTTCCAAGAATGCCAGCTTCAACTTTGCACACTGCATCTAAAGTAAAGCAAGACTTCTAAAGTGAGCAAAACTTGTCTCATACTTTCTTACAGGTCCACAAAGCAGTGCATCATCAAGAAAGAAGGGAGGGGAGGAAAGAGGAGTGGTAGGGTGGGGAACAGGAAGAATGAGGAAGAGAAGGATCTGTAAAAATCCTTAAAAAAACAAAACAAAACAAAACAAAACACACAATTTAGGAAGATCACATGTTCCAGAACTGGTGGTCTTTGTGAAGGGGAAAAAAAATCCAAACTGGACAAAGTGAGATATATATACCATACATACTCTTACAAGTTAGAAATATAACAGAAATGAGAAATTTTTCCAAAAGACAAGGAAGAGGCCTGAATTATATAGAAAATAAAATGACTCCTGCATATTCAATTTAAGGAATTTCTTTAAAAAAGCAGTAAAATAGTGCACAGACACATGCTAACGCACACATTAACAGAGATATGCTGGTTTCAGTCTTGATGATAATTTAAATATGTTTTTCACCTCTGTGAAAAAATGCCTGCATGGCTGATGTTGGATGTTTCATACATGTCTGTATGTCTAATGCCATGCTCCAGCCTTATAAAATCATGATATTTCACAGCTTTACAACAAAATTATTTCCATTTTAGCCAATCATAATTTTGGCAAGGCACTGCATTTGAACATATTATTTCCTTCTAATAATGATTTTTTACCTCAGCATATTTGGAATACTTTAATGCTGCACTGCCTATATAATATTTTAGATTGCATATATAAATATCTAAACATTTAGGATCTTCAAAATCCAAAGGAAAAAAAAAAAAAGGAAAGTAGTTTTATAAATGGTAGAAAAAGAACTTAGATATTGAGTGCACAATAATCAAGCATAATAGCCCAATGTTCTCTTGCCATCAAATGCACTATTTTTACAGACATCTTATACACTACAGAATAAAAGAAACAATAAAAGTTCCCAACAGTACACTTAATGAATTAAATAATCTTCATGATATGTTACAGGGGAGGAATTAGTTCACAAATTTAGGACTAATAACCAACATTTTTAAACTACTAGAATTCCTAGATAGTTATAAGGGTACAAAATATATTGTTCCCTTAATTCTAATTTCTACGTTCCCAGTCTTGCTAACAAAATTTAGTTTTATTTTTGTTGTGAAGTCCAATTCAACTAATCATATGTATCAGTCTTTCTTTTAAACTAGTAAGTGTTTCTAAACTGGAACAATGGCTATAAAAATCTAAGTTCTTAAAGGAATTCTTGTGACCTCTTTTTCTGCTGCAGTACATCTTTGTGCCACACCAAAGGAAATTATCTGAGACAAATACAGACATGCACACTCTCTGCAGCAAAACAACTATGTTAATGATCTTGTTCTGAAGCAATCCCCTTTTTTAAATAAAGTGGTCCAGATGTAAAGGACCTTTTTAGCTTTTACATTACCCCACTCCAGCCTTGCTGTGCTTGCAAAGCTCTATGTGACTCCTCTCTTGCCTGTCTTCATCACCTACTATCATCATCACCATACATTCTACAAGAACTTCCCTTCTTCATGACATTACTTTCCTAAACTGGTCCCTAAAGCTGCTTCATTCTCTGTATCAACCCCACTAATTTCATAATTGAAAACTTTATAATATCTAGATAGGTATTAGAACAAACATCTCCATGTGACTTACTTTAGTTTTTCCTTTCTCTTATATAGCCTGTCATTTTTATCAGCACTTTTTGGTTGGACAGGAATTCAATATTATTATTACAAATACCCAAACAGGATATTATTTGAGTCTCTAAATTTAAGATTGAAAATAATAAAGCAGATAAAAACTTATATTCACTAAATCTGGATGGACATGAATAAAAATATCATAATAATTAAACTAATTATTGTATCATGTCAACATTTTTATTACTATCACAGCCATTGGTTGTTCATTGGAGCTCTGAATTGCAATTATTGGAGGAGTGTCCTACTTATGTTCTCAATATTATATTTATTATCATATTTACTGTATCAATTTGTTGTCTGATCTCTTGAAAATGTACTGTCATCTTCATCATGAATCCATTATGGAAGAATGCTCTAGGCACAGGAGATTTATTTTATTCTTACTTTAAGAGAAAATAACACAATTTGTTCCTGTTTAATAACTTTCTTGTACATTGAAGATATTGTTATGTACTTGTGTGTGAAGAGCAAAACGAGAAACAAGAATTCCAAGAGATATATAATGCACTGGGAAAAGGAAGTTAAATTAAAAGTATAGAAAAGTTCTGTGACAGAATGGATCCCTCTGGGGGGATAAATGTCTGTATTGGATAGGATTTTGAGGGCTCTCCAGGCATCCTGAGTAGGAGCCCCATGATTTGCATGCTGACTGTATTTCTCTAACACATTATGTGTGAAAAAAAATCTTTTATTATTTGTTTCTCTTCCTGGGCAATCCTCTCATGCCACTTTTAGGCTTTATAAATTGCTTAGCAATACTTCATAATCTTCTCAGTGCGCTTGATATTTTATTTTTTGTAATTTGATGATTTTTTTCCCCATCATGATAATCTTTATTACTTTATTAGTTAACCATATGAGTCTCCTGTGTTTTCTTTCATTATTTTTGAGTAGTGACACTTAGTTCAGAAATATTTGGATTTACTTCATTAACTTTTTAACATTTGTTACTTCTTTAATAAGACTTCAAAATATCATTCATGGAGGTTTGAACTTCCCTCTGTGGATGTGAATGCAGGATTGATAGGAAAATTACAGAATACTACATCAACTGAAGATAGCCTCTGTATTTTAAAAACAATCTCAAATTATATCCTAAGAATCAAACCCTTTAAGTATTTTGATCAATTTCTCAATGTAGAAGATGTTATACAGAATTACAGGAAGTTGTCTGCAGCCATATTTCTCTTTGGTTTTGTTTTCTATCAGAAAATCAGTATGTATAGCCCATATAGTTATGACTAAAAAAAACCCAACAAACAAACAAACAAAAAGGTGTAATTTCCTAAAAAAGTAATTGGTGTCACTCCGTCAATATATTGTTCCTAATTTCGCCAAATTAAGGATGTTGGAATGTAAATTTTTTACTTTTTTTTTGCTGTCTAAAAGCAAGACATATGCTGGTCATCTGGTCCTTTTTTCAATATTAATCAATACCATGCAATTTTTAGAGCAGCCTCGGTGATTGAATATGCCACTCTCTTCTTATATGACCTTAACCTAGTTTAATGGGATTCCTGATTGATAATGTACATGATTATACTATTAGGTTTCTGGTTTAAATTTATTCCATGTTAGTTGTGATTGAAAGTCATTACCATCTGATAGATGTTCTGTGTTCCTGCTCATGAAGAATGAGCTATGGGGCTTTATCTATCCACAGCAGCTGAAAACCAACAGGTGTCTCCATCATTAAACCACCAACACCAAAGAACATCATTCTTGGTGCTATAAGATGTGAAAAGAATCAAAACTCAGCTCTTCCTCTCTCCAATGAGGCAATACAGCTGTTATTTGGTAGCAATTGTTTTTTATTGAGTGCATACGTGACTCCATGTTCATGACAACTCTCACTGTAAATGGCCTAAAAAAAAAATTATAGTATGTGTTGCATTAGTCTAAACACTTGTTAGGTTGAGTAGAAAATTTTGTTTGGATTACTAGATCTGATAGAATTCTGATGAAAGGACATATAGTCAAATGCCTATACTTAAGAAAGCTAAATTTCAAAGACTCTTACAGTTGGTTTCATCAGAATCAAATTCCTTCATTCCCTGAAAAATTGCTATTATATTTAAAAAATTATGGAGTAAAGAAAACTTCAATTTCTGTGTTCAAATATTCTGCAAAATGTATTTTATTCTATGCCATTTTAAAAAAGTTCATTTCTTGCTTTTTCACAGGGTATCTGGTTGAAACCAGACACTGGTTATCTTCCTCTGTAACCTGGCTGGTTCTTGGTAAACACATCATGTCTCCCTAGTCACAAAGCAAGGAATGCTCTGAGCAAACACAGAGCTCTAATTCCACCTTGATTTTTTCTCCATACTGTAAATCTGCAAGCAGGCTTGAAGAATAAGTGTTCATTTACACTAATTTCTTAGAAATGTGACAGCCACCTACAAAATACCATTTCCAGATCACTTTCTCACTGTGTCTGGTATATTAACTACTCTTCAGTATCAAGTCACTATTTTTCCCAAGCCTATTACAAAACTCTCCTAAGTTTTTGACTAATTAACTGGACTTTGGACTACCTCTCTTTAGATGTTCTCACTGCTCAGTGAGGGTGCTGTGATTGCTAAGCCACAGTACTTCCATCAGCAATACCTGGGTAGGCAGGAACTGACTCACAAGATGCATCCAGCACCATACAGACTTTTCCATTTCACTGAGGTCAAACCCATCATCACTTGGTGTTGTAATTAGGTTGAGATATATGACTGGCACTAACACCAGTCTTTTACTAAAACTTTTCATGCCTCTTTTCAGTGGACTTTTTCAGGTTACTCTGACTCCTTCCCTCATAGGCAAGTCCAAACAGCACTGACTCCTCTCCTTGCTGGAGGTTTCCTTCTTCCTTCTACATAATAGCTAAGCCCCAAGCTGTCCCTTACCCAGCCACCTAACCCTGTCTGTCCCTCACACATCTTCTTACCTTGTCTGTCCCTTGCATGAGTGCATCTCCCTTCATCCTCACAGAACAGCCAGCAGACTCCATCCCAAACTGCAGCAGGCTCTGGGTCTCTAACTCACAATTAAAATTACAACCACAACTGTAACTTGTGACCAGCTAGCCCACTCTCTTATCACACCCAACCTCACTGGGCAGGCAAGGCTGTTTCCACTCCTTGATAATCAGTGCAGCTGTAGTTCATGGGGAATGATTGCCTTCTGCACTGTCCGTAGAACCTGCCTTCCCACAGCTTGGGCTCCTCTGCCCTTCACACTAGCCCACTGAATTCTGTGCTTCTTACTGATATTCTCTGAGTCTCCCCTAGCAATATTATCCATGGCCACATGGATGAGAGAAAACAGGTTATACCAAGGGATGGAGAGGATCTCCACAGCCAGTGAGCCTACAGGTTTGTTACAAAAATATCAAGCAACAACATTGACATTCCGTTTGAGAAATGGAGGGGGGAAAAAACCCTCAAAAAATGAAAGAAACAAGAACTGGGGACAGTTTAAGAGCTGATTTCCAGTCTCCAAGATGGAAAATTGTGTCTCAATATACAGTGATAAGAAATAAAATTTTCAATAATCAGATTATATTTCAAAAGTTATACTAAGTCATTGCCTTGAAAAAATAAAAATAATAAAAGTATTTTAATGATATTTGAAAGGAAGAAAATGTGTAAGTACTAAGAAATAGGCATTTTTCAATATTCCAGTGACACTTCATATTTAATTAGGTATGAAAAGAAAGTATGATTTATGAATGATAACAGTGTAATTTGGCTTTGTCTTTCTCTAAAGAAGACATTCTTTAGAGAAAGGCTAAATTAAAAAGCAAGTAAGTCATGTTTGGTAAATTAAGTTATTGTACAGAGCAATGCATTACAGTAAAATCTTCACAATTTCAGTCATTCAAACTCCAGTTGTGCATCTGTAATAAAATGGAGTAGTAAAACTGAAGACTGAGGCACATTTAATTAATATGCATTTTGCAAACTGTGATATCCCATATCATGAAAAGCCAATTAATATATTAAACAGAAAAAAAATGAATAACCAGAAAAATAACCAAAAAAATGAGGCAGAAAATCAAAAACTGGTAGTATCTTAGCCCTCCCTCAACTGTTCTGTGCAGCCAAGTTCCCTCCACCAATGTTAATTTAGGAGAGCTATTTCACTTGGCTTCTAAAATTTTAGGAAACTTGGTGCCTAAGGAAGAAACACTAGCATATATCCACAGAATTAGTCACTTCATGGTGTTTCTCTTGGGCCATTCATCCTCATAGTTCAAGTGCTTAATTTATTATCATAAACTGCAAATCATGTGAAATATTATCCCCATCCTACAGGACACATAGGACTTAAGAAATAGATTGCATACAAAAATATATTATCTGGATATCAATTTTTTGGGTATTTAGTACTTTTTTGGCCAAATTTCTCCAAGTAGTGTATGATAAGATTTCTTATATTAAAGCTAAGATTTCAGTGAATATAAGAGGATTTGTGACTGCACTAGGAATCAATTAATAACCATGCAATGACTCTCAAGGCCTTCTCTGTAACATTTTCTTCTACCCTATTAAAAAGATTGGTGTTTCTCAAATAACTGCCAAGTAACTTTTACATCAAAGATATGAAAGTGCAGTTCTGGACTTTTAAATCTGAGGCAAAATAATTGCATTGTGAGTTAATATATAGAGGTTATCTTTAGAAATGTAGTGACCTTGTTGTAAATTAGAAAGGAAAATAATGGTTGGGGTTTGTTTCTTTTGTTTTCTTTTGTATTGTTTTTCCTTAAGAAACTTTTCTACAAATATTTTTATTTAATAAGAAAATAGAAAATCAAATTGTAATAATGCTATTACTGGTGTTACACAGTATCCTCTGATGTAATTTAAAACCACAAGGAATATATGTAAGACTATTATTACAGGTAAGAATATTACCTATATTAAGAATTTATCCTAATGTTTGAAATTAATCTTGTCATAATAAGGCAAAAAGATGTTAAAAAGGAATAAATAATACAAATACAATAAAATGCAAAATATATGTCTAGGGAGATGTATTTTTAGGGTTCACAAATTGATATTTTAGGGTGAACATGCTTTTTGTCATACTAAATTCAGATAAACAAAGTTAATAATCTTGATTTTACATCATTATTTGTTTTAGATTGCAATAAAACCATGACATTCTGTGACTATTCCATTTGTCTTGGCCACAAAGAAGCTCAGCAAGGGTAAAAATAGTTAATTGCATCCTATAAAAAGTATGATATTATTCTTATTTTGAGCACTAATTTTTTCTAGATAATACTATTTTCATTAAAAAAAAAAAACAAACCAAACCAAACCAAACCAAACAAAAAATTATGTAAATATGTTTTGCTTGTCATCAATCTCTGTATCTCTATATAAATCCCCAAATGGTTATCTTATTGTCTTATCCCCAAATGGTTATGAGGAAAATTCACTAAGAAGGCCCAGCTAAGTGTCTCCTGCCACTTTTGTGAGCTACATTCAACTGCACTCAGAACTCCCTTTCAAGTCAATGAGAGTTCTGCACATAATTTTAAAGGCATTATATAGTTTAAAGATCCCTTTTCTATGAGGAATAGTATCATGCTAGGAGAGCTTAACAGAATGAACAGGGCTTTCAAGGAGACAAAGTTTGAGCCACTATTCAGTAAACTCTAATAGTCAATATTTCTGAATGACTGTGGGATGTCTTTTGCTATTTTAAGCACCACAGTTTGGATTGATCATATTGAACCCTGGATTCTTTAAATGTCCTGAAAGTAGAAATAAGCACCACTTATATGTAATCTTTTAAGGCAACAATACTCCCTGCCTTAATTTCCTTCTGTCAGCTTTTCCACTTCTTTCATAATGACACGATTGAGAATCTATATTTATTTATGTAACTTTTTCTTGATGAAGTAAAAATGTAGGAGTTAAAATATTTTCTATCTTTTATACAAAATACTAGAAGATATGGTTATTGATTGACCAAAAATGATATATTATAAAATCTGATGCCAAGAATACCTTCTAGAAAGAACAATTTAATTGGCACACTGTGACTTATGGTAAGATATGACAACCATAAAAAGAAGTAATCACTGTCCAGAGCCACAACTGCAGAAATGCTATGGTCAGACAGATGGACTGAGTGATTGTTAGAAACAGGTATTAAATCTCAACCATATGAAAAAGAGCTCATATGATTGATGAAATATTCAGTAAAGCTTCATTCTGCAAGGTGCCAAACACCTGCTGAGAGCAGGCTTTGCCTTCAAATGTATTCTCACTGAAGCTAACAGAAAAGATTTTTTAAAGACTTGGACATTCCTTCAAGATACAACTTTGTGCTAAAGGATAGTTCATCATGATATCTTGTCCAGATACCTCATTTATCTGGTGGTATGCCACCTTATTATGTATTGTCTCTGAATTACACCTCTGTGTGCTACAATGAGAAATAAAAAAGAAATTAGCCTGGAGACAATGCACAAAGCATAGCAAATATTATTTGCTGCTACAGAATGCAATTTAGAGAATGAGAAAGAAAGAGAGAAAGAAAGAGAGAAAGCAAGGGAGAAAGAGAGAAAAAAAAGAAAGCAAGTGAGAAAGAAAGAGAAAATGTTTTTGAATATTTGGAACACCATTTGCCTGAAAACTCCCTGCACACCTTGAAGCAATACTTTCCTGGTTGGGCACTGAATAAAAACTCTTCCAGTAAATTTCATCAAAGTTCTTATGATAATTTTTATTGTTTATTCTAAAGTCCCAAATTTTGGATCTTAAGGAAACAAAGTAATCTAACCTTTTCTAATCTTGTTTGTTCCATAATACACCATCTGTACTGCTGACCATGTGGCCAGTGAATGCTATTTTTCCTTTGTTGTAGAAAAAAGGGCACAACAATTTTTTTGCTTAGCTACTGTTCATTAGGATCCAAAATATCCTCTTATTCTTTAAAATTTACCTTCCATTTATGAACTAATATATCAATTTGAGAAAAGTATAGAGGTCAGAAAAACATACAGACACATTTATTCTTGTCTTCATAACAGTTGGGTGAATTTGGGGAAAAGCTTACTGTAAAAGAATATGTAGATGGACAGTTTCCTTATGAATAATGATTTCTTTATTTTAGGATCTGGCTCTCAAGTACTACTAGGACAGTCAAATAAAATGTATTTGCCAAATATCTCATGAACCAAAAATATGCTAGCATTTATATCAGAGACTGTCATTTTAAAGAGTGAAAAATATATTAGTTTTTCAAAAGACCAGCAACCAATATAAGGAATTATGTTTTTCTTCTTTCCTTTAATCCTTTGAGATGAAAATATACAAATTCTCCTTTTCCTCTTTTCTTCATATCAGACCCAGATATGACAGTCAATTTTCCTGCCAGCCTCTATGAAATATAACTAAATAGTAACTTACCTGTCATGCAACAAATTGAACCACATTCCAGATTTTTTGGTCAGAATGGCTATCTGCTTTTTTGATGGGTAAAAGTATACTGCATCATATTAATGCTATTCAGGTTGTGTATTAGACTTTTGCATGCAGAAGTCATTGGAGATTATTTTGAAATATGTATCCTAGCACTAGCTAGATAAAACAAACAAGTAGCCGCATTACTGTATGAAAATAAAAACTTGTCTACTGACTCACAAGCAATCTCTTTAAACTGTTCTCAGGCCCAGTCAGTAAAAAATAATTTTGAAGGGTATTAATAGATTGTTTAGAAATAGCACCCAACAAGAAGTACATAGAAATTATGTGAAACAGCTCAAAACCATTCATATAAGCTTATAAATTTTAGGAACCTCCTTACCACTCCTTTTGTTCTTTTTATTTATCATGCAGACACCAGAAAAAAAACAAAAAAACAAAACAAACAAACAAAAAACCAACTCTGTCAATAAGCTATTAAACTGGATGTTTTGGAAGAGCCTTAAATAGCAATACTTTTTATTTGTATCTTCATATAGGAAGAAGTGTTCAGACAGAGACTCTGGCAGTAGAATAATGATGAAACTGTACCAGTGGTTAGGGAATTGAATGCTGCATTAGGCAAAATTAACTTGAATTCCATTTTATATCCATGTGTAGTCATGTCTTTGATTTTTAAGTGGGCAGGGTCATGACCCATGACAAGACTCGAGGAAACAGCTTGAAGCTGAGAGGGGAGGCTTAGGCTGGAGATCAGGAAAAAGTATTTCACCCAGAGGGTGACTGAGCCCTGGAACAGTCTCCCCAGAGAAGTGATCACAGCACCAAGCCTGTGTGGGTCCAAGAAGCTCCTGGACAACACTCTCAGACCTATGTGGTGTGATTCTTGGTGATGGACCTGCACAGAGCCAGGAGCTGCACTCAGTGATTCTGGCAGGTACCTCCCAACACAGCATATTCTGTTGCTATGATTCTATTCTACTTCCTGATTAGCACACTCTTTCCCATCTCTACACATCATTTCTTTTATATGAAGATTTGTGTGAGTAGTATGGCTTGTGGCAGGCATACAGATCTTGCTATTAAGATAGAATGTGTGCCAACTGAATCCAGAAAAATTAGGTCAATAGTGCTCCTGAGTTTAACTGGGGACAGAAAAATATAGAATGTGGACAATTTTTAAGGTTATATTTAGAAAGCTAAGAAACCCATGTGAACATACTGTCTCTGAATAAATCAATACCAACTTTTCTTTTTTAGTGCAGGTTTAAAAATTTAGCTTTACCTTTATCACTTTATCATCTGCAATACCATAGAAAATATTATTCATATAAAGTGTATCTATATCTATCTCTCTTTATATATATTTATAAAGGTGTTAAGTTTTAGACATACAGTTTTCCTAAGTAAGCATCCTTTCAGTGATGATCAATTTGGCCACATTAAGGTCAGAATAACTGCACTACAAGGATGAACAGCAGTCAGTAATCAGGCTAAGTTATGTAGGATGAGAGAGACTTGTTGAAAGTCAAGAAAAAAATGTCAGCTCCCAGAAGACAAATCTGCTTGATTCAGTGAGCATTCTTGGTCCTGTCACCTTGCATATTTCCTCTGCACTATCTATGTTTATCCTATCTTTCTCTTTCTTTCTTTGATAAATGTATGTATATGCACTGGCCATTCACTGTTATTTCACTCTAATCTGCTCCAAAGGTCTCTATTAAAAAGAACCTCAGTTACCCTGCCTTCAAGGGATGGGTGTATTAATTACAAAGGCATATAAACAAATAGTGATGTCCTCCTTGCATTAGGAGGAGAAGGCAAAATGCATTCCAATTCATCCCTTAGAAAAACTATATCTTGCATGGAGATCATAAGCTAACATTAAAAAAAAAAAAAAAAAAACCAACCAAAAAAATACAGGAAGCAAATTGTCTTGAAAATAAATATTTTCCACTTCATAAGTAAAACAAGAATGTGAATCATTAGGAAAAGATCTCAAGGCTCTGCCAATATCTACAAGTCCATAAAAGTCTTTCTTTATAAAATCTAGTATATCACTTCTCACTAAGAGACCTCATTTCTTACTAGTGATGCCTTCTAATTATTTCTCCACAAATCTCTCAAGACTCATATATTACTTGTGCAGACTTTGTGGATTTACACTCATTGTAGCACAATACCAAGTTATTTTCTTTTACCAGGACAATTATGTGCTTGTGGTGGATTGACCCTAGTTGGTAGCTAAGCTTTCATCCTATCATTGTTTATGCCACTCCCATGGGATGAGGGAGAGAACCAGAACAGCAAAAGTGAGGTCTCTATTTTCCAGAAAGGAAAAACAATGATGCATGGTCACTAACCTCTGCCAACCCATGCACACATATGAGGAAGGCAACCCATGTAGTCACAAAAAGTGGCCTAGAAACAGCTAATTTTAGCAGCCTACACAATTTGCATAAATTGGGATCACAGATGCAAGATATTTAGTTTCATCCAGGACTGTGTGGTTATTTCAAACTCAAACCACAATGATAGATATTATCAAATAACTTACAACAACAATTATGAATTTTTCTGTTGATGTAAATTAACACTAGAGAATAAAATCCTTGCAAGTACCAGATGCAACCAATAGAGAAAACAAACATAATCATATTTAGGCAGAGAATTAGATTTAGATTTGTCCATAAAAATACTGTGATTTGTTACTAGCAAGCGTCCACATCTGTGCTTCTCAGTTTACTCTTTAATGTATGCAAACCACAAAAATGCTTTCTGCTTTTTAGTTTTCTTTATAATGAATGGTACTTTGACTTCATAATAAAAAACACCATGAAACTTTCAGGAATGTATTGAACATAATATATGTAAGAAAATATGTAAAACAAAGTAGAAAGCTATTCTACAGATGCACTGGAATACTAATCCCTATTATAGAATAGCATTTTACTCTGTCAAGCATTGATCACTCTAAGTGGAAGTCATTTTCCGTGAAGATGATGTGATAGTAAAGAAAAGAGGTGATACAGGACTCTGAGAGATGTGAAGCCCATATATCTTGTTCCTTGCAAATTGGTTATTTAATAATGGAGACTCTTAACTGAGAAGTGCTGCTTTGTAAAACCACTTTGATTTATCTTGTACTGCTGCAAAACCAAAGCAGATATGACGTTGGCTGACGACGAAGTACACAGATTTATATCTGACATGTCAGCTGTACTCTTCAGACTTAGGATTACACTTTTTTACAGTCTAAAGATTTCTCACAGTCCTTACATTGTGTCCATATGTATTTGGTTTATGTAGCAAAGTTTGATAGTAGAGGGTGCTGTGCAAGTCACTTCCATGAGAAGACACTGGAAACTGATGGAGGTTGTCCCTCTGCAGCCCGTAGAGGTCCATGGTGCCACCTGCAATAGCCACCTGCAGGTCCAATAGCCACCTGCTGCCCAGGGAGAAGCTCATACTGGAGCAGAAGGATGCTCCCAATGGAAGGTTCAATCTTGTGAAGCGTCTGAAAAGGAGCAGGCTCCTGGCAGGACACATGGCACTATGGAGAGGAGACCAAGCTGGAGCAGTTCATGAGGAAGCACAGTCGGTGGCAGGGACTCACATTGGAGAAGTTCATGAATGTCTGTATGGGTGAAACACCACAATTGATCAAAGGAGTGTGAGGAGAAAGAAGTAGCAGAGATAATAAGTTATGAGCTGACCACAGTCTCCCATTCCTCATCTACACATGCCCCTCAGATGGGAGTAGGAAGAGAAATCAGAAGGGAACTTGAGCCTGGGGAGAAGGAAGGGGTGAGAGAAACGTGTCTTTAATATTTGGGTTTATTTCTTCATTATCCTATTTGGATTAAATGGAAATAAATTGAATTAATTTCCCTAAGCTGAGTCATATTTTCTTGTGACAGTAACTAGTATGTGTTCTTCATGCTATTCTTGATGCATAAACTCTTCAGGATATTTCCTCCCCCTCTCCTGTTGAGAAGAGGCAATGGTAGTGTGGATTGGTGGGCACTTAGAGGTCAGTTAAGTCAAAACACCACATCACAATAACTGAAAAGTTTTGTTCTTGATATTATTACCACATTCTGCCTCCTTTTTGTACTTAATAAGATTTTTATAAGAATAAATTAATTAAGAACACATTTACTATTTTGCTCAGCTCAGATGACAATAAAAGCAAGGGCCTCAGTTATTGCAGAAGAATGTAGTGCATGCAGAAATAGATCATAATACAATCTTCAGTTCGGCTAAAAAGTGAACTAGGAAAGGAAAAGAAGCTGAACAATTTAAATGTATTCTTCTTTTTTCTCTCATATTTACAGGTATCATTTATTTTGCTTAATATAATTTGACTGAAAAATCAAGGATGACAATATCCATGTATCTAAGAGAATTACAGAATGGATGTAATTTTAGATATTGTTTGCATGTGGATCACAAATAGGAGAACTGTGTTTTCAAGAGTCCAGAATCTATAAACTAGGTATAATTTAAAAGTAATTCTTAGAATTACCATTTAGGTAACTGAAATGCAAATGATTTACAAAATTGTATAGTACACACAGATTTCATTTTGTCAATTTGACCATGTTCCAAAGCCCCTTCTAAAAATAAGAAGAAGCAATAATGGTCTTTTAAACCCAACTGATCTGTGCAGCCACAGATTCTAGGGGTTCTGCCTTATACTTGTTCCTTGCAAATAAAGCAGATTGTTCTGGAGCCAATAAAGTATTGTTTCTAAAGATTTGCAGTGGTTATATGTCTTGCCTCAGGAACTGACCTGAAAAGCAAAGGACCACAATCATGTGGAAAGCCCAAGGCAAACAATTCTGGCTCCCCTTGAAATAAACTGAAGGACTAAAGGCAGAAAGAGTGGACAACGTATTTTAAATAAGACCTTAGGTGCAGAACTTATGGAAAGGAATAAATCAAGTTCTCAAGGCAAGGACTATTTTGTTAAACTGTTTATTTTTAAGCAAGTCACAGGCCATTTAAAAAAATTGAATATTCACCTAGAACTAATCAAAATTATTATACTATAAACCAGAGATAAATTCTGCTATATTAGGTAGAAAAAATGCAACAAAAAAAGACATAAGGGCCAGGAGTAGTAGGAACTAAACCCACAGACACTATACACACGAAACAGTTGTGGATTTCTTTTCCTAGTTCCAACACATTTGTTTTGTCAAAGACTTAAATCTACTACATTTTCTATCTCTGATGAGTTTCTTTTTCCATTACTAGCATATTCTAAACAGCCCCATAATGGTCTTAGTAACATTGTGTTGAACACCCCATAAAAAATGCTGCCTAATACCTGAACTCGTTTGTTTTCTCAAAGTCAAAACATGAATCTGTACATGGTGCATCCCTTTTAGAATTTATTCCCTTTCAGAAAAAAATCAGAGTGAATTGCTTTGCAAGATATAATTACATTTCCTTGGTGTCAGGGACTGAAATATTATAGCTTATGATTTAACACTTTCATGGAAGACTTTTGCCTATTAAATCAGGCCCTTTACCCCAAGAAAACCTTATCCACAGAAGAAGGGGTGTCACAGCTCATCAATGGGCCCCAGTGTTGCAAGGGACAGTGTCAAACAGGGCCCCTGCAAGGGAGGAAGCCAGGCATTCCCACCTGCCCAAAATGTATGAATTCCACAGAATTCTATACTCTGAGCTGTGGCGTGGTGCAGTGCGGTGCTTCGAGGCCAAGGGGGACCTACCTTCCTTCCTTCCTTCCTCCCTTCCTTCCTTCCTTCCTTCCTTCCTTCCTTCCTTCCTTCCTTCCTTCCTTCCTTCCTTCCTTCCTTCCTTCCTTCCTTCCTTCCTTCCTTCCTTCCTTCCTTCCTTCCTTCCTTCCTTCCTTCCTTCCTTCCTTCCTTCCTTCCTTCCTTCCTTCCTTCCTTCCTTCCTTCCTTCCTTCCTTCCTTACTTCCTTCCTTCCTTCCTTCTTCCCTTCCTTCTTCCTTCCTTCCTTCCTTCTTCCTTCCTTCCTTCCTTCCTTCCTTCCTTCCTTCCTTCCTTCCTTCCTTCTTCCTTCCTTCCTTCCTTCCTTCCTTCCTTCCTTCCTTCCTTCCTTCCTTCCTTCCTTCCTTCCTTCCTTCCTTCCTTCCTTCCTTCCTTCCTTCCTTCCTTCCTTCCTTCTTCCTTCCTTCCTTCCTTCCTTCCTTCCTTCCTTCCTTCCTTCCTTCCTTCCTTCCTTCCTTCCTTCCTTCCTTCCTTCCTTCCTTCCTTCCTTCCTTCCTTCCTTCCTTCCTTCCTTCCTTCCTTCCTTCCTTCCTTCCTTCCTTCCTTCCTTCCTTCCTTCCTTCCTTCCTTCCTTCCTTCCTTCCTTCCTTCCTTCCTTCCTTCCTTCCTTCCTTCCTTCCTTCCTTCCTTCCTTCCTTCCTTCCTTCCTTCCTCTTCCTTCCTTCCTTCCTTCCTTCCTTCCTTCCTTCCTTCCTTCCTTCCTTCCTTCCTTCCTTCCTTCCTTCCTTCCTTCCTTCCTTCTTCCTTCCTTCCTCCTCCCCCCTCCCTCCCTCCCTTCCTCCCTCCCTCCCTCCCTTCCTTCCTCCCTTCCTCCCTCCCTTGGTATTGTGCACCAAATTTTTTAGCACCAATATATAATCTCATTTTTGAGTATATATTGAACCTTCTAAGCTCTTTCTGGTTTATACACAGAGACATAGTTTTCAAACATATATTTCTTGCATTTCACAAGAAGCATATAAAAGTCTATTCTGGAAGTGATGTTTAGAAAATCATCTGGTCTAACTTTGCTTGAAAGAATAGCCTTGGATTAGGTCATGCAACAATAGGCCAATTTTGGAGTAACTCCTGGAGGAAAGATTTCACCAGTTCTCTGAGTGACCTAGTCCTATGTATAATAGTTTTTATGATAAAGAATTTCTTCTCACATTCAGACAGAATTTTCCCTGAATTAGCTTATGCCTTTTTCCTTCTTACCTATCACTGTGTGTCTTTCTCCAGCCCCTCTCTAATTGTTTTTAGGTATTGGAAGAGTCTCTCTTAGAGGGTGTGTTCAATCCCATCATCCTGACCATACATAAAGATACTGAATACTTACAGTTGCAGTATCAATTTCTGAAAAACTCCACTCATTAACAAGTTATTGTTTGGAATAGTAAATGCCACCCTTTCAACCTGGTATTTATGGTGTTTTCTATCCGTTCTGTGGTCTTCCTTTCCAGTCTGTATCTTGAGCAGTTGCCCAACAAGAATTTTGTGGGAGATCATGTCAAATGCTTTGCTTAAATCAAGGTACTCAACATCCACTCTGCCTTCATCCACCAAACATCACTGAAGAAAATGGGGTTGGTTAGACACAATTTACCTTTGGTAAATCTGTGTTGCCTTTCCCTATCACTTTTTAATCTTTGCTTTGTCTTTCATGTACTGGGAATTTTCTTCCATGAGGACCTATTCATTAATTTTCATAGTGACTGATGTGATGCTAACTGGCCTGCAGTTTCCTGGATCTTTCTTTTTACCCTGTGTATAGATAGATGTTTTCTTTTTCTTTACAGAGTAATTCAGGATTCCTCTGGGACCCTATAACCATTTCAGAGGTGACAGAGAGTGATTTTGCAAGGATGTTATACAACTCTCTTAGCACCCTGGCATATCCTGTCAGGCCCTGCAGGTGTGTATGTGTCCAAATTGTTCAGATGTTCTCTTGATCATTCTTTGCTCTTTGCTTCATCTTTGCTCTTGGCAAAGAGAATTTGGAACTGACCTTAACTATGAGACAAAGAGTACATAAAGTACATCAACTTTTTCATGCTATTTGTGAGTTATTTGCTAGTCCCATTCAGAAGTGGACCTACATAACCCTTGCACATGTGTTGCATTTTATTTAGATATTTTTTTTAAATTCCTCTTATAAGCTTGAGCTCTAGCTGAGATTTTGGCCTCTTAATGTGACTTGTGAATGCTCAGTCACTATTTCTATCTCTTTTGAAGCCTTCCCATACTTATTTCTTCTTTTGGTTTTGCTTTGTTTTATTTTGGTAGAGTTTGCAGTTGCTTTCTTTTTAGGGTTTTGGTTTGGTCTGGGTTTTTTGGTTGATTTAGTTTTGTTTTTCTTTTTTTGTTGCTGTTTACTTATTTGGTTTGAGCTTTTAATTATTTTACTAGCTCTTATCAACCTGGTCTTTATGTTATGCTTGTTCCTTCTCTGGCTGAGTGGGTGGACTGATCCTTTAAGAAAGATATTTCTGAAATTCTCCTAATATTCCTTAGCTTCTTTGCTCTTCATGAGAGATTCCCAGGGGTCACTCTGAAGAAGTTCTGTCATTCTACAGTCCAGGTCTTTAGTCCACTTGTTTTCCTCACAGGTCTTTTAGATCTTAAAACTCTGTGATCTCATGGTCAGTGACTCCAAGACTGCCATTGATGGTCATGTTTTTAAACAACTCCTCTTTATACTTAGGTCTAGAAGAGTACCACTCCTAGCTGACATATTCAATAACTGAGTAAGGAAGTTATCCTTAATACACTTCAGAGATCTCTTGAATTGCTCATATGCCATGGCATTGTTTCCCCAGCAAATCAAAATATAATAACAATTTAACTGAAGTTCTTCAGTCAGGGAACCAGAGTGTGCAGGCCTCTTTGAAGTGAGGAAGATTTTGCCATCAATACTTCCTTACTCTGTGGTCTGTACAGAGATAGCAGATCACTACCACAAGATATCTGTTGATGGTGATTCTTCTGACCTTGACCTATGCCATTTTCCAGACCTGTCCTATTTTTCATATCTAACAGCTGTGTGCTTATGTCAAAGTTATAGATGAAAGCAGAGGAGTTTCTAGCACTCTTTAATTCCATACCACCCATATCATTGATGGGGCTAAGTTAACGACTTGTGGAATATTTTATTTTGATTGAATACTCTTCTAAAACTTTTGCCAAAGTTCTGTGATTTTCTAATTATTTTGTTGTTTGTTTGTTTGTTTGTTTGTTTGTTTTGTTTTTTTGGGGGGTTTTTGGGTTTTTTTTGTTTTTTTGTTTTTTTTTTTTTTTTTTAGACATCTTGTGTTGGTATTTCTTCCATAAGTCTAGCTCAGAATACAAGAAAAACTGTAAGCCCTTTAAGTGACTTATTGAGCAAGGGGCCTTAGAGTGAGAGAAAGGGGAAAGTTCAAGGGAGTTTAATTTTCTCCCTGTTTCAAACCAGCGCATCTTTCACTGATTTTTTACACAGCCAATAAGACTATTTTCTCTTCTATCATCTGCTTTTCCCAAGAAGAGTAATGCAAAGGAGATTATGAGACTAACAGTCCCAGAACCTTACTTTCAGGTAGGTACATTTAGCTGAAAAGAACCACATGTTCTTTTTACAGCCTGTAAAATAAGAATGGTTCCTCTGATCTAAGACACTTAAAAATTAAAGACATCTAATTTCTGAAAAGCTTTTGTGTATTTTTACTGCTTTCATCTTTTGTTAATTTATATGGGCAGGCACTCCTAAAGGAGTTATTCCCTATTAGATTTAAGGAGAAATAAATACAAAAACATATATGAAAAAAATACCAGTTTACTAAAACAAAACAAAGCAAAACAAAGCAAAACAAACAAAACAAAACAAAACAATACCTAAAGAACAAAACAGCTCCATGGATTCCCTGGGAAAAAAGGAAACAAGATATGGGGAAGCTCCTCCCCCAGTGTGCCAACTTCCATAGCTGACTGCATTGTCCAGGGGACAACGTGGCAGAGAAGCCTCCTTCTCCTGACCATGTGGCAGAGAGAGAGAACAAATTAAAAAAGCAACCCAAAACGACTGAACCTCCATGATAACAAAACTCCCTCTTCCCCAAACAACAACCAATGGGAAACTAGGGAAAAAAAAAAAAGATACAACCCTAGAAAACTATTGCTGTCCAAACATTTGTTGGGTTAGCCAGCTCAGGTGGAAGAGAGGAGCTAGCCCATAGATATATTTGGATCT
Organism: Erithacus rubecula; assembly: GCF_903797595.1. Lineage (NCBI taxonomy): Eukaryota > Metazoa > Chordata > Aves > Passeriformes > Muscicapidae > Erithacus > Erithacus rubecula. The sequence continues at coordinate 26,115,591 of NC_136685.1, read as the reverse complement.
TAAGTGCTGGTCTATTATATCAATAGAAAGATGAAAAAATGTATTGCTGTGTTGTCATAGTTACTTCTGTTTTATCTACCTGTTTCTTTCCAGATTGCTCATGAAAAGATCACAAAGGTCCACATGTCATTACATGTGGAAAGGTATTATATTGCTTCAGTGAACAGATGTCCAGTTTTCTATTGTCTCATTTGCATATACACATGCTACTGTCTCATATTTATATATACAACATTCTCATTTAATTTTAGGTTAATTAAAAAGTTTTGTTTGCACCATTCTAATGAAAATTCTCATTTTCTGTACCAGCAAAAACCCACAACTCTTTATGTATGCATTAAAAAAGGAATTTAAATACCCCCACCTTTTTCTTTGTAAGAGCTGCTATTTGAGCAGAACTTTGACAATATGGAACCTTCTTTATATTTCCCATGTTTCTTCAAATATGGTTTGAATCAATGTATTATCCTCCCACACTTGAAAATAATTTGAAATCATGTAATCTCTGACACAGCTGGTTTTCAATAGCTCTACAAAATCTTGATATCATTGCTTCAGGCAAGGGTGATAGATCTAATCACCTTCTATAATTCATGTTTAATACCTGAGTGACAGAGAAGAAACATATTCTGTCCTTGATCCCAAATCCTCAGTCGTGCAATATCACCCACCCCTAGCAAATACTTGTGAAAATTGCTAAACCTAATCCAAATTTAATAATATTAAGAAGATATTTTTTATTGGCATAAGAACTAAACCAGCACAAAGGCATAATTTTTAAAGACAAATATATATTTTTCAGGATTTTTTACAATCTTCTGAACTCTCTTCTGCAGTGTCAACATCCAAGAGAGATTTCTGTTAGCCACATTTAACCTGTCCAAAATACTGATGAAAATTTGAAAGTAGTGTGACATATGAAAGACAGTATCTTCATCCTCTAGTTCTTATAATCTGTTTACCTTTTGAGGAGTATCTTTAAACACTAAACCTAGGGAAAATTATATTTTGTTGTTGATGTTTTAACATTTTTTGAAAAAGAACAGTTGTTGTGAAAAGACACATCTTTTAAAAGCGCTATTTAAATTAATGTGCAAACATATTTACAAAATCTAAATTTTGTATTTGCATTTGTAAATGCATGAGATATTCAAGAAATAATAAAATATTGCAAGTGTCTGAAGGAGCTGTACAAATAAATAAGGTTTCTGTACAGGAACATGCTGACAGTCCTGTGTTCTGACTACATTCTAAGATGGTTACACATGACTTGTGTCTGTGCATCAGCTTGCTGAGCTGAGCCTAGAAAATCTAAACTCACAAAGTATAGAAATTTCCATATCATCTGTGTCATCAGACACATTTTTGCTTTCCTTTATTAGATAATGATCAGCTCTATTAGGCACTTAGACATTCCCTAATCTTTTCAAACAACTCCATACTGCTATTATCTTAAGAAAGAAATGCAGTAAGTGTAATTTCCATGTCTGTGCAAATCTTCTTCACATATTCCATAGCAGTTAAGTTTGATCTGAAATGACACAATTTCAACACTGATATTATTGTAGGTCCCAAGAAATATGGAGATGACATGACCAAGAGAGTTATTCTCAGTAGAGAGTGGTATTATCTGTCAGAAGAACAACTTTGTTTAAAACAGTGCCTGAATTATAGATTCATTGATATTTGGGAGAATATTCATGGTAAGTATAACTATCTGCTTGCCTTGTTCTTGTGTGTTCCCTGTTATTAACACCAGGATAAATAGTTCCACAGACCTTTTAGGTGACCTTTTTTAAAGCCCTGAGCATCTGAACAAAAGATTTGAGCAGTGAGGTTTGAGTGTAGAAAAAAACAACAACAAAATCTCTACCAAAATACTCACAAAAACAAAAAACCAAATAATTATTTGCTTCCATATAGCCAGAAGAAGAAATTGTGATTAAGTATTTTGCTTTCAAACAATACAAAACATTTAGAATTAAATTGTTGTAAAATGTAATCACATTGTTATGAAAGAAGGTGACCATCTGAACATGTTTTTTAAATATTTTTAGGTAAGAACTTTAAATGAAGAAAAATATTATTATATTCCAAGTAAGAGCTAGTATAAAATTTAGCCTAGTTTATGACTTTTCCCATTAAAAAATAGTGCAGTTTATATATATGTTGCATATATGTATATTATTTTAGATCACTTCTACTACTTGATTATAGAATATAGGTGCTTCTTATCTTCAGGCTTAAGGACAAAATTAAGCCAGGCTTATATTAAGAAAGAGAATATACCAGCATGATCTAATAGGGAAGTGGAGATGGAAACAGTAACATTTGCTTTACTCAAATATGGGCACATCAGGATTTATATTTAAATAGAGATTTGGTCCCCAGGAAAAAAAATTAATTTTTTTCATGTACTCATTCCAGGTAAAATTCAGAACTTTCAGAGAGAAATCTCTTCTTACTTTTGTGTAAAAAATGAATTTTTATAATCAGCTGAATTTAGTTTACTCTTAAGAGGAAAAAAACCAAACTAAAAAACACCTAAATTTTAAAGATGTTTGTAACACAACCAATCAGATTTTAAATAGAATTAGGAATAAAAACTTTTATATGTTTTATGCAAACATAGTGGTGAAGCCTTTTCTTGATAAATGTTTACTTATCTGAGGAGATTTGGGTTTTCAAACTTTATCCTATGGCAATGGTATTGAATCTTGTTAATGACAGTGATGATAGCTTTTCTTGGTTTTGTTTTCTCCTGTCCAAAAAATAAGACTATAAAATAAATATTCATAAGCAAAATCACACTATGATTATGTCCAGACTTGGTTAGAACTCAAACCAAATTATTATTTACTGCAAATCTACTATGGATGGATCAATACAATTACAATTTCTTTTTCTAAAATTTGTCAAAGATAACAGAAGAAAAAAGCTTCATGATTTCCATTAGCAACAAATGGATTTTGTATTCCTCTGCTTTTTAGATCTAAGATGGCTGATTTTACAAGGGAAAGAACATTAAATATTGACTAAAAAGAGCAGCAATTACTGGGTAAAATGAAGTGCTTTGATCACAAAAATAGGGACAGAACTTAAGCATTCTCTTTTTTGTCTTCTATTTCTTCTATATTCTCTACAATGAAAATTTTAAGACAGAATTATATAATTGCCTTAAAATAATACACATTATTTTGCAGATTGAGGTGGAAGGAGATATGTAAAGTAGATACTCACCTTCCTATAATGGAAATACTACTTTATCTAATCTTTCTAACATAAACACAAATCTAATTCATCATCTAAAGCTCAATTAATTTTTTTTTAAGTTTTAACTTTAAGTTGCAGAATAGGATGATCTGAAAATCTTTTTTTCTCATTATATTACCCATCATATATATCAGTGGTAAACAACTTGTGACTCTTGACCCATAAGTGTTTGTTAGATCATGTAAGAGATGCTTTCTGTTTAGGAGGACAGCACACTTCTAGCAGCAGTATCTTTGATATGTGGCAGGTTTTTGTGTTGCCATATGAGTATTTTATGCATAGTTCAGAAAGTCTTGTGTAGTAGATATTCCCTACTTTTGCAATTCAACATTATTCTTTGGGATTCCTTTGCATACAGGAAAGGAAAAATGCAGCCTTCGATGTATTCTAAGAATTTTGTGACAGTGAGATACAGAGCAATGACTTCTTCAGATGATTATAAATAAAAATTATTTATTAACCAAGCTCTAACAATTTTTTAATATTTTAAAAAATAGCCTCGCTTTTCTTTAGGGTTTATAATTATCTGCATATCAAGAAAAATCTAAGCAATATTGGCTTGTTCAAATCTTCTCTCAGAGAAGTGCTAGTCCTGCACATATCTGAAAACATAATAAAATTACAAAGAATGTAAGATAAAAAAATTAGGCTATAAAATTTTGTAATTAAACCTTAAATATTTTCTTGCATGAATTATGATGTAATTAGGTCTCTGAAAGCATCTCTATAAAAGCTTGTCAGGATATTTTTATGGGCAAAAATTGATATTTAAATATTTAATATTAAAAATACCTATTTAATGAAGAAATTTATGTTAATTTGCTCAGAAAAGAGAGATTTTAGCTTCAAGTATTTAATGAATGAATAAAACAAAAAGGTTGGTTGGTATTGTACACAAAAAGGACATGTAGCATAACAAAATATTCTCCAGGAAGTGTCAATTGTCTTATAAAATTCCAGAGAAATTTATGAGATTTAATTTTGTTTGTTTGTTTGATTGGTTTTGGTTTAACTTCTTCAGACTTTTAGAACTTTCAGAATCTCTTTTCAAAGACCAGGCACTTCACATACTAGCTTGCATGATGGATTTGTTCTTAGCATCAGAATTTTAGTGATTATACTTTGTTTTAGAAATAATACTTAGTTTTTCTGCCTGGGAGTTTTTGTGGTTTCTTCTTTTGTATGCCTAGTTTCTGGAAGAAACTAAGACACAAGATCTACATTTTTTTTTTTTTTTTTTTTTTTTAATCTTCAACATCATCTCAGCTTTAAACTAATTTGCATTCTCTTTTTTGTTAGCGGTGGATAACATACTTCAGTATTCAAAGCATTTCAAATGTTTTAGAGATTTTCATGTATATTTAATAAAAGTGATAGCCTGCAGTTTACTTCCTGAATAGTTTTTAATGCTGGGAAAAGATGAAAACATCTCTTATTTGTTGATTTTGAAAAATAGTCATCTCTTTGGTGAGCTATTTCAACTTTGTTCTCTTTGTAAAAGGATGTCAAGATGATTAGTGAACATTTAAACTAATATGAAGATGTACATTTAAAGAACAAATGGTAATGCATGCATTAAATTCAGGAAAGCTACATATTTATCTATAAAATTTTTACACATCCAAAAATCACAAGTGATCTGTGGTTTTGCATGTTTAATTCTAAATTATAACTTTGTTTTTGTTTTTTTTTTTTCTTTGCATAACTCATTATCTCTATCTCAATTTTGAACACAAAAATCTTTCTCGATGAACCTCCTTTTATGAAAAGAAATTAAAACTAAATATTTTAAATAATGCATTGAAATGTTTTCCTAACACTATAATCTCACATTTGAGTAAGTTTTATATATGGAAAATTTAATAATTTTCATATTTTTAAATCTTACTAGTATTTAGTTTTGTCAGAGAAGGTATAATTTTTCTGGCCACTAAATATTAAAGAATGTTTAACAACAATTCCCATTTTTAATTAAAAGTTCTTAATATTTACCTTACTCTGTTTTCCTTCACCAGGAATATAGTTTGTTCCTGCAATTTAAAAAAAAAAAACAAACTAAAAGTAAAAGTTTCCTCTCATAATAAGATAATAAGAATAGAACATGTCATCACTACAGAAAAATATTTTTAACTACTGGATGCTCATTCAAAATTATAACTGTGTATTAAGTATTTTATATGGAAAACAGCTTCTTATAGTCCTTGAAATTGTAGTTTAGAAAGCTTAAAATCCCCTGGGTAAGGATTTCAAATATTTATCAATCTAGTCCTTATACAATCTTATTTATTCTCCAAGGCTACTTAATTTTGTTAGGCTAGGATTTAAAAAGTGAAATGACCTCCCCTATGGCAAGTGAAAACATTAATTTCTACATTTCAACTTGATTTGTCAATTGGTATGTGTTGCCACTTCATGACTGATTTCTTACACCTGTGTTTCACTTATATTCTGAAGGTAATAATAAGAATTCTTATTGTATGCTCAATGCTAGCACTGCTCTCAGAATTCAGAAAGAGATTTTTATCAAGGGTTGTAGAACACTCTTATGGTGTAGCTTAAAAGCTGAATGTGTATTGAATGTAGCATCCTGTCACTCCTATGCTTTTTGAAAATTGTCTGTCATCTAGAAAGCACCAGATTATGAGTGGAATCTGTAGGAGAGCCACATTAGATACTTACTCACAGTTAGAGAACTCTCACAGGACTGCTTGCCTTTGTGCTCTGGTGAGACATTGTGTCAGTAAAGAACAAAGCATTACAGGAGGTATAACTTTTATGGTTCTTAGTGTGCTGGACTCTCAGGGGAGGAAGCATGTCTATTGCATCCTAGAAAAGAGATTAATCCAATACAGCAGCACCCAGGGATATAACATTGATGAGTAACATGTTAGGGAACTTACATCTCTGACAATCAGCTGACATTTTTGAGAGTATGTCCTCAACAGAGAGAGTTGGTAACATTCTCTGGCTCAAAATGTATGAAAGTTGAGATTAGCATTGACATTTAGAATGCTTGCTGAATCAAAGGAAAAATTTTGACCCTAGTTTGCATCCTTCTTAGGTGTCTTATTTCTTTTGACCAAAACCATAAATGAGGAATTTGGCTATCAAGAAGAGCTATTTCTACTCTGATTTTTCTTTCTAAGAGAAAATAGTTGCCTTGAAAATTTGTAATATTCCAAACACTAAAGAATTAACCTTGCTGGAATTTGTACAAATAGAACGAGTGCAATGTTATTCTCATTTATTTCTCATGAAATTCTCTTATAGTAAATGGACTGATACTGAATAAGACCTCACAGAATTAGGCTCATTGATTCAGAGCTAAACGTCTAAGTGACAGCATTCTTCCTTTGTATGGTAGATTACTTCAAATTTTTGTACAGCTAATTAGTATTTTTAATGCCTTCATTAAAGTGCATACATAAATTTTATATGACTGAAGTACCAAAAAAATGGCAAAAGAAAATGAAATACTTAACAAATATAAAAAAAAAAATACTGATTACTTAACCATAATCCAGAGCCTAACACTCAATAATAAAAATGGCAGCTCAATCATTGCCCACAAAAAGGAAATGAGTGTTAGATATGCTTTGTGATTATGACTATTGTACAAATATTCTAAGAATTTTCAACTCTAAAGGACAGCCAGTGTCAATATCTGAACGTATTTTACCTCTTTCCAATTTAGATTCCTAGTTTTAAATTTTTCCTGAAGTTAAAGTCAGATTTTTTTAGTACATCAAGGGGAAATTGTGTCTCCTGGAACAATGCAGAAGGATCAACCTCCTCTTCTGATCTAATATGCTGAACATTTTTGCAGTCAGTGCATTCACTCATGATGTGAAATGGAATCTCAGCTGCCTTTGCAGTGTGATGGGGCTTGAATTCCCCCATTCCCCCATGAAGATATCACCTAGTGTACCTGAGCAGCCCAAGTTGTTTATTTTTTGGTACTTTTCCATTCTTTGTGCCTTACACTGAACAGCTTGTGTAGAAGTGTTTGCACATCACCCTCATTCAGGTGCACTCATCCCCAGATTGGACATTTATATTTATACTTTTGTTGTCTCATCAAACATGTAGTTTCCATTTGTGACAGTTAAAGTAGCTTCAAGAGGAAATCTACTAAAGGTATTCCTAAAGTTTGCAATCTAGCATATCAATTTGTAGGTGATGTATTTGACATAAGACTTTAAATCTTCCCCACATGGGATTTAAGACAAATTCATCAATTTCTTACATTGTTTAATCTTAAAAAGTAAAGTAAGTACTACAAGTTTCTACTTTATTGTTAAATCTTGCCAACTAATTTGTCTTCGATTATTTGATATCCTCTTAAAAATGTAATGATATATTTTCCCTTGGTAAAAAGTACCTTGATTCCAAAGAACTCCTAAATTTTCTATACTGCCAGTGATATAAGGTTTTGTTCAAAAACAAATTTTATCTATTTGGATTAGTTACGGATGGGAAATGAGGCATCATAACCATTTAGACACTTCTAATAACTTTTGAGAAATGGGGTAAAAGTTTTAATTTCTAAGTTTCATTTTGGGTTTCTTAATTATGTTTTTAGAGCTGATACTTCAAATTTTCAGTGTTTACCATTCAAGTTAATTCAGATCTTGTCTAACCAAATTTTATTTATGTGTAAGTTGAAATCAGTCTAGCAGGCATCTCATCATTTAGCAATGATTTAGTCTATGCAGAGCTCCACTGAAGTAAGTGGGGATTCAGGAGAAAAACTATTTTTACTGGCTAATATATTTATTTACAGACTTTCTACGACAATTGAAGTCTAAATGATAGTAAGTATTGAGGCCAAAATAATATGTAATTTATTTGCAATAGTCAAAAACAGTGAAAAAGTTTAGCCACAAGGAATTCTTTTCTTTTGATATACTGGGTAGGATTCAGACTGCAATATAATCCTCAAAATTCAGAGGCATATCAATCACATCTATCTCTGAGGTAAGAAAATGATAATAAGGAACAACCAGCAAGATTGCAGAGATAGGAGTATATGTGTAAGAGATTAAGAGCCAAGATCCAGGAATGTAAGAAGACTATCTCAATGGAAATGCCATGGACATCTGGTGAGGGGTCATTACAGCACTTCCAGCTGTGATTATTCATTCAGCAGTACCTTATTATCGATATGAAATTCAAAATTGTGTTTTCTTCAGCTGACAATGGCAATATTACATTAGAGAAAAGAACTACAAGATAATTTTTCACTTAGAGAATCAAGGAAAAAACATTATGACTTCTAAATTGTTGTCAGGATCAAAAGCACAAACATCAGAGCACATACATTATTCTGAATAGATGTCTACAGAGTGATTGATGAAGACATTTAGAAGATTGTAATTTTCATTGTAATATAGGTCTTCACCAAGTGAATTTCAAATTGAGGTACAAACAAACAGTAATTTAGAACAAGGAGCTGGCCAGATCTATCATTTGATTTGAAAATGGTACATAGATGTGTTTTTTTCCCTGATTTCTCCATCACTACCAACTTTTCTAATGAATTGTATGCTTAAATAATTTGATCAAAACAGATAGATTTAGGCCAGTCATAGGCCTTCAGTGTATGGAAGGGATTGAAAGGAAGTCTCATTAATACTTGGAGAAGACATTGTATGCATAAGAGTTATGAACATACAAAGCTTTGGGATTCAGCTATTAAACTAATACTTTAAGCCCCAAACTGAAACGAATGAAAACCAAAACCAACCATACACAAACAAAACAAAAACAACCAATCAAATAAAATTAAAAAAAACCAAAAAACAAAAAACTAACAAAGCCAACAGGAAAAGAACCATCAAAAACCAAAACTGCAGAAACCAACAGATTTCCCCCTTTTTAGCAGAACTAAATTATTGTTTAAAACAAAGCTTTCTATTTGTACCACTGAATAAGAAAAAGGACATATATGTGTTCATCTTTACTTACAGAACTACTTCTTGGAATCAAACAAAGCATAGCAGAGAAGGAAAGAGCAAATATTAATTTCATGTAGACCATGCCAAAAGAAACCAAATAATTTGTGTTTTACCAAGTTTATAAAAATCCATGCTATTGTAGGTTTATTACAATAAAACCAGTCTTACTCTAAAGTAATCAAATGAAATCTGCATTTAAAAAAAATCTAGCTGTATTAATCAGATTTGTAACAAATAATCTGTATTTCATAGAGAATGTTGCTCCCTTTCTATTTTTCCACTATGAAGAATGGTATTGGTTTCTCAAATAAGTAAAATGCATAATAATTCTGAAGAAACAAATTTCACTTTTTCTCTATGAATTGTAATTAAATAAGCAACTCAGAGCAGATTACTCAGATAACTCAGAGCTTAGTGCAAATAGCCCCACAAACATTAAAAAAGGGCTGAAATAGTTTCTCACAGAATATGTTTACCAAAGAATTCTGAATGCCCTAATGAATCAGGAAAAACATATTTTCATCTCAGAAGTGCTCAATTAATAAGGAATCTATATTTAAAAAAAAAAAATTCAATGATTGACAGAAAATGATCCCCTAACATTATTTGTGAATAGTTTTAATGAGCTTCATTTCCTATGAAGGATTCAGGACACTAAGCAGATGCATTATCTGCTTAAACTCTACAGAACTCTGCAAATGTGAAGGTGTTTTCATGACTATGCTACCTCACTGGAGTAACAGTGCATTGCTCTGCACTGTACACACTGTAATTTTGGTAGAATACTTTCTACAGGGATCTGTTTTGCCCCAGCAGTACCCCCACCAATAGAAGAATATGAAAGAACAGGAAATGGAAAATAACTACTGATGTTTCAAAAATCTGAATTTATTTGCTTTTTTAAACTGTTTAAGGTATAAAGAACAATATCATTGTTTATAATATTAAAAAAAAAGAAAAAAAGAAAAAAAGAAAAAGAGAAAAAAAGGAAAAGTACAAATTTCAGCTTTTCTTTGGTTTATAATCACATCATAAAAAATATATTATCATGCTCCATAGTCACAGCTTATTGTGAACTTGATAAGGACCAGTATTGCAGTGGGCACTGAGTGGAAGAGATGCTAATTATATTTATACTTTTATATGTGTTTAATTTGAAAAGAATATATCAGTCTTGTACCAATAAATGTTGTAATCTATCCAAATTCTGTAACTCTTGAAATGACAGGCTGGAAAAAATGACATAAGAGAGAAACTGAATGGCCTTTTATCTTACTCACAGATAATCGACTTGATTAAACTGTGATTAGAAAAATTAGACATTAGCAGCTTAAAGTTCAGTAGGCTAATAGTTTAAGACGTGAGTTTACATCCAATACAGACGTTTATACTCCTCTTTTAAGAGTTTCTAGAATATATATAAATTTTATCTCCAATAATTCAGGCATAACATTTTGCTGTACTCTCAAAATACCTAGACAAGACCTAAATGCAGTTGCTGGACAAGAGTGTAATGAGCTAATATTACATACAGTGCTCTTGTTTTCTCATGTGCGCATGTCTGTGTATCCACAATGCTCACAGTGTTAGAGATGCTTGCAAAGCCCTAATACAAGAGAATCTACCCCTTGAGGATTTTTTCTTTCTAGATGGACTTAAATCTAAGTAGACTTTTCCATCCCTCTCAAGATTTATCACACTCAGTGGATTGCCCACAAATGTTGAAGAAGAACTCCTTTTGATTGTGGAAACAACATTCCTGAATCTTGTTTAATGCAGCACTTATGCTTTTCCAGTATACTCTTGGACTCAGCCAGCAGGGCCAATTTTCCTGCATTTCCTTACACCAGTGCTAGTAAGACAGTGAATACTGACTAGTACTGCTATTAAAATTACTCAAATGACACAAAAATAACTATCTTTTTGCAGTATTGCATTTCTTGTGGTACTTCTTCCTTGTTGCCAAGGGGAAATTTCCTATGTGCCCACATTGCTGCAAATGGCAGAGTTACTAGGTACATCAAATGTCTCTTGGAGTGGGATGCTTTCTGTAAGGTCTCTTTTTTCTTCAGAAATCTCGATCAAATATTGAGTTTGGGGTTTATACATATATGGGTAATACATATAATCAACTCTACTGAGAACTGATACAGAGAAATAGTATTTCCTGAAGCACTTTTTCAAGGTAGATCTTAGAGATAGAGATATCAAAATTTGTCTACTATTCTGTGGTTCCTGTTCTTTTAAAAAGCCTGTATTTTAAAAAGCCCTAAGAAATATTTAAAGCTTGGATTTGGGAGAAGTGGATTATGGTCTTTCCCTCTTCCTCTAATATTTTTATCTATTTCTCCAAATCATATGTTTGACACACTACGATTGCCTCCCAGGAGAAACCTGAAATATGTTACTCATTTTGCTGTAATCTGAAATATCTACAATAAAGTTGTTTTTTGTTGTTAAAATGTCAGGTTTACCTTATCATCTATTTTGTATTTATTTTCATTTTAATAAATGTACATGCATTAAACTAGCAGGAAAGCAGTTATTGTTGAAAACCTTACATTGTCTTTTGACTTATCTGCTCTGTGTTCCACCATTTTCCATGACATAAAGCTTTGGTTGTTTAGTCATTCAGAGGATGTTATCCTGTTGTCTTTTTGGCATTGGATTGACAATAAATTATATCACATATTGCACTATGGTTAACAGTGGCCATTAAAGAAAAGATTAAGATCATTGGACACAATTGATTCTGTGCTTGACATTCATAATACAGAATGCCAAGAACACTTTTTCAATTCCACTTATGAACTTATTAATGATAATCAAAAAATACAGTGTATATGACTGATTTACAATCCAATCCTCTTCCTACTGCCTCTAGAAGGACCAGATTGACTTTTATGATATAAGTTTTCTATTAGCAATGGAATTATATTTGACTTAATAATATAGTAATACTATACTACACTATAGTAATACTGTGCAGAAATACAATTGAATCTGTTCAAATCTCATATGTCAGGTAGGGGATATACAGTGGGTGGTTTAGTTTGATAATAAATATTACAGAATTATCATTTACAGAAAACTGTTCAGCTCACCAGTCATAAATTAATGTTGACCAAAAAACCCATTAACAGGATTATTTTTACAGGTCTATAATTTTTCCAAGTTTGCTTGTTTGTTTGCTTTGTTGTTATTGAAGGTTTTACATAAGATTTGCATAATAGAGAAGTCTTTTTTTGGAATTGTCTGTCTTTTATTTTTCTCAGAGAGATATTGGTAAAACCAGAAGCAATATTTGTTTCTAGCAAGAGGAACTACACCCAGTAACATCCCATCTGTGTTTCTCTAAACATTATTTATGTGCAAAGAAATAAAAAAAGAAAAAAATTAATAATAGCATAAACCAATAAAACTATATGGACTACAGGAGACTACTATTGCTTATCTGGTCCAACTCCACAATGAGAGCAGGATCTGCTTAGATCAGATCTGCCTGGGACTTTGTCCAACTGTGTTTTGGGGCAAGCAGTTAGAGGATTTATCTAAAACCTTTTCCTTCACATATTCCTAATTTAAAAGTTACAATTATATCTGTAAGTCTCAATCTTCCCCCAGTTTTTTTTTTTCCTCTTTCAAAATTTCTAATTTCTTTATTGCTTGAACTTGTCAACAGACTTCAATTAACTTCACATCTTCAACAGGATTCCATGGTAATCTATGAAATTAATTTTTCATGGTGTCATGAGCCTATCTGATCTTTATTTTCACACTCAGTAATTAATATCCTCTTCTGAAGAAGGAGATGTATAAGAAGAGAACTATGAAGCCAGCAGAAATTAATATGCTGTATCTACTGCTGCAGGATTAAAAGTAGGTTTCCTAAGAGTGGAAAGAGTTTCTCTGCATAAAGCAAGCATGATATAATAGCCAGTGGTATTTATATCCATATACTATTCACAGAGATATTTTCCAGTGCTAATTTTAGCCTTTCAGCTGGTAGTGTACGTGTATCATGAGGCTGTCCTTCCCATCCTGCAACCTACATGGACCCATAATTCACACCTATATTCAAGTGAAGGAAAGACAGAGCTAATTAGGTTAGGGATTTTATGGGCCAAAGGGATCACACCAGGTAGGCAAGGATAACAGATGCTTATTGGTCCTATTATATTTTCATATTTGAAGAGTCCTAATTGCTAGAATAGGAAAAACCTCAGTAACAAAATGGGATGAAATTTTGCACAGAGTAACTGCTGCATCCTCCATCCCCTTTGCCAAGGGAATGAGGTGTCTGTGCTGGGTTCTCTCCCTATCCACCCTCCATCCCCACCATCCCCATGGCACAAAGGGCTATGGTTTGCAGGTTTTCCAGTGTCTGTATCTGGAGATGTCAGCCTCTCCCAGCAGGGCCACCCCAGAGGTGAAGCTGGAGCAGAGGAGGATGCAGTCACTGACACTGATACAGTCAGTGACAACCATCTCAGGGTTGGTGGCAAACACAGCCATGACAACCCCCTGATAAGGGCAGACATCATAATTACAGATATGCATATTTACAGACTTCACCATCTGTCCTGCTTATCAGGACTCCTTGCAAGAGAAGAGGCAGATTCCTTCTGGCTGCATGATTCATTGTGAGACATCAGTCCAGGGATCATAGTCTTGACCCAAGAATGAAGGGACTGTTGATTACTTCAGCATTCATCTTCCATCAGCATCCACTCTTCCCTCCACATTGCCATGCTCTTTAAGGAGGGAGGAGGCACGTTGTAAGAAGTCAGTAAGAGAGCATTAAGAAGGCTTTACCATGTCCCAGCTGAATACACCTCAGAGAAGGTGCCTTTAGCAGTCAGTCAGCAAGGGCTTTTGGAAAAAGGAACCGTGAAACATATTTCTCTCTTTCAGACAAGGGTACTTAATGGTCAAGCTTTTTTTTCGACGTTTATATCAACAAGGGTTTTGTTCAACAACACAGCTTCTCCTGTTTTGTTCCACATTGTTACTCACACTCATTCAGGAGAGTTTATAAAATACTACCTTTACTTTTATCCTCCTTGAAACGATTTAAGTGTCGGTACAAATGCATGGTCACTGAGGAGGCACAAGAGGTTTTCTACTGAGTAGCATCAAGATTGCTCTGCATGCTTTTCCATAGCATGCACTTTACAGTGTTACAATGGGTGGTGTAACAACATAAATAATAAAACTTTATGCTGCACATGGAAACTTGGAAGACACAGGATGCTGGATGTATTAGAATAAGGAGTGAGGAGAGCAATTAGAGAGGATGGTAAAATAGCAGAGGAGTTAAATTAATTTTTTTGCCTCCGTCTTTACTATCTAGGGCTACAGGGAAATCACTCTTCCAAGGGCACTTTTCATGGGAAATTATACTGTGGCCTTAACAAAATGATAGCCTCCAAGGAGGAAGTTATAGAGCAGCTTAAAAAATTAAGTGTAGTAAATCACTAAAACCAGATAATATTCATTTGAGGGTTGTGAAGGAAATTAAGTGTGAAATAGAGAAGTTACTGGCAAAGATATGCAGTGTATCATTAAAAAAGGACCTAATCCACAGGCTAAAAAGTAATTTTGATAGTTCCTGGCTTTGGAAAAACCTACACTTTGTGTAGTTTTTTTATCATAATGGCTAGGGGAACCTCTGAGTAGTGTAAGTACTTGGGGCTGAAAGTAATCTTCTACTAAAGAAGTTCTTCACAACATGCTGTACATCACATAGGGTTTAAATTCATCATGTTGCAGAGATACTGACAGTATAATCCTAATATCAAAAGTTGTCTGATAAAAATAATTCCATTGAAGGTTTCTGACTGTATAAAACTTGTTATTGGAACACACCAAATTTGCAAAATTACAGTATCATCTTCTATATCATATTTAAAAGTACTTATCTCTTGGTGTAAGGCAGAAACAATAACAAAACAAAAACAAACAAACAAATAAAAAACAAAACAAAACAAAAAAAACAAAATAAAAACAAAACAAAACAAAACAAACAAATAAAAGCTTTTTAAATTCAAATTTTTAGTGAAAATAATCAGAACTATTGATCCACAGCTGAAGAGCAATAGGAATGAGGCATCTCTTGGATAATCAGGTTATTTGCTAACAAAAAAAAAAAAAAAAAAAAAAAAAAAAAAAAAATTAGGTGTTATTTCTTGCATGGTTTTAGTATGTATGGGTTTAGCATGTTTGGGTTTTTTCCTTAGTCTCCAAATCCACTATAATTTGTCCTTTAATTCAATAGTTTAAGAGATCATAATGTATAATGTTCCAGGGTTTGGGAAAGGATTTAGGTTTCTTCTTCTGCCATTCTCTTCTGTAGATTTGAATCCTGCCTTTGTAAAAGGTTATCCTATTAAATCATCAGTATGACACTAAAAGCCTATGCTAAAATAAATGAACTGAGCCACTGTTAGGGTTTTTATGTCCTCCATAGGCTCCCCTTGTTTAAAATAGGAATTTAAATAAGAATGCATTGTTAAGAGCCACCTAAATTGTGCTGTTAGTCTCAAACTGAGTTCCAGTATTGATCTTTCATTTTCAATAAATGCATTTACCTTTGGAGTGTTTTACAAAGGAAAAAGCACTGCAGTTTTGCTTTAGCTTTTTGTTTGTTTGGTTGGTTGGTTGGCTGGTTGGGTTTTTTTCTGCCTAGGTCTACATTGCTATTTTCATTATTTTGACTGTTTTTGTTAAGACTATATTGTAAAATAGGACGTCAAAAAGTACAAAACCAGAGGTCCACATACAATACATCACTTGCCAGTTGCAATTAAAAACTACTGTTCCCAAAAAACCCCTAGAGCAATAGAAGCAGACTAAAATACCCCAGCCAAACAAATAGAAACACAACAAAAAACCTGCCAAAATTCGCAAAGCACAATTGACGCCACTTAAGAATGTTAAGAAATTTAGGAGCATGTCTCTCCCAGCTGCTCTCATCCAGGTATCCCTCCTGCCTGGCCACACAGCCCAGGACAATGCCCTGGGGACCTGAGCATGGTGAGGAATGCAGCTGTTTCTTCCCTGTGTGCAGATTTGGTCAGCAGTGAAGGTGTGTCCAGAGGCACACACACAGAGGACACTGGCATGGCTGGTCACACAGATAACAAGGTGTTGTTTTCAATAGCACCTATGGTGTTCAATAAACACAGGCAGCCATTGCCTCTCCTTCTGTTGGGCTGGCAGAGACAGAAGTGCACACAAAACTCTCCTGGTTCACAAGCACATCCATTGATGGATGCCTTGAGCACAGGATCTATGTCCATCTAGCACTCCTGCCCAGATCCTAGACCCTCCTACCTGTCCTGTGTGTCCCTTACTCACTGGTCAGTCCATTTCTGTGCTCTCTAGAAAACACAGTGCTCAAGTCTCCCTGAAATGTCAGCATAGACCTTTTCCAGCTCCCCAACATGACCAAAATCAAGTAGATGTTCCACAAAGTGGTGCCTTTAGTTTCTTGCGAGCCCATTAATTAGTGTAATTGTCAGAGTTAGTTTCCTGTTTTTGTCTCCATTCTTGTTTTAGAATGTCTGTGTGCTGCCTTTGATACTGTCTCCCACAGAATTCTCTAGGAGAAGCTGTCAGCCCACAGCTTGAACATGTGCAGTCTTTTACTGGCTCAAAAACTGGCTGGATGGCCGGGCTCAGAGCATGTTGTGAATGGTGCTGCATCCACTTAGCAGAGAGTCACCAGTGGGGTTCCATGCACTGGGGCCCATCCTGTTTAATGTCTTATCCATGATCTGGGTGAGGAGATCAAGTGCACCCTCATTAAGTTTGTGGGTCTTGACAGGCTGGATCAATAAGCAAAGGGTAACAATATGAGGTTCAAGACTAAGTGCTGGGTCCTGCACTTGGAACACAAGCACCTCAGGCAGCACTAAGGGCTGGGGACAGAGGAGCTGGAAAGGGGTCCAGCAAAAAAGGACATGAGGTGCTGGTCAACAGCCTGATGAACACAAGCCAGTGTGTGCCCAGATGACCACAAGGTCAGTGACACCCTGGATTGTATCAAAAATAACATGGCCAGCAGGATCAGGGCAGGGATTTTCCCCTGGAACTCAGCACAGGTGAGGTGTGACCAACCCTGTGTCCAGTCTTGGGCCCCTCACTTCAGGAAAGACATTGAGGTGCTGAACTGAGTTCAGATTGAGTGGATAAATCGTAGAGTGATCTCAAGCTGAACTGTCAAGATAAGAAATACTAGGAAAAAATTGTTATGGCAACAATAAATCAGTAGAGACACATGATATTCATCTAGGACTTGCTGAGAAACTCACATATTAAATTGCTGAAGATTGACAATGGTTTGTAATTCTCTGGCTAAATCAGTCTCAGTATCAAAGGAATGTAAGCTGAAAATTTAAACTGACATCAGTTTTTAAAAAGACCTCTAGCAACGATTTTAGGAAATGTAGATAAACAAATCTAACTCTACTACAAGCAAGATAATAGATACCATAATAAAGAGCAGTATTACTAGATGCACAGATACACATAATATAATGAGAAGATCAATACAGCTTTGGTGAAAGAAAGTCATGCTTCACCAACCTATAAATGTTCTTGAAAAAGTAAATTATAATATTGATCAATAAATATTTAATAATTAAAAATATAAGGGAAACAAAATCATCTTATTAAAGAGGATTCATAACAATAAGGAAGAATTATTGAATAGGTTCATAGTTGGTTAAATAGGAATACAGAGGACTGAATAGTCAAATTGCTGTGCAGTGATGAAAAATTGTCATTCTCTCATGAATGATTTGAAAATTATGTAGAAAATGCGAAGTTTGCAACTGGTACAAAACTGTTCAGTGTGGAAAAACTAAAGGTAACAATGAAAAGTTGCAGGATGATCTTATGACAGCTGAGTAACTGGGTAATAAAATATACAATTCTATTTAGAATAAAGTCATTTATATGAGGAAAAAAACAATTCCAATTATGCATACATGATGAACTGAAAATGTACTAAATACTTATTAACACTGCTACAATATTTCCTCAATCCATTTTCAATAGGTCTCTCAGAGTCAAAAGTAACAAATAATCCAAAAAAAGCAAGCAGAATTTCAGAAATAACTACAAAAGGAATAGGAATTACAATCCAATGTGTCATTATATCACTGGATGTTTTGATGCTGTGGTAGTCCACATCTTTTGTGTGAAGTATCATTTATGTTATGGCCTCTCAGAAAGGATATAATAGAAATAGAAGAGATAAGGAGAAAAGCACAAGGATTGTGGAAAAAGAAACTCTTTGTGGAAGTGTGATAGTCAAGCCTGGTTACATGCAAGACCCCTACCAGCACCTCACCTACTTGCCTTTCTCAGCAGAACCACTCTTGAGGATAAGATGGAAAAGCTCGTGGGTCAAGATAAAAACAGGGAGATCACATGCCAGTTACCATAACAGACAAAGTGGACTCAGATTGGGAAAAATTAATGCAGTGTGCAGCATATTAGAAGTATGTGTATAATACATCACATTCTTCTGAAACTAAAACCTAATTATATCAAAATATTTTGTAGTCTGTTTCATTCAGAAAAAGAAGTTATTTTTATCTGGATGCAGGTTCAGTGTTTACTCTGTGATTCATCTTCCATACCAGAAAACCAGGTGTTCCCAATCTTATACATATAAGCACATTACTTTTAAATAAAATATAGTTTTATATATCCATATATATATATATGGTAATCATGTTTTCTCTAAAACTGAAGAACATGCAGCATCAGTCCTGTGAATTTTATGTGTTAGATTCCAATAGAAAAAAAAGGAAATATTAATCACTACTAACTTATATAAGTGCTGTTAGGTTTTTATATACTGCACAATTGTATTTGCTGTCATACTAATATATCTTCTATAAATAGAATAACATTTCAGGAGAAAATGGGATTAAATAAAGGCCTCTGACTTTGTTGCATGATACCCATTCTAGATCTCTAGAAAATTTGCATTCCAAATTAAATTTGATTGATTTTTCTGTTTAAAGATAATTTTTAAGAATGGAAAGATGCACTGTATACTGCCCACTGTCATATTTCATGGAATCATAGTCATTTTAGTAAATACAAAAAAATGTGGTCACTTTATACATGGTCTTGAAATTTTTCTGATTGCATACGTCATGTCATAGGCTCCTGTTTATGAATCTAGATGGTATATGTGCAGACCACCTATATATGTTATCTAATCCCCAGCTAGGACTCACCTGACCTCTATAAGGTAGATCTCTAAGGCAGCTTGAATGAGTGATGCCTTGGAGGTATGTATTTCTTTCTAAACAGTACACAGAAATACTTGCTCTGTGTAGATGTCTACACCCTAGACATCAAAGGTACGATACAAGGAAAGAACAGATGAATCCTGTCACATGTGTACCATAATTCCTTCACAGGGCTGTGAAGCAGACTTACTGTTGCTAAAATGAGATGGATTCTCATTTTAAAAGCCATCATATCCTTCAGTGAACAGTGCTAAGCTTCCTTACACTTTTATATTTAGGTCGTTTTCTTTGGTTTTTGTTGTGTTTTTTTTCCCAGCAACATTCATATTTTACTGGAAGGATGTCTAGATTCCATTTGTTGCTTGTTTGTGATTTGAGAAAATAAAGCTGTATTTCAGGAGGCAAGAGGACCTATGCCTATACATATGCCATATGTGTATGGGATGCAAATGAATTAAGTTTATATTTTTAATAGACACTCTGCTGAGGTTCAGTTTAGATGACACATTCATTTAACTTTAAAAGCAATGTTTTGACAATATCAAAAAACCAGAACCAGGCTCTTACAGGAAGATGACAAATGATGATCATAAATAGGAGAGAGTTTCAGACTGGCTTGTAAAGAAGAGTTTTTCATCTGTGAAGTCAGCCTAGCACTAGAGCAGGTGGTGAAGTCTCCATTTCTGGCTTTCAAGACCTTTTTCAAGCCTTGAGTTATCTGATCTGACCTCATATCTGACCCTGCTTTGAGCAGGAGGTTGAAGTAGAGACTTGCTGAGATCCTCTCCAACCTGAATTATTCTATGATCCAACCCTATTAACATTATTCTCTCTGCATTTATTTGTTTCACTTTAATTGAAATGGCTAGAAACCTAGGGTTTGGTAAAAAAGTTTCTAGACCCAATGACTGAATATAATTTTGCTTTTGCAAGCCCATTTCTTTTTTCCCATATGTAAGGTACCTTCATGTGCTTACCAAGAATATATACGGATATATGTTCAGATTAAATGTTGTTGTTAACAACCTTCTTCCTCTAATGTTTTTTTTTTTCTAATAAAATTGGAAAACCATTTGTCTGTCTCACTTGGAAATTATGTTGGAACAGAAGCATTAGACAGTTGTTGGAAGATAAATGTAAATAAATAAACAAAAGTAAATAATACAGCTGACCAGAACTCTTATGCCATTGCCAAGTATACAATGTGTAGAGCAATAAAAAGTAATAACCATTTAAAATATATATATCAGATGCAAAATATTTAAATATAATTTTCTGATTAATTCAGTAAGATTATTCTAAACTGTGATTTTGCTCATCTTTTTGAAAAATTATTTTACTTTATTTATTTAGAAATAATTGCATTTTGTGGTATTTTTTGTGAAAACAGTTTGAAACATACTGTTGCCTGACTATATTTTGGGTTGTTATTGTTTAGATGAATGTAGAGTTAGAACCTTCAAAAACGTTTTGTAAAGAGAAGCTCTTGTAATTCATTTGAATTCATTGATTCATCAGAAATTTCAGAACTGACAAAGTGAAATCTGTAATGCCATGTTTTTCAATGGTTATTCCCAGTCAAACCACCTGTTCTAGATGATTCAGTAAATATTTACCTGCAAAAATCAATGCTTAGTACAGTAACATAATATGATACTAGAAAGGAGCCCAGATATTTAGAACTAAAAACTGTGTTTCATAATGCTATTTTTAGTTTGATTTTTTGCTTGGTTTTTAATTGCACTCTAACAGCCTCATTTTGTAAACTCAACTGTTCTCTAAATAGGTTTTCTCAAATATTTATTTCATGCACACACACTTGATGTTATATTGATTTATATCTTCTATACCTTTTGTATTTAATAGCTAGAATCCAGTGCTTCCATTTTCACTTTTTTTTTTTTCCCCTGCATGCTACAGGTTTTGTATTTTAAAGTCCTCCATTAACTCTATTAAACTTTACAAAAGTTTGAAAGATTCCGTCTGACGTATGGGAACTGCAAGTGATAACTCTGTAGTGTTGAGATGAATTGTCTGCTGTTTGACAATTTCTTCATAAAAGCACAGGAAGATCTCAGCCTATCCCCTCTAAAAAAAAAAAAAAAAATTGGTTTAGAAATTGTAAAGAACACAGGAAATAGAAGGCTTGATTCACTATTATTTCCTTCATTTTATAAAGGCATTTCCATAGGCCCGAAGTAAAGGTAAAATACTGCCAAAAATCAATACAGTAGTATTTCCTGTTTAATTTTCCCTGATTTGAAATGTTCAGATGTGCAATAGATTAGAAAATCAGGCCAAAAGTTCCTATCATGTAAAACTTACAGTTTAATGCTGCAGTTTCACAAGCACTTAAAAGTCCATGAAAAGCTGCATTTTTTTCTTTGGATTTGTTTCCAAAGGCTAACAAGCATTTTTACACTGCAAATTATATAACCTTCTTGTTAAAAAAATGTTTGGTATTACAGAGATGAACAGAACATGTCAATACTGTAAACCTCTTACCAACCAAATAAACACTACAGAAATAATCCTTAGCTAGTGGTGATCTATACCTAAAAGAGATTTGTCTCAGAGTGTTAGCTATCATGCTGAATCCCGACTCAAAGATATTAGGAGAATATTAACTATGTTCCAGGAAAAGAGGATGAAGAGGATTTTTTTCCCCTCTTTTTTGATTTGTAAGCTGAGGTATTTCATTCATTAAACCTGCATCGATACTTTTTGCTGGTGGCTGACTATCATTTGCAAATTAAGAGATCATTGGTGAAAGTATTAGGGAGAATGGAGCTTTTTGAAAGTAGTTTTAAAGTTAAAAAGTATCTAAAAATATAAAAATTGAAATGTTTCATATTTCCTTCTCTCATACTTTTCTTTCTCTTGTGTCTCACAATGCAGCAGATGTTTTGCATAATCATTCTACGAAGAGTAAATACATGAAAAAAAAAATGAAACAACAAAACAGAGCTTTTCTACATTTCCCCAGTAGGCATTCTAATTGCTTTCATGAGGCACTAATTAAAATTAGCCTTTTTTTGCAGCATCAGATTCATTTTTTTTTTTCAGATATTAGTACAGTAATGCATATCTATGCTCTTCTAAAGCCCCATTCAGTTGACATTTAAAGTAGAAGCAATTTCTCTTAATGTCAACTACCATTGCCAGCCATGTGGGAATAAATGAGAGACTCTTGTTATTAGGCAGAACGAGTTTGCTCTTGCTAATAATTGTGAGCTGCAGTACAGAAGACTGTTAGCCTCTCCTCAGTGAATGCATAAAGCAATTTCTTATTGGCATTCAGCATAACTCTTTAGCAGAGGAAAGAGACACTATGAAAAGCAGCTGCATTGAGTCATAGTTACTAAGACATCTGAGTCCATTGGCTTTTGGGATACCAGTAGAGTAGGCACTAAGACATGTAGTGTTTGAATATGCATCACATTTTCAGGCAGTTAGATTAATGAATTATAGAGATTAGCTGTTTAATCATCATGTATAGGAACAATGTAATATAATAAACTAAAATACACATGGTTTGAAACCCTGTGCTATTGATAGCACAAAAGAGTTTTACTTAATGAGACTATCAGATTGGAGTTAAAATTATCTTTAATTGTTTCCTTTTGTAGATCAGGCAAAATACAAATGAAGCCACAGGTTGACTTTTAAGAAAGGGGTATGACCTTTATTACATAAGGAATGAGAAATTTTTTTTTGCCATGTTTATATTTATGCATGTTTATGCACCAGATCCAATAACAATGTAGAGGTAACTAGCACTCACTTTCACCTCAGCAGTGTAAAGCCTGCATCATAAAACACAGTAATTATCACCAGGCTGGATGCCAATGCCATTCATGGTGTTTAATGCAGATGATCCCACAGATCTCACACAAGCCATTGATGCCAGGAGGAGCATGGAGGGAGAAGGTGGCACACACCCTGACTGTCAGAATTGGCCAAAGATGACTGAGGAACATTTTGTACCAACAGTCTCCTGTGGGGTGTCTAACAATCAGGTCACATGAAGATCTTATGGCTGCTCCTCCACAGCCTCTCTTTCTGGCTAAGTGAGCCCTGATCTGTGCACACTACTGAGTGGATAACACAGCTTTCTGCAGATTTCCACTATGTCCTGTGAGTCCAGTCCCACAGGAATTGAAACCTGGAAAGAAATGTGTATGAAAATCTTTCCTAGCAAGCTCATGGGAATATGGCAGGAGTTTTTAAAAGCAAGTTCACATCTTTTCCAACGTATCTTTAATTAGAGCTAGAAAAATGATGAGCAGAAGCTCACAAATTGTCTCCAGATAGTTATCAGATTAATTAAATTATTAAAAGTTACAGTTTATCATGTTACTTTTAAGTCTGGGTTATAAGTAATTTTGAAGACCAATGTACCAATAGACTGATAGTGCATCACTGAATGATGAAAACTTTGGCAGAAAATGAGACTAGGAGAAAATGAAATTGCAATTTATCAGTATAAATTCTGTGTGCTGTGTGCTGACCCAGCAGTGCAGGGACTCAGCCCCTCCACGATCTGTTCTGATCTGGGTGTCACTGATTTGACACAGCCCTGCTGCTCACCCTGATGCAGCCTCATCCCTGGGGCTGACAGAAGGATGACAGCCCCACGCACTGCAGCCACTGCCTGACAAACCATGGTCCTGTCTGTGGCTGGGGAAGGCTGGGCTGACACATCTCAGGAAATGAGCAGCTGCTGGGAAGATATCTTTTGGTTTGGTATGGTTTGACTTAGTTTGGTTTTGGTGTAACATTTTTAGTCTTTATGTTCTTGAGACTTGGAACAGTACTTTGGACCATGACTGTTAGTGTCACTAAGTGGACTAGTAATATCCATTCACTACATTTTAATGAAACTATTAAAACATTGATTGGACTAACAGAAAATTCCTATCTTCATAAGTATTATTTTATATGTTTTATACATAACACACTTCTGATTGTAATACATCAGATAAAACTGAAAATTATGAAATAAAAATAATTTGGCCATTATTATGTTGTTGGTATAATTTTAGCTATTGTCAACATATATTTGGAGATAGTCAGAAACTCCAGAGTAGAAAAATGGTTTGATTAAATTTTTTTATAATAGCAAAGTTCCCCAGAGGTTGTGGGTTAGCAGAAGATTAATGTTGTAGTGCAAAATTATCTATCATCTAGCTATTATAATATTTATTTGTGGTCTAATCAAATATTTAATGCAATATGGGCTTCATATTAATATTTTGTATATAAATAAATTATATTTTTTCTTTCTGCCTGAGAATTTTATCACTTTTTCCCCTTTCAGCATTTAGACAAGCAAAAAGCAATTGTAAGCAGCCGCATCTGTGAATATATCATGGTGCTGTCTACCATAGGCAGGAGACCTTTAGAAATGGAACATTATCTATTTTAGTCAGAGTTGACACAAACTACTGATTCTCATTATTTTGCAACTATTATGTACTAAATAGGAAGTTCTTTCCACTTGTTGTTTGTTTGTTTCTTTCTTTCTTTTCCAGACTGCATCTGTACTGGTCTTGCACTCCAGTTCTTTTGAACAGTTCTATAAGACATTCTTTTAGTGAAAATTCTATTATGAGGTTGTGTAAATTATATGAATTTTTGCCGCAAGAGCCACTTTAACAACATTATATTCGTAGGAAGAGTTGAGAAAAAAAAATTTAAAAATAATGTAGGTCTGCCTTAAAATTAATATAGAATGTCTTTAAGTAATATACTATAGTCTGAATTTCTTGGGGCATCCCTTTTGCATGCTATAATATACCTTGGAGAGGATAAAAATTTATACTCGACAAAAAAAATTTCAAAATATGCTTTAGTTTTAACTTTCAATAAAAGAGATGAAGCAATCTCACTGATATAACTAGATACCATTTAGAATTTAATAAACAACTCACTGTGCAAACATTAGAATCTGACCAGGCTCTTAGTTGTTATGTTCACATTGAATATGTGCTCCTGTTCAGATTGAAGTTTTTCAAAGGAGATGGTTATTTATTCCCTAAATTGCATAACAGTGACATAATTCTCAGATGAAAGAGTGTGGTGTATACTCTTACTGGAAATGAAACAAACAGCTGTTTAATGAGGGTTTGTGTTGCAGCACCTGCTTCTGAATCCTCAAAGTAAATGGAAAAATTTGGGTTAATGGTTTTGTTTATCAACCACTTTCCAGTTGTTTTTGTCCATTCTGAAGATAATGAACTTCTAAGGGACTTACAGGATTATAAGGCATGATAGCGCATTTAAAAAGCACATTGGCCAAAAGAATGGGAAAAACAATTACTTGTTTTGGAATTTTTTTAGGCTTGATCAGCTCCCATGCTAAGAATTTTACTTAATAATTATTCACCTATTCAGAAATAATGTCTTTTGATAGAAGATAATAATTGTTTGCAAATTACCAACTACACTATTATAGATTAGATACAATAAATACAATAACAACAAAGTAATTAGTGGCTTTATTTTAAAGCATCAAAAGCACATTGAGGCATTCACCCTGGGTTATATAATCCTGCTTTGGCTGTTAATGAACACCTGATGTTCCTCAACTACCCCATTTCACGCCATAAAATCAGAATTAGAATTATTAATAAACTGAAATTTGCAGCAAGAGCTCCACAGTCTATGGTGCAAAAGTGGATCTAAGAAATTTTCTCAAAGTTTTCTGTCTGTGAAATGTTTTCAAGCAGAGGAGAGACATTGCTGTCTTCTGCTCAGCTGGGGAGAAGGAAAGCCAATGCACCCCTTCTTTCTGTCTTAATGGTTCTGCCAAAGATCTTTTCCACTGAAGTGTTTTTCTTTCCATGCACAAGCTTGTTGGAAAGATCCAATGAGAGTCACATACACAGAAGTTTAGGTGAATATATACAATTGGTTATCCTTTTCTATTGAGGTTAACCACTATATGTCAACTATTCCAGTTGCTTTAATTTTTAGAGCAATTGTTCAATGCCAGTAATTTTGTTTTTAGTAGGATATATTAATTTTTGGGGAGCATTCCAGTATTTTACAGACAGTTTCCCTGTCTGAATAACATCAGTGCTTTTCTAACTATGTAGCATAATTGTTGGTGTTTTTTTGATTTTAATGAGGTGTTTTGTTTTCTTTTTTTTTGTTTTTTTTTGTTTGTTTTCAAAAAATGCCAATGCAAAATTCATGGAACTAGTGTAAATTGATGTGTGAGTTGCTTTAAGGAAATATCAATATCTAGAAGTGTTTTTCATTTACCTTACATCAGGACCCAGACAGACACTTAGAAAACAGTTTTGAAAAAAAATTTGATTGATTGCACTTGGCATAAATATTTTCCTTTTACCCTTAAGAGTCCCCTTACATTCAGTTTGATGGGAATATATGTCAGAAATATGTATCAGAAATTTTAGTCTATAATGTATGAGTTTTTAAATAGTTGCAATTGTTTTAATATACATGGTCATTCAAATGCAGATAGGAATAATTCCTGTTCTCACAGCAGACATATCTATTTACATTTATAACTTCAAGGAATATATTGAAGGAATATATAGAATTATTTTCTACATAAATATATCTGACTAAAGAATGGATGACTAATATCCATTACAAAATTAAAGAATAAATGTTCATAGGAGTTAACCTTGAGCTGCTACATGTAGTTGCAGACCATCCTGATTTACACTGATTTAATTTTCAGATAAAACCAAACTACCCCCCACAATATTACATATATTGGTATATTTTTCTTTCTTTTGAATCAGTTGTTTTATAATAATCTAGGATTTTAGGTTATAGGTGTTTGCTGACTATTGACTTCTTTAAGGATAGTATAAGCTACTTACTGAAAGTCTTATTATAATGATGTTATTGAGATTTTCTGTTTTAGTTGAAAAGTATCATTAATTACATGGCTGTTAGAGGCAAAATAAAGAAGAAACAGAAATAACCATATAAAAATAAAATGGCAAAAAAGGGTAAATTTATCTTTTTCCCCCTTTTATTTTCTCGTCTATATTCCTATTTTCCTTCCATTTTGTTTAATATTTTCCCCATAGAATATGGTGAGAAGACATTATAAAAATTTAAGATAATTAAACATTTCATTAAAATATGTTAGCTTTCTTCACATTTTTCTTTGCTAACTTTACCTAATTTTTTTTCCTCTTTCCTTTCTCTTGAAATCTGAAATATATTCAAAATCATCTGGAAAAGCAGTCAGAATTGATCATCAAAGTTCATTCAGTATCTTTCATATTTACACTCTCAGTAAAGAAAAAGCCACACAACTGACACAAATATATTCCTTGGAAAATTATGTTTAAATAAGATATGAAATCATAAACTTACTGTCTGAGTGGTGAAACTGAGAAAGCATAGAGCACATAATAGGAAGGTCTATACACAAAATTCAGAAAGATAATTTTTCCAATTCTGTAAATGAATACACTTACCAAAGTGTTTTATTCTTTCTTTTATAATGTCCCTCTTGCTATTTACGAGGTGTTGTTTCTTTTTTTCTTTTATCTGCATATAACACAATATTTTAGTAAAACAAAGCACAAGCTATATATATGTAGACTAATTTTTCTTTTTATCGCTTCAATAAAAGTAGTGTTGCTGATGCTGTAAAAAAAAAAATAAAAAAATTTTTCACTGTAAAATTATGACCTGCACATTTAAAACCTGGAGGTATGCACAGGAAGCATTTCCAGCAGGAAAATAGTAATATACTTTCCCAATATGCAGGAAAAATAATATACTTTCCCAATAAAAGCTGCTATTCAGTAACATCTATAGAAAACAAACAAAAAACTTCCAAAAAACCAAAGAAGACTTCACAATATCAACCTATATGAGAATATCAGCCTATATGATTGATTGATTGACCTGTTTCCTCCTTGATGAGTTCAAAATTTTGATAGTATTAACTATTTAAAAGTCTGATGTACTCATTGAAATATTATTGTCCTTTGCTGTTTTAATCAATGTACAGAACAAATAGAAGTAATTGGAAAATTGGAAGCTCAGAAAGGATAAGTGACTACTGAGGCCACAGTGTGTATTTTTTGACCTCTTGACTTTAAGAGCCATATTTAGTTCCTTCTCCAGCTTAATCCAATCAGTAGTTTGATAATCAGTTCAGCCCAGAGAACAATTATTTTCAGCCATCTGCTTTTATCACACAGTATCTGAACCTGCCTTACATGCTCTGTTGGAGATGGACGTGAGGTCAGATGCATTTTTCCTTTTGTGGTGCTCAGAACCTCTGGTAATCACAGCACTTCTCTGCAGAAAAATGAAGTGGATTTGGTTCCACTTGCATTTTACTGTCCCTGTCCTAGGCAAGTGCCTCAGTCTCTATATGATCTTTAGAAAGAGCCCTGAGTACTTAAATAATTTTTCTCTCCCACTTCAGCAGCAATAGCTATGGACATAAAAATAAACTGCATTGTGTTGGCCCTAAAATAAATGTGTGCAGCAGTTGGCAGATCTTTGCTTCAAATACACCATCATGAGAGTTTGTCAAAATACAGTGCTTCAATCAATAAGGCAATAAATCCAACAATAAAGTGGGTAATTCTAGGAATGCATTCACTCCACTTGATTGGGCGTAGTACCTGCTGAGTAGTAGGGTTTTTGCATTCTCCAAACATTATCAAGAGATTACAATCAGACTGGTAGAGGGAAAACTGCTCTTCATAAGGACCATAGTACTGCTTTGTTGCACTCCAATTTTCAGCTTTTTTTGATGTCATATCTCTGTCTCCAGTACAAGGTTTCTTAAAAATAGTTCATCAGTAAATTTTTATTTTTGACTGAGGATACTGTAACACTAAAATGGCTTAAGGAAGAGGAAAATCATTGAGCTGAGCTCACCCAGGAGAAAATCTCTGCCTTTGAAGGTCAACCTAAGTGTTTTAAGAAAGCGTTAAATGGCTGTATGAATATACCTGGGAAAATATGCAAGTATTGGGAAGAGTCCTAAATATCCAAAGCATAATAAAAACCTGGAATCATAGAATGATTTTGGTCAGAGGAGTCTTTGAAGATTATTTAGTCCAGCTCTCTTGCTGTGGGCAGGAATATCACTCATCATTATTAAATGACTTTTGTTAAATATTTGTAGTTTACATTTCACACCGCAAACAGGGAATTTTCAATTTTAGGAAAAGGAAAAAAAGGGAGCATTCTCAAAATACAGCATTTCTGGCCAAAGATTCAATTACAACTGAAGCCTGCCCAACCACCATCTGATGAAAGGAACTGAAAGCAGGTTCTGTGAGCAGGTGCCATCAGTTGCTGCATGGGTGATGCAAGTACAGCATGGGAGGGCAGCTGTTAGGATGTGCTTTTCCACATAGCAAGATTGATATTACCCAATGCTTTCAATTTTGTGGAAAATTTGCGTTTTTGTGAGCTTGATGCTTGTCTGTGGTCTTCCTCAAGAATCATTGGCAACATCACTTAGACTGCTTAATCAATGGTTTATCTTATATTTTCTGGACAAAAGTTGCTTTTAATGGCATGGTGTAATGAATAGTCAAACACTTGGGTGATTTTTGTTTAGCTGTTTAATAACTGGAAACTATTACACAGAGGAGATGAAAGCATGATAACATGACAAGCAATGAATAAATAACATCACTGAAAATCAGCATTGCTTTGTCATTGCATTCAATGCTCCAGATTTACCCATTTTCTTTATGTCACATGGCACTCAAAATGATTTGATATCCTGGTATTGTGACTACAGGATGTTTCAATATAGCAGGATGGCCTGAAATATATACACTGATGAGATACCCATTCCTCTGCAGAGAGACCTTTGTTATGACTTCAGGGTACAAGGAGATTGCTCCTTAAATTTGGAAATGGCTGGCTGCTTGCTGGCTGTTAAGGCCACTGCAAACCAACTTTTATAAAGTATATTATGAGTATTTAAATTTAGTACTGCAACGAACAATGCTGAGAGAAGAAACTTCTCACACCAATACCACAAATGCCCAAATAATTTTCCACTATTTCAGAAAAGCTTCTTGTTCATCAAAAACATTACTACTGAAACACACTTAAATATTATATTCTGTGTTTCACTGAAGGAAGATTCAACAGTAACAGATTGGGAGTAATTTGCTGTACTCTAGCTGCAGCTTTGATTCCTTCAATAAATAAATTATTAGAACTATTACTTTATAAGACAGAATATTTTGAAATAAGCCTAATTCTAAAGCCTGAAGGAAGAAATATTTTTTCACACTCCTTTTCACAGATGTTTCAAAATTAGATAGTATTTAAAAATTTACTATCCTAATTACTGGGGAAAATTTCAATAGCTTTGTTTTAGAATTAGTCTGGTAGTCTAGTATGAAAAATTTGATGCTAAAAAGCTAATAACATGTCAAATTACAGGATAATTTAAAAATTAAAGCTGGTATATTTATTAGGCTTAATTATTAGGGAAATTACCTTAAATAATGTTGAAATAGAGTATTTGTGAGACATGGTTTAAATGCATTAGTACATCATCAGGGCATGGAAGCACATCTTAAGCACATCTTAAGATTTGACCAAATTAATAAAAAAATACATTGGTTGAAATCTGCACTTCATCTTGCATTGCTAAATTTTTTAGCATCTTCCCTCTTAAAAGTCAAATAAAGCCAATGTTTCCAACTTCTATTACACAAGTTTGCAATGACTTTCAAATAATAATCATAAAGATAGTTAATATTGTAGTGCATTTTCCTTCCATTGTAATAAGTACTTTTAGCACTGCCACTAAACAGTAAGTTCTACAAAGACTGAAAAGGTTTTTGTGTACATGTAGTATTATACAGGGGTTTTTTTCCTTTTTTTCCAAAAGTTTATTTTGATGTAGTTTATCTGTCTAGGAAAAGTCATGAACACTAAAGAATCATTCTTGTTACCTGTTTTGTAACAGCACAATGATGATACAGTACAAGTCCCTCATGAATATTACTGTTAGAAAATATATGTCCTAACAATAATGAGCTTAATTGCTATCAAAGGCATTTTGAATAAATTTAACCACAGAACTGTGTTTGTGAATGTCTGTTTTCATTAATCAATCAGTGTCAATATCTACATACAAAGTCTGTCTGTGCAGCAAAAGCAACAACAAAACTAAGTAAACTTAGGAAAGAATTATTATCTGACTCTGTGAGAGCAACTTGCAAAATAAACTTGTTTTTTTGAATAGTTGTTGAAAAGGAAGTCCCAGAGAATCCAGGAACTAATTTCTGAGGATTTGCTTCCATGCAAAGTTATTTGTAGCTCGAATGTTTAGACTTGCCTATCATCTAATGTCATCTGGATTAATGGAAGCTATTGTGCAATGACAGAACTGCTTACTTTTAAAGAGAAATGCATGGTATTTGATTAATTATGTCAATGAGTAAGTTAGTGTCTATTATTATCAAGATCAAGTAATCCGTATTTTGAATATATTTCTTTTTAAGGGGTGGGGGATTGTTAATTTGATTTTTTTTTTTGTTTATTATCTCATGCTAAAACTGGAGAATTTTTTAGCTTAATCAAGTTACTGTTTCAGCAGCTGATATAAATAGATTTTTTCACCACATTCCACACTAACTTTGTCATTGTCTTCATTACAGGCAATGATAAACTACATTTGAAGTAAAATAAAATTAAATCAACAAAGAAGAACAACAACAAAAAAGGTAAATATATCCTTTAATAGTTACCAGAAGAGATATAGTTGTGTAATGTCAGAGAGTTTTAAAGGAATTTAATTTGATTAGTCATTCAGCAAGTGATCTTCAGAACTTAATTTCTAATGTTTGAAAGCTTTAATAGGCTATTGTTGCAGTCTGCATAGTTTCTATCCCTGTCAAATTAATGCAGAGGTGACTATGTAAATGTAAAATATATTTCCTTCTTTCTCTAGCAGTGGCACATGGCTTACTTCTGTCAATGCCTCTTTAAGAGGCAAATTGATATCTGGTGAGTCTTCTTGACATAGGAAAATTAATAAAGCTAGGCAAAACTAAATATAGTTCAATAGCTGTATTCAGTTTATTGTGCTGGAGATTTCATTCATTGGAAGAAGAAACATACATATTTAGCAGATGCCTTCAGGTAGAAATGTTTATCTGAAACCTGGCAGCTTTTAAAGTTTCAGGCATAAGAATATTTATCACTGCATAAATTATAATGTATTTGTTGCATACCCATAATTTTCATGGCTATGATAGTCCAAGATGAAAGTGTGCTTCTGATGCATGTTTTCCTACCTATTAATCTCCCTAAATGTATTTTTTTATGGTAAACAATATTATATTTGCAGCTGTTATTCATGATAGACTCCAGCTTCTATGAGGTTATTCTACATGCCTGTTTTGGATAAAGTTTAGTGCTACTATGTGCAGAATTTCTAAACCTAAGTTACTGTTCATTCATATCTACCCTCTCACTGCATCAAAAGAACAAAGTTTTCTCAGACTAAAATATTGAAACTGGTGGATGGTTTTTGTCATTTCCTCTACCCAGAGTCACAGATTTGGACACACCTTTCCAAGACAGTGATACCACTGCACATTAATGACCAATCTCTGAATCTTGAATATTTTTCATTTTAAAAAATGAAGTATGTGCAAAACTTTAAGAACAGGAAGGCTGACATAGTTCTTTCTTTTGAGGCTGTTTGCAGACTGTCCCATATCCTAAACATGTCTGATTCTTCTTCTGGTCCATTCATCATAGGATGCTGCTCAGAAAGATGCTGAAGACTCACTCACTTAAATTTCCTATTCTGTTTTGTTTTGTTTTGGTTTTTTTTTTGTTTTGTTTTGTTTGTTTGTTTTTTATGGTGTGGGGGTTTTTGTTTGCTTTTTGTTTTTGTTTTGTTTGGGGATTTTGCATGTTTGTTTGGGGTTTTGTGTGTATATGTGTGCATGTGTGTGTGTATGTTTGTGGAACATCTCATACAGAAACATTTTCTTCTTAGGCCCCAATTGAAATGTCTTCTGATGAAGAAAGTAACTCCAGGCAAATGGCAGATAAATTCTGAGATGCAAATCTCCTCCAGAGCCCCATGATTTGACTGTGACATCAGCAAATATGCTTTGTCTACATGATCTCTGAGAGCTGTCTGTGACCTTGAATAAAACAAAGCACTCTCACACACACCTTATTTTTTACCTCTCATCAAACACAGAATGTAAAGACTTCTCTCTCTTATTTTGTACTTGTCAATAACCTTGCACAAAAAACACAGGAAAACAACAAAAGGAAGGACTGTATCAGGAATGGGCAGAGGGGACTCTGGAGTGATGGAGAGTGGTGGTGATTTGAAAAAGGGGAGAATGGTACAGAAGACAGATTGGAGAACATGATTACTACTGCTTTTTTTCTTCCTATAAATGAAAAACTAAGATGCCATAATATTACACAAATTGTTATTTTGGTAATTTACGTACACATCAGGGTCACATTTTGAACATGACATCTTTCTCACCACACTCATTCTCTCTCAAAAAAAATTACGTTAGGGTGAAAATAGCGTCAATTTTTGTGCCCTCTGGCTAGTGCACATCAGCTCTGGGTGCACCACTCAACAGAAAGCATGCATGCAGAAAGGAACACTGGCATGTCACAGTAAAGTAGTTTGAAGTAAGGGGACTTAGAGGTGTGGGGCACATTCAGACTGTGCCCATCTTTCCACTATTTGTGGATGTAGTGAGGATTCCATATGTTTGTGTTACAGAGTAGACAAAAATCCCAAGTATGTCGAGGAAGAGGTGTGTTCTCTACCTTCATGGAATGATGCAGTCATGTCAGAGGAAGAAAGCTCATTTTTTATTATTTTTTATATTGTAGAGCAAAAGTTGATCTAAAGTACTAAGCAATCCTTTGAAATCCTTGGGCATATTAAGTGACTACAGCTGTATCATATTATTAATAC
Source organism: Erithacus rubecula (assembly GCF_903797595.1). Lineage (NCBI taxonomy): Eukaryota > Metazoa > Chordata > Aves > Passeriformes > Muscicapidae > Erithacus > Erithacus rubecula. The sequence goes on along the minus strand of NC_136685.1, from coordinate 26,081,125 downwards.
ATAGATATTTGTAGTTGTTACTTACCCTTCTTAAGGGATCCTCAAACATGAGAATTATTTCTTTCTCTGCACGTGTAGTTCATAGTATTAGGATTTTAAAGTTCTACCATGCTGCAAATTTTTTTTTCAATGTCTAAGTACAGAAGAAAGCTTATTCAAATTTGTTCTAGAACATTTTTTGTTTCTTTCCTTCTAGATCTAGCTGCAATTATACCACTCCATTTATTCCAACTATGCTCATTTATTCCAAAAATACATTGTCTAGAACTCTCACCAAAAGGTTGTCCAACTAATTTGCTGCACTCCCTTACATCCCCTTATATCTAAGACTAACCATGCATTATCTCTGATATGTTATTCCCACTCAGGGAATAAGAATTACGAACAGTGACCTCAAAATAATTATAACTATAGGTACAACATTAGTGCTTAGATGTGTTTGGATGGGTTCATTGACATTAGTGTTAACATTAAGGTCGAGAACCAGGTTTGTCTAGAGACACAGGAAATTTTTGCAGCAGAACTGACCTCACTGAGTACAGGTAATGCATTTGTAAATGCTCCAGAGAAAGCATTACTGCAGACACAGAAAAGGTCACACAGGTCAGGCATTTTTACAGTCCAGAGATGTCTTACATGTAGTTTTAAGACAATAACAATGGATTCCACATAGCCCACTAGGACCAACAGGCCAGCTGGGTATCAGAATGCTGCAAAACTGAGGTTCATGGAGCCTCTACTGGACCAGCTAAAGATGCTGCTGCAATAATGACTTCAGACTCTTGTCATCATCCAAAGAGGGACTAACCATCCTTTTCTAAAGATCTGAATATATGTGAGAACGTTTTTGTACAAAGAAACACACAATTCCACCCCGCCACAAAAAAAAAAAAAAAAAAAAAGCCCTAAAGACTATTTCTGAGTCTGTACTGCACAAACCTACAAGCCCAGACCCCTCTAAGACTAATAATGCAAGATTCTTTTTCTCTCCTGATGTTTAGCATTCATGTAATAAATTGTTTCTGATTAACATAATCCATTTAACACTGTTTAGGAAATTTATCAGTCTGTAAACTTTAAACTCCTCTTTTCTTTTTCTTCACTAAGTTCAACCCCATCCATTACAAATGTTTTCTTCTTTCATGTATGATATAGCTGTTTCTCATGCTCTGTCCATGTCTAGGTATTTGGTTCTTCCCACATAATTCTATACACTTTGCATACAATTCTGGAGCTGTTGAGTATTCCCTTGTTGTGTTTTTTTTTTCTCCTTACTGAAGTTGCATCCTTCAATTTTAAAACCATGTGAAGAATAAAAATATTCGTTTGAGGATGAAAGGTGTTCCAAGCGGATAAAGGTTTTTCTAAGCATGAACCTAAACCTGTGTCTTCAGTAATAAACTCAACCCCTTACAATCAGCAGATAGATGATGTAATAAAAATAAATAAATCAAAATAAGCCTCCAGTTTTTATTCTAAGTTATATTTTCTCATTGTTGATTCTTTATCAGATTTGTGGTTTCTGTAATCAGTCTGGGCATGAGGTAAATGAGTTAGATGATGTAGAGACCAAATATTTCAGTTTATTAGAATCACAACCATTTGTTGATACATTCCAGACTTCCTGTATTCATAGCTATCACAATAATAAGGTACAGATAAATATATAGCTCTGAATAATTCAGGATTCAACTTTCTAATGGTTTCTCTTTTGCCTTTTTTTATTTCTTCTCTGCATCATTTCAAAGCCACTGTATATTTTCTCCTTTTCCCATTCTCTCTCTTCTATGATCACTTTCATTCTTGTTGCTTCTCCTCACTACCTTGCATGATTAAAAAATGTGGTCATACTTTAATATTTTTTTATGTTTGGTGTGGTTTTATATACTCAATAAAAAATTTATCATGCAAAATGAGATACAGGCATAAATTTAGTGCACTTTCGGAAGCTCGTTCTGTATAAGAGTTATTAAGCTTTTGATTATCCCTTGCAGACTTTTCCCTAGTTCTAGGTTGAAGAATATTTAATTTATTTCTGTACAATTCTTTAATTTATTCTTTTTTTCTCACAAAGTTATGATGCTTTACTGATACTTGAGATGTTTCTGTGCTAAAAGTAAATTATAAACTCAACCTAATAAGCCTTAGGAATAATAAACCTGTAGTATAAATGGTATATGATAATATTAATGAAGAGCTAACAAATATGTCATTGAAATAGCAACAGCAACAACAAGGAATCTTCACTTAAGTGGACACTAAACAGGAGTGAAGAGAAAAAGGAGAAAAAGTATCCTTCAGCAGAAAAATATTCTAACTTAAAATAACTGTTTAACTAAAGTAGAATCTCAAACATTCCATGAAACTCTCACTCTCAGTTTGCATTTATTTTTGGTGCATTAAAATTGTAATCATTTTTTATACTAAAATTTGAAAGTGTTACTCAAACTTATTTTTCACCCATATTCTTGTACTCTTCAGTCCCTCAGAGATATTTATACTTGAAAGTAGTCTGCTTTCTATTGCATATCCTGTAACACTTCTTTTAAATTCTGTCCTTGCAGATATTCAATCTGTTGCTGTAGCTCTTAGAACTTTATCAAGACTTCAGTTCTGAGAAATCGAAACATCCAAACTAGAATTGATAAAATTGCATAGGAAGATAGAACTGCCTTCAAAACAAATCAGCACAACCTTTACCACAGCATTCTCAATTTATTATCTGCTGGAAATAAACAAATGAAAAAAGGAATGTTTCTTATTGAGTTCCTCAAGTTTTCACTGATAATGCTGTAGGAGTAAAATGCTATGAAAACAGATGTTGTGATAAACATGCATTTTTTATAGATTATGTTTCACAGACAATAGAAACATTCTTCATTTTTCTTAGGACCCTAGCCCACATCAAAACTACATGTGAAAAAACATGCTCAAATGTTTATTGTTACAGTGTAAAAACAATTTCTAAGCATCTAGTCTTTCAACTGACTAAACACACAGCTTTACTAAACAATAAACCTTAATGAACAAACAAAAAAGGATGAGTTTTTTGTTTATTTTAGTCTTCTGCAAGACTTAAATTATTGCCAAAGAGACAAAAAGATTTTAATAGTAAGCTATGACTATTCCTATATGTTTCAGATACATCTGGGGGATTCTCATACTTCATTAATTCTTTTTATGGCAGCCTGCAAGTACTTGATATGCAAATCACAAGATTACATCTTATATTGATATAACTAACAAGAATAATTGTACTGCAATCCTGACTCTTTCCTAGGTAAAGTTAGACTTATCGACCTCCCATACTCTGAATAGATGTTGTAGCACAAAATAATTGTCTGCTATTTGTCTTTATCTTTTTTTTAGACATTTTCCTTTTAATGTCCACAGTATTCTGATAAGCTTGCAACTGAGAGGAAAAAATTCTCAATCATGAATAACCAAAATACAGATAATTCAGGGAGGTTTTTGAGATGTCTGACCTAGTGCTCAATTTTACCACAATTTGTTGAAGCTCTTATTGCTCTGCTTGGCCAAGAAAAGACCTATGGCCCTGGCATAGCCCAAGGTTCTGTTGTGCTGGAGAGCAGCTTTACATTTTTAGTGAAAATTACTTTTATAATAATATGAAAATAATACTTTTCCACTGAAAAAAACCCCAAACAAATAACATAAAGCAGATAGATAAAACTATTTCAAATTATTTCTCTAATTCAATAGAAAGAATATACTTCACCACAGCTCTGAGATACCAGACAACACATTTAACCATTTCAAATCTATGCAGGGATGGAAGTCATGCTCTTGAACTCAGTATAACCATTGATGTCATTTTTCACACTGACTACAGAGCTTTCATTCTGAATCAGAAAAAAACCACATTCATGAGAATATTAGAATTCTCATCCTGGAGGCTGACAAATCAAAGAGGTGTAAAGATATCTCTACCGTGCACTATTTCAGAGGGTAGATGTGGCCTCAAAATTCATCCCATCAAAGCACCTAAGCAAAGGTTTAACTTTATAATGAGCCTCACCAACTTGTGTAGTGTACTTACTGTTAAAAACTGCTTAAAAATTTGCTAACCTTAATGTACTCATGAGTCAGACCTCTAAAATGAAGAAAAGGGTAATGGTACTCACAAAATAATTAGAAATGTGGCACAATTTTGCTAGTGAAAAACAAATAGGAAAAAGATTCAGTTTATGTAATTTTTATTATTACTATGATTTTCTTTAGTTGAGAGAGTTCATAGACAAAATACATGTGTGTAAATTGTAACTACATTAGCCAGGATATAGCTGAACACAAACACAGTAAAGTAGCATAAAGTGGTGTAAACAGCAATAGTATATAAGCATTCTGTTAAACAGTTTTGGCATAGCTAAAGACAATGTAGGAAATTTTGCATAAGTATATGATCTGTGTGACCACCAAAGAGGCAACAAATTAAAGTAATAAATATTAGTAAAAGCATGGCATAAGCAAAAGAATAAATTACAAATAGGCAAGGCATTCTGCATATATTCTGCATACAAATATGTAATAAAGATGCATTAAAAATACTGTTCCATTCAAAAATTATAAAAGCAGTATCAGGAGCCGATAAAACTTCCTCCTAAACTCATTTTGAGGGCCAAAATAAAACAGAAACCTCAGGTATAAATCAGGAAAATGAGAGAAGAAAAAGGACAGGCTCATTTCAGTTCTGACATCTTTCAGCATTGAGCTCCCTAGACCAATCTCTTGCTTCTCAACAACCAACAGTCACCAGGGATGTAGATATCAATGATAACCAAATAGCTTTGGCTCCACAGTATTGTAAGACCTTATTTATGATACAAGTGCTAAAGAAAAAGTTTTTAAAATGCAGTACTAATGATTAATGTTATATAAGAATAACTCAGTTTCATAACATGTTAGTGAATAATTTTAGAAAAAAAAATCATTATTTTTTATGTTTGGAATTTCTCATCATAATTGTGTCTAGATACTAATACATATATACATAAAATCTTATGCAGTTCTGACAATTCCTAATACTTCGCCAAACAAGTATGTGCTATGTGCTAGTAGAACAATTTTCACTTCTGACCTACTCACCAAAACTCACAAATCCATAAAAATAGAAGGGGAGGGACAGACAGTGGAAGTTACAATAAATGTTATTATTGCACATTTGGAAGTGGTTTTTCCAAGTAATGAACCATTACGAAAAATGATGATAAGAATAAAGGACTTGGAAACAGAAAGACTAATACTGTATATTTTAATAGTTTCTACTTTACTTTCCCATGATAATTACCTTTGTTTGTAACTTGAAGCTCTTACAGTTTCATTGTAAAATCAGATTTAATCACTACGGTTTAAATTGTTCTACTAGAGCTATTAAAAGTTTGAGTTTGTTTTTCTTCAGGTGCTCAACATCAAAGAAGAATGTACTTAATAATTACGGCTAGTTAGGGTGCTACTCTTTTTTCATTTTGCAATAGCAATTAAGTGTTTTTTACATTATGTTACGATTTATCTAATAGGTACATTTTTTCAGGATGTCATATGCTACTGGCAGAACTGCTATTCACAGAGCATTGATGAAAAGTACATCTATTTAACATAGAGCTAAATACACTGTCAAATCATTTCAAGATATAGCACAGAATGACATATCCTTTCTTTATTGAAATATCAAGTAGTAACTTATACTAAGCTTTTTAACAAAGGTAGAAAATAAATGTAACTTGTCAGGATTTTACAGCAAAAGGGACATATCTTCTTATGAATGCTGCAGGTGCAATGGAACACATTACTCTTGACAGCTATTGATGACCATCACTTACCTGGAATTTACTACTGCCACAGTAAAGCCAACAGAGAAACCCTCTGAGCATTCCTAACCCATTTAAGTGTAACCTCAAATCATTTTGTGTTAGAGTAGTCCTAACACATGAGATGGCTCATGGCAACTTGGCTGCTTTTGTCTAAAATACATTCTGTTCTACGCATTCTGCAACTTCTGCCACTGTACAATTGAAGCATAGCAGTATTGAACTGTTGCCTCCAAAGTGATGATGTGATTGAGTTCTTATTCGGTTAGTAATTTCTAGCAGTGGCGTTTTGACTCTAATGTATTTCCAAAGCTCTTCTTGTTTTTCCTGGTTGTTAATGACAGATTTTATTAGCACACAGATTGTACCTTTAGAATGTAATTCAAATGCTATCCTGCTCCTCTGTAATTCATAATGTTAGAAACATTTAATTCTGTTCTCTGATAGATATAGTCTTACTAAGATTGTGTAAAATATATAATTTGCTGCCTGACACAAAAAGGGATTTTACCTTTCAATTCAGAAACCATAAAATAAGCTTTTCTGAGACAAAAGTCAGGGAACTAACTTTGCTAAAGTGTAGATGTTCATAAAAACACTAATCTCTGCTTCACATTCTATGGCTGGAATTTATACATACTGACTGACTTTATAGTCATAGAGCAAATTAAGCAATTTTATGATGTCATTAATTTCAAACTAAACAGATGCCTGAAAGAAGTTAGAGAAACTGCATCCTTGAAGTGCATCTTGATATCCAAATAAAAAGGAAGTCTTGAGCGAGTAGAATGCCTGCTGACATCTACATTAAGTTCCTGTTTTTCTGACATTATATTTTCAAGTGGAAATCTGTTGTAGGGACCAATACGAGTTTCTAAAAGATAGGATGCTTTTCCTTTCTAAACTTCTGTGTAAAAATCCACACTATGACACAAATATTTTAAAAATAAACTATTTTAATTCTCATAATATGGAGTAAAATGGCCTATAGATTTGTTGCAGTGATTTTAAATAATTTTCCTTTGGAGTAAGATTATTTTACTTTGGGTTTTTTGTAAGTATATATACACTTTTTTTTTCTCTTCTAAACGATAACTTCCAAAGGTGAACTAAAAATACAATATTACAGAAAGGAAAGAAAATTAATGTATTTTCAATTTATAATAAAAAATATTGTTCAGTTGAAAATTTCCAAGCTTTTATCGTAAACCTATTTTTAAAATTATTAAATAGTTGTAAATAGAAAAGGATCAAAATGCTCTAAATGTTACAATTCAATGATTTAAAATTTAGGATGCATTAAATACATCATAGTTCAGCCATTAAATGCATAAATTCATTAAAATTTGATAAGATACACAGTGACAGCAGCAGCAACAGCAGTGACCATGGTAAATTCTGGGGCAAAACTCCTAACAATAGTTAGGTAGTGGGTTCCTGGAATCAGGGAAAACTGAGAGAGAGCAGGAAGACCCAGCAGGGAGAGGGGCTGACATGGTAGGGGCGTTGCTAAAGCAACCATAAACAGCTCCAGAGACTCAGTACCTTACCCCACACACCTTTTGAGTTTACCTGGACTTCAGTAAAGCCTTTGATGATGGATTGCATCCTTTTCTGTGTTACAGCTGGCTGGATGGCTGGGCCTAGGAGGTGGTGGAGAATGGGGTCACATCCAGCCCTGTTTAATATCTGTTCTGGTGATCAGCATGAGAGCATACCTGTCAGTTTGCAGGTAATAACAGTTTGGGTGGGATTCTTGATCTGCTCAAGGAACATGAGGGTAGGAAGATTCTGCAGAGGGATCTGGACAGGTTGCATTAATGGGCCCAGGCTTATTTTATAGGGCTCAATAAGGCAAGGTGCCATGCCCTGCACTGGGGTTACTGTAAGTGTAGAAGAAGGGATTACAGGTGACCTGGTAAGTCACAGTTATACTAATTACCAAAGAAGAGGAACAGCCTTGCCCTTAATGGGTCACAGCTGACAAATAAAGGTAAGTGTGATAAAAGCAGTAGGTCAGCTAGTTAAGGGATCTTGAGGCAGAGGGCCTAGAGAAAGAGGGCCTTGACAAGGTAGAAGAGCCCTGAGGGAGCTGGAATGATCCAGAGAGATACAAGAAAGAGAGTTGCTGTAATGAATGATCTGCTGTGATGTCAATCTGGGTTTGATGGAGTCAGAGCCTACTGTGGGAGCTTGCTGTAGTCAGTTAGGATGGCAAAGCTGTAAAGAAGAGTAAACTGGGCCTCTCTTCATATTGTTGAATGACTCTGTCTTTTGGCTCATCTCTACCCCTAAGGAGAGATCTGCTGCAACAGGGTTATAACATCCCCATATGGAATTAGATGCTACCTGGGGCTGTGGAGGAGTGACTGGAAAGCTGCCTGGCAGAGAAGAACCTGGGTGTGTTTCATCATCCCAATAGACATGATCCAGCAGTGTGCCCAGGTGGCCAAGAAGGCCAGTGACATCCTGGCCTGTATCAAAAACAGTGTGGCCGGCTGGACTAGGGCTGTGACTGTTCCCTGTCACACCCTGAGTTGTCTTTCCAGTTCTGGGCAGCAAGGATGACACTGAGATGCTGGAGTGTGTCTGGAGAAGGGTCTATAGAGTAAATCCCATCAGGAGTGGCTGGGGAAGATGGGGTCTTTTAGCCTGCAGAAAAAGAGGCTCAGGGAAGGCCTTAGCACTCTGTACAATGCCCTGAAAGGAGGTTTCAGTAATGTGGGAATTGGCTGCTTCTCCCAGGCAACCAGTGACTGGAAGAAGTCTTATGAGGACGTAGTCTTAAGCTACAACAGGGGAGTTTCCTGTTGAACATCAAGAAGAATTTCTCAGAGTTTTGTTAAGCATTGGAAAGAATTACCCATGAGATCGTGGAGTCAGCATTGCTGGAAGATACAGGTAGACATGGCACTTGCCATGATTGTCATTTTTGTGATCTTATAAATGTGATAGTGTTCAGTCAGATGTTGGACTCAATTATCCTGATGGTCTTTTCCAGCCTTAATGATTCTATGATTCTTGCCAATTGTCCAAAATAGGATATTATTTTTTTGGGTCAAATTTGGAATATCATGATTCTACCTGTTATCTAAAAAAATTGTTATTTTTATGAATTTCTGGAACCTCTGCCAATGAAGCAGATATGTTTTCTGAGGTGGCATGCTGCAAAGCAAAATTATCATTTACTAGCTAATAAGTAACTACAGTGTTCTCTATTGTACAAATTGAATTATATTTTTGAAGTAAAATAGTATTTTTCAGCTGCAGCTTTTCAAATCCAGTGTCATTCCAGGTTTGTGTTTTTAGCATTTTATGAACAGCTTGCACTTATTTGCATACTAGAGGAAGGATTTCAGAATGCACCCTAGAGTTTTATTAAATTTGCCAACTGGAATATTATTCCAGAGCTCCTTTATTAAAAAGCACACATTGCGGTATTTTAGGAAAGAGCTGAAAAAATAGAAAAGTCTTTAATGTTTATGAGAAAAACAAAGAGATTCGACATTCAAAATTAATGTGGGAAATTATTTGGTGGCTGAGATTATTTCTTAAAAACCCTTTTGGGAACTCAGTATCTAGTTTTGTTTTGTTGTTGCTTTTTGCTCTATTTTGTTTCATTAGATTGTCTTGTTGGTTGGTTGTTTGGGGGTTTTGATTTGTTTTTGTCTATTTTCTCATGTTTTAATAATGGATGTTAACAGTCTAAATTCTGTTCACTTATTACAGGTACCTATATCAATTTTGTATAACTAAAATGTATTTTTATGTTTGTATTATTGAAACTGCTTTTTTAACATATCCTCTTATTTTCTTATAATTATGGTAAGTGCTGAGAAAAAATTTAAAAGTGTTGGTCAAGTGTTAGCCTTATGGCCAGTCTTAAAAAGGACTTTAAGGATCTGCGTTTAAAGTAAGAAGATAAGTCCTATTTCCTACCTTCTCAAGAAACTCAAATTCCACATTGCCTGAGTGTTGCTTTTTATCTGTCTTAAACTTTGAATATACTTACAAGGGGGAATTAACTCCTCAAGAATTTGAGTAATTTTCATTTTTTTCTTTCTCAAAGGTGTTCTCTGAACTATTAACCTTCCCAAAGCAGACTTCCCTTGTTATCCATGATGCAGATAATGTCTCTTCTTTTTAAGATTTGACTGGAGTTCATAATGCCCCAGGTAAATATTATTTTAATAAGTCTCCTTAGAGGTGTGAGACCTAGAAACTAAATGTCTGATATGTCTGTAACAAAGACATCTAAAGTACTCAAAATTTTCCCTCAGATGTATTCAGGAACAGCAAATGTTAGAAACATTTCCAGAGAGAATGATGTGAATGGCACAGTCTAAAGCTACTTAAGTTTTGATTCTCTTCCATTGCTTGTGTGTGTATATATATATATACACACATGTGAAGTGTTTCCATATTCTTCTCCAAAATGGAAATCAGGAGTCTGCTTACAGCTAGCAAGAAATGATGGATACTGTTAGTGTTATTCCTTGAGAATCTTAGTGCCCAAGATTCTGCATTAAAATCAGATGGTTTTGTTATTGGTACTGTAAATTGGATATCATATTCAGCTTCAGGAAATAATTCAGTTTTCATTCTCCATAGAAGCATTTGACCTACAGACCACTTTGATTATTTTGGATTAATAAAAATAGCTTCTAGTAGCAAGAAAAGTGACAGAACTTGAGATGTTACTTTTAGCTCCTTTCTATAAAAAAGTCTGTGCATATAGTCAGACTCACTGTCACTTCCAATCTATTTTTGTATTCATCTTTCAGCTGTCATATCCATGCTTGTTGAGCATCACTGCCACACAATTCTTTGCTCACAGCCACTAAGGGCCAAATATCCACACAGAACAGGATTCTTATTGACTTCTGTGACAGCTGTACTCACATAAGAAATAAAGTTGAGTTCACTGTCTCTTATATTCAACAATGCCATCAAAGAAAGTCTAGCTTGTTTTGTTTTTTGATATACAGTATGATCGAGACAAAGTAGTGCATTTCTTCTTTTGCTTGTGCTTGCTGCATCTACCACATATTCCCCTAAAATTCCTTTTTTCTTACCTGTCAAAAATGTCACCAATACTAGCTATTTTGAATCCGAAATATTGTTTAAAATGCATGTACATGAAGTACTGAGTTATGTCTTCATAAAAAGTTAGAGTATTTTTCAAAAATTCTTATCATAATTTTAAAAATGATACTGTATTGGGAGCCACATAAGTCATACTCACCTAAAAAGTCAGTGGTCAAGTTGTTAGTATGGGTAGAAAATGTTTCAAACACATCAGTGTAAAATTAAATCAGAATTGAATGCTTTTTTTTTTTTTTTTAAAGGGGAAAACATTGCAAACAGAAAACTAATTTTTTAGATCAAATTTTCTGGTAAGATATGATTTATCATAATTTTGTTTACTTGGTAATAGTCTTATCCTCTTCATTATGAAATCAGTTAAACATGTTTTTCACAATTCTTTTTATTTTAATATGCTTATGGGCTAGATTTCTCAAGAGAATTTTATCCCATTTGTTGCATGATGGACAAGTGAAGAGGGGCTAATTTTCAAACTGAGGAACAAAAGGGTTAGCCAAGGGCTCTCACATTTCTCTGTAGTGGATGGTTGGCCCAGGGGTGGGAAAGTTGGGGAGTCTTGTCTGGGGCTGGCTGCCTCTTGCAGCTTCTCTTTAGCCTCCCTCTTCCTGCAAAACCTGGTTATGCAACCCTATTATAGGTAGAATAAAAGTGTTCTTTATTTGTGTTCCAGAAGGACAAAGGAAGTGGGGATGAAGATTCTTCCACTTTGAGAAATTCTTCAGGTTTCAAAATGAAATTATTTTAGAGAAAAAGGAAGTGCAATCAAGACTTTTTCTCTTGTGAAGTGCTGACAGCAGATGACAGTCTTTTTAAAATATTCACTCCTTGCCAGAACTAGAATAAAGGGAACAAATTATGGAGTTTGAGCTATCTACTGAACAGTCCAATTACTCTGCTGGTCCTGCTGTAAGCTGAAGAGGATCAAAGAGCAGATGTAGTACTTCTATCAAATATAAATGTGGCAAATAAAAACACCCCAAAAAAACAAAAATTGCCTGAAAAAAAGTTTAACAGATGGAGATTAAAAAAAAAAAAATAACCCACACAAAACCAGAAATGTGGATATGAAAGCAAAAATTTAAAGAGTAGAAATTAATGAAAAAAATTTGGAGTGTAAAATACTGACAAGTATTTTCCTTATTATTTGGGATCATACTTCTCCCACATTTTCAGACTTCATAAATTAAGGTATGAGAAGTTTTAAGCAGTTCAAATAAATCCTGCAGAGCTCCAAAAAGCTTTGAATACTCAAACTAATTACTTAAAGGCAATTTTTCTTCAATCAGTAGGGTCACATATCTGTAGATCTGCATTCTTAGGTCTTGTATACCTTTGCAGTTGAAAGTCACATATAGGCACCTGTTCATCTCAGTAAAACTTTTTTATTTTTCCTTCTTTGGGAATAATTTCTATTCATCCCTGTTGATAAAGATGTTATAAATACCTTATTCCAAGCTTTTCTCTTTAGCTGCCACTGATTTGAATGCAGACTTTTTTTTCATTATGCATAGATAATACTGGTTGTCCCAGTTGTACACTATAGCTTGCAAGAGTGATAATTTTTGTGAAGTGTTTTAAGATTTGGAGTGAAATAAAGCACCAAGTACAGGAGTCTATCTTTCTACATGGACTTTGTACAGAATCCTAGGCATAGATGTTCTTAAGTTTGTACAATATTTATGTACTCAAAATTAGATAGGATGAATATGGATCCCTGTATTCATTTTCATTATCTTGCCTGTCTTGCACTACTTAAGTATCTTTATTGTCTGTCTGGAAAAAAGAAGATAAATTATACTTCTTTAGGGTTTGGGGAATTTTTTTTTTTGTGGTTTTGTTTTGTTTTTGCTTGTTTTGTTGTTTTTATTTTTCCAGATTTAATTCTTACCTGATTTTCCTATTTCATCTAATACAACATTAAATACTTTATTTGGTGTGCAAGAGTCTTCTTGTCTTTTTAAAGGCAACATTGGATTTGTCAGCTTTTAGACTTTATCTTCTTGAAGTAAATGTTTATAACTAAAAAAACCCCAAAATGCTTTTTGTTAACTTTTTTTATTGTTTTGGGTATTTTTAAAATCAAAATCCAGCTATTTAATAAATATTGTAGGCACTTAAATTGCTTTGAGAAAGTGAGACAGTGGTATTTGATGATTTTGCTTAAGTTGGATAAATTCTTGAGTGTAACCAAAAAGCACCTCACCAAAAGCAAAGCTACCTTAATTTAGTATGGTGTGTTTAACTTGGCTGGATGACAGGTGCCCCCCCAAATCTGCTGCATCACTGCCCTTCTCAGCTGGACAGTAGAGAGAAAATGCAATGAAAGGATTGTGGGTCCAGATAAGGTAAGAGAGAGAGCACTCAGCAGTTACTGTCACAGGCAAAACAGACTCAACCAAAGAAATGAATTGAATTTATTCCCAATAAATTAGAGTAGAAGAATTAGAAACAGAAAAAAATAAAGCCAAAGTACATTTCCCCCTCCCCTCTTCCAGGGTCTAATGCTACTCCCGATTTTCTCTACCTCCTCCTGCCACCTAGCAGGGGGACAAGGAATGGGAGTTGCTGTCTGTTCATCACACATTCTCTGCTGCTCCTTCCTCCTCAGGGATAGGATCAAGAATAACAGTAAGAACTGATTTCTTATTCTATACATTTCTTTTAAGGTGCATCAAAGTAAATAGTAAAGCAGAATTACCTGGAGAAAAATTATTTTCCTTTCTCTAAACATTTTGAATTATAACATTCAGAGTGGTTTGTGGTTTGTTTTTTTTCTCGTAAGTATTTTTTATTTGAAAAGTGAGATTTGCTTTTTTGTTCTTAAAGTTTCCATTATCAGGAAAAATGGTATGATAGGGAAATGTCTCTTCCCTAAGACCTATCTAAAATACAGAATTTTCCCATTTTATTTCAACATTAAGTTTGGCTAGATTTTTTCCATATTTCTCTCTGTAGTACTGTCTCCTCTATGCCTTGAGGTTATCACTGCAAACCTCTTCAATCCATTTCTTAGCAAGTTTACTATTTGGAAAGACCTAGGCTGTCATTCATGGGATTGAGGCTTTATGTCACAAAGGAAATAAAACTGTTTGATAGCACCTGTTCTATCTATTTTATATCTGAAATAAACTCTACCTCAGTGCAGAAGCATTTCAATAACATCTGAAAGTTTCTGTTGCATGGGCCCTGACTTGTGTTTTGGCTGTATTAACCATTGTGTAGGAAAGGGTTATATATGCAGATTGGGCCAAATCCTCGAAGGCATAAAGCAAAGGAAAACGCAGTTATCTAACACTTTTCTATGGAAAAATAAAGACTCTTTCACACCTAGGTAGAACAGAGTGCTTTCAAAAATTAGGTGAACACAAGAATGCCTAACAAAAATTAAGTTTCATACTCCTTTGACAATTGAAGCTGGTTTATTTTGCTGTTGCTTCTACCTATACCTGTTTTTCTTGTTTTAGCAACATGTGCCTATTATTTAAATATAAATGTTCTTGCATTTCAAAAAAGTCACTAGTGTTAACAGTTTCCACTGGCAGAAATAACAATCTGATAATGAAATGTGAGTCATGATAGAATATGTTAATACAGCTTTTAGGTTGGTTTTGGTTCACTCCTCTCCCCTCACCCCATTTAAATACACTGAAGCAAACTTCTGTTCTTCTGCATAGGTTTCTATATGGCTTGCACAGAATGACAGAGGATTGGTATGTCACCTAGTTAACCTTCAAGATCTAAGGCAATATTATTAGCTCTAGCTGTGAACCTTCCTGTAGGTGTTTACTTAACCTTTGTTTAAAGGTGCCCACAGTCTACTCACATCAAACAATTCCAGTGTATCATTATTGTCACCATCAAAATGCTATTTTTAGACTGTAACCTAAATCTGTTTTGCTTCATTTGAAACTCACTTAAATATGGACATTAAGAACATTTTATTTTTACTCATAGCAATAGTCTTTGATGAATTGGGAGAGCATCAACATTTCTGTACTCAGTCTTTAAGTTTTAGAAATTAAGTAAGTTCCTTTCTAAACCTGCTGTCATACATTTCATTTCTATACAACTGCTAATTTATGTTAGTCTTATTTGGATCCATGAACTGAGCTCTTCTGAGGTGCACATAGTCCAGATCTGAATGCAGCTCCCCAGTATAGACCCCAGCAATGTGGTGTAGAGAAGATTCCCTTTCCATGCATTGTAGACATTTTTTATTCAAAATTACCTGTCTATATGTGGGTTGTCTTTCTATGGGGGTAAATAAACATTTGACTTAATGTAGCTTGATTATTTCCTCATATTAATTACTATGAAACTGAAATGTGTCCTTATCCTGCATTTATGCAATGATTCTCAAGTGCAAAATGAGTAATTTTCCTTGCTTGCTAAAGAGCTATTCTAAGAATCTTGTAGCAGTTATCATTCTGAAATATCAAGCATAAAGATAGGTGAAGAGTAGACTTACAATTGCAGAATTAAGTTGATATGCAAACAGTAATTGTTTATTTCAGAATTGAAAGTAATCTGGAATTTACATGATTAATTTATCTATGTAGACATCCAGGGGTATGTTTTGTTTTGTTTTTATATAATAAGATCAATTTATCTTTCTGATATTCAGTGGAGATCACTGCCCTGTTATTTCAAACTCAAACAAAAGAAAAATCCTTGTAGACAACTTTATATCCTTCAGGACTGTTAGAAGATATTTCCTCTGGCTCAGACCCAAATCTCTGCCAAGCATGCATATATGGGAAGTGGGTTTTTAGTCTTTCTTCAATAAACATTTTAACAATTATCTTAACTTAGTATTTTGTATTTTATTGTGTTGAGATTTTTAAATCGCTGGCATTTAAAAGCAAGTGTTTATTATCCCTCCTGAAAATGTAGTGCTAATAGCATAAACTTCCTGGGTTTTTAAAGATCGAAATTTATTGCTGCTGTAAATCAACTGCACTGTGTGTACAAGACAAGAGGTTTTTTCAAGGCTATTTCTTAGAGTTACTGCCTTAACAACAGGAGTTGGAAGATAAAAATAAACATGTAAGTCTAAGTAGATCTGACCTTCTGGCTTTAACATAGAACCATAGAATGGTTTGGGCTGGAAGGGACCTTAAATATCATCTAGTTCTGACCCTTCATCCATGGGCAAGGACACTTTTTGCTAGATCAGTTGCTCAGATCCCCTTTCCAAGCTTGCCTTGAACATTTCCAGAGATGGGGCATCCACAGCTTCCCTGGGCAACTTTCCCCTGCCTCATCACTTCTGCAATAGAGAATACCTAATTTAAACCTATTGTCTTTCAGTCTGAAGCAGTTTCCCTTTGTCTATCACCAAATGCTCTGGTAAATCATCTCTCTTCTTTTTTGTAGTCTCCCCCAGGACTGCAAACCCCACCTAATGTATGATCACTGCAGCCAGCCCAGACTGCCTCTGATCTTGATGTCCCCAGATGGCTTTCTTATACTGGTGACCATAAGATTCTATATCCCACTCCCTCTGGCAGGGCTGTCTATGCCTTGGGTCAGGAAGTGATCTTCTGTGTTTCCAGGAGTCTCCTGGATTGCCTACAGCTCATTGTGCAACTTTCCCAGCACATGTCAGCATGGTTGAAGTCCCCTGGGAGGACAAGAACCTGTGAGCATGATGCCTCCTGCAGCTGCAGCAAGAAGGCTTTGTCAGAAGGATCCCATTTACCAGGGCCTCAAGTAGACACTGACCACAAAATTTCCTTTGTTGTCTCTGTCTCTGATTCTTATTCACAGGCTTTTTACCTGCTCATGGCTGTTCTTCAGAGACAACTCTTCACACTCAATCCACCTCTTGATGCAGAGGGCAACTCCTCCACCTCTCCTGCCTCCCCTGCCTCTTCTAAATAGCCTGTATCCTTCAATAGTTACACTTCAGGCATAGAATTAATTCCATCAAATTTTCAGTAATGGTGACAAGGTTATACGTTTATAGTAGCATGGTGGTAGCTTCCAATTCTTTCTGTTTCTGCCCATGCTGCATGAATTGGTATAAAGGCACCTAAACTGGACTCTTGCTGTGTCACCTTCATGAGGTGCACCCCTTATCTATTTTGGAATATTTCTCTGGTATTTCCCTCTTGTCTTCTGTTATCAGATGAGTCCATGGCTTGTCTCTATAGGACTGCAAGTGTTATCTAGTTTGTCAATCAATGATACAAGAAATTAGGTAAGATTTTAATAATTTGTACAATATAACCCTTTTCACTGCATTATTCTTTTTGGTCATAAGATATAGAATGATTCAGTTTGATCTAAATAAAATGAGGAAAGGTGCTGAGATCCCAGTATCTCTGACATAAGTTGCACGTGTTATTGCCCAAAGGACTGAGGAGAGCTCAGGATTATTGAATTCATATTTAGTATCTAAAGAGGATATTGAGAGATATGCTCTTTTTCATAAAGAAATGTTTTTTAAACAGTAAGCAAAGTAATCCTCGAGTTAATTTGGGGCACTGATGTCACAATTATGCAACTAATTACTGCTGACTGCTGCTAGTTGACTGCTAGTCTCCCAGTTTATCTCTCAGTGACAAAGATAAAGGTGGAATTATTTTTCTCTTGGTTACATTCCTGTTTTGATAAGATGCAACATTCTTCTTATAAGAGCATTTTTTTCTGTGATCAAACAAAATAGATTTAATCCAAATACAAAAATAATAGAAGACAGTTTAAAAAATCAGAGTAAGGAAAGATGTCTTTGTGCAATAATCAGAACTGTTATGTTTAATTCTGTTTGCATGGCTACCAAGTAAAGCATATCACAAATCACAGGTACTGCATGTTAATCAAGGGAATAGTTCTGTTTATCAAAAGCTCTTGAACTTATTCTGTTCAATATTCAAATTTAATAATTGCTAACAAGCTAATTTTAGAATTGTTATCTATCAAGTGACCTTGATGATAAAATATGTGGATGGAAACTGGACCTGCAAGAGGGACTCACAGGATGAACTTTATCTTGATTTCCTCCTCCTTTAATTGGTTTTAGTTCTAACTGAAATTAGGAGAGATCCATTTTGAAAATGGAAATATTTAATGTATGGGATTTAAAAATTTTACTAAGCATCAATAGTGCTGTGTATTTTCCTATTAACATTCACTCCATAGCTTTCTTTTCTGAGATTCATGATCTATGGTATTTTCTTCTGTCAGCTGTAGTCTGAGAAATGAGAGTTATGCTGAGAACTCAGTTATATTGAATTCCTTGGTAAAAAGTATTAGTGATTTATTTTGCATTGTGCTGCAGTATGTTCTTTGAGAATAAATATCCAATCCTAGTAAATATCAGTTTAATACAGGTTGAATATATTTTTAAATTTATATATACTTTTATATATATTTCTTACTATAAAATTTAAATGTTCATCAATTGATTATTGTATAGAAATAATTAATTTCTTTGTGCTGTTGTTCTGGGCTTTAAGTGAGGTCACATTATTGATTAAATTTAATTAGAATATCAATATGCTTGAGCATTAAAAGACAAATAATCATCTACTAGGCTTTACATTGGTTTTGGATTTTGTTTTGCAATCCACTGAAGTAAAGTTTAAGAAAATTTTTGTAAGACTTCCCTAATAGTGTTGAAAATTAATGTACTGGTGGCAATATTTAAGGTTTTATGGCCAGCAGACATATTGGTCAAGAGCATGCTGCATTAATTCTCTGTTTGGGTCTTAACTACTTTCAAAGGGTACATCGATGAGGGTTGTTTCCCTTAACCATGATGACAGCTGAATAGTAATCTGACCTTGTAAATTCTGTTAATGTCCTAAGAATGTTGCACAATATTCGTATGTCTCAGGAAATGATACCGCAAACTGCATCTGATGTACAGGATAAATTCATGCAGAATTTCTATGAGGCTTTTATCTAGTTATATTTATCTAGTTATCTAGTAAATGAAAAGATCTATTAGGATTCATGGGAAAAAAAGTACAACTTCTAAAACTAACAGAGGAATCTATTTAAAGTTGCAGGTACAGATGGTGGGAATGTAAATGCTTAACTAACAAAATGATGAAATAACATATAATTTACAATATTTCTTATGTACAGATAACCAAACACAGTCAGATTCTCTAGGGATTATTAATTTAAATTTGCTGTGTAGAAGAAAAGTTTTTTTTTTATTCTTTTCCAAATGAAATTAATTGATAAATTATATTTTAAATTGTAATTTAAAAGGAAAGCTTATGCTTAAGTTCCTGTTATTTGTTTTTACCTCAAAAATATTTGCCTTATGTTGATCAAAAAGGTTTAGATCCAGATGATCAACTGATTTAAACAGAATAACTAAACTGAAATCAACAAAGGAAATGTACAACTAAGACAGCTGTACTAATGACAAAAAAACTGTGAAAATAAGAGACTTGTGTAAAAGAGCTGCTGCATCAACGAATGTTGATGGAGGAGATACAGAGGTCCATATATAGTGCCATCAAGATTAAGTGATGGGATTGCAGCTTCCAGGAGGAGAAGTACATATGAAAGATTATCTAAAGTAAATATTTAAGTGATAACTGATCAACATTTGTGAATGCTGCAATGTATCAAAAGCTGACATTCAGGAAAATATGAGAGAAGGGCACTCATGGAAGGTAGAGCACTGCATTGTACTGAGATAAAGAGCTTTACAAGGCATAAAGTAAAATAGGCACGAGAGAATGGGAATGTCTTTAGTTTCTAGATAGGCTGTTGTTTTCCCCTTTCTATTTGTATTCTAATCATCTTGGGTAAAAGATTTTGCATTTGCAAAGTGTCCTGCTCAATATCATTTCAGTCTTGTCAGTGTGCTATTTTATTTCCACTAATTGTACTATTTATTACAGCTCAGTTGGTTCACAGCTGACAACATAAAAAATATCCTCCAGTGATTGGCCTACTGAACAATGTCCCATGCTTCCTTTATTGCCTATATCAGACATTAATAGAGAAACACTATTACTGAGATGTGTTGACATCATTGATTAGGATTTTGAATATACTGGAAAGTAAACAGAAACATTAATTTTAATTTTAAAGTCCATTAGGAATTTGAGAGAAAACAAAACTGATGTCTGCAGAATACAAGTGTAGATTTCTTAATGGAGCAGCAGGCATTTACTCTGTGGTTTCTAAGGGAATCTTCCAGAATAGATAGTAGACACAACTTAAAAAAAAAAAAAAAAAGAGGTCATTTTCCCAACAAACTGTGAAATTCAAAAACACTTATTTTTGATTGGGAATGCAGCATTAGAAAAAAGAGAATAAAAAGGGCCATTCTTTAATCATTCAATGTAATGTATCACTGATTGCTAACAGGTATTGTTTTGTCACATTCTGGTGATTCTTATACAAAGAAATAATGTTGATAACTCAAAGTTAGCTGTGACCAAAGCCCTGGATCTGCTGAAAACAGTGACAGTTTTGCTATTTAATGAAAACAGAACATATTTCTACATCTTATGGTATTAACCTCTCCTGGCTCTATGCCAGCTGTAAAATGTTCAGGTCCAACTCCTTGGCTAATGTAAATTTCAGCATAACAGAGCTGACATCAATCAAGTCAAAGAAAGCAGAAGCAAATGCAGGAAATGAAATAAAAAATAAAGTGGTGGATGTGAATAGATTATGCTGTGCCTAAGGGGCCTTTTTAGAATTAAAAATTTAAGTTTTATGATTTCTGCAGCATCAGGAAGCTCTTTGGTTATAGATGTTGATACAATTCTGTTGCTTGTCTCTTAGATTCTGATGATGATCTTGCACACTCCAATTTGTGCAACACATTGGCTAGACATTTCTTTTGTAATCTAATGTGATTATTCCAATATGTCTGCATCTTACAGTATCATGTGTGGCTTTTTTTTTTCCTAAACAGGGTTTTTAACCCACAATAATTGATTAAGTTTTGAATTTGACAAGATAGTTCAGGTTGGTAACAAGCTGCTTCTATATTTCTCCTTTTGTCATTTTTGTTATTACTGTCTTTAATTCCTCTTTTTATCTTCAGCCTATTTCTACAAAAAATTAATCCCTCATGATTCTTCCTGTTATACATAGATCACTTTTGAGAAATATGTAATGCTTTCTCTCCTTCTCTAAAGCGATTCACTTTTTACTCCAGAATGTTGTAGAAATTTCCTGAAGTAATCACATAGACTATTCTAGATCTTCACATATATTGCAGTATCTTCATATATGTATTGCAATTCTATATTTAAGCTGCAACTCATATTTTAGGATACATAACACATTTTGAATATAGGTCAAAAAACTTTATTAATGTCAATTGATTACACAACAAATGACAAAGGGGTTTTGACCCTGTAAATCAAAAGATTAAATTGCAGTGATGACATAGATGAAGCTTATGGTATAATGCATATTTTTATGGAGTAACAGTATGAGACACTGAGGGTTTGGTAAGTGTTAAGAGATATTAGACGTTTGGATTAATAAATAATTATTAAATAAAAATAAGTGACTTAGAATTATAATATTATATGCTGTGGTCTTAGCTTTCCTTGCTTGGCATCAATAACTAGATTTGCTGAGGCCCTAGGCTGGAAGCTGTGAACTTTCATCTAGAGTTGCTTTTGGACAGAATAGAGCACAATTCTTTAGTAACTCTCCTTGTAGCTAGTTTATGTCTTAAATTTAGTGTAAGAATAATGCTAATAGCACACCGATGTTCTAGCTGTTGCGACATAGTGTTTATTCAACACCGAAGACTTTTCAATTTTCCATGTGCTGCCAACTATGTTAGTGGACAAGAAGTGCAATCCAGAAGACAAAGAGGTTACAGTCATCACTAGAAGCTATAACTTCAGAAGAAAAGAATAGCTGATGACCTGTCTACATGGACATAGAGAAAGAATCCAACCTTCTGTTAGAAGACCCAGATCAAAAATCACCTTTAGACCAAGAGGTGTGTGCAGGGCTCAATCAAGAGGTGTAAAGAACATCTAAAATGATATACAAGTCCAGGGGTTTCTTTTTTCTGGGTCCTTCTTTGTGAGAGAGTATCTCATATGAGAAATAGCTAAAATAATTGGGACTATTCAGCGTGGAAAATGCTTTGGGGTGACCCAATCACAGCCTTCCTGTACCTGAAGGGCACCAGTAGGATGGAGAGGGACTCTTTACAAGGTCATTTAGCGACAGGACAAGGGGAGTGACAAAACTGCAAGCGGGCAGATTTACATCACATGTCGGTTAGATATTAGGAAGAAATTTTTTTGTTGTATGGGTGGTAAGACACTGGAACAAGCTGCCCAGGAAAGCTGGGGATGCCCCATTTCTGGAAGTGTTCTAGGCCAGGCTGGATGGGGCTTGGAGCAATCTAGTCTAGTGAAAGGTGTCCTGGCCCATGGCAGGAGGTTTGGAATAGATGGTGTTTAATGTTCCTTCCAACTCAAACCGTTCTACAGTTTCATGATTCTCTGGAGGCACACAGATTGAGCTGTCCTATTGCTGTACCACTCATTTATTAAATTATTTTTTCCTGGCATCTTATGTCTGGGAATCTGTTGCAGAAAACCTGGAGGAAAAAAACCCCAAACTTTAACTTCAGGAAGTGAGATCATGAAAATATATGATAAGCCATAATATATACTGAATCCTTTTTAATTTAAAATAATTCTGCATTTTAGTCTGGTCTTTTGGATATTAGTTCCCCTTTGAAGAGTAGGATAGAGAGACCAAAGATGCAGCATTTGAAATAGTGGCTGTAATTGGCTTTTCCTGTTTTTGTTTTTTTGTTTTGTTTTTTTTTTTAATCATACTGGGATTAGATGGCATGAATTATAGAGAGGGACTGGGGAATATTTAGTTTGTTCAATTTGGAGAAAAGGAGACTTAGAGGTGAAGACTGATGTATATAAATTTGTCACGGGGAAGTGAATAGGGAGATGCTTATCTCCTCTCTCTGATGTCATCTGATAGAAGTTGAGGGAATGGCTCAAAGTTGCATCAGGACAATTCACATAGTATATTAGGAAATAGCTTTTAGCTGAGGAGGTGGTCAAATACTAGAACAAGTTCCTCATGTCAGGGGTAATCCCTTAAGGCTGCCAGTGTTAAAGAAATGTTTGAAAAACATTTTGTGATCTTCATGAATCCCTTTCAGAATATTCTATGATTCTATGATAAATGTACACATCAAGCTTAATCCTGGAAACTATTATTTCATGAAACTGGGTACTATGTGATTACTTCCCCCCACCTGGAAGTAAATGTTTATGATCAAGTATCACCTGCCATTTCATGAAATTTTATTATGGGATGCTGTGTCTCAGCTAATATCAAATGAATCCATGCGTTCGTTCTGACTGGGGTAAATTTAATTTTATTTACAGTGGCTAGTATGGGGTTGTGTTTTAAATTTGTGCTGAACACAGGGTAGATAACGCAGAGATATTTTTGTAATTTCTCAGCAGGGCTTACTCATAGCCAAGGCCTTTTCTGCTTTTCATACTGCTATACTAAGAAAGTTGGGGGTGCGTGTGAAGCTGGAAGGAAACACAGCCAGGACAGCTGGCCCCAAGTGACCAAAGGGATATTCTGTACATATGACATCATGCTTGGTATATACACTGAGAGGGAAGAAGAGAAATGTGGGGATGCTTGAAATAATTATATTTTTCTGCTCTACTAACCAGTTATGTGTGATGGAGACCTGCTCTAGTCAGGATGGTTGGACACCCCTCTGCCCATGGGAAACAGTAAATTAATTCCTTCTTTTGCTTTGCATGCGTGCAGAGCTTTTCCTTACCCTATCAAATTTTCTTTACCTCAGCTCACAAGTTTTCCAGTTGTTACCTTTCCACTCTTCTCCCGAGTCTCCCTGGTGAGGGAATGAGTGAGTGGCCATGGCAGGTTTGGCTGCTGGCTGGTACTCATCCATGACAACCCTTCACTCAGATAAAACATAGTGACTTACTCATTAGGAGTCCGAAGAATCTGATGTTTCAAAAATATTTTGATGACTTAGCAAATGAAAAGCAGAACTTTAAAATTCCAGTTACTTCCCTGGACCCTAGTGTTCTATCATGTACACATGCTGTCAGTGAACCTAATGCTCATGTCAAAGTTTACAACACTTCCTTAAAATAAGTTCAATTTTAGTGCTACAAGATACCCAAGCTGTAATGCTACACATTTTTTTTACAGCACAAGAGAGCCCTAATGGGCTAATGACTGCTTACTACATTAAAAAAAAAATATTGTCTCTTTTTAATAGCTAAGAGTATGGAGAATATCTAGGTAGTATAGAAGAGTTGAATTAAAATTATGGCACTTCAGATACCTTCAGATACCACTTTGCACACATAGAAACAATGTAGTGATTCAAGGTTATTTTCAGAGTGTGATTATAAATGTGGAACAGCACTTTCCCATACAGGATTATGCTCATTGTCTTTTTTTGTTATAAAAGCTCCCTCTGGGTACTGTAGCAGGAATATAATTATTAAAACTAATTAGTGCAACAAACTATGAGCTTTTAACTCTTGATGCTCAAATTATCTGAAAAATGAGGTTGATAACAATTTCTGAATGCACTTTAAAGTAAATATGCAATTTTCATTCCGTAATTATTCCTTTAATAAATATAGGACATTGAATTGTTCTGAGGATTTTAAATATTACAGATTGAGAAAAAGACAATTCCATCGCACACCCCTTTATTAACACACTTCATCACTAGAAATTTGCATTCATTTCCAAGGGATTTTTTAATTTTAAGGAAAATGTGTTCCAGTTACAGCAAAGCATTAAAATCCATATTATTTATAATAATTCACATGTAATTCATAAATCAACAATTTTTGGAAAACAAAGATTGTACTTTTCCAGAAGTTATGAAAATTATATTTTTGTCTTGCAAATGGGTCAGATGTCAATTATGACATGTGGAATAGCTAGTGGAGTGATAACCTTTAAAAATTAAGTAGTTTGAAAAGCATTCTGTATGCTATAAAACCTATCTTCATTAGTTAATATCCAGTTAAAAAAAGTATCTAAGAATATTTCATGCAGATTAACACAAGTAGTGTATCAGCTACTCTGTCCACATTTGGGCATTAAGGAAAACGTCTTCACTGAGGCAAATGCTGGTCAGTCAGTGGAACAGACTCCCCAGGAATGTGGTTAATAAGCCTGTCAGAGTTCAAGGAGTGTCTGGACAACAATCTTAGTTTACAATTTAGCTTTAGGTGACCTGCAAGAGACAGGCAGTTAACTTGACTATCCTTGTGGATCCCTTCCCGTTTGAGATATCCTGTGGTTCTAGGATTACATGATTTCCAAAATAAAGAAAAAATGCACAGGGTTTTTCTTTCTGTTGAAGAAAAATCAGTAAGAATTGTATTTTCCTCCTTTGCCTTTCAGTATTTGAATACCATTACTATTTCCCTAAACTAACAGTAGCTCTTTGCTAAATTGCTTCTGTTATGATTACCTTATTTGTGCAGTCACCAGAATAAAAAATTATCTATTTATATATAAAAGTATATATTCTGTGTTTTTTCTAAATTTGGTGCAAGGATTTTCTTAAGATTTCAGGCTAGTTTGGGTGGTGTATTTTTTTGCTTGTTTTTTCTTTTTGGTACACAGATGTTATAGTTTTCTGAGAGTTTTCACGGGGAAAATACTTTCAGCACCTAAGTATTTTCTAGTACATGATCACAGCCAACAACTAGCACTTTGCCTATGTGGATAAAGGACATTAGTATTTATGCTAGTCCATTAGCTCTGGAAAGGGAAAAAGAAAGAAAAATAATTTCTTTAAGTCATTAAAATTATAATATTAATAAAAAAAATATGTACTGGATAGGAAAAAATAACTAGAGCAATCCCTCCAGGAATTCTTTTTCCTCTAGGATGGCAGTAGAAAGGAAGAGTCTCCATTTCACAGAGTATATTTAGAAAAACTAAGTATTTTTTCAGCAAATATTATCTTATAGGTCATGTACTGCCAGTTGATTTAAAAGTAGGTGAATATTAAACTATTTTTACTTATCAAAGAGCTTGCATATTTCTTATGACTTAATTCCCATTTCATGCAAACTATTAGTCAGAAGGAAAGTCAAACCCATTACTGTATTAGTCTATGAGATGTGTTGGCAGGTGCTCATGGGAATCATTTGTTAAAGCATCAGCAAAGTAGGTTAGAGTAATTTCCCACCTCCTTTTGGAACTCTTGTAGCTTCTCTCTCATAATAATTATCACTGTTCTTTTTTTTTCCCCCCTAAGTTCAAGGAGCTAGATCTAGTCACAAACAAGAACCATCTTCTTGATACTGGATAGTAATGGGGAGCTGGTAAAATCCGACAGATCCTTGACTGGGATGATTTCTATTCCTCTGTCAGGAAAAAAAACAGTAGGACAGTGAAGAAGAAGGGTTATAAAATTAAAGTGTCAGACTAGGAAAAAAGCTTTGTACTAGGTTTTTGGCTGGCTATCAGAAAGGCATGGTTGCATTTCATGAAAGTAAGAAGTAACAATACTTTAAATGATCAAGATGAGAAATTATTCACAAGGTTACTCATGAGATGGACCCATAGAAAAGATGTCATTGGGCCATTGGGCAAAAGAATCCACCTAACTTTGAACAAGTTGGATGTTAGAGGGTAGAGAAGAGCATGAACAGGTACCCTGTTAAAGACTTATGATAATGTTGTGCAAAGGACCATTTTAAAAAGCAATAAATTTTAGGATAAAATCTGGCTAAAGAAAAAACCCACAATGTAAAAAGTTACCAGAAGAAAGAAAGTTATAATAAACTGATTTAAAATTAGATACATGGAAGATAGTGTGTATTCAAAGAAAAAGTCTGTCTGAATTTTTTATTTATTATTGTAATAATTTTTTCGGCATTTCTGTAGAGTCTTTTTTAGTCCTATGTTTTTGATATTTTTGTGGGATTTTTTTTTAAATCAGTTGCACTTTTGGCTTTTTTAGCATGGATTGTTTTAAAGGGTTTAGAAGGGAAATGTCACCAAAGTGAAGTGTCTTTGTTACCCTGTTATTTTACCTCCATATGTGATGTCCATCTGTATTATAATAGCAGGATAGAACACTGGAAAAATTATTTCAGTGGCAAGTGCATCTGCAACCCGTATCAAAGAGATTTGTAGGAGGGACATGTCAAACAACTCTTACAAACAAAAGAAAGACTAGGCAAAATTATAACTTATATTATATCACAGAGTATTTTTGACTAAAAATGAAAAAGATTAAAGAAAGTGAGTCAAAAGTTATGGAAAGTAAAAAAGAAGAATAACTGAGTGAATGAGTGTGCATAACAAGAAATTTTGAGATATGTGTATAGTACTGAGTGCATTCTGTCTCTAGCATTCAAGGGATTAATCTGTATGTGCCTGAGACCTAAAATCAAACAGTACAGAGACTTTATATGGCATGACAATTGTGATATTGTATTCCTTGTCAGAATTTCTATGAATTCATGTAGGGTTTTCTGCATATTTTGTGCTAAGTTAAGTATGTGCTATTTACTTTTGTAAAAAAATATTTAAACAGTGTTTTCTATGAGTTGATGCAGACTTGATATTAATTCAAAATGTGATTTAACTGAAATGAAAGTAATTAATTAATGGAAAAGTTCGGTTAGTTCATTTGATACCAGTGGGAAGAGATTATACAGTCTCATCTGGCTGCAGAGCAGGTTCACAGATAAAGAATGGAGGTGAGAAATAGACTGACAATCAAATTTGTTTTCCTGAAGACATTTCAACTGTGGTATGACCAGATGCCCTAGTTTCATCTGGGATTGAGTTAACTCTCTTCCTGTAATTGGTACAGGAAACTGCTGTCTTTTACATTTAGGAGGAGAATGATGTTGATAACACAGTGATGTTCCAGCTGTTGCTGAGCAGGACTTGTGCTCAGTCAAAGACTATTCAGCTTTTCACACCACACCACCACTGAGCAGTATGGGGGTGCACAAGTGACTGGGAGGAGAGACAGGCAGGGCAGCAGACCCAAACTGGCCAAAAGGATGTCCCAAATTATATGATATCATGCTCAGTGTATAAACTAGGGCAAAAGCTGACCCAGGGCCTGCCTGCTGACCCACTGCTTGGGAATGGGCTGGGCATCAAATGGTGGGTGGAAGGTAATTGCATTGTGCATCATTTGTTTTGTATATTCTACTTATTTTATCATAATTATTTTTTCCCTTCATTTTCTGTCCCGTGAAGCCTTCTTTATCTCAAAATGTGAGTTTTAATTTTTGTTCCTTCCAATTTTCACCCCATGCCACAATGCAGAAGAATGAAGGAATGACTGTGTGGTGTTTTGCTGCCTGTTGGATTAAACCAGGAGACAAGAGAATGGAAATGGCAGCATGGAAATGTTAAAGTCTCTTTTTAAATTTTCATATCTTGAACAGCTTTCTGTAGATTTCCAATTCTATAAATGGCTGCTTGTGATGCTTTAAAGGTTAGGTGTTAGGTGAACAGTCTGTGCCCCTTAATCCTCAAAGGGCCCCATTTTTTATATCAAGAGTAATCCTAAATCCGTGAATGTTGTATAGGAAATAAAGGTAGATATTAGTTTGGGATTTTTGGGGGTTTTTTTGGACCAACGTGTTGGAGGAACTTTGGCTGCCAAATGTCCACAAAGCCACTCTCTCACACCCTGCCCTCAGCAGGAGAAAGTGAGAAAATAAGATGATAACTCATGGATCAAGTTAAAGCTTACTATAAGGAAAAAAAAAAAGCTGCCACAGAAGCAAAGCAAAAAAAAAAAAAAAATCTACTTCCAATTAGAAGGAGATATCTGACATTTTCTGGTAAGTAGGTACTCAATACATGTAGCAGTTTCTTCAGAAGACCAAAATCTTAGTAAGGCAATGACCTGTGACCTCTTCGCACCCCTTTCCCTTAGCTTTTATTGCTGAAAATGTTATCATATGGTATGGGATATAATTTCAGTCAATTTGGCTCAACTGTCCCAGTTATGTTCTGTCCCAGACTTTTCCCCACCACCTATTTGCCTATGGGTGTGTATGCATATGTGTAGTGGTGTGTGTGACAGCCCAAATGTTGCACAAGCACATCTCAGCAATTGCTAAAACACCACTGTGTTATCAGCATATCTCAGCTACAAGTACAAAGCACAGCACTATGTTCACTGCCATAAGCAATGTTAACCACATTCCAGCCAGTTCTGATGCCATATGCATATTTGTGAATTAGTGTTTGATTTGGCAGAGTGACTTCACTTAAAGACAATTTAAGGTAATAATAAATATGTAGAAGGATTAGTAGGAAAACAAAAGGCTCCTGAAAACATTGTGCTAATTTAATGATTGTTAAGAAGTAATAGCTTTTCTACAGAATGTTTCAACACAAACTTTGCTACTGTCTTTGCATTAAAAAAACAATTTAAATTTTTTTCTTTAATAATGTTTTTCACAGAATGGGTAAGTGTGGAAGAGACCACAGTCAGTCATCTGTTACAGGCTCTCTGCTTAAGCAGGGTCATCCTAGAGCACATGGCACTGGATTGTGTACAGATTGTTCTTGAATACCTCCAGTGATGGAAGCTCTACAGCCTCTCTGGGGAATCTGTTCCAATGCTCAGTCACTTCAAAGTAATGAAATTCTTCCTCATATTCAGGTGGAATTTCCTGTGCATCAGTTTCTGCCCTTTGCCTCTTCTTTTATTGCTTGGTACCACTGGGAAGAGCCTTGAAACATCCTCTTGACAGCCTCCCTTCTGATATTTATTATAGATAGTGATGAGGTCCTCTCTCAGCTGTTTCTTCTCAAGACTGAACAGACCCAAATCTCTTAACCCTTTCTCATCAGAGATTTGCTCCAGTCCCCTAATCATCTTTGTTGCCTTCCAAGAGACCTGCTGAATAGAGCATCTAGCGTCTCTTGTATGGAGAAGCCTTCCTAGAGCAGAGATGTAATTTTTCCTCCAGACTGCAAAAAATGTTTTGAGTTCCTAAATTTTTTTTTTTTTTAAATCAGATGCAAATTATTGAAAAAGCCTGTCCGGAGCTCCAAGCACACAGCCACAATTAATCATACAATAAATGCAATTAAATCCTCAGCAAATTAAAACCAATTTCACATTAATGAGATTAGTAAATCAATCAGATATGAACACTCTCTATTGATTAGGAGCCAAGCCACTATCATTCCAGGGAGACCCTGTCACATAGCTCTGTATTTTAAATATGCTTGAGAAATAATTTAATTTTGTCTATTAACAAAGAACCCGTCCCTCATATTATACTTTTTTCTTCCCTTCAGCATGTGTAATTTATCATTATCTTAACATGCTTCATGCTACACAGTATATTTGATTTTGTCACTAAACTAGAATAAACAATAGTTTTGTTCATTTTAGAAGAATAACACCATGATTTTTACTACTGCATTTGACATACAGAAAAAACTCTCCAAGTGATTCCATACACGTATGCTTTCATAAAAAAAAACCCAAATCAATGAGCACCAAAAACCTGAAACTAAACTTCTTTCCACATAAATGTGGTCTTTTCAAGTTGAAAAGCCCTCTCTAGGTATCCTTGTTAATGTTTCTAATTATTTTCAACAGGAAGAGAAAATTTGTTCCAAAGTCTGAATCTATGCACAAAAGGGAAACAGAAATATCACTATAATTGATTTATTCTGTCATTTTTCTGGGGCGAAATAGTCATAATCTCTCTTCTGGTCATACCCATATATCCCACTCATCAAGTTAGGATCCTTTAGAAAGTCCACCCAGGTTTAAAAAGGATATAATGCAAGTGGTACACAGAATACTATACCATGTGACAGAAGGAACACAACTCAAAAATTGCTTTCATGCAATAAACATTTTTTTATTTAAAAGGAGATTTTTATTTAAATATTCTACATGTATGATCAGTTTATGCAAAGAAATTGAAAGTCAGCATCTTAATTATATCAGTGTCTATAAAAAATTTCAATACCAATTATGTACTCAAAATTTTGCAGGGTTCATTCCCATATATGACAGCAATATAAACCTGTTTATCTATCAGCCTAAAGAGTTACGTGAAGGTAAAGGGAGATTCCATAAAGCTGAGGGAATGTGCATTAAATCACAGACTGGTCAAAACTGGAAGGTCCTTTACAGTTTATGTAGTTCCAACCCTCATGCCATGGAACAGAAGTCCTAATCCTTTTCTTATATGTACTACTATAAATCACAATAGAAGAAATTAAATTTGCCTGATTTTAAACAGTGCAAACTAATCATCTGATTTTTTTTTTTTTCTCTGCAGGTTTCTCTCCTGAGCTGCTCTATAGCTCTGAGCTGAGATTACACCTCACATACAGTAGTCTCTCCTCTCTTAAACTAATTTATGCTGTTTATTCATCTTGAGTTTCCGCAGGTGAAACATCTTAAGTATATTTGGTATCAAGCAGAGTTTAAGGTTCCTGGCTTTTTCTTCTTTTGTTTCTATTGTTTATGACCTGAGACTGCCTCACAAAAGAATAAAAAGAGCACATAATAAAAAGGAATATGTAATTCTTACCAGCAAATAGAATTTCTATTACTTTTTGCCTCATTTTCTCAATCCTTCTTTTACCAGGAAAATCTGTGTTACAGTTGAGGTTTCTATTCACACACACAGACACACACACTCCCTTACTGGCATATTTAGATAATTTCAGCAATAAGAATGTAAAGCTAATTTATTTTTCTTTTTCTCATTGAGATACCCTTGAAAACTTTATTGTGCAAGTCCTAGGCATTTAATGTGGCAATAGAACTTATATTTATATTTAAATTTATGCTTTTAAATTATATTAGGCTTATTCTTTTGTCATCCATGGAGATTTTCAACATTCATTTCCAGACACTGTTTTATTTTTAAAAATTGCCAGGTGTAAAAATATGGGACAATCCTTATACTGAATGAGAAAATTTTTTTCTGAAAATTCACACTGCTTAAATAAATAATTGAGAATGCCTTGGGGAAACTATTTCTACCTCATTGCCATGTAAATATTCCTTATTCATGAGTGGGATACTGTGAAAGGGAGATGATTTTCTACTCACAGATTTAATAAATTAAGGGATTTTTTGGAATATTTACTTGCACCTGAAACTGATTCTATATTTTTCTATATTTTGAAGGTGACCCCTTTTAACCATATTCTGGAGCCAGAGGCTCCCTGAAAAACTGGTTAGTTTACTCCATGAAAGCTTTCTTAGAGCTTTCAGGTCAGGAAAATCTTATTCTTTGGAGAGCTGGAAATCATTTGAAAAAATGCCCTGTTTGAAGTACTTCAGAATTTAGTGGGATTGACTATTTTCATAGAGGCCTTGCAAAAGAACTGATGTTGAGGTTTTACTTTCATATTTTTAAATATGTAGCTACTAAGAGAAAAGTTATTTGAAACCTGCTTGTTTGGTTTGGATTCTGATAATTTCAGAGCCTTGGGAAGTTAAGATTATTTATCTAAACTCTCACTACAAATAACAATGTCACAAAATTTTCATTAATTGAACACTAAAAGTTTGGTTTGGTTTTTTGGTTTTGGGTTTGTTTGTTTGTTTGTTTTTTCCATTGAATACACAATGTAGTTTTTTTATTAAAAAATTATGTAATGGTTATAGATTTGGATCATTTCTCTCTCAAATTATCACCTAAGTAAAAATGATTGTGTTCCATTTCTACTGTTCTATTATCCTTTTATTGATAATGTACTTCAAGCATTTGCCTACAAGTCATTTTAATATCTATACTTCTGTATCTTATGTATATATAAAAATGAATTTATATCCTATATTCTTACCTCCTTTCCAGAAACTGAGTTACAAGAATCTCATTATTTAAATATTTGAACTCTTTTATTTTACTTTTGTTGAGCTTTATAGAGTCTCCTATCCAAATTAAATTCTTCTGGATGTATTTTTGTCTCGTGAAAATATTTTCCCAGTATTTTTGGTATCAATGCTACTTTTAAAATGCAATTTTTTTCTCCTTTTATTTTTTTCCTTTGCTTTTCTGCCTCAGATCACTCAGCATTCTAAATTCAAGGGTTGTTGCAGACTAACTGATCCCAAGAAGGGTCCTTCATGAAGGTGTTTGCTCTTACAAGGTAATATGCAGTATCCAATTATGTTTTTAGAAGACAATCATTAACTTACTAAGCAAGAAAAAAATCTCCTTAGAAAAGCTTTTAAGATTTTTAATTTTTTTTTTTCTTGAATAAAATTAAGAATTGTTGTAATTTATTTTCATTATAAAGCAAACAGAAGACCAACAGACTATGCCTGTATTAAGAGGGTGACTACTTTAAGTGTAATAGTAAGCGGCAAGGTTTGATACTGCTCATCCATTCCCTAGGAAAGTCTCACAATTAACATCTGTTGAAGAAGGTTATTCCCTCATTTTTAGCTACAAACTTATCTCTCTACCATGACAATTGCATGTTTCTATGAAATTCTGTATTTTTCATGGAAGAACAATTTAGCTATTTTAGGTTCTGTAGCAGATTCTGGTTTGGAATTGAACCAAGCCACTCTGCAAATTTTCAGTGTAATATCTACACAAAACTTTTACAAGGTAAGTAAATAAATATTGCCAATTTCATTTCTGCAGATAAAAAATTAAGAAAGAATGTAATGGATTTCATATTCAAAAAGTTACTGGAGAGTAGCAGGTAATCCATGAAAGCTGTCCCTTAGTTTCTAGAGTAACTATTCATGTGTGACCTTTTCCTTGGCAGAGTCTGAGCTCATGTGAGAAATATTTAATGTTTAAATGTAAACTCATACAGGCAGAGATCAGGACAGCCTGATGGGTTGTGTCTAAGTTCCACTGTAACCTAGGCCAAAACCAAAATTTTTGGTTTTGTTGCTTTGTTTTTCCAAAAGTATGTGCCAAGGTTTTATTTGGTCTGTGCTACATTTGGGTAAACAAATGCCAGACTGATTTCAGAAAAGTAATAATTTTGGTCTGTCTAAGCACACTTCTCCAAGCAGGCTTTCTTCCAGTTGATGTTCTTGCTGTGAGAATCAAAATCTCCAAAACAGGTCCAGAAATAAATCTCTATTCCTTGACTGATAGTGTGCTTGACAGAGGTTAGTCTATTTGCAACTATTTGATGGTATATTAAGTTAAAAATTCTAAAATCTACAATAACTTGAGCTCTCATGAAGTGACTCAGAAAACAATGATTAAATATAATAGTCATCTCTCTAATATGTCTGGCTTTTAACATCTTTCTGAAATGGCCACTTCTTCAGCTGCCTTTCTGATCAAATTCACTTTCCATATTTAAAATAAATTGCATTCGCACATGATTTTTGTCTCTTCTGTTTTAGTAATTCACACATTTATTTATACCATTAAATTTGCTTCAGCTCTTATGAAATAAGAAATATCCACACAAAATCATAATTGGAGTTGTAATTAATTAAATAATGTACATGTCTTTAGAGATAATAACCAAAGCAATAACATTGGTTTATTTTAAACAACTAAAAAATAAGCTACTATTCTATGTTATAAACTGTGGAAAAATTTTTGTATAAAATCTCTCTCTGGGTCTCACCATCTGCATTTTTGTTTAGGCAAGAAAAATATGATAAGTTGTACAGCTTTTCAAAGAAAAAAAGTTAAAGCTGAATTGAATGAATGGACAGATGAGTAAAATCTTCAAACATAAAAATTAATATATTAATTAATTTTATTAGGAAAAAATGATGTGGAGTGGACTTCATACAATCATTATCACTATGATGATACCTTTATATTAGACATCATGAATTTGCTAAAAATATTTTTGTGAAATAAGGGTTCTGATGGTCATAGACTGACTGCAGAGTAGTTTTTAACTGACAGAAAACTGTTCCTGAAGCTTTCATTTTCTTTGTGGAACCTTATATTTTTCCCTTAAGGAAAGGACAGATCTCATCCTAGGTGAAATTTTGAATTTTTTATTGAGGGGATATATTAACTGTGATATTTCTGGGCCTTGCTTTTTAAGTGTGAATTGAATTTGGATGGGTTCTTCCATCCAATAATTTCGAATTGCAGTACTAATTTTATGGATTTAGTATGTTGGAAGCTAAAATACAAAGACTGCAAAAACTTTCAAATTTGTCTTCTATATTCTGCATTGATTTACCAGCACCATGCATGAAACAGATCAGATTAAAACTATTCATAATGTGACATTTTACATATCCAAACAAAAGCTTTGAATAATCTAATTTTTTTTAAAATTAGCATATTCAAATTGTCAAATGATTTCTGAGAAGAGTAATCTGATCTTGGTATTTTTTGACCTTAATGCAAAAAAATATATCCAGACATATACCTGCAATTGAAGATTTAAATTCAAAAAGGAATTTCCAAAAATAGTATTTTGGAAGACTTCTTTTTTTACACAATGAACAGCAGTTTTCTCTAGGATCAGACTTTTTCTGGTTTGTTTGTTGTTGTTGTTTTTGTTTTGTTTTGTTATTTGTTTTGTTTTGTTGTTGTTGGATTTTTTGTTGTTGTTGGTTTTTTTGTGTGTGTGTGTGCGGTTTTTTTCAGTTAGAAAGAAATAAGAAATACCTTAAAAATATTTCAGTGTTCTGCAAAGTATTTCTTTCCTTTATGCATATGACATATAACATATGACATATATTTATGACAATAAATATATTGCGATAATGTTTAGCTTTCATTTGCTTTTGCAATTGCTTCAAAGTTTATATTTTGCTTTACTAGCAAAAATGCTTACAGGTAGTACTGTGACAAACTTTGCATTTAAGTACATCCACAATCAACATAAATTCAATTTATATTGAACAAGTGATAATTTTTCTGAATTTGTTTATAGTTATAAATATTGGCTTAGGAATAAAATATATCATCTTTCTGGCAGGAAAGAAGCAAACATTTGAATTATCCAAACCAAAGTAATACTTGCTTAGAAGATACCATCACACAAGTGAGGTGCTATTTCTCATGAGGTCTTGAATACTGAGCCTCGACCAGCTAATCTACACTATCTGTAAGAAAACAACCCAAAAAACTGCAATTTATCTCATTTCTTAGATAAAATACTTGTTACTACTTTCCTCTATTGGTTCTAATAAAACATAAATAGATTGCTTCTGTTTGCAGCAGTATTTGTAAAACTGTCTATGGATTTAAGACAGACTGAGATTAACATTCTGATTTTTCATTAATGATATACAATATATATAAATACATGTAGAGATATATCAATATTTGCACACAAATTACTTTATTTTCTTGCTTCTTATTGGCACTATATACAGACACAAAATTTGTGCATGTAGTGGGTAAACCTTGTCTAACAGCCAAATTCCCACCCAGCTTTTCACTCTGTTCTGTGAGGCTGGGGAGAAAACAGAACAAGAATGAGAAACCATCTGGATTGAGGTAAAGGGAAGGAATAAAGACAAAAGAAAATACCAGTTACTGTCATGGACAGAACAAATTCAGCCTTGGGGAATTAGCTTCATTTATTTTTAATTAATATGAATGTTTAATTATTGATTCATATATTTGAAATAAAAGAAAAAGAAACAAACGTTTCACAGGTAAAGAAAGCACCTTTTCTCCCCTTTTCCCAGGCCCCACATCACCCCAGGTATCTCCTCTCCTTTTGTATCACTTCAAGTAACACTCTGTCCCCCCATCAGGGAACAGGCACAAGGTGTGCTGTGCTCAGGAGGAAGGAGTTTTCCTCAGCATCTCCATCCTTCTCTCTTCTGCTGCTCCTGAGCTCTCCACCACCTACCATGGGATCACATTGCATTACACTGGAATTAGATGAAACAAAAACACATAGTATGCCTAGCACTTAACCTCTCCCAACTTCATATCCAATATAATTTTGTTTTAGTTCTGATAAACCTGTGGATGACCAGAAGTTGAAATAACTTAAAAGTTATAAAACTCACTGTAAATGTAATAAGCTTTTTCCTTTGTTTTTGTTACTCCTGTATTTGTTTGCCTTCCATTTGTTCTGGTTTAATAATTATATAGTGTTTGCAGACAGATTGAATCGATTATTTCCTGTACTAAATGACAAAACAAAGGCTTTGTGCAATTAATCACTATTTAGGTGATAAGACCCATTTTTTTTAAGGACTATGCTCAGGAGCAAGATATATGAGGAAGAGGAAGTTAGTACATGCTTAACACGTCTCTTACCCAGCTGCCACCTTGCACAGACCATGAATGAAAACTGCAAAATCTGAAATTACAAGTAAGAAATACAGGCTCAGCAGCTAGATTCATCAAGCAGAAGGAAACTTGAAGGGATGCCTTTGAAGGTAAGCCAGTATGAAGTACCACGTAGGGTTTTCACAGTTCCCTATCTCATTACAATCACACCTTTAATGATTTCTATGCCTTATTGATGCGCCATGCTCAATGATTCATGCATTAAATCTGGAAACAGCACAATGAATAAATGCTACCTATGCAATATTTTTTACTTCTTACTCGTTATCGGGACCAGGAATACAAATATCACTGTGTGCATTTCCTCGATGAGTATGCTCTGACCACACCTTCTGTCCTCACTATTTATAACCATCAATTCCTCCAGCTATAGGAGAATTAAGCCTCTTGAGAGAAGCCAACGTATTTTGCTTTAGATCATGGTTTAAAAAAAGTCACAAATCCTACCATTTCCCCTTTTTGAGAATAGAGGCTTTTAAGCTCTGCCACAGTGCTGTGGGATTCATACTCAGAATTCCTTTGAATTGCAGTTTCATGTCCAACAC
This sequence comes from Erithacus rubecula, assembly GCF_903797595.1. Lineage (NCBI taxonomy): Eukaryota > Metazoa > Chordata > Aves > Passeriformes > Muscicapidae > Erithacus > Erithacus rubecula. Next base: position 26,043,397 of record NC_136685.1, on the reverse strand, counting down.
GTACCTCACACATAGATCTTCTTTGTTAGGATGGGGAGTTGTAACAACCTGTGGATCAAATGAAAGCATTTTTTAATGGATGAAAAGTCTTCGGGTCAAACTCAGATGTTATTTCAGCAAAGAGAAACTTCTGTGTCCTTAGCAGAAGTTCAGCTGCTTAGAAGACCCATCATTTTTAGCTCAGAAACACTGATTATTTCTACATTCATAGTTAGTCAATGAAGTTACATGTCAGTAAGCACTGAAGTTACACTAAACAGAAAAAAAGATAAATACACTGGAAAAGAACAATTCAAAAAATACCATCTGTAATGAAGTTCAATCACACACACAACAGTAAGCACAAGAATGTTTACATCACGCTGATCTTTTATTGTCTTTCAGCTAAATTTTCTACTATACAATCAGATGAAAGAGTTTTTCTCATCTATGTTTTTGGGGTTTTTTTTGGTTGTTTTGATTTTTTTTGCATCATTGAGAAAAAAAGATTTTACGGTTGTAATTATTGATAAAAATAAAGAAAGGAAAAAATGCATTAAAATACAGTGAATAAGATAGTGACTTCACACTTGCAAAGTAAAAGCATAGTTTCAGGGTATGAAAAAAGTTTTCTGTATCGTAATAATGATCTGGTGAGTGTCCTAGTCCCACTTTTTGTAATTTTAAGAATAGAAAAGATGATCAAATCAAGCTGTGCTCTGTTAGGTGATTAAAATGCAACTTTGCCTGTGATATCAATACTAATTTTAACTACAATGTGTTCTTTATTTTTCATTACAGTTGAGGAAAAAGAAAAGGAGGGTTATTATGGTCTTTTACTTTAGATTTGTTTGGTTTGCTTGATTGTTCAGATTTGTGTTATTGTCTCAGCATTTCTGAAATGACTTTTGAAAGCTTTTTCTTTAATATTTTATTCCTATGTCTGTTTGGAGAAATATAGAAAGAGAAAGTGTACAATATATTGGATATACACGATTTCAAAACTGAGAAAAATAATAGTTTGAAAAAATTGTTTTCTGAAGAGCCAATCAACAAGTGAAGCTATTCCACAGTTCTGTTTGTGGTTTTTTTTAAATTATTTCTATTTTAAAATATTTTAAGCATTTAAAAATGTTCCTTGTAAACTAAGATTTTTTTTTTTTCCCCTCAGGTAAAAGTCTTTTAAAAACAGAATGTTTCTGACAACATATTTTAATACTGAAAAATTCAAGCCTACCTTTATTTGTATTCTAAGAATTATTCTCATCTGAGCAATAGAACAAAATCCTTCCTTTTAACCTGTCTCTCTATTAGATTTCTTAGTCTCCCTTATATGCAATACAACTAATAATGCAACTATGATAATATCAACCAGTGTATCCTTTTATCATAACAAATTGCCTCAATGTGATAGAAGATTTCTACAGAGGATAGACTCTCTATAATATATTCAGTAACTTAATAAAATACAACTGCATCTGCCTTGACATATCAATGTGTATATATGATCTTTGACCTACTAGAAATTCATACCAAAAAACTATTTAGTTAAGCATATAAATGCAAATAAAATTTGTTTCTTTCTCCAAAAATATCTTCACCACTTGCTCAACAATTTATTTTTTAATGTTCCCCAAAGCTCTGTTTTCTTACACTACTTCTGTGTTCAGGAAAATTTAAAGACCTTGAGACTAGGTAACAGCTTTCATATAAATAAAAAGCTATTGGAAAAAGGAAGACTATTAATTGTTCTTCATTCCATTGGCCCAAAAGTAATGGGCTTAATTTGCAAGGAGGGATACTTAAGTTAGATGTAAAGAAAAATAAGGTTTTATCTATTGTTTAGGGCAATTAGGCTTTGTAATACATTATCCAAGGAGCTTTTAGAATCATATAATTGGCATCTTTTTAAAAACAGATGAATTAAATCAGTTAGGAATACCTTGTCTGCAGCTGTTATGTCCTAGGGCACAGAATTCAATTACATAAGACCTCAAGTTCCTTTCCAGGTCTATTTTATGTGTTTCGTAACACTAAGAATACTGAGGTAATCATATCCACTTTTCTAAGACAGTACTGGAAAACAATTAGAAGGAATTGATGCACAGTGGGACACAGAGCAGTATCAGTTACAGTGTCTGCTCTCCATTTTAGTACATGCTGGCATGGATTTCTGAAAAGCCTTATCCTCCTCATTATCTGGTTACTACTGTACTATGTGACAGAGCCACATGGCTGTGGGGCCAAGAAAATATCAGTAATGACAGCAAAAAAGCCTTTTAGCTGTTTGTTATAATTTCAGGGAGGCTTAGCAAAAAATAACAACCAGAACGTTCTAGGTTGTTTTTTCCTGTCTCTTGATAATTTTGCCAACCATGATGTCAATCAGTCTCCATGAGAAGCAAAACAGGTTTGGGTTGGTCATTTGTTTTTTTGTTTGGAGATTTTATTTTTTTTTCTGACGAGATACATTGGTTAATTGGGCAAAGTTTCCAATATTGCATCCTAAATTCTATGCAACTTGGACAGTTTGAGACTGCATTACTTAAACTGGAATTGCAGTTACTTTGGCATAATTTATGTCTACATAAGACTTTCTTTAGTGAGTTATACTACCATAAATCTTCATATTCTACCACATGCCAATTTTCATCAGAGGATTCCAATTTGAATAAGAAAATGTGGTTTCAAAATACTCCAAAATTAACTGGAAAGAGCATTTCAGAAGCAAGGGTGCCACAAAGAGGTAGCCCACATAGCAAAAAAAAATCCCACTGTAGGTTTTTATTGGCATTGTAGTAACCTACATAAGATAATAATTTAGCCCTGCTAACAGTATTTCCAAAATATTTTTTTATTAATTTTCATAATAATAACTTTTAACAATCAAAGCTTTTGGTTATAGTGATCCAAACCTTCACTAATTAACTCAAGTATCCTGCTAAATTCTGTACAATGTTTAACTGAACATCATTATATAACTACTAAAAATATGCATTTTTTTGTCTCTGATATTCAGTAGAATAAAATAGATGTAACATGAAACAAATAACTATTCCTCCACATAGTTTTAGTTATGAAATTCCAGTTTGTAAGGTACTACACCTCCAATAGAATAATTTTTAGTTAATATATACATTTAGCTCTTTAGTAAAAAAGTCCAAGTCCTCAGTCTCAAAAGAAAATACTAGATATACATGATGGCAATAACAAAAGCAATTGGGTACTTTTGAGAATGTTGTCTACAGTATTTCTGGGATTCAGAAAAAAAGTATTTCTTTGAGTAGACATGTAATTTTAGTTTTCTTATGGTTGTGCCATGTGAAATATCTTAAATGTGACTATTTACCGTACTTTAATATTTGTTGTCACCATTAATGTTTTTTATTGTAAAATTCCTTTTTGTACTTGGTAAGACTTGGAGAACAGCCCAGTGTCTCCATGAGGTTACATTAACAATTTTTTTTCCACAGGAACTTTTCTCTTTGGTTTGCCACATACCTAATGATAAAATAATTCAACAGCTTTGCTGAGCAGACTTTTTTCTTTGTACAGCAGTACATGCATAGATTTTCTTATACTTGTATCCCATGGTTATGAAATTTTCAAATTTGTAACAAATGCTTCAGTGAATCAGACAAAGTTTCAGTATGTCATTGTTTATGATGCTGTCATTATGATTCATTATTTTATGGCTGCCTCTGATACAGAAATCCCCTGAAGGAGCTTCCCAAACTTCTGTCCATCTTTCCTTTCTGTAAAGAGAGTTATCTGAGTTCAATGATTTGAGCTTTGTAACTGGTAACATTCTCGCCATGCCCAAGTGTTTCCAGGTTGCTTTACTTAGAAATATATTAATTGATTTCTCAGTTTCTTGTATGCCATTCAACAGCTTGCTACACATGTGATACTCATAGTTCACCTTAAGGTAAGCAAGTTATTTACATTAACCATTCTATATTAAGATTTATCCTAGGATGCATCTCTTCTGATATTACCATCCACGTTGTGAATAACAGAATAAAAATATAAAATCTAAATGAATTAAACAAATAACCTAGAAATGTAAGTATTAAATTATTAATGACCTTACAAAGTAAGAGAAGTAATTTTCCTAAATATTTGAACTAAATGAAGTTAATTCTTGTTAATGAATTTGTAGTACAGATGGAAAGAAAATAATGATACTTTTTCCCCTACTGATAAAAGAAACACCACACTTACAATTATTTTAAATAGCATTGTAAATGGTGAAAAATTTTATTTCTCATCAAGAGAAATTATCTATTCATATTTTTAAGCTTAATTTTTATCAGATACATAAAATATGTTTTAAAATAGTCGGGATGTAAAAAGAACAAAGAAAGAGAAAGAAAAATCACTTAAGAAAATTATATGATTTGAATATGCAATGAAAACATATTAAGAACAAAGTATAAGACATTCAAAATATAAAGTCACTTTGAGCACATCAACAGTAATAAACACAGCATAAAATGTACACAATGCACTACAGTTATATTTGAGTGCTTTGTTCTTTCAAAGAAGTGATAGTTAAATCTAGGGTTATGTTTAGGTAAATGTTTGTACTCTACTCTGCTATTTTTGCTTACTTGGAATGCTTTCAAACTTCACTGGGAGAATTCCTAGGTTTTGAACACTGCAGCTGGTGTAGCTTGGCATAAGCTTATTGAAATTTGTGAGCTACACTTCTCTAACTCATAAATTGGTTCTGGACCCAGATCCATGCTGGAGTCACTCCTGTTCCATTTTGATTTTCGTGGCTGGGCTACATGTAGAAAATCTTCTAAGTAAATGATATATTTTATATCTATACAAAGGAGTTCCTCTAAGTGGAAGAAGTTATAGACAGCATAACCATACTCAGCAACAAAATGATGGAAATATTTTCAGTTTATCAAAAGTGGCATACACCCTTTTACTGCATTTGCCTTGCTGGAAAGTCTTTAATTCCACCTTGATGGAGAAAAATCCTTTTAAAACAGATTACATCAAACAATAGACTTAATTAATGGGAACACTTGGTTTATGTTGTATGGAAGAAATAAAAAATCTGCATCCATTATTTATGCTTGACATATTTTTTCATTGATTGATAAATAATTCCCCAAGTTATTTATTCTTCATGCACTATGACTTCACAAATTAAGTGTATGTTTTTATATTGCTTTGACTGACAGCTCTACAGATTTAAAACTCACTTCATATAAGAAAATTGTTGAATTTTGGCAAATATGAATTTTAATTCACTTCTTCAGCTGATGGCAAACAATTCTGTATATTCATATTTTGAAGTGCTTGTACATACAGATAGTCTCGTTTTCTGATGCTGTCTTCTTGTACAGTATAGATTAATTAAGATCCTGCAGAATAAAAATAAATAACAAATTAAGAGGACCTGGAATTCCTTACCATTTTCCAACAATGCAACATACTGTGACACTAAGTTATTTAGTCATGCTTTGCATTTTACTAAATCAGCTCTGTTTGGTAGTAATCACAGCTGTAGTAATAATCTCAGTAGTAGTTTTAATAAAATGTGTGAAGAAATGTACCTCAGGAGTCAAACACTGAGGACAAAAATCAATTTTCCAGCACCACACTTTCTTGAGTATGCAATGAAAGGAGTGTGGTAAACTACATGATCATATCAAACAGGGCTTCTGGGGGAAGTGCTAGAAGCTTCCCCCTTGTTCAACAGAGCCAACAGATTCCAGACCAACTGCTGGCCATCAGCTTGCCCATCAGAGATGCTGGCAGAACTTCTGAAATAATAGTAAAAAGCAGGAAAACTGTATTATGCAGAAGCAGTTGCAGTCAAGAGAGGAGTGAGAATACAACTTAGACTCTCATGAGTGAGAAACAGCTGCAGAAGGCCAGAGAAGTGGAAGGAGGTGCTTCATGGAATAGAGATTCCTCTGCAGTCCATGGCTAAGACCATGGTGAGGCAGCTGACGCCCTGCAGCACACAGAGATCCATGCTGGAGCAGGTTGATGTCCAAAAAAAGCTGTGACCCTGTGAGAAGCTGGAGCTGGAGCAGGTTCTTGCCCATGGAGAAAGGAACCCATGGTGAAGAAGGTTTTCTGTCAGGAATTGTGACCCTGTGGGTCACTGATCATCCACAGGATGGACCCCACACTACAGCAGGCTAAGAGTATGAGGAGCATCCTCCCTGAGAGGAAGAATCAACAGAAATAGTGTGTTTCTCAGAAATAACTGAGCACACCAGAAAACTGAGTAAGAATTTATCCTAGTTTAATTTAGAAAGACCTGTAATTTATAATGTAGCTGGGATTAGGACCCAGCAGTGTCCTTTGTAGGCATGCAGTGAGTAGGAATCTGTATGCTTCAATTTACTAAACAACCACTCATGAATCTGGAAACTGAGTCCAGGTTTTATTACTTGAAGCCAGCTAAGAAGCAAAAACCTCAGAGCAGCAAGGGGTGGAAGCAGGGATTGATCTTGTTTCTTAGCCCACCTAAGCAGCCAGTTCACAAATTAGAATTACTTTGGGTTTTTTCAGAATTTCAGTGAAATATTTTTCATAGATTTCTGGAATTCTTATTGCAAATTCTGCCTGAAAAAAAGAAAAATTAAACTATCTACACCTGACTTGACTTCTACTAAAATTCTCTGGGACTCTAATAATTATAGATGAATATCTAGACAATTGGTCTTCTAGACTTAGCTTTATCAAAGTGTATGGAATTACATGATTCAAAAACTTTTGATCCAGTGAAATGCATTCAGGAGGTAGTTCTGTAAATCTTACAAAATTTCTTGTTCTTGCACAATAATATAAAGCTGCTACCAAAGATTGTGACCATAGGTCACACAGTAAAAACATTTGTTATATCTGCAGTAAACTGTGTCCTATGTAAAAATGCCTGTAATTTCCAAAGCATTTTATATATTCAAAGCACTGTGTGAACAGTAGCTAATTGGTAACAAATTTTGAGCAGTTAATTTTTTGCATCTATACAAGCTTAGAACAGTTTGAAATTTTTTAGCACTTCAAGTGTTAAAGTTATAAAGAATTTGAAAATATTTAGCACAGGTAAATAATTACACGATTGAGAATAAATCTGGCTGCAGAAAAAGAAAACAAACAAAACCAAACCAAAAAAAACCCAACAACAAACCAAACTCTAAAATATCCCAAAATAGTAGACCTTAGAATTTTACCCCCTCAAGGCTTTTTGCAGGGGGGAAGATTTAAACCAGAATTGAGCAACTAATACCTAGAACTTAAATAACTGAGCAAACTGAGCAGCTTAAGAGATACAGTGAGAGGAGATTAAGCCCTTACTGTAGTTCAAAATAAGCAGGAATCTGAATGCCAGTCTCTGAAATAAGCAAGTGAGCTTCTCTGTAAGATACTAGCTGCTCTAGCATGTAAGCACTCTTATTTTCTATAAGTAAAATTCAGGCAGTATCTTTACTGTAAAACAGGAATACTGTTAAGAAGTTATACAGAGAAAGAAAATGGTCAGCCCAATGCAATTTAAAATTAGTAAAATGATTGCTGAAGAACAGTTTAATACATTCTACTTACAGTTAAGATACTTGTGTTCCTTTAGCACTTATCTGCATAAATATAAAAATAAAATAATTAAGAAGTTACATTATATAATGATGTAACTAATCATATGTTACCATATAATGTTTTAATATAGAGAGTACCAAATTGCATTCAAAATTCATGTGCAAAGCCCTTACTGCATCTTAGAGAGATCATTTACACATCCTTGAAATAAAGACAATTTAGATAAAACTCAGTACCTGTTTAGCAATACACAGCAAGCCTCACAATGTTTTACTAGAAGAAAAAGAAATGGAGTGTCCAAATAAAATGCAGGAGGATTTACTGGCACAGTGTAATTACTTGTGTTGGAATTTGTCCAGGACCCTGCGGTTAAAGGTCCTGTGGTTACGGAAAATCCCACTAGCTATTTAATGGTTTCAAATGGTAGAGGCTGGAGCATGATTTGATTTCTGATATAAAGTAGGTGATAAGAATCTCTGAAAAGTGTTTGCGTTGGAGTCTGCTTTCACTCTGGTTTGAGGGTGGCATAGCATTTACTGCTCTGTGCAGTTACCAATGGTCTATATTAACAAGAAAAAGGAAATGTCAGGTCTTCGGCAAGTTTTGTGATCCACTAAAGGCTGTAAGTGGTTTTCTTGGTAGTAGGCATACATAATATGGAAAATATAGGGTATTAAAGGTCATGACTCAAAGAACCTCTGTCAGTATAAGAAGCAAAATCATTAGGGAGACCAGGAAGAAAGCACATCCTTCAGCCTGTATTTTGAATCCTGCATAATTCTGATCTGAAATGATAGCCCTATAAATAGGATCTCTCTACTTAAAATACAATTCTAAAATCTTATTATGGAAGATCACAATACATACAGGAAAGAAGAGCTGAAAAACAATATATGAAAAATATTAATCTGCAGTCAGAACCTTTCCTCTGCCTATGAGAGAACTCACAAACACTTAGGTCCTGGCAAAAAAACCAAAAATGCTCTCTCTGATCTTGCTATTTTAGCAGTGTGTATAATTTGAAAAATAATACATATTAATATAATTTGGGAAATAATTTGGGAAAATTAATTTGGGGAAAATTAATTTTATTGATTTTAAGTATTGAAAATGGATTGTATGCTGATATTTTTTCATGGAATATAATTTATCTTATGAAAAGGCAGATTCTACTAAATGAAGGACTTGACAGTACAAAAGGTCATACGCAAATAAACAGGTATGTTTTAGCAAGTGTTGAGCAGAAGTAACTGTAAAATTTTCATATCTATGTGTGTGCATGCACTGCTTTATGTGGGACCCAAAGATTGTGAATGTCAATGCACTTTAACCTTCTGTTATTGTTAGACAGATATTTTAATTTCAAAGATCAATTCTTATTAAATGTTTCATAAAAATGTTTCAGTGCTCTTAAAAAGTATTTTAAAAAAATTACTTTCTCCTCTTCTTTGCAGTCAATGCTGTTATAAATACATGTAAGTCAGAATGTGAAAAAAAGACCTGGCATGTAGATTTTATTTTAAATTGTTCTTATCTAGCTCATCACTGCCTCTGTGTTTTTTTTAAGGCAGCTAATATAATTGTGTTGTTCCAATTTTCACTATTTTTGAAGTAAAAAATAGAAACCCACTCCTTCTTTTTCATCAAAGATAACTTGTGGGAACTGCCTTCTCTTTTGTAGTGACTAATGAAAGATATAGATAGCTAGTTTATGAAAGATTAAATGTTCCAAAAATTTCGGTTTCATTATTTTTATACTGTAAAAAAAATAAGTACCCTGGAAATTAAAGTGTGTCCTTGAAAATCTGCCTTAAATCTCATTGAATAGTAATAATGCCTATATTTCTAATAAATTTTTGTTCAAATTAATACTCTAAAATATACAGAAATGCCTTTAAAATAGACTTAGAATATGCCATTACCTCACTTTTGAAAATGGCGTATATACTCCATATTCACTCTCATTCTTCTCAGAGTTTTAGCTTGTGTTCTTTGCTATAGGATGAATGAGAACAGCTTTAGTACTTCACCTATTAGAAGGCTGAGTTTTAAATATTATGTGTAGCTTTAAGGCCTGAGGCTGTTTTCCTCCTTTGATTACTGATGGGGAAGACAAGTACAGAACTCAGAAGTCTTTGTTGCGATTTCCTTTGTTTTCATTCATACTTTCTTTTATGGCATTAGAAACCATGATACATCATTGTTGTTCATCTCTGAGAAGCATTTCTTTTTCTCAGTCATTTACTTTGACTAAATAACTTATGATTGCACAATGGCTCTCAAACTATTATTACTAGTGGTTCTGAATGACTACTTACAGCTTCCTGATTAAAATAATTTTTAAGCTAAATTCCTGCAACTACACACAAGAGTTCTTTAAACCACATTGAATAAAAGCATTACTATAGAAAAAAATTCTTCATTGTTCATTAGAAATTAGATGAGTAATTTTTAGCTTGTTCTAAAGAATGGAAGGTAACTAGTTCCTATCAAAGCCTCTGAAAAAAGTCTTACTGTATTCACAGTGGTATGTTGGAAGAAAGCACAGTGATTAAAAGTTGACAATTAGTCAAATGTTGCAGGCTTTGTTTACTGCAGGTTTGTGAAAATTAAGAGAAAGATTCAATCTCTGGGTTATATTTTTCTTTCTGAGAAGAAATTATAAAGTGTTACTATAATGAATAGTTCTATTTTAAAGAGTTATTAACGTTCTTCTGTGGAACCTCTCTATGTGCAGTTAGAGTGGTATGTGTAATACTGAGGACTTATAAGTTCTTTCAGAGTCTAACCAGAAATTCCTCTTCATTTCTGGATATCCCACTTTACATTGAAATCCCACCACTCTATAATGCAGGAATTAGTGTAGCAAAGTCCATGATCTTTAATAGCTTGTTATTCCAAGTGAAGTCCTTTTTTAGAAAAAATACAGGTTTGGGGTTTTTTTTTTCTTTCCCTGTCTCCTCCTATTAATTTCATCTGTTACGAATCAAACCAGAATAAGGTAATGAGAAATAAATCTTAAAACCCTTTCTCCCACCCCTCCTTGTTTCTGGGCTCACCCTCAATCCCAAATTCTCTACCCCTCTCCCTACATAAGTACAGGGGGATGGAGGATGGAGGTCATGGTCAGTACATCACATGTTTACTCTGACATTCCTCACACTCATCCCCTTTGCACTTTGGCATGGAGCTTTCAGTGGGCTGTTGGTGGAGCTCTGCTCCACTGTGGCTGCATGGGAATAATCTGCATCACCACAGGCTGCCTGGTAATCTCTGTTCCAGTGTCTGGAATACATATTGCCCCTTCTTCTTCATTTGCCTTGGTATCTGCAGAACTCTTGATTTCACAGATTTGCTCTCCTCTCTCTCACTCCTATTGTTTGTGCCACAGGGTACTTTTTCCCCATCTTAAATACATTACAGGTACTACTACTGTCTCCTATGGGCTCGACCTTGCCCAGGAGCAAGTCCACCTTTGAGCTGACTGCCATGGCCCTGCTGGACATGGGGGAAGCTTCTTGCAGCCTCTCACTGCCACTGCTGTGGCTACCAAAACCTTGCCACTCAAAACCAGTACACGTCTACAGTTACTTGTTTTCTACAGATCCTCTGTAAAGGTATGGGTTATTTTATGTGCTGTAGTACCCTCAGGGGTGTCCCTGCTCTGGCATGGGTCATCCATGACTCCAGTACTCTCAGAAGAATTTTTCCTCATGGCATGGAATGCCTTCCAAGACTGTGAATCCAGCTGTAAGTCCAGCAGCGTGCTTTCTACCGTGTCTCTCTGGTTCCTCTTTAATTTTCTCCAAAACTCTGCCTCTTCATAGTTCTCCTCTGGTGTTCTTTTGTGCTTCTGCCTGTGTTTCCTCTCACAGTTTTCCTTGCTGTGTCTATTCCCCACAGCTTCCACCCTTTCTTATTTATATCTGATGAGTGGTGCTATGTGTTGCCCTCACCAACTACAGCTGTGGGACACTGCAGAGCCAAGAGCTCCTGTTCTCCTTCTACACAGGTGTTAATCTGAGGGGCAAGAGAAGAGAGACATCATGATCTCACTTCTGAGTAGGATTAATGGGCATAAACGTGACAGGAACACTGCTCCTGTCCATTCAAAACCCAGGAAGCAAAGGAATATAGAGATGGAAATTGCTGAGATCCAAATGCAGCAATGTGTGAGAGCAGCACAGCCTGAGATTTCCCAGACCTGCACGACATCTTCCAATTATTATTGCTTATGAGAAAAAACAGATACAGACAAACAGATAGTACATGATTTGATTTTATGAAAGGAAGAGTATGAAAATAGATGCCATTAAGATCATAAATCACATTGTGTAGCAGATACACATAAAGAAGTTATGCACTCTGTATAATGAAAACCATTTGTTAAAGCATGAAATGCTTATATTTTACAGAGAAATTGCAACACATAATTTAAAATGCATGCTAAAATGTATATTTTTATAATAGATCCACCATGTGGACAATTTTCAGGTAAAATATTGTCTTAAAGTATTTTATATTAATAATTAAGAGAGAGATATCACTTTCTGTATGTTTCATATAAACCTGGCAGTACCAGAAGTTAGGAAATTCATTAAATTTCATTGCTTAGCCTTAGTCTTCTTGAATCTATCATAACCTCTGGGTCACCAGTTCATATTTTGTTATGGCCAAACATAATAGAGCTGTCTGATCCTGACTTGTTAACAATAGCCCACTTACTTCTGCATCTCATGTACAAAATGCACTACAGTTCTGCTGGAAGATAGTTTGCATTTTGGAGAAAAACAATTTAATAGTTATTCAAAAAATATAAATTGGTAAGGAAGATACATAGACAAATACTTCTAGGTAACAGCTCTTTTATTTAACTTCTACAGGGGAAAAAAATTAGACATTTTAGACTTTCTATGTTTAATACATGCAAATGTGCCTTTGAAGCAGAGAGTTTACATATATTATTTCCTCGACTGGGTCTCCACATTGTCTGGGAAAGTGTTATTTGGCCTGAAGCAAAGCCATGACGGAGATTATGCTAACAAAGAAAGGGATAGTCATGGCCAAGAGCTCAATCTCATGACTCTGTTTATTAACTTGTATTGATGTAGCAATAAACTTTATGGCTAAAAGCCCTTTTATGGTAATTCACTCGGTCATTTTGCTTAATGCTGGCCTTTAGACGACAAGCTATTAATTTTTATTCATTATTTTTGCTACTAATCTATTACATATTCCTTACACAAGCATTGAGACCTTAAAAAAATTATCAAGAGTCTTGATTCGGGATTTTTTTCCCATGCTGTGTCATAAAGCCTTGACTTTTGAGTTCTTTATTAATAGAATCATAAAATTGTGGATTCATGGAATCATGGAATCACAGAATCACAGAATAATAGATAGACTTGGATTGGAAGGGACATTAAAGACCTAGTTGCAGGACCTTGCCCTTGGACATGTTAAACCACATGAGATTATCCCAAGATACTTCCTCAGCTTGTACAGGTTTCTCTGGATGACATCCTGTTCTTCAGGTGTCAATCACAACACTCGGTTCATTGTCATTTACAAATTTGCTGAGTGTGCACTCAATCCCTTTGTCCATGCCTTTAATGAAGTTATTAAATTACACTGGTCCTTGAGGGAAACCACTTATCACTGATCTTCATAGTGATTCTGAGCTGTTGACCATTACACTCTGAATGTGACCATTCAATCATTTTTTAATCCATGTAACACTCTACCCATTGAATCTATGTCTACAATTCACAAACAAGGACTTGCTCTTGGTTAAATTGTGATGATTGTCTTTAATCTCCTCCTTGTTCTCCATATGTCTCAGCACAGATTCCAGGAAGATCTGTTCCATCATCTTTCCAATGCACAGAGGTGAAGCTGACAGGTCCATAGTTCCTTTCTACAATTTTCAAAGATGGATACAATGTTTCCCTTTTTCCAGTAACTGTGTTTTCACCTGGTTGACATAACTTTGCAAGTATCATGAAGAGTGGCTTGCAACTGCATCAGCCGGTTTTTTCGGTTCTTTCGGGACTCTGGGATGTGTCTCACCAGGTCCTATAGAGTTAAGTACATTCAAGCTCATCAGATGGTCATGAACCTGATCTTTATTCACAAGGGAAGTTGCTGCCTGGAGAAAGAGATTAACCCCCACCTCACTGGAGCCACTTTTCAGGGAGTTGTAGAGAGTGATGAGGTCACTCTTGAGTCTCCTTTTCTCCAGTCTGAACACCCCCAGCTCCCTCAGCCATTCCTCACAGGGTTTGTGTTCCAGCCCCTCTCCAGCCTTGTTCCCTCCTCTGGATGCTCAAGCGTCTCAAGGTCCTTCCTAAACTGAGGGGCCAGAGCTGGACACAGCACTCAGGGTGCGACCTCACCAGTGCTGGGTACAGGGGAAGAATGACCTCCCTGCTCCTGCTGGAAACACTGTTCCTGATCCAGGCCAGGGGCCATTGGCCCTCTTGGCCACCTGGGCACACCCTGGCTCATGTTCACTCAGCTGGACCAGCACCCCCAGGTCCCTTTCTGCCTGGCACTGTCCAGCCACACCATCCCCAACCTGTGACACTGCAGGGGGTGATTGTGGCCAAAATGCAGGACTTGGCACTCAGACTTATTAAACTCCATCCCACTGGACTCTGCCCATCCATCCAACTACTCCAGGTCTCTCTGCAGAGCCCTTCTTCCTTCCAACAGATCAACACATGCTCCCAGCTTAATGTCATCTGTAAATTTACTAATGAAGGACTCAATACCCTCATCCATGTCATCAATAAAAATATTGAACAGGGCTGACCCCAGCACAGGCCCCTGGGGGATCCCCAGCTGGATGCAGCACCATTCACCACTCTCTGGGCCTGACCATCCAGTCAGTTTCTAACCCAGCACAGGGTGCTCCTGTCCAAGCCATGGGCTGCCAGCTTTTCCAGGAGTGTGCTGTGGGAGACAGTGAAAAAGGCCTTGCTGAAGTCTAAACAGACAACATCCACAGCCCTTCCTGCATCCACCAGGCATGTCACCTGGTCATGAAAGGAGATCAGGGTGGACAAACACAGCCTACCCCTCATAAACCCACATAACCCACATAACCCACATAAACGGGGTCTTATAACCTGGCCATCCTGTAAGCGTTGTGTGATGGCACTCAGTATAAACTGTTCCATAACCTTACCTGGTACTGAGGTCAGGCTAACTGGCCTATAGTTACCAGGATCCTCCTTCCTACCCTTCTTGTGAATGGGAGTCACATTGGTTCCAGTCACCTGGAACCTCACCAGTGAGCCAGGACTGTTGGTAAATGATGGAGAGTGGCTTTGCAAGCTCATCTGCCAGCTCCCTCATCACCCTGGGATGGATCCCATCTGGTCCCATCGATTTATGAATATCCAAGCAGCTCAGCAGTTCTCTGATTGCCTCCTCCTGGATAACAGGGGGACCATTCTGCTCCCTGATACCATCTACCAAACCAGGAGGACAGTTGTCCTGAGGACAAGCATCTTTCCACTAAAGACTAGGCAAAGAAGGTGTTAAGCAGTTCCACCTTCTCCTCGTCCACACTTACTAAGCTCCCTTCCACATCCAGTAGAGAAAAAAAGTTGTTCTTACCCTTCCTTTTGTCATTAATGTATTAAAAAAACCCAACTTTATTATCCTTTACAAAAGTACCAAATTAAGTTCAAACTGATCTTTGGGTCCCATTTTTTTTTTTTTTTTTTCTTACATGCCCTAGGAATGCCCTTAAATACCTCCTGGGAGACTTGACCCACTGTCCAAAGAGGATACATCCTCTTTTTATTCCTAAATTCCTTCAAAACTCCGTTGCCCATCCAGGCTGGATGCATAAAGCATTTGACAAGCTCTTTCTTTTAGAAAATTTCTTCAAAATATCTTTACCACTAGAGATTTTTGTACCAAAAATAAACCCACAAGAAGACTAAGAGAACATCATAGGAACATCAAAGGAAACGGCCTAGAGGTTTTGTTGGCTAGGGTTAAGCAGGTGTATATATGCTATTGGTAGTTTAATTCCTCCAGAAAATATTTCTATCACACAAGAACATGCTAACAGATATTCTTTTCTGAGCTTAAGTGTAAATCCCACTGTTTCAGCAAATTTCAAGTTATTTATGTGGGGAAAAAGACAGTCAATAAAGTGCATCTATAAAGCATCTTGTAAGAAAGCAGGGTAATTTAAAAATCAATGTATTATCCAGCTTCCAGTGAATAGAAATGTTCTTTCTTCATTAGTGCTTTTGTAGAACTCTTGCTGTGTTATAAATATAACATACAAAAAACCCTTTCTGCTAGTTAGTCTTTGCCTTTTGTTCCAACTATTATGTGTATAAGTAGAGCAGTCTAGAAAGACCATAAGACTATCAGCTACCTTTCATGATTGAAGATGTATGTCATTACTAGAATATGAAACAAACATTTCAGATAGCATTTTTGATCTTATATCTGGGTTGAGCAAAACCTAATGGCTTCAGTTTTGCTATTTGTGGGTTAAAAATACCATAATAGACAGAAAAAAGGTAACTAATATGTTGTAGCCTACAACTGCAGAGCAAATTCCTGCCCCTCAAGAAACACAGATTAGAAGCATCAGTAAGGATGTGATATTTTTGGTCATTTGCCAGACTTTGAGAACTAGAATTCTCTCTCTCTGAATGTGCCAAAATATTTTTCAGTAAAGTTTCAAAGAAAAGACTGTATTCCAATATAATTTCATTTTGGGGAAGGGAAAAAAATAATAAAAAAAAAATAGATTACTTAAATTGCTGGTTCATTACATTTTAGCCTTTAACTTCAGAGGTTGTAGATCACCACTTTTCAGACAGTGCCAGAGAGGTTTTATGTATCATGTAATCCCATTTAAATTCTGCAGTGAGAAGCTAATTGAGACTTACGTGATGTGTCATCCCTGTGCAGGCCATCTGCACAGGCTGAATTGCATTCAGAGTCAGCCTCTGAGAAGCTACAGAGTACCTAATTGCTGCTTGTTGGGAAAATAAGTTACAAATTTATCTCCATCTAATATAATGTGGTAAAATGAATTACAGACAGTAATATACCAGATTTGTGTATTTCTATATTGGTTGATCAGTTTCAGCTCAAAACCTGCTTTCATTCTCTCCAAAGAAACTGTTATTTGGCTGTTTTTATCTTTAAAATTCGTGGCACTGCAAGCAACCCAGAAACTGTTCCAGAGTCCTTATCCTCTGTATTTTGTTTAGGCAGAAAGATAAAAAATTATTCCTTGACATTTTCAATATATTACATAATAAACCCTCATCCTCCCAACCCTCCCCAACTCCCAAATATATCTTTAGAAAGTTACCATAGTCAAAAGAAGAGTGACGAGAACAGAGAAACAAAGGAGAGGGGAGATCAACTTCTTGTAAAATTCTGGTCAGATTATCAGATTTTTACGTAAGGTAGGACCATATTAGTTTCTAGGCAACAAAGTTAAAACAATCCCTTTTCAAATCTCTAGGAGCCCTCTTCTAATGCATACCTACTTTATTTTTGTAATCTCTCCTTTTGTCCATGTAAAGACATCTAATTTATGTCTTCAGTAAATAAACATTGCCATGTCTATATTTTGAACAGTAGATGATATTTTTGATCTCAGTTCTTTCTCTTCTCCCACCTCCCAACTATGCTGGAATGCATTAAAAAAAAAGCAAAAAAAGCCTGTGATGGCTCCCCATCTTTCTTGGACTGTTACAGTAAGTGGCTTGCTGTGGTGATCAGTCATGACTAACTAAAATTAGAAACCAGCAAATATTGCTGGAAACGGACTAATTGAATAAGCATTTTATATTTAAAAGAGACAACGATAAAATTTGTAATTATAAAGAGAAATAATTTTTTTCTAAAAGAGGATGTGTATGAAAATTTAGCCATTGGCATTGTACTTTTTCTGGTTTGACATACTTAGATGTGTGTATAGAAAGGAATGGACGAAGAACATTCAAATAAGCAATCAACAAAGTGCACCAATGGTGTGGTGTTGTGGCAGGTGAGATTCCTATGGAATATATTTGCCTTTTTACTATTAGAAATAAGTGTTTGACTTATTAAATGGGTGGATTATTAGTTACAATTATTGGATTATTATCCAGTTAGTTTGTGTATTCCTTCTTTTCAGATAATAATGCTTCCAGAAAACCAAACTAAACCAAACGAAAACAAAACAAAAGAAGAAACAACAACAACAACAAAAAACACACACACACAAAAAAAAAAAACCAAACCGAAAAACCACAAACCACCAAAAAACCAAAAACCAAAAAAAAACCAATAACAACTTTTAACATACCCAAATCACTTTTTTTTTTATTTGCCTGTAGATATTGCACCTTTCTTTGCTCTGTAGAAAGGGGATTTCCTTGGACTTACATGGGCAGTGAATCAAATAATTTTAAATAGAATCTCTAAAAACACTTCCATCAACAAAAGTCATACACAGATACGGTTCAAATGGGTTTTTCATAGTGGGAAGGAATTGCAAACTGTGTGGAGGAAAGCTAGAATACATTTCTTCAGTCAATAAAGCAAATTTCTTACTGAAAAATGAAACTTCCCTCTCTTAAATCCAGTTGATAATAGGCTAACAGCTAGACCAGAGAACCTCATTCATGGAGGAGATTGACAGTCTGAGGCACTGAGTATGGATTTCTCCTAAGGTATGACAGCAATAATATCACATCAACTTTTAGGGATTGCAGACAAAAATACTTCTTTCTTGGGTTTCATTTTACTTGTTCCTGAAATAAAAGTGGGTTTTTTTTGAAATTGTTCTTTAATCAAGAACAAAAATTTCTATAAACACACAAACACTGCTCCCCACTACTGAGGAAACATTTTCAAAATGTTCAGTTCTTTTTCCTGTTAAAAAAAAAAAAAAAAAAAAAAAAAAAAAAAAAAAAAAAAAAAAGTTTCTATGGTAAAATGCATGCTTCCTGAGGTTTTGAGGTCTTGAAGTTTAACAGAATTAATAGAGGAATACATCTGTGAGTTGTTTCTTACTATTCCAAATACACACACAGAAATAATGCAAATGACAATTACTGCCAACAATTACACTGTACTCAGCTGATAATTAAAAAAAAAAAAACAAAAAAAAAGAGAAATAAAGCTTCATTGCAAACTAGGCATTTATATTCAGTCCTTTCATAGTGATCAAATGCCAGACATGAGGATGATGAAGAATTGGCTCCAGTAAATGTGCACAAGAATAATGGCATGACCAAGTTTGCTTATGTAGATTTTTCTGTCATAGCCATTTTTACTTCATCTGTCTCTAAAACCACAACAACTTTCCAAGTTTTGTCTAGAAATGTATTCATGTTCCCTACTGCATATTAATAACCACAAAAAATATAATACTTCTAAGTTTGACTTTTTTGCCTACTAAACTTTCTAAATTCAACTGAAATCTGAGGCCCCATTTTCAGGAACATGCAGGCAGAAGAGACAGCATGAAGATACCTTGGAAAAAACCTTCAGTCTCGTGACAGTTATGTGGGTGTCTAAAACGATTATTTAGCACTAGTTCACTTAAATGTAAGAGGAAAGGTTCATCAATCCAACATTTCTATGCTGTAAATTTACAGATATGTATTCTAGAGAGAGAAATAAAAAGTTTAGCTTATATTCTCTGCTTGTTGCATAGGTGCATTTACTATTAATATTAATGGGACCAATGTCTATACATAAGAAAACTCTTGATTTGCAAGTATGATATGAAAACAGAAGAAATATGAACTATTGGAAGAATGACTGAAGTCAAATTAAATGAGATACAAGCATCATATAGTTCCTACTTCATTTAAAAAATATTAAGACTAGTCAGAGAAGAATTGAAGCAGCAACATAACAGAATATCTTATGAATCCGAATTTAAAAATTACAGACCATGGTTTTTATAAGTGCTTTTTTAATAGAAAAATTAGTATAGATGGGAATAAAATGTTAAGAAAAAAGTTAAGTAATATATTTTGTATATTTGGTTGTATGAAAAAGCACATATAAAATTTAATGTTTCTTTGGGATTTTTAGTGTTCTAATACCAAATTTGAAGTTAACTTAATGAAATTTAAGAACAACAAAAAAAAATCTGTTTTCGCTGTCTACAGCAGCATAGTATCTCTTTAGAAATAAATATCCTTGTGATCAAATACTCTGTCCTCTGGGTTAAAAACTAAATTAAAAACTATAACTATTTGTATCAGTGAATGAGCTGCATATTCGTTTTTCTGAGATTTAAATATGCCTGAATTTTTTGACACTTTATTATATTGAGGCAGAAATATACCTGTCCTTCCAAAACAGCAGGATCCTCTTTAAGGCTGATTCTTTAATGGTATTCACTCAAGTCTTCTCACAGTTGGAACAGTGTCCAAAGGTTTGATTTGAAAAGAAAGAATAATCTCCTAGATATCAGGGTCACTCTTTATATATATATATATATTTAATTTTTTTTAAAGAGTTCTATTACATTTTTACCCACGCATTTTCAAGTTGATATTCAAGCATATATTACTTGAACTTGGATTGCTGAAATAGTACTCAATGAATGTTAATTATCACATTTTACAATTTATTGTCTTTTACATCTTTCTTTCACCTAGTAAATAGAGCATCTGCATTTTTTCTTTTGTTGTCTCTCAAGTCAAAAATTAACTAAATGCCAAAAATAACTAGCAAAAACCCCAAACAAATGAGCATTTTTTCTTAATATGAAAATCTTAACAGACAAAATATAAATCTAACTGAGGAAGCTCTGTTATACAGATGTGTTTTACTAGAACTAGAGGAAGTGCAAAACAATAATGAAGCCTCTTAGAAAATAGCATTTTCTCTTCTGTTTTGAAATTACTGGGGCTGAACAGGTAATCATCTTAATTTTCCCCAAGTGAAACTGAGTTTAGATAAAAGATAGTGACAAGTTAATGTAGATTTTAAAATCAGTCTGCATTCATTCTGTTGTGAACCACTTGCCCAATATCATTGTATAAGGTACAAAATCATATCTGAATACCACTTCAGAGCTCTGAAAGACTTTCAGTCTTTTCTCTATGCTAAAAGTATAGAATAAAAATATAGAATTAGCTGGTTTTATTCATTATCAGGTTTTATTCATTACCTGGAACATATAACCACTGTTCTTTCTCCCAGAGAAAGAGGAGCAGTTCCTTAAATTCCTACATGATGAGGGCAATCTCCTAAATTAAAAGAGATTTGAAGACATCATTTTCAAACCTCTCAAACATGTTGTTAAAAGTAAATATTTGAACACAATATATACTCTTTACAGATAAATAGTTTAGGTACAGCACATTCTACAGTGCTAGATGATTATGATGAAAAATACAAAAGGAAATAGTATTTTTTCTGTTGGTGTCGTGCCATAATATAAAATTGTGAAATTATCACTAATCAACAGAACAAATTATTATGATTATGTGAGTAATACAAGCTGTCAGAAGGATTTTTCTGTCTGAGAGTAGTCCAAATTTCAATTAAAAAAAGTTCCAGGAGATGAAATCAGCTAGGAGACAGTAGTTTCATATTTTGGAGCTGAATTCTTGGCTCATCAGAGAGGATCTTATAGGTAGGATAAGTAAGAAAACTCTCATTTGGTAAATTATCTGGGACCTTAGGTGTAATAAGGGCACAAACAGATGACTGGTGTTTCTCATAACAGGTACTTTTGACTTCTAACAGGAGAAACACAAGAGGCAGAGAAAAAAACATAAGTATTCAGGGTTAAATTGATGACACCCAGACTTTTAGGTTTGCCTTTTATGCTCAGTGCTACACCTAAAAAAGTATTCTGAATCTGTTTCAGGATAAAATCTAGATATGCATCATCCCTTTGTGCAACCTCATTTCCTTGGAAGAAGAAATCATAGTGTAGTTCAAACAATCCCTTGTTCTGGAGACTGAGAGTGCCTGAGATTCAGCATCCTGCAGCTCAAACTGTCACTTAAAACACTCAGGAATCTAGGCCTAGATTCTTTTTATTTTTAATATTCTTTCTTTCCGTGTTTTTTATTTGGAAAATATGCACTGGCTTCCCACAGGGGAAGAAAAACTATTCCATGCTCTTGTAGATGGAATAAGGGAAGAGATTAAACATACTTACTTTCATTAGAAAAAAGTCTTAAATTCTTTATTGAAACAGACCTAAAAAAAAAATCTAAATTACTACCACCATTTGATAGATAAGATATATTAGCTTAAAAAAAAAATCTGTAACTGAAAAAAGGCCCCAACCTGATAAACTTACTACAGAAATACAATGTTCCTTTATTTTCCAGGATTAAGCAAGAAGTTTTGGAAAAACACATTGGTA
The DNA here is from genome assembly GCF_903797595.1 of Erithacus rubecula. Classification (NCBI taxonomy): domain Eukaryota; kingdom Metazoa; phylum Chordata; class Aves; order Passeriformes; family Muscicapidae; genus Erithacus; species Erithacus rubecula. The sequence continues at coordinate 26,021,469 of NC_136685.1, read as the reverse complement.
TATATTTTCATACCTTGACTTAGCATTCTTGATCCCTTATTATCAAAGATTTAACTGCTTATTATTCTGAATAAATAAGCCAAAACAAATAAACCTATCAATGTTGTGGACAAATAGTTCAGATATTTTGCTAAAAATAAATTAAAACTACATATATATTTTATTCACGGTTAGAAATATGTTATTAATTAATAGCTGTAGTACTCCACTTCCCAGAAAGCCACAAGATGACATAAAAGAGATAATCTACTTTTTTTTTGAGTAAGTAACACAGAAAGTTTCTTCTATATTAGCAAGCTAAGCAATAGCAGATCCTGTTTTCTGTTCCTGAGGTAGCACATCCACATGTGGTCACATCTGTAACATTAAAATATCTTGGACTATTAAACCAGAATCCAAACTGTATATTGGAAAATGTAAACATGACCATTATGTATGGAATTAAAAGGGGAGAAATCCTGCTTTAGTGAAAATCTATAAACCCCCGCTTTGTTAAGATGAGATTTCTAACTCAATTTCTCTAGCTTTTGATAGTATATCCAAGTAGATGTGTAAGCAATAGCAACAATAAAAACAATTCTCATTTTTTCATCCTTATTGAGATTGCAACAAAAAACCCTATGCTTCCATTTCTCTAATTTGTCAAAGTCTCTCTGCAGGAAATTGGAACAAAAAGTAAAATTTAAATGATAGAAATAGGAGTTTTTGGAAAAAAAAAAAAACAAAACACAAACTCAAACCAAACCAAAATGCAATCCACTGATGAAAAGTGATGTCCAGCAGCAAAATATTCAATATTTTCTTACAGACTTTTTATATAAAAAGATACAACTCTATTTACTGTTAGATAACTAAATGATAGCTATCAGATCTTCAACTTCTTACTAAATAGAGTACAAAAATGTTAATCATTATGGCACATATATAAAATGCAATATCACTATGATGTGTATTTATTACACAGTGTCTGAGTTATAGGTATGACAATAAGGAATATGACAACATGAACCAAGGTTCCTTGAAGTGGTGATTTTGTTTATTATACTTCATGTATATGTATATATACTGAAGGACAGAGATGACATGAGATGAGATGAGGTGAAGTAATATCTGTATAGATAAAGAGCTGTCTGCTCTAAGTTACCACAAACAATAAATCTATAGGTAGTTCTCTGATGTGTGTTCCTACTCTGCTTCCAATAATGTTTCCTTGAAATCTTGCCAGATTTTGTAAGAGAGTGTTCTGAATTGCATTCTGTTGTTTATTATTTAACATTTTTATGTAGCTTCAAATAAATGCATGTAACAGTGGAGTGAGATATTATATGGTTCTTGCCTGAAAAAGAACAGATCTTACAAAGAAACAGAAAGAAATGGTGCATAATAAAGTGAGAATAGAATTACTTACAGCTAGTCAGATATGGTGTTTTTGAGAAGGGAGCTTAGAGGGAGAGGAGTGTATGGAGGAAGTAATTACTGTTGCAAACCGCAGGACTGACAATATGGACTGCATAATGGATGGACAGGGAGAATTTTTCTTCTAATGAAGCAATTTTCTTCAGTTTTTCTTAATTTTATTGATCTACTTTTAAAGCTGAGCCCCAAAACAAAAGAATGTTGGGGTGGTTCTGTTTTGTTTTGTTTGATTTTTTTTTTTTTTTTTTTAACTTTAGGCTAATTTATTCAGAAGTGTGACTTAATCAGGATGGGAGATCATTGTAGTATATTAGCCAGTGGTTTGCAAACTATTGGACTGGATGTTTCTGTCTTGTTGAAATATGCAGCATTTCAGTCAGAAGCTGAAACAACAGCTTTTGATTGCTTGGTGTTCTGTGTGGTCATCTATGGTAGACCTGAAAATCACTGGTCATTCAGCAATTCTTGTGTGAGCCATGGTTTCTTTTGATGTATAAACAACCTGGAGGTCTCACTGGAACTAGAGTGACCCCCTAACAATTTACACACATGTATGGAAAAAAAAACGGCACATTATTCATATCACACTTAATTTGCACCTAGTGCAGGAGACAACCAAGAGTGGGACTATATGTGGCTGAAAGCTGGCAAACCTCAAAAAAAAAAAAAAAAAAAAAAAAATATATATATATAGTAACTTTTGTTGCAAAGAAGAGGTAGACTTCAGAAAAATTGTTACACATGTGAGAATATTTAGATGTTACCTATCTCCCCATTTTACCCATGAGGCACAGTACTCAAGCAAAATAATTTAATGTTCCCTTAATGTATCCATTCATTTGATGTAGGTATTAGGCCTGTAAATCGAAAAAGATTTTTTTGTAATTTATAGATAAATTTTATAGAAAGCAATATATTTACCAGTTTTCTGACCAAATGTAAGCAGCATACACAGGCACACATATAATTTAGTATTTTAGTAGTGTCTAAAGAAGTAGAAATTACATAAATAATATATATAGCACTGGCTGTGAGTTTCAGTACTAGAAAACTGCAGTCTACTATACTGCTTTTGGTATATTTGACTGTGTTCATGGAGCTGAAACACATAAACCAAAACCAAGTAAATTTTTACATCAGAACATTTGTCTTATTCACAAACTACTGATCATTTGCTGCTACACATTCAAAACTTGAAATATCTGAATTATCTTGCTTAGCCTGGGAGTTTGATTATACCTCTATTACTTTCATTTTTCACATTAATCTATAGTTTTTGTTTAATTCAAAAGTCATTAATGCATTTAACCCAAGATTGCCAATATTGAGTCCAAATTAATATTATTCTCTTGTTTTTGCTTTTGTTTTTAAAGATAACCCTACTCTTTGTCTTGAACTTCCTATCTTACTCCAAAACCAATAGAGAGAAAACCTCAGCCATGAAGTTTTAATTTGACTTTGGATCAACAATCCATGTTTTCATCAGTATTATCTAGGATCCAAAGAGAAAATGTTATGGGGAAATTCATAACAAAGAAATTAATGGACTTCTTTCTCTGGCCAGTTTGGTAGGCATTTTTGTTTGTTTGTTTTGTTTTGTTTTGTTTTGTTGGGATTTTTTTAGGGATAGTAGGTAGAGGGATTGTTTGGTCCTACTATTGACATAATCAGAAATTCCCTTTGATGGTAATGGTGAGGTCTGTTGATGTGACTATCTTCATGTTCAAAATACCTAAGACTCCAAGAGATGCAGTCTGAAATCCCAGTAGGACTGAATCAATCTCTAACCTTCAAAGCCATATTGATCATATGGTCTTGTGTGATGTTTGATTTAGACCTTTGAAATGGCAGTCCTTTCTGCTCTATTTGGAAAGTAAAGTTTCAGTGGCCTTATTTTTGAAGGAAAGGAGGTGCTTTTGTGAGTATTATCAACAGATTTTCCAGTACTATGTAGTGGGAAATATGTTTGTAAAATTCCTTGCAATAGAAGACCCTCAATTGAATATAAAATATTATTTCTGTGTGTTTAAAAAAGCTTCCTAATGAACTAATATCCTGGAACACAGATGAACTAAGAAAAAAAGAGACATATTTGATGGAAGAATCATGGGTTTTGTTTTCAGATAATATTTTTATTATATTTGTTAATCTGCAAACAATAAACTAACCACAGAGGTAAATTAAATTCAGAAAGATTTGTGAAGTAGAAAGAGACTTTATAGAAGAAAATGTTGACCAGCCAAATACATATTTTTGACAGGTGATAATTTGCAGTTCATGCTACCTGTGTTCAGAAATACTGTACCTGCATTGCAATAGTATTTTAAAATTTTTATCACAAAATAAAAATATTTACAAAACTAAATGACTGAAAATGAAGTAAATCCCTGAAATGTAATAGTTCCAGGCCCCTTTGAATCTGGAATTTGTTGGAAATCTTTCCTCTTTGGATCCTTTCTTAACAGTAATTGATGAACTTAAAACACATGAACATAAAATGTTTTCCTTTTTATAAGTTGTCAGTTTAAAGACAAATTATTTGAGGAATCATGTGTATATATGAGTTAAATATTTATTAGACTAAAATACAGTATTAATTTTATAAACTTTGCATATTGAATAAAGGTTTAGGAAGATTAGCTACCTGCATCAAGACCATCCAGGCAGATTATGCTTCACATTTTTTCTAGCATTAATATAAATTCTTATAAAATATTATAAATTCTGTCTGCTATCAAATTAATATATTTCAGGCAAGGAAAGGGTTCTTCTGATAAAGAAAACTGAAAACATTTGGAGTCCATTCTTATTTCTTATCAGCAGCATGCTGTCTAGTCCCTCAAGCAGACAATCTCTAGCACAATACCATCTGATGCTGTCATTAAATCCTCAGCGTCAGGTTTCTGTAGCAACAGCAAAGCTCTCCCTGCTTCACGCCTGCATCTGAAACCCCATCCACAACAAAAACTGTTAATCTTTTGCTGCTTTTCCACGTTTATTTGACAGCTTAAATCAGAGACCTTCTGTAGCTGGAAACAAGTGGTAAGTAGCAGCTAAAGTTTGTGATTATTAAATTGTAGGCTGAATTGTAGTTGTTGATGTGCACGCACACCAGATGGTGGCCTGCTGTATTCATCACCAGATTAGAAAGATAAAGTCTGGGCTATATGTAGGCCCACACACCAGCTTAAGTGTTTACTTTGTAATGCATAATAGCTTTGAGTAGTTATTTAAAATAGCAAATCTTGAAAAGATTGATTTGATTGTAGATGTGACAGGATGAACATGTTCCTGAGGTGTTTAAAGTTAGTTTTGATGTTGCTGTTTTCACACTGTTATCCCTCTGCGGGCCAACAATATCAAATCATATACAGGTTACATTGAGTTTACTTGGTTTAGGAGTTAGTGTTCACAGAACTGACAACTGTCTTTGATTGAAAATACACAATGTTAATTAAAAACTGTGGCGAGAAATAATGTATGGCTTTCTTACAGAAAAAATGCAAAATGCTTCTGAAGGGAATTTAGAAATTGAATGTCTGTACTTATTAGCACATTCTAAATACGCTTTTTTCTATGTGTACTAAAAGCAAAGTGTCTTTCAAAACCAGGGGTTTTTTCATTTCTAAAGCAGACAAATTTTATGAAAGTCATTAGAAAGCCCAACCATCATGGAGAGTTCCCAGATCGGAGGAGTTTGGGGTTTAATTTTACTAATTATCTGTTCTTTCTTGTTATATTTTTATATTCTTGCTGCAATGCATGATTGCAAAACATGCATGACTGCTATAAGGAATTTTCTTGAGATACAGTATTCATTCTATGGAAATAATATCTGTTCAAAATGTAGTTGATACATGTATAAAAACGCAGTAAATAAGCATGAACTGCTGTAATTTCTCAATATACAAAATTTGATCATGGTAAGTATGAAAGCTATGACATTGGTTGAATCAAACAGCTGCTACTGTTTGCAGTAGTTTGCTCAAGTTAAACCAAGACATTGTAGCTTTATACTTCTGAAGATATGAAGAAAAAAGACAACACAGGTATAGTAAGAGTTTTTTGTTTATACGCGTATGAGAATGTTTAGTTATATTTTACTTAGAAAATCTCTGAGAAGAAGAGATACTGTAGCAAGTATCAAGAACTTTCACAGAATCAATACTTTTGCCTTTATTTTTGAACCATCCTCATACATGAATTCTTTATATATTTTTTTGATCTAAGATAATGCCATTATCCGTTAGACTAGTCTTTATTTATCTGTGAATGCCATTTAAATTACAGATATTGCTTAATGTTTGAATATTTTGCAAAATAATTCTGCTGACTAGCAAGAAGTCTTGGAGAAGTTTCATTAACTTATTATATGAATCTAGTTCAGTGTTAGACCTCTTTTCTGAAGAAATCAGAACAGATATGGTAATTTTCTAAGGGTCTTTTCCAACAGATATCAGTGGTCACTGGCTTTTTCTAAAGAATGGCATGATATGAGAGAGATAATAATCACATGAAAAGCTTTTACATATTTACTAAAATATGTTTAAAAGATAGAATATTATTTTAATATGACATATTTGAAATGTTTTAAACATAAGAAGACACATACTCCTTCTTTATACATGGTGGCATTTTTGGTTCATAACAGTGCACAACCAAAATACATATTTGTGAAGAGTAGCAATACAAACCCGCTAGATAAGTTTAGGTAGCTGAGGTATCTACTTAGTACATTTTCCAGCAAAGGAAGAGAGTAGGAAATAATCAGGCCCTTGACTGCAGTGTTATGCTGGCAGAAGCATTGAACAGATTTGAGGATGGACAGGGAATGGAAAAAATCCACAGTTGTCAGATCTTTGGCATGAATCACTCTTTTGCAGTAATATGAAAATGGCAATAGAAGAGTGGCAAAAAACCCACATCACAAAAATTCTCACATCTTGACCACACTTAGGTGGAATACCTAAAAATGAAACACAGTGCTAAGTAACCCAGATTAGTAAAGATGCCTCTATGTCCAGCATAGGACCCAGCAGCCTCAGCAGAACCAGTTGTAGATCTCAGGCCACAGTTAATGAACCCTCACTCTTCAATACATTTTATTTCCTTCAAAAGGGAGTTGGCATTTCTCTATAGTAACAGTGATGGTTCAGTGAAATAATCAATGTTTTGGCAATAATATTTTGAGGTTTTTAGGTTTTTTTAATAAAATAATTGCTAGACCTAAGTGCCTAGTCAGGCCTGAATCATTTTACTGTAAATGCAAAGCAATTGATCCAGTTAAAAAAAACCCCAACAATTTATTCCTGATGAAACAATTTTGCCCATAGAAACATGGTTGGGTATTTGAGGCTAGATGGAAACATAATTTATTCTTTTCATCATTAGTATATTGCTTGGTCTAGATCTTAAATTTCCCTGTCTATTTTTGGTTTTGGGTTTAGTTTTGGGTATTTTTGGTTTTTTGAGTGTTTTTTTGGTTTGGTTTGGTTTGGGTTTTTTTGTTTTGTTTTGGTTTTGGTTTTGGCTTTTTTTTTTTTTTTTTTTTTTTTTTTTTAGATTATATACAATTAATTCAACTAAAAAAGAATTATGAGCAAAGTTTAAGAACTTATGGATGCATTTGCCAAATTTGGGATAATCTTCCTATATTCACTTATGTTGCAGAAAATTTGTAGCTATTTGCATACAGGTTCATCCACTTTTTTGCACATTCTTAATAATATCAGTGAGATTAATAGGGAAGAAATAGGCAGGCTTTTACTGATAAAGATACTTATGTTTTAAAAAAAGACATCCTCTTTGTGAAAAAGCAATGTAATGAATGTTAGAAATTAGATAATATGATATTCAAACATAAATCTAGATACTTTGTATTCCCAAAACCATTTGGTAGAGCTTATTTTCTTTCTAGTGTCATTCGCTAACTTGATTTGTGTTTTCTATATTTTTTTTCATAAATATTTGGTAGATTAAGAGAAGATTCATTTGAAAATTGGAATTATTATAGGAGGAACATGCTAACAGACACTGTCTGTGGTGAATGCTGCAATATGAGGATTTCATGTCATATTGCATTTTTTTTTCCATCTCCCCATCCTGTCAATCTTGCTTCCCTTTTCTTGTGCCAGTGAAATTAATCACATTTGAACCCCAAATTCCAGAGACTTATTTAGATGTAGAGAGTTGATAGAGAAAGAAAAATAATTCCATTGGATTCACAAACCAAAGCCACTTCTCTGGAAAACAAATTTACGATGAAGTAAAATATAAAATAGCGGCATTTCCATACAGAGTTGCAAGCTTTTAATCATTTTGTAAAAAAACCAAATTTTTATGAAGTTAACAAATCAAATGGACAGATGATCAATGCCAAATCTACTGGAAAACTGCCTGTGCAAATGGAATGCCAGATTAGATAATGATCTGTCACTCAAAGTGCTGATGGCCACGAGGATATTGTAAAGCATGCTTCAGACAAGAATAGTAGTAAAAGTCACCTTCACCCTAAAATGAATTTAGCACAAATTTAAGGTTAATAAAGATTTCCAAGGTACATGATGAAGAAGCTGCTATTAGCTATAAATACATCTTGAACATTGATTTTCTGGATTGGTTCAATAATTGTGACAATTATGTATTATAATAATTATTTATTAAATCAAAAGCGAAAAATATTTGTTTTTGTGAATAATTTTAATTGATGAAGGTTGTAAAATACCTTGGCATACTTTACATTGCCAAGATGCTGCTGTGTTTTTAGAACCCTTCTGATCCTCTAATCTTTTACTAGCTTTCCTACTTTTGTATGATTTCCAGGAAGTGTGTTCTTTTGGAAATCTTCCTTTGGAAGATGCTAGCTGCCATTATTTTATGTATCAATATGACAGGACTTGAATAGGGTAATTATGCTATGCAGCCTGAAAGCAGTGCTTATGGAAAGCAGCTCAAACTAGGAAGTGACTGCAAGGTAGGCAATGCATGGCCTCTTTTTTCATTCATTAGATACCAGTTGCTTCACAGGCTGAGCTGATGCTTCTTGCAGGTGTAACAGCATAAAGTATGTTTGTAGTGTGCCAATGCATACTACTCCAAGGCAAAGGAATCAAGTGGGTTCTATTAAAAAAAAGAAGAAATGAGGCCTGAAACAAGAGTTATGTATCTTGGCCTTCATCAGAAGAGGGAATTTAAGGAAAGATTTTAAAGTGACAAATGAGAGATAATAGGTTCTTCAAAGATTGGCGGTAATTTTGAAACTGTGGAGCAGTTTCTCTTCTACAGTCAAAAAATTACCATGGCAGGAGTCTTCTGCTTCATTCAGGTTCTAAGCTGTTTCTTCAATTTTCTTCAGGAGGGCGTTAGCCTTTAATTTATATAGTTATGCCTTTCTCTTCTTGCTCCCTGAATGGAGCATATGTATTCTCTATGATCAAATCCTTGTATTTAATGAACTTCACGAGGATGCAGAAAATTTAGAAAACACCTGAGTTATTTAGGTTAAAAGGCTGCATTTTTTCCTTCATGAAATAGCATCTACCTTGCAAATTTTGAAGTAGAAATTGTATACTCAGTCTTAAAATGGACAAAACTATGTGTTTCTCTTGGGGGGGAACAGAATTGTTTTCATTCATATAAATAAAGAAAACTAAATAAATAAATGACCTAAATAGAAGTTCAGTGATTTATTTTCTTTTAGTTTATACAGAATTATTTCTCTACTTCTTTTAGACTAAGTTAAGTACATAGGACATTGACAAATGTTCTTCCAGTCCTATTTAACTATATATTTTACCAGGAAATTAAAATTTTCATCAATACAATGTTTGTGAAATGCTTAAATCCCCAAGTAATTTTATTTTTGCAGACTGCCAGTGAAATTAGCTTTTATACTTAGAAGCCTATGATTTGCAAAATTCTATTGCCAAATAACATTGGACAGAAGCGTAAACTTGACATCAATGCTTGTATTACCAAATTATTACATATTTCACTTTATACTTCCACAGTATTATCTTTAAAATTTCTTGTGATTTTATAATATGTCTAAATAAATAGATGTGATCAACATATAAATGTCATAGAAAAGTGGGATACTTTAAAGTAAAAACTTCTTATTCAAAATAAATCTTTTCGATGTGGAATTTAAATAGAAGTAGTTAACACCTTAATTTGCAATAAAATAAAAAAAACAGGTTGGATAGATGAGTATTCTCACTGGTGAGAGCAATGATTAATTTCATTTATGCTGAATATTGCACAGGGAGTTTATGAGAATGGCAAAAATCTTGAACATAGATGCATATGACAGACAGAATTTGTGAATGTGGCTTTTCAGACGAAAAACTTAGATTGCCTTAAAATATTTTTAACAGAAATATTTCACATTTGTGAAATATTTTTCAAATAATACAGATTATTATTGTTAATGGATAACAAGGAAACTGATATATTGATATTAATATAAAGATAGAATATGAAAATGGGGGAAAAAAATGGAAGCAATGGAGTTTCCAGTACCTGATGCCCAACACAGGACTGGATTTTTTTTTCTACAAAGCATGACTTTGGCAACTCTAAATACATACTGAAATGTGAAGTAAAGCAATGTTACAGGCAATCAGATAAGATTATCTGCTTCCCTAAAAAAACATGTTCACACAGAGAGCAAGAATTGTTTCTGTGGGTGGAAAATAAAGAATCAATGATGTTTTCTTAATATCTTAAGAATTTTTATATAGTTGACATTTTTTAATATGGAAGTGTTACTTTAGCCCACTCTGTGAGGTAGTTTTCAGTGTAAACTGATAAAAATTCACAGTTAAAAGAGGAAAATCGTTTTCATATTTTACAATTACTGCTATGGCACAAAAAAGAGTATTCGTAGGAGAAGTGCTACCAATAGAACTTGTCAGATAAAGCCAAAATTAAATAGAGTTCTGAATGTCTCAACTCAAATTCTGTCTTGTCCTACTCACAGCTCTTTAATGGAAAACATAAATGGTTGAGAGGAATATTTATTTTTCATATTGAAGCACAACAGTTGTTCCAAAGGAAATTTGGAAGAGTGCTGGGAATGGTGTGCAAAATGTCAGGCATTCTGCCTTTTTGTGCAGCGTTGGCCAGCAAGCTTCAGTGCAGAGCAGCACGTGTTGAAGTGACTCTTGACAGCCAAATTCACGTGGAAGACTTTGTATTCACATTATGCAGTTCAGGATTTTTATTTTGGATTAAGTCTGGTTTCTACCTGGGGACTTGAATGCCTGTTAGCATTTGGATTTATTAGTTACACACTGGGAGTGAATGCTCTCTCAAATGATAAGTTTAATATAATTTGAAAGGAATCCTATTCATGTGGTACGTGATGCAATCTGAAGCCCTGTAAGGAGGAACAATTGGGATATTCACTTAAAAACCATATTCCTCATCCAACAGTAGACTATGCTGCACAGCTCCTCCTTCAGCTATAGCTTTAGCCCTGTACTTTCCTATTGCTTTAAACACTACTGTATTGGAAATCGTGTTCAGAAAACCAAAATGAGCATCTGAGCAGCCTTTCTTCTGAGTAGTGCACCCTTGTGTTTGATCTATATTCTTTATGTAACATTTCATTGCAGAGCAGCAGAGACATTATGGAGCCTATTGTTACCATGCTCCCTCTTTGCCATGAACATGGCTAGTTATCAGATATGGACATCAGAACTCATATACCTGCCTTTTTTTACTACATCCCTCTGCCTCTGTATTTATCACAGCTTTGTCTATGAAGATAAAGTTTTGGGGAAACTGTAAAAAAAAAAAGAAAAAAAAAGCCATGAAAATTAAGAAGTGTAAATACACTACCACATATTTGTAATTTCCTTCTTTTGTCATCTCATCCTTTTCAGTTGTGTTTTTTCAATGCAACATCCTTGGAAAGTTTATGAAACCTATAGGAGTCAGGGGCTTGAAAACCTTTACTACTTTTGGGGACAAAACTTTCTACAAATTGTCCTAGAAAAATGTTATTTTTTAAAAATGCAAAATATAAAGTAGCTCTGATGCAATGCTATTGATCAGAACTTCTTTTCTGTCCCTGCTGTTTTACAGCACTTTTTGTTTTTTTTCATTACAGATAAATTATGCATTGCTGGAAGCACAGTAGTTATTTATACTCATGTACATGGAAGGAAGACACCTTTAGGCTAACTTTTCATTTAAAAGTACATGTCCTTATCATTGTACAACTACATGGATGAATTACTTTCTGTTACAATGTGTCCATATTTTCCCCACTTGTCACCCAGAAAATAATTTATTCTCATTCATTGTCAGATTTTGCATCTGTACAGGCTGTATCTATATTGTGAAAATTAAATAGTGATTTATAATCTAAAGGAGAAAAGTATTAGGACATTATGACCTTGTCACAGTCTTGAATGGTTCTCTTGCTTTAAAAATAGAGGATAATATTGCTTTTTTAGCGTAAGAGACAATTGATTCTTCTGGAATTGGACCCTGGAAATCTTGAGTTGCTTATTGTGCCACATTTGCACCAATAGTCTTAAAACATATGTTAAAAAAAAAGGGCATAAAACTCTATATTCATTTTTTGGTCCTGAATGTCCTCTCCCCTTCTTTAACCACAAGTGTGATATAACACCAATAGTCTTGAACGTTCTGATTTTCAAATTAAGTATCATGAATTGCATTTAGAAACCATTAGCTGTATGTAAACATGAAAAACCTACATGCTGCTTACATAAAGGTTGTGATGTGCAGAAAAATTAGTCTAGCTTTCCATATTCCTGTGAGATCTGCATTTGTCATAAGGGATATTCAGTTTCCATTTTTGGAGCAATATTTGAATGATTTTTTAAATAATGGTGTATTTAGTTAAGTTCTTCAATTCTTCATTTCAGCTGCCTCATTTCAAACTAATGTCAGGCTAACTCAGTTGTGAAGCACCTCTATCAACTTTTGAAAATTTAGCCCAATGGTGTTATTACATCCTAATCAATCAGTACAGCAGTATGAATAAATGAATTAAATTATGCTCACTGACAAATACTACACAGCCTAAAAGCCTGTGACTACAACATAGAGGATGCTTTCTACATCATTTCATTTCTCTCAATTGCAGATCTTTTATCTTCCTAGTTGGCAGAAGGCTAAGGTATCTTATTCACAAAATGTTAGTAACTGGAATAACTTAATGTATCCTTATCTTGAGGAAATACTGTTTCTTACACTAATTGCCGAAATATTTCATTCAAACAAACTAACAACTGTTCTCCAATTTCCTTTGTAACATGGTACAGGTAGCAGACTTAATAACAAGTGAGACAAGAGGTTGAAAAGCAGCTACATGTTGGAAAATGCAAATCTTTTTAAGAACTTTGACTGGCTGGATGAACTAAGCATCTTTCATTTTGATGTACTACACAATTTTCATCTCAATATGAAAGAAGAGGAATTTTTACCTAACATGTCAATTTGACCAAAATCTGCTTTTAATCTATACTCCTCTTCTTGCTTAGATAAACTAAAAGACTCAATTTCTTGCCTATTTATTAATTTCTATAATCATTTACAATGTAATCTGTGAATGATGGTTCTCTATGTTGAAGGAAACAGAGGCCGGCTTTTTTTTGTGACTGATAATGTCCAAGCAGTCACCTCATCTATGACATTTGAATCAGACAGCAGAAAACAATTGCAAGATTATGAAGTGGGTGGGTTCAATTTTTTTTGTCCTGTCAAATCCTTAATCTTTATCACAAGAACAGATGAATTATGTGCAAATTTATTTTCTCATACAATCATTGCGTGAAATTAAAAGTATTGCATTCATTAGATTACAATAATTGCTAAGAATGAGAACTAATCATAAGATTTAGCATAGAATTGATCAAAGACTACCAAACCACTGTAAACTTTACCAGCATTTTCTGAAACTGTCATAAATCTGCCCTTTCTAAAAGCAGAGGTTGTGACTGATTAGCAGATCAAACTGTACACTGTTGAAATGATTAAGATAACATTTCTGGCTATTTCCCACAAGAAACCCCCAAAGTCATGGTGAACAACTGTAAGTGTTGTGTGTTCTTAGCCTCCTGCCAAGAACAAATCAATCTGACCAAGTGCTGGCCCACAGCTGGAGGGCTGCCTGAAGTAACAGAACAGCCATGCCATGCAAAAGTGCCTTGCACATTAAGTCAGAAAATGTGTGATAAAAGGATTCACACAAAAGGTAGTTTATTAAAAATAAAGACACAAGGAAATCCTGTATATAAAGAAAGTCCATTACATTGTGTTTTAAGGCATGTCTATATGGTGTGTTACTGGCAGCATCTCATGATAAGTTGATAAAATATGTCAATCTTAATCCATTTCTGTATCAGATGCAATTTGAACACAGTGAACTAGTGATGTTAATGCTACCACTTGTATATTCTTTTTTTCTCGTTTTCTTGCTTTTATGAAATCTGCTTTTTGCTGTGTCGATATTTTATGAGACTATTCAAAGAGGATATGTGTACTTCTGGACCTCTAAAAATGGTAGTACTTTAGACTGAGGTGTAAACCGTTTATACCCATCACATCAGCAAGATGGGAATTACTTTGTATACTTGTGGAAACCATATTCTTATAGAGACTAATTTAGACACTGTATTGCATAGAAGCTGCAAAACAAGGTTGTTTTTTATCTTTAGAAGGTCTGTTTTGTTTCTAACACTACTGCAGCTAAGGGTAAAGCAATTGTGAGATTCAATAATGGAAACCAGGGCAGAGAGCAACTAAAAATCTCTTGAGATCTTGTCACCAATGTACCAAGACATCATTTGCCTGCCACTTTTAAGAACACTCCTTTCAGTTGCTGTTAAACAGACATAAAGTATAGTTTTTACCTGTATCAGACAGACTGAAACAGTAATCTACAGTATTCCCAAATTAAAATAATTACAGAAATTGTGCTGTAGCAAAACACATGCATTGCCATTTTTCTTGTTACCTTACAGTATTGCTTTAAGCTTTTGGGAAGGATATGGTGCAACAGTATTATGCAGACAGTTCTGAAGTGGATTTTCTGATATATCTATGTGTATCTATCTATCTATATATACAGTCATAGCCAATTCAAGAAACTTTCAGATCCACGAAAATAGTAAAGTATATATGTATATCACTATCACCTCCTTTTCCTTTTCATCCAGAAGTATTTACAATGCTACAGAATTTAAGGTGAAGAGAAACCTGCAGCTTTGGATTCCCTTTGAGTGATGTCTTTTTTAAAATTTTTTGACCAATTCCCATCACTTCCAACAAAAGTGCCAATGGGAAGTTACTTTTGCTCAAAAGCAGCAAATCTTTTTTCTTCAGTTTTTTTTGACACCCTTATATGTATTTAATGTAAACACACAGCTATTCATTTCTCTTTCTTACACACCAGTGGCTTTGCCTGTGTTGTTCTCATTTCACTGTCCCACTGAGGCAAAGCCTATGTGGCCTGATTCAGTCACACAAAACTAGCAGTTCCTCTCTTTCTAATGGAAAAACAGGTGATCTAAGAAAACATGGATGGCCAGAGAACAGGAAAACAACACAGAAAATACATCAGAAATAATTAACCACATGCACATATGCACATGTGAATTCCCCAAATTGTAAAAAACCCCAAACTTTGATATGGAAATTAGTTTTTAATATTTACTAAATAAGAGACATTGCTGTAAGAAATTATTAGTATACTCTGTAATTCCTTTTCAGTGAAATACTTTTCACATTCTGTACAGAATAATGTTTCCCTAAAGAGGATTAATGGAGTATGTGTTCCAAAATTAAAGTTCACCTCATTTCTAATTTGAAATCTTATATATATAGATATATATATATATATATGTGTGTGTGTGTGTGTGTGTGTGTATAATTATTTGTTTGGTTGTTTGTTTTTTTTTTTTTTTGTTCATCTTGTTTTAGCTTTGGGATTAAGTTTTTATTTAGTACCAGACCTAAGTCCATCTATTGCTAAATGTTTTAGATTTAGTAACTGAATCATTGCAAGTTTCTCTCTCAATCATATCATCACAACTCTTGTAAGACTGTAGGTTTCCTGTGACTTCTTGCTGTCATATCTCCTGGCTACCAGCTGAGTGTAAAATGCACAGTGGAAATAGAAGAATGGTATTTTGTCAAGTATTATTCACAGCAACCTTGTGAAGGACACTACAACTTAATATAGCATCTGTCCTTGGAAAAATCACTGAATCCACACAAAGAAGTTCAGTTAGAGATACTGGGTGTTCAGGACCAATTTTCAGATGGTCCAGACCACTCAGCTTTTGCTTGGTTCAAGTAGTTCTATTTTAACTACGGTGAGATTTGAGTGCTGCTATTCCCTGCTGTCTCCACTGGCACAGCTGTCTTCAAAAACTGCCCTAGATATGACTTCCACAAACGATATATGCAATTTTATAACACTAACTCTTCATAAGAGCCTGAATCACCTTGAAGACAGTGTCTGATGTCACTGCCTGGAGAGATCATTTTGTTCATTAGGGGGAACTGTATCAGCTGGCTCCTAAGAGGCAGCACCCTGACATCTTAAAGCAGATAGATAGATAGACATGGCATAAAGACTCCATGGGTAAGAAAAGACACAAAGGCCAACATAGTTAATATTTCAAGGGTCTTTTGAATTAAAGTTTGAAATGGGAATTATATAATGTATTAGAATTTTAGTCTTGCTTGATAAGACACTGAAGTTGAATGTGTAAACTACTTTTCAAGTGAAGATGGAACAACTTCTTTTGAAAAATAGATAATTCCTCAGATGATATAAAGTATTGAGCTGAGCTCTTGCTTAATACCATTTTGAATCTATATACTTTATCTTTAAAACTTAAGAACTGCAATGATAAAAAAACCAAAAAGAATAACAGTAATTGCATGTTAAAAATAATGGGTCAGTTCTGAGTATTATTAGGATTTGAGGATGAAAGTCAAATTTGATGTTGTCGGATGTGTATGGGAAAAGGCAAGACCATAGGATTATTTCAAAATTGCACTGTGTTAATCATTCTTAGGTTGTTTTTACTCCTATTATGTATTTGATAAATGATTAGATTAATAAGCTAGGTTTTATTCTCATTAGGTGTTTTGTCATGCGATCTCTGAAGAACTGCATAGCCAATAAGTTATGTGAAATCACTTTGAAAGTTGTGTGTTTTTTCCTGGGTTTCCATATATAGCTTGGATGCAAATGTACCACTGTTTCAACTGCAGAGAGGACAAACAAAACTCAGACTGATAAAAAAACTGACTGATCCATAGCTCACAAAAACTATTGTAAAGAAAAAAATTAAATTCAGACACACAAAAAGGCATGGATATATAGTGCAATGATTTATGCTGTTGTTACCTTTTAAAAACATAAACTTGCATAAGATAGTTTATAAAAAAGGAAACCAGATGTTAGAAGAGCGTATAAATCTGACTGCAATTGCAGCAAATATCTTTTTCTTTTTCTGAAATAAATTGTACTCTAAAATTTTAAACTGTTTGTTTTCACAAGCTTAATGCATGATGGAAAAAACATTCCACACAGATCTTTGGCTGACTTCCATTGTCCTACTTTTTAAAGTTGATTTCATGTTTTGCATTCAACAGGCCAGACAGAAAGGAAATGCAGGAGATGGCCAGGTTGCAATAGACCTGGATCATTTTTGTGTCACAAGGTCTCAGGCAGGCTGGTGATACACTACCATGGCAGGATATTCTTGTCATCCCTTCATCAAGAGCTTCTGGTCACCAACTTTCTTTATGTTATGGGGAGAACTGTGGAAAGAGAGTATCATAGGACTCTACCCTGTATTTGGAAGGCATTTATTAGCCATAATCACAAATAATACTTTATTTGCTGAGGCAATTTGATAGTCAGGCATTTTACCCCCTCTATTTACAAAATGTCAAAGAAAGAATTTGAAAATCCTGTATTTTTCATTTATTGAGATTATCCTGCAATGACAAAAGGGGAAATCTTATAGACCATGGACTTCCAAGAAGCTCATTAAAAAAGCCAAAAAAACTGGAATGTCAAAGTTCTATCTGGAATGCTCAAATTAGCTGTACATCTGCTAGACTACTCAGATTTTTTTCTGTTGAAACACTGGGCTGTATTTACAGAATATAGTCAGTCCTGTTCTCAGAGTGTTAGGTTCTGTGGTGCTTGGAAACTCAAACCAGAGGGAGTTTTTTAAGCTTTACAAACAAGCATAAAAAACGTAAAGCTAAAAATATGTTAGATATGAGTATATTGAAGAGTGGGGCATACATACAAATTGATATTTTTCTTTTATAAATAATAACTACATGATTGTTATGATCACACTCTTAAACAAAATGCTGACATAAGTTTGAGTAAAACTATTGATAGAGCCAAAGCACTCGTACTGTACAAATGAGCTGATGGAAAAAACAGAATGAAGTAGTTAAAACTAGTTAAAATTAGGATGTGTTCCTCTGGAGCTTTCTTTTGAGTGATCTTTCTGGATTTTAAGTTGCATATATTTTAAATTTCTCTGTTAATATGCAAAAAACTAACAATAGGTTTACTGTTAGCAATGTCATTTATTGACTTGTTCCTTCCTAATTCACACCAAGTAAAGTTAGATATTAATGAGAAAATATTTCTATGCTTACTCAGAAAAAAAAAAAAAAAAAAAGAAAAAGAAACTAAAAATAATTCCCTGAGAATTAACTTGGAAATTTGATAGTAAGAAATAATCTTTTAGCTTGTAACACAACAATTTTAAATTTGATGGAATCCAAACAATGCACTTTCTTTTTTCTAAAGGAAGATCAGTTTGATCTAAGTGTTTGCAGTTCTACACTCTGCTTTGGCTTTTTTAAAATGTATTGCAAGTATGGGAATTTCTGCATTTTCACAAAGCAGATAATGAAATGCCAGTTTCTTCAGAGCTCCATGACTGCTTCCTATGAACTGTGTTTAAGAATCAAAAATAAATATGCTGTCAAGTTTAGATACCTGAGACCGATCTAAAACTTTTTTAAAGCCAGAATTCAAACTATAGATATAATGGCAAAGAGATTCTCATCAAAGACATTAAAAATGTGGTTAAAATATAGATCTTTTCACTCAGCCCACTAGCTGAGAGCTACAAGATTGCAATCATAACAGAGTAATGAAAATGGATTTAGATGATGCCATTTCTCATTTTCATTACCATCATTTTCATGAAAATGAATTAATATTGTGCTATTTTGTATTCCCATGGCAATTTTTGTCACAAAATGGGTTCATGCTAAGCCATCTTCTGTTCTTGTTAATCTTTGTCAAAAAGGCAGGGCATCAAATTTTTTCGTGTCCTGTTGAGTTCAAAGAAGTATGTAAAACTTTCATGGCTCTGCAGGCTTCAAACTGGGTTTGGTGGTTTGGATAGTTTGACCCTAGGTGATGCTTAATAGTGCAATAAAAGTAAAGTACAGAAAGCGCAAGAAAGATGGCAAAATATGAAGTTTTTTTTTCTTCCTGTCATTTGTAGTGGGAACAGTTGAAAGTCCATTGTAATAACAAAGGACATAAGAGAACAGTTTAAAAGTGACAGGTTAATATCTAGTTTTACCTATGCAAGCAAATATAGGAATATATAGCCAAATCCCCATATTCATAGCATAGATAATTGTGTTAAACTCTGAAATTTTGAAAATAAGTAACAATGTATTGATACAGCCCAAATTAAAACCCAGTAGGTTTTCATTGTATTGAAATATATGGGGTATCTTTAAAGAGCTAACAGACAGTATTTCAAGAAAAATACAATCCTTAATGCATATATATAAACTTTTCATTCATTTGATAAATCATTACGCTATTCAACCATAATTTTGAACTAGCACATCAATTTTTGTCTTTATTTTTCCCTTTGTAATGTGGTTATGTTCCATATTAGATATAAAGATGGGATATTTAATAATGATTTTGGTATAAAATAACTACATTGAAATTAGATGTCTTACAACCTGAATGTATTTTTGCTTTGAAAATTATGTCCTGATAGGAGAAAGAAAATAACATGGTAATTTAACTAAAGTGGAAATATCTGAAACCCTTTTTGTCCATGTAAAGGAATGTCCTTATTCTTTTATTAAGAAAGACTGAACATGGCCATTAAATGGGATGATGAACTGTACTGTAGCAAGCTGGTGAAACTGCCACAGGTGAAATGCTTACACCAGAACCTGATTATGGAAAAAATAGGTTGAATTCTATAGATGTTTAGCAGCCAAATTATTTTGAGAGATATATTAGCTATTTTTTTAAAAACAAAATGTCCCTTAAAAGTCTTCTGAATGCTTTATCTTTTCCTGTACCTTTATCCCTAATTCTGTCTTTTGGTTTGGCAGCAATTAAAAGCTAAATTAGTTTAAAAAGT
This sequence comes from Erithacus rubecula, assembly GCF_903797595.1. Taxonomy (NCBI): domain Eukaryota; kingdom Metazoa; phylum Chordata; class Aves; order Passeriformes; family Muscicapidae; genus Erithacus; species Erithacus rubecula. The sequence goes on along the minus strand of NC_136685.1, from coordinate 26,001,619 downwards.
TATATTAGTTTAAAAATATTAAAAAGTTAAATGTTAGCACAAACAATAATCAGAAAAGGGAATTCTCCCTTTATCAGTAATTTTCTCAAATCATGCCTGATCAGCTGGTGAACTAGAGAAGTTCTAATCAGCTGATCAAACTCATTACACTGATTAGAACTTCTCCCAAATACTAAGTTATAAATACTTAGACATTTTTCCATCTTCTTAATTTCTCCTTGAATGTTAGGTATTAGATATTTAAATATTATATTTTACTGAATATGTAGAAAATTATGTAAAAGACTTGTTAGGTCTTTAATTTTTCAAACTAAATAATGAAAATCAACTGGTCATGAGACTGACTAACCATAAGTTGTTAACTAATAGATCAACTTTACAAAAAGACTAGTTCATATTCTTTCTCCAGTAAAATAGGTATTAAATCCATGCAGGATTGCCATTGCCCATAAGATCAAGAGGTAACTTCTCTTCTGAACAGTGGAATACACTTCTAATTAAAGTAGTGTATTTCAGACAGAGCTAAATCTGGTATAGCATTGTGTAGGCCTTTCTTTTGGAAAGAAAACAAGTTGTTTTTAAAATAGAAACAAATATACATTTGTACTTTAGTAAACTTTTTTAAAGTGAAATTTGATTTATTTTATATAATATTTCATATATTTTATATAGTATCACATTATAGGTCTATTTATGACTTTTTATTATAATTGATTTATTACTTAAGTGAAAAACTCAGTAATGTTAAGGCATCTGATGTGTCACATAAAAATTCTAAGAAAGAGCTGAAAAGTTTCCAAAGCCCCAGAGGAGAGATGTTGTGGCGGGCAAATAAGCTAAAAATTCTTTATTCACTGTGTATTTGAGAGTGATCTCAATGTTTTCATAGACATAATATTATCTATTTCTTCGTGGTAGTTCTGTGGCTTCTTGTATAAAATATTGTATAGAAAATGCAATGTAAAATCTTAATTTACCACATTTTTATGTGAAGGGGTTTTATGCGCAGAATACATATTAGATAAATTATCAAGTAGAAAGATTTCACCTGGGTATTAATGGGTTTTAATTAGTTAACATTTGCAAAGCAGATGGAGATGCTGAGATTAGACCTATCAACAGTCTATTGTTTTACATTTCTTTAAGGATGAACACATTTGTTCTTACACATAAGGTATTATATATTTTATGTTAATATCATATTTTTAAAATAAAATTGAAACATAAAATTGAAACTATCATAGATTCCAATGAATTGCATAACCCACTTGTTAAAGCTGGATTGATAAAAGAGAATAAAAATGCCCATCATAGATTTCAGCACTCAATGTCTGTTGACGTTAATCATCTTTCAGCTTTTGCTTCGAGAGTCTTGTGCATCTGCCACCTTCTTGATGTTCTTACCTTCGTGCCCAGCTCTTTCACCTTGACTTCATATCCCAAAATGATGAGCACCAAAACAAATCACATTTGGAAAAATGGGAGAAATGTCTTATTTTCTGGAACCTGTGAATCACATACAGCAAAAGGGATCTGACCTCAGAGCCCATATAAAAAACCCTCTTTTACAGCCTGCTCGAATTTCCTCTTGGCTGTGTAAGCTGAGTCAAAGGAAAAAGACTGTCAGGTGATGAAAAGAGCTGAAAAAACATTTCTGTCAACTTGAAAGGCATCCTCCAAATTTTTTTTGTCTTCCTTTTAAATGAGTAGATATTGTAGGCAAAAACAATTTTATTTAAATTAAGCCTTTGTTCATCTTTGTGATTTGTTCAAATGATCCCTCAGTCACAAGATTTTTGTGGAAAGGCCTACCCGTCTATTCACTGTTTTTATTTTAATTGGTTTGATGGGACTCTGGTTAATGACTGGAAGCTTCAAGACACTATCATGGTACAAATACCAAGAAAAGAGTTTCCTAGGAGCTGTGAACTTGTTCCATATGACTAGATGATTGTAAGATCTCAGCCAATATATGGAGGCAAAATGCTGATTGTGTGACTACTGCTTAAGAATTGAAGTATTACCATGGAAGACAATTATATTGGGAGCCACATCCAAAAACTGGAAGAACAGAGTCATTTCCTGCTCACTTATGCAAGGAGTGGCTGCTTCATTCTGTTTTAAGCTGTCTAGGATCAGGCTGATTTGAAAAGAAGGTTCAGTAGTGCTTCTATGACATTGAGGATATTCTCTCAAGAACTAGAGGAATGCAGCTGCTCTCAAGATAAATTGCTGTATGGAACAGAATGATTCTATTTCTATCTCAGATGGTAGAATTTACTTTTAATATGAGATGAATTGGTTCTCTAGAAACTACATCTGTTAAATATATTGTATTCATAATGTCTGTTAATTAAAAAGCATTCCATACACATAAAAATAGAAATGGAAAAGAAGCCTAATGACTTCTCATTTAGAGTAAAATATAGCTTCATACAATTTCTTTTCTTTTCCTCTTGCATATTGGAGTACCATTGTCTGTAGTCATCTACTTAATTTCTTTTTTTTTTTTTTTTCATTTTTTGTAGACCCTTGAATTCTTAATATAAAATTGTTATTTTATTAATTATGCAGATACTTAGACATTCAGGCATCTTGTTTAATTTTTAACTACAATAGTACAGAAGAAAACTGATGACATCTCCTTTATTAATTTTTTTCACAGATTTTGATTAATATAGTGAATGATTGATATGTTTTTTTACTATAGTGGCTTTCATTTTCACAAAGATTCAACTTCTAAGCAGGTGAGAATTACTCTGATGTTATATGCACAAGTGGGTGATTTCATTGTAAAAGATAATTGTTTAAAAAACTATTCAATCACTTTCTTTGAAAATCTGCTGTTAGAATATTCAGTAATCTCTCATCTTCCTAAATTTAAATTCACTGAAGACTAAAAGCATAGGCATGTTTTGCTAATTAATACCATAGTTCAACTACTAAAGACCTGTTTGTTTGTAGAATATTAAACTCACAGCTGTCAATATACACAAGTATATTTATATTACGAATGCAAAACATCTGCTGATATTTTGAGAACTCAGATTTCAAAGGCCTTTTGCAAAGGTGGTCATCATCACTAATTTTTTTCTGCAAATAGTGATGAAACTCGGAAACTATTCCTTTTTATAACATTGGAATAATATAACTCAAGGACAAAAGTAGGTAAAACATGAAAACAGACAATACACAAAATAAATCCAATGCCTCCAGCTTATTAGAACTGTCAGAGAAATAAACAGTCACTCATTGAAAATAATCCAGGGCCTTGTTAAAAAAGTTTAGCACATAAAATGACATTTTCTACTTCTTCCACATGGGTAAACAGACCTGCTGTATACTGCCAATAGCATTTGCATTTATCTCAAGTACTCCCAAACAAAGCTTTATCTGTTTCAGAAAAAATTAAAAATACATTTCTTAACTATTATGGGGAATATTGCATGTGAAATTCCCTACCATCTTTAATATTCACATATATTTGTATTATCTGGTGTGAATATAATGTTCAGCCATTTTCAGTATTTCTGATAAATATGCAAAGATTAATGTGTCATTTAATTGTTAATTTAACTTGGGCAATTTAATGAGGTTTTTACATTAATAGATATAGATAGAGTCACGTGTTGGGTGGGGTAGTGGGTTTTTTGAGAGGACATTTTTCCCACTTGCTTATCTTGGAGTCTAGTGGTTTGGTTTAGTTTGAAGAAAACTTGCCTTCTTTTCTAAAAGATATAAACCAGAAAATAGTAATAATAGTAGTAGTAGCAGTAGTAGAAATAATACAATAATAATAAAATAATACCAACAAAGCACCCAATAACAGTACTGTGACTCATGAGGGACTGTGTTTTGCAAAATCAAATCCATTTGTTTCAACTTTTCTGTGTAATCAAACCATATCAATAACTTTGCCAAATCAGTATTAATTGTGATTACAGAATTTACTTCAAGTTATTGAAGTAACTATATAAGTGTATGAATGATTTTTATTGCAAATGTGTTACTCATAGAATATTTAATCCAATAAAACTGTGCTAAAATTATGGAACATACACTGTAATGATAGCAACATAATAAATACATGATTAAGGCCTCATTGTGAACAAAAAACTTTTGATCAAATGGAAATGCACTCTGAAATTATATTTGGTTGTGTTTTATTTTCATTGCACCTACTAAAGGTATAAAATTTCCATCCCTTTTATAAGTTGTGCTAATTCTGTGCTGATGTTAAATATGAAATAATATTAACAGAACAGTTTTTCTATCATATAAACTAGTGTTCTTTTAAGCATAAAATCTGTAATATTTAAATATCTTCAAACAATGGAATTTCTTGTGTTTTTTAGTTCTTAATGTTCCATTCACAAATATAAAATTTCTAATGAGGTCTGTGGCCAACTTGAGATTGTATGCACTCATAGATGAGATAAAAATCTCATTCAAATCTTTTATTTCTGGAAGGTAAGACCTCTTTGTGGTTGGTCAATGCAATTCCTAGTTTGATTGAAAGCAATTTAAGATTTTTGGAAAAAACAATGTGGGAAATAAAAAGGTTCTACTCAAAATGAATAAAAATAGTGACTTAGATTACGTGAAAAAAAAGATGCACAACTTCTAGATGAGATTGCAAATGTAACCCTATTTGTAATTATTTTTAAAATATGTTTGCAAAAAAGAGTTTGCTAGAATGGTATGCATTTTTATCTTCTATTATAGAAGATACATAAATAATGACATTTTTTAGGGTTATTAATAATATTTGCATTAAAAAAGTTACCATGTGACATAAATGACTAAAATATTCCTGAGGACCCATAAAGAAACTTATCTTTTTTTGTCTACATATATTTCAATAAACCAAAATCCCTTTTTTATAGATTTTAAAGCATATTTCCTGCCTTTTAACAAGAGATGAATATTAAATTACTTTTATCATAGTTCAACAATAACTTACTTGTTTAAAAATGTGATAATTTGTCTTATTTATTTATAGCAACTAGACAAATGAATTCTATTATGTACTTAATAAGTAATGCTGATTCTATAGGAAAGTCAATATAGCACAATTTATAATAATATATTACCTTTATATTCACAGATTCTTCATTTTTGTACTGACAGCCTGTTCAGTATCCTATCAACAACTGTGTTCTGTAAAGCAATGTTTTGTTTGTTTTCTGATTGAACAGTGAAAATTAAATTCCTTTAGTATGCACACAACACTGAGAATAAGACCATTGGAAATATGAATATTTTGATGCTTTATTTTTAATTTTAAAAGACATACTGTATCTGTTTCTTTTTTTACACACTTTTTAAAAAGTTTAAATTTCTATACTTGTGCACCATTAACAAATAACATTTTCAGATTTTTTTCCTTACTGACATATTCACATAAAAGGTTAGCTATATAAATCTGTGTTTTTGCATACTCTTGTTGATTCGTGGCTTTGATTTGTACCCAGATTTCCTAAACAATATTTGCTTGTGGTACAGCAGTTAATTATTTAAAAATATCAATCACTTCTCTATCATGCTTCTAAGCAGAAGTAGAAAAATTAGACTTTTAAAAATGCAAAACCACTATTGTTCTCCAAAATTCTTCCACTAATAGTTTTTCTTTAAAATCAGCATAGATATTAGAAAAGTTTAAAAAAAATTTTCATTTGAAGGAATAAGATTTCAGTAATTTTCTGAAGATGCCAGTCATCTGCCTCACAGAGACATCTGAATGGGAGAGAAAGTAATCTTCATGAGAAAGGTGTCAGGTAACTGTATTTATAAATAGAAAATAAAGCTATTTCTTGCAAATAACAGCACGTGGGTTTTTGACAGAAAAATAGTTCTTGCTTTTCTGTTGGAAATTAGGACAAGAACTGTGAGCATCAAGTAGCTTTCTACTGCTTATTCTTCCTCAGGTGCCTTTTCTTTCCTTTAACTGTTAATGCCAAATCCAGATGATGAAAAACAAGCTAGAAGAAAGCAATTTCTGTTCTAATGACTTTTATGTTAACTCCACTGCTTTTATTGTGGTTATTAAGACAGATTGATACACATTTTCTATGTGAATCTCAGAGGTTTCATACTGTAAGGGTACTCAAGTCCCTAAGTTAGATCAGATTCTTAGTATGCAATGATTGATTTTGTAAATAAAGATTTTAAGATAGTGTGAATGTTGTAGCAAGAGGTTTAACTAGGTTTGCCTTCTTAATTACAAAAGGCTACCATTCCCTTCAAGAACCTTTTAAACAAGTCCCAAGGTAGTTCAAATAGCTCTCTGATCTAAGAAATCAATATAGAGTTTAATAGAGACAACACCAATTGAGTGAGGTATTAGATTCTTCAGTAGTTAGAAGACCAAAGCTTTAGTTATAAGGCTTATTTTTAATCTAGTGTGACTTGTGTTCATATAATCTAATGCAGTACACAAAGCGTTATACTCAGAGGGCATTTGTGATTTACCAGCCAAAGCAATTTCCAAGCAACAACTATCTGAAAAACAGAAAGAGAAAAAAGAACAGAAATTGCAGTCAAAATCTTTGTATTGTATCACTGCTTTTAAGGTCATGCCCTATTCTTCAACATAATAAAATATTGCCAAAAAATCCCTTTTGCATCATATTCAGCATGAAAATATAACTATAAACACGTCAATGGGCATACATAAGAGTAGATAGGGTAATAATTATTCTTTCAAGTTAAATTCCTCTCAACTCTACTCTGTCAAAGCATTGTCTCTCAAGTTTGTGGGGGGTGGGGGGGGAAGTGAAGCTCTCTGTTTTTAACCTATGTCTATTTGGTTCTTTCCTCTGAGAATAAATAAAATAAATTTTAAAAAATGCACTTACATTCAATACTGCCACAAATTAATTGGTATATAAGGAATAGTAGAGCCAGACTTCTGTATAAATTAAGAAAATTAGTATGTTTCATCTATACCTGAGAACCAAATAAAGCTTGCAAGCGTGTGAAAAATTGCTTAAGGGACAATGTCCCATTTTAGGGAAGAATTGCATTACTGAGTTGTTTGGATTCTACTTTTTTTAACTCAGGAATTCTCTGTAGCACAGTTCATCTTAATTCTGGAGAGAAAAGGTGAGAAAGCCAAAAAAACCAATCAGGAGCCCATAGCTTTTCCTGACTTGACAACCTGAACTTAAAACTAGAATGATAAACAAAGCAAAAATGCTTCCAATTACACAAAAATACCCAAAGTGATTATTTTCAAATAATTCAGTTCTGAAAGTCTTTAAACACCCACGATTAAATACCCGTGGTTTCTGAAATCTGTAACTTCACATTTTCCTTCAGTAGCAGTGAAAATTTAATTTGTCAGCAGTCTTATTTTTCAGAAGTTGCTACTACAGTGACCACTAAATACCCAGGGATTACACAACAGACACTAATACAAAATAAGAAATGGACCTTTAGCTGCATATATATATACACACATGTAAATTTTAATTAATTAATGTAATAGTGGATTAACTTTTTTATTTACACATGTACACATTCTAGTTTTACATGTGAGCAAGCTCAGGAGAACAGATGGTTTTCTTCATTTTCTTTCTCTGTTATTTAACTGGACTTTCACATCAATCCCATCTTCAGTTACCTCCCAAGGCATTAGGTTAGAGTTCACAACATTTAACACATGAAACAGATTAGAAATACCTATTCCTTTTACAGACTGAGTTTAAACAGCAGGTTATATCTACAGGAATAAAACTAAAAGACTAAATTATGACCTAGTAGGTAAAGAAATAGAATTTAAGAAAATTTGCTCGCACAGAGTTTTTTCCCCTAAAAACAGAATAGAGCTCAGAAGTTTCAAGCTAATTTCTGCCTAGCAGCTACTGAAACTTTAAGAATGGAAGTGGTTGTTCATAACAGCTATGCTATGATCTCTCTTTTAGCAAGTTCATGACTGCAAAGAAGTGGCAATTAGGGGATTATTGTGAAGATGCATCATCATATGGGGTTTTGGGGTTTTTGTGTTTTTGTTTGTTTTTTTTTAAATGCTCTTGTTCTGACCACTGCTGGAAATAATTAAACAGTTTTATGTTCTTACATTGATTCATAACTGTTTATTTAAAAAATACAGTGAAATATTAAAGTTTTTTTAATCTATATATCAAGTTTGTCTTATTGTTGCTAACTAAGTTATTTACTCTCAAAGGAGGATTTTTTAACATTAAACCTTTATTACATGCATTTAAAAATAATTGTTCATAATTTCTATACATATAATTATAGGTCATAAATAAAATATAAATTTATAAAGATTTACTAAAACTCTAAGAACATTGGCTTTGTTTTAAAAGAAGAGCTAATGCTGACTAGGTGGGAAAATTTTGTTAGAACAAATATTAGCATCAGTAGTAGCAAAGAAAATGTATGTACCATGTTAGGGAAGTACTAAATAAAAGCATGTTAATCTTGTATAGTTCTTTAAAATCAGCATTAGCATATTTCTGAATATTAATTTTAAAGGGGCTTTTATCCTACATGAAGGAAATAAGTAGAATTGCATTTATTTCTCATGTACTTACCATCATGGTAAATATTTCTTTCAAGTAATCTTTGACATTTTCAAGGCAATGAAATGCGACTTCTAGAGCAGGACTGGCTAACTTTTAAGACTAATTTCTGATAACTACTTCTTTATCACAGCCTGTTCTGTGAATTCCTTCTGAGATGATGTGTGCTGGCCAGACTGTTGCATGATGGATTGCTGGATTGTATGAGGTGACAGCCTGTAGAGGAAATGTACAGTCTGAATGCCCCACACTTTTAATCTATAAATAAAGTTTTTGAAAAGCTGCTTAGCTGCATAAAGCTATTATGACATATAGAGATTTGGGGACTTTCCTTTTAGCAAATGTCTCTTTTCTTTCAAGTCTGTGTGATTGCCTTCTAGGGGTATGCCTCACAGCTCTTCAAAATGTGCTCACATTTTCCCCATCCTCTTTATCTTCACTTGGATTATTGGTGCAAGAGACTTGCTTTATTTAATATTTATTTTGGATAGTATAATTTTCATTCACATTTTAAGAAGTAGGAAGGGAAAGGTCAGATCAGTTCTGATAATGTGATCACTTCATAACTTTTTTATTTAAACTTTTCTCTTTTTTTTTTTTTTCCTATAGCAGTGTCTTTCTCCAAATATAGCTTCACTCTTCCATAAGTAATGTTTTCATTTCTTTTATATGTCTGAAACAGGAACGAGCAGACCTATTTTAAGAGACATCCAATTTACATTGACTTAATTATGCCAGAGGATCTTTGTAGTAAGCCTGACTTCTTATCTCCATCATAGTGCCTTACAATTTTCACTATCCTGCAGAAAGCCACTTTCCAAATTCCATGGAGTGTGCAGTCATTTCTGTGTAAGGAGCCTGGCATCTGGTTTTGAAAAAATTCCTGTAGACCAAACAGTGATACTTGAAGGAAAAACTGCCTCCAGTATTGCTGATACCCTCACTGCAAGAGCTAACTGTAATCCTCACTGAGCACTGAGCTTCACCAATTCAGTGATGATGGTACTATGGCTTCTTTATTTTCTCCAGCAACAGAAATGAATCTCTAATCTAGGACTGTCAAGAGTTCTTTAAAGGCAGACATTTACAAGAAAAAGCAAACAAACAAGTTAAACAACAAACTACTACCTGTCTCTGTGAATCCTGAGAAATTTTTCCTCCTCGAATACCTGAGATCGTACTTTCTGTATTTCTAAAAATTCTACAATTCTATGTGTTCTTTAGCATAAAGACTTCAGCTTCAAAATTGCTCTCTTTTTTTTTTTTTAATTTTATGTAATCTTAATTTTAGAGACTTCTTGTTTCCAGAAATACACAAATATTGTAAGAGTGTGAGGGGTCCTTTCCCTAAGGAGAAAGGTGAGGCAGAGACAATGAGCAATGAACTGACACCAATTACTATTTCTTGTTCCCTTGCTTCTATGTTGCTTATGGGGAGAAAGTAGAGAATTCAAGGATGATGTTAAGCTCTGGAAGAAAGGACTGGTGTGTGGAAGATGTTTTAACAGATTTAGTTTTTTGTTTCTCATGATCCTACTTTGATTTGATTGGTTATAAATTAAATTAATTTATCCCCATATTATTGTAGTTTGACTGTGGCAGTAATTGGTGAGTGTTCTCTCCCTGTCCTTACCTTGACCCACAAGCCTTTTTGTTATATTCTTTCCCCTGTGGACCTGAGGAGTTGGACTATATAGAGCAGCTTTGGTAGGCATCTGACACCCACCCAGGGTCAACCCAGCACACTGGATCACATAATTTTGTTAAGCAATGTCTTGATTTAGAAATTTCCAATAAAGAAGTAACCCCATCATATCAAAGCTTAATTAGCCTACCTTAACAAATATTCACTGTATTACTCATGTTGCAGTATATAGACTTCCACATCCACTTTAAATCTATTTTGTCCTGCATCCAATACCAAAATTTGTGACCTTTCTCTGTGTCTTCCAGTATCCCTGGTTCCTCAAAAAATCTCTGTGCATTGATTTATTACTGACTTACAGTAAATAATTATTATGGATTCCTGCTTTAAAAGGAAAAAAAATTACTATTAAATGCTGTTCAATAGCTTAAGCTCATTTAATGGCATCATCCGCAGGATCAGGTGCACCCTCAGCAAGTTTGCAGACAACACAAACTCTGTGGTGTAATCAGCATGTTGGAGGGAAGGGATGTGGGCCTATGTGAACCTCATGAAGGTCAACACGGTCAAGTGTAAGGTTTTGCACATGGGTCAGGCCAAGCACAAGCACAAGCACAGGCTGGGCAGAGAATGGACTGAGAACAGGTCTGAGGAGAAAGACTTGTATGTCTTGAAGGACAACAAGATAAACATGACTCAGTAATGACTACCTGCAGTCCAGAAAGCCAGTCATATTTGGGCTGCATTAAAAAAAAATGTGGCCAGTGGGTTAAAGGAGGTGACATCTTCTCTACTCTGCTCCACTGAAACCCCACGTGGACTACTGAGTTCAGGTCTGGAGTTCCAAACATAAAAGGATGTGGAGGAAGTCCAGATGAGGGCCAAAATGATAGTTAGATGGCTAGGGCACATCTCTCATGCAAACTGAGAGTGGGGCTCTTCAGCCTGGAGAAGAGAAGGCTCCAGCCAAATCTTATAGTGGCCATCCAGTGCTTAAATGGACCCTAAAAAAAGGTGGAGGAGGGGCTTTTTAGAAAGACCTGTAGTGATTGGAAAAGTGGTAGTGGCTTCAAACTGGAAGATTTATTTCAGATATAAGGAAGAAATTGTACTTTCTGAAGATGCTGAGGCACTGGAACATTTTACCTAGAAAACTGCTCGATGCCCCACATCTGGAAGTGTTCCAGGAAATATTGGATGGATCCCTGAGCAACCTGGTCTAATGGCCTGTGGCAGAAAAGTGAGAACCAGATTATCTATAAGGTCCCTTTCAACCCTAACCACTATCATTCTATGAGAGTCAGATGTTAGAATCCTGTACCTCAAATTAGAAAATGAATGCTTTTATACCTGAGGCTCTAACATGGACAAAAGTAACTGTGTGCTGGTTTAACAAGCTATTGCCCACCTGCTGAGCTACTGCAAAAGTGCATATGCACTCTATTAGCACAGCCTAATTAGCTGAAAACCCCTGCCACTACAGTTAGTTCGGGGGAGTTTATAGGAAAGGTCTCATTATATTGTACTATTTGTAGAATGAGTTTTTTGTTTATGGACTGAAAACCCACAGTCATAGGTAGTGAATATAGAAAAAAAAATATAATTAAGTAAATATAAATGATAGAAGACATATTGTTTTCTTCTTCTGAAATTTTCTTCAGTTAGTCTGAGGCCATAATTGGGAGCTGTCTTGCAAAATGAGATGTAACACTTATCATCAATGTTTTTAATGAAATACCACGTAATTTAGAATAATATGTTATTCATACTTTTTCAGGTTTTTCTTCCTAAACTCAGCCTCTACATTTCACTGTTCTTATTTCATTTTCAAAGCACTTTTTCCTTCTTAAACCAGAGAATATTTCCATATTGTTACTGAGAAAAAGAGACATAAGAATGGACAAGAAATGCTCACTGTATTTTGGATTTTAATTCTGGAATTTATCTTATCTATAAAGAAGTTCTATTTAATATTTCACTTTGTATATATATATAATTAGAATGACTTTAAATGTGTGGCAGGCTTCAAAGAGAGACATAGTCCCATTGGATGAAATTTTAAGGCAAGTGATTCCTTAACTCTTTTAATGAAATTAGAGGAATTGAAATGACTATCTTTCTATACTTTTTAATATTTCTATTTTTTTTTTTTTTTTTCACCAAGCAAGATTTACTTGCCTTTTAGTAGCAGAACACAGAGAGCAGAAGGGCAAGTTCTCTCAAACCAGAGACATTGTCATTTGGGGATTTTTTTCTAATTAACTGTGAAGATAATATTTTAAGATCTAAGATCTTTATGTGGCCTTGGCAGCAATCTGATAAACCTTTCTGTACTTCTGATACATATCTTAGTTTGCACACACAATACAAGCAGCACAGTGTCATAAGGCTGCTAGGTTAAGTACTGCAGGATTCAAGAGCAGGAAGAGGATGTGGCTTTCTACAGGCAGATTGAATGATTCTCTCACTCACAGGCACTGGTTCATGGGGGGGTTTTAAATACCCTGACATGCCCTGCAGAGGCTGCACAGGATAGCACAAACAATCCAGGAGGTTTCTGCAGAGGACTCATGACAACTTTCTGACAGTTAGTGGAGGATCTCACAAGGATTGCAGTGCTGCTTGACCTCATTCACACAAACAGGGAAAGCCACATTGGAGATGTGAATGTTGGGGGCAGGCTCAGCTGTAGTGACAGTGAGATTGTGGAATTCAGTGTCAGGTGAGGAGGAGGTAGGGCTGCAAGAGAGATTATGACCATGAAGAGATAAACTTTGTCCCCTTCAGGGATCTTCTTGGAAGAACCCTGTTGGAACAGCTCTTGTAGGAACAAGGGGTCCAAGAGAGTTAGTGGACATTCAAGAATCACTTTCACCAGGGTCAAGAATAATGCATTCTAATAAGCAGAGATATTGGGCTAAGGAGGCAAGAGCAGATGAATAAAGAACTCCTGGCATTACTGAGGCCTAAGCAAGAAAAATGCAGGAGATGGAAGCAGGGCTAGGCCACTTGGATTAAATACAGAGAGGTCAGAATAAGTAAAAATGAGACTAAGAAGGCTAAGGTCCATCTGAAACTATATTTGGCTAAGGATGTCAAGGACAACAAGAAAGGCTTCTTCAAGTGCATCAATAACCAAAGAAAAACTAAGGAACATCTGTAAGGAAATTCATTACTAAATAGAAGGAGGAACCTGGGAAAGAAGATTCAAAGAAGGAATAAATACTAAACATCTTGCTTGCATCAGTCTTCACTAACAAGACCAGCCCTCAGAAATCTCTGACCCAAGAGACCAGGGTAAAGGAACATTAGAAGAAAGACCACTCAAAGAGACTCAATGAGTCTCTTAAGAGGTTTTGTGCTCTTTTTTTAATGTACCCTGAGTTAGATGCAAGGGCTAAATGCTGACAAGATATTCTTAAATACATAATGTTAAAACAACAAAAGCTTTACTGGCAAACTTCAGAAAATCAGAGAGCTTTGGCAAAAGTTTAGAACAACATTCAATCAACATAAAGCTTTTCACAAATTAACTTAGTCCATTTGACTTAACATACACCAAGCCCATCTGATTTTAAGTTACTTGAAACTCTGAGAAGAAGGAATTAGAAGAAGAAAAGAGAGAAAGAGAAAAAAATACATAAAAAAGAACAACTATAGAACAACCAAAACCACCAACAGCTGCCACTCTTGATTCCAGTGGTGTTCAGCTGACCTGAAATCCAAGAAGAAGTAGGGTCAAGACCTATGTGTGTGACTTGTCCTTAAGTACCCTTTGGCTTTCCTGGGCCTTTCATCAGGTGGGATTTCCAGTCATTTGGATGCTCAAGAACTGGGCTAGAGGCTCCAGGGTCAGGAAGGGCAGCATTGCTTCCCAGTGACTGGTGGCCACTGGGAGGCTGGGATATGGACTTTACAGGGGTGGGGTATGTAGAGCAGGGCATTTCCTCACCAGGGCAAGGCTCAACCTGCCCACTTTCCCCACACATGCAGCTGGAAGGCTGCAATCTAGCAATCTCCTCCAGTCTCTCACACCACACTTCTTGAGGGACAGCTGTTTTACACATATTGTCCTCTCCTGAGCTTGGTCAGTCGAGAAATAGTTTTCAGGAAACACCTTGTTTTTGATTAAAAAGAGTAAAAACTGAGGTTTTGTTAATTTTTTTCCTTTGAAAGCTGTTTTGCATGCAGCATGAATTAATTTATTGTTTTATAGCTATAATGTAAAATGTTATGGTTTTATCTACCAGTTTATGCCATTGAAGACTGTTCTGAGGAGGAAATTGATGTGGGAACAAAAGTAAAACCATAAAATTAAAAGCACAGATCACATTTCAGGAGGTTCAATTGTTCAATATCAGTGCCACAGAACATGATGTTTCCAAACAAAAGATAAACACCTTGATAATTTTATATGATGTGTAAACAAAATGAAGTAATTTCTTAAACTCTTATCTGAGAAATGTGCCATAAATTCAAAGCAGTTTACTAGGCAGTAGGAAGATTACCTTAACATTTGTCATTTATTCAAAATGGAAATGTCCAATGTATGACTACATGAAAAATATGTAAATTCGAAAATTATTTGTTATTACCATAGTGTTTTAAAATACTCCAAATCACAGTCTTGTTTTGATTGAAAATAAATAGTTAGCAGTCACTGTCATATATTATTACAATTCTTTGATACTGTTAACAAGCAAGAAAAGAATTAAACTGCATCTTTTTAAACACAGTAAAAACAAAATATTTTGAGCAGTGGATGTAGTTTACAGTGTATCAAGAAGCCACATTCTGGAGTATAAAAGACTTCAAGTATCTGTGCAGAGCTCATGTTAGGTAGTTCAGTACACCTGTCTTTCATAAACAGCAGAACTCTGGTTGCCCCAAATTCCTGGAATATAGGAAAAGGCCACTGTCACCAACAAAAAGACACCAAAAAATGAGACAGTTTTAATTAGCGTAGCTTGCAGCGCTCATAACAGAGCAGCTTGTCAAGTATTTTTAGATGACCCAGAAAAATGCCTCCTCTTCAGAATAAGAAAGAAGATAACAATGTCAAATACAACATTTTATAATTCTGGTTCCTTTTCTGAGAAGTAAGTCGAGCTGTTTTTCTTAAGAGGCTTCCATTTGTTAACCAACTGATGTAATGTTGTGGATTATACTGCATACCTGGATAAGTAACCTGTAAAAAGAGTAAAACCACCAAAGTAAGGATATATGATCTACCAAAGCTATGACAGGGGCTAGAAACATCTTCCTTAATTCCTTATCAAGAGATAACATTACTTAATTATGTAGACATTTTTCCCCAGAATTTTTTTTTCTGGTGAGGAATTTATCATGCCAGAATTACAAGGCCATGCACTAATGCAATTATTTATTATCTAAACATTAAAAGTACTGATTATTTCCTTTGCAAAATATACTATTTTGAAATTACAGTAGTTTCCTAACCTTATTGATGTTGCTTCCAAAGATAAAGGGCCTTATAGTTTATTCTTTTGAATTAAAACTAAATTAAACACACTTTTTATTGATGTCTATAAATGTTGCTATCATCCAAAATATAGTGATTTAAAGTGTTTCAGTCAGACAACAAAAATTATGCCTTTAAACATTTTCTTTATTCTTGAGGGGAGAATGAAGCAGAGGGATCTTCAAATACAGTTAAAGGGAAAATGCATATCCATAAAAAAACTTTTACTCATAATTTGCACTGTATTAAACAAGATATTCTAAGAAAGCTTTTGCTTAGATTTTCAAAGCAGGAAAGCATTAGGTATCCTTTGTTATGTTAATTCATCATCTATGTCTTGTTCAGTATCTTCAAATATTTCAGATTTACTGTTCAGCTAAATATTATTTTCTTAATTTTTCCTGGTGTTTTTATTTGTTCTGTGAAATAATTAATAATGAGAAAAAACAAACAACTTAAAAATCAAAAGAATTAACATGCATATTAGACTTTCTTCAGTGCTTTAATTTTCTCTGGTTATTTGCAGAATCTCTTGCTATGCATAACTCAAGAAATTTTAGCAGCCTTACTTAGACACCACAATATCTTAGACCAGGAAATCTTTACATTTTCTGCCTTTAAAGTGTATTACAAAGTGGTTATTCACCTATATAGCTGTCAGGAGTTCATTGGAAATTATTAAAGGATAATAGTAAATTCTCTGTATTTTTTTGTCAAATTCTATTTTGCTGGGATTTTTTCAAAGCAAAATAGAAAATAAGATGTTTGGTAGATGTTTAATTGTCTATTTCATAGGATCCTTCTTCCCAGATACTTGAAAGGTGATCTGGCAAAACTTTTCCTGCCACTGTTCCTACCCATTATCCTGTTGCAAAAGGTTTTTCTGAAATTCAGTCGTATACTTCTGCTTTATAACATTGGCCTTGTGCTGGCTAGTGGCTGTTGTACTAAATGACTTCTTGAGATTGTCTTTCAACCTAAATTATTCTATAATTCCATGAAATTGTCGGATAGTTAATTAAGAAGGAAGAAGAACATCTCTGCAAATTACCGAATATTTGACCTAATGTGCAAATTGTACTTACCAAGTAATAGAACATTAAATTCTTGACTAGACAAAGACCAAGGAAAATTGCATATCAAAGCCTTACAGAAATTAAAAATTATTATGAAAAAGAAGAAAAAACCCTACAAACCAAGAACCAACAAGGAAATCAACCTAAAACCCCTCCCAAACAACCCCAGCATCTGCCAACTAGTTTGATAAATGTGTTTTTAGAATTGCCTGTAGTAATGTAAGACATTGATAAAGAATGTTTACTGGGAAACAGACATTCAAGCCCTGTCTGTGTGCTAGAGAAAAGAGGAGAAGTTGAGCTGATGCTGAGTCTGAAAATCCTTGCCTGGAAAATCCTTTCCTATACCACCTTGGCACCAATGATCCTCCCCAGGAGTATTTCCTTCCTGAGAATCCCTGGACTCTCAGATTCAAGCAGAAATCAGAGCTCATGAATACCAACAAGACCCATCTAAGTGAATCTGTTTCCCAGGAATCAATGGGAGAGCCTTGAAAAGCCAGCATGGCATTGGTCTTACTCTTCATTCTTCAGCAGGCTACTGAGATTACTACAAAGAAAACTCTTTAAGATACTAAAAGATCATTCACTCTTTTTTTTCTTACAATATTTCATGTTGAAATGAAATAGCAGGAAAAGACACTTTTCCTTCAGAAATTTTGGGAACAGCTTTGGTCTGCTAATTCAGGCTGACTTAGATGTGGCAGGCACATAGCAAAGTCTTAGGCAGAATTTAGGATTTCTATGGCATTGGCCACAAGTCAGATGTTACTAAAAGAAATGTAAGACTCTCTGAGTTCAGCTTTGAGCTAGGTTGTTTCTCTCTAGCAGTAAAATTCACCTGCAGCATAGTGCAAAACAATAAAGAATCTCTTCCAATCTTTAAATATAAACAATGAAAATATTTAATAGCTTTTAACCTGTTTTGTTGCCTTTTAACCTATGCCTGGTGCAGCATAAAAGGTTGTTTTGTAGGAGTCAGAGAGGAAGAAAACTTATCAAGAGCAAATAATTTGTACTATCTAGAATACATATCTTGGAGTCTGACTCCTAGCTATTATTCTTTCATTTTCTTACAGGCTTTCTAAGTTGTGTTCCTTTTCTTTTTTCAAAATCTATTATTTACTGTCTTCTTTGCCAAAAAAGTGGTATCTCCTAAGTAATTCTTGTATATCATCAGAAAAGTTTGGATTTCACTTCCTCAAATGTATCTCTAACTATAAGTATATAAGCAGTCAGTAACTATTCTGCTGGCACAGACTAAAGCATTAAGGTCATAATTATTTTTGTTTTTAAAACTCTTTATTTTATAATATGCACATAAAATGCTAATCAGTCTTTTTTTTTTCTATAAAAATATAGTATCAAGAAAACCAGAAAATTAAATTGTTGATCAAAAGAAATTTTTTAAATGGGCTTTGATTATTTTGAATATCACTTCAAGAACACTGAATTTAAATTACAGTATAAAAAAAAACCCACCCAAAAACAAAAAACCCACTTCAAAAACCCTGGAAATTGTGGCAAAACTCATTTCAGAAATGTTATGTTGCTCTTTTCTCCAATGGAGATCTTCATCAAAGCTAGTAACTGACAGATTGAAGTTCTAACAGGATTGGATGTTCTGGGCTAGAACTCTCAAAAGTGCTTCAGAGAGTAAAACATTTGATCTGTCTGGACTACATTCTGCTATGCTCCTTGAAGTTCTATTTTCAAAAATTATTAGATATATCATATTTCCAATTTAATTTTCCAGAATCAGGCAATTAGAATTTTTTAACAGCACATTTTTTTCCAGAAAATTTCTAATTAATGCTGTGCTTAAGTGGAACTGGGTTTAAATGCATGTTTTAATTTTACAACATGTGTGACTTGTACTACAGTTATGATAGAGTTTAAAATACAAGTCAATAAGGGCTATTAAGTACTTGCATTTCAGGTTATGTATAGAATACATTAAACATTAATTTTGCAGAAAAAAGTTTTGTCTATATTCCATTCTTCATTTAAATTAATATTTCAGCTATTTGTTTAGATAGCAGCATAATATATATTTTCATTTTCCAGATACTTTAGGCTCATTTGTATCCTTTATGGTCTTTCTGATATTATATAGTCAAATTGGTTATATGTACCAAGAATAAGATTGTTCTAAGTCATCTTGCTCTTCATTCGCATAAATTAAGTATTTTACGTCTTTACTGATTATTGTAGTAAGCAACTTATCAAAAAATTTGCAGATTTTGTCAACACAAAATTACAGAATGTAATTGACTACAGTCGTACTTTTACAAACAATTTTGCTAACAGACAAATAGTGGCTAGACAAAATAAGGCTGATTAGGTAAGCAATTACTATCTTACTGTGTTTTCTGGTGGATAGGAGGAGCTAAGGTCTCATGAGGAACTCTTAGGGTTTAATTTCTAGTGACTGGTATTAGAGCATGGTCAGTTTCTAATGTAGCTGGATTTGGGGCTTGTTTGGGGTTTGGTGAGAGTTTTGTAATATGTAAAGCAAACTGAAACAGAAACCTTACAAACTCCAGGCCTTTTCTTAAAATCTTGGTCAGAAACTACTCAAATAAGATGAATCAGCTAGAAGTTGTAATATGGAGACAGTATTAAAGATGGTCGTAATGAACAGTGTATTTTTTAAGTCTTTGAATTTGGAAAAATTCAAATACTGTAAAAAGTGGCTGATCTATGAACAGCAGATGAAATTCAATAGTTTTATTGCTTATTTTTCAGCTATCTCACCTGTCTCTCCTCTTTACAATGCCTATGCAAAATGATCACTGTCTTACCTATGACTAGAAGGCTAAAATTAGAGTAAAAATTAGCTCTTAACAGTTACTTGACATGAATGACAATAGTTGTTAATTAAGAAATTACAATATATTACACTATTTAAATTATAACTCCAGGTGTTTGCTGCACTGCCTTATTAAAGAGTTTGTGTCCCTTAAAGCATCTGGAGATGTTGCATAGCTTTCATTAATTCATTAGTAAGACTATTTCTTTCTTTTCTTGTCTACAATTATGGTCTTTTTTTTTTCTTTTTTTTGGTCTTCATATATAGTTGAAGTGTAGAAGATTGCTACTAAGAAAATTGAGAATTCATTCACACCATGCAATCAAAGTACAAGAGTAACATTTACAGCATAATTTTAAAAGGATTTGGTTTGGGGTTTTTCTTCAAGAAAATAGAAGCCCTGATACAGCAAGGTAGCTTTTCCAGCACACATTTAGAAACTTACCTCTCTAAAGGAGCTCCTGGGCTTCAGAACTAAAGCCTGTGTGATTACAGTGTTCACAAATCCCAGATTTAAAATGGCTGGGTTTTCCTTTATATTGAATTTTTTCCTTCTTTCTTCTTGTTGCCAACCCTATTTGTATTAGAGCATTTCTTAGACATATTTAATAGCTAGTAGACATTTTTCTAATTTGTAACTCAAATGTTTCCACAGCCAACATATAAACTCTACAATACTGTGTCAGTATTGATTTGTGGCTTAAACAGCATTTTTCCTTTGCTGATGTTCTAACCTTGATCTGTTTTTAAAGTGGTATTATACTCCTCTGTTTTTTTGCTAGATTGTTTCTGATACAAAGAACTTCACTGCCTAGCTTCTAGCAAAATAGTAGTTCCATGGCTAATGTAAATATTTATGGGAAGCCCACACATTTCATATCTATATCAAGCTGCTTCTAACACAGAAATTCTGACTCCTGGCAGTATATTAGAAATACTATGCTAGACTGATCAAGCCATGTTTTTCCATTTCCTCTTCTAAGATTAACTCCGTGCTCACTTTATCATTGTCATTGCTTTTGTCAGCAGCTTTTGTAGTTTGATGCTATCAGTCTTGAGCATGAGGAAAGAGAATCATATTCAGCATTTTGGAATATAATGGAAGCTGAATCACTGGGGTTTTCTTATGGAGCAAATTTTAGCTGAAGTACCTTGGAATTTATTTTCCGTGCACTGATCCACACTGATAGCTTATTATAATTCCATGATCAGTTTGTATACTGAGGCTTTTCTTGTCCTCAGCTGCTTATAGTCAGTTAGCTTGTGAAAAAATTGTCTTGATAGAAGACACCTCTAGTGTCTTCATTCATTCTGATGTAAATGTCCAAAATAAAAGTTAAGCACCATATTGAGGTGGATATTCATTTATTTCATTACAATAATGATGGAGATCCAGCAGGACTAGCTTAACCTGGGAAGCTAATTTTTAGCTAACTTGAGTGAAATGCAGTGATAAATTTTGATCTTGTATTTTCCTAAATTTAAACGTACATAATAGATAACTAAAATGTGTTACTTTTGTGTTTCAGTTTGCCATGTTTTAGACCAGCAGTAATATCTGACTAAACATTATGTTCACTTAGAACCATGAAAATTTTGCAAAAATAATTCTATTTTTCAAATTTTAAAAAAAGTCTAGTTTCTCAATGTGTGTATAGACATACATAGTATTTTCCTAGGGTTTGTGCCTTCAAAAATTTTATTGTAAGAATACTAATAAAATTGATAAACTAACTGGCAGCTTCAAATCACTAATTCGTGTAAAATTCTTAGTTTTCACTTCAGTTAATTGTTGGATTGAAAACAAAACAAAAAAAAAATTATCACAAATCTATAGAATAATATGAACACTACATATAAGTTTCTCTAAATAGCTAGCCAGCATTTTAAAATAAATTATATTACTACTAAAGCATTTTACTGATAGAACTTCATTGACACTCAACGCTGAAAGGAGGAGTTGAAGTCCAGTGTGTAAGTATTTTTTTTAAGCCTGGTAGACAATTTGTTGGTTATTATCACATTATCAAGAAACAACTAGAATCCTTGTGACTTTGATAATATCTCCAGGCATTCCTAAAATTTTTAGGTCAGAATTCTGACAGTGGGTAATGTAACAATTAAAACTTGTTCAATCATGTTTCAGAGAAACAATGTTAATGTTTTATACATGAGACAGATTTCCCATTAAAATTTCCACAGTTTACTTGGGTTCTTATTGCCTGCTTCAGTCTGTGTAAAAGGGACACAGTGGTTTCATGCTCAGGATCATTGAAAGTAGACCCAACTGTTAAGAGCAGCCTTGCAACTCAAATAGGATGATTATTTTTCTCTGTTAAGAGTTTGAAAACTAAGCCCCATTGAAATTCATGCTATTCCCAGTCCCATTGCCTTCTTTCAGGATCTCCAGGACTTAAACATTAAACTTTTTGCCCATAGAATATAACCTATTAATGTTTTTCATGCAGTTTTAATATCAAGTTTAAGTTTCCTGACAGTACTTACCTTTCTGCCAGTGATGTGGATTTCTTGACTGAGCAGATTTCTTTCCCAAATATCCTGATGGTATCAGAAATTATGTGGCCAGGGAACTAGGGAAGTGATTCTGCGTCTTTATTTGTCAGTGGTGAGGCCACATCCTGAGTGCTGTATCCAGCTCTGGGCCTCTTTCTGCAAGAAGGACATTGAGGTGCAGGAGTGTGTCCAGAGAAGGGCGGGGAAGCTGGTGAAAACTCAGGAGAAGAATTTCCCTGAGGAGAAGCTGAGGGAGCTGGGGATGTTTAGCTTGGAGAAAAGGAGGCTTGGGAGACATTATCCCTCTCTCTAGAAGTGCCTGAAAGGAGGCTGCAGCCAGGGGGGATTGGTCTCTTCTCCCAAGCAGCCAGTGACAGGACAAGAGGACACAGTCTTAAGCTGCATCAGAGGAGGTTTAGGTTGGATATTCATTAGGAAGAATTTCTTCACAGAAAGGGTAATGAGACCTTGGAATGAACTTCCCAGGGAAGTGGTAGAGTCACTGTCCCCAGAGGTGTTAAGGAAAGACTGGATGTAATGTCATGGTCTCATTGAGATGGTGATGTTCAGCAATGGATTGGACTTGGTGCTCTCATAGGTCTTTTCCAAACTGATTCTCTGATTCAATGATTTTGTTTAATAGATATTAGAAAAGATCAGCAATTTAACCACTATTTTAATCTATCTTCTCCTATTAATTTAATTTACACATTCTAAATAGATCCTTACCACTAAGATTCCAATTCTTATTTCTCAATCTCATATCTATTATCTAATCTACACTAAACTACTGCTTTTCAAACACCTGCCACATTAAACTTAATTTTGCTTACTCTGACAACTGGATACTTACTACAAAAGAACTGACATCATAATTTTAGGTAAAAATGGAAATTGACTTTATTATATGATAATATTAAAAAGGACCACATAAATATAAAACAAAAAAAACCCAAAGAACTTTGATTACAACTTTTTAAAAGAAATGCCAAAGCAACAATTGTAACAAGAGAATGTCTGGATGCACATGACACTGTAGTTCAAAGTTCCCATCTCTCTTTCTATGGAAAATATTACCTGAAACATTTCAGTTTAGCTCTGATATATTATATTTTATTCAATTCAATAGAGAATAGGTAGCTTGACAAGTACACTGTCACTTTCATTATTTCAAATTCCTATCTCCAAACCCAATTATTCAGGGAGACATATTGTTTTAATGATATAGACACACAGGGACTAAGACAATCTCAAGAACAGAATTCAATTTGTGAACTGATGAGGATTTGAATTTAAGCCTCCAGTGACAAAAATGTGCACTTCTGGTACCTCCTATTAATCTTTATGTTGGATAGCAGTATACCATGATCAACATGCATTATGATCCAGGTAGTATTTGAAATGCTGATATACATATATATATATATATATATATATATATATATGTATATATGTATTTCTGAAAAGAGAAGAGTTTAAGTTCCAAGTTGCTGGAAAATTATTAATGTGGTAAATGGATTTTATTATACTTGTTTAAGGCTAAATGCTTTCTTTTTTTTCCTGGGACAAACATTTCAGGCAATGTTTATGCAAAAAGCCTATAGAATTAATTTCATTTCTTAAAAGGATCAGTTAGCCATTCTGAATTTAGTTGAAGTCATTGATCCATTTTGTGTCTTTCTCTAGCCTAGGAAGTTTTTTACAATTTGTTTGGTTTTATTTATCTAGTGAAATGAATTAAAAACCATCATTAATTTGGATTTTTTTCTTACTGAAATAGATGAATCAATTTAAGTTTTTTATATGTTTTCCATGTTACTTTTATATGTTTTGTGCTTCTCTTTACAGTCTTTCCTGAATTTTGTTTCCTGAAAAATGTATCATTAAAAAGTTAGTGAAAAGTTAAAAATGGAAAATCACTTCAATCTCTGTCCATATTATTTTGTATAAAATTATTCTGATTTGTTTCTGTATTGACTTGACTTCCAAAGTCAATACATTTTATGAATGCAATATTTGTATATATGAGCTTCATTTATTGTTCTGAAGTATATTTGTTTGATTTTTTTAAATTGGTACCAGCTAGTCATGTTATAGGCACCTTGTAATTCATCTATTCTTCTAATTTTTTTAAACACCAATAGCTAATATATGATGTATACATTTTATCCACAGTGGTTGATGAAATATACTGAGTTTGCATAGTATAGGTTTATTGTTTATGGCATTATGTACCTATTCATATCAGCTTACTGAAAATCTTAAATTGCATAAGAATTATATTTTGTGAGGAAATATAACACACTTTCAAGTTCCACATGTAACTGAAATCCACATTGGAGAAAAACAAAGGAAAAAAGTGGAAAAACATTGTCTCCATAGGAAGAAATTTATTGTTGCATATATTTATTCCAGTTATTTTTAACAGTATACATGGCATAAAACACAGTAATATGCTATTAAAAATTTCCCAGAGGTCAATATCTTAATTTCTGCATGCTGTTGTCTAGTTTAACAGAAGCTTCATCTTCCACATTGCCATATCCCCATTTAATATATATTAGCAGAATTTTCATTGTGTTTGAAGTCAGTCTATGAAGCATTACCCTTTAAAACATTTGTATGGATGCAACTTCTTAGTTAATGGACTGTACAGAGAGTATTCTAAATATACTCCACAGAGACTAAAAACTCACTTTATTCTGAAATATGCACATGCCAGCAGAAGTGGAACCTTCATCACTGTACTGTATAAAACAGGCCTAATCTCATCTGGAAGGGAGAAAAATTGAATGTCATTCATCAACAAAGCTGAGCAGGAAGGCAAAAGCAGAAAATAGTTTTCCCCTTTTCTTGAGCAAGTAACACATTTTCATGGTGGAAAGAAGATTTCAGTTTGGGCAGAAATTAATGTATATGATTGCACTGATAGATGTGTTGGCTTAAATGATTGTTGTATCTAACTCTAATGGGTTTCAGAAAAGTTGAAAATAAAAGATATTTTGTTTGGGAAATAGAATCCAGAGGCTAGTATTTTCTCTTCATGGACAAGGTATTTCAGTCCTGATGGTGTGACAGTGGGTCAGGATAAGGAACTAATAGTGTATTGATTTTGCATTGTACAAATTCTATCTATTTTCTCAGATGTTTAAGGAGACATGTATAGGTCACAGAGTGGAACAGAGACTTATGTTGTTAATCTTGTAGAGGGCTGTGTGGTTGAGGTTTGTGTTTATGTGAGTTTATTAGTATTTTTTTTTAAACTGCCCTGTTCTCTTTGTAAAGACTAAAGGTTGTGGCACTACAGACATTGAATTGTCATTTTTTAATGGAAAACAAATAGAAATAAAATTAAAAATTATCTTCAGATAATTCATTGGGTATTTACCTTTAGAAAATTTTTAATTGACGATCAATTTTAAATTATCTATACTATACCACATCTAAATTTGATTAATTCAATAATTCAGTAGGTATGGATATGAACAATTAAAGATATAATGTCGTATTTTATTGCATTGCAGAAGTTTGAGCAAGGAATAATTTTTTTCCATGGATATATTTTTGAATTAGTTTACATTATCAGTTTAGTTTCCACATAGACTGAGGAATGTTATGATACTGAAAAATAGTAATCTAAACAAATGTAAAAGATTATTCCAACTTGTCAAGCTGTTATAAAAAATATTAATATGTCTATGTCATTTCCAATGACAGGATAAAAGTTTGATGTTCTCCAAAATACTCCTAATTGCAGTAAAATGGAAATTTTAATAAAAACAATGTTCCCTGAGATTTCTCTTATTTTCTTCTTTTTTTTTTTTTTTTTTTTTCATCATGAAATGAAACAATACTTAATTCCCATAAACTGTGAATACACATTACATCATTAAAAAAGATTAAAATTAGAATAATCTTCTGTAGTGGCTTGACCTTGGCTGGATGCCAGATGCCCAACAAGGCAATTCTATGACTTCCCCTTCTTAGCCGGACAGAGAAGAGAAAACAAAATGGAAAGCAACTTGTGGGTTGAGACAAGGCAGCTTAAAAAAGCAGAAGATTTAATGTAGAAAAGCAAAGCAAAGTGCTAAAGGTTTTATTCTTTACTTCCCATCAGCAAGCAGTGCTTTACTACTTCTCAAAAAGCAGTGTTACAGCACGAGTAACATTTCCTCTGGAAGGCAAAACCTACACATAATGAATACCCTCCTTTACTTCTCCTTTGGAGTTTTGACTCCATCTTAGGGAGTCATTGCAGGTCAAACTTAACTATTCTACTTTTTTATTCAAGAAGTTGCCTATCTGATCGAAATAAAGAACATTTTATCCAATTCTACTAACTTTACTTTTTTTGTGATGATAATAATGTTAAACAAGCCTTCAAATGTTAATGTTCTTAGTTGTTTTCAATACTTAGGTAGAATTCAGTCAGTACTGGCTTTGGGGTGTTTTTTTAAGATAAAATATAAAGACAGTTGATGTCTTTATTTTTGCAAGTAATGAGTAATTAACTTTGGTCACTCTTTAGTTACTCCATATTAAACCCATGTAACCTGAAGATCACTAAGCATTTTAGGAATCCTTTAAGCATTTTAGGAATCCAGATAGTACATTGTTTTTAAAAGTGCCAATGATTTAAATTTTATTGAAGAAAAAATGTAAACTAAATCATGCAAAGAAAATAGTAACACATTGGCAGGGATTAGGAAAACAGTACTTAGGAATTTTTTATCCTTCTTCACTTACCAATCCTATGGATTCTGTTTTATTTGAAAACAACATACATCCTTATTTATCAAGGTGTGCTAAAAGCTTAAGTTTATAAAATGTTATATATCTGTACACAGTGCTGGCTGCACGGAATATAATTACAGTTAAGTATACACATATGCAGCTGTAGAATAAAGTTACTAATGACAAAAGTCCTTTAAGTCACATGTCTAAGACATTAAAATAATGTGTCAATATAGACCTAAAAATTACAGCAGAGAACCATAGATTTTTAAAATAACTTTCATTGGAACATAAAGAGCAGATAATGTATTATTAATCATATCCTTTTCCAACATGGACTTTAATTACTTAATTCCCTGAGTTTCCATTTTAAGATGATTTAACATTCTTCTTTGAAAGTATTGTGACAATAGCAAGAAATAATTCACACAACTTGTTAAGATTCCCTTGTGTCATATTGTCTTACCATCACAAATCTCATCAAAAAGTATTTAAATGAAAATTTACTGAGATATTAATTCCTTCCTATACTGACTACAGTTCAAAGTAACTTATCTGGGAAGAATATTCCAGTGGGGAAAAAAAATCCAATAAGCATATTCTCCACAGCACACTTCTTTTATAAAATAGATATATTTTTCAAACATAAACTGATACATTAAAAAAAAAATCTACGCTTTTCATCTTTGAAGTCATGTATCATTGTGATCAAATACAAAGAACTTTTAATATTTCTTGTCCAGGTATCATGTTTGGTTACCTGCCTAAAAAGCCCTTATTGTTTTTATAAAAGTAAAAGGGTATCAGAATTACTAAGGCTATGAGACTCCTGACTGCTTCGAATTCATGCATTCTCCTAGCACTGTATTTTTCAGGCTTTCCTTCAGCCTTGGGTTAATTTGACTTGAAACAGTCTCAGAAAAACTCAGAAAATATTCACCTAGATAACAGATTTTAAAATAGGTTTTTGGATAAATATAAGGAAATAAATGCTACTGAATTATAACAAAAACAATGAGTCCAACAACTGTACATAGAAAACTGGCAAAATTCCCTCTTACTTTTAGAATCTAATTTAAAGCTTTAATATTAAAATTGTCAGAAAACTTTCCCTAGTTTGGTGGATGACATATTCCCTAGGGAATGCTTAGCAAACTCTAATTTTACAGGATATACCAATTCAAACTGTCAAATACAAGAGACAAGGTAAGATACCTTTAAAACTTCTTAACAAAGATGATGCATTATTGAAACCTGAATATGATAGAATTTTTATCTTTCAAAAGAAATGTATGCAAAGTGGCCTAAAAGTTCATGTTGGGAGCACTCTGCTCATATCAGAAATTCAGGACTAAGGACAAGAATATCCTCTTTTCTCTCCTTGTACCTCTGATACAGCTCCAATATTAATGAGAAATTGTATAAGATGCAATGCTGGTTTCCTAAAAGAACTTAAAATGAGGTAACAATATTTAGAAATACAAAACCAGGAGGAACCTCATCCAGCCACATGCTGTTTCATGCATCTTCTAATCTAGTGAAGATGTCAGCTCCATGCTGAATTTTCCTCTTTTCAACAAACATTTGAGTTTTTTTCTATTCTGCAAGTAAGGCTGTCCTCTTTTTTTTTTTTTTTTTTTTTTTTTAATTTGCCTTAATATTTTTACAGTACATGTACATTTATATCCAAACTTAGCTTTATCTTGCCTAATATTTACCTTCATGCCTATAAACATCTATCATATTCATTTCAGCTTTTATTTTCCTAAGTTACAACTAACCAACTAATCTCTGTTTTCCATTCATGGTTTAATTTTCTGTGTCCTTGATCACAGCTGTGAATTCCATGTTAACTTTTCCTGACTTGTTTCATTCTTGAGGAAATATGCCAGCTGAGGTCTTGCACAATGACATTATTACTTATCTATTTCTTCTGGAGATGCTACTCTGCACATCCAAAGATTAGAAGGGTATTTTTTTCTTTCATATTATATACTTGGGTTTTAGACATCCTATGATACACTAATCTAGTTATTTTGTCTTTCTCTTTTGACTAGTTTATAATAGAAGTTCATAGTAATAAATTCTTAGTAAACCCCTAAGTTACTTGGTGCAATAGAATTTATCAAACTTAAGATACATATGATAGAAATGATACAACAAACATTGGCAATTAATCTACAGGACATAATAAGACCTTGAAATATTAATTGCTGATATTTTTTCTATCTTTCATGGTGTTTTTTGTTAATAGATAAATAGATAGATTCTTCACTTTTCTCCTTTCATTATTACAAGCTTTTGAAATACTTTGATATTAAAGAAAATAGGTTACCTCTGTAATTTGACCACAGAGAGCTCTAGTGACAAAGGGTGAATCACCATTGTAGGATTTCACAAATGGTTTTAATTGTGACATTTGTTGGAATACAGAAACTGCTTCAGAGAGGAGGAGGAGGATGGACAGGAGGGAATGTGGGAATGTCTTGGTTCCAATCCATTTTCTAGTCTTGATAAAAATGTTGGAAGCAGAATAATGGTTCACAGAAATTTAATCCCTTTAAAAATAGAAACCAGGGCTCAAAGTGTGAAGATATGGACTGTGAAAATAAAATTTGAGGTCACTAAGCCATAAACCTAAGTAAAATTGAACAACAGAGAGTTTATCGTCCCAAAAGACTAAATAAAGCCTCCACAATGAGAAGGAACTAACAGTCTTCAGGATTATGAATTTTTCAACAAATATTTCAGATAGTGGATTATCCTGTTTGCCCATATCTTAAATAGCTTTTTCTAAGCTATTGGTTATTTTTTTGTGTGTGTATGTGTGTCTATTGTTAGAGTTTGTAACAATGTCTAAATGTAATCTGTAGGATAAAGCAAGTTTTTCACCCTTGGACAAATAAGAAATGTATTGACCTGGCTACATTAAGGATTAATGGTGAGTATTGGACCAGGGAATGCTTTGTGCTTCAGGTGAACTAGAAATACATTTAGCACTACTATTGATTGCCTGTTATTCTGTAGTTCTGTAGTTCAGTTGGGGAAAAAATAACTTGACTTTGAGACTTGATTTAATCTGGCATGTAAAAGTTTAACCTGGTTACTGATGGGTTTTATTTTAATTTTTTTCAATCATGAGTCCCTGATCTGAATAATATTGTTGCTTAACTTCATTGCCATTATATTTGCCTTAACATCAGCATTAGAATCAGTGATAGACATGACTTGGGTAACCCATTTGTTCTGTCAGTTTGACTTATTCTATAAGCTGCCATATATTCTCATTTTCACGTCTATCCACATTTCACATAGAAGTTAGTAAAAAGTTCATTATATGAATATAAACAAAATACATATATATTTATTTATACATATATACACATATATACACTTATATACACATATATACAGGTATACATATATACATATATACATATATATACACATATACACATATATACATATATAAATTAAAAATACAGAGTCAGAACATTTTGAATATGCTTTTTTATTTAAATCTGTATTGGCTGGTGTACAAGGAAATCAGAAAATTTATGAAGCTTAGAGGAATAAACTGTGAGGTTTTTGGGGATGAAAAAATGTTTTGTATTTAGGCTTCAGAAACTGTTACTGTTGTCTACTGCCTACAAAGTTAATACACTTTCTTTTAGAAAATAAGAATTTTAGGCTTTGCTGACATCAGACACTTGAATTGAAATACACTCTTTACAATTCAGTACTACCTGTGCTGAAGTAACAAATCTTATTCCCCTCTTTAAAATCATACAATATGCAATCACTTTAAAATACTTTGGCAGGAGCTGGAAAAAAAATGCTCTCCATGAATCTATTCAAAATCTTAGCTGAAGGTTCCCATTACCTTCTATCATTTATGCCTCTCCTTTCCTCCTACCAATAATTCCCTCTGATTTTCATCTGGGAGGTATAATGGTTTAGCTGTGTCTTGTCAAGAATAAACAAGCTGTTGCAACTAAAGGTGAGGAAAATGTCTCCACATGCTCAACTACCTTTCTAAATTCACCTCCAGAATAGTAAGGGAAGTAGGTAACCACCTGGACAGTGATTGCTAAAAATAATGCCTGGTACTTTAAAATATCACATCTATCAAGCTACTACTGTATCATTCTGGCTGGATGCTATGTTGTAATGCAGTGTTAAAAGAAAAAAAAGTAAAAAATATTTGCATTTTAACAATATCTACATGCACAAAGCATGCTGCAGAGTGAGTGATGGTGAACCTTTGGAGTAGATGCAAAACCTTTTACAGAAATTTTTAATAGAATCTGGAAGCATGTCAGAAACAGCCTGTGAAAGTGCAGATGTTAATGTCATATATAGATTTTATTCCTTTTGAAGTTACAACCTTCCACCATTGTCCAGAAAGACTGTGTTGTTTATACTCATCAAGCCACTAATCCGAGTGCATAAAAAGCCCCGAACAACAAAACAAACCAATTTTTAAAAAACCCAGAAAATAATCACACAGTATGTTCTACCAGCAATGATAGTGAAATGACTGATACCACTGGCATACAATGTCAAGACACTTAAGTGCTCCAACTAAATACAGAAAAAATTTGTCAAAAATTGTTCTGAGTTTCCAAGATTTTACTTAAACCTTGTCATTTTTTGTGTCTGAATAACAGCACTGCCTCTACCACTTACCTATTTTTTGCATTGTGCATTTGAATACACATTTCACAGGAAATAGCTTTTGAAGTTTCATAAATAATTCTCTTTGCAGTGACATTCTGCATCTCTTGCACCAACAAATAGGTAAGCTTAGATGGTTCTAAAACAGATTAAGGTAAGGTGAGGTAGGATAAGGTAAGGTAAGGAAAACTACAGGATGTAAAGCTAAAAAGCTGAATTTTGATAAGATTGCAGTGTCATAACACTATTTTAAAACACTGAAATAAAAAAAAAAAAAAAGAGTTATTGAAAAAGAAAGAGTCTCAAACACTCCACATTTCAGGTTCAGGAAAAAAAAAAAATAAACATACCATCTTATTGAAATTAAGTGTTTCTAAAAGGCCTCATGAAATAGAAATGCAGCTAAAATACTTTGATAGCAAAAGGGTACTCCAGCTCTTCTCAAAAAATCCTGTTTCAATACCATGTACCTTTAAAACTGTTGTGCCTCAGTAAAGTTAACTGCAATTTTCACATAGACTTGCAACCATATTTAGAAAAAAATTAATCATGTGCAACTATAAAAGCAGCTATCAAACAAAAGCACTTGACAGGAGAGAACAGTACCCTTCCTCAAAAAGAAAATTCTTAGGAAAATATCTAGATCAAAGGGTTTTCAATAATTTCTCTATAAATAATCTTATCATTGAGCAGCATACATCAGCTTTATCTACCACATATAACAACTATATTTGCTCATTGCATTGAGTCCCGGGGTTTTTTGTGCATTTCCATATTTCATAGTCTAAGGATGAGAAGTAAGGAAATACTGTGCAGGCATGCAATGTCATAAAAAGATAGAGTTCATGTGTGCATTCCATCTAAAAACAACAACAACAAACCCACAAACAAACAAAAAAATATATAAAAAAAATTAAAACTAAAATCAAAACAACTAAAGAAATTTCTGATGTAAGAAGGCTTATATTAGTTTCAGCATGATAAAGATCCCAGTACAGATTAAGCATATAGTTCTACTTTCATTCTGTTCAAATAGACAAGACAAGCCACAAAATTTTATTATGGAAAATTAGATTTTCAAATGAATTATTTGAATTTTACACTTTGTACATGGAATATGCATAGATTTAAAGAATTTCCCAGGTTCTTCATGGATAGTTATTTTGATTATTAGATTTGATGTTTCTGGACTATAAGACTGAGGTTTTAATTTTGGTAAAACAATTTAAAAATTCTAAAAATTAATTAAGAATATAGTTTTTCACTATAAAACTAAGCCAAGGCTCACTCCAAAGTATTTTTTACAGTTCTGTGATATACCATGCATGAGGAACATAACAATGAGAATGCTGATAACTTACAGCTGATTCTTCTCTCCAAACTGTGGATTCAGAAAATAATTTATTTGAAGTCCCTATGATTTTCTGGCCCTGAAGTACAATGACTAATGGAACTGAGAAAGAAAAAAATATGTCCCAAAAGCTAAAATCTAAAGTCCTTTTTCTCTACTTATGATGATAAAGGTCATAAATTTGGATTTTAAACCAAAGTATTAAAGAATAAAAATACAATGTAGGAGACTAGAAATGTTTTGAAACATTTACATGGAATGTTTGCCTTTCAGTGTTTGAAGTCATTGCAAAGACATTTTCATTTAAATTATTTAAGCAAAGTGGGAATAAAGAAACTGAAGCAATTGCAAATGTTGGCAAGGTCTTTAAGTAACTGAGATAGATTCTGACATCTGCTACAGCTACTGGTAGAGTGGTTTGATCCAGGAGTGTTAATAACTGCTTTGATATGTTTGTTTGCACAAATTGAATATATTTTTAAAATTTTGAATGTAGAGTTCAAGCTGTGTGTTTTCAGTCAAAGGCAACTTAAGTAAATGACTAAAATGTAAACTGTTCTTCAAAAATACATTAAAAAAAAATCTTGCTTTTACTTTATTGGTTATCTAGAAGCACCATATATAAAATCCATCAAATGCAACTCTTTTTTTAAATTGCTGGTCATAATAAAAGGAAGAATTATTCTTTCTTCTTCAGATAATTTTTCTTTAAAATTTTATTTATACATGAAAATTTCCAAGTTTTTATCCTAAATTCAATGCTAGAAGCCAAAAACTGTTCAACACTTCATCTTCTTGTGACTCACTTATCACTGCAATCTTTTAAACAGAGGCTTTTTGAAATCTCTGTCCTCTGTGGGTGGCTCATTCAGGAGCTACGCAGGCAAAATATGTCTGTGATTGTGTTAATTTAGATGGGCCATCAAAGATCTGCATCATCCTCAAACCACCCACATCTGCTTTAATTGCTTTGGCAGGTTTGTTAAACCAATTAACATCAAATTTCTACAAACTTCCAGTCTTCTGACTCTATTTCATACAGTTTACTGTTGCATTCAAATCAGAATTTGTGTTTTATTGTTACAATAAAAAAATATTTTAATTATAAACAAAAAAATTGCATACTTTCTTTTTCCAATGTTCACCTGCCTTGCTTCAATTCAGATAATTAATCATATAATTTAATGGAAATTATTTATGCAGTTCTAATATACATTCTATTAGGAAGAATGTTTAATAAGTAGGATTAAATGCATTTTTTTATAGAGGAATATCAGGCATCCTATAGAGAATGCCAAGAGAACAATATACCCCTAGCAATTAATTACTATATCTGTGAAATGTGGGAAGGAGTCAGGTGAAAACTTTCATGTTCACCTGAACTGAGAAAAATACTGCATGCATTTATCTAGATGATTCTTCAGTTTTTTAGCTGACAGCTTGATTTTTTTTTTTCTTTAATTTTGGTGGAAATCCTTTTCTTCAGTTCTTTATGTGGTGTAAGTATATATCACAATGTGCTTGTTCACATACAGAGGGTAGAAGCTGCTAGTACTTTTTAAAAAAAATTACTTTGGCCTTTTCAAGACATTATCCTATCCTAAAAAGTGATTTTATATGTCGTATAAAAACCACCAAGAAAGATAAAACTACATTACTATCAAACATTTTGTATATGTAGAGTAATTTATATTTTTATCTTCAAAAGCTCTTCTCTAATACCAACATTAAATTTAACAGATTTTGCTGGATTATGAAAAGTAAAAAAAACGTTTGATCCTTATGTTTTCTATGTTGTTTTTTTTCACTTGTCATTTTTATTGCATTTCTTGATGCTCCAGGTATGCTTGGTGTCTGCTAATTCCTTTCTGAAGTGTTAATGTTTTAAAGGCATTATTTTGCATTTGTTACCAGTAATTGCTGATGTTTCTCCTTTTGCATTACATCTACCTCAGCATCCTCAGGCAAATAATAGGGATTAATACTCCAAAATA
Source organism: Erithacus rubecula (assembly GCF_903797595.1). NCBI lineage: Eukaryota > Metazoa > Chordata > Aves > Passeriformes > Muscicapidae > Erithacus > Erithacus rubecula. The sequence continues at coordinate 25,966,785 of NC_136685.1, read as the reverse complement.
TAAACAAATTAACAACTCCAGATTAGGGCACCCAGTAAAAATAATATTAATTAAAAAAACCTATAAATTCCCCTTGGTTCAGTACAAAGGAATCCTTTTACAACTTCAACATCTTACTCTTGAGAATTCTGGAGTGCATAAGGTCTTTATCCTTCTCATAGTAAAAGAAGAAGAGTATACTCTATAATTATATAGGTGAGACAAAAGGTTTATCTGGATCTTCAATTCATAGAATATTTGCATAGAACAAGCAAGATCTTCAGCTTTATTGTCTTTCTTTACTGAATATCACTTGCCATCTGCTGGCTGATTCATAATTAAATTGTTTTTGAACACAATTTAATTTTTATTGTTTATCTTCCTAAATTTACTGCAATTTAATTTTTAAAAATCAGCTTATCTTGTCATTATCTGTTTCTGAAATTACCTATATATACATATTGAGCAACCATGTGGACTTTGACAACTAAATGCAGTAGTAACTAAAGAAACAACACATCATGCATTCCAGATATTATCAACCTGAGTGTTGCTTGTCTTCTGATATAAAGAAATTTTCATAAATTTAGTAGGTTTTGGACAATCTTTTAAACAAAACAAAGTGCTTCTGAAATGAGAAAATGAAATTAAATAGTATCTGTATGAACTGTGGAAGAAAATAGGAAGTTTATGAAGTTGTAATGGAGGCAATTAGTACAAAAAATTTGATTTTAGCAAAATAAAATATTGGAAAAAACATAAAATATTTGTTAAAAAAGAGACATCTGACGGAGAGCATGTAAGGGAATAGGAAACTAAATTGGCAAATAAAAGAACATTGAACTGGAAAGCATTAAATAAAGGAAGAGTAGCCTATGTTTATTTCATATAATGCAAAATGTTGGATTCCTCTGTTGTTGTTTGACTAACCTGTGCCTTATCACAGTGTGCAGGTATTTACCAGCTATAATGGGTTTGTTCACACAGCTACCATTAAAAGCCTGAGGTTATTTTGCAGAAGAAAAGTGATTCTCTGATTATTTTTAAAAAGAACATGAGACTAAAGGAAAATCTCCTTGTCCACATGTATTTTTCTAAATTCCCTCTTACTGAAGTCAACAAGGTTAATTCAATTGAAATCCAGGTGACTGAAGAGGACACAAATTAACACAATCTCAGTCCATATGATAGATACAAATACACATTAAACTGGAGCTCAAGAAAGAAACATTAGTCAATTAAAGGCCAGTTGAATTGACTCACAAGATATTGTCTAAAATACTGTTAAATACAAAATTTTGTCCTGAACAAATGTTAGAAAAGTAGCTTACCATGCTCTGCAGTTTATGTGCAGATTGGTAATTGTAGATATCGGATAAATTACCATGTTACTGATGAATGAATACAACCACTAACAAACACTATAATAAATTCAATTAATAGTACTCATTCTTCTTAATGGAATCTTTTAGAGTAAGAAATTGTACATATTATTTGGTAGTCAACACTTTGATAAATGTAGTGGGACAGGCCTGAATGGTATAATTACGAAAGCAGAATTTGAGATTAAATTCATGACTTTTAAGAAATCATGATGGCCAAAACAGCACATTTAGTCATAAAAGCATGACTCCTGCATCTTTTAAGGTATACAGAAAAGTCTTAACAACAACTATGAAAAACTGACTTATGTGCTTCTTACAAATACAATCCTAGACACAACCAAACTATTACTCTCCTGAAAGAATTACAAATAAAGAAGGAGTCGAAACCAAATAAAGTTCTAAGTTGCACATGAAATTGATCCCATTTAATCAAATCATATGAGGAGGAAACAGTGTTTGGTTTTCGGTTTTTAATAACAATGAAAATATAAAACATTTTTTTGGTTTGTTTCAGATGACTCAGTTTACTAAGAAATGTTATCTTGCCCTAAAAATGCAAAGGCAAATTGAGACTGGAGTCAGAAAACTGTTAATGGTTGCCTGCCATTCAATTATATATGTCTAGGCACTCACTAAGAAAGTAGAACTTTTTTAAAATCACCTTCCTTTCCAAGACTAGTTTGTACACCCATTTTGGATTACCTGGGGGAATAAGGCCTGGTGGTTATAATTGTATATAAGGATTTAAATATTTACTGAATCCCATGAAATAGAAATTCATTCAAAACCCTACTTTATTTTCTAGTTTAGCAGTTTTCTGAGAATTATCTGTACAGCAGATCAGCTGCTCAAGGTCATCACCCCCAATAAACAGCATGAACACATACACACACACATACACATAGAGTAAGTTTAATAGTTTATAAACCATATATAATAGTGAAATAGTGAAATAATATCGAACTCCTGAGCTGTGCACCATTGGCCAGCAGTTCAAGCACAACTCCTGTTCTGGAGCAATGTGTCAGCAGCAGTGAAGCTTCTTTTGGCTGTGGGTTGTTAGACTGTCTGTGTACTAAGTCATGGAAATCAGCACATTAACTGGGGCTGCTGAGGCTGATACAGTGTTGTTGCAGCAGGACTGAGCAGTACACACATTCTGACTAATCATTTAGTGTCTGAAAACTATTTTTGCTTTTTGTTTTTGTTTTAAATTCTCCAAGATGCAGGTTTCGAGCTATACAAAGATTTATACCAGGTTGCAGATAAAGCTTAAGCATATCAAATGGGATCATAAACTATTTTCTACTTTCCTAGAATTTGTTTATATTTCATCCTTTAAATTTCATGACTGAAATAATACTAATACTGATTTAACTTATACCTACTTAATAGTAGCACATGACTTTGATGAATATTACTAATACAAGAAACAGTCATAATGCTATTTCATGTTTATTTAATATACTTTACAATTTTTAAATTATGCATAATTGCACCATTATAATATAAGATCTGTAACCTCTCAATCTTTAATTTCACTTTGATTTCTTTTAGACTCTCCTAAACACACATTTCCTAGTAGTGTATGTAAAATAAATTTATTTATTTTAAAAGTACCTTCAGTGCTTTCTGCTGAATAGGTGAGGTTTACAGCTCTTCTGGCAGTTCAAACTATCAAGCAACATCAGGGTTATCAGGTCCAAACTGTATTTCTCATAACACCTTGAAAAAACAGAAGGTGGAATGAATAAAAAAAGAATGATTTATTACCTAGTAAGAACATTGAAATGGAATGCTAAGCTGGGCCCTTATGTTTTTCATATTGATCTGTGTTTTGACTGAAAGAGTGAAGCTACTTATGCCAACAGATAGTTGTGATTAGCTCCCATGATTTTTCATTAATATTCTCCTGATTACTGTTTTAATAAGAGAAGCATTAGTAATCATTAAAAATAATAACAAAAATAATCTAACACTACATATGTCAACATTTTATTAGCTGAAAAGGTTTTTTTTTATTTTACCTCCTTGGAATGACAAAGGGTATTGTGGAAATTTATATATGACTAGGAAAGAAAAATTAGTCTTTGGAAAATTCATTTATCTTGAAATACAAGAAATGGGAAATGATAGGAACCATATAAACTGAAACTATGTCATGAACTTAAAAAAAAAAAAGTAATTCTTCACTTCTCTTAACAAAATAAATTTGAAAATCTTTCAGTGTCTTATAGGTTAAACCTCTCTTCTTCTGGAAGGAGTCGTACATTTCTATGTGTCACTGAACCCCCTGATAATGTAAGCAAACATGTTGTAAATTGATTCACCTTTCTAATAAAATTAGCAATATATTTGTGTCCCACTTACTCTGCTGACTTAATACTCTCCACCGTTGGCAGATAGAATGTTAGAAATATGTATTTTTTCTCCTAAATTTATTTCTGCTGCATTTATACCAATTTGTCCTTGTGCCAACTTTTCACTTTAGCCCTATAATGTATTTGTGAGAAATTATAAACCTGTACAGCCTTCATTTCGCTAGGATAAATTCAATCTGGTTTAGTATTTTTGACCAAATTAAGCTGTTTTTATGATAAGTCCTTTTCTGCATCTGATTAAATCTGTTTAAAACAATGACCCATACTGTATACAGCAAATATTGCCCATATTATTTGTTTGAGGAATCTAAGATCATTTCCTCATTTGATAAAACTGTAAAACAGGCCATTTAGAATGAGACTTCAGTGTATTGTTGACGTAGTCTGGAGTTTATTTGGTTCTGTCAATTGCATAGGCAGACTTTTCTATAATAATGATGCTCCAACTAAAAACCTAAAATTAGGTCATAACAATTCTTCCCAATATTTCAGATTAAATTTCCCTTGTGTTTTGGCCCAGCTCCTTACCTATTGCAAGTACATGTCCTGATCAGCCCTACAAAACTCAATGACTTTTTCATGTCTCCATTATACTACTAGCTGAAGAATTAATACAGACAGGACTTTGTCCTCCTTTGACCTTTCCAATTCAGAATCTCCATGCATAAAAACTTTTATTATGAGCAATCACGTACTTTATACTATAATAGCTCATTTTCCATTCCATTTCTGTTCCCTCAGAGTTAGTTCTTCCTGTTCTGACTCTTTCTGTGAATGATGCTTTCCATATTTTGAGTTAGGGAAATGTTATTAACACTTTGCTTCCTCTTTGTTTCTATTAGTGAGACACCTGGAATAAGAACTGTGCATCCTGGTGGTTTCTCTTTGAATGTTATTATTCTCAGTCTGAAGCACAGCTCCTTACAACTGCAGCTCTTATTCTCCTACTTCAGAATAATTTGCTGTGTGGCCCTGTGTTAAATGCTTTGCATCATATCTATAGAGTTTAAGAAAAATAACCAGTGCATTATAACTTTTCTGTGAAAAGTAAGATTAGAGAAATGAGCACTACATTTAAAAGTAGGGTGAGCACTTAATTTTTTGACAGTGGTATAAGTAATTTATGTGAAATAGCTGCAACACTGCCATCTGATATGTATATGCAAGATTATTTCTTGAATTGGGCACTTTTTCTTTTGTGAGTATGAATTTAAATGTTCCATGTAGTACTTTATTTCTTAGTCTCAATTTCATATAAATAGGAGTAGCTAAATGTAGTTCTTGATTAAAAACGATTTATTGAAAAATGTTTGCAAAGAATTGTTAAGGCTTCAATACAGACTATCTCCCAAATACAGACAACTAAATTATGCTAGGTACACTTTTTGCATCTGAGATATATAATCCATGAAATTGTTCATACAAAGAATACACTATAACCCATTTGTTACTTTTATGACCTGATTCACACTAATCTCACTGCAAGAACAGTTAATCCAGTTACTTGTCTTTTGAGGATTTTAAAATGCAAAAGCTTGTTACGTACTACTTAATTTAAGACATTGTAAAAGTTCTCATCCATATGAGAAAAGCTGCTGCTTTTATATTATTGACTCTGAGGATATTATATAATTGAAAGAGGTTTAAAAAAGAGCCTCTCAATTATGGAGCAGTGCCAGTTTTGCTGCACTGCATAGAGTGTTCATTGTGACAGTCTGTTAACTGGAACAATCTGTGACAGTTCTTCAGTAAGTGTAGGTTAAATTAAAATAAAATTAAAAAGAAAAATAACCCTGTGTTTTTTTACTGTTCTGATTTAATTGCTCTATATTATCTCAATTTTACATTTTCAGTTTCAATATGTTTTACTTATAGTATTTTAATTTCTATGACTTATAATAGAAAAAATTATTTTAAGAGATATTAAAAATCTGAAGAATCATAAGAATTGGCTTTAATTTTTTTTCCCCAAAGTCCTATTATCAAGAAAATCTAGGTTGGTTTATTCACAAATGCACAGTAAGTGTGCTTTTAGTATGAAATCTAGCAATGTGGTGTAATATAGGGTAGCAAAATAATCTGTGAGAGCAGATTTTACATGTTCTTTTCTATAGAGATCCTTTTTCTTTTTCTTATTTTTTTTTTTTCCAGTAGATGCAGATATTTTTTCTTGAAGGGAGAGAACAGAATAAGTGACCAGTAGCTAGAATGCTACCGCCATGCAAAGATTAAATGTATAATATGAATTCCACCTCCAGATCAAGAGGGGAGGACAGTGTTTTAAATATTTGAAGATCAGACTTCTGAAGATTTGAGAAAGTATTTGTTCTACTCTTGCTAATAGTAAATCTAATAGTAGAAGTTGCTAACTATTTCAGAATATCCTGGACAATAATTGGCAAAACATTTCTGTAGACATTTTAATAGTGCTTAGTAGTACATTTGCAATCCTTAACAGACCACAGACCTCACTTTGGAGATTAAAAGTACCACATTTTTATCATACAGAACTATAGTATAGAGGCATAACTAATCCCTCTTTAGAGATGTTTTAGCAGTAGCAGCACAAGGGCTTTTTTTAGGGGAAATTGAAAATATGTTCAGTTTCAATGTCTCCAAGGAAAACATGGAGTTAAATCATAGGTGGGAGCTGCCCCTCAATCACCTCCTGAGTAAATGTGAGATTTTCAAACAGGATTACACTATGTAATTAATTCTGTGTCATCAATCCTATGTTATCCTAAATAAATCTGCTCCAAAATCCTCATTCTATGATAGGACCAACTTCAACAGGTTTACTCATGCCTATAACCTAATTAATATCATTAGACAGGTTAACTGGGTAGCTCTGAGTTCTGGGTGTTGCGTCCCTTACAACCTTTAACCATATAGCAACAACCTTCTGATTTCTGAGATCAATACATGGAGAAAGGTGACACTTTACATAGTGAAGTACTCATCGCTTTGGGTGAAATGGACTAACTTTAAATATGAAAAAAAATTTCCTGTAATGGAATCTGAAGTTATTGCTCTCCAAAAAACCTTTTAGTGATTTAGAGGCTCTATATGCTAAAATGTGTGGTTCTGTACCCTGATGAAAGCTTCATTCATTTCATAATTTCTGAGACTTACCTTTGAATTTGTTTCCAGCTGTGTATCCTTGTCCTTTCTATTGCAGGCTCTCTTCTGGAAGACATTGTCCCATTTATAGAAGCTTTTCCAAAACTGAGCACTCTCCAATGAGCCCAATCTAATCTACTACCTGTAAGGTTTTAATGCAGGATGTGAAGATCTGGGCCAGACAAGCAGACAGTCTTCTTTCCTGTCTTCAGTCACACTCTTTACCTGAAAACTATCTATCTGTTGTGTATCCTTTCTGCAGATTTAAATGCAGAATTGATTTCTTGTGCAGTACAGAAACTTACATACTTAGTTATTTAGAATGGAATCTAAAATGCAGTGTATAAAGCCTGTAGATCATATAGAAGAAAATGAAACATTTATGTCTGACTATTTCTTCAGGAAATACTCTATTTCAGGCATATGAATGCCATATCTGTAACTAGGTATCTGAAAGGTATGGAGTTTCTGATTGTATTTGTGTTTTGGTAAATAAAGACATTTATTTTCAAAGTTCTTTATATTGGGATGCAAATATTCTAACCCTTAAAAAACACAAGCTGTTTGACACATTAATATTCTTCTTTCTGATGTTTTCCTGAGAGATTTAATGTAGAGATAGTTCCATTTGAAAATGTAAATAAAAAAGAGAGGAGTATTGTAAAATTATAGATTAGTATATATCTAAATGTTCCTATCCTTTTAGGAAGACCTTGAAGAGCTAAAAATTACTTCCATAAATCAAGAAATTCCTTAAAATCTGTGAAATGCAAAGTTTATCCTGTTGGCTCAGGTGGTCCTTTGATGCATGTCTCTGAAAGCTGGGATAACATAAAGAACCCTGTTTATGGGCAGTTTCCTTTGTATTTACTATTGGCTTCTACAAAAGTCCAGAAACAATTTATACAGGTCTACCCATGGCCTAGTGGGTACTGCTCTATTTTAAATAAAATAACTATAGCCAATGAGGTGTGGTAAAAATTAAGTTATCCTTCATGACCCACCAGTGCTTTTATTTGATTATCACAATTAACTCATGACTGGTATAATCTTTGTTCAACTTTGTTTATCCCAAGATTTAAATTAGGTTGACATTCCTAACATTCACATAATTATCCATTATCATATTAAGTCCACTGCCCACACAAAAGGCAGAACACTTTGCTGACAAGATGATAACAAATATTTAAAATTATATAAACCAAATATGTCATGTCCATGTTATCTATATCAAGAGTCAGTTTATACTTAATGTGAAAAAATCTAATAATCTTGGCCAAATTATCACCTAAGTTTTTTTGTTTTTTTTTGTTTTTGTTTTTTTTTATGTCAATACAAAGACTGATAGCAGATGCCAGAGATTAATGATCATATCCCAGTTCATCGATTACTTTATGTACACTGTGGAAAAAGGGGAACAACCAAAAAATTTTGTAGACTACCCATTCACCACCTCCAGTAAAAGGGATTATACACATCTGGTTACTATGGCATCATCTTCTAAATCCCATTAAATCTAGTGCAGAAGGATAATGGTCAATAAACACTGAAGCTGCATTATTTCCTGGCACTTGCTTCCTGGAACACTTCTATAATTCCTATGAGCATAGGAAAGGACAACAACTGGAGCATTTAAAAAAAAAAAAAAAAGTTTAAATAAATAGATGTGTTTCGTGAAGGCAAGTAAATAAAACTTTACTTCAAATATATCATATGCCTTTAAGCAGAGATAGTTAAACACATTTTGCTTCCATTGTGTAACTGTGATATTCAGGCCATGGAGCATACTTGATATGTTTTGCTAATTAAAAAACGTGAATATTTAAACTCTTACAGCTTCACTTTGCAGTACTTGTAAGGAGATTATTAGACTTTACAAAGCACACTGAATCATAGAGTCAGGCTAAGGGTTGGAAGGATCCCTATAGATCATCTTGTCCCAGGAGCCCCTGCCAGATGCAAGGAACCTTGCAACCTTCCACTGGATCATATTCCTCAAGGACTTATCAAACCTGGCCGGCAACACTGCCAGGGCTGTGGCATCCATAACCTCCCTGGGCAACCTGTTCCAGTATCTTACCAGCCTTACAGTAAAGAAATTTTCCCTAAAATCTAGCATAAATTTCTCCTCTTTCAATTTCTACCCATTACTCATTGTCCTGTAGCTGCAGCTCCTGACAAAGAGTCCCTTTCAATCTTCCCTGTAGTCCCCACTGGGAAGGTTACTATAAGGTCTCCATACAACCTTGTCTTTTCCAGACTTAATAGCCAAAATTTTCTCAGCCTGTCTTCATAGGGAATGTTCTGTAGTCCTCTCAACTTCCTGTCCCTCCTCTCAACTTGTTCCAACAGTTCCATGTCCTTCTTTCATTGAGGACACAGGAACTGTACACAATATTCCAGGTGGAGTCTCACCTGGAAGAGGTGAGTAGAGGGGGAGAATCACCTCCTTTGACCTGCTGGCCATGCTCCTTTTGACACAGCCCAGGATATGGTTGGCTTTCTAGGTACTAGCTCACATTAAGTTTTTCATCAACCATCACACCCAAGTCTTTCTCTGCGTGGCTGCTTCCAATCACTTGTCTCTCCAACCTGTGGGTGTACCCTGACCCAGGTACAGGAACTTGGACCTTGTTTTGTTGAAAGTCATGAGGTTTGCATCAGTCCATCTCTCAAACCTGTCAAGATCCCTCTGGATGGCATCCCTTCCTTTCACCTTGTGAACTGCACACACAGGCTGGTGTTGTCAGTGAACTTGTTGAGGGTGCCCTTGATTACACTGTCCATGTTGCCAACAAAGATGTGGAATAATATCAGCCCCAGTACTGACCCCCAGGACACCACTCATCACTGGTCTCCATGTGGACAATGAGCTGCTGGCCAAAACTCTGCATGCAGCCATCCAATGAGTCCTTTACTCTTTGTCTATCTGGACAAAGTGGTCCATCCATTCAAGTCTCTCCAGTTCAGCAACGAGGATGTGTGGGACAATGTCAAATGCTTTGCACAAATCCAGGTAGACAATGTCTGTTTCTCTGCCTTTATTCACCAGTACTGTAGCCCCTTCACAGAAGGGCACTGGGTTCATCAGGCATGATTTCTGCTTTTAAAGATGTGTTGGCTACTACCATTCACCTCTTTGTTTTCATGTGGCTTAGCATAGTTTCCAGGAGAATCTACTCCATGATCTTGCCTGGCAAAGAGATTAAACTGACTGGTGTGTAATTCCCTGGGTCTTACACTTTCTCCTTTTTAAAATGGAGGTCATGTTTCCCTTTTTCAGTCATGGGAAACTTAACCAGACTCTCATAATTTTTCAAAAAATATGGAAAATGTCTTAGCAACTTCATCTGTCTCAGGACCCTCAGATGAATCTCAACAGGTACCACAGAATGACATTGTCATTTCAAGACTGCTTATAGAATGTAGTAGGCTAGAGTTTCACAGAAATACAGATAATAGTAAGTTTGATTTGTTTCTCCTAATACTTCAATGAACATAAATGAATCCTTGATGTAAACACATATATATTTATTTTACAGTGAAAAACTGGATCTGGACAAGGGCAAATGATACATTTTGCTTTAAGTACACTGGAAAATTACACAATAATGCTCAGAATTTCATGTTCATTTTTTGCAGACTTTGTTGATCACACTTCAGTAACAGTTTTGGTTATATGTCATGGACTGTTTAGGATCATATGTTTTTATGTAATCAAATTTCTCCTAGGGAAACTACTGTCCTTGAACAGCTGCTCTACCTGTCAAACTGAGCAGAGAAAATGTCTATTTTGAGGTGCAGAAGCAGCTGGTTTTCCTTAGTAGGTGCTAAAGTGAATCTCAGTCAGTGTCTAACGAGTTTACACTAAGTTCTGGTCCCTAGTGTCATTCCCATTTAAACAACTCCTTTTCCAGTTACAGTCTCTTTCAAAGTGAGGATTATTGAAATCTAAATTTCAAATATTTCATCTGTTTTAGCTATCTGTGAAGAAAAGTTGTGATTTTCACTGCTGGCTTTAGACAATGTTCTATATAGACTTCTGGTTTTGTTCTGGTTTCGCCCCAGCCAGCAATCAAGCCCCATGCAGTCATTCTCTCTCTCCCTGACCAATGGGATCAGAAGGCGAATCAGATGGGTAAAAAAACTTGTGGGTTGAGATAAAGACAGTTTAATAAGCAAAACAAAAACCTTGAACACAGAGCAAAACAGGGAATTAGTTCAGTGCTGCCCATGGGCAGGCAGGTGTGCAGCCGTCCTCAGGAGATCAGGGCCCCATCTTAGGTAACAGTGACTTGGGAAAACAAACACCATCACCCAAAATTACCACCTTGTTCCTTTTTCCCCCACTTCACATACTGAGCATGTGATACAGAATATCCCTTAGGTCAATTTGTGTCACCTGTCCAGGCTGTGCCTCCTCCCAAACTCCCATGCACCCCAACTTCCTTGTCAGCATGGCCAAAAGGAAAAAAAGGCTTTGGCTCTGTAAGCTCTGTTCAATGGTAAAAAAAAAATAAAAAAATCTGTATATAATCAACCCTGTATTCTGCATAATTCCAAAACACAGTCCCATATCAGCCACTGTGAAGACAATTCACTCTACACCAGCCAAAATGATCTGGAGTGGAATTCCTGCCAAGCATTTTTACTAGAAAATGCCTTTTTACTAATATAGAAAAAGAGAATCCCAAAATGACAGTGTGTTCCAGGCCTGTACAATGAGGCTTACCTGTCAAATAATTTAGAAGATAATATGAAGATGGAAAAATAAATTTTTCAAGCCTTGATTCTTAGATGCAAACACTAAACCAAATCTGTTACAAGCTTGCAAAAACAAAAAACAAAACAAAAATCCCCCCCCCCCAAAAAAAAACCCTAAAATTTTCTTCTCATTATTCAAATCAGAATCTTGGATTGCAAGTTTATTCTCATAGGTGTAATATGTGTTTAAATTGTTTCAAATATTTGTCCAATGGGATGTGTTCCTTAAAATTGTGAGTTTTTTTCTGAAGAAACTAATAAAGAAAATAAAATCATATAGTACTTATAGTATTATATAGTATATTTATAGTATGGCAAAGTATTAGCAAATCATACAAATAATACCACTATTAATAAATTAATATTAATACCTATTCCACTCCAGTTCATAATTAAAAGCTAAACAAAAAACCCAAAATATATTACTCACAGTTTTCTCCAATATTTATTTAGATAACTTTTTATGACAATGTTATTTATGAAAAACATGTATAAAAACTTCTAGATTCTGTCAGTTTATTTATGTTTGTTTCATTGCAAAGTTTATTCTTGCTCAGCCATGTGTAAAGAGTTCCCATCTTCAGTTCTAAGATTGTCACCCTTGACTGCCTGTTTGTCAGCTCCTCACAGAATCTCCCCACTCACTCAGTTCCTTGTGTGCTTCATCTGATCCTGTGGCTCATTGTGCAAGGCCCCTGGTCTGATTGTGTTTCAGGCCTTCTAAGAAGACATTTCTTTTATCCTGTAAGCTTGAAGGTATGCAGTCTAGTAAACTTATATTTCTCTTTGATCCTGCTTGAGAATTTTAGCCTGAAATTTTCCCCTTAATTTCTACTTCTCTCTCACTAGAATGTAAATACCTTCATAGCAGGGACCATGAAGTACAAAATGTCTAGTACACCGAGAGCACAACTATAAGAAATGTTTTTGCTGTAGAGAATGAGTATGAACTGAATATGCAACATTTTGGGAATGCTGCAGCTTTTTATTTTACAGCAAACTATGATTAGTTAACTAATTACTCTGTAAAAATGAGAAATTTAGAAGTAGTCTCTGGACTAGATATAACTTAACTGAATTCTTTGGTACTGAGGCACTCCAGCTTAACACAGTAGGAAAAATAAAGGAGGATTTGTCCAGAAACACAGGAAATAATTTTTTTTTTTTTTTAAAAAGGCACTGTGTCTCTCAAGTTTGAGCTTCTTTGTGCATAATCAAGCCTGGGATACAACTGTTAGTGGCCATGCTGCTTTGACTAATCAGGTCATTTTCCTTTCCACAAACATGGATTTAAAGAACTCTCTTTTGGCAGACAATCTCTGCAGAATCTGGCTCCTTATATTTTTGTCATTTTGTCAAGCAAACATTCAAGCACACTTTCTTTTCAACATTGGACTTTCAGGAGCTCCACAGTTATAAGAATCAGAGAGCTTGTGACTGAAAAATAATAAAATGTTTGTTTAAAATCTTCTTTATTCAGTTTTGCTCCATGAACACGAGTATAAATTAACAGTTATTAAGATTTATGACATTTTTGAACAGCCACAAGAGTCTTATCAATGACTCTGGATTACCAAAGAATTCAGAATTATGCTGAAATTGCAGTACATTCATACCTGTATTCTATTAACAGAAATAATTACACTTCTGCAATGATTTTTTGCTTGGATGGGAAAAGATTACGGCGAAATAGAATGATCTGATTTGCAAGAACCCACAAGGATCAATGAGTCCAACACTTAAATGAATGACTCCTGGGGATTGAACATATGACCTTACAAGTAGATACATATTTTTAAGAAAAAAAATTATAACATCTCAAATTTCTGGTTTTTTTTATTTTTAAAATTTTTGCAATATATTTTATCATACAGCAACATATATGTACCTTTCTGACAATTAGTTTAATTGCATCTCCTTTTGCTATGCCTTATCACAATTGCTTCTGTAAATAAGTATCATTACCTCCCAACCACTAGGAGCTTGTCTCAGGAGAGTTAAGACCTTTCATCAAGTTCATTAACTGCTCTCATGATTATCACATGAAATGGTTGAATGATCAAATCTCATTTTCCCAAAGCCTATAACTTACCTCTGTAAACTCATCTTTTACAATGATCATGTGTGAGGCATCATTAGCACTCCTTCAGACATTCCTGAGAAAGTGAGTTCTGTAAAGATTATGCTTGCCACCCAGAAGTTTACTCAGTAAAGGCAGGAATAGGCAGCTTTGAAACAGAGCTTTCTCTGTCTCTTTTTCCAGTTAAGTTCTGTGATGATGACAGGCAGACACTGGTGCTACTAGATTTGTAAATGGGGAGATCTGACCAGTAAACACATAATCCTAAATATTGCACATTACAAAATGCATTTACCCCAGCAATATTTTTTTTTTCTTAAAGGGCATTTTTTTCTTCCTATTAATTTTATCTGTATTTTACACCTACATGTACAGCTTTTTCCTCTCCGAACAAAAATCTCCTACACTGATGTATTCCTGCAGAAGTTTACTAGCTGTGCATGCCTTACATGCCTTTCAAACCCCTACATGCCTTTCAAAGCAAGGATAACTCATTTACTTCTGAAAGAGTTGCCTGTTTTCTAATGGTCACAGATAAGTGCATTATGCCAAGGCAAAGAATCTTGAAGAAGATTCTCCTCGAAGTGTCTTATAATAATAATTCTTTTTTAACCAACCCTGCTTAAAAATCAGGTGAATGTATGTTGCTAACCATGACTTACGAAAATTTTTGAACTGTTGTCTCTAAGGAGTCCATTTATTTCCATTTCATTCTAGAGAGTATCAGTACTGCTCTAAATGTTCTATAGTGCAGTCAACCCACCAAAAAAAAAAAAAAAAAAACCAAAAAAAAAAAAACCAACCCAACAAAATTGAGGTGGCTCTGTATTTAATAATTAGGAGGTTTCTCTTGCTTCTCTTATCTCATATATCTGCATAATTTCACTATAAATTTGAAAGAATTTAATTTAATGTACTTCTGCTACTTAGAGGATTGAAATAATTTTCCATTTCAACTACAAATATGATCATGGAAATAGGAACTGTTTAAGAAGATTACTTGTGTGATGGGATTTATACTAAGAGGCCAGTGTCAGGCCAGAGTTTCAGCCTTAATGCTGTCAGGTCTTGGTTTCATGGCTTTAGAAGTCAAACTGTCAAGGGTTTTAAAATATGTCCCTTTTTAATGGCATAGTACTTCCACAAAAGAAGTTGAAAGGTGCATCCCCAAGTCAAGGCCTAAGAAGACAGTAATAGCAAATGTACAACTCAAAAAACAGCTGTACATGAGGGAAATTAGGAAGATATAGTAAGGAAATTAGGAGGCTTACAACCACTATATGGTGAGAATACAGAAATCTTTTGAGAATAAGATGTGCCACATGAAAAAATATGAAAAAATAATATTAGGGTAGATCAAAGGGGGAAGATACTGAAGGTGTGCAGGTAGATACATTTTTAATGATTTTCTAGAAAAGTCAGAAGCTTTCTGACTTGGCTATACATATTTTCTGTAACATTTTTTAATTTACAGACTGAGTTTAAGAATATTCATGGCAATAGATATTTTTTCCTACACTTGTGCAAGTCAATGAGCTAGAATCTTTTTATATCATCACATATAGCAAAATTATGCCTCATAATTAATGAGTAGAGATTAATAGGTGTAATGGCACACAAAGGACACATGCTAAGTTAGAAAAACAAAAGAAAACCCTTTTCTTACTGTGAGAATGGTGAAATACTTGGGACACTTGCCCAGGGAGGCTGTCAAAGTCCCCCATGTGTGTACATATTCAAAAGCTGACTGTCCTGCTTGAACACAAGCTTTGGACAAGATGATCTCTAGAGGCTCCTTGAAACCATTCTGAGATTCTGAGAAAGCCAAATATATAACTCTAAATTCAAATGACATTTCTATTGTTAGAACTGGATATTCTATTACCAGTAACTTACAGCTGTAGGGTGACCTAAGTATCACCTCCTTGGCTGTAATACTTCAATTTTGATTTTTGATTCCCTATCTCAGGTGTCATTTTTATAGCTGGCCTTTTCCATAGGAGCCAAGCCCAGGTGCTACAGAACTTTATATGCAATGAAATAACTGATCTATTCTAGCACTTCAGATTTCCAGGTGATCTAAGACCCTATAAAAATTCACCTATCATTTCACAAAAGAAAAACGTTTAAATATTCTTAGGAATTTTGTATTAATTAAAAATCTGTTTACTTCAGCATCTTTCTGTCTGCACTTATGCATGACACATGACAGTAGACTATGCAAAGAAGAATTAAATAAATAATAGGCAACATCTAGACTAGGCATACTGAAATGTCACATTTTCTAGAGTTGAGAAATATATATGCTGGCATTATTTGTATAATGCAGAAATCCAGCTTTATTTTATATAAAATAACTTGCAAACCCAGTACTTTTTGAGAGACCAAATAAGAAGTATTGTTCAGATATGGTAATTTCAAGAGACAGTGATACTTAATTCTGACTATAAGAAGTGAAAACAATTTTGGACAATTGAATTTCACAGATGGAAAAGTAGAGTAATGCTATTGCAAAATGCAAGATCATGAATTAAATCATACATAAACTAAAAGTGATTGCAAATGCCTCAAATGGATATTCAAATCTCCAAGTATAGCTCATGAATTGCAATGTGCTACGGAATTCAACAGATAAAATGTTTTAAACAGATCCCAGATCCTGCCTTTTGAATAAGAATGCTTATGCACAGAACAAACTGACAAAATACCAGAAAACCTACAAGACATAGAAATGAGAATAAAATGTAATTAGATTGTAAATCCCAATTATGTGAGGTGAATTCCCTGATTAGTTTGTCAATACATCTTATACTAATACCCTTTTAATTACATAATTGTGGAAAAGAAATTCATGTGAATTACACATATTTCAAAGCTTCTAGAATGTTGATGCAACATTCTTAAAAACTTTGGAAGACAATTTACCTACTATAGTTTGAAATTATTTTTAAATATTATTTACATAATTGTTAATAAAATAGTCCAAATTTGCTCTATGTTAAACATAGAAAACATAAAAATAAAAATAAAAAAACCCCATAAATTAAAAACTTTCTATCCTAAAGGCATCACTATGACTGATGCTAATACTGTCAGGCTAAAAATCTGCACTTTACAAAAAAAAATTTCTAGTTTTTCATTACAAATATAGTCTAACAATTTTAATGTCAAAATAAGTATAATAGAACTTGTAAACCCAAAAACTTTACCCTTAGTACTTAAATTATACAGTTTAGATTAAACTTTTTCTTTTAATCCCTTCTATCAAGAAGCAGACAATATATCATCTGGTTTGCTTTTTGGACTTACAAAGTTCTTAGCTTCACCAGTTGATTTTATATGTTTCTCATTCTGACTCCCTCAGCTTCTGAAAGATGATGCAAATTTTATTTATTTTCCCTGTGTTTTGTTGTTTAGTTTGTTTGTTTCAAAATATGTAAAACTAAGTGTGGCTGGGTAGCAGAGCATAGATTTATATGCATTTCCTGCCCCGTGGATATGTACAGATATCTCTATGGAAAGAGGAAAAGATGCTGCTTTGTTTAGTTGCACCTTTG
Organism: Erithacus rubecula; assembly: GCF_903797595.1. Taxonomy (NCBI): domain Eukaryota; kingdom Metazoa; phylum Chordata; class Aves; order Passeriformes; family Muscicapidae; genus Erithacus; species Erithacus rubecula. The sequence continues at coordinate 25,949,519 of NC_136685.1, read as the reverse complement.
AGCTTTGAAGATGTTCTTACAATACAGGTGGTGAGCAAGAACCTCGGTACCAAGAACTGTCAAGTGTGAACAGAGACAGGAAGGTCTTGGAAAGAATAGAGAGGAGGTTTCAGTGATTACAGGAAATACAAACTGATTTTTTAACTTATCTAGAGACAATAATGTAGTTTTTTCAATCCAAAAGACCTCTGAAAATTGCTGGACCACAGAAAAGAGTATACCACTCACTTACACACGTGTACTAGTGATGTTGCTTAAAAATACTTCTCTTCTTGTTGGATCAACTCTTAACTTCTAAGTATCCTGTTCTAGCAAACCTAGAAATTAAAAACCATTTCACTCCTGAAAAAAGAACCCAAAAAGAAGGTGTACTTATTTCAAAGCTGCAAGTAACTGCAGTCATATTGGTTTTTAGTTTCAAAATTTACTGAAAGATTTTTTTCATCTTTGTCAGGTGTTCTGAGTTGTGAGAGCTTTTTTGTTTGTGGAATTTTTTTGTTTTGGTTTGGTTTGGTTTTTGTTTTGTTTCTTTTGCATTTTGTTTTGTTCTGTTTTGTTTTGTTCTGTTTTGTTTTGTTTCTTCCCTGAGCTCTACTGAGTTTTGCCAAAGCCTATTGGGAAAATGAAGTGCTTTCAGCAGGAAGCATTGAACCACTTACTGCTTTGCTCTGAAAATTGCAGTCTGCAGGCTTCCCTCAGAGTTAAAAGCTCTGCACCTTTTTCATGAATGATCAGGACAACAACAAGGAATTTCTCACAACTGTGTGAGAAATTGTCTAAGGTTATTATGAGATTCTGAGTAAAACTAATGTATTTTTTCTGATCCAAAATCTACTGTTGGAGCAGTGTTGCTTTCAGAGAACTTCTCTCAAATTTCAGATGCCAATGAAAATTAATTTTGATGCATCAGTTTCCTATTACCTCTGAGCCAAGAAGTATTTAAACTTTGACTACTAACACGAGTATAGTTGAATAAAATCATCACTTGAATGAAAGCAGCATGAGGTCCAAACCAGATATTTCCAGGCAATTAAATGCAAGCACAACCTCATCAGTTTTATAAAACTTTCTGTGCTATATTGTTTTTCTGCAACTGAAACATTTGAGGATACCTGCTTTTTCCCAAGTGAGTTTGAATGCTCTTTCAGGAACACTAAGACATTTATGGCAGCAAAATATAACTTTATATTGTGTTCATTATTTGTGATGAGAATCAGGAGAATAATGTTGATACAATTTTTTTTCCTATACACACTTTGCTTTTTTTCCACCGTCATCTAGCATCCTCTTTTTAGGATTATTTTAGAGTCTAGGCTACATCCCAAGTGTCATCTTAGTTGATGTTTTAGGAGAATTGCATGTTCATTTCTGTATTATACTTGTTAGCTCTTTCATTCTGATATCAAGACTGAAATTCTCTTACACGAGCCACATGACACCTTCTTCAAAATTTAGATTAAAATTCTATTAACCTCATCTTGACTAGAGCAAGGGTTGGTTTTGGGGTTTACTTTGTTTTTCTGTGCCATATATGAAAAAGATTTTCCTCCTATTCCTGCTGCAGATTAACTCAGATGGACAGAACTCAGGTGACTGGCAGGGCTTGCCTGGTATTCGTTGTTAGTAGTGATTTCCAAAGACCTAGAAAGGTTGACTCATCTGCCTACTTACTCAGATTTTTCAAAATACATTTGGTGAAAATTGAGAGCTTTCTGATTTTTCATTATCCCTGAAATATGGTTGTCCCATATTTTTTATTTTGTGAATTCCTACAAGAATTTTTATTAAAGCACAGAAAATTACACATAACTCTAATAAGCGGCATTAATTACCTCATTCTTCTTTTCTTGTAGTTCTTCTAAGAATACAGCTAAGAAGTTCAATAAAAAGTCTTCAATAAATTCTCTGAGTAGTAGCAAGCCCTCCAAGTCAGTGCAAATGAGAATGTAGTTGGAGAAGCAGAGGTGATTTCATTTTTGTAAAGTACTAATTTGCAAAATCTAAGCAACAATAACCAAGTTATTCACTTTCTCTTGTTGCCTAGATATACTGTTGCATATTTAATTTAAAATATATTAAACTATGGAACAACTTTATTAATTCTAATATTAAATAGAGACTTCTGTCAAATATATTTGAATATGTCAAGAGTTCTATTGGGAACATAGATTATAAACATTGTTATTCATAGTGAGTATGTATTCCCTCTGTGTGTGCCCTTAGTGTTGGACTTTACACTGTTAGATTTATAGTTGGATTTGATGATCTTAAAGGTCTTTTCCAAGCTAAATGACTCTACGATTATATGATTGTGTTTACACATGGCGTTAAGAATGAGATTTCACCACTAAATATTTTTCTGTAATAACATATTTAATTTGCTGATAGTGAATGTTTAGCAGCTATGGAATGTTTAGAAAAGTATTTTTGTTGAACTTGAATTAGTAATGCCAACGATTAAGTAAAATGCAGGAATACTGAACTGACAATTATCATTCAAACCCTTTAATATTGTGAGTCATATGAATTAATTTATTGTCATTCACAGGTCCAAATATTTTGCTATTATATAGATTTTAAAATACTAGTAAAATAGCACTTATATATTCTAAAGCTGTATTCTGGGTTTCATATTCTGGGCAATTAATTTTTCAGATAGACATAGATATTTTCTTTTGTCTTGTGCTTCCAAACTCCCTGAAATGGTACAATCATATCCTGCAGTATAATCATATCCTGTATTAAAGGTCCAAAGACATTTTTCTAACAACTGAATATTTCCAGAGGCTGTTGTCTAATCTTGAGGTTTAATGGAATTAGCTGACCTATCCAACCTATGGCTTTTCCTTAGCTTCCAGGAAATGTGTTTGCACTCTGCCAATTGGGAATGTTTTTGGTCTGACAAATTTTCCTTGAGAACTGACTTTAAATTACAACTTGGTAATGGTCACAACTGTCCAAACATCAGACTAACAGTTAAATAGTATAGAAGATGATTGGTTTTTTTGCTCCCACTTCCAAAACTGATAAAATAAATTGATGCCTGATTATTACTGTAGACATGGCCATTGTATCAGACAAGGCCATACATAGGTGTATCACCTGGGCTTCAGTGGGAGGCCTTTTACATTTAATTCTTCCCTGCCCTTGGGCTGAGTTTCTCTCTTTCTATTAAAATTCTTTATCATGCCAGGCTTAGAGGGTGTTTGATTGTCTTGAGCCCCCTTACTGGGTCTTCCTTTGGTCAACCATCCATGCCTTCTTCTCAACCTACACCTTTTGCTGTGCCCTTCTCCAGGAGCCAATACAAGGAGTTTGTTTCAGAAAAGTACAGGCCTGCCTCTGTATGGGCTCCTTGTCCAGCCATATCCAGTCCTTTCTCACAGCACATTCTTACCTACAATCTCTATTTGCCTCCATAGTTATCTGGTTATTGGTTTTGAGACATGCATATTATCCCTTCATCTTCAGGGCTTCTAGAGAGGACATGATAAGGAGGCTAGAGTAGCTCTCCTGTGATGGTAGGCTGATAAAGTTGGGGCTCTTCAGCCTGAAGAAGAGAGGGTTGCATGGCGACCTCATAATATCCTTCCAGGATCTGAAGGGGGCCCATAAGGAAGATAGAGAGGGGCTCTTCACCAGGAACTGTGGTGATATGACAAAGAGTAATGGGCTCAAAGTGAAGGTTTAGATTAGATGTTAAAGTCTGTACTTTGAGAGTGATAAGGCACTGGGACAGATTGTCAGCATAAGCTGTGGATGCCCCAGCCCTGGCAAGGTTCAAGGTCAGGTTGGATAGAACTTTGAGCAAGCTGGTCAAATGCAAGGTGTCTCTGCCCATGGCAGGGAGGTTGGAACTAGATGATCCTTGAGATGCCTTCCAATCAAAAGCATTCCTTGATTCTATGCCATCTAGGAGTCTCCAATTATCTTATTCTTTCTTTCTATCTAGCCCCAACTAAAGTTGAACACAATGGATTGTAATAGACAAGCCATCCTTGAAAAATATGGCTCCTTAATCATGAACAAGTCAAGTTAATAGGTTGCCTAATAGAGTATTGAATGGAATTCACTTAACCTATATTATCTGGAATTGATGAAAATTAATTTTCTTTTCAAGATTTGTGGGGTTTTTTTTTTCAGGGAGATTGTTCTTAATTCCTTTGCTCTAATTAATGATCAATTATTTTGAATACAATAGAATTTGACTCCTTGAATATGTTAGGAAACTATTTTAGTTCACATACAGCTAACAAATTTGTCTATGTTTTCAAGCATTATGGAGAGAAAAGAGAGGGCTTTTAAAGCAAAGCTGTGAAGCTGTGAAGCTACCTGATAGTGCTAAATGATATTCATATTATTGATCATTTGGGGGTTTTATTTCAGACTAGCCTTATACATATAGATCAACCATCCATACTCAGTGGGGTGTACTAGGTACATTCTTCAAGCACTTACTTCAGGTTTGTTTCATTTGAATATTCACTTGTTTTGAGATTGTTGCCTTAAATGGACTAAAGCATGCTGTGTGGTGGTAATCTTAAGTTAGCTTCAGAGGCATATTTTTGATCTTAAAAAAGTTTACTGTAAATGCACCTCTGAAATATTTGCTATAGGAACTCAAAAACCTCAAAGAAATGGAAACAAAGTGATAATTCAGTTTAAATATAAACATTGCTTTTATGAACAACAAGAAAATAAATTTTTCTTTTGCATTTAGAATCCTGTTGCAGTTTTGCTTTACCCATCACAATTTTCCTGCATTCACCTTGAAAATCATGTTTTCACTTTTAAAAAGTTTTTGCATGTTTTACTGGCATGATTAAATGCTTTCAAAGTTTAAAAACCAAATGAAAGATAGCATGATGATAGATATGAGAAATACGTATCCAGTTCTAAGTTTATCTGTTTTCATTTAATTCTTTATACAAGACTAGTCAGACAAAGTGTTTGAAGGAATATATGGGAAGTAAACACTCTATACATGTTTCAATGAATGTCAATGCTCTTTATCATCATCCTTGAAGGTCAATCCAGGACCTTGTTCTGTGACTGGGCTATAACTAATAAGGGCTCAAGGCTTTTTGTCCATGGCTGTGGACCTTGTGTTGTCAAGTACAGCAGTTTTAAAGGAGAAAACACTTAAAACCCCTTCTGCCTTCTTTCTTTTAATACAGCTGTAGTGCAGTAAACTAAATATGACGCATATAAATTATTATGCAGATTAAGAAACATTAGAAAGGGATTTCACCACAAGAACACAGTAGGTTCCTTTAAAATTTCCATTGTTAACAATTTCTAGCAATTTTTTTTTTATCCCCAGGCACCATAAGCATTGTGAGTGAAGATAAAAAACCTGTGAAATTCATCAGTGATCAGTGGAACTAGAGAGAATGTAATTGTCAGTACCTTGGGAGATTGTCTTTTTCTTCTCTAGTTTGTATTGCAACCACAGTTTTCACTGAGTGTGAATATCATCCACTATAACACTGTACCATAACTGAGCCATAAGTTCATCATTAGAATGTGTTAGTCATGGAGGGTCTCTGTTGGAATTTCTATTACTGCTGTCTTTTTAGAGATTTGTTGTTAGTTTCAATGCTGTTACTTGCTTTGAATTTTTTTCTTCCCTCTAGTGTTTTCATATTAATCTCTTGTCACATTCAACTTGCCAGAGTCTGTGATGGTTTTTTTTATATTTACTTAGGGGAAATTTCAGATTGTAAGGTTTGCTTCTTGCTTTCCTTCATACACTCTTAAATTTAGACATGCCAGCTCCTTTTTATCTATTTTCAAGCCCTGACCAATGGTACACAATTTATCTTTAATACAGTATCTTTATATAATTTCCATTTTTCCTATGACCACTTAACAGCATTGCCCTATTTTAAGCTTTTTTTTTTTACAATTAACTCATTAATTGTTTCTCATTTATAAACTGAGGACAACAGTTGAATTTTTTTCCCTTTAATTTTTTCTTGCAGGCTTTTTGAATCCAAGTACACGATGGCCACTGCTAGAGAGACTCTCTTTACTAGAATCACATGGAAGGCTGCTTTGCCTTTTGTATTTTTCAACCTACTGCTCCACAAAACAGTAATAGATCCTACACAGAAATTTAATCTTTTTGCAAACTGCATTGGGTTATTTATCTAATGTGCATCATAGCTGCAATGTCCTATTGCTGATAATTTTCTTTACTCACAGACTCTTTGATCTCAGCAGGTCACAGTCATGGTCATGTAGGGGCTTCATTATGGTCTTAGAAAGAAAAACTGCAAAAATGACTACAGGTGAAAAGAGTGTTTATAGATTGATTTATTTAGGTGAAACCATGCCATTTGAAACACTTTTTATGGGATAAGTTTTTCTTCTATAACTCCTTCAACTGCCTTTTCGGCAGATGTTTAGTCCTTATACTCTTGTGTTGAGCATGCAAAATGGCAAGTGAAGTAAGTGAGAGCTGTGTGGGGTGTAACAGGCATGGAGGACTGGGTTTGAGTAATAAGGTTCTAGTCCTAGTATAATCTAGTTAGTTCTAGTAGTATTAGATCACCAACTACCTTCTGCTCCTCACAGACATTTCCTGAAGTCTCTAGGTAGGGACACTCATCTGTGCAAAGCTGCCATCAAGCTGGAGGAACTCATGGCCCTGTTCAGGCATCCCTATGGAAAGCACTGGTAGCTGATAGGGGCTGGAGACAGGTTGGAGCAGAGACTGTATGGCATAGGGGTATGGACATCCTCAGAGACATCAGACATAGTCAACTTAATATCCCAGGAATGTAGGAAGAAGTATCACAAATAATAAACCTAGGGCAGCAGAAAAAGGTTGTTACATACTACACCAAAACCTCCTTTGACTATCCTAGAGGAACTGGCACAGACTCCAAACAGACACTTGAGAGTGTTAATAAAGATTGCTTGCATATGTGTTGTTTCCATGATCCTTTTTCTCCCTTTCAGAACTGCTAAACAGAATTTTTAGACTCTCTGGTGAGCTGCTTTGACTGGATTGAAGTTTATTTTTTTTCACTCGAGTCAATATGGGGCTGGGCTTTTGATTTGTGATGGAAACAGTGTTGATAACACAGTGATGTTTTAGGTATTGCCAAAAAGTGCTCATACAGAACTAAGGGCTTTTCTGCTCCTCACCCCACAATGAGGAGCCTAAGTTTACACAAGGAATTGGGAGGGATCTCTGGTAGGACAGCTGATCACAAGAGACTAAAGGGATATATCCTATCATTCCATACACCATGTAGGATGTTGTGCTCAGCAGATAAAGCTGGGGGAATAAGGAAAAGGGGGGAGTTTACAGAGTTATGGTGTTAGTCTTCCCAAGTCACTGCAATGTGTGATGGAGCTCTGCTGTCCTGGTGATGCCTGGATAACTACCTGCCCATGAGAAGGTGGGAATTCCTTGTTTTGCTTTGCTTGTATGCACAGCTTTTGCTTTCTCTACTAAACTGTTTTTATTGCAATTCATGAGTTTTCTCACTTTTACCCTTCTGACTCTCTCCCCTATCACTATAGGGGGAAATGAGCAAGCAGCTGTGTTGGGCTTTATTGTCAGAGAAGGATAAACCACAGCAGCTAACAGTAAACTAAAGTAAAATTCCCTGGCTTAATACTGTTATGCCTACTATGATTTTATAGGGATTGCTGAGTAAAAAACTAATCACCAGAAACCCTGATAAGCAAGTTCAGCACTGTCTACATCACTACTTTGTCTATATTTATAGTATAACCATAAGGTTTTTACCTTATGGTTATAAAGTTTCTGTATTATAAGGTGTAGGTAAATTCACTGTCTAGCATGTTCAATATTGCTTCAGCAAATGCCATATGTTTTGAATGGTGTCTAGTAAATAAGAATTACTTGCAAATAATTAGGATGGACATAAATAATGCAGAATTTCCTAAGAATTATTAGTTTTGTGATGAAAAATAAAAACCACAAAGGACCACTTGGTATGTCATTAAGAACATTAGTGCATATTGTAAATGCAGAGAGTCAAATTTTGCAAGCACTATTATTTATGCCTTTTCCTTTATTAATGTAAGTATTAAGTCATGCTTAAATTTGTTGGGTTTGAATACACATCAGAAATAAATTGAACATAATATCACAATCCTGGGAGCAGCAAACCTGGGCTGCCATGCAAGGGTGGAGTGCTGGAAGGGGAGAGTGACAGTGACAAGAGGTATCATCCCATAGCACCCATATGGGAAAGAGAGTGTCTGGGGATGGTGCTCAGAGACAGCCAGTGATACCCAGACAGATAAACAGCAAGGAGACAGGTTCTGAGCTCAAGAGAGTGAGTATTTAGGATCAAGGCCCAAGTAATCAAGGTATAAGGGCAAGAACCTGCTCACTTGCAGCATAGCCCAGGTAAGTATCAAGGGTCAGAACTGCAGCTTAAATGCATCTCCTGAGGAGGGTAGGGAGCACCCACAAAACATCCCCCAACAGCACCCTCTCAATTACTTCACATCCCTTTGATCCAAGGTTGCAGCCCCATCCTACAAAAGCTGCTCAAGCACAAGAAGGAGTTTAACAAGATGGTTATGTGACATGTGAGAAAGTGGAAAGAGGAGGTTCATTCCTGACCAAACACGGTGGCATGATGTTCCTAAACATTTCCTGGTTTATTCTCTTCTTTGACAGATTTTCTTTTCTTGAGAAGTTGTCAGAGTCAAAAATCATCTGAGGGTGTTTCTCCAATCTCACTTATAATGTACTGTATTTTTTGTCATTAGTATGTAACACCAGCTATTAATAGAAAGAACTCATAATTCTTGAAATGCTGGACAGGAATGCAGATCATTTGGGATTAATTTTTGCTGGAGTTTTGCATAAATCTATGTGCTTTATTCTCCTGTAGTGTAAAATAGAGCATTGTGCTGCTTTTCACCCAGCTTTATCTAAGTTTAAGAGGTAGACTTTCTTCAAGTATCTCTGTGTCCATACAAATCCCAGTCTTGAAATTTTTGTAGTCTTTATCAATTACATGGAGCCAGCAGGGCTTATAAATGGGAAGATTTTATCCTTGCCTAAAGCAAACATAAGCTATAACAGTTGTCATATTCCCTTTCAAATTTCATCTCGTGACATAATTTTATCTCGTGAGATTGCATAAACATTTTACAGTTTTTTTTTTCTGATTTTGTAAGTAATATATTTGAATATATTAACTCTACTTCATACACAAATTTTTACTTTTAACACTCTTCACTCTATATTTTTTTTCCCATCAGGATTTTATTGCTAAATAAACAGCCTCTTGGTATTTCTTTTCTATATTCCCTCAGGTTTTTTCATTGCTTTTGCAAGATGTTTTTGTTTATTTAATATCATTAGTTATAGGGCTTCCATAATAATTTTTTAGCTGCATGAAGACTAAATGATTTTGTGAAGAATAAAAACTTCAAATTCTACCACCCACTTTTTTTAAAAATAGTTCAGATTTCTCCCATATAAATGTTGTAAGGAAGCACATTTTCATTACCAGTTAAAATGAAATTTGTATATTACACCAAAATGATACATAATTACATGAATGGGGACAAAAACGTAAGTGGGCAAGAACTTTTCTGCATTAGACATGCAATAGTTTTCTTTTTGAAGTGTCTAAGAGGAAAAATAACCTTTTGTAATGGTCTTTTTAGTAACACCTGAGAAAATCTTACTATGAAATAGGTATGAAAAGATGGGCTGCTGAATGTAGGATTTCTAAATCTGTGCAGTAATATAGACTATAGACTTTTATACCTGACAACAGTGGCAGATGTAATAGCAGATATAATGAACATAATAGTTCAAGGCTGCTACCTTTAAAGAAAAAAGTACCAAATGACCCAAACTACACATTTGATACCCCATTATCTAATGGTATCTTTGAACATCATGAGATTCTGAAGATAATGGAATAGTCTCAAAATAGAAAGACTGAGTATTAAGCAACAAGAATAGTAGTTTTCTTGCAGATTCGTGTCCTTTCTTTCTATGGGGAGTTAACTCCCAGGGGTGAAAATACAGAGATAGAGAGAGGAAATTAATATTAACATATTTACCTAGCTTTGGAGCTATGTGGTAGAGTACTGATACTCTTTGAAGGCAGAATTTGGATCCAGTAGTTAAAATAAAATGAAAAATATTTTGGGAGAAGGATCAAAATCTATTTTATACCCCTTCTGAGTTCAATACTCTAAGCTCCAAGTCTTCTGTGATTACTATTGGTTAGTCATAGTCCATGCATTTCTGGTATCTTCAAAGGCTTAAAAAGTGCTGGCCACTCTGCTGCACAAAGGTCATTGTGACACGTTCACATGTTCAGCATATTACTAATAGGACATAGCTACATTTTAGTTTTTTTCAAATGAATTTAGATAAAAATGGGAGAGACTGCATATGACCCCTAATTATTATCCTTTCAGATCATTAAATTGTTTGAAGCTCTTTAACTAAAATTTTCCTCAAAAGAGATCTTTTCTGTCCTTTAATCTTTCAGGTTAATTCAGAGTATGGACCAAAATACACTTGGAAGAACTCTGGGGAAAATGAGGGCATTTAAGGAAATCATACTGTGGCATCATAATTCACATGCACTTCTGTGACAAACTAGTGTAGTGTGTTGATCCTGGGTAGATGCCAGACACCCACCAAATATAGTGAAAGGTTCATGAGTTGAGACAAGAACAGAGACAGATCACTCACCAGATACAGTCATGGGCAAAACAAATTGGAATTAGAGACATTAATTGAATTTATTACTAAAAAAATCAGAGCAGAATAATGAGAAGTAAAATAAGACTTTAAAAACACCTTCTTCTTCTTCTTCTTCTTCTTCTTCTTCTTCTTCTTCTTCTTCTTCTTCTTCTTCTTCTTCCTTCTTCTTCCTTCTTCCCTCTCCTTCTTCCTTCTTCCTTCTTCCTTCTGCCTTCTTCCGTCTTTCTTCTTCTTCCCACTTCTTCTTTCTTCTTCTTCTTCTATGTTTTATCTCATAGTTCTTACCACCGTTTCTGATTGACCCAGCACTGGACAGTGGCATGTCCATCTTGGAGCTGGCTGGCATTGGCTCTGCTGGACAATGAGAAATCCATCCCTCTAGCCCTCCCCCTACCAAAACCAGTCCATGCAAACCCAATAAAACTACATGTGTGTAGGCATAGAAAAATATTCATCCATATGATTTTTTACATGTACTGTGCAAAATGAAAACAATGTGAAAAAATTTCAAGCTGTAAATGATATTTTTTATTTAATTTGTATTTACTATTTATTTTTTTATTGAATGGCTTCCCTCGTAAGATAATTTTTTTTTTTAGAAAAACTTTCTCATTTGTAAATATCACTTTAGGGGCCACTATCTTAAAAGGGAATATAAATATTTGAGAGTGTCAAATAAGGATACTGAGGGAAAAAAAAATTACTGAAGCAGAAAAAAAGCTTTGTATTTATGACAAATTAAGCTTTTACTAATGCAAAACTATTGAAAATTTCTAAGGTATTTAACATCATATTGTGTTTCCATAATTTTCATTGTGACTTCAAGCAAAAGTTTCATGGTCTTTTTCTGTTTCTCTTTCTGTAATCACTCACCCCCATGCAACAAAAATTCAAGGGACAGAAAAGGCTAGTCTATAAATTAAATAGTCCTGAAGGACTCTGTAATCTGTTGTCTTTGACTGTGATACATAAAAGTCTCAAGCATATGATTAAAGACATTTAATTTTCAAATATATTCTTTGAAAAGTAAGGATTTAGTGAAGGGTTTTGTTGAATAAATAAGAAGAGAAAAGAGCTGAGTAGTGATTGTATGTTTTCTTCATAAAGCAATAATTCTCAGGCCTACATCTTTGTAATATCTACTTTTATAATAAAATATTAAATTACTATCAGAAAAATATTTATGGTTAAAGCTTATGACTAGAACTTAGATGTTCCTTTTTAGCTCCTTGTTTTGCCTCAGATGTCCTATCTAAACTTTATTACCATTAGTTTTGCCAATAGAGGGAGGGAGCATGAAAAATATCTCTTCAAGCTATCATGCACACAAGTGGAATGAAATGCACTAAATAAATATCAATTTTTAGTTGGAATAAAAATAGGAAAACATTGACTTTTGTTACGCTGTTGTTGTTCTGATCATTTGACTTATTCCAGTCTCCCATTAGTAATTAGATGTTGCCCTCGATTTGTTGTACATTTCCTGTTTTATAATGAGGTTTTCATATTTAACTGTATTTGGTGTGAAAACAGAAATATTTTCCTCTGTTTGAATTCCTAGGCTACAGTGGAAAATATATGTGAGCCTTAAGGAACAAGTGTTCTGAAGCTATCCTCACTAATGAAGCACATGTGAAAGAAAGCTTCCATTGGTCAGGTGAAACAATGACTATGAAATCAGCATTTTGTGTGGTAGTGTGCTTTCTTCAACTTGGCATTGTCAATGGACAGGTGATATGTGAGAGGCAAATGACTACTGAATGGAGAACAGAACCAAAACCTACAGTAATAAAATGGACACCAAGGGAAAACGTCTGTTCAGACTTTTACACCGAATGCTGGAATATGAATAAAAGTATTTCTGGAGAAATCTCTGAAGAACATAACCTCAATATCCCTCAGATATGCCCTTTGCAGCTTCAATTAGGTGACAGTCTCTTCATCTCCTCTGAGCCATCCTTTCAGTCCTACGGAATGAATTTGGTAAACGTCTCCAGGGAAGAATTTATTAACTGCCCTAAGGCCAGTTTTCTTCAAGAGCAGTTGATTTTTGTTTGCCAGATAAGAGGACTGCACCAAGTGGACCCTGACTGGCTTGGTGCTGGAACTCATTACTTTGCAGAGCTGCACAGGAGAGGTCCCCTGTTGTGCGACATGGGCCTTCGCCTGAACGTCACCGTGAAGCAGCAGTTTTGCCAACAGTCTCTGGATGCACCCCTGTGCTCTGGGCATGGGAAATGTCTAAGCCACGTCTGGGAAAAAGCATATAATTGCCATTGTTTCTCACAGTATTCAGGAAAATTCTGCCAGAAGTTTGATATATGCTCCACCAAACCTTGCCACAACAACGCCTCCTGCGCTGAGAAATCAGAACTTTCTGGAGATTCTTACGAATGTACATGTCCTCCTAAATTTTCAGGTATGTATTTTCTCCTCTAGGGATAAACACTGCATAAATCATACACTTTTTAAACAGATGATAAAATAATAAGAGCAACAGTAGAAAGATAGAATTTTGTATCATTTGATTGTCTACTGCTGCTACCACACCTGCAGAATCTCTTTTACATGGAGTCACTTATGGGAGACTGTGCAGGCATTAGGAGACAGTTTATACTTGCTGTTATTCATAAATATATTGTAGAGAAAAACAAAATGAGTTCTTATCATGCTTCTTTTCAGCTTAAGCATGAAACATAAATAAGTACTTGCTGACTTACAGAAGTAACTATTTTTCCTTTTTTGTTCTGCAGTTTAGGTTCTTAGATCAAATAACATAAATCCTTTGGAATAAGGTCCCCCCAAAATAGCTGGTTAACCAAACTAGTGAAAATGAGTACGTGATTTTGTTGAAATGAGCATTCAACCTGCCAAAATTCCCCTCCATCTTCAGTTTAAAGACCTTTCAAATTACATTAGTGAAATGTATTAAATCAAAATTTGGTTTAATTGAGAGGTCAAACCTTAAATTAATTAGTTAATTAATTACTTAATACTTCCTTCCAGATTGTTCTGTCCCCTAAATTTGTTTCAAGGGCAATTTGTTGAACATACAGTTATTATCAAATTAAATATGTCTCAAATGAAAAAAGGAAAATCAAGAAAGAAATACTGCAGTACTTACCCAAAAGTCATTGGAGTAACTGAATTTGGGTTTGTATTACCATACCACAGAGTATAACATAACTGAGTAAATACTTATCTAGCCATTACCTTTATTTCATGGCGAAAAAAATGAATTAAGGAAATTATGGGAATGTTGCTCCTGTAATCAAACCAATAAAGTTTGTGTACATTTTAGAAAGTACCAGAAATATTCATTCTCCTCACAGAAAGAATTGTTGTAACTCTTTCTGTGCTTGTGGAACAAAATTCTTGAAATGTTCCTCTGTTGGACTGAACTTCTATGCTCTCAAAATAGTGATGCAATGCCATGAAGCACAACTGATGGTTCAGGAAGGAGTGAGGTTCATAGAATACACTTCATAGAAATGAAGCTTATGTTGCATAAAGTTTGCTGTAATTTATTTTTTATTGCTTTTCAAAGTGCATAATAATTTGGTTCCTAATGCATTTGCCAATAGAAGATTATGCAGGTATGAATAAGTCAATGTTGTGAGAAAAATATTTTTATAATTATGAACAGTGCAATAAGATAGTAGAAAACCTTGATGGTATGCAGGATGTTTTATATTTCCTTTATCATTACTGTAGGCTGTGTAAAATGCTTTGAAAATAATAACACCAAAAGCGTCTGGTACTAATTGAGCTCAAATTAATGAAAATATTCGCCACCAATTCTGTTAAAAGCAATCATCCTGCTTAATGTTATCAACAAGCAATGCTTAAAACATTTTGTTAGCCTATATAGGAAAGTTTTAGGTAATGCCATCATTTTATACTGACAGTACTGTTCTCATAAATAAGCTGGATGTAAACAAGAAGAATTAGGAGATTAAAACACTATATATGATGTGTATGGCTACACAAGAATAAGGGAGGACAAAATGCCTCCCATAACATGAAGTCTATTAGAAATTTGAACACTTTTTGAAGTGTGAATAATGTCATGATAATAATTCAAGAGGCAAACATAATTATACGGTATTTAGACCTGTATGCTGTAATACCATAAACAACTTCTAACTGAAATTGCAATTTCCAGAAAGCTGCACATTAAAAAAAATTCTCACATTTCCACTCCACATAAGAACATCTTTTGTTCTCAATACTGAAAGAAGCTATAAGCTAGATTAATGTTAAAAAGAAATAAATACTGCAGTTCTAGGAGCACTTCAGCATTTTAAGGTATATATGATTTTGTAACTATATGTCAGATGAGGTTACGCACATTAGCTGAGCACAAAAGAAGATTAGAAGTTCAGTAAATTTGGTGCAAACTAATGGATAATGTTAGCACAAACACCTTTCTCTCTATTTGCCTATGTATATTATAGCAAAACATTTGACATTTAAAAAAATTCACCAAACTTCCTAAATATTTACTAAAGTCCAATGTTCCTACTATTCCTTTGACACAGGTAAAAATTGTACAGAAATTGTTGGACAGTGCCAGCCATCTACATGTTTCAATGGTAACTGCATCAATGTTACTCCAAACACTTTTCTTTGTGAGTGTGACAAAGGCTTTACAGGTAGGAAACGCCTTTTTTTCCTGTCTTACAATAATAATTTTATCCATTAAAATAAGGGAACAAACTTCTGCTCTATTACAGTAGTTACTTTTTGTGATTATTGCACAGATTGCCATATTCTTAGATTTTTAAAAGTAAGTTTTTAAAATATAGAAATCAGACTTCCAAATTACTCATGTACTGAAGTAAAAACATATAAATGGTAGAAACTTTTCATAATCATATGCCATCCACAAGTATCTTTCTTCTATTGGTAATATAACAGAGAAGTCTCTTAATCACTGGCACACTGGTTCTGAAATACAGTTAGGAAGAATCAGAACTCTTCCTGGATGGATGATTTTGAATGGTCATGACATTTGTATTCATAATTGCAATATCATCTTATAGATGTACTAGAAATATAAAATGGGATATTCTAAAGGGTCAGTAATGTCAAGATTTAGGGGTGCAACTTGATTAAAAAGAAGGTAAGTAGTTTGTTTATTTATGATATATGGGACAAATAAGATGTTTTAATGAGAAAAGCTTGAACAAAAAAATGGATCTAAAACCATTCTATTGTAAGCATTTTTGGGGGGATTAGGAGTGAAATACTGTTTATGCTTGTGCTTCACAGCAGAAGTTCACTGTATGGATGTGAGAAAAGTAGCAATACTCAGAACATTCTTTAAGAAGGAGCCAAGTATTAAGCTAGCTCTTGAATATTCACAGACAGTAAAATTTTCAAAATGTCTCTTTTTTGGAAGCATCACTTATGCTTGTCAATTATAGAATATAAAGAAATCATTACATTGAAATGAAGAGTTAAAAGGAAAAAAAGCATTAGAGTTAGATGGATCAAAGGACCAATCTTTATTTTCACAGTGAAAGACTGAAGATTCTTGTTGACATTTTAATTAAGTCTGTATAAAATATATTTTTAAAAACTGGAATAGACATGCTGAATTCTAAATTCCTAGTAAATCTGTTTGCTATTGTCCTTCTCTTTTTTTTACTATAGAAGCATCCTGGTCACCATAATTATGAGAAAACTGAAAAAAATCCTCTTTTTTCAAATGAAAAAGTACATTACTAAAGTTTTGAAGAGCTGGTTTTCCACCCACTCATGGTCCACATCTTTTTCTAACACTTACCTTTGTTCTTTCAAACAAATTATGTAGGCACAATACTTTTGAAATTTTCCCTACACAAATCTTTTTTATCCTTGCAATTTTGACATAGTGAGGGACAGGAGAAATGAGACAGGAGGAACACCGTTCCAGATGCCGTAAATCTAAACTTATAATGACATGAAAATAGTTTCATACTCTGAACTACTGGAGGGCAAGATACACTGTAACCTGCTCTTCAAGTAGCTGGTAAGGATTGAGAAGGAGAAAAGGAGACTATGGGTGTAGCTAGCTGCCTTTTCATTCTCTACTTAGCTAAAAGATAGTGGGGAATCCTTTCTTATTTCTGACCATAAATATCTTAGGATAAGAAGGATTTTTTTTTTTTTTTTTCTGGCTCTGTAGTATAACAGGATGGATTCATTAACATACAGTATAATTTTACAATTATTTCCTGACCAAATGTGGTGGTTTAAGTCTACATGTCTTCCTATGATCCTGTGTAAAGGTGTTTGCTAGCACAAAGGCAATTTTAAGAATAGCTACCTAAAAGAATACTATTATGTGAAAACAGACATTTTTTTCTAGGAAAACAGACATTTTCCTATTGTTATTCCATTGCAGCAGCTCTGTTGTATTCTTAGCCAAGGTGAGTTGTGTAATTATGAGTCTTGTAAGTTGAATGCTATTTTAAATGTGTGAAATTGGCAGAAAATTGAAAACATTCCTCTGTCTTGATATTAAACTTGCACACAGAAAACAAAACATAAAAACAATATTCTGCATATTATGTTTAAGATTGTGTAAACTTTGTCCTTTTTTCTAAAATGAGACAAGACACTGACGTAACTAGTTCACATGATCTGAAAGAAAATAATAAATATACTTGTTATTCTATATTGATGAGATTTAAATAAAATAATAAGTAAAGGTTGCTGGATCCGGGTTGTTATTTTCACAAGGATAGAGTGGATCTTTTAGACAAGCAATGTCTCTTTACTCTTTCCTGAGGGAAGATTTTTGGCATAACAGCAAACAGCTAGCATTAGGTTTGCCAGTATTCTTGTGATTGAATACTCTGATTCGTACCAGAATTTGCACACTTAGATTTATTAAAAAGCATTTAGAGGAAGGAAATACAGGTAAAACAGATGGGGTGGATACAGAAAGGAAGGAGGGAAAAATAGGCTGGTAATGTATAAGTAATTTCTGCTCAGTACTCTTGTCTGAGACCTGCACTGAATCACTGTAGTCTATCCATTCCTTCTTATTAAATCTATTCTTACCTCTCTTTTCACATAAACTCACTCTCTCCCCATCTATGTAATCTAAGATCCCAATGCCAAAACTGGAGAGAAAAAAGTGCCTGAATTTGGTGTCTGCAATTTGAGTGAGACCACTGGTGATAGGGTCTTAGCAACTTTGGTACCAGCATTTGGAGCAAATGAGGGTCTCAGCGTCAGCAAGCTGAAGGAAAACCACAGACTCTAGGAGTGTGTAAGAGAGTCAGTTTTGTGCCAGCAAGGGGCATCAGACTCTGAGAGATGGTGGCTGACATGCCTAGTGCCAATTGGAGCAGGGAAGAGTCCCAGCATCAGCAAAAGAAGAGGGGAGTAAAAGTGCCAGGGCCTGTGTGCACTGTCAGGAGCCACTTGGAAGGTAAAATGTTTGTATTTTCCTCTAAGCTGGTCTCTGAGTGTGTGTGCAGATGTGTGTGCATGTGTGTATGTGCATGTACAGCTCATTACCACCCTTCAAGCTGGACTGTCACTTGAGTAGGAGGCACAGGATCTGGGCATCACTATTAGATGAACAGAGGTCCCACACTGCTATTCACAAAAGCATTGGTCTTTGTGAAACGGAGGATAAGAGGTTGTGTGTATTGAAGGAGTTCATAAATGTGTCAGTCCTTCTGAAATAAAGGTAAGGGGATCTTCACTAGCAAGCTTCAATCCTTATCAGACAGAGAGGTAAACTAGGGTTTGGCTGTTTGCACATATATTTTGTGTGAGTTCTGGGTGGGTGATGGTAAAGGCAATGCCTTATCTGTGGGTTTTCTGGTTGCATTAGTGCCCTCTGCATACGTGCATCTCTGGCACGTTCATCTTGGCTGAGCCTGCAAACAGGAAAGCAGCAGCTGCATTCATTGGATGGATGGGACTCCCAGATCTTTGGGTTCACTGGAGTTCAGCAGCTGGGAAGGAGGTTTTCCAGGTGCCAGAATCTACTAGAGCAAGTGTCTCTTATACATCTCTTAACAAAGAGGATACCTCAGAAATTTTGATGGATGTTATTGTCCTGTTCTGAAGATGCATATAAAATTAATGCGACTCATCCATAAGCTAGAGGAAATAACAATATCTTAGCTACCTCTGTAATGGTAAAGCTCCTAGATAACATTTAGTGGATTAAGAGAATTAGTTTTCCATTTGAATTTGTTTTGTTGAATCTGTGTGACATTTTGCTCCTTAGGTGGGAGAATGGGACTGATTAAAAACAACCCTTTGTAGAGCACCTGAGACTGAGTTTTTACACACATTCCTGTAAGAGACTTGAATTTCCTGTCTTTCCCAATGGTCCAATTGACCTCTTTGCAGACTATGATGAGTTCCCTCCTCACTTGAGGACAGAAGATACTAAGAATGAGATGGTTTTGCTTGGAGCCACTATGCAAGGGCTTCCATAATCCAGGCACTCTAGTTTATAATGTTCTGTTTGCTTAATTGGTGAATTTCACTCAGACTCTTTTGGAAAAGGTCATAAATGTAAAACTACTTTTATACATATATAAAAGAAGGATTTATTCTTTACACAATTATTGTTTTGACTGCCTAATAGTTCAATTTATCTAGTACTAACACTCATTGCTCAAATTAATACCCAAAGGCTTCTTAATATTACCCCTGAAAATATTATGCAAAAAGGTTTTATGCTATCTCTTTTTTTTTTTTTTTTTTTTTTTTTTTTTTTTTTTTTTTTTTACTTTGGTATTATGCTCAGTTTTCCAGCTCACCTCTTGGTCAAATAAATCCATCTCCCTCAACAAGAGGGCACAACCATTGCAGCAAGTCAACAGCATTTTGTGGTATTCATTGGGAGAAGTGTTGCATTCACACTGGAAGTTTCTCACCTATCAGTCCAGAGATTATCTTAGCCTACTCATACATGTTTTCATATCACTGCCTACTTCTTCTACCCAGGCTACCAGTGGGAGCCTGGCTGTGGTCTCCAGTCACCTGTCACAAAGTGCTGTGATTTGTCAGACAGTAACTGAACTGGGGATGGGCTGAAGAGATGCACCTGCTACAGATTCTGTTTCTCAGTGTTTCTCTAAGGGACAGTGAAGAAAACTGCAAGATTGTGAGAATGAGGAATATGTTTCAATAAAATCATTTGTCAAGTATGACAGTTTCCTCAGAGAAAGCTGTATATTTATGGGAATTATGATTCTCAATTGTAAAAATATTCTGGTTAAATTATTCTGGGAATATTCCTTTATCACTTATGACTAGAATGGTCAAGCTTTTTGCCTATTTTTATGAATGATACTGAAATGACCATAGTTCTTTTAGTGTGAAAAATATATATATATATATATATATATATATATATATATATATATATATATTTCATCTGTGATTTCAATGAAATTATGGTAATGTTTTATTTTACATCATTTAATATCTGTTTCATAAGCATTTCATAGAATCATAGGGCCATTAAGATTGGAAAAGTTTGCCAAGGTAATTGAGTCCAATCTTTGAACAAATGCTACCTTGTCAACTAGACCATGGCACTAAGTGCCACATCCAGTCATTTCCAGAATGTCCTTAAGTCAGTTGGTGAGAATATGAGACAAGTCTCTTCATACATCATTTGATGCTAAAGGAGTTTAGGCAATTGTCACTTCTGGGCTAGATAATTATAACACTAATATTTACTCTTCCAGACATGATGCAGATCAATTAATTTTAGTCAGTGACAAAGATATCTGCCTTAAGTAGGTTTAAGTTTTCTCAAATATACTCTCCTGGCATGATTTCATTACATACTTCAGTAGTCTATAGTTCAAAACTTCCTATTACTTTTGATAACCTTTCCATATTTCGCAATCTTTTTTCCCTATCATAAATAGATTTGCATTGAATTATAATTCATTGACGTATTTATTGGTTATATCAACTCAACAGTGTAATGAGTAAATATCTCCTAGCACTTTAAAGCTTATGAGTATAATTACTCTGGAAAAAAAACCCAAAACATCTATGTATGATTCTTGTAGTTTACTTTTCTGCATATGGATATGTTTGCGAATACTCTTTTTCAGGGAAGGAATTTTTTCACTGCAAGATTATTGATATAATTTGCAATGAAATTATAACTGAATATTTTAAGGGATTATTTATATTAAAATAAATCTATTTTTTATGAAAATTATTATACTATTTTAGTATGGAGAAGTTATGTAATTTTGCCAAATCTTAACTGCCTTAAATTATTTGCATAATCACATTATATATGTTAAATGAATCAATTTGTTGTGATGTTACAGCACCTCCACTGTATTAAGGAATACAGTTCGTATATTTTAACCCATGATAGGTATAAGAATATAGCTTTGTATTATCAGGCTGCAAATTATAGTGATAATCTTTCCCATGTCCTTACAGAGAGAGTCTTTCCAGTTTTTGGATATCTGTCCTTCCCTAGAGATATTCACCAGTTATTCTTAAATTTCTATTTCATTAATTTAATTTTTTATAGTTCTTCAAGAAAAACAAAGTAATGCCTATGCATGATCTTGGAAAAGGCAGTGAGAAATTTGAGTTTTATTATATTTACAGATGATATCATCTAATAAATACTGATAACACTAAACACAGAATTAGAAATAATCTGTAGAAAATATTCAAGAGTAAAGCGACTGAAACTCTGAGGTACAAATATCTATGGTAGTGAAATACTCAAATAATTCTGTTCCTGAGTTTCCTGATTTTCTCCAAACTTGTTCTTCTAGCTAAAAAACGGAAACATTTTCCCATTTAATTATTTATCTGCTAGTATTATGCTTATGTAAAACACAAAACACAGCATGTGTAACCAGTTGTAAGAAATAAAAAATCTTGCTGTTGGAGCTGCCCTTTTTCTTACATATTTCTGATAGTTTATGATTGAAAGAGGTATTTTCATCCTTTAATGAGGTAATGACATCTAATGACATTTGCAAAAAACACTTGGGACATGATACTGAACAACTCAGCCTCTGAAGTAAAGTCCTGATATGTGTTCCCTGCTCACAGACCAGCAAATGCCTTAGTCTTACTTAAGTAGGGATGGCAGGACTTTATCCTGAGAACACATGGTGTTCTTGGGCCCTAAATGAACAAAAGTCAGCCTCTTCAAAGGCACTATTCCATCATCATTAACACAAACTTTTAGCAGAATGGCTAATGGCAGAATGGCAAACACGTATTGTGGTGTCCCATCCAAAAAGTTGTCAGAAATACCAATTTTGAACTTGCAAGGCTCTGGAGGTTCGTCTCATTTAGCACCAGTCTGTTTCTCAGCTAGATACACACAAAGTTAAATGAGACACTGATATTATAAAAGGCACCAGCATAGAACTTCTTTTATAGACTGTAGATCTGTGAGGTAAACTTCAGTAGGCAGGTGAGCTATACCAGCTGAAGGATAAGTGGGAGAGGAAGGAAAGAAGGGAAGAAGGGAGAGAAAGGATGAAAGGAAGAAAGAAAGGAGGAAAGGGAGAAAGGAAGAATGGAGAGAGGAAAGGAAGGATGGAAGAAAGAAAGAATGAAAGAAGAGGCCTCACTGTGACATCGAAGCTGATTGCAAGCTAATGGAACCCATCTGTTCATCAGTTCATTATATTTTTCACTTTGTCATCCTGTAAAAAGACTTGTAAACAAGATCTGTGTAATGATGCACCTTTTGCAATCCTCAGTATTGCTGGGAAGGAGTCCTGTTCCCAAAAAACCCACCATTCTAGTCAGACAAGGCTAAAGAATCTCAGCACAAATATCAAATGATGATGAGTACAGCATCCTATTTTCATTAGTTATGAGTTTGCAGAGTTATACATCTGATCAGTTAACTTCATATCTTTATATTTCATTTGCAAATTACCCTGTAGGAAGTGCATTCAAGTATGCAAAAAGTCTATTTCTTATGATGGAGATAAAATAGATTTATTGTAACTAATAAGGTCAGGCCCATTTACTGTTTTATTTACTGCTGTATTTACTTTAAATACTCTAAAAATCTCATTATATTTTTCTTGTGTCTTCTTTTACATTCTGATAATTCAGGCATCTTTTTATTTTCCAACTTAGAAAATATAAATTTCTTTCAGCTGCACTGAAAGGATTATTTCATTTGACGTTGATGATGTGCTTTGGACTAAAGTACATATTTAAATTATATTTTTCCATAAATTATTTTAAATTGTTTTATTCACATGAATTAAAAGACATGGTTGTTGATAAAGGCCTTACTTTATAAAATATTACTGTGAGTCCTCAAAAGGATGATGTGAAAGAACATGATTAATGTCTTAACACTCTTTATGACTGTACGATTAAGATTACAAATGGTCTTCTGGAAAACAGACCTTTTTGAAGTAACCTTACATTATGTTTATGTACTAAATTTAGAATTTGAAAAATAACAGGACCTGTGAAGTGCTAAAATACATAGCAGTATGTAAAAAACAGCACAAAACTGATGGATATATCAGATATAGGAATAATTCATTATCTTTTTTATTACTGTTCCTAATCTGATCAGAATCAGATTTCATGTATGACAGAAAAAGGAAATCAAAACCTTTAAAAGCAAGAAGAGTGTGAATAACAGTGCTACAGGTGATTCAACTACGGCTTATAATAATTTAAGAGGATGTAAAATAAATATAAAAAAGATTATAAGCTATCCAAAAGTAATCTAGACTTCAACCTCTTTTGGCAGGAGGCCTAGCAATATTAATTATCATATAGAGTGCCTGGTTCAAGCAGCAGTTCCAGCCTGTTCCAACCCACCCACCCATAGCAGATATAGGGGTACTTTGGGTGAAATGTGCTTGAGGAAGGGCAAAATGCTGCACACATATAGAAAAATAAAGTTAACCAAAAAAAAAAAAATTAAAAAAATTAAAAAGAGAAACAGCTCAATGAATATAAAGACCAGTAAAGGAAAGGGGAGAAGGTGCTGCAGGCACCAGAGCAGATATTCCCTTGCAGCTGGTGAAGACTGTGGTGGAGCAGGTATTTCCCTGCAGGGTGTGTGGCAGTCTGGAGTGGAGAGAAATGAGGCTTAATAAAAGGAGGAGGAAAGGTGTATTCAGAATTGCACTGAGTACAGGTGTATTAGTATCTTTGTTATACCAATAAAAGACAATGGCAGATGAACAAAAAACCCTAGATGCTTATACTTCTTTTGAAGACAGTAAATTTCTACATGATTTTGAGTTTCAAATATTTTCAGCCTGAATAGTCAGACATTAAAAATGGGTGATGAGATTAATGAGTCAGAAAAACTTCAGACCAAATACTAAATAAAATTTCCTTTAATGACAATAGAACAATACTTAGGTATGTAGTAATATGCTGAGCATCCTGCATATGCAGTTCTGAAGCATGACATCTGGAGAATCAGTTCTTTTTATTGTGGTCTTGTGTGCTCTGTAAAGACACTTCCAGACATGCTGTAAGTTCTGGACAACTTTGTGAGCTTGTTGCAAATTCTATATTCATAGTTGGCTAATTGTGTGCACCACACTGCAGTTGGATACATTTCTGTATTTTTAAAACTTCTACTTTGAACTGTCCAGGGTGCCTCCCAAAATCTTCTGATTATTCACTTTTACATAAATGTTGAGTCTGCAATAGCTGGCAATGAAAAGCACTGGTGTTTAAAAGTTTATCACTGGATATGTATCACTTTCTCAAATGATTATAATTAGCATCTGAGTCACTACTAGAATTTTTGATATGTTTTCTACAATGGTTTATTTCAGATTTTAGCAAAATCATAATAACAAGTCAGTGGAGACATTAATTTTGATCTTCCTTGGTCTGCCCTAGAATTGTCTGGTTCTCCAATGACAACAAAAATATCACAGTAAAGAATATAGTAATTTGTGTATTTCAGTGAAATGCCTAAAATACGATGGAGAAATTCTGTGAATTTCATTTCATTAACATACAAAAGGGGATTAATCAAAAAGTGTAAATAAATGGGGAAACAGGGAATGAGAAAATGCTTGGGCATAAATTCTAGCTAATTGTTAATTTTAGTTTATTGTTTCAATATCTTCTAGGTGATTCAGGAGAAGGAATATCATCAATAATATTTATTAATGAAGCAACCAGTTCTGTAAAAGATTCTTTTGGGAAAGAATGCTGCTTCTCTTACAACTTTAAAGCACTCCAGTGTAATAATCTTTATTTTATAAAAATATACATGTATATATATATATGAGAAATATTATGAAATATGACAAGCAGTAGGAAGCAGCAAGATAATTTCCATATGCACAGAAGAGCACATGTATTTTCTTTTATTGATAAACCTTTATAGATACATTACCCAGACTGTTTCATGTAACTCTAATCAGTGTAGAACTCAAAGCATTGAAAGCCAAGATTTAATAATAACTTTTTGTATAACTTAAGAAGATAAGATGAAACCACAATAGAGGAAATAGTGGAGGAGTGGCAAAAAAAGAAAAATCAGGAAAAAGAGATTTGTTTCTTTAAAAATGCTTTGAATGTTTTTGATGCTTCACAGAAGATAGGCTCAGAAGGTGGTACCAGCTATTAAACTGAATAGAAATGAGAGTTTAGAGAAGAACATTTTAAGTTGCATGATTACTATTCAAAGACAAAAAATCCCCTCTGAAAACAAATAATGAAAATAATGAAAAATAAGAGGAATGGAAGTGGTTGAAATAAAACCAGAAACACTCTTTGCAAAAAGGCAAAAGAATGTGTTAATACTGCTTATGGTTGGGAATCTAGGGTAGTCAATGAGGCTGATGAATGAAATGTAGCTGAAATATGGCATTCTTTGTTAACCATAAACCACAGCAAATACCAAGAACAAAAGAGCTCTACCTCAGCACAAAGCTGGGCCTGAAATGGGAGATATGCCAAAGACTCCATTAAGTACATAAAATATATCACATTCATTTTTATGGAAGTGATTGGATAGTGGGGTGATGGATGAATAGACAGATAGGTAGATAATACAACAGAGATTGCTCATGGTTTGACTGTCATTATTCATATTTAGCAATCACAGTTGTATTGGTGAAGACAAAGCATACATTGCAATATATTGGGTTAATATTGATGAAAAAATAGAGATGTAATATTTCTTTCTGGTTGTGCCTGTGCTGCCATTTCACTTACAGAGCTATAAATTACACTTACTAAGAGGAAAAAAATAAAACACAGAAGGTGATATGAAAGTTTAGAGAGCATACTGAAATCTCACAAACTGTGACAAAGCAAATATTAAAAATAATAGTCATACTAGAAAGAAGACAAATTCTGCAGGAAATAATGAAAGTGGCATAGCCAATAAAGTTACTGCCACTTTGAACAGAAGACTGTTTAAAATTTTCAGCACTAAGCAGGTAACAAATATCTAAAAGAAAAAAAATTGAAATCAAATCCCTAGTTTATGAGCAAAAATAAAAGGTTACTGCTTTTATTTCACAGTGGATTGACAATAACAGCTTATGAAATTCATATAGAGACGGAAAATGACCAGAATAAGATAAAGTACTATGACATTGAAAAAATAGAAGATATCACCCTTACATTAATTCTAGCTGCAATTTCAGTCATTGCTGTACTAAGGAATTTGTAAGCAAAAATATATATTCTTCAAAGATTTTATAACTGAAGTAATGTCAGCTGAATTCCAGGTAGCCATATCAGAATGCCCTAAGTGACTCTTCAGGACACTGTAGGAGACAAGAATACAGCTCAGGTGTTTTCACATGGATCCTGCTTGTTCATTTGACAACTAGCCTCACTGGAATTTTTTGTGCATAAACGATTTGCATGATAGATGTCACATTGATGTATCCTATTATAAGATATAGGGAATAAGAATAGAAAATAATCAAACTCAGATTTCATGAAAAGGGAAGTTTATTGATAGGACCTACAATAGCAAAAATGTTATGTATAACCATAGAAATCATGGAACCTGACTGCTTATGTTTTTATAAAAATGCATGTTACAATGTTAAAGTATTCTATATCCACAGATTTTACTGCAGCTTCTCACAGTAAAATGAATAAGCTTCACCTTGTTTAATATTACAAACTTCTGGTGAAAACTGTATAGCAATCAAAAAGCATATTCATCTATAAATGTTCAAAATATTGTGTTTTATAGATATTTATCAGACACCCACAGAAAGGTGATTACATTTGGAAATTTACAGCTACTGTTTAAATTTACACCTCTCAATCTCTTCTTCTCCAGGTTGAAATATATACTGTATATAGCATAATTTGCTCCTGCTAAAACCGTATAATGTTTTCAATTCAGCTTACTCAATGGCAGTTTTATATGAAACCTCTAGGCATACTAATTGGGAAAAGGAGTTATGAAGCAGCAGTTTTAATGGCAGTCAAAATGACTAGAAAGAAAGAAATACTGAAAAAGAAGACTAAATTATACAGCTAAAGAATACTGTAATAGATTGCTGTAGAGAGAACCAATAATTTTCTAAGAAATTCTTGATGCTTCAGGATAAATTAAGAATTATTTAAGAGCTTAATAAAGAAGCACAGAATAAATTAATATCCCTAGTTAAAATATAAAATAAAAAAAAATTAATAATAACAGAAGGTTAATATGGTAATATACTTGCTAAGGTAATCATCAGAAGTAAAAGGCAATGGTGTCACTGCTGACTTGTCCACAGCAGTAAAATCAATAAATTAGTATTTCCTCGCAGGAGAGACTCTCTATTATATTCATAGGTTGCAATGAAGTACGTTATAACTTTAAAGGCCTTTACACCAAACTGCCTATCATCTATGTGAGAGAAAACAGCTGAGCAGCAGATGATGAGAACGTAAATATTTTCTTAATGTAAACACATGTTATTTCTATTGGCTTCATCCCCAAAAATTAATATTGTGCTGACTGTCTTCACATTATAGGTCAGACTTTAAAAAAAAACAACTTTGAACCACATCATCAACATCCAGGTGGAAATGGTAGTAGTAATATTTGCTTGGCTAAATTGATTGTAGGCCATAGGTTGCTAGGCTTTTCCAGAGGTATATTAAAAATGAAAATAACATGAAAATATTGAAAATGAAAATGAAAGTGGGATTAGATCACAAACACTTTGTTTCACAAAAATTGGATAGTTATGTCTGCACATAACCACCTCTCCTGTAAATTTGTAAGCCTTAATGATTCTTTTTCAATGCCCCATCACTCCAAAGCTCTACAGTGCCAGATTTCCATCAGAATAGCCTAAATCTTAAACTGTTTCCTGTGTATTCAGATATGTTTTTACATATTCATTACTAATCCAGTAAGGGAAAATTCATTTTTATAGCTTGTTCATGAAAAATTATTCTCATTTTTAAGACATCATCATTTGTAGCCACTGTAAATTATCATGCCATTTTGTAGCCAATTAGTAAGATAAATTCCATAGAAATATGTTGTACTTTTAACTTCAGTCTCTTTTTTCAATCAATTTTTGCTTGAAGGACTTAGCAATATCAACGTAAGTTCTCTGACACAACATATTACTCTCAGCCATTAGCTTTATCCATTGTGGGGGTACTGTTGCCATTCCACTTCAGATTTATCTTGAGCATGTCCATGTAATGCTTCATCAGTCTTCTTTCCAGCCATGCATGTATATATTATCTGGCCAGCGAAAATAAGTTGCAGCAGTCTATCACCTGACATGGAGACACCTGGACAAAGTGTATTTGTTCTTGAAAAAGCATCCATCTGTGTTGTTCTTCTCTGTAGTCAAAATTATATTCTGTCTCTTTATATCAGCAAAATAATTCATACTGATTCATACAGAAAGCACTGAGATTCTTCTTCTGATGACTGCAAGTTTCTTAACTTCTGCACATTAACATAAAACTGGTTTTGAAAAAATGGATAGAATATTCCTGCATTCCAAATAATGAATGATGAGTTTTTATTGTCCCAAGACAGAACTCAAATTAATGTCTTTGTTATCCATGTATATTTTATCAGTTATATTGTCAACCTAGCTGAAATCTCACACCAATTTTTAAGTTATTTAGTAGCAATTCACAGATCTAATGGACTTTTCAACATCTTCCAGCTCTTCAGTACTGTGAAGATGGAGGAGGATCTTAAATTTCCTTGATGTTGATGTGAAGGCTTAATTTCTTTTTTGCTTTGATCGAAAGAGTTGATGATATATGCCATATATCATAACATGTACATAATAATTGGTGAAGAACAGTCTATAGGCCAGCAATTATATACATTTTGATTTAGCACAAAGTCTTTCTCTTACATATACTGACAAATACGGGTTCCTTTCTGCCAGCTAAGTACAATGTACGGGTTGTACTATCAAAGAAATTATTGTATTGTAACATTTTACCATTGAAAGACCTAAAGTCTACTTTAAACATCATGAATGAAAAAAAATATTTGAAAACTTGCCTGTATAATGACTTTTTTTCTGAAACCTCTAGGGAATTTGATAGCTGATAGTAGTGAGTGGTTTGCATTGATGCATAATATTTTAAAATGCCCTTAGTTGTATTTATTATATCACCTTTGATCAGGATCATGGTTTAAGCCTAGTAGGCAGGAAAGCCCTACTCAGCCTTGCTCACTCCCACCAATGAGATGGGGGAGAGCATCGAAAGGGTAAAGGTGAGAAAACTCATGGGTTGAGATAAAAACAATTTAATAGGTAAAGATAAACCTGTCAACACATGAACAATAAATTAAGGAATTCATTCACCACTTCCTGTGGGCAGGTAGCTGTTCAGCCATCACCAGGAAAGAAAGGCTCTGTCTCATGTAATTGTTCTTGGGAAGACAAACACCATCAGTCTCCATATATCATCCTTTTCTTCCTTCTTTTCCCAACTTTTTGTAGCTGACCATGACACCATATGGTGTGGAATATCACTTGGTCTGCTGTGGTCAGCTATCCTGGCCACGTTCCTTCCCACCACCTTTTGCACCCCCAGCCTGCACAATGTTAGAGTGGAACTAGAAGCAGAAAAGATATTATTGGTATTATGTTAAGCACTGGTCAGCAACAACTAAAACATGCCTGGTTTTTCAGAACATTTTACATCACAAATCACACACCACCATATGAACTACTATGAATAAAATTTACTTGATCCCAGGCAAAACCAGTAAAATCAGAAACTGAACAGATTAGCTAGAAATTTATTAGGATCAGCACTGTCAAGCATAATTCTCCTAATAATATTTTTATCACTGGGAGAATTAGCATGGTCATTATCATGCCTGAGGAGTCATTTTTCTATTTGAAGACATGAACATTATCTTTCAAGTGAAAAACTGTTCTTTATATGAACTTTGTCAAAAGCACAGTCTTTCTGAGTCAGTAATGTCTCCTATATTTCTGTATTTTGGTGGGAATGCTGCAAATTTCTGTTGAATGGCTCTATTGCAGCTGTTAAGTAGTTTTAAGAATATCACAAAGGTGGTACTGCTGCTATCTGCTTCTTGGCGGGTAGCTTAAGTTTCATTTAGCGTTTTGTCAGAAATGATAGATGAATGATTTAATGGTACTGAATTGTTCACCTTGCACCAGGATTCAGGATTTCTTTTCCATTAGTTGACAGAATTTGATAATTTCCATTGAATTGTTTTGCAATAGCACCATCATAGGGATATATAATTTGAAGACACTGCAAAGATGTTTGATGTAATGCCATTTTGCATTTTGTTGACATTTATGTTTTCCTTCATTAGAATTTTATAACATTTTAGCTTTTATGATAAGCAGCTTTTTATTTGCCAATTTTTACATTTTACTCTAACTTTCTTCTGCATTTATACTAAAAGAGTGTTCTGACAAAATTATTTTTAGAAGAACTCAAACACATCTACACTTGCCTTTGACTAAGCAAAGATCATCCTCTGAGTTAATGTATCCTATCTGACTTCCATGCAGGCTGAAAAAAATCAAAGAAATGTAATATTAAATTAATATCAGTATTAGCTACTTCATCTCTCTTCTCCACTTTTGGATACTCATAACATTACCTATAAGAAATAAAATATTTTCTTTTATTAGGCTGCAACAAGAAAAACCAGTACCTGACTTCTAGTCGTTGTCACCTTTTTTGTAGCACTTCCTAGCATTAAAGTATTTACCAGTAGGTGCTAATATGTTAGGATCCCAAGAAGAAAGGCACACAGGCTCTTATGCTAAAGCCTTATGCTAAATGATAATTTAAAATTGTATGTATAATGGCTATCAAAATAATAACGGTAAGAAAAGATAAAATATTATACATAATTTTTATCTATATAGATTCTGGTAACCCCAAATTGTGTAGTCATGAACAGTCCTCAACAAACCATCCAGATCTCCATGCTGACTCAGTCTATAGATTGGGCTACTCTATTTTGGTCATTTATGCTATTATAGGATTTTCTTGGAGGGAAAGTCTTGAAATTTTTCCTGTATTTGGAAGCTGTCATCACATTATTCCAAGACTATTTTTTTCCCCTTAAATTAAACTCAAATTTATTCAAATTGTCCTTGTGAAACCTGCTCATTTAAATTTTGATATTGTTTCTTCTTTTAAGCAGGAGTTTCTATAATGATTCCCTTTCTATTTGACTTTGTTTTTTCAACAGAGCACATAATCTGAGAAAGAACTAGAATATGTTTTCTTCAACTATTTATGAAAAGCAATACCAAGTGCTATATTACAATAAATGTGATATAAATTTCATTAACATGCTTGTTGTTTTCTATAAACACAGACAGGTTTGACAAGATCTGTAGCTTACAAGTTGTGTTGTCCTATTGCTATTTTAAGGTATCTTTATTGCCTTCCAGGTATTTGCTAATAGCTTGATTACTTTTCAATTTGATCTTTTAAAAAGCTAAATATTAACATTGAATTCCATTAATTTCTTCTTCTCTGCTCTTCTAATTTGCTGAATCTGAATCCTTTAATGTATTATGCCGGTATTTAAATCGTAATTGTCAGGCATCCTCTGACATGTAGCAATCTATAGGTTCATATCTGCACTCAAACATCATGTTGCATAGGTAATTCTGACACCTGCAACTTCTAAACTACCTCTCAATGGTCTAACTAGAAAACTGCTATGCCTAGACTAGTTATGAAGATATATTTTTTCTTTCTTGGCTGATTTAAGTATTACAGCAATGATGGCCAGTGCTCTGAAACTCAGTAGTATACAAAAAATTACTGATTAACATTCTGATTGTTAAGCTCTAAATGCACGAAACTAATTTCTAAATATTGTTTAGTCAGTTATTGCATAGATGATTATTCTTATCTAATGTAGACTTGGTGCATTTCAATGGTTTATATCTTGTTTTTCTATAGTATTTTGAAACTTATCCACAGCAAAAGCTGTCCCCAGCAAATTTCAATAATTTGTAATTACAGATTCTCATTTCTGTTCAGACTCATTTTCCAGTGTGACCGAGATAATTTCATGGATTTAATTCAGTGATCATTTACAAAAATATTGAAAACCCCAAGTCAAACAGCATTCTGTAAATGAATACACATCTTGCATTTTGTAATGCAAGAAAAATGCATTGAATGTACTGAATTGCAGCTCCAAGATAACCATGGCTTTATTGGACAAGAGGAACAAAAGGCTTAAGCATTTATTTAGTTTTATGGATAAAAACCAAATAAAGCCAAAAAACATCTACTCACTGTGTACTCATGTTTTCAGTGTAGTATTTTTTTACTTTATGATTCATTGTTTAGAACAAATTAAACTGGATTTAATGATATATATTTATTAATCATTGTCCTTTTAAAACAATTGAGTTCCTCACTTATGTGTCAAATCTATCAATAGTATTAGATCACTATAACTGTTTCTAAATAAAGATATTTCTGAATATATATTTTAACAACAAGGCAAAATGTAATTGATGCTTAAGATACATGTATTGTGCAGTAAGTTTTCATGAAATTAATGATCTTCTTAACAATAAGTGGGCATACCTCCGTTTTATTAAAATTAATTATGATTTCCCATACTGTTGGTTTTTTATGGAGTGAATTCTTTCTGGCTGATATGCATGACTTTCCCTCATCAATTATAGCTTCTCAAACTTTTGGGGGAGTTTAGAGAGGTCCCTATTGTATCTTCACTGAGCTTGGGTATGTAGGGTGTGTGTATGCAGTGTGTCGAAAAATAAATAAGCTGATGTCCTTGGTATATATTACTTTATTTAAAAGTGGATAAATATATTTTAACTCCATTATCTCTGTTACATAATTGAAGACAGGCAGAAAACACATCAAACTGGGTGGGCTTGAGCCTAAATGTGTCAACTGTGTTAGACAATTATAGAATATCAAAATCCTTGCAGAGTGTGGGTGCCTGAGGATGAGGTAGTATTTGTTCAGAGGGTATTATATCACAGTTCAGATAGACTCCACTCATTTTCCAAAGTCCTGTCATCAATCTAGAAGCTTTCATGAGCTCTAGGTTGCAGTGCCTTCTTCCTCTCCATACTCACAGTCCTCCCTGCTTAGATTTGTCACTGCTGTGACCAGCATTTGAGAGACCTGATCACTGTACCCTTGTGTGTGCCCTGACTGCATGTTGATGTACAACATAGGCATGCACTCTTCACTTGATCTTTCCAAAAGAAATCTATTTCACTGCAGGAATAAAGAGCTTAATAAGTGTTCAGTACAAAAATCTGCAGTTTCACAGTTTCTTACTGTTATTATTGCCCTTTAAAGCCAGCAGGTAGTCTTTACTCAATTAATTTCATAGCATATCACTTAGTAGGCACCATTTTATCAACACTTGACAACTAAAGCATGCTTTGCTTATATCAGCGGGTTTTTTTGTTGCTATTGTTTTATAAAAAGAAAACATAACCAGAACTGTTTCTGAAACCATTTTTATTCAAAACACAGAGAGCTTTTCTACACTGTTTGAAACTATTGTACAATACAGAAACTTCTGTGGTGCCTATTAGCCCAAGAAACATACATGGAGTTAATACTACAGTTCATTCATGTAGAGAAATGCTGTGTTGTACAAAGAATATTTTTTAAAATTATGGAGGTCATTGCAAACACAGAGAAGTTAGAAATGTAAAGCAAATTTTGAGATTGATTCAGTCTAAATATTTTCTTTTTCTTCAATGGATATTCTTGCAAAAGGCAAATTTTTAATAGTTTAAGGCATTGCATTGAATAGGCTGAAGAACTGTAAAAGAACTGTAAATAAATTATTTACATGTTTTGCTGATTTAAATGATATTGTGCACTTTCAATTCAATTTAATACAGTCCAGGTTCTTCTTTGTAATTATGTTAGTGGGAAAAAAATGCTAAATAAAAATTTATCCTATATTTGAACTGGCTTTGTTGGTTTTTTGTTGTTTTTTTTGAACTCACTCTAGAGAATAATTTCTTTGGTTTGCTGCTGGCATCTGTTATTTTTCTCTTACTCAAGCATTTAGTACTTACTGGTCAACTTGTGGCAGTTTGTTTGAATGTAAAGCCAGAGTGAATATAAGAAGTAATTTGAATTTCCTTTTGGCACAAAGTATGGCTACAAGAAAATATCAATCTATAGTCAAGAGAGCTGCATTTCTTCTTCATCTCATTTTATTACCATGACTTATTTCTTCCCCCTGGCTTTTCAGTTTTCTCCCAAGCTAATGGGTTCTCAACTCTGAGATATTTGATAACTTGTCTTGTCATTAATCACTCTGAAGTTAACAGATAGTGCACCTTTCAGCACTATCTTTTCCTTAACTTTGTCCACATAGTAATGAATCAAGGTCATGAAAATATAGAATTGTGCCTTTTGAAAGCAAAGTCACTTATTTTTTTATATCAGAAGGTCTGTCATTAAAAAATATAAAGATATTTTTACATAGCTCCAAAAGAACAGAAGACCAGCCAAAGTTTATGTTATTAAAAGCTAATTGTATATGCAACTAGAAAGACCAGCATTCCTGCAAATAAATGCAAAAGAAAGAAATTAAATTTATTTTTTCTAGAAATGTATGGTCTTAAGAAGCATTGTGTAATTAAGGATAGCAATACATTTAGGTCTTTTACCATGTTATTTCAATTTAAAGTTGAATGCTTTGTCTATTAATATGTGGAAAATTATTGGTCTATATATTCATTATTAAATATTAATTTCTGTAGTTTATGTCAGAGCTTCAAATAAAGAATTTTAAATAGTTTGTAAATGGATTTTAACCCATGGTTTATTTGGAATCCATCCTGGACATTGATGGTCTTGCCTATAAAGCAGACAAAATTCAATGCAGGGCAGATAATGATTGTTGATTGATTATTTAATTTATGTTTCAAAATAATTCCACTAGCTCTGAACAAGCCATTAATACAGGAGATCTTTTATCTCTCTTCAGGGAGAATGAGACCCTGGCAATTTTGATACATTTCCAAGAGTTCAGTTCTTGTTTTAATTTTGCTTCACAATGATTTATAAACATAATAGAACAGTGCTCTGAGCATGCAAATCCCTTGAAAGCTTTTCAGCAGACTGATCATGATCACAAAAAGCAACTGCAACTTTGAACCTAGAGCACAAAAACCAAAACCGATCACGTGTATGAACATTTGAAATGTTTCAATATGTTATCTACCTAGCCAAAAAAATCACAATTTATTCAATGTTCGTAAATATAATCCCATAACCACAATTATATACCTGCAAATGCATAAATTGATTTCACTGTTTATGTATTTTATTATGGGACTATATCAGTAATTCCAACACTTTTATACCTTTTCTTAAGAGAATCTCCTAAAATCAGCCTCTACACAAATACACACACCTGTCTTCTAGGTGTAAGAGATTTAGAGAGCTAAAGAAAATATTCTTAAGGAAAGCATTTTCCATTTGTTTATATATAGAAATAATATTAATTGAAGGCATATCTCATGTTTAGAGAGATGCAAAGTCAGCAGTAGTTTATTAATCCAAATATTTAAATTTTTAATGGTACAGTGTAACAGGGCAGTCACAGGCCCAGCTGAAGAGAGAGTGGAGTGGATGAGTCAGAGTTGCCAACACCAGCAGCATTGTTTTAAAATAACAAAATGAGTTCTATGTAATAATGGCACTCAGTCATCAGGGCACTTAAAAATGTGGGTAACATAAATAATTACTCTCATTTTTCACTCTCAGTTAATCTGTTCTTTTTAAAAAAAGGGACAAAAGATTGTTTCTTACAGAGTCAAAAGCTGAGTAGACACAAGATAAAAGCCTTAACATGGCACAGCAGAGAGGCGGAAAAGAGCAAAAAGCAAAAAGCAAAGATGAGCTGCAGTGTAGAGCAGCTTATGAAAAGGACTACTAGAGAGGAATAAGCATCAGATAGACATGAGTCAGTGGTATTGGAAAGAACTTCCTAGAAACTAGGATGACTGAAGGGTTAGCCAACAAATCAAGCCCAGAAACAAAGCATCCAAGTGGAAAGGAGAGAAAGAGTTGGAAGGGTAAAAGTGTAAAATCTCATGGGATGAGATAAAGACAGTTCAGTAGGAAGAGAAAAAGCCATACATGCAGGAAAAGCAAAACAAATAATTCATTCACTAGTGGCCATCAGGAGACAGATGTTCTGGGTTTTTTGAGGAAAGAAGGGCTCCATCATATATTAGTTTCTTGGGACAAGTGAAGTAAATTGAAGTGTTCCCCCACTAGTTCCTTCTTCCCCATAGCTCTTCTAGCTGAATACAATGTCATCTGGTCTGGGATGTCCCTTGGGTGGGTTGGGGTCAGCTGTTCTCTCTACATCCCCTCCCAAATTCTCATGCATCTGCAGCCTCTTCACTGGTGGGGCACTGTGTGAAAGAATCATAGAGTGGTGTGGGTTGGAAGAGACTTTAAGGATCATCTAGTTCCAATCCCTTGCCACAGGCAGGGATAACTCTCACTAGACCAGGTTTCTCATAGCCCCACCCAACCTTGCCTTGAGCACTTTCAGGAATGGGACAGCCACAATTTCTCTGCACAGCCTGAAAAGGCCTTCACACTGTGGGCACTGCTTAGCAATAACAACAACCCTGATGTGTTATCAACACTGTTTTCAGTACAAGTCCTTAACACAGCCTTGTATATACAATTATGAAGAAAAATAACTTTATCCTAAAAAAAAATTAATAAAAATAAGCAGAATATGTTTATAATTGAGTAAAAAGCAATGGCATGAAGACAGAACAGAAGAAAAATTTGAAGACATGTCAAAATGAAGGAAAAGGTCTAACCCCTCCCCCCAGGTTTTTGGCTTATTGGCTCATGCAATCTTTGAGGATGGATGAAACCTTACAAGAGACTTAATCTTGTAAATCAGTGATCTGCATAATTTTTCCATAATAGGATGAATAAAATCAAGAATATATACTGCTTTGGATAGCAAGGCAATAGGCTGATGCATAATCTGAAGCACTTTCTGAAGAGGATACCTTAAATTCTTCATTATATATATACCAGATTGCCTTTTTTGTCTTGCCAGTTAGAGGGTAAAGACACTAGTGATTAGCTGGCTGACAGTTTCTTTCACCTGTGAGAGACTGTAAAGCTTGTGGAGTGCAGTGAATATGTGATTTTTGCCATTAACAGCAGAAGGCTTCAGGCTGTGTACTGACCCAGCCGTGCAGGGTCTCAGACTCACCTTGGTCTGAGCTGGGTTTTATGACTGCTGGCTTCCCTGCTCCAGCTTCATCTCTGGAGATGGCCCCTGAGGAGAAGGGCACACTGCCATCCTTCAGTCTTTGCCAGGCAAACAACAGCTCTTCATGCCTGAGGGATAAGGCTTCAGCTGATAGTCCAGGAAAAGGAAATAGTCTGTGGTTAGAAAAATATGTTTAAAATAAAAATAATAATGGAAAATAAAAATAAACCAAACAAGAAAACCCCAGCAGCAACAAAAATAAAATACACACACAAATAAGCTCTAGCCTTGAGGCATGGGAGGAAGAAATGCCTTTTATAAACATCACAGCTGTAATCCAGAAATCTACACCATTTTGAGGTCTGAGTTCCCCATGCCATTTTGTAATTTCCTTTAGTTCTTGGTTTTTTTATCCATACAACTTTTATCATTTGATATCCCAATTCATCTTCAGCCTAAACACCAGCAAAAAAACAAAAAAAAACAAAACAAAAGAACCCCAAAAAAACCAGACATTTGTTGTCAAAAAACAAGTGAGACAATAAGGAGTAGTTAGAAATTTTCTCACTTTTTTAGTTCCATCTTCAAGAGCAGTGTCTTTGGAGATGTAGCTCTAGTCATGTGGCATAAGATACAGTGATACTATCATGTAGCACTTAAATAGCTCAAAAATTAATTTAGCTAATTTTTACAGTTTGGAATTAGTTTCTAAAAATTCATGCAATGAAAAATAACATAGCAGATTGAACAGAGCTGACCTGACTGATAATGCTGCATTGTTGAGTAAGGTTGAATTCAGTAACTCAGATTGCATTTGTTTGTTTGTTTTTTCAGTCTGAATCATAGAATCACAGACTGGTTTGTGTTGGAAGGGACTTTAAAGATTAGGTATTTCCAAGCCCCCTGCCATGGGCAGGGACACAGTCCAGTAGATCTGGTTGGTCAAAGCCCCATCCAACCTGGCTTAAGAGATTTGCAGGGATGGGGCATCATGACTACTCTAGACAACCCATACCAATGCCTCACCACCTTCACAGTTAGGATGAAATCCTAATATCTAATCTCAGCTACTATGAAATACAAGTAGTTTCAAAATCAGATAGGCAGCTGTAAGCAAAGCACTTGGGAAGAAATGTCCATTTCCTAGTGCTACTGGAATTTTGGAGCTTTTTCTATACTCTCAAATATTTAATTCTGCTTTTTAAAGGTTTTTGTGACCCTTCAAATCAAGAATAGCTAAAGCATTTTGTTAACAGACCAGTCAAAACAACTTTGTTCTATCTAACTTATGCTGAGTTTCTTTGTATTTTAATAATATTCTATACTAGAAAATAGTATCTGTTTTCATAATGAAGTGGAAAAAATAATGTCAGCAACAGTGACACAAAATACCAGAGCTTTGAATTGGGCCAGCCTGCACTTGCACTCTAGTATGACTTCTAGACTATATCGCCAAAGCCATGTTTTATAAAACGATAATGCCAACAATGAACTTTTAAAGAAATGGATTGTAGCAAAGAAAAATTTTTTACAATATTGCTCTTGGTTCCCCAACTCTTTTGTTAATCCAGTTCCATGGTTTGAAACAATTTCTAGATTTTCCTTCGTGGGACCATAGGAAAAATGTCCCTCTGCCCTTTGCTGTGGTGCTTTAGCTCCCTGTTTTCTTTGTTTCTCACAAATCCTCTGCTTTATGCTCATGCTTCTCTCCCCGTTGCTTAAAGGTCTGCCTGGATTCCTGCAACCTTGGTTGCAGTCAGGAGTGTTTTTATCCCTTTCCTCCAGCACCATTTTTTCTAATCCATATTGCACTAGACAGTAAAAGTTAGGGCAGATGACATTCCTTTATGTTTCTCACTTTCATATATTTAAAAATAATTTGACATATACTAAATTATAGACATTTTAATCTAGTAACAAAATGATCTAACAAATACTTAACCTTTTCACTTGGAATTCTCTTCAACTGTCATACAAACTTCCTTTAAAAATTAAACTTCTTTGCATAATGACAGGTCACCAGAAGTTTGTGCTTTGGGAAATATTTCCAGACACAAAGTCACAGGACTGATAACACCACTATTGAGTATACTAATCTTTCTCTCCAGCATAGTGATTAATTACCATAGATGGAGAAAGGATATTAGAATTCATTGCACAGATTTCTATGCCTGAGAAAGGTATAGAAAGATGAACATGTTTCATGTTCATAAACAAGTCTCAAAATAAAGGGTTTAGTACAAGATATTAGGTAATATAAATAAGAAAACCAAATTAAATTCTTTAATATTATGCTTGCAGTTCCACATGATGACTGAATTTACCATTATGATACTCTTTTCAAGCCCTATGTATTTCTTGGATTTTCATGTTTGAAATGTAGCACTTCAGAGTCCTGGCTCAAAATCAGATCCTATGGCAGAGCCCATTATCACTTATCTCTCCATAAGTGGTAAATGTAATAATTTTGGCTGAGATGGAGCTCATTTTCTTCATAGTGGCTAGTTTTGGATTTGTGCTGGAAGCAGTGCTGATAGCACAGAGGGTTTTCTTGTTTCTGCTAAGTAGTGCTTGCACAGCATCAAGGAACTGGAACTAGGAACTGGAACCAATACTGGAATGGGTTTCCCAGAGAAATTACAGTCTTCATCTTGCATGGTTTAGAAGACTAGGACAGATAAAGCCCTGACTAACCTGGCCAAATTCATAATTCACATCTTGCTTCAAGCAGGAGGTTGGACTAAAGACTTTCTAGTGTCCCTTCCTTATACTCTACAAACCATGTTTAATTTCCAAATAGAAATAAACCAAAAGTAAAACACATGGCAAAATCATATCATTAGGACCAATGCATAGTTACATAACATAAGTTTTTACAATGATGCTTTGCAATGTCTTCATCTTCCATGGAAACTGTCAGCACAGAGGAAAAGAGATATGTTTGCCTCTGGACTCTGGACAAAATGACAAGATCCTAATCATTATCTGTTAAAGGAGCGAATATCTTAACAACTTTATGCATTTCAGAGCTGCTGTGTAAGTTCTCTAAACATTACACTGCAAAGCCATATTCACTCATGTCTTATCTGAAATCTCTCTTGCTCAGTAAATATGTAAATAGGTAACTTATACTTTTGGGAACACAGTTCTAAAAGCAAGGATAGTAAACACTTGCAGCCTTAGTTAATAATAGCAGACACTGTGTGTATGTATGTAGTGGATCTTCTATATTTACAAACAAATTATGGCTTTTCACAGTGAGGACTTAAGAAAATGCAGCCTGTTCACTGAAATCAACAGGGTCCTGAAAACTTAGGGTTTCTGTGCTGCAAGGCATGTGCTGCCACCACAGTGCACTCAAAGCAAATCAAACTTTGTCATCATATCAAAGATCACTTTTCCCAAGAACAGACCTCGCTTGAATCATCTTCACACTCTAAATAGTATCTCAACTGCAAATTTCTCTTCCATGCTTCAGAGTGCCCTCAGATCCATCCCTACCCAGAGGCAACATCCAAGGAAGTTGGTGACTGCATGGCTAATGTTTGAGTTGAGGTGCAAGGCTGTACTCTGGTAATATAATGTACCCTTTCCTGACTGTTTCCATAGTTCTAGTCTGCTGTTCTTTGAGGTGAATGAGCACAAAGAAAGCAAGTAGCTCTAACATCCACATGCAAGAAAGTAAGCAAAGAGGTTTCTTAAAATACTTCATAAAAATTTTTGAAGGAAAAAAATCTCCATGGCAGGCAATTAATTTAGAATTGTGTGAGTACAATGGTCATAATATTTTTCATAATTACTTAAAATACAAAGGATTATAGGTCTTACAGTTTTACTAACATCATATGACTTATTTCAATGTCTGGAAATTGATGGTTTGAAACAATGTCTTCAAAGTACCATGTGTCAACAGAACAAAACACCTAATCTACTTAATTGAGGAATGAAATTCAAACACTAGAAAACATCAAAAATTACATGCAGTTCCTTTTTTACTTTGAAAAACTGATGGTGATATACATTTCAAACTTAGTAACACTCATTTACTTATTTTATGGAATTAGCAACAAAGCAGAATTTTACAAACAATATCACTGTCTCCAGGAGGGATAAAGCCCAGTGTATGCAATCAATATTGCTCCAAACATTTAAGTAAAATAGTGTCTTCATTTAGAGGGAATTCCATACTGTGTATCCAAGATTTACAGACTACTAGATAGACAAAAGTCAAATTTATCCTACAATGAGATAATGACCACCAGTGAATTATGACAAAAAGTCATTATTTCAAAAGATGTTCAAACCTTACAGAAATCTTTGAGAATTCCTTTGGGTTTTTTGCTGATAGATTTAAAACCCTTTATTAAAAATAAAAATAAAACTTATTTTCTGAGTTGTTCAAACTTAATATCAATAAAAGTGAACTTAGATAATTTAAATCTTGGGCATTTTTCAAAATGAATCAAAAGTACAGATGCAGATAAAAGCACCATAAATGAAAAGGAGAGGTTGCATAATCATTGCCCATTTTAATTTATTACTTAGTATATATGTGAATTAAATCCCTAAATAGATATGTACGAATACTCCATATTTGAAGTTTCTTTACTTCCAAGATATGGGACTTTTTTCCAAACAGTAATCACTTCAAAATATGTTTTACCACTTCAGCAGTAAAAGTAACAGACTCAAAAAACCTATTTTTATCAATCAGCCTTTGGAGATTGCTAGAATGGGAATGCTTCTGAAGATCCTGTTGTAAAACTCTTTTATCTGATGAGCTGAAATCCATTTGTTTATCAAACCTAGAGGTATACTTCATTTACTGACTGCATATTATGAAATATCAGATGTCTAGATTTTGGTATCTAACCTGAAATATTTGGTTAGTTTGCCATCTTTAGTTAGAACAAAGCAAGGATCCCATGAAAAATCAGTCCTAGGCATGTTTTTTGATGTAATAAACCATCTTCTAAAAGTGTACAGTTTAAACTATTGGTTCCAACAGGGGTTTGGAAGAGCATCTAGTTTTAAATTGCTGAGTTAGGTCATATGAGCTTGCTTTTTGTATATTACTGAACACAAATCTCCAAACTGAAAAGAGAAAAAACAATTTTCTGTGGAATTTTCACTTAATACTGAAGGAGTCTTCTCATTAAACCAGCAAATGCCTTCTGTATTTTTTTTTTTTTTCACTTACCATGTATTTTATCAGATTATATTGCTGCCATTATCTTGCTACACATCATTA
This sequence comes from Erithacus rubecula, assembly GCF_903797595.1. Classification (NCBI taxonomy): domain Eukaryota; kingdom Metazoa; phylum Chordata; class Aves; order Passeriformes; family Muscicapidae; genus Erithacus; species Erithacus rubecula. The sequence goes on along the minus strand of NC_136685.1, from coordinate 25,906,820 downwards.
TGTATCATTATGTATTGACATTTAAAGGCAGGATTCTGGAAAAAATGCTGCAAATATAAGGCCAAACAATTATGACATAATTGAAACCTTAAGATTCATCTGCAAAGAAAATGTTTCAATAATAAAACTTGTGAACTTCTTATATATGCATGTTTCTCAATTTCCAACCCTATTCCTGATGCTGTGCTCACACTGACCCTGATCATTTTACAGCCATTGGCAGCAGGGGTGTGTTACAGTGGGTGTTCCCATGGAGGAATATGATATTTGTGATGATGGTTTTACCTTTCCTGCTCTAGAATCTACTTAGGATCATATTTATATGTTTGCCAACATCCTTATATACCTTTCTTTTTCTTCATTGGGCTGTAGTTCCAAATTACACCTGAATTTACGGCCTATGGTGGGGTTAATGGATGTTAGATACTGTTCTTTTTGATCCCCTACAACCAGTTTTGTCCACCTCCAGGTGTGCATTTCTTTGTTCTCTGCTGAATTGTTTACAGCTTTGGGGTCTCCAGGTCCTAGAGAGCACCTAGAGAGCCTCCAAGTACTCCATATCTGTATGCCATATGCTGCATGCTGTGTCTGCAAATTTCAAGGCCTCTTTTACCATACCAGGCCTCCATTCCTTTAAATTATATCACAATATGTTGATATTGCCAGCTTTTGAGAATGACAATTGTTTTTTATAAGCGACTCTCAGACTCTACTCTTCTTTCAACATTAGTGCCTTGGCATTTATTCCAGCTCTGAGTACATTGTACCTCTACAGTCCCTCCAGAACTGGCAGGTGCTTGCACTGCTCAGCCCAATATGCAAGGATTTGAACAAACCCAGTTTGTCCATTAAATAATACTGATGGATGTCAAGAAATGGAAATATACCCAAAAGGTTATGTACCCAAGGCCATTGTAGGCTATAAGTTACAGTTCTGAGAAATGTTGAATGTTCAAATGCTGGTTCACTGCAAACAGTATAATATTCTGTTGGTCCTCAGTATCTAATAATGTTACAAGCTGAACAATAAGCAGATCTTTTCCTTTTCATCACAATTCTAATAGAATGCACTGATGTACCAGCTTAGTTGAATCTAATTAATATCTATTTTGTTTTTCTGATTTTCTTCCATATATACTCCTAGGGAATTTATTTTTTTCTTCTCAAGAATACTTATTTGCCATAAATTAATGTATAACCAAGAATATAAATTTGGATTATGAAACACTGTGATGTGGTCACTTGACAACATATCACACATTTTATCCATTTGACCAGACTGCATTTCAGACATTAATCCAACTGAACCCTCTTGAGGTGTTTTGACAATTTGCTTAAAATTTTGTAGCTGGGATAAAAAATCAATATCAAAATGCTCAAGATAAAACACCAACAACCTCTTTTCCTCACCAACAACATATGAGTTTAAACTGTTTTTATTTAAACAACTATCCTCAACATTTTTTTTCACTCCCCCCTAGGATACAGAAGGTATCAAAACAGGTCTATTGGTAACTACTCAGCCCATTTTGCTTCTTCTGTGTTACTGTGATGTGCTTCTCTAACCCTGAGATTCAAGCCTTCTTTTGCTCTCACTTTCTATTTCACCTGGTGTGTCCTGCTTCTCTTCAGTGTACTCAATCCCTGTGTGTCTCACACTTCCCCTTATTTAGCATGTCCCTGGACTCTGCGGTTGCCCAAGGCTGCACCTTCCCAGAATATATTCCTATAATTTACATTTCTTTTCAACCCTTACCTCAGTTATTGAATTTCAAGTGGCTGTATCTCCTGAAGATACATTTCCAAGGTCTTTAGTAGTCGTCTCAAGCCTGGAGTCATGTTTCTGAATATTGTTAAGCAATTTAGTAGGAATTCATCTCAGCCAAAATCTTCTTTCACTATAACAGAAGTATCTTCCCATTTAGACTTACAATTTCTGAGCACAAAACAAAAGTAGATGTATATATCTTGAACAAACTCTTTTGTCAAAGACTTGAAAAATCAATTATCTTTTGATAAAACCATTCCCTATGTCAATTTCTTTCTTCTTGAGTAATTGTATACCTGCTTCCACACTACTAGAGATTAGGAAAAGAAGTTATATATATATATATCTTTAACAATAATTAGCTGTGAAACTATGGAGACAAATGAATCACAGACTTCAATTATTCAAATCCATCAAACTGATTTTGAATTTTATTAAAGAAAAAGAATTAATGCAAATTAGTGAATTCCAAAGGTTCAAGCTGTTCAAGGAAATTAAAGGGTTTAAACAACTGTATATTCCCATCTGAAAATTTGACAATAGTGAAAGGCTTTCAATACTTTTATGTTCAATATTTGCAGCTGTATATAATACGCTATTTCTGTGAGCTACATTTGCACATAGCTGTATATTGTTTATTTAGAGGTGATGTACAAAGTTGTGAGCAGCTTAGCACATGTTTATACAAACTTTTTTTTCCTCATACATTTTTGACTGCAAACAAGAGAAAAGTCCAAGCCACAAATTATGTAATTTGTTATGCAGGAAAGTGTTTGTGTGTTCTTATGAAACCACATGATTTTTCAGCCCATACATATCTTCACCATCACTCAGCTGGCTGTGGTAACACTGAGGAGAAAAGAGAAAGTTAATCACCTGTCATCTGCTTTAAAAAGTGTATTAGCAGTGAAATAAAAAAATGCAAAATTTCTGGTGGCTGATTCAGTTCAGAATCTTCTTCCTGGATTCACATTACTAACTGAACTGCCCACTCTTAATATATAAATTATTGCATCTCTAATTTATCCTAGTGTCAGAAGTATTGAAAATAATACTGCCAAAAGGATGGGTAATAATCATCAACGACAAGAAAAAGTCTCTCAATAGTGTTAGAATTCTTGAAGGTTTACATTTATTATGACAGTCATGATTGCTGAATAGTGAGGTGTATTGTACAGGCATCTTACAGACATTTTTTAAAAGCTTTTTATGGAACTTTAAATTGTAGGTGAGTTTCTCTATTTGTCTCTCAAGTGGTATTAGCCTAAAGCTTTTGGTGTCCAAATATCTAAATTCTACTCTTCATCTGCTGACTTCCACTCTTAAAGAAAGACATAGAATTTGACAAATCACCTAATATATGTATTTAGATATATTCAACATGGTTTATAGGATTTTTCTGATTTACACTAGATTATATGAGGTTCCACTGAAATAAATCATAAATAAACAGAATTGTGTCTGCCCAAAAAAGTGAGAGGCGTATCATTTTGTACAAGTAAATTAAGAATAAAGCAACAAATATAACCTATATCACTTTGCCAAAGAAAAGTGTGTCAAGAAGGCACTCAGAATAAACTACTATGTAAATTAAACCTGTTAGCACAGATTTAGCAATATTTTTTTAAAAATAGATGGTTGACATATATATTCTACTTTTAAAAATTTGTACTTATTGACCTATTTTAGTTTGGAATCACATCTACATTATAATTTTAATGAAAAAAAAAAAAAAAAAAGTCTGTCCTCCTTATTATATTGACTAGATCTGTTTTTATTTAGGATTTTAATCAGAAGTATGTTTCCCATTCATACCTTTAGAAACCATGTTGAGAAACCTCATGCACAATGCAAATCCATGAATCCTAGGTGAGACCTCATCTCTAAGAGGTGTAATTCCTCAGAATTTGAAAGTATTGAACTTCTCACAGAATTATGTAGGCCATCAGGAACATTTGGAGTATAGACAAGATCTTATCACTTGATGAGCAGTTGAGGAATTGAATTAACACTTTCTGAAGGGATTCGCCTCAGAGAAAACACTGTTTAATCTTTACATGTTTGAAACCACCTTTCCAAAAAGTGTTTGGAAAGAAATCATATCATTTTTACTGCAGTAAAACCCATGAAGTATAGGTGAATTCATTGCTAGTGGATACATTAAAATATTCTTCTGTGTGATGAACACTCTCAGCTGGATGAAAAGAGAAAAGATCATTTTAAATCTAGACATTTAGTGATTGAGCAGCATTGCTGTTCTTGACAAAAGCCATAACTGTCCGTCTGAACGCTGCAGCTCTTATCCTGATGCCCCAGCAGCATTTTGAACACCTTTCTGCAACAGACTGAGGCACTAGGAAGTGATTTTAGGTGAGGAATGGTATCTGATCTCTTACATCTGGGGGGACGCCCTGCTCTTGCCCCAGGGTATAAGAGGCAAGGACAGACTGCACAGTGCCTTAGCAGCAGCCAGGGTGGCACTGGCTCAGGATCAGACAGTTCTGATAGCTTACACTGTTTTGTGAACACTATGGTTAGCCAAGATAAGAGGTAAAACTAAAAGTTTATAAGGACTCTTGAGTTTTCCCAGCAGTATTGTGACTTTTTCTCTAACAGGCTTCCCTCTGATTGAAGCTAATGTTCTTCTCATTCCTTTACTTCTAAAATGTCTATTTTCAAGTATGGTGATTGGAGCTTTTCTGTAAAGCACACCAGTGAGCTTTGATGCTGCCTATTTGGTCTAAAATTAGGATTATATGCCTTACAGTCTTTCACAGAGATTTTTACTCCATGAAAGACCTAGATTTAAAGTGCCTAAAGCAGATTTCATTTTCATTCATACTTTACTGAAACTTCATATACAGGAAAAACAAGGTATCATTTTATCAGTTTTGGTTAGAAATTTGTATGAAGATACAAAACAGTGCTTTAAGCAAATGTCTCTTTTTGGGTGTGACTGATTGAAAAATTAGTTTTGTTGAAGTTGTTGGCCACAGAAATGCACAGCATCTAGGGCACATACTATGCCTATACTATGATTTTATTGATATCAAAGTAAAATAGAAGGTTATGTATCAAATTTATGCAGTCAAGACAATTTTTTTTTTTTTTTTTTCAATTTAGGTCTAAGGTCTTCAGAAGATGTGCAAACATTTCAGATATGCATGTACTAGCTGGACTGATGTGCTGATCCCAACTGCACTGTTCATTGCTTAGATATTGTCCTCTTTCTGGGGCTTGCATTTGATATCAGATTATAAAGTTCTATTTTCATCCTATTCTCTTTGTCTGGCTTCTAGCACAACATTTAAGAGGTTAGTTAATACGAACATGGATATGAATTTATTTATTTAAACATATTACAACAAGAGCAACTGATAATAACAAAATATGTACATATTAAAAATAAAATAAAAAAAAAGAATGTGGAAATAATTCCTGATTTGCACAACTTTTAACAGGGTTTGTATACATTTTGAGTAAAATTAGATAAATAGGTTTGCAAGTTTGGAGGACCAGTCACTCACCTCTTCTGACCAAAGCTTGTTATATTGCATACATCCTCTTCTATATAATTAAGTCTTCTTGTATATAGATAAAGAAGTATTTCACAAAACCATTGTTGTGAACACATCAGCAACTCTAGAATTCAATTCTTTCATGGTAGTCAGGTAAGGAGAATTCAGGTAAAAATGTGTGAGGGTTTTCTCACATTGTATCATTCTGCTTCTCTCTTCAGTCATTTGCTTTTCTTACACTCTTCTCTCTGAATTAATGATCCCTTTAGTGCTTAGCATTTTCCTTATTCAAGAGCGGTAATCAAGTCATCTTTTAATCTTATTTAACAAATAGTTTGAGTGTTACATCTGGTTTGGGAACAATAGGATAAAAATCTCAAACCACTAATTCTCCAGAATTCAATTTTTTTGCTTGATTTGTCAAACTCATCAGGCATGGATATTCAGGTGAAAGAATGTTACTCTTGCTTTTCACATAAGATGCTGGATACAGTGAATTATAAAGTAGAGGAATATCAAAGACATATCAATGATTAGGGGAAAATTCCAACTCAAGACTGAATTCTTCCTAAATGGTATTGATAGATTTCTCTGGTGTTTTAGACTGCTAGTTAATATTTTATTATAATTTAATACCTCTTCACAAGGAAATGCCAAGGAAAAAAGAATAAGTTTGTTTTGGGGTTTTTTTGGGTTTGTTTTTTATTTTTTTTCCAACCTTGAAACTAGAATTTTTCATTATATTTCTCAGGTGTGATTGACAATATTTCCTTATCCTTTTTCAGGCTTTTTAAATTCCTCTTCTAGCTATTTTAGTCTTCTCTCAAATGAATGCTGCACTATCTCTTTTTTTTTTCTTTTTTTTCTTTTTTTCTTTCTTTTTTCTTTTTTTTTGACAGAACAATACCATTTTCCTAGTTTTGCTACAAATGAGCATAAGATTACCAAAGGCACCTCTTTCATCTGGTTTTCCCCACTGGCCTTCATTGTTCTGTCCTATTTTATTCATTTAGTGTTTCCTTGTTCTGATAATCCCATTGAGAGCCATTTTTTAACAAAAGGCTAAGAAATACTAGGCAATGGTGGCACAAAAATGCACCATGTAGAAGTGAATAAATTCAGCAGTAGAAACAATGGCAGGAAAAACTCATTACTCCATTCACCTAGTGAGACTTCACTTTCTGGCTTTCCTTTGGGTAGAGCAAATGAGGTCACTGTTTTTCTTATTTTCCTTCTTCTGATTATTAATGTGGATGGGACAGGTGCACCCATTCTTGTCAAATGTGACTAATAATGGAGGAAAAAATAGGGTGAGCCTTGATATATAACCTCATCTATGAGCACTGCTGGGATACAATGCTACACTGAAGTAGAACAGGACAGCTAGACAGTAAATTGAATAATAAGAAAGAATTTATCAATCCCCCTCACTTAATGCTACAAATGTTCTTTTATATCTGCACTAACACCGATTAATGTCCTTTTTCTGAGGAATGGCCTCTTTAGCTTTTCCTGTTAGCAAGCCCTAACATTTGGAATTTGCAATGTACTGTAATTAGGTTACTATGGTGATGAGGGACAGCAAAACATTCTTGAAAGATTCTTTGAATGTCCTCTGATGTTAAAGACAAGTGAATAATCTGTCATAAAAGATAGATTCAATTCATTTTGCCTTATTGGAATAACTATTTCTACTGAACTGAACAAAAAGAGGAAAATGGTTTGACCCTGTCCCATTAACAGTTCTAGTATATAATAGAGACAGAGTGTGGTATTTCAATATTCTGGTAAATGTTGTTCCACATACTTTCAGTTGCTTTAGATAGCTAGACTTTTCATACTCAAATTATTGGAGGTTCACATACTTATCTATTAAGTGTTTTATAATTAATTATTTATGTTTATCCTGCAGTTTACAATTTGAGTTAAAAGCATTTTGTTTATCATTTCAAAACTATACATAATTTTGTAAAGTATAATTTATTCTTTTATAAATGTCTATTTTTAAGTCAGTGGGTTCAAATGACTAGCAAAATGTTGAATCAATACATATTACTACTTCAGAAGGATTTATTACAATGCTGTATTATTGCTACAGCAAATTGCTAGGAAATTCTTCTGATGTAATTGCTAAGTATGTATTTGGGAAATGGTTTGAATCAGAGCATCAAAGCAAAAAGTATGCAAAAAGCATATTTGATTCATAATTTTCCAAAGGTAAATGGAAATAAATTCTTAGGTGCTATAATTCTTCTTTATCATTGATGTCACAAGATTAAAAAGAGTAAATTGTCAAAAATATTTAGGCAGTTCATAAATATTAAGGTATGCAGACAGATCAGTTAAACCCTACCTAGGGTCACAAGAATTTAGGAGAATATGTGAAGGTACTGGACATAGGGTGAGAAACTGATGAGTTCCAGAACTGACAAATGTTCCAGTGGCTGACAAATGTTCCACAGACCATCATGAGCAAGGACTGAATTTCACAGACAGTAAAGGGAGAATTTTGTGAGACATGGAAATTTCAAATAATTAAACAGGTTGATGAGGAAAATTTACAGATTATTTTCTTGCAAGGCCAACAGAGCCTGCATCAAAGTCTACTTTCTTTATTACTTCTGTGGTAATACCTCTCCTAGTGGTGAGTGATAGCTCTTCAAACTAGACTAGCCAGAAACGAGAATCAAATCCAGATCTGGAACAACTCAAGCTCTGAGCCAGCAAGTCAGCAAGGGGTTCAGGATCTGGATATGGAAATCACATAGACTTAAAATCTATGCTGATTCTTGAGGCATCCACTAATGAGGGTTTATCTTTATATGTAAAAGATGGAGTGTGTCTATTCGTACTAACTAGCAAGAGATGAGGAAAAAATTTGAGCTGTTATTGCTGCTTATGCTCATGTGACTGCTGTTCATATTTACCTAAGGGATAAAGCACAGTTCTACATGTTGATCCATATGGCCAGCAGGTTTGTAGTGTCTGTATGTGTGTGATTGTGTGTTTGCTTACTGAAAGTACATTCAGGTTCTGGCTGGATCTATAAACAGGAATGAGAAGAACCCTTGTGGTCTGGAATCCACTGGATTCAGCTTCCATTAATAATAACTGCTGTGAGATGTTCAGTTACTGTTAAGCATCTCATGGGACCATGGCTCCAGTCACATCTTTCCTTTGCTGCAGATCAGGTTAGTCTCTCACAGACATTCCTAATGTTAATGCACCAAAACAAAGCATATGGGAATATGTTATGTTCTTTGCTTGTTAAGGGGTGATAGCTTACAGATGTTCCAGGCAGCAACTGGAACTTCACAGTGTAAAAACAAATTAGAGGAACACAATTAATAAAAGAGTTTCAAACCCTGAAAAGAAAAAAAAAAATTAAAAAAAAGAAAAAAAAAGAAAAAAAAAGAAAAAAAAAAAGGAAATTGTAGGGAAACACAACACATAGTAAAAAAAGTAATGTGAAAGAGTACATCAAGCATTAATCCAACATTGTATTTTTTAATGTTTATTTGTTTTAGGTCCATTTTGTGAAGACCCTGGTGATCCTTGCGCCTCTCAACCATGCCTGAATGGAGGTATATGCCAGTATAACCAGTCTGGATATGTTTGCAATTGCCCTTCTGGTTTTCTTGGTCACAACTGTGAAATTGACATTAATGAGTGTTCTTCAAGGCCATGCCAGAACCGAGGTACATGTATCGATTTGCCAAATGTAAGTATAAATGTTAGAGATCCCTATTTGATCAGAGAATCATAGAATTACAGCATCTCATCATAGAATGATTTGGGCTGGAAGAAATATTTAAATATTATCTATTTCCAACTTCTCCAAAGTAAGCAGAGACCTCTCATGCTAGATCAGATTGCTGAAAGTTTCATCCACCCTGACACTGAACACTTCAAGGGATGGGACAACTTTACCCTGTCTTGCCAATTTAGCAGAAATGATGATATCTGGGGTGATGTCAGAGGTCTCACAGAAGTCAAGGTAAATGTTGTCAGTTGTTCTCAGTTGCTCTTCCCTTACCCATCTATGCAGTTACTACACCATTGAAAGACACCATTAGCCATATATTATTTACCCTTTGTGAAGCCATATTGTGTTTCTAATCACCTTCCTATCATCCATCTGCTTTGATATACCTCACAGGAGGATCTGTTCCACTAAAGTGTCAAACCATTTAATTCTAATGTAAATTTTTTTATTAGCTTTGCATGCTTCATGAAGAAACAGAGCATTTTCTCAATGTGTTATTTTCTTAATGTGTTCATAATATTTTTTATGATAAAAACCCTTAAATTCCCCATTTTACACCAGTTGTTTGGTTATCACTTAAGGAACTACCCATGTTATTTTATTCCTTTTTTCTTCTTTCTGATAAATCATCTGACACAAACACAGGGTGTTTGTCTTGTTCTTGCTTTTCATGCCATTTACGTTATTTAATTCCCTATTTTTCTTTATTTTGCCTTTATGTAAAATAGAATAAATTAATGCAGAACTCACCAAGTTTTGACAATTAAGTCATGCCTGGTAGTACATCAAAATAAATTGTTGATGTTCTTTCATTAGCATGACTATTGCAAGTAGCAGTGATTATACAGAATGAAAACAGTGAAAGAGTTCAAAAGCTTAGTCAACACAAAGCAGCGATACATACTCATACACAGATAGAAAAAGAGACATCTTAATTGCTGAATAAATTGATAGATTTCTAAGTTGTGTAACCTGTCTAAATATTTTGTCTAGTAGATATACCAGTATAAACTATCTTGTGCAATAGACAAACAGTTGCAGTAGTATTTCACAAGCATAGAAATGTCTCAGTGGCAGCTGGAGTATGCTGATTATAGCTTTAAAACCAATTCTAAAGAAACACCTAAGCACTTCCAATTTCATCAGGGGAACAAATCCATTTACTTTTTCCTTTACTTTCTGATTTCAAAAGGCCTAAGAAGAGTATAAAACAATAAGTGGCACTGTCAGCCTTAAGAAATATTTTTTTTGTAAAATAATTTACTTTTCTTACTGTTCAAATTAGAGATTGCAGTAACTGACAGATGTCTTTCAGTGTTAAAGAGAAGCATAGACTCTGCTTTATATTGAAGGAGAAAATGGATGTGCACGATTTTCTTTCCTCCTCTAGTTAGTGACACTGGTTACTGATGTACCTTGTGTACTTTGCTGTTTAACAGATGTAAACATTAGACTGGAACAAAATCAGAAATTAGGAAAAAACCCTAAATGAATTAATAAACTCCTTCTTGATTCAGTTATGAAATCACAAAATAAAAATCACAAACCATATTTCCATCTAGCAAACTCAAGTATGGTATAATCTGTCCTTGAAGGCCTGTTCTACTTGTCCTAAATTTAGTTTGTAACCTATCTGAGACAAGAACTGTTCCATCATTTCAGATTCCTTTATATGATGAAAAGTTGTTCCAGTTAGGACCCCGCTAGTAATGGATGTAAACACCATTAACACTAAATTTTTTATTGTCCTGGATACTACAAATCATTTTTTCTAATTTCCCTCTCTTCTACAGGATGTGGCATGTACCTGTATGCCAATATTTACTGGCAAGTTCTGTGAGAAAATACTGAATCCATGTGAATTATTGCCTTGCTTAAATAATGCAACGTGCATAGCTCAACAGCAAAACTACAACTGTCGGTAAGATTGGAAATTAATTCATTTCAGTACTTTGTTGGTTCACTTGATGATATCACACAGATTGCAGAAAGAAAAGACAACATAATTCACAGAGAACACAGAAAACTTTTGTTTTAAAAAATATATTTATCTTTTGTACTTTACTCTTTCAGGTTTCTTATAAACCCTGGGAGCAATACAAAAAGATTTAAAGCATTCAAGGGCTATAAATTGTTTCATTATTAATACTATAAAAACATAAAATTTTAAAACACTAATGACAATCAAGACTGTTATAATACATGTGCTATTCCCTTATAGGGTGTATGAAGTTTGTGTTGTTTCTGAAAACATAAGACACTCTATTAAATTTCTAGTTCACAGACACACATTAGTAGACTTTAAATTGATCCTTCAAGCAGGATATGAAAAACTGTCTTATACAGAAAGAGTGAAAATGGTCCATTTTAATATACCAGAAGTGATCCAATGTATAATTTAATTTTATTTTAAAATAGACTTTTAGATTTTTTTTTCTATGGCAGTAAGGAGTACAATTTATCATTTCCCCCTTTGCTCGGCTTTTATCTTGCCTGAGTAAATTCTGATAAGCATTTACTTACTGAAGTAAATGTTTTTTAAATTTTAGGATATTAATAAAAGCAGAGAATTTAATGCTGTGATACAAAAAAAGCCTGACAACATATTATGAATGAACTTAGAAACTATAAAAAAAAGAACAGAAGTATAGAACAGAGTTATAGTGCATCAGCAGAGATTCCATTGAGAAGACTTGAAATTAAAATATAAGTAGAAAATACAAGTAGAATATAAGTACGTTTATAATTTTCCAAAGAAGAAAATCCTAAAAATTTAATTTATATTCATTCCTAAGTACACATATACATACAAACACACAAGCTCATATACAGTTAGATCTTCCCATACAGAAGCACAGAACAAGTTATCATTAATTTTCAAATTCTTTAAACTGATATAAGCTAATAATTTATTGTTATATATTTAGTCTTACCAACAATATATGTATATTAGTATGAAATGTGTTGAAATTTGCATTAAAATATGCATGACATGAAAAATTAATATCCAGATGTATATTACCTTTATCAACAGAAACCAACCAAAAAACAAGTAATAAAAAATTATCCTGGCCCTGTTATTCATATTGAATAATCTATAATTCCACAAAATATTTGTTGAAATGGTCTGTATCAGGAACTTCATTGTAGCATGGAAATGGTTTAATAAAAATATCTATGGAAAAACACTGTGGTTGAAGTATCTTTCCTTTGATAATATTATGTGAGAATAAGCATGGAAGTAATTATTTCAATGAATATAACAGAACCTAAAAATGGGCAATTAAGAGCCCATTTTACATTGGAATGGGTTATAAGCTCATTAACACTAAGAATGCTCTAAAGGGGAACTAACAGCCCAGAGAGATCACTATGAATAGTTCAATCCATATCATGTACCTTAGCAACCAACTTGCTCACCAGACATTCTAGGTGAAGAACTCCAAAAAGTGACTCATATCTTCCAGAGAGAAATACCCAGAGCAGGTGACATCTTACACAAGTTTACAGCTTTCTTTGTACAGTACAATCCCAGAATATTAGAACACAATAAGTATACAATGCTATCAGAGACTCATAGACCAGCACAAGTTGAAAGAGACCTTGAAGTGTCTTCTGGTCCAGCCTTTCATGGGAAAGGGAGTTTAGATGAGATTATCTAGTACTCTGCCCAATTGCTGATTGAAAATCTCCAGTGTTCAGCATTAGTTTTGCCATTCAGTCTCCAAAGGCTTTGATTATTGATTGTAATAATTTTTATTATTATTTTTTAATAAATAAAAAATAGTGCCCTCAATTTTTGTGAAATTAAAATCTGTTTTCCACCAATTAAACTGAAATAGTTCATAAATATAAATAACTATGTCTCTTGAAAGGAGGCACTTAGGTGAGAGAAAGCATTTTGAGGTAGTATGAACTGCATATTTTTCACAAGGAGATCACATTCAGTAGTTTTGTTTGTGAGAGCTGCAATCTTGCCAGAGTGCTGAAATGCAAAGGAGGTGTTGACAGTTAGAGAGGTCTAACAGGCTTTACTGTTTTAAGAATTCAAAATTTTCTTTTTAAATTCATGTTCTACAGTAAGCTACTTCACTAACAGAGGATTTCAGAAGACCCATAGGAACAGTGGTTAGACAGTTTCAGTTTTCTAAAATCACAGACTTGGACGCTTTCTGCCTGTGATTCATGTTTTAATTCATTTTACCCAAAGGAAATCTACCATTAATTATGTTGCCTTAGTTTGTGAGATTTGTAGATGCTCATCAACATTAAGTGAAGATTTGATTCATTTTTGGTAATCATTGTCAAGTAATGTATGTTATGTCTCTGTCTAGCCACTCCACAATAAACTGCATGTTTCAAACTACATTTGGTACAATACTAAATATAATACTACTACATGACCCATTTTAAAACATTTTATCATCAATAAATGTAACGGTGTTTAGGTCAGATGCATAAACAAGTTCAAACAATAGCTGAATTGCACTTTTTACTTCACTACTTTTTATTTTGCTTCCCCCTGTGCTGTGTTGTTCTCCTTTTGCCCAAAGTACGTTATTATATCCTACACAATCCCAGCTTCTTCTCAACACATCCTTCCTTCTTTGAGAAAGCAGCTGTTTTCCATTCCAAGCATATAGCCAAACATAATCAATTTAATTTTCCCCACTTCACTTATGATGTATGACTATCTTGTATCCCAATTCCATCCTTTCAGTCTTGATATCACACACAACTTTGTGCTAAGACTCTAATATGTGCATTTTTTCTTAAATGTCAAAATTTAAGGTGAATTCAAATAGGCAGTGAACAAGAATATCCATCACTATAAACTATGGTTGCTCGCTTTTTATATTCTTCTATTATCCATGTACTTTAGGATAATAAAAAAAATCACAAAAAATGTGAAAGGATGTTCTGAAACAATATGTTCTGTTGGTGCCATCTTTGGAACTTTATTGTCAACATTTTTTCTGTTAGCTTACATTTCCTTTTCCTGGCATTGATATGTTTATTACAAAACAACAAAAAGCAAAACCAGAAAAAAATGAACAAATATAAAAATTAGAGCAAGCTGCTTTTAAAATTGGCTTGCTAGATTATATAATTAAGGAAATAATCTAAGATTGAAGCAAAAAATCTGAGAACTGTTTCACTTCAGATCGTTGGTAAAAAAAAAAAATCAGTTAAACATTTTAATTGAGTTGCTCTGACTTGGTTTTAAATGTTATTTAAAAATTATAAGAAACTATGCAAAACCTTGTTATTATTATTTTACATTCCTTTCATACTTAAATATTACTATTAAAAACTCCTTTTAGCTATAATACATGAACTAGAACTTTGTTAAAAATAGAATTTGCAAGAATTTTGAAGCCAAGTACTTGACATGGTAGAATCATGATTGCATGCAGCACCTTTTTCAAGAGGAAGGTAAGGATTATGTGATGCATTGCTACTTGCATAGAGTGTCCTCATGGGGTTGTGTCCAAACCAGCCTCAGAGCATATAACCATTTACAGAAGGTTTTTCCATATCCATTTACCTCTGTCCAAATGGTCCTATGCATGAATTGTGGTTGGTTTCCAGGGATTTCTGATTAAATCCAGCCAGTTTAACACTTTACTAATGTTAATAAAGTGACTTAAGTTTCTGGGCATGGTACATGTGTCTGTGCATTCCTCAGACTCAGAGCCATACCCACAGATAGACATCTTCGAATGATTTAGAAAGTGTGGTTAACTCAATGCTTTCTATTGAATGTTGCCACCTAGGCAGTTGCTATGGAAAATGTCTCACTTACTTTAGTATGCTGCATACCTGTGAGAGGCATCATGCATTTTAAAACAAGGAATTGGATAGGTTTTTTCTAAATGAGAAAACATAAGCAACACATCTGGATCTCATATCTATATGGAGCAAGAACACAGGAAAACCAGAAGCAATTCTATATAAAGTTCATAATTTCCAGCTTCTGGACTGAATAATTTGGAAAAAACCTACCTCTTAGAAACAGCTAAAAAAATTCCCATCTATTTCTTTTGGATTATTTCTCAAGCACAAATTTTCAGCTAGCTGGCCATTTCCTTTCTCTTCTTCTTAAATCTTTTCTTTCCATGATAACAGAAATAGCCTTTAGACAGGGGAACATGCTGTGTCTGTAAGAACATAATGAGAGTATTTGACAAGGATTATCTATCTATCAAGCTATAAGTATTCAAGTATTTTTCTACATTGTTCCATTATTGCTTTTGAATAACATTTCTTTACTATTAATTTGAATTTTCTCCTTTTTATTTGTGTATAAGAGATTATTTTTTTTAACATAGGAGGGCAACATCAGGAAAGGATTTTCTTCTACTAATAATAAGTGCTGACATAAAGCAGACTTTCTGTATTCCTTTTACATACATAAACTATCCATCACTCCATTGGCACCACATGAAACAACAGTCACAAAAATTGAATGCTAGTTTTCTCTTTAAAGTAAATATGGAATTACAATTAAGCAAACACGTAAACAACTATGCATTGTTGTCTCTAGATTGCTCCTTACATAATTAAGCATGCCTTTATTTTATATTTATACCACTCTTTATTCATTAGCAATGATTGATGTTTATTTCTCACTTATCATATTTTTATTTTTTATATTAAAGCATCTCTCTGTTGCTTAAATTGATCTATCCTTTCTAATAGTTTCCCAAAACCTTGTTACCTTGTTTATTAAATATTACCTCATTCTAGATTTTTTTTCCTGGAAGATTATATGAAATACTGGTGTGATAATACTTTAATCCGTGAAAGAAATTATTTGTGAAAAGCAACATTATCCAGAATCATGCAAGGGTTTTTTAATTTCTTGAAAACATACTCTGTTTACTTTAAATAACATAAGAGATCTATTTTGTTACTGCTAGAATATTATTTAATAGAATTTTGGAGCATAATTAAATACAATTAACTTTTAAAATGCAAGTTCTCTAAAATACCCTGGTGTATTTGCAGCTGCATGCCAGGATTCACTGGAAAGAACTGTGAGGAAGTAATTGACTACTGCAGGCTGCTCAGCATCAACTGTCTGAATGAAGGATTGTGTCTTAATATAATTGGAGGATTCACTGTAAGTAATTTAATACATGTTAAACTAATTCAGTGTTCCAAAGTATAAAAGCCTCAGACAAGCTAACTTGAAATGCATTCATTACTCTAAGAGAAAAGAGGGGCACAATTTTATAGGTTTTATTTATTTTAATCGATAACACAAGGGCAATTCACTTGGGTAATATGGATTTTTTTATTACTTCTCTACTGAGATCTTGTTTAGTACTATGTCAAGCAAGATAACTGAAGGGTATTTTTATAGCAAAAAGAATATGTAGCTAATTGTGGTCCAGTGTCATTATCTACAAAGATGATAATCACAACTTTGTTGCAGCCTTTAAAAATGCATTGATTGAATTATGATCATCTGTTGCCATTATTTTAACCAGAAGCAAATTTCTTATCTACACATAAACATGTTTAAAATCAATACACATTTAAAGCTTTGATGATGAAACTGTAGTGTGGAGATGTTCATTCCAACTGATAATTTGAGAAAAAATATTAGATCTGCTTGTTTCAACTCTCTAAATTGCTCCTGAAAATGTTAAGCAAGGTGCAGAACCTGGCTCTTGTCCTTGTTAAACTCCATATGGTTAAACTCCATAGGGCTGAGGATGGAGACCTGTGGACCCCCACTAAGTGACAGGTCACCAGACTGGTGTCATGCCATTCATTGTAACCCTTGGTGCCTGACCTGGGAGGGAGTTGCTCACTCATCATGTAACTTGGTTATTAATATTTTGTCCACAAGCATCCTGTGAGAGACAGTATTGAAAGTGTTATTGGAAAGTTTGCATCCACTCATTTTTCTAGATAAACTAAGTGGATTTCCCTTTCATAGAAGGAAATAAAATTTGAGGAGGACTTTGCTGATGAAGCTGTGCTGGCTGTGACTGATGACTGTGACACTCTGGGTGTCTTTCAACACTTCTCACAATAATAATTTCCATAGTTTTACCAGGCACTGAAGTGAGACTGATAGGGCTCTAGTTTCTGGGGTCCTTCTTCTATGTGGGCAGATGACCACAGAAAGTGGTAGTTTAGCTGATAATACACAATATGATAAGCATTTCTTGGTGGACAACATTACTTTAGAAAAACATGTATTCCAGGAGGGGCAAATTCAATGTCGTATGCATAGAAGAAAAAAAAACAAAAAACCAGAATTACACAATAATGAGTGCTCCTGATAGTCAGTGACAAAGAAGAGAACTTCTATCTCAAACTGAATTTTAAAATCTGCCACTATACTATTGATGACAATCCCTGTAGGCAAAAATGAGCACTTGTATATATGAAAGCATTTTGCAGTAGTTATACATCTTTGTCTGTCAATGAAGGGTCATCATAGGCAGCTATATAATCTAAATTGTTTTAAGAAGGCTGCAAATGAAAGAACTATTAAAAATTAAGTATATGAAATAAAATTAAGAAATAATTTAAACTTATATTCTCATAATTACATACAGATTTGCTGTCTTAAAACAGTCCACAGTCTATCAGGTTTTCTCAAAAGAAAAAAAAAAAAGGAACAATTGTATTTAAAATATTCAACTGTTGGTACCAAAATTTTTAAAGCCACATTAGCATGTGGCTTTAGTGATGAAAGTATTGTGCATGGTTCTGAGCAGCTGCTTCTTCTGTGTGCTATTGATTATAGCAGGAGCATTTTCAAAAGCTTTTTAAGTAATACAGTCCAATGCTATGTTTCAGCAGTTTCCCATCAGATCAGTGCCAGGTCACATCTGTCCTATCCTTGTGAATAACTTCACCAGACATTAAATTTCATGAGGATCTGCTACTGGGGGATCCCAACCCCATAATTCCCACAGAAGGCTGAAGACCTTATTGTGGATTGCTTCCAGTAGTCAATGCAGCAGAGTCATTTCACTGATATTAAAAGGTTAGGAGAAGGATTATATTTTCCAAAGTTGCCATGAATAGTAAAACATAAATCCCCTCATTTTATTTGGGTTTTGAAGAAGATCAAAGATATGATGTCTACCTTGTTGGTTTCTAAAGCACTAAAAGACAACATTGCAGCACTGAGTCAGTTTCAAAAATACTAATATCATTTGGATATATTGACAAGCACAATTCTTGAACATGAACAGATGTTCCTCAAAAAAATCTTCCATGAAAAACTCTATTATTTACTAATGATTTATCAATTATTGGAAGAAATCTGCTATTAAATTTCTCCTGATTTTCAGCTGCAATGTTGGAACTGCTACTAATAAATATAGTCATTGTAAAAGTTGTGAAGAAAATATAATAATATATATATATATATATCCTTTTTTAAGCATCTATACCATAAGAAAGTACTCAATTTATGTACTGTTTTTTCAATTTTATAATTAATAACTATGCCTACTTAGAAGAGAGGGGATGCTATTTTAAGAAAACAAATAAATTAAAGCAGTTTGAGCATAAACCATACTTATACAATTACTGATGTGTGAGCTAATTTCAGATTCAGCAGTCTTATTCAATAAAAATATTTAACTACATTATTATGAGAATATGATAACCTGTTTCTTTAAAAAGTTAAAAAATCTGCCTGCAGATACACTTTTCAGTAGATTTTTCTGTTCTCATGGCAACTTTTCTTTTTCTTAAATGGATTTAGTAAGTGAAAAGCCAGCGTTCTTCTTTTGCAGCTGATAGTATTTTCTCATTGCTTTTAATCTGATTGTCTTAAACAATTTATGGCTGTAGGTATCTGTTTTCCTTATCTTTATCTGAAGACAGGCAAAATATGAGCAATGCCCAAAAGGCAAGTGATAGGGAAGAAAGAGCTGTTGTTTGTTCCATGCTAATCATACTGCTGCCACATGCTAACCACCTCAGGGTATGGAGGTTTGAGTAGTGTTCTCCCAGTGATTTAGAATGGCTCCAGTAAAGCCTCTGGCACATGTCTGGGCATTGAAAGCCAATAAAGAGAGTATACAAACAAGAAATCACTTGTGGATGTAAAGCTTTCCTCCAGGTCCCCAGAGGGGATCAAGTACCTTACTATCTATTTATCCACAGCAAGTGGTTTAGATCATTGCAAAAAGTATTATCTCTCCTTAAGATCCCCTGTTTCTTCCTGAAACATTAATATTAAACTGAAAAAAACCTCAAAACCATTAAAAAATAAAGATACTGAAAAAATATATTAAATTAATTCAGTGCAAATTTGGAGGATAGCAGAACTCTACTGGGATTTAGAAGCCTGGAAAGGAGCACAGTTTTGAAAACATGATAGTGGAAAAGTCAAGATACAAAAACTGTCAAGTCTTTGGCATACTATGCCATACTTTGGCATACTGTCTTTACTTTCTAGAGAGAAACTATTGAATTGAATAAAAATGACAGAATTTACAAGTCAGTTATGAAGAACTACAGAAGTGCATTTGAGGGACAAGAAAGTGCAGCTTTACAGTGGCTGTTACACACCCTCCCATTTGTGATCTGCCATGCACTTCCTATGGAAAAGGGGAATACTCATTCTTTTTTTTTTCTTTTTTTTTTCTTTTTTTTTTTCTTTTTTTTTTTCAACTGACATGGTCTGCATAGTGTCTCCTAGTCTATTTTGTCAATATGCCTTTCTCCCATCATCCTGACAAACCAGTCATTCATGTGAGGCTGAGTGCTTACAGCTAGCAAAGAAATTGAATTATGTAGACACAAAAACTGAAGATGAAAGATGAAGAGGAAGCAATATCATTGTAAGGTCCATTTCCATTTGCCAGCACTACACTTGAGACCATGTCTAAACAAATTATACATATTGCCTGAGCAGCAGAGCTGTGTTGGCAAAGAAACACACACTAGAACAGAATTAAAGAATGAGATAACAATCTCTGCTATCATTTTGAGTTTTACCACTACACCTACTGCTTGTCATTCAAAGAAAATGTCTGAAATTTCTCTGAGAATCTGTACTGAAACTTGCATGTGGAATTTTGTGTTGGAATAATTGCCAATGGATGCCCTCATTGAAGGTACTCAACAGTACCTTCAAAAAGAGCAAGAGAGAGTGAAGCTAAGGATAATGAAATAACAGTTTTAACTTCTACAAGTAATTTTCCTGGAGAACACTGGTTAGTGAGAACAGGTACATAGATACATTCCTGTCAATTCCCTTCAGAAAACTGTTTCCCAGCCACCAGAATTTTTCTTTCTTATATGGATGTACGTTTAATAATGTTTATCTAATAGTATGATTCACTGTAAGAGGATAGAAAAATTAATATAATAGAAAAGAGTGATATGTAAAATCCTGCCCTGCAGATGTAGGTAGTTCTGTGGTAGTTCATGCTAGATTCTTTTGATCTTTTTCTCACATCCATATAAGAAAGTCATTGCTTTTATATTTGGAGCTTTATGGTGAATGAGATACTTTGACAACAAAGTGTACATTAAGAAGATATATGGTTGATAAAGAAAAAATATGAGTATACATTAATAATAAATAACACCATGGGTCACACTGTTGTAGTTGAAGTCACAAAACCCAGCAAATATGTTCTGCATAAAGACTACTGTGCTGTCTAGAAAAGCAGGAGACTGTATACCAACACAGAAAATGGTCTTCAGTGAAGCTAATATGTTCCTTCTAGGGTGATGTGGAAAGGAGGATAGAGGAGGGAACCTCTCTTTCCTGTGATTTTTCCCCATGCCCAGCTGATATGTGGCCCTCATTCAGCAGAACTTGTACAGAAATTGCAATCATGCAGACAGAGGTTTCTTCCCTTTCAGATGAGGTTTGCCTTTGTGGGTGCAGAACCAGGTCCATCAGCCAGCTGTCAGGCTGGAAATCAAATTGTTTATTTGCAGAAGAGCAGTGAGCAGTGCCAAGCCACACAGGCTTGCCTGAAAAGCCTTTTTGGAAAGCCTGCTGCTCTGGTCCTCTTGGTAAGCTCTTCCCTGAGGAGCCACTCTCAGCCCTAAGGATTTTTGATAATGCTTTATCCCTAGAAGTTTGGCTGGATTTATAGCCCAGAAGCAAAGTATCTCTATGCAGAATTGGCAATAATCTCCAAAATGGAGCTATGTGATACTGCTTAGATCTCACAGCCCTAAGAGGGCTTCCACCTTATTCTTAGAGAAGCCATTTGTATTTATTGCATGAGAGAAGAAATATCTTCTAGATCACATATCCAGAACTGAAAGGCAGTATAGCTGAGAGAAAACAACTTGCTTAACAAATTCAATTCTTTTAAAAATGCACTGGGGCTCTTTTAAAGCCCTCTGCCCTGTATCTATCAGCGTTTGTTTTCTGAGTATAAAAAAGCCATAAGGAAACAAATATTTAATATATTTAGCATATTATATATTAAAGCAGTTGTTTAGAGTGATAATATTATTGTGAATATTTATAACAGATCTACTACCAATGCTAGAAGCAATGAAAATTGGCACTCTAAAGTCTGTTGCTCTCAGATGCAATTTTTATCCTTATGTACAATATATAAAATAGATTATCGTCATTTTCCTTTTTAAAAAATCTGCAGTCTCTCCTACTGTTTCTCCCCATGGACCATATGAGAACATTATAGTCTCATCTCCGTGAAGCCACTTTGCCACTATCATTAAGTCTATTGATGTGTCTCCTGTGTTTGTCCTTCCAGCTGAGTGTTCAAAACAGCAGTATCTCAAAGTCAGATACTTCCATTAGGGGCTAGTTTTGCACAAGTTAATTAGTCAATTTTCTTTCACACAGTAGCAGTAATTCTACAGAAGAGTTAACATAAATTTTAAAATGTCCTAAGCAGATTTTTTCTTCTTCAGTGTTTAATTTGGACTTTATCAAAACTAATTTTCCTGCTTTTCTTTTTCTATTGAAATAAACACCATCAAAGCACCCTAGGTGCATTTCATATGTGCTGCTAATTATCTCTGAACTGTACAGAAGTTAATCAACAGTAGAAATCTTCATGTAATAAGCTAATTTTCCTTCTTCTGAAGAGCAAATTTAAATGAAAATATTTAATTAAAACGGTGATCATATAATCATTTTAGATATCTTTGTATCTTAGTGAATTTATATAGTAGAAGAGATATAATTAAATATAAAGAGACAGCAAAACACACCAGATATAACCAACAGGAATTTTCTGGTTTATTTTTAAGTACAGCTTCTGAGAAGTTAAAATCAAGCCTGTATTCAAGTTTAAACCACTTTTCAAAGACAGAGAAATTCCTCAAGTTTTTTCTTTACTGACTTCCCTATCTAATAAGGAGCTGGCCCCTTGAGATAAGGAAAATGTCCGTAGAAAGAGTCCATAAAATTTCACTCAGCCAACTCAGCACTGTGTATTTCTGAAGCACACAACTAAAATAATATTTCACCTGTTTATTAATGCCAGTAAGGTCAGACACACATTCCCCATGAGTTGTATAAATTTTCTGCTGTTTTTGGCAGACATTTTCAATACTGTACAGTAAGTTTCTAGCTTGAGCTTCTTGATGATTATTTTTCATTCTTCAGTATTTGCCCTTTTGTCATCTACTACCAAAAACTCAAAAATGCATATTCTTAATTTGACTTTTAAAATTATAAAAATGGTAATAAAATTTCATTATTTTATGAAGTCATATGTAAAGAGACATGGCACCACCTCAAACTACACAAAAAAAAATTTCATCTTCCCACCTTCTACATGAGATGTGCATGGATAGAATTCTAGTTTCTGTTTTATCCATGTCTTCACCTGAGAAATGAAAAAAATATAATCTTTATTAAAATTAACTAATTAATTCAAGCTATGACATATTTCTGCTGAAACCCCTAATTGTTTTACCTAAAATCAGGGTTTCATATGAAGGAGCATGTCCTATCAGATATCATAGTATCAATAGAATGGTTTGGGTTTGAAGTGACTTTTAAAGCTCATTTAGTCCAAATCCCCATCAATGAGCAGGGTCATATTCCAGTATGTCAGATTATTCAGAGTCTCATTCACCCAGACCTTCAGTATTTCCAGAGATGAGGCATCTATCACCTCTCTAGTAACCTACTCCAGTGTTTCACTGTTCTCATTGTGAAAAAAACATTCCTCCTATCTAAACTGAATCTACCTTCTTTTACTTTACAAACATTATCCATTCTCTTCTATATAACCTGCTAAAAAGTTTTTACCCATCCTTTTTATTGTTGTGGGAAAATGGGAGATTTCTTCAACCCTTGGTGTGAGAGATTTACTCAGCCCTTAGTGTTTACTCTGTCTGCCAGCACCCAGGAAAGCTGAGACCCTTGTGCCCAACCTGTCTGTCAGTGTCCCATTATGGGGACCCTGCACTGAGCAGTCCTGATAGATTGGAGAATGGTTTGATTGGCTCATTCAGAGACACACACCATCAGCATAAGGGAGACCCTTCAGCAGGTCTTCCCCCCTTGTGATCCCTCACTGGGTGTTCCACCGTGTCGAGTATGTTGCTCTTTGCTGGTGCCTGTGAAGGACTCATGCCACAAATTCACAGAACAGCATTCCTTATTAATATAAAATTGTGAAAGGTAAAGTTTCAAGGATTGTCAGTGGTAGCTGACAGCCAAAACATGCTCAAAGCAATACACAGACAAGCTAAGATCCCCAATAAAAACATTCAGCACAGAGAGAGTACAGTTCTTACCCAGTAGAGGTCCCTGTGGGGGCGAAGACAGTTCAGCTCACTGATCCCAGCAGTTATGATAGTCTTTCCTAACTTTCCCCCCATTCTCTACTTACTTTTTTACTATTTCTCTATGTTTAGATGGAGCTTGAGTAACTCTAGCCATAAATATCTTTGTTACGGATTGGTGTAAAATTCTCTCACTTCACTTTTAAAAATGCAGTAAAAAAATTAGAGAGCACACACCTTGTTGCGGGGGTCGTATGCTGGAAGGGGAAAACTTTGGAGTATAATTTTTGGATGGAGGTGTGCACAGTTAGGTTTATAATGAACCAAATCCATCTGAGGAATGTGATTTTGCCAGAGTCGCTGGCTCAGCAGCAGGACATCTTTCCCTATGTCCCCTGGCTCTCCTTTGCAGTTTCTCAGAGTTCCCCTCCCTGCAAAGGTTTCAACAGCACCTGGCTGCTGTGTCTTCACCCTGCTCCACCCTCCATTCCACACCCCTTAGCAGGTGCCTATAGTTCCAGATCATGTGTATTGGGAATTATCATGGAATAGGTTTTGGGCATGCCAGCTGCATTCCACTCAGGAAGCAACGATTGTATTTTACCCCATAATTTCCATACATAACTTCTGTTAGAATATGGGTATAATTTCTCCATTTCCTCTAATTTTACAGCCAGTTATCTTTCCACAGTACTCCTTAAATGAAAGGTCACAGGAAGATCTTCCCAGAATCTTTTTTTACTTCAGACTGGATAACTCAAATTCTAGCAGCCTGTCTTCTTAGGAAAGCTGCTCCAGCCCTCTATGGCCCCCTTGGTGACCCACTCCTATAGGTCAGGGGTACCAGGGGTTTCCCCAACCAATGTGAAGGACTTTGCATTTGGCCTTGTTGAACCTTATGGTGAGTTCCCATGGACCCACTTCTCAAGCTTGCTCAGGTGCCCCTGCATGGTGTCCAATACTTCAGGTGTGTCACCTGCACTGCTCAGCTGCTGTCTGCAAATTTGACAGACATAGTAAGTTAGGACCAATTAATTTTCTCTTTTAAAGTTTAAAGTCACTTAAGTGCCCTGGTGTATTGTAGCTTAATCGCCAATATTGTAAAGTTTTAAGATCTATCAATTCAAATAAGGAAGTGAGTAAAACATTATCACCAAATAAGTCCCTCAATCCACTAAGAGGCTGCTCTTTTGTTTGCTGTGAACTAAATTTCTACTTATTTCTTGAAGTTGTTTTCCCAGTGTGAGTGAGTTCTAGAATTTCAGTTAGGAATTAACTTTACATACAAAAAAAATATGCAAGCAGATTTTTTTTTTTTAATTTAGTTAAGGATTTTGTTTTCTTAATTTAAACAATTTTCAGAGCTCCATCAGTGCAGAAAAATAAAAATACTATTTATTTTTAATTATTTGGCCAAAGGGCATGTCTTGAGTTCTTGAAGCCTTTTAGTCATAAACCAGTCACTTCAGTTCCTAATGTCAAAAATATCTATAGAAAAATTTGGAAATATAAACACTTTTAAGGATGTATACATAACTCAGATAGTATTTGTGGGATGGAGGACAGCAAGGAGGGGTGGGCAAAGAAAAAAATCTGAGCATAGAGATAAATAACATAACAGAATAATGTAAGATAAATCAAAAATTGAAAGCATTCATACCCAGTTTAATGCCTAAATTTTGGGTTGAATTGGAATTTTCTGAATGTACTTTAAAAGGGGCAAAGCAGTCTAACACATGAACATCTTCATTTTGCAAGCCATCTTACCAGGCCATTGAATGCTCTGAAGGAAAAAAGAAAGGTTATTGTGCCAGTATACCATGGAGATGATTACAATTAAGCTGAAAAAAATTGCTTAATGTTTGTGGAAAGTGCTGGCTTAAGCATCCCTAAGATTTGTCCTTCAATTATCCTCAAAATGATTCAGGCATAGTCTGGAAATAGTGATTCAGTTCCTGAATGCTGTCTTGCCAGTAGTAAGTTTCACCCCAGGTGCAGAGAAGTCACTTAGATACAGGAAAAGTAAATGAAGTTTTCACAACTACAGCCACAATTCCTTGTCTGAGAACATATTTTTTTAATTTAACATGTATCCACTAGATGCAGGGCTAGACTTCAGTGAACTTATTTGAAGTTCTTTCTTGCAGAATGGATTTAAGACATGTAAAGGAAGAAAATACTGGCTAAACAGTTTTTGCGAATAAATAGTAATGTTTAGTGACTGGGTAGATAAAAGATTGAGTCTAGTCAAGGAGAATTTCCAGGTGTGTCCTCGTGAAAATTACTCATAAAGGAGAAATTATCTTATAAATCCCATTTGTGTAGGTACAGTGGCAGAAAAAATGAGACCAAGGAAAATGTATCCCCCCTGCTGAATGAGGTGGATGACATTCAGTGCCTTTGCTCTGGTTTTTATTTATGATATGTGCTTTCAAATTTCCCAAGTCTTGTGCCAGGTGGCAAAATTTAGAGGAATGAAATACCATCAGTTAAAGAGAAATGCCAAACCAAGACCATAGGCAATGAGGATAATTATAAATATCCAAAGGGCTCAACAGAATACATCCATGGAAGATGAGGGAGTGGGCCAATGCAATCAAATCATGATAAAGGTTAGGTAGCTTCATCTAATACTGGCTTGCATTAGTAAAAGCATAGAGAGAAGGTCAAGTTAAGTCATCAGTCACTTCTGCTCAGCACTTGATAAGCTACCTGTGAAGTACTCTGTGACGTGCAGAATTTTAAAGTAAGAAAAACAGCAGAAAAAGATCAACATTGTGAAAACTTGGCAGCATATGAGGAAAGGCTGAAGGATTTGCTTTTGTTAAGCCTTGAAAACAGAGAGCTGAATGGAGACATAATTCGTTTCTTCAGCTCCTCATTGGATGATCACAAAGAAGATGGAGCAAATTTTTTCTAAGAAATGCACAGCACTAGAGTGAGAGACAACTGGCAGAAGTTGCAACAGAAGTTGCAACAAAGGAAATTATGGCAAGGTATTAAGAACAAATCTTTCATAATGTAATGAGTGTACTAAAGTGCTGCAAGAAGTTGCCCCGAAAGACTGTGGAATTGTCATCCTTGGAGATATTCAGATCTCAAGCAGACAAGATCCTGAGCAACCAGCTTGCATTTAAAGTTAGACCTGCTCTGAGCAAGGAGTAGGACTCTATGACCTTCAAAGGTCTCTCTCAACTTAAATAATTCTGGAGTCCCGTGAATGTAAATATGTTGACATACAGGATAAATCATGTTTCTATAGGTCTGGGAAAAGCTTTGTGAACAGACTAGCAAAGACAGAAAAACTCATAGATACAGTTACCAAAAATATGCCTTCTTGTTATCTCTTATTACCTTTCACTTAATAGTGTCATATTTAATCAAACATAACATCAAGGACAGGGACAGTACATAGCAGTGAAAGGTGTTCCTGGAGATCAAGAGGAAGGAAGTCAGGAAATGTCAGGGGTGTGTATGGGTATTGTCACAACAGAGTGATGCAGGAATAAAAATGAAGAAAATACAAAGGAATATACAGCTGCTGGAGAACACTGTGTTCTTCCAGGCCTTGGAAGGTAAATCACACTGATTCTGTAGGCTATCATGCTCCTCTTATACCTAGGTCACTTTGGAGATGGCAGTCTACTCTAGTTATCTGCTGTTTCAATCACTAAATGCAGAGATTCACAGTAAGGGATTCGCATCAGTGCAGTTCCCTTAAAACCTTCTCTTGACCACCTAAGTCTGTTCATTTTTACACAATATATATGTCAGATAGAGAATCAGAGATCACTCTAAAGGGAATGCTTAAAAGACTGAGAGGTAGGGCCAGTTTTAAACTTTAAAACAAATGTGAATGAATTAATTCACAAACAGCATACCTAATGCTAGTAATTTTCAAGATTATGAGACACTGTCAGTACACCTACATATCCTTACTCTGTAACATTTACATTCTAAATTCTCTGTGATCACACAGTGCTGTGGAGCTGAAGAGTTAGTGCTGACAGCTGTGGTCCCTGGTGGTACTTAAAAACAAAGGTCAAGGAAATCTGTGTCATGAGCTTTTTGATGAGATAAGTCATTACTGAATTGAGCTTGTCTTGTGTCTCCATCCTTCCTTTACGTATTTGATGGTTTGCCATATTTTATTTCTCCCCCCAAGAACTCCCCCTGTCCTTCAAAAAATTATGTTCTCCTCCTGGTACTACTTGCCTTGGGGTTTTTTACAGTAATTTTTTTCTGTAGTTAGCAATATATTATGCCTATTTTCTGTGCCTTATGCTAATCTTGTTCTTTGGAAACTTTCTTTTTACTTGTTTTATGTTAGTCACTACAACACATCTCTCTGTCTTTGGTGGTCACAGGTACACATACTAATGTAAAATGTTTATATACTGTGAACCTGGTACACGATTCCAATGTTCTAAAATACTGGCATGCTACTGTTGGCTATACTGCTCTACTGTCCTGTCCTTGTAATGGGATTCAAGGCAAGCTACTATTAATAATATTTCATCAGGGCACTTGTATGAGTTTCACAGGACTCTTTTGAGAAGCTGATATAAGCTTCAGATCTTCCCCTTTCCTCTGAATAAACAGTTTTAATTTATTTTATTTAACAGGTAGAGTCTGCATGCCCTGTACTACATTTTCTGATTAATGGTTAATGACAGTGTTTGTCTTGCAGGATTTGATATTATCACTGCCCAATTTCTCCCTCATTCCTATCCCTTTAAAATCCTTTTTTGCACACTCAGTTCTTCTGTTCCTGCTGGCATTTTTCTCCCTTACAGCCAGTAATTTTCTCACCATTTCCTCCAAATCATATGTCTTTTTTTCTCCT
Source organism: Erithacus rubecula (assembly GCF_903797595.1). NCBI lineage: Eukaryota > Metazoa > Chordata > Aves > Passeriformes > Muscicapidae > Erithacus > Erithacus rubecula. The sequence continues at coordinate 25,878,201 of NC_136685.1, read as the reverse complement.
AGTTTTTCAATAGGCATGGTAGATGAGTTTTACCTCTGTCAACTGGTTTATCATCTGCAAATACAGGCATGAAGAATAGTCTCAGCTGGGTACAACACTGCATTCTACCCTATTTTTACTGGGTATAAAATACAAAACCCAAAGAAAATTCTACAAACTTTCACATTACATTTTCATTTTGGGCTTTCTGTGTTTCTTTGTGTTTGTTGTATCTAGTGTCTCTGTGCACCTGGATGGACAGGAAAATTTTGCCAATTTGTTGAAAATGCATGTTTAATTTACCCAAATAATTGTTCTGATGGAGCGACTTGCATTGATATGAGTCAACTGAGAGAACAACCTTTGTTTCAGTGTTTGTGTCCTCCTGATTTTACAGGTAATGCAAATCATGTATAAGCTTGTAGTTTCATTTCCTTTTAAATATTCAAATATAAGAATGTTGGATTAAAAAAAGTAAAAGATATAAAGAAGTATTTGGAAAGTAATTACACTTCTCTGCATTTCTGCCCTCTGCTGTGATGCCTATGAAGTCTGAATGGAATTTACAGGTTACTTTTGAATTTCCAATTAAATTTACAGTGAGAGTAATGCTAGAATAGGCTTTAGCTTCTGTATAAGAGACTAAGAATATAATTTTTTTCATATGAACTACATGTCTAACATCTAATTATAGTTCCTGGATATCTAATTAATGAAAGAAATGGAGTACAGGAAGTTTGTTAGTTTGTATTAGCATGTATTTACTCAGATAACTTTACTTAGGTTTTGAGAGCTGAATTCCACCTTCTATTAAAATACCTTAGTAGACCACCAGTGATATAAGAAATTTAATTTGGTGTTGGATTAACTGATTTATTATACTTAACTAAAGCCTAGCCTTTGAGGTTCTCTGTGTTGTCAGTAATTCAGTTTTTCAGAGGGGGATTATGTGTCAGATATTTGTTAGTCATTGACACAATTTCTTCAGCAGTGTTTCTCTTTTAATTAGATACAAAAGAAGCCTAAAAAAGTACCTTATATTAAACATAATGGTTTTTTAAGTGGCAAAGAAAATTATTTCTGATTCTTTCCTCCAGCCTTATCCTTTAAATAGAAGCTCATTGAAGTTATATTTTAAAATCCTTCACTAATCTTTGTCTAGAGAGGGAACTGAAAGAGAAGATTAAAATGTGATTCACTGCAAGTTTAGGTAACATTATGGAAAGACACATTAACCATATATACATCAATTTAAAGATAAGTGCCAAAAATACTAAGAGAACTTAAAAAAAAAAAAACCTATTTGAAATTTGAAATGTTTATTGCTCAAAGAATAAAAATAAATTTAATCTAAAAAACTGATGGTAATATTTAGAGAAAAATAGCTTTAAATCTACTACCATTGAAAAAGAATTAATAGTTTAATAACCCAGAGTTATAACTATCAAGCTTTCTTTTCACTTCTCCATTCTTCCTTTCAGTTTTTTTTTTTTTTTAATCTATTCCTGACTTTTTAAAAAATGATGTGACACTTAAAATTATGGATTTGTTAATAAAAGTAACGTTTCACTACTATACTCTAAAGTTTCTGAGATAATTTCAGGTTTCTAGTGTACAATATGATCGTGAAACAAAAATTTAACAGGTTAAAATAAATGGCAATAAATATATGCAATTATTAGAATTGAACCTTCTAAACACTGAGTCATGACTGAATTCAATTGGAAAAAACTTTGTTGTTCAGGGGCATCTTGCTGTGAGGCCAAGATTCATTTTTTGTAGATTCTCATTATGGGTTCTATAAATTGTAATAGATTTTTTTTTTTTACATTTTCTGCTTTGAAATAGGCAGTTCTTCTACAGTCTTGATCCATAAAGAGTTTCATTGATACCTTTTTAGTGTCTCATTTATGTATTTAAAAAGGAAAGATGGAAAGGAAGGGAAATGTAATAGCAATACTTGATTCTGAATTAAATAGTTTCTGCAACCAGAAAAGCTATTGTAGTTTCATATCTATTGGTTCTTAATTGTGTTTTTAAATTACAAACTCTATAGCTGCAGCTTTTGCATTAACATTCAGATTGTGTTTGGAACAGACATCTTAGGGAAAAAATATGACATGATGTAACATTCTCAGCAGTGAAAAAGAGAATTTTGATTTAAAAAGTAATAAACCCACTTCAATTTGATTCCATACTTTTAAATAAAACCTCATAGAAACTTAACATACACACATGAAATTTCAAACTATAGATTTTATTTCTTTTTATATGTAAAACATTTTAGGTCATTTACTTAGAAAAAATATCTCCATGTAATATATAGTTATTTTTGTTGAATAGGTGTCATTATTTTTGTGTTTTCAATTTCCTTCTATAGTTAGTTTATTTTCATTTTCATTTCTCTCTTCTCTGAAAGTTGATAAAAACCTTTGAATCTATAACAGTGTCTGTAAGTAATACGTCTTATGACATTGAAGCAATTCATATCAGCAATTTCTAGGTCCTGCACAGTAGACCAATTGTCCTTGAATAAGCTTCCTCTAATTTATTGCTATCTTTCCTTGTGTGTAGAGCAATCATATTGGCATGAATTGATTTGGTATGTTAGACACTTCATTCTCACTTCACAGAAAAGTTCTTTAATTAAAATAATCTTACTACTGTTAAAATGAACTCAATCCCAAGAAAACCCACCAAGCAGAGTTTAAAGTACTACTTTAATTGCATACTTCTTTTCTTATCTTAAAATTTTTATAACACTCATCAAGATTGTTCATAGATCTATCCACAATTTATTTTTTCTGTTACATTGTTTAATTGAGACAGATCATCTAATTTTTGCAGGTATATGGGAAATGTATTTAAACATACTTGGATGGAGATTACCCTATTGAACTATGTAGGATACTTGAAACAGTGTTCTGTAGAAGATATCTCTAGTGCCAGAATAACTAATGTCCCAGAGAACAAGATACGGGATACAAAAGTTCTTATATCTGTCACAGTCTAGTTAAGGTAATATTTATACTAGTGAACAAAGAATTTACATGGCTTAATTTTAGTCATTCTCTCTGGTCAAATTCACATTTTTAAATTCTTTTGTTCACAAGGATAAAGTGGTAAGGTATTTTAACCCTGCTGGGCAGCTAAGTACCAAACATCTGGTTGTTCACTCTTCCCCAGTGAGGTGTTGGAAAGAATCAGAAGCACAAAAGTAAGAAAATTTAAGATAAAGATAAATCATTAGGTCAAGCAAAAGCTATTCAAATAGGTGAAGCAAAATAAGGAATTAGTTCAGTACTTGCTGTTAGAAGGCAAGAGTTCAGCCATTTCTAGAATATTTGGGGAAGGCCTCTATTTCATGTCAAAGTGCAGTAGTAATTTCATAAGTCTCAAAACTCAAATAGATAAAAAAGTAGGGTTTGTTTGTTTTGTTTTGTTTTGTTTTTCCCCACAGCTCTAATTCCTATAGTAAAGATGAGCAAGTAAAGGAAGTTTTGAAGCATCATGGGAGCTCCCTATGTCACAGGAATATACTGGAATTACACAACAGTATCTGTCTTGGCAACAGATGCTGTCATTTTAAGCTTTTTTCATAGTACTTTATATGTTATTTCCATTGTCACCTCTGAAAGAGAAATGTTTAGGGCACAGAGATCACAACATCAACAACCTTGTAGTGATAAAATGGAATAAAAGAAGTCACTTGTTAAGAAGTGCTACAGGATTTCACTCAGAATACTTACAATCATAAGTGAATAAAAAGGGAATAGCTTGTTGCTTTCCAGAAAACTCAATTTTTTAATAAAGAAAAGATTTCAGAGATAACTAACAGAATGAAATAACAACCGAAGTACTGAAGCCCTCTTCAGCAGATGCTCAGAAAACTTACCTACTTTTAAAATGCCTTTGATGAGGTGTGTCCATATAGCATTAGTTGGGGTGAAAGGAAAATGGTTTTAGCTAATCCGTTCCTTTAACTTTGCTCCCAGTGCAGGTCTCTCCTAGTACCAGAAAAAGTCCAAAAGAAACCATGAGTTACACTGACTCCCTAAGTCAGAACGATAGCATGTACTGAACTGGAAAGGACCCACAAAGATCAGCATGCCCAAGTCCTGGTTCTGCACAGGACCATGCCAAAAATCACACCACGTGCCTGAGAACATTTTAGAAACACTTGTTGAATGCTGTCAGGCTTGGTGCTGTGACCCCTCCCCTGGGGAGCCTGCTCCAGGGCCCAGCCACCTTTTGGGGGAAGAACCCTCTCCTGATATTCAACCTGAACCTTCCTCAATTCAGCTTCACATCATTCTCTTGAATCCAGTCACTGATCACCACAGAGAAGAGATTGGTACCTGTCTCTTCACTTTGAGGTCTCCCCTGAATCTCTTCTGAACAGACCAAGTGTTCTCAGCTGCTCTTCATGTAGTTTCACTTCTAGGCCCTTTCACCTCTTTGTGGCCCTTCTTTGGATGTTCTCCAATAGCTTTACATCCATTTCATATTGTGGTGCCCAAAACTGCACCCTGGACTCAAGGTGATGCCTCAGCAGAAGGTGTGTTGGAAAGACACTGATATTTACCAAGACCTCACACATAAGATTATAGCAAGATGAATTACATGAAAACACAACAGTTTCACTCCGTCTAGGGCTTTCAGCTGCACTAATTGTAATGAAAAATAGAGAAATAAGCAATGAAAAAATAAAAAGGACACATTATCCATACTGGCATAATATTTAATTTGAAGCAGAAAAACTCCTGTACAATAAGTGGGGGCTGGCTAGGGCTAATGTCTGATGTTGTAGCATACTAGTAGTTACTACAAGCAGACTGTGATCTACAGTAGTTCCAGTAGATAACTTGTTTCTCAGGTCTTGATTTTGACACAAAATACTAAGGTATTGAAAATTTTGTGCTGGAAATACTTCTATTATTTTAGCATGCAGTAACTTAATGAAAAGCCAAAAGACTATAAAAACATTCTACATGAAAATTCAAGGAGAAATGCAATATCAGTATTTAAATTCTGCCTGCATTTAAAATGGAACAAAATGCTTCAAGTGCAGGGGGATATTTATGAGTATGTTCATATTTCCTAATAGTTCAGTTTCTGGTTTAACTTCTTGCACACAATATATTTTGCTCATTTGAATCAGTAGGAATTTTGATGCAGTTTTTGTTCATGAAGCACAGTTATAGTTAACTTAAAGATGCTGTTGTTTTTTAAGAAGCATAGATGTATCAAGGTCTGGATTTCTAAACATATAATTAGTAAAGTTCTAATAAACTGGATGACATGCTTTAAAATGCACCCTTAAACTTGGCATATGGAATCCTCCAGAGAGCTAGATATGCTTATGAACTCCAAAAATGGCCTTCACCCACTCCCATCAACCTTGTGTTTTTTAGGAAAAGTACAAACTACTTGACTTTCTGGGACTATTAGCCCAGAAATCAAACTAAAGAGCATTTTGCATTATTAACTGAATATTTTAAAAGTAGCAAAGTTTCAGAGACATAGGAGCAGTGTTTCCTATTGACAATGTGTTCCTGTGAAAGTCTGATCTCAAGTTCAGGTGCATATTAAACAACCTACCATTTTATTCTCCTGCTTCCCACTTCCTACCATATATCATTTTATTAAGGCATACAACTCAAAGATTTACCTGTCAAGGAGTTAGAACTGTGCTGATTTGCTTTAGTTTCTCTGACTCTTCTAGGTTTACAGCTATTGATGTGTATCCTTTCATTTTTTATTCATCCAGAGTAAAACTTGAGAGGTTTTTTTTCTCTATGGATAGTTTGTATATCTCTTATTGAGAACACCACTCCATTATTCATTCTCATTTCCAAATATATAAATCTGCTATTAGTGACAAGGGAAACTGTAGCTTTCTCTAAACATTCAGAGAGGTAGCTGGATAGATAGATTCAAATACCTGTATATTACCCCCCTAAAAAAATAGCATAGTCAATAGGAAATATGAGGGATGAAGGCCTTTTATGCAAAATCAGTCACAAATTCTTCTGAACAAGCTGAAGTGCTTAAAAAAAGTTAATTATCTGTAATAACCATAGAAACATTATTTTCTGCTTCTCAGCTGAACCTGTGTTTACTGAGCCAAGTACACCATTTCAAATCTTTCCAAAGTACAAAAATTCTCACCAGTGTTACAAATCATCTATCATGCTAATGGTTTTAAACCATGATAAGATGTGCAGTATAGATATAATTATAGCATGTTTTAAAATATTTAATACATTAGAAAGATTAGTAACACTGCAGTGTAGATCTAGTAACTGTTTTCTTTACAAAGCTAAGCTCTGTAGCTCAGTTTGTTTTGGTTCTTTAAAATACCTTAGACTTACACCTTATAGTTTTGAATATCAAATTTCCTCTTTAAAATATGCATAATCAGGCTAGCTGCTTACTTTTTCCCAGGTACAATGTACAACATCATTAGCTGGCATAGCCTACTGTATCTCCACTGAGGCCGAAATAATGATAGTATATGAACTAAATATGCTAGAGTTTCTTATGCTATATTTCAACCTTTGTGCTCAGTAGGTTTTCCTTCTATTAAAAAAAACAACTTCAAGAGGAGAGGTTTCTTTCATTACTCTGGATTATTTCAATACTCCAGTTTGCAAAAAAAAAAAACTGAAGAGGAATTTCTTACAAGGATCTGTCGCAATGAGAAGGGGTAATGGCATTAAATTGAAAGACAGTAAATTTACACTACATATGAGGAAGAAATTTTTCAGAATTGTGAAACACTGGAGCAGGTTGCCCAGGGATGTGATAGATGCCTTGTCTCTGAAACCATTCAAGGACAAGGTGGACTGGACTCTGAGCAACCCGAGTTAAAGATTTCCCTACTCATTGCTCATTTCGTATTTCACTTATCATAAATGAAAAATGATCTAGCTAGATGAAATTTCTCTATTCCAGGTATGAAAATTATTTTGCATGCTCTCCTAGTATCCTATTGCATTTTTTATATGAGCCAGATTTTTAATGAGACATAAAGGGCACTTTGACCAACAACAAACAAAGAAACAAACACCACCTTCACAAGAGGATAAGACTCTGTGAAAGAGAGGTCTGCAAAAGACTTGACAAGAGATGAATCCTTCTGAACAGATTCCCAGCTAAATCTTGAATGCAGCTACCAGAAAGGACAGATAATCTATTAAATGGTCAAAAGTCTAATTGTGTGTTCCAGAATAATGAGTTCATTTAAGAGCCAAGGTTATTAAAATACATCTCAAACAATTTTAAAGACATTCTATAAAAAGTTGCTCAGCTAAAGACTGGGCTCAAACAACAGTTGAAGAGGAACTTTCAGAAAGGACTCTTCCTATGTACCTTGAAATGATTAGTTCATTCTAAACCAGGAGAAGGTAAAATTTTAACTGCATACTTAACAGTTGAGAATATCTGACTGTGTATAATTCATGCAGTAGTAGACAACTGCACTGTCATAAGATGACTGTGGTCAGTGGAAGTCTTTCTGATCTTTTCAAAAAGTTTAAATTCAGTTTGATGTAGATAAATTATGATAGCTGGTGAATTTTATGAGAATAAGCATTATAATGTCCACTTGAACTGAAAAATCTTCCTATTATGAAGCTGGGACAGTACTCAATGAACCTAGGTGTTTTACTTTGGCTGCTTTACCTACTGGGACACGTTTGTTGAAAAGGTTATGTTGCTTTCCCAAAAAAGGAAATAGTTTTCTAGAACATTGGCCCATGATATGGTGTAAATCTGCCTAATCACTCACACCTAATAAAAATCTAGTCAGATTTACTTTCCAATCTTGGAATTGTTATCTGCAAACCCAGGAAATTATTGTTTTTCATGAACTAATGAAAAATATTCCCTTTATTTGTCAATTAGAAGAGCTGTGTCATTAGAAAATTATTATTGTATTGTTCTTCAGTTTACCTTATTTAATTTCTTTCTCTCAGAAGAATAAATCTTCTTCACAGAGATTTGAGAATAACCATCCTAAAATGGAGATACAAAGGAATTTTGGAAGTAAATTAACAGAATAAACATATTTAAATCTGCAAATTTCAAAAAAATAAATATTTTAGGTTATTTTTCAAATACTACTGTAGATAAATATGTTCATTCTGATGCCAGCTGTCATTTCAGGTGGCTACATAATTTATTTTTTTTTTCACTAAATACAGGGATATGATAGTGACAATTAATGAATGAGCTATTTCAGTATGATATACTTTAGCAATCTAAAATTTAATAATTAATCTAAACAAGTTGTAAATTTCATCTATAGTTGGTGAAGATTTTCCAGTTTCGTTTCCTCAACCCACCTATAGCAAAAATTCTTCCACCAATAAGAGCAACATGATCTTTTCATTAATGTTTAGCTGTAGATAAAATACTTTTTATCAATATGGAATTTTATTCTGTTCTAAGAAGACCTATAAGCTACATATATTAATCATCATTTGAATATTTATGCTAACTAGATTTTAAAAGAGTTTTCTCTAAGGTCAAAACCAAATAATTTAAGCTTGATTGCTGAACTGCCAGACAGAACTTTGAACACCTATATGTGTGAATGTCAGATCTGTTCTTTATTTCTGCTATTTTTAAATTCTTTTCTCTGAAATTACTTAGAGAACCACAAAGATTTATCACTATACCTAGATTTATCTGGGAACACATTTACTGTACAGCTCTACACAACTCCATGGGAAAAAAAAGGAAATATTTAGAATCCATGGAAACCTACCTTTGAACTTCTAGTGGTTCCAATAAATATTACTGGAAGAGGATTTAGTGAATTTGAAAATAAATAAATAAATAAATAAATAAATAAATAAATAAATAAATGTAAAGTTCTAGGAACACAAGGTGTAATTTTTAACTGCCTACAGTGTCCATACCAGATTTGTCCCTCTGTGATCTCTTTAGGATACATGGAAAGAACTGAGAATTTTAGAGGGCTCCACTCATATGACCTTTTTTGGACTGAGTTCAAGATGAGATAGCTCATACAACAAAAGTGGAATTTTTCATTACCTAAAATGCAATAGCATGGATGTAAAAGTCAACATTTCAGAGAGTGAATCTTAACTTTCCATGCCTTGTCAAAAAGCATATTTTTCAAGGCTCCTACTAGCTTCTTGGTTTGAATGGTTGAAAAGTGATGGTTCTGTGATTATTTCAGCATATGCATGTGTGTACATATGCAATAAATCTAATTTGGTGTTACAGCTGCCTTAAAAATCAACAAAAAAAAACCCAACCCATACAAAGTCTTGAGTTGTAGCTTCATAAAATTACTTTGGAGACAAAACATTTAAAAAAAATATTATACAATCCAGTACTTGTGTACTCTCTTTGTTTGATAAACTTGTTACCACATGAAATAGCAAAATAAAAATAATTTTTATACACTCTTTATTAGCACACTGGTTGTTACATAGTTTCTGAGGGAAAAAAAAAAAAAAAAAGAGATAATTATAGATTGAGGGTAGAAGTACAAAAATAGACTAGAGCAGAATGCAAAAATAGAATAAAGCAGATCACATAAAACTAAAAATATCTCCAGCAACTGTAATTGCAGCCAAAGTCCAAAGGAATGCAAATTCTATTTTATAGGTTAAAATGTTTGGGTCAATTAAAAATGAAACACACTAGAAATGCTGGCTTTACTACACTGTGCAATATAGAATGCAACTCTGAGTTATATTCTTTTTAAGAACCCTCAAGAAGTTATTTGATAAAGTCAGACTTAATGGCCCATAAGCCTCTAGATGATTCTGTTATGTTGAAAATCTTTGTTATGTGCAGGATAGAAGCACACCATATATGCACATAAAGCCAAAAATCTATTGATAATGTAACTGAAATATTAAAACTTAAATCATTATCAGGGAAAATATAATTTCTGCAGAAAAATGAGGAAAAATGCAGTTTTAACAAAATCTTTGGCTTCTGTCCCTTTTTTATGGTATTATACTCACCCTTTTCCCTCCTCCTCCAGATCTTAAGGTCAATAGTTTCATAGTGTTTTTGTTGGGAACAGTATAAGGAATGTGACAATCATACTGATAGTTTCCTCCTCATCTCCAGGATCCACTTGGGGTAATTTCCATTTGTCCACTTACACATTTTTTTTTCACTGGACTGCAATTCTATTTTGGATCTTAATTTACATCTTATGGTGGGTCTACAGTATATTAAATAAAATTTCTTTGTGCTTTGTGTTAGCCTTAAGACCAGTTTTGTCCAGCTACAGGTTTTCATTCTTTAACTTGGCACTGGTGAATTGCCTCCTGTTTGTGGATCTCCCATCTCTGATCACCATAGTTCCTCACATCACATCCTATGTCTCTACTTCTCTTGTCTCTTGTTAAATACCAGCCCTGTATTTGTATGCAGCACTGCATTGATCAATAGATACAATTGTACATCTCTTGTCTGCTTGTTGCTATTTATTGAAACCTATGGTTATTCCATGTAAAGATAGACAAAAGCAAAGCAAATCAGAAATAAAGAAACTGTTGTCACAATCAGGCCAAGTAAAACATCACTGCAGGAAAGTCTGATGACCCTCAGTTATTGCAAATTCAGTGCAGAGCTTATGATCTATGACAAGAAAAAGCAGGGTTGTTCTGCAGGGCTATGGGGGAAAAACCCTCAGTTTACATTCAGAATTTTCATTGAATTTGCCAACTTTACTTCTTCTGGTCCCAAAGTCCAACATCTACCCATAGTGTTTCAGTAAAGTTACATTTTAGAATTCTTAGATGTGCTTTACTTGAATTGGGTTAAGTTTATTATTAGGTATATACATAAGTACACTAATTTATCTGTTTCTTATCTGGCTGGTACCAACCCCAGAGCTATATAGTTGTTTTAGCTCATCATGCATTCTAAGCTAACAAACACACAGGTGAGAAGCAATGTATATTCTTTCAGGCTTAGTGTGTTAATGAGATCAAATGTCTCATCCCACGATGAACAGAAAGTGGAGGCTGGAAGCTGCAGAAAAAGGGACATAGAGAAATTACTTGTGTGTGCATGGATGGAGTAAGAAAAGCTAAACCTAAGCTGGAAATTAAAAGAGTGAGAATCAGGGAGGACAAGAAACCTTACTCTAAATATATTGGTAGTAAAAGAAAATCAAGGAAAATAATTATACAATTTAATTTTATGAACATGTCATTAGATAAAAAATGCATAAGGTCGTTTACAAAAATAAACAGTGCAATAATAGTCTTTAATCAATTTTTTTCCCTCCTGTTCATAAATGTAAAATTTCTTTATTTTTCCTTTTGTTCCTTGAACCTGCTGAATTTATTTCTTATAGAAGAATAACATGCTTAATTGTGCACAAAAAAAAAACTTGGTTGAGTTCTCTAAGTACTGCATTTCTCAATTACTCAGCCCTTATTCACTATGAAGTGATAATTAGGCATTAAAAGCTAAGTGGATTACTGTGGAGATCTCTCCTGATATCCATTTATCACTTAATCAGACTTTAATACCATAAATTATGCATTTCTCAGCAGTATTCAGATTCCAATAAATTTTATAATAGTTTGGAGTTACAAGGTTTTCTTGACGTCATTGTGGCAGGGAAAAGTCATAAAGTTTGCTTAAAGGATACAGCCACTACAAGAATTTCAGATTTATAGCAAAATAATTCTTAAAGTCTGCTGGGTTGCACTAATATTTATTCATAAGAGTTTCCTGGACAAGACAATTCCATCCTCATGAATAAACATGAAAAAAAATTGATTCGAAATAAATATTGAGTTGAAGTATTTTTTTTCCCAGCTTTTTTGTTTTTTGCTCCTGATTTTGCCTTCCAAACCTCATTAAGAAAAGCAAAACAAACAAAACCTCCCATTTCTTAGGAGATTGCAACTTCCTCAGAATATTCAGTTGCATTTGGAATTAAAATATCTATTTATGTGTTAGCATGCCTTTTTGCCAGCCACTATTAAAGGAAAAGTGACTTTCTAAAAGCATCAATCATGGTGAAATCTCCCCAGAAATGCAGATACTTTGGGTTACCATTAGAGTCAATATGAACAAAGCAAATGAGAGTCTTGCAAATGTAAGGTTGCCCAATGTTTCCAGGTAATATTACATATTATAATAATAATAAATAGAAATAAGGATCTAATTTCTTATTTCCTTATATTCCTTATTATTACATATAATTTTAAAATGTTTTTAACTTAGTAAGCTTTATAATGCAGAGTAAAAAAAACAAACCTGGCTGTTAAAAATTTGATGATATTATTGTTGTGTGATTTTTAACTGAGGACTGAAAGGATAGAATAAGTATTAAAAATCCTTAAAAGCTTGGTGGTCAACCTTTCTGAAAAACATCAGATTGCACTTGTGGTTTAGCACCTGTTGGCCCAAAATAGAGATTTTTGACCACCAAATCACAGCACATTCCTGTTTGCACTTACAGAAGTCCATAAGAAGCAGTGTTTAAGTCTTAATTTGGCACTCTGTTCTCTCACGCTAAAAGTAAATTAAATTGGAAGAAAATACTGGAGGAGAGACATCTTATCAAATTTTAGCCTATTAATTTGCATTTTCCTGATATCTCTAGACTTAAATCAAAAGGACAGATGATTAAAAATTTTAAAACAATTTCATTACTTGAAGTAAATTTATTTATTTTTTTTAAATATGAATAGTTTCAAATAAAATTCTAACATGTGACTCAGAATTTTACATATTTTCTGCAAAGAAATTATCCACATTTCTTGTGTATTCCTCCCAAACATTTTTGTCCTGTATATCTCTTCTATGCTTTCTGCTTAAGCCATAAAGTGAAGTAACACTGATAACAAAGTTGGTGGTAAAAACATCAGTAATTTACACTTATTGTATTTTCTGAAGTTTTCCTCTTCAATAAATCTCAACTCTTGCACCTTCTTCTAATTTTCTCAGCAGTAAAGATTTTTTTCTCTATTCTTTACCCTTTCTAAATTTGGAAACTTGTTTTCCAAGACTAATAGTAAACCTGATGATCTTCCTTATTGATTCATATCACATTGCCAGAGATATATTTCTCTTCAGTACATTTTTTTAGAACTGTCCAATTATAAGTTTAATTATTTCTTCCTGCTGGACTAAAACCAGTTTTCAGCTAAAGGAACAAGTTGTTCAGTGAATTACACTAAAGGTTACCTCAGATGAATGTGGAATAGCCAAACAGAGCTCAGAAAATACATAATGAAATATGTATGTAATAGATTCAAGAGTCTTGAGTAGATATCAGGGTTGACTCATGAAATAGGAAGAAGAAGAAAATGCAAAGATATTATCTCTGTTTCTGTTAATTATTTCCAGGGAAAATCCACCATCTTCAGCTTTGTATACCCTTCTGAGTGCATCCTAAATTGTTTCAAATGGATCTGAAAAAAATACTGAAAAAAGTATTTTTGGTTTGGCGTTTTTTTAAAAAACACTGAGATCTATTTTTTATATGTACAAGTGGAGCAAAAAAGAGTCTGGAAACATACACAAGATCTTTAACCAATATTCCAAAGATCTTATTTAAAGAAAGTTTTCTATCAATATTACTAATATGACTTACAGTGTTTCCTTAAGAGTGTGATATTAATTCCTAATCTTTTAATGAATTTTTATCTTCCCTCAGGAGAATTCTGCGAGGTGCAAATTGACAACTGTGGTTCCAATTCATGTGAAAATGGAGGAACATGTATTGGCTATGAAGATCATTTTAAGTGCACTTGCCCTATAGGTGAGCCATTGGTAATTTATTCCCTTTCCTAACAAAACAAATAAAATGTCATCCAAATATTTATGTTAAGAAATACTGACATAAAAACAGCAATGTATCTCAACAAATGCAGCAAACATTTTTATGAAGAAAAGCACTTTTTTTCTTTGTTCAGGAAATAAAACTGCCAAATAACTCTAGTAGAGTGGTGTTAACTGCTAACACCCTGAACAGACATAATGTCAATATTCTGAATGAACTGTGATTAAACATTCTCTTTGTGGTGCAGGTTTTGAAGGTGAAAGATGTGAACTCGATATTGATGCCTGCTTATTCAACAATATAAGCTGTGCCCCAGGAGCACTGTGTATGGATAAATCTCATGGATTTAATTACACATGTTTATCACCTTGTATTGGAAAAACAGAGGTAGGATAAAGCAATATATTCCCCCCAGCGTTTTTTGAGAAATCAAACAACTTATTCTAATAGCAGTGAGCTGATGAAATCTCATTTCGCACGAGTTTCCTAAACATAGGACTCATTCTTTATATATTCTCATGCTAAAATTCCTTCTGTTCTGAGTAACATGTGCATGTAAAAGTGCATGATCTGACTAGTCTGGTCATTGTCCAACAAACCATGTAATGTCTGAGCTCTATCTTTCTTGTTCATTATAGGTTTATTCACTGTGTCTTCCTCTGTCCCCTACTTGCTGTTGCTATGTTAGGAAACTTGAAAAACTGTAGGCAAAATCAATATGCAATGTTTGATATGTTAAAAATTACCAGATAGAAGGCTGATGGTACAGCAATGTACAGAAAGAATGGCAAAAGTTTCTTTTCCATTATGAACAAAACTAAAAACTATATTCAACAACAAAAAGCCAAGACTAATTGCACTTCAGTGGGAGATGAAAACACAGGTATAAAAAAAGACCTAAATTTGCTTTGCAAGTTTCTCTTCAACGCTCAGAGCACATGGAAATGAATACTGCCTTTGCACTTTCAAAGTTTTCTAGAAGAAATGCTTTTATTGTATCCTTCTCACAATCTTTTATGACTTTTTAAATTAAATTTCGGCAGGATTCATTCATATCAGGGTGTACTATGAGATTTTGTTATGGGTTAAACTGAAACACTGTTGCACTTTTTCATTATGATTGTTGTTATAAAAGCTCTGTACATAATGCTGTATAGCCTAACAAACAACTATACAAACATGATTATGAGCGTTTTGCAGGCTTTATCAATTATTTTATTGAAATATATGCACCATAAAAATTTACTATGCATAGTAGGCAACATGTTAACAAAGAACAATCAATATTTATGTCACCTTGAAGTCCATGAGTAGACACTTAAGAGTGAATATGAAATATAGCACTGACAAACTCACTGGCACAAAGGTTTACACTTAAATTGTTCAGCATCTGGTAAATTTTAACATTTTTATGATTTAAAGTGTCATACAGAGTGCAAGTATATTGTACATGGCCTATCATTATAATGGTGCAATCATCATTATGGCTAGTTAATATGGGAAGTGATGGTGTGCCAAGGATGCTGATGGGAGCTAGTAAAACATTTTACTGTAATATTCACTTAAATACCCCCAGACAGATTTAATTTATTAATACAAAAATTTTATAGAATATCATAAATGTCACATGGGAAAAAGTATATAAAATCCATATACATATGTATCAATATACCCTCATGGTGTGAGATGCTTGATTTGAGCATAATGTGAATAATTAGTAGATTTTATAATGGGAAAAAATGGAAAATAAAATTATACATTTATATACTTGAATTTTACAGATCATTGAAATGATATCTGTTCCTTATTGGAAAAAAAAAAGGCTGTATACAAACAAATATTCTAGTACATTTCTGAAATAGTCTAAGCAATCATTTAAAATTTAAGATTTGTATTAGTCAATAAATTTCATTATTCAGCATTTCATTCTTAATTATTTGCTGTGGATAGATAATAAGTATATATTTTTGCATATTTTCAATTCTTTTACATTTTCAATGGTACCTCATTTATGCTGAACTGCTTAACCTCTGTGTATTCAGCAAAAGAGATAGAAAAGAATGCTACTATTTGCGATAGTTTCTCAATGAACAAAATATAGATTAAATTAATTGGGGCTCTTTTCTCTATATATAAATATATAATGGTATTAATGCATTAGGGTTTGTTTTTTTTTCTTTCCCAGCTCAACAATTAGTACACTGCAGTTGTTTTAATTTCCTTTTTTTCAAAACAAATATTAAAAAAAAAGTGAAATGAACAAATTAGGACAGGGGATATCTTCCTTTAAACTTCAAATTCTAATCTTAACCTTGTAATTAGGATAATGCCTGCTTACTCTGGACCAAGGATTATGAAAGAACTCAGAATGAGTCAAAATTTTTGTCATCTTTAAATTAGGGACTTCCAACAGGACCAAGTTTAGCCACTTGATGTTATAATAGCTTTTCTTCTGTAATGTATTCATGTAGACATGAAAAGGAATAAAGAAAATATCTCTTTTTTTCCATTTTAATATTTAAATACTTTTATTAACAGAAGCTCATAGAGAATTTATAAGATCACTCATAATAACAAATAATTGTAGTGCAGCGTGATAGGCTGAGACAATAAATTCACAAAACCATAAAACAGCCCAGGTTGGAAGGGATCTCATAAGACCATCTAGTTCAAACTTTCAAGGAAAAGAAAGCCCTGGTTAGATTTTTACATTTTTAAAACCTCCAGTGATGGATGTACTACATCCCTGAATAGTTTACATACTACATTAAATAGTTTATATTTTACATTGAAAGTCCACCCAAGCAATCACAAATGAGGAGGCATCCAAAGATGTTCTGGGCTCCTCACTTCAAGAAAGATATTGAAGTGATGGAGTGTATCCAGAAAAATGCAACAGGGCTGGTGAAGGGTCTGAAAAGTAAGTCTTAAGCAGCTGAGGGAGATGGGGTTGCTTAGGTTGGAGAAAGAGTTTTGGGGAAACCTTCTCACTCTCTGCAAATACATGAAAGGGGGCTGGAGCCGGCTGGGGGTCAGTCCCTTCTCCCAGGCAAGAGTACAAAGCTTCCAGCTGTGCCAAGGGAGGTGGAGGATGGACATCAGGAAGAATTTCAGCACAGAAAGGGCTGTTAAATTTTGGAATAGACTGCCCAGGGAGGTGGTAGAGCCACATCCCTGGAGGTGTTCAGAAAACAACTGGATGTCTTACAGTTTAGCTGACGTGGTGGAGTTTGATCAAGGGTTGGACTCAATAATCTTGAAGGTCTTTTCCAGCCTTAATTCTATGATTCTATGTGTGATAATTTTAGTGGCTGCAGCTACATCTTACTTAAGAATTTTATTGCTTTCCTTAAACCACTTATTTTTCGAAATTCTGTCAGCAAGCTTAAAAAATCATTGTTTCCTTTAGTTCTTACTATGAAAAAATTGAAAGCATAACTGTAAACTACTGGAAGTGCAAGATGTTGACATATAGTAATTGTTTTTTAAAAGGAAGCATAGGAATTAAAAAGTACTTTTCAGTTATTTTTTCATTCTCTTTTCAGTTTTAAGATGTAAACAGATGTGCTTAGCAGACATCAACTAGATTTGTCAAAAATAATTCCCATATGAATTATGAACTAAACCACATCTGAAAGTCATTCAGTGTCTATCTAGAGCTTTATAATATTAAAGTTTATTGAACTCCATTAGTATATTTTACTAGAAAGTTTTATCTTTTTATGGGCCAAGATCCCATATGGCACTTGCATTCAAGACCATGTTCCAACCTTTTCAATGGAAGTATCTATATACTCAATATATATTTAGTGTTTGGAGTAGCTGCCACTTCTATATTTGTTCTGGTCCTTAACATTCTGTGCAACTCTACAAAGTTTCCTCATCTGTAAAAGTAAAGCAATTTCAGTTTTCAAAAATTTTAAGACAAACATTTATCTACTTGCTTAGTGTACCATCAGTCTAGGAAAGAATATAGGGCATATCAAGCAAAAATTGCACTTCTGGAAAAATTTTAATACTCAGGTAGAACTGACTTTGCAGTAATAAAACCTAAAGACTGTAGTAAAATTACATGCTTGGGGGAAAAGATACATATGTCTGTATTTTTTTATTTATGTAAAATACAGTTACATTCCAACTGCAGAGAATTGCATAAAATGTAAGATGAAAGAGGGGTTGGAAATAATGACTGTCAGCATTTGACAACACGTGATACTTAGAGAAATGTAGTAGGGCTATATACCTCAATTCCTGCAAAGGAAAGATAGGAGAAGAATAAAATCCTATAAGGCTTAATTATTTTTCCTAGCTGAAATAAAATCTCCTGGTTGAATTTGGAAGACAGGGATTCCTACATTTTATCATGACTACATAAAAAGGCAGATTTGTGTTAAAATACTTTCTCTAGACAGAAGTATGGTGGTGAGACTGATGAGAATAGACCTGTTTATGGTATGTTGAAACATAGGATTTGTGTTTAAATACATTCCATAGCTTTCATTTGAATTTAAATCTTTAGATTACACTGACATCTTAAAGGGTAGCACATTTCTTCACAGTATAAAGTATAAAAATGACATAAGAATAAATTAAGCATAATGTTGCGGCAACGTTGAAATATTTGTCTTTATTACCTGAGGTTTTCTGGATGGTTTTCTGGATGGTTTTCCTGAGTATAAGCTTATTTGACCTATTTGAGCTTTGAGCAAATGGTAAGATTTAGGACAAAATCCAGCAAAAACATATAAATACAAAAGTAAGAAAACACATAAAAATAATTTTAAAAGGAGATGTTGTTATATTGAATAAGTATCCCAAGGTAAGTCTAAAATTCAGTACAAAATCTCTTCATTTTAAGGTCAATTTAAAACTTAGTCAAAGATAAATGAATATTAGAATATTTCTGCCAGGGACTGTTATTATTACAAATCTTAATGACATTATAAAGAGATTCAGACTCAATCAAACTGAAGTACTAGTGCATTAAATCATCTTCTAGACACCATTTTCTTTAAAAATCAATTGATTAGAAGGAGGGGTCTTAATTGCTTTGAAATGAATATGTAGTTATCTGTCTTCATACTGGCAAAATTTTCATGGAAATGAAAATGGAACCTAAAAGTAAAAGGAGGAAAGGAGCATTAATTAAAAAAAAAGCAGCTTCTGATTTTCCCACAGCATAGATGTAATTTATAAACATATAAAAGCATATAAGTCAGCATTATAATTAAAATGGAAAAAAAATCAAAATTTTCCTGATAGCCACATATTAAACTAAATTATACAGCATAGGAACAGTTGCTCTATTCTTTCAATGGAAAAATAACAGTCTTGTGCACTACTGTCCTTCCTAAAACAAGCACATTTTAAGGGCAGTTGTAAAAATGATACTGTTAAATTAAAATATAAATGCCTTTTACCAGGCATTTATAATATATTGACATATTGATTTAATAATATTCAGTATTTTATGCTCTTGGAGATTAATCTATTTTAATATTACAATATAAAAAGATTAAATAACCATATATATTACCAATGGTTTATTCCATTAAACTCTTGAGGAAAAAATCCAACATGTAAAGAAAAATCTCCCTGTGTATGTGGTGGGTTGACCCAGGCTAGATACCTGGTGCCCTCCATCCATTGGAGCCACTCCATCATTGCCCTCTGCAACTGGACAGGGGAGAGAAAATTGATTCTGAGATAAGGGCAGGGAGAGATCTTTTATTGATTGCTATCACAGGCAAAACAGATTTGACATAGGGAAATTAGTAGAATTTACAACTAACAAAATCAGAGCTGGATCATTAGAAGTAAAACAAGTCTTAAAAGCATTTTCCCCCCTTCTGTCCCTCCTTCCCAGGTTTAATGTTATTCCAAATTTTCTACTTCCTCTTCCCAACAGTAGTGCAGGGATGCTGAATCATCCATGCATAAGGCATGGGAGTTTTGGTCAGCTCATCATGCTGGTTTTGCCACTGCTTCCTCCTCAGGGAGAAGAGTCCTGCCTCTTAGTAGGTTCATTTTCCATGGGAGACAGTCCTGCACAAACTTTCCCATTGTGAGCCTTTCAAAAGGGCTACAATTCTTCCTGATCTGTTACAGTGTGGGTCTCTTCCATAGGATGCAGTCCTTCAAGAACAAGCTGCTCCACCATGGGTCTCCCACAGGGTCAAAACCTTCTTTTGAGCATCCACCTGCTCCAGTGTGGGTCTCCCCGAGGCTGCAGGTGGATCTCTGCCCCCCCTGTCCCCCCTGGGCTGCAGGGGCACAGCTGCCTCTCCATGGGCTGCACCAGGGGCTGCAGGGCAATCTCAGCTCTGGCACCTGCACCATCTCCTGCCCCTCCTGCACTCACCTGGGGGTCTGCAGAGCTGTTTCTCTGACATGTTCTCTCTCTGCTCTTTTCTGGATGCAGTTACTTCTGTGAAATAAGTTTTTTCCCTCTTAACTCTTACTCCAAGGCTCTACCATCATCACTGATGATGGGCTTGACCTTGGCCAGCAGTGTGTCCATCCTGGAGCTGGCTGGCACCTGTCAGGCATGAGAGCAGCTTCTGGCAGAAAAAGAGAAAAGATAAATCCCCTCTATAGCAACTCTTCCCCCCTCCCCCACCCGAACCTGACCACGCAAACCCAATGCAGAGTGTTTGCAATTCTCATCTTCAGGTATGCTCGAATGGAGGTAGTTGCTTCTATGATGAGGAAAATCAGAGATCTCACTGTGTCTGTGCTCTTGGATGGACTGGAAACACATGCCTTGATAATATTAATGACTGTGAGATAAACCAGTGCCAACATGGAGCCACATGTGAAGATGGAATTAATAAATACAGGTACTAACGTGTTGCTTTCTGTACAAGATTTCATAAAGGGTTGTATGCCATATGAAATTAATTTGACTTTCAGAAAGAATTACAAAAGAGTGTTGTTAATGTAGGAATATAATTGTCATATCAAAAAATGCCATGGAATACTGATTTTCAATAAGAATGTGCATTCAGTAAAACTGTGTCATCTGAAGTGTTGCAGGAAGGAATCACAAATATTCCTCTCTGCTGGCCAAATAAGTTAAACCAACTATGCAGAATCTCACATAAACAAATCTATTTTATTAAATGGCAAATACTTTCTGAGCCTGGACTCTGTCATAGAGTGTCTTATTAAAATTTGAATGATAATTTATTATCATTTCAGTTATTGAAAAGAAAAACAAAGCATGTGTTTTCCTTAGTGAGCTGTAACATCCTGTGGATATTTAAAAATGAGATTTTATAAAATATGGTGAAAAAATAAAGTGGGAAATGTTTTCTTCAATAGACAGAGTTCACAGAGTTCAGCTGTTCTTATCAGACTTCAATTATTTATTTTTCCTCTAAAAAATCCAGAATAAATAAAACTTCTCCATAATATCTATAAATTTATTTTGAAAGACATTATTCTATGCTCTGCCATGCTATACTTAGAAGCACTGTAATTAGTATACTTTAGTGTTTCTATTTAGAAAAGATTGCAAAAGTGGAAAAAATAAAAATAGAAGTAATTAAAGATTTCTTCAATTTCACTTCTGTTTTTAAAGTGTCTTCTGTAAAAAACCTGAAATCACAAAATGGGCACACAAATGGAAAAAAATGATTGATTCTTATTATACCAGAGTTAAAGGAGCTTTTGTCAAAGAATCCTTGCAAAGTAAACATCCTTTCCTTTTTTCCACCTTGCAATCAACTCTTGTATCAAATTACTGGACCATATTTTGGCACTTTATTTAACAGTTAAATCTGTGGTTTTCTTTATCAGGAAAATAATTCTGATAGAAATACAAAGCCACGCTTATTTTACAAAATCCAGGAGCATTTATTGAGAAATTAATAGTT
This sequence comes from Erithacus rubecula, assembly GCF_903797595.1. Taxonomy (NCBI): domain Eukaryota; kingdom Metazoa; phylum Chordata; class Aves; order Passeriformes; family Muscicapidae; genus Erithacus; species Erithacus rubecula. The sequence continues at coordinate 25,856,541 of NC_136685.1, read as the reverse complement.
CAGGAGATATCTGGTATTAAAGAACATTTGATTTTAACTTGCTAATCCAGACTCAGTTTACTGACAGAAAACACTTAATTGTTACATTTCAGTCTTGGAAAGACAAATTAAATTGACAAATAAATCTGTTTAGCTAAGAAACAGGAAAACATACCATTAAGATCTGAATCTTAGATGGTCAGTTTTGTTAGCAGAGAATTTGACCCCAAAAGAACAAAACTGGTTATTTTGTCAAGACAAAACATGGCATGTTTACTGTATAATACCTACTCTGTTGAAAGAGCGTGGTTGTTTCTCAATGACAGTGAAGCATTTTTTAAAATAACTAAACTATGCCTGCCTTAAAAATAATGATGTTTCCCAAGTTATTGTTAGCAAGTGAATAAAAAAAAATTTCCCCTTTTCAATACATGATTTAAAAAAAAGAATACAAGAGGTAATGTTGAATGAAAGTGCACCCACCTTTTCTAAAGACATGTAATCGCATTTCCCTCCTAAAATTGGTATAATTTTTTGTTAAGGTACTTATCAAGAGCTATATTTGATCCAGTTGTTTCAGGAAGACATAAGAAAACTGCCAGCAGAATACATGGAGAATCAAATGTATAAGTGCCATTAAGAACCCTACAGAGATCCATTTTTTTCAGCCATTTAAACTATTACAGCCATTCAAAGCCTCTCCTAATGAGTGCAGAAGATAAAGATATGCCATAATTTTATATATATTAGATTTTATTTGCAAAAAATAAAAAAAAAATTATAAAACTCTAGACCTTTCTCCTAGTTAAGAGATCTTAAATTTAAATTATTAAATCTTGGTCATAATGTATTTTACTAGTGGTAGCTTGACACAGTAATGCTAACACGAGGAAATCATAGAAAATATCCAGCTTTGATTCAAGAATATCCCCCTTTTTTAAGATCTCATATTTTGCAAGGCATACTTTCTTTTCCAGATGGGAAATAAGCTGTCAACTGAATGAAATGTATCTAACTTTTTTGTCTCCTTATCATGGCATGTTCCTTTTCTCCTTCCATTTTGAAATTACTGTTCCATGTTATAGTGTCACATAGAGGAATATTTTTATATATGCAAAGAATTTCCTTTGAGTTCAGAGTGGGCAATTGTTGCAAGTGAATGAAGAGGAGTTTTAAACTTTGTTATAGTGTAATTCTCAGAAAGGCTGCATGGTAAGATCCTCATAATTACACTAAGAAGTTCCAAGAGTTTTACTACTTTGGTTTAGTGAGCCTTCTCTTCCAACTAAAGTGGCCTCAATCACAGTGACACAAAACCTATAATTAATTTAAATTAATTTAAATTAATTTAAATTAATTGTTGCACTACCAGCTGAGTCTGTGCTGTTTGCAGTATCATGAAGTAAGTCAGTCAGCATTAATTTAAAATTATAACTTGAAAGAATTACTGCTTTTGCCACTAGGTTGATGGTGTAGCTGTCAATATGAATCTGGAAGATACTATGCAATAGAATAACTGAATCCACATGCCAAAAGAATTTCTTGACCTTTGGTTAGATACACTTGAGAGAAAAAAATGACAGAAAAGATACAGTGCCCCTGTAAATAGGTAGTGTTTCTACATAAAAAGAAAATAATAATAATTTTTCCCTTCTAAAAAATCTGTATTGTTTGATTATGTTCCATGTAGGAGAAGAGAGAGAACTGATTTAATTGGCTCAATGAGATTTAATGAATAATTAAAGTGAAAGAGATATTCAAGGAATATAACTTCCTTTTTTGAAATCCAAGGGGGAAATTTAATACTCTATTTTCTTCACATTTGTAAATTTTTTTCCAGTCAATATTACATTTTGGACAACCAAGATACTAACCAAAATAAGACAATAACAGTAGATATTTACTATTATCTATTCAGTGGAAAGGAACAACAGAGTGAAAAGACACAATTTAAAACTTGGTGGAGTGTCCATTATCTGGCATGTTTCCATTTATTCAGTCCAGCATGCTCAGATGAAGTCCTACATTTATCACAACCCCAGGAAAACCCAGTAAGAAGGACTGAGAACTGTTACACTAAGACTTTTGATGAAGCTGTATTATAGGATTAACCACTGTTTAAAAGGTCATGATGAACTAATATATTTTAAAAAAGTATTTTAGTAGTCATAGCTCTGATGTCAGCATTTTATTAGATTTTAATGCAGGAAAATATCTCATTAAGAAATTCATTTTGGTGTATGGTAAAACTTGAATTGCCAACACATTCTTCAGTATTCAGTATACAAATTTCAGTGCCTATAATTAAATAATTAATTAATCTCAGTACAAAAGAGTAAAGTGATAGATTGTAGAGTAAAATGCTTTAGAATATGAAACTCTTCTATTCATGATGCCAGCTAGATTGTGAAAAGTGAACATAATTTAGACAATTTCTGTGCATCACTAAATTGAAAGCTTTGATTATTTTATTCATCCTTGACTTTTTCCATTTTCTTCCTGCTGAGTAAATTGAGCTGTTCGATTAGATTATTTCTTTATATCTAATTGTTTTTTTTACAGGTTTATTCCTCCTATACTATATATGCAATTTGACAGCAGGACCTAGTTGACAGTGCCACATAAAGTTATTCCTGTGATATACACAGTTTTCTGCAGCAATAATAGGCTTCTTCCACTAGAGGAAGAGGAAAAATACTTTTTCTCACTTTTCCACAACTCTAGAAGATCAGTGAATTTATGTCACAATTTCCTAGGGAATACCTCTGCAATAAGTTATACAACAGCTTTTCTGCAGAGAATAGAGATGGATATAAAAAGTCAAAGTGAAACTAAATAACCTTTTCAACCACTTCTGTGTGTATAACTCACATTTCAATGGCAAAAAGAGATAAATAATACTGTGTAATTCCAGCTAATATGCTTGGAATAATACTAATAAACATACATACATATACATATATATATGTATAAGAATTATAGATATTAGGAAGGCAAAGTAGAGACATCCTGAGAAGTCTTTGCTAATTCCAGCCATGAATGTTCCTAGATGTCTCTTACATCTATATAGAAAATATCTAAGTAATCTTCTAGCACAGGTTAGCATAGACACATCTTCAGTCTGGTCTTTGGCTTTTTGCAGTCATTTTCAAGATTCATCTGATGTGCATGGTCATTTACTCCATAAAGCAAGTCCCCTACATCTTTAGTGCAGGCAGTCCAGGGTGACAGCTTGACAGCTACACTGCCTGGATTAACCAGCTCCAACTGGTACCCTCAAATCTGCTGTTTGAGACCCTTAGTGATAAAAAGTTGGTAGCAGCACATTGCATCTATACCATAACAATTCTCATTTTAGCAACACATTCCTTCTTAGATTAAATTCCATGCCTGTCTTTGCATCTCCACTTAATATTTATTTCACAAGCATATCAAATTATCATGCAATATTAACAATGTTTAGGCTCTGGAGTAGTAGCATACAATCATCTGCATGATATGTGTGCTAGTACAGCAGTCCTCAAACAACTTGTGTTTGGTACTCATTACTAAAATACATGTTTGCAGCAAAAGCATTGAAGTATTTGTTTTCTCTCTTAGCACCTCTTACCTTTAAAATCTTGCTGTGGCTGAAGGAAGACATATGTGAAGCTAAGAAATTATTTTTATTCCCATTAATGCTAGCATAAAATCTTTTCATATGCTGCTCTCTGGTGCCATGTTTCTGCTGTCCCTGTTCCCCCTTTTTGTAAGGCTGACATTGCAGTCCTCCTTAAGAAAGAGGCTGGGGAGGTGTCCTTAGCATCTCCTGGTTCCTGCTGGGAGATCTCTCACACACACACCCCCCACACCAGATGGGCCATCCCAGAGCTGAAGCTGGAGCAGGAGAGGCAGCAGTCACTGACTCCAGCCCAGGGATTGATATCCAGACAGACCATGGAGAGGCTGAGCCCCTGTGCTGAGATCCAGTGCACAGCCAGGTCATCCCTTTGATAAGAGCAAAATACAAGTTCCCTGAGCTAGAAATATACTTACAAATGGAAATTCTGGTATTGTATATGTCTGTATACAATTTTTTTAAAATTTATTGTAGAGAAACATTTATGCTTCAAAGCAAATAAGACTGAAAATCAATCCATGCCTCAAAGCTTTTGACATCATGCTCAGTAATTTAGTACTGCTGAAAATAATAATAAGAAATAGATTTACAATAAATATAAAATGATAATACCACTAATAATAATACAACACTTAATTACACTGTTGTAGGAGAGGACCCACACTAAATTAAAATACATCAAGGTATAATTTCACCAGAAAAAACAAAGTGCTGTTAACTATTTTCAATTTCTTCAGACACAAAAGCACTGAAAAATAAGATCTTCATTAAATCATTGCCTGTAGTATGTAATCTGAGTTATAAAGCCAAAACTGGAAGATTCTACATCACATCCGTTTCTCTGTAGCTCTTCTGTGGCCTCTGAAGATAAGCTATACAGCTAGTAATAGCCAGAAAATGACAGAAAATTCTTCATCCTCCCATTCTTGTTGAGGAGAGTCCTAAGTTAAATTTTCCATTCAATGCAAATGATAATTGCCATATTTTCAAAGAATGATTGGCTAGTTACATTTTCACAATGCACACACTAATTGTTAATGTAAAAAAATTAAGGAAATAAAGTGACTGCACCAGAAAGATTCATATGACTGGTTGTTTGCCATATTATTGTAGGTAAATTCAGAAAATGTGCACTAAAGGTAACTAAAAGCACACCTGCTCTTAATGTTTACACATAATGAAATTTTATGCAAGTCAAAATTTATATTTAGATATAAATGTAATTGTCTAATGCCACCTGCAGCCAAGCCCAGCGCAGTCTCTCCCTCACTCCCACACCAGCAGGATGGGTAAGAGAATTGGAAGGGTAAAAGTTAGAAATCTCAGGGGTTGAGATAAAGACAGTTTAATAAGAAATGCAAAAGCCATGCACACATCAAAGTTAAAGGAATGAGTTCACTGCTTCCCATGGGCAGGCAGGTGTTCAGCCATATCTAGAAGAGCAGTGCCCCATCACACATAACAAGTACTCGAGAATAAAAATGCCATGAGTCAAAAAGTTCCTCACTTTTTTCCTCCTTCTCTTCACTTTACATACTGAGCATGATGCCACATGTTCTGGAGTATCCCTTTGGTCAATTTGGGTCACCTGTCCAGGCTGTGTCCCCTCCCAGCCTCCCATGCAGCCCCAGCTTCCTCACTAGACTGGCAGTGTGGAAAGCAGAAAAGGTCTTGGCTCTGGGTATCCTCTGCTCAGCAATAACAAAAACATCTCTATATTATCAACCCTGTTTCCAGCATAAATCCAAAAGAGTGTATTAAAACCAAAAGAATATGAGTATTACCCACTGTGAAGAAGATTAACTCTACTCCATCCAAAACAAGCACAGTAAAGTTACAGAATCAGCTGAAGCTCTCAAGAGAAGGCAAAGATTTTTTGTTTGCTAAGAAGTGACTGAGGCTGGAAGAGAGAATACAACAGCTATATATACTTGAGTCATTACTGCAGTAGCAATGGATCTGTAGAGCAAAAATGATGGTGATGAAGAGCTCACAACCACACTAAATGACATATGCAGGTCTTTCTTCAGTGAGCTCTCTTTTAGCCCATGGACTAAAAGCCCATTTGCAGTTGGTGTCCATTAGCTGTACTCCAAGACACACAGCTCCTGATTTAGTCTCCATATGTCTACTATAAAAAAAATGCAGACACAGTAAGCAAGGACAGAAGCAAAGAGCCACATGAGCATTCACTTCTGTTAAAAATAAGGGGAAAAATACTCTTTCTGCCAGATGGCTCAGTAGAGAAAATTACTATAATCAAGGCTTCCTTAACTTATTAGTCCTTTCTATCTTCTGGATAGTATCTCTATAGGTCAAGAATATGTATTATTATAAAAATAATAATAATAATACAATGTGAGGAGACAACTGATAAGGAGACGATCAATCAAAGAATATATTGCCAAGTACAATGGATTTTCTAATTTTATGAGGTATGGGTCAGCTATGAGATAATCCAGATTTGTTTTCATTCACACAGCAAAAGAAAACAAATGTAGAAAGGATAACATGAAAAAGTAATCTCCAATGTCTGTCAAAATTTTGGGGGAAAAATCTCAAGACAATTTTTATAAAATATACAGAACAATATCTATACAATTCTATAGATTCTTTTTTTTGTTAGACAGAAATTGCAACTTTTGCTGCTAATGATAAAGAATTTTATACTGATTTTATATCCAAAGAAGTTGTAATATTGTTTCTTCCTAGAGATATTGTGGCAAATATATATTTTTTTTTCAGAAAAACCCATTAAAATGCATAATACTCATATTTATAAGAGTTTTCTCTCTCAATATTTTCCTTTGAAGCTTAATATTAATATAGCTCCTAGTTGGTCCTATGTAAATAGCTAAGATTTTAATTTCATTATTGCTAGCCGTGCATGTGAAATGAAGTTGCTTAGTGACTAATTAAAGGTAAAGAAAGAAGATTGAAAAAAAAAATCTTATTCACTTGTGAGCAATTCAAAGGGAGAGTATTGTTAACCTTATTAAGTGATTATTGACCTATATATTCCAGAGTAGAGATTTAGTGGATTTTCCCCCCTCCTCTCCTCTTATTTCTATAACAGGTGCATATGTCCCCCTGGCTACACTGGCACATTTTGTGAGCTTGATATAGACAATTGCATTGGAAACCAGTGCTCTCAATATGGATTCTGCCAGGACCACTTGCATAATTACAGCTGTTACTGTGTGCCTGGATATGAAGGACCCTTCTGTGAAGTTGAAATTAATGAATGCTCAAGTTCACCTTGCAAAAATGGAGCTACTTGTATGGATTTAAGTGGCCACTTCTCTTGTCATTGTGCTGCTGGGTTCAAAGGTAAGTTTTGTTCTTTTGAAGTGCCTTGTATTACAGATGTGATTGTCCCACTTTATGTAAGCAGTGTTTATGTGACTTTTTAATTACAATTATATATAAATATAAATATGCATACATTTGCTATTGTATGATTCACAGGAGTTTTATCTTAATTAGCACTGACATTCTTAGGTTGTCCCTCCTAACAGTTCCCCAGTGACCTTTCCTCCACTAAATGGAAAATTCTGAGTATTAGCTTTGATTCTGTTGGGAGAAAAATCAATGGTGTTCCAAAACACAATTTAAATTGCATTATTTTAATTTCACACTTACGCAATCTTACATGTTATGGCTTCAGTCGTACCCAGGCTGATAAATATTTTGGTACGGAACAGGAAAATGTAAGCTTGAAGACAAATGAGATCAGCAATATCATCTCTCTGCATGCATAGAATATAATCAGCTATATTTGAGTGAGTTGTTCAGACTCCCCTTCTATACACTGGAGGGAGATGGGGCATCTGTCTGTTTTAGACATCTTTTCTAGGAAGAGATGGGCTGTAGATTTCTGCATTGCATTAGATAAATCCTATACAGCCTGACATGATTTTCTTTTGCACGAATTTCTGTTTTGTGTGAATGATAGTACTATTCAGACTACACATGGGAGACATAAAATAATTTTGAATACAGTAATACCCAAGTGTTGCATTTTCAGCCTTTAATCTATGTCATCAAAACAATCAATTAATGTTCCAAATACTTCTCTATTAACAATCTGTGGTATCAATAACAGAGGCAAAAATAAATAGCATAGTATGCACAGTGTCACTTGTACTAGCTAAATATTAACTTACAGCTTCTTCTAAGCTGCTGAGGGCATTTGCTCCAATCTAGAGAGTGTGTGTAGCACTAGATTTTTAAATCCCAGTTAAACCACTGAAATACTAAGCAATTATAACTTCACTGCTGTTTGTTCATTATACAATCTGGCTAGCTACACATAGTTTTAACATTTAGGAAATAAAATTTTAAATTTCAAATATGTTTATGTTCATTTACATATTTCATTTACATATATTCATTTATGCACTTATGTATGCGATATACACTTGCAGATTTGTTTTGGTTGATTATATAATCTCTTCATTTGCTTACACATTTAATAAGAGAAGTTATTTCATGTTCATGCTCATTTATTAACAAATGTGTAATAAAACAGAGAATTGTCCCTGAATTGAATTAAATTCCATTGTGATAGCAGAGCTGTAAGTCTGAATAGAAGTGAAGAAAACAGTACTTGGTTCACGTCTGCAAAGTCTAATACAATGTATTTCCATCTTGCTGCTTAAACTTCAAGCCTTATTTTTTACTTTGCTGGACTTCATGGGGAACTTCAACCATCCAAATATCTTCTATAGAAACAATATTGTGGAATATAAGATCTTCTTGGAAGAGTCCCATGGAGTAAAACCTTCATAAGAAGGGCCTAAGAAAACCTATCACAGCTTCTAAGCTCAAGAGCTACCACACCCCTTCACCAGTTTTGTTGCATTTCTTTGGATATGCAATTCTGTGAGAGTTGGTAGACATCATTGCAAATTCACTGTCATTTAACTTTAATAGATCATATTGGTTAGCAGAACCACCCAAAGAATGGAGGAAAGCAAATATCACTTTTCAAGAAGGGCAAAAATTAAGTCCTGGAAAACTTCAAGCAGTTCACGGTTACCTTGATCCTTATTAAGGTAATGATGCACTTAATCCTGGAAATTACGAATAACAAGAAAATTATGTGGAGTAATCAGCATGCTTTCAGCAAGGGTTAGTCATACTTGTCCAACTTGTTAAACTTCCAATGTGAAATGATTGTCTTGTAGGTGAGGGGGGAGCAGTGTGTATTCTCTACCTTGACATTTGCAAAGCTTTCTGCTTGATCTTCCACAAGATCATCATGAAAAAGCTGATGAAGTATAAGCTGGATAAAGAGACAGTGAGATGTACTCAAAATTGGATGAGAGGCCAAGACTGGAGGAAGATGTTTGTCATGGAGTCACCTTTCCAGGAGTAACCAGTGATGTACTCCAGGAGTCAATAAAGGATCCAGTCCTTTTTAGCATCTTCATTAGTAATCTGACCAATGGGGCAAAGTTTCCAAAAGACACAAAGATGTGAGGAGTGGCTAACACACCACAGGATTGTGCTGCCTCCCAGAGGGACCAATACAGGCTTGAGAATTGGACTGACATGAGTCCCATGAAGTACAACAGGAAGAAGTGCCAAATGCTGCACCTGGGGAGGAATAACTCCATGCACCAGTGATACCACGGGCTGAACAGCTGGTATGCAGCTTTGCAGAAAGAACATGGGGTCCAGGCAGACATCAAGACATGCTGGATAAAGGACAGTAAAAACATGAAGATGATTAAGGGGCTAGAGCATTTCTTCTGTTTGGAAAGGTTGAAGAAGATGAAACTCTCCAGCATGAAGAAGAAAGGTGTAGAGAGGGATCTTACCAGTGTGTATAAATTCCTGAAGAGAGGGTGTACAGAAGATGGAGCCAGGCTCTTTTCACTAGTGCCCAGTGACAGAACCAGAGGCAATGGGCACAAAGGGAAATACAGGTGCTGCTGTCTAAACATCTGGAAATACTTTATTACTGTGAGGGTGACTGGGCACTGCCACAGATTGATCACAGGGGTTATGAAATCTCCATCTTTGGAGATATTCAAAAGCCATCTGTACATGGCTCTGTGAAACTGGGTCAGGGTGTTCCTGCTTGAACAGGGGGATTGGACAAAATGACCTCCAGAAGTCACTTCCAATCTCAACCATTTTGTGACTGTTACTGTGAGGACTTGCTCATATGAATGATATGATTATATATTACTAGAAAACACTTTAAAAAATGTTTATTTTATCACACGATAGATATTATATAATAGCATTCCACAGAAGCAAATTTAAAGAGAAAAGAAATTTCATAACATTACTCACTGGGTGTAAGTCATTACCACAATTACTGAATATATTTCCTGATTTTTCAGAGTATAAAACCACAAACAACTAATAAAAGGCTGTTTAAACTTATAAAAATGTTATCACTATCCTAGCAATTACATTTTCATAGTCTCTGAGGGTTTATGACCCCAGAATATTTTTTAGTACAGAACAGATTTTAGGTTCAGTCATAACTGCATGTTATGAATCAGTGATTTGTATCTCTGTGCACAACTAAAACCCCCACATTTATTCTTATCTCATTTTTGTGTGTTTGTTATGTTGTTTGTCTGTAATTTAGCTTTTTAACAAATCCAGAAGTACTTAATTTCTCTTCACAGATAGTAAATTCACTTTCAGATGAAATATCAAAGTACTCTCCACTGCCTATTAAAGAACTTTACACACGTCAGACTTGGAAGTTTGCAACATGATTTTTAAAATCGTATTAATAAGTTTTTAAACTTTTTAAACTTTTGATCATGTGGTGACCCTCTATTTGCCATATTCTGGTTCAGTTCTTCTAATGTAGCATAATGCTTCAGAGTAATTCCCAGTTCACATTCAGATTAATTCCTAGTCTATCCTTTCTCCTATATCTTTGTGTTAACTTTATCTTTGACTTTATCACTAACGTAGGCCTCACAGTAACTTTTTGAGTTTGACATTCATATTTTCTATATGTCATGCTCTTCAGCATTCTTTTTTTTTTTTTTTTTTCCAAAAAGAGAAAAATGTTATATGGGCTTTTGGAAATTAGTACATTACTTTAAATTTCTGGGCATTGGTTTTACTCTTTCATTCCACAAATACACAGGAGAAGCCCATGTGATATCTGGAGTCTGAGGAAATATTTAGTCTTTTTATTTTCAGTACATCATTAATTGGTTTCCAATTCGTAGGATATTTTTAAATAGTTGCCCCTTCTGTAAAGTGTGAAGAGTATACCTTCCATGTCATGAAGTAAAACAAATTTTGAAGGAAAGTACTTGAAGTTATGTGAAAGCTAATCCTTTTTGACACAAGTAAGTTGAAGAAAACTTAATCCCTTATACAAATCAAGTCTAGAACAGCTGATGGACACCCTGACAGCAAGATCAAGACTTTTCCATGAGAGGAATCACAAACTAGAATCCAAGTTCAACCTCAGTGCAACATTGCCATCACTAAACAAGGCACAGTTCTGCAGCATCTAAACAGGGAAATCAGAACCAGTGTCTGGTAGCAGGTTCCCTGACAAGCCCCAGACAGCACAAGCAATGGACCAGATCCAGGCTCTAGCAAGGGAAGCAAGTTAGAAGCAGCAGGAGACAGACTCAGAGACAAATCTGCAATGTACATACAAGTGATCCACCCAAAAAAGAAAAAAAAAAAAACCTTTACAAGATCGCTCTTGAGGCAGGGAGGTAGGCAGGGTTGGAAACTACAATGTCTACAGAATAGTTCAGGCCAGATGAGGGTGCCACAGCTGAACTCATTGACAATGGTCAGGGTGTGTGGGAAGGACCTCAGTGGGTCTGCTTCAGTCATCTTGGGTGTGTTGGTGCTCTTGGGGCTCTGATAGCTGCTTTCTAGGAATTGGCTGAAGCAGGGTCATCTGGAAAAATGAAATAATTAGTTTTACTAACAAAGGAAGGCAATCATTATTTTTTTTTTTTCCCCCATACCTGTTCAGCATTTGAAACATCTGCTTCTTTTTCCATTCATAGAGTTCCTGTTTTGATAGGATTAGGCCATCCTGGAAGCAGAGCTCATGTCTGCTCCCACATTTCCACCACACAGCAAGGCTGGGCTGGTTTGCAGCTCAGGCCATTGGGTAGTGCAACCATTTCAGGGGCTCTGGCTGGCTTTTTCTGCTAGGGAAGGTTTATTATTGCTGCCACACTGTGCCAGTGCAGACTGTCAGATGTACAATGTAATCCCATGGACATAGATGAGCAGGGCTCTGGGCAGTTTACATTTGAAGAGTCACTCAGAGACTTTCTCTGAGTTAAAACTCTTCCATGGAAGCTAATTTGTAAAAGGCTTTCACAGAAATACTCTATATGGCATAAATAAAAATTAGATTTGTTTTGGATTTTTGACTACTACAATATCTTACATAGAAAAGACCTTAAAAAAATTTTAAAATGACCGAGTGTATAGAACAACAAATCTGAGAAAAAAAATGTCTTTCAAGTTCACTAAAGCATCACTTGGACTCTCCTTTTTCATAACCATGTCTTCTGCAAAGCAGAAATGTTCAGCAGAAGCATTACTCAGCTTGATGCATCTCTTTTCTAACAGAATAACATATGTTGCTTAGCAAGCAACAAAATTACACAATTCATTATCAGGTACATGACTGAATTGCAATTATATGTGTTTTATAAATTGTGGACAGTAAGGGTTGTTGTGAAGGCAATTCTCAAATACGCTGCTAATATTTTGGACTTTATAAAACCCTTGTGGTTTGTTTTTTTCCTTTTTTTTTCAAAAGTACTTCATTAAGTTTACATTAAACAGAATTTTAAATAATTTGCTTTTCATTTGATCTCAGAATAGAAAGATTTATGTTATGTCATGAATATCTCTTCAAGTGAGGAGTTTTACTTCAAAAAATATTCTTACACATCCTTTTCTTAATTGTAGTCATTCTGTGTGCTTTACATTGTCAAACATTATATTTTGTTTTGCCTATAAAACAAAAATTGGCATAAAGAGTATTTAAAAGATACTTTGTATTTTGATCTTTTTGCATGTGTTTTTGTGATTTGGATGTAAGTGTTATAGTGGTGGTGGAACTTCATAAAAGATACTTTAAATATAATGTGTGTTACATTAGGAAAATAAGCTCTCAAATTTTTTCAGTTTTATTCTAATTTCTGAATTAATTTCAGACATTTATTCTAATGTCTGAATATTATATTTGAGAGCAGTTTGAAATGAAACTTATTTCAATATCAAAAAACTCCTGTGTTTTGTGGATATTCCCCAAGATCTAACAATAGCTTGATAAGTTCAGATAAAGTGCAAAGTTGATATATTTAAGTTAAGCAGAAAAAAGACATTTAAATTTTGAAAGGTACAAACTTGCAATCTAGTGATCCTACAGAGCTGCACTTCTGAAAGTAAGGAATATTCAATGAGACTTCATCCATTACACTTATGAAACTTAATATTTTTTTTCTTCTTTCATCTGCAGTTATATTTACCTGAGAAGAGTCCCTCTATTTGCTAGAATAGCATAACTGTTTCAAAGAGAGTAAATTATATCAGTAAAGCAGGAGGAGGGTGAAATATCTTTGCTATTTTTTTTAGCATTCACCTTCTCAGTCCTTACGTTCCTCTCAACACCTTTGTGCTCCTGCAGAATAATCACCAATGTACCAGTAGAAAATGTTGCTGTTAATGATCAGGCAATGCAATCTGCTAAAGCGACAGACTTTCCTGTAATTGTCTGTTATATATTTGAGAACACTGCAATTTTATACAGCATAAAATATTCTATAGTGTTAACAGAAATAGAATTGGCTCACGGTAATTTTTAACATTCTCTTTGTACTTCAGGATTGGTGATATGATGACTTTAAAGTGTATAGAACTCAGACTTTAAGCTATGATTTATTAAATAGCTAATTAAATATTATGTTTTACTGGTAATTATGTTTGGATGTGTTGTATTAATTTTAACCTTAAAAGCATAAACAAAAAAAAAATTATATTCATGTACTTTGATGTCGAAAGTAATTTGTAGCCAATTAACAATTTTTATCTGACTTTCAAAGAAGGTTCTCATCATACATTTCAAATGCACAGTTGAGAGGAGATGCATACTGAAAACAAAAAAGCTTCTCTGTATCTGTCCAGCATTTTTCATGTCTCAGAAAATATGGTCTCACAGTAGCTTCATAGATTCTTTGATTTCCTCAGAAATATTTTTAAAATACTGCCCACATATTACCTTTGTAGTCTGAGAACATGAATTCCTAAATTCCCCCTTGCATGTTATCTTGGATATCATCAGTATATGAGGACGACCTCACTCTATTATTTCCCTTGAAACTGCATTTTCTTTAACCTTTAACAGTTGGAGGGAGGTGAAAGAGGAGTTTAAAGGAGTTTAAAGGAGTTTAAAGGAGTTTTTCTAGTACATGCTCCAGCTTGCCTATGGCTTATGGCCAAATAATTTATTTCTGCAGGAAACTGCTTGTGCTATTTGTGCTACTCTCCACCTGCCTATTCAGAGGAAGAGAACAGATGCCAATGCATTTTTATTTATCTCCCTCAAAAGAGACCCACTATAATCAGGGATCTGAACTCAAAAGCATAAGTAATGCAAAATGCCAGAACTGGATAGTCAAGGTTGTATATAGTGCCATTACTTTATCACCACTTCAAAGAAAATCCTTTAAAAAATTAAAGGACTCAGAAATTAATTTATAACTTGGCCAGTCCTTTCTGTAATGCTCACTGGTGCCATGGCATATGTTAGACAGCACTCAGCAGCTGCTCTTAGCAGAAAGGTTTTAGTTTACTGAGCTACCTGAACTCTCTCTGGACTATGCTTTTTCTCCTCCTTTTCATACATGTATCTTCAAATCTTATGGAAAATGCAGAGCATATTTAGAGGCAGAAAAACCCCAATTGAATCCCTTCTATCACAAGTTTATGTGTGGAATAGAATCTTGGTGTTTTGTTTCTCCAATGAAGACCTTTTTTACGTAGCAGATACACTTTTTGAGAGCCAAGAGTCTTGGTTCATATGAATCTAGGAGAGGGCATGTAGGTGTGCTGCAGAGAAGAGACCAAATTATTTTCACCATGCAAAGACTTCAGAGGTATATCATAATTTGGTTTCTTTTTATCTTCTGCTGCAAGATACACAGAAAGCCCAGCATGCTTTCCATGCTGCTGATTTCTTATAACTACTGAAGTTGATTTACCTCCATATTCCTATGGCTGAATGTAGTGGGTTGACCCTGGCTAGATACCAGGCTGCCACCAAATCCTCTCTATCACACTCCTCTGTAACTGGACAGATGAGAGAAGATATAACAAAGGGTTCATGGCTTAAGACAAGGAGAAATCACTCACCAAATACCATCACAGGCAAAACAGACTAGAATTAGAGATATTAATTGAAGTTATTACTAATAAAATCAGTGCAGGATAATGAGAAGCAAAATAAGACCTTTCAAGACACCTTCACCCACCCATTCCTCCTTCTCAGCTCTACCTGCTCTCTGTCAGCAGCACACAGGGAAACAGGGAATGGGGGTTATGGTCAGTTCCCCACCTGTGGCTTCTCCTGCTGCTCAGGAAGGAAAATCCTTTCCCTGCTCCATCATGGGGTCTTTCCAACAGGAAATAGTTCTCCATTAACTTCTCCAACACGAGTCCATCCCATGGGAAATAATTTCCCACAAACTACTTCACCATAGGTCATTCTTCCAGAGTGTGCAGCCCCTCAAAAAGGCTCCAGTTTGGTCCCCCACATGGTGACAAGTCCTACCAGGAACCCTGCTCCAGAGTGGCTCCTCTGTCCATGGGTCTGCAGGTCCCTGCCAAGAGCCTGTTCCAGCATGGACCTCCAACAGGTTTACAGCTTCCTCTCAGGCATCCACTTGTTCTGGCATGGGTCTCCTCCCCTGTGGGCTGCAGGTGGATCTCTGCACCCCCCTGTCCCCCCTGGGCTGCAGGGGCACAGCTGCCTCTCCATGGGCTGCACCAGGGGCTGCAGGGCAATCTCAGCTCTGGCACCTGCACCATCTCCTGCCCCTCCCTCTGCACTCACCTGGGGGTCTGCAGAGCTGCTTGTCTCACAAATTTTCACTCAGATGCTCTCTGGCTCCAGTTTAACCTGCATAAGAACTTTATTTCCTTCTTCCTAAATGTGTTATCACAGAGGTTTACCACCACCTCTGATTGGTCCAGCCAGCTTTAGCCAGCAGTGCATCCTTGGACTTGGCTGGTACTGCTTTTCTTGGACATGGAGGAAGCTTCTGGCACCTTCTCACAGAAGTCATCCCTGTGCTCTTCCTTCTACCAAAACCTTGCCTTGCAAATCCAATACACTGGAAATAGCTTTTCCTGTTGCATATCAAAGCAATCCGTTTTGTAGATTACAAATCTACATTTCACTATACTTTCTATCTTTGATCTTAATTATTTCATTCCCTTTTATCTTCATTTTGCCTCATTAAATGTTCTTTAGTGATTTGATCTTCTCCTCTGTATTACATAGATGAAATGTCCAGTATTACAGTACTGAAAACCTGCTGTAGAACATAAGCTGAATTGTTCTATTACACATAAATGTCTGTAAATAAGCATTGGCCTGATTTTCACGTGCAATGATACTTCCCAATTCTGCTTTAAAGGTGTCAGAGAGCAAAGTGGCGAAAATTATTGATGAAACTGGACAAAATTACTTGCATGCTGTAGATTTGTATACTGGGAAAAAAAGCTTCAGGACTATGAGCAAGCTCAGTAGGAAAGCTCTCTATTTGCCTTATTGTAATACTTCCAACTTTGCCTGTCAAAATGGACTGCCCTGTAACCAGTGAAGCAGGAAAATTCATGACACACTGGGAGTCTATGCAGTGTACTGTGGTCAGTGATGTCCCCATATAAACTATGACAATCCCATTGACTTTTTTATTACCAACATATCTCTATTTTTTGAACATGTCAGCATATTTGTCCTTTTTTTTTAATTCAAATCTTCAGGAGAAACATGTTCTGTTCCTATCAATGAGTGTCAAGACAGACCCTGTTGGAATGGAGGAACTTGTGAAGAGGACATTAGTGGCTTCAAATGCAATTGCCGTTTTGGTAAGCATTTATACTTTTTATGTAATTGCTACACTGCCAAAATATTGCCATTGCATTGCTACATCGGAGTCCTACATTTGCTATTCAAGTGCTATAAAGTCTTGTAAAATCAAAGAATTTTTCTTGCATTGTGAAATTTACAGAGCTAGCAATTTAAACTAATAAAAAGAAACTTTTCTAGTTTTTCATAAGAAATTCTTATAAATTATAGATTACTTGGATTAAAAGAGGACTTGTACTGGAACATATTGGGAAATAAATAGGACAGAACTGAAGATTTTAGATTGTTTGGTGTGTATTCATATGGACACCTCACAGCAACACATTCTTTCAAAAAATGTAGGGTTTAGGTAGCAAAATGTTGAAATTTGGCAAACATAGAAACCCCAACCTTTCCAGTGGCCTAATTACTAATTCCCAAAAGAACTGAACATTGCTCTAAAGTTTGTATGACCTCAATCTGGTTGCCTGATCTTCATGGTATCAGAATTGTCCTGAAGTATTCATAGTATTGTATAAGGCTGGAAGTTGTGCTAGAGGATATAAGGGACATCTAAGATGCATCAGGCCAGGTGGCAAGTGAGCTAACAGCAATGCAAAAAGACCAATCAAAATTAGAGAGAAGAATATATGATACTGAAGATTTTGCTTTGCTAATTATATATACATTGTTTAATTTGATATTTTGTACATAATTTTGTGTTGACTAAGAAAATGTAAAAAAAAGTGGGCTCAAAATTCCTAACCTTAGAAATTGCTTTGATCAAAGGAGCCTGTGGTTGCAATTTGTAATTTCATTTATAAATATGGATGATAAATTACTGATAAATTCTAAAATTTTGGTTCTGACGTGTGAGCTCATGTTCCTATGGAAGATAAGGTCAAGAAAACTAGTTTTATACAGTTTTGGGCTAAGAAGTACTTAGAGTACTGTGGTGTTTTGAAGATAAACTGATGGTGATCAGTAAAGCCTCGAAATGTCAGAGTACTGAAATACAGGTCTCCAGTGAATCCTCTCAACCTGAACAACTTATTTTAAGAGAACTTTAATGTGTTTAATAACATAATATCCTTAAATGCCTCGAGATTGGTATCTGCTGAGTGGGGAACTGAAGACAGTACTGAGTTATATCTTCAAAGATAAGGTGATGCTTTTGCTTCACTGAGACAAATGTAAGTCTGTCAGGTGCTTCACTGAATAAAGGCTGCAGCAAAACATCAACACAAACATTATTTCCTTTGTTCTTCTGAGATGGAGATTGTCACATTCAATGCACCACTTAGCTATCATGTATTTTGACTTTTGGTGTTCACCAAAACTTTTATCTACAGTGAATTTTACACAGAAGCATCCTGAACCACAGATCTAAAAGGAGATCTCTCATGAAGCAGAACGCATGTCAGTGACAGGAAACAAAATTGTTGTGGCATTGTATTAGTAATTGTCTGTGATTCTTTCGTTAAAGAAAAGCCAGTCACTTTGTAAAGGCTTCCTTATTCAATTAATTTTTATTATAATTCCCAGTGTGTGTGTGTGATGTGGAACAATGAAGTTTATGTAATGGATATATATACTAAAAATCATGAGTTTGCTTCTAGTGACTCTAAAAAAATGCAGTTTATAGCAGTGATTCCTCATCATCATCAGTCAAATGATCAAAAAAACCTCATAGTGAACCAGGGGTCATCTGCAGAAATGATTATTTTCCTAAAAAGAGTTGAGACTTGCTGAATCAAAATTTGCAGCTAGATTATTAATACAATAGCAAACTGAATTAGAGAAGGGGAAAATTTTGTACTGATGTGAATACCTAACAATGAGCTAAAAAGAGGGGAAGTTTAATCTAAATGTGATACACATTCTATTTTTGCCCTTGGCTAAATTAATTAATATCTCAGTTCATATTCTCTAGGTGAAGGTGTGGATAAACTAATGTAGCCACCTTGCAAATACATTGCTATGATTAAATAATGTCTGTAAATTGCCTGAAATCACAAGTAGCTACATTGCTGGATATTTTTACTGCTAGCTCAGTTCTAACAAGAGTATCACTTCAAAAGATAACACAGATTACTTGAAGTAATCTTTAAGTGAAAAATGGCAATTTATCTGTCCAAACTCTCATTGACAGCCAGTGTCCTACTGGATTTCTGGAAAAAGTAAGTTTTGCTTATCAGAGGAACTGTAGTTGCTGGAGTTTTAATAAGTAAGTAATAGTAAGAAAATAAAAAATTAAAACATTAAATAAATCATATGTATTCAATAGCAATAGACAAGGGAACACAGAGAGTTTGGATATACCCTAATGATCAAATTTTTGTAATGAAAAAACTTGTATCTGTAACTGTCTTTCTGACTAGACCAATAACATTTTTATTCATTAGGTGGGTAGCTGTTGTTTTCCTTGCACATTTCTGCTTTGCCCTGCTGTCAAAGATAGTATTTACACCTTATTTAAGTGTACAAAGATGTCTTCTCAAATTTGACCTTTCAATATCAAATATGCTGCAATGAACGTAAAGATCATTCCCGTCTTTAGTGGAGGTTCTATTTCTAATTTTATTTAGATTATTATTTTATGAGTAATAGTATCTGTATTTTACTAGAAACATCTCAAGACAACTTTGTTGGGCAAGTATTATATCAATGTCTCTCTCACATCAGAAGTGAGCAGCACTGATTTTTACCTTTGACTAAAAGATCAACCTTTGCATTTGGGGGTAACCACAGTTAGCAATTGATAATACATTAAAATCAATTGAATATTTTTTTCTTCAAATTATGGCATAACAGTATTTTAATTTATTTGAATGTAAGTGAGCATATGTCCTCTTAAAATAATCAATTTTGAAGGCAAGGATTAATTTATTTTTAGTTTTTCTTTCAGAAACATTAATGCTAAGCTAATACAGATGTGGAAAAACTCCCAAAGAGCTTTGCATTAGCAGTGGGAGAAGACAGTTTAACTAATGGTTTTGACATGGCTTAATAATTAAGAGATGCTGTATAATAGTAAATATAGAGTAAGCCTATATGTTTTGAAAGAAAAGAGTGAATTTTATCTTTTATCTTATAGAATTTTCATTCAAAGTGGATGTTAAGACTAGCACATTTTTATTATAAGGTAAATATTTTTCCAAAAGCTCATCTGGTTACACAGGGTATGCAGTGTTGCATCTGGAAAATGCATAAATGGCCCAATGAGAACACGAACATGAAAAATGTAAGACTGGATTCTTCACAGTACTGTGTGCTGTAGATATTTGGTTGTCTGAAGAAAGCAAACTGATTAGCCTGATTAATAAACAAGGTTCATTAACTCCACAAGAATGTGATACTTCGGCTCCTTCTGATAAGTAGGATTTTGTGTCTTTATAAAATACAGAACAACTAATATATTGCCATTGGGGGGAGTTAGGAGAATTAAATTGTCAAGAAGATTAATAATCTGATACAACTGCTTTTGATTGAGACTTGTGGTTCTCTAGTTTTATTTTATTTAAAGAGCTTAAAGTGGCAAGAACACAAAGAATGTGCAAATTTACCTGTGTTACATTAAGGCAATCATCATTTTATGTCTATATGAACCTTCCAAGACAGTTTTTTCTTCTAAAGAGTTCTTCCAGATCTACCCCAAATACTTCTGCACCCTCACACAGTCCATTAAAATGACCCCAAAACCTGCATTTTTTAGTTTAAGTTTTCAAACTTACATATAGAGTTTGTTCATCCTTGAGAAGCACAATTGTTTTTCCTTGTCAATATACCAGAACTCTATATATTTACCAAATCTAACATATGTACATTTAATTCTATGACCTCATTTTTTGAAAATATATATTGTGCTTTATAAATTACTTTCAGGTTATTCAATTTCTTAATATGTGGTCAATTTTAATACTCAAACTTTTATTTTTATATGACAAATCCCCTTTCAGCAGCTTTAAAAATAATCCATTAAAATTCTCTGTAATACAGCTGAGACATTTCTTGGAAATTATTCCAGTAGTCCATCCTGCTGTTGATAACATATTGTCACTAAATAGGATGGAATGAAGTAATTTAATCATATAGATCATTAATTTACTACAAGTATCTCAGCGTTGCTGGAAACATGAAATACCTGGAGTCAAATTTTAAAAGTAGGTAACTAGATAAAATCCATTCCTTGTAAGCAATTTTGCTTTGATGATGGGGTGGTTTTGTTTGGTTTTGTTTTTTGGTTTGGTTTGGTTTGGTTTGGTTTGGGTTTGGGGGGGTTTTGGGGGGATGGTTCTTTGTTTTGTTGTTTGATGGTTTGGGGTTTTTTTATTTTTGTTTTGTTTTTCTAATTTCCCTGTACTATATTCTAGTTTTATTAACATAGCATAGGAAGCCCATTCATGAAAAGGTATGGATTACTTAAAGTAATGGATGCTCCAGGGTCTACTCTTGTGGATTTTTGTGGCAGAGCATGATCTTTATTTTTTCACCTCAACATAAGAGGGAGTAAATATGTCATAAAGAATCAGACAATTGTTTAAATATGGTATGAAATCATTACCTAAGTCCTTTTAAGACACGCATGGCTTTCAGGTGAGTGTTGTAAACATCTTTGGAAACTGTTTGACAGGAAAGAAATTGTGTGATAATATAGCTTGGGTGACCAGTTACTGCTATACACTGATGACCTTGTGCAGGAGATTTTACAAGCATTATTTCTAAACTTTAGGTAGGTCAGGTCAAGTGTAATATGTCTTATTTTTTGCTTTATTCCTCACTATCCTACTCTAGGCTTTCTCGGCAATAAATTAAATTAATTTTTTTCAGGTTGAGTTTATTTTTTCCATCATTCTCATTAGTAAGTGATCTCACTGTCATTATCTCAGCCAATGAGATATTTCATGTAATTTTCTCCCCCCATCCTGCTGATGAGAGGGAGTAAGAAGGCAGCTAGCTAGATGGAGGTCTGGAAGCCATCCAAGGTGATCCCACTACAAACCCACAAGTGTCAGTGTTGTGAATCAGCATATTTAAGAAAAAGAAAAGTAAAAATAGGAACCTTCATTGTTTTACCCTCCTCTAGTCTGTCTTGCAAGAAAGGATGAAATTTGTAGGAAGAAAGCTCTAAAATAGTTAAATTCAGGTAACTCATTGATGCAAGTAACATAAGGAAATTTTTTACAAGATTTTTGAAATATGGGGAAACCACTATAACGGTAAGTCCTATAATCAGGGTGGAAAGGTCCTAAAAAAACCCTTCTGCTCAGTACTGCCATAGAGCCAAGAGCTGTACCTGTAGCTGCTATGTTTGGAAGATGGCACAGGAAATCCAAGGATTCTGAAACCTTTGTTCCAACATAACAAGGCATCTTGTGCTTTCAAATAATACCATCTGATGCTTTTAATCGATTTTATTGGAAGACACTCCAGGCTCTTTCCTTGGAGTAGAGAAAACCTCTGGTCAGTATCAAAAACACTGAGGGAAATGATAGGCACTCTCTCTTGCCATCACTTGCTGTCCCCATGTGATCTTTACCATTAGAAACATAAGGATTGATTAGTATTGATTAATATGTATTCTGAATTCAGTGCAATAAAAGTGCAACCTTATGCCATCTTCACTGATGGAAGCAATGGCCAAGGAAATTTAAGTGATGATATATGTGCAGCTACTGTTTGATACTTGTTTTAATGGTGATGTTGGAACAAACATGGTTTTGGCTCAACATAGAGTGAATGTAATTCTCCACCATCTATCAGAAAACTGAAGTGCAGATAAGTAATGACAAAATCTTAAGGAACTTGTGTTGTGTTCCAACCTTTGTTAAGATTAATGTGTCCTGGAAACTTGCTGCCTATCAGTGAACCAGCATGTTTAACAGTGAAAAAAGTCCATGGAGACTTAGATCAGCTCTTATTCCAAGAAAAAATGTACATTTTCAAATGCATGGATTCATTCCCTGTATGTTTTATGGCCTTGTAGTTTCTTTGTACATTCTTCTTTTATGTGGCTCAGACTACAGAATGTTTTTATTAGTCCCTGGTGATGTTTTTAATTTTGGCTATTTATATTGCTCATTGAAACACTATTAATTTTTTGAGTTTGCTTTTACATTTGTTTTATATTGCTTCCTTCAGGTTGTTTTCTGAAGACATGCCACTCATTACTCTTTCCATACTGCTTCTGTGGTATTTTACCTTTTTTTCTCTATGAAAATTAATATTTAGAAATTTGTATTTGTTGCAGGTATACTCATGAAGACTAATCAAATGCAGACAGGGCTATTTAGCAAGAATTTTTCTTTTTTATCACTGAGTACTTTTGTTCCTTTCTGGTTACCCTGCTACTTGTTTAATTACTTGATTCAATTCTAAACTTTTTTTGTTTAAAATTATATTTATAGATGAATTCTGCTTGTTGAACTTTTCAGTTCACCTGTTTTATTCATATAGAATAAATGTTTTAAGTATTTCAAAGTTGGTGAAACTGTTTCTACAGATTTACCTCTTCTTTTAGTTCATTTGAGGCAAAATATTGTGCAGAGTGTCATGATAGCTTTTTATTGAGGGAATGACTCACTCTTTTATTCAGATTTTCTTTTAGCCTTTCAGCTAGATGAGAGCAGAAATAACTGAAAATTTTCATTCTTGTATGTTTCAGTGTACATGAATATGCCATTAGTCTCTTCTTTACATCTGAAAGTTCTTAACATAAAACCATATTCTGAAAAATTAAAATCATTAATGACTTCAGGAAGATTAATTTATTAAAATAACATAAAAAATAAGCATCAGCTGAATAAAATTGTAGCAACAAAAAGATTTCTAACCCAGCTGTTTCCATGACAACCTCCCTTCTCAGGTTTCAAAAAACATTTCTGCATTACTCCTATGCTACTCATCTTTTTTGTTGCATGTTATTTAAACTGATATATGTTTCCCTTTTATTTATGTAGAATATTGGATGAAACGTGACAGAAAGTATTTTTCTATTTGCATTATAACAGCCTTATGGTGCCTGATTTATATAAAAAGCACTTACTTATATAACATGCTTTCTTCATGCTGTTTTCATTTTCAGTATTAATATGATCCAGAGAGTTCAATAGGTTTTGTTTGTTTGTTTGTTTGTTTGTTTGTTTGTTTGTTGGTTTGTTTGTTTTAAGGACAATCCCCATTGCTGCAAATGAAATGGGAAATAGTTGGATATATTATAGCTTAATTTCCCTATTTTTCAATTTTATAAACATCATCAATACAGATGAGATGAACATTTTGCTAGATGTACCTTGTCTTTTGTATTAGTTAAAAATGAGAGAACTTACATTCAGAAAACAAAGTTTTAGCCAGCAGAAGATAGATGAGATTAGATGATACCAGCTGATGTGATTTACTCTGTGATTAAAGGCAGTACAGTAAAAGTAGACAAAGGTCTCCTTAGCATTAATCTCATGCCATTCTTTCATCTTTACAAATTAATTTTGGAGTTTTGGTTTTTTGATTCACATAATTTTATTCCATGTTTTTCACATTATATCTTTAACATCCTTAAAAGAGTTTATCTACTTTAATAAAGTACAATGTTATGCTTTAATTCACTCTCTGGATGTGAAAAGGATGAATGGAAAATGCATATGTATTACAACTAAATCTGAATCATCAAAAAAATAGCATATAGGATGACATGGGCAGGATCACAGTCTGTATAAACAGTGAAAATTAGCTGTAATAAGGCACAATTAAAAAATTCAATAAAATGAAACCTCACAAAAGCTACCACACAATTTTATTATGTTCAATATAATTGGCAATCCTTTTTAGAGGATAACTTGGGACTGAAATAGTGAGGTCACTGCCCAAATTGTTAAAGCACACTGTTTCAGACAAAACAAACCCTGTCTGCATATGTTATGACTTCAGCAATTAAAAATAAAAATTAAAATCAATTAATAGCATGGTTTTACTTCAGCCACCTTATAGTCGAGGCTGCACACAATATTTATCTGTTGCTGCATCCAACCTCCACAGGCAGTCCTCAAATCAAATACTCAATCCAAACAGAATCAGAAAGTCCTGAGAAGAGAGCCACAGTTTTACAGCAATAAAACACTGCTGATGTAATTAGCAATAACATAAAGGTCACCAATGACCAATTTTGCACATCTGTTCCTTAAAAAAGGAACACCTTCACAACTCAGTGGAGTTTACTGCAGCATTATGTATAAAATTTAGGGGCAGCTCTACCCATGATCAAATTTAATGATGATCTATGGGGTTAAGTTGGGATCCCTTTCCAAGGTTAATTGATTCTTCAACAAAATATTTCACTTTGTCTAGTTCTAAAGTTTTATGTCAAGTACTTCTCTGTATGTCTTTTCTTAAATACAGCTTGTACACTTGGAACAACCTACTCATCTATGCACCTTGTGCCTTGGTATGGGATTTTTTTTGGTGCAGATATTTTATAAACCTAGAATCTGCACAGAATCATAGAATGGTTTGGATTGGAAGAGACCTTAAAGATCCTCTAATTCCAGCACTCTTGCAAAGACATCTTCCAGTGGACCAAGTTTTTCACCCAAACTGACCTTGAACTTTTCCAGGGATGAAGTATTCACAACTTCAGAAAACCTGTTCTTGTGTCTCACACCCTCACAGTAATGAATTTCTCCCTAACCTGCCCTCGTTCAACTTTAAACCATTGCCCCTTGTCTTTGTCACTATCTACCTGTAGAAAAAGTCTCTCTCAATTGCTTTTATAACCCCCCTTCAGGTACTAGAATCCACCCCCACCTTGTCCTCTCACTACATACCTCATACCCCAAAGTCCTTTCCTGTCCTTTCTGTCCTATTCTTACAAACCTTACCAAAACTTAGCCAAACCTCTGCCAAGCTTGTATTTGTGTTTGGAATTGCCCTGTCCGAGGTGTGGAATCTTGCATTTCATATTTTTAAACTACCTCTCAAACCTGTCAAGGTCCCTCTGGATGTCATCCCTACCCTGCAGCATATCCACCACACCACACAGATTGGTGTAGACAGCAAAGTTGCCTGAGGGTGCACTCAATTCCATTGTCCCACTGCCAACAAAGATGTTAAACAATTCTGGTCCAAACAGTGAGCCCTGAGAAATGCCATTTGTCATTGATCTCAACTTGGACATTGAGCCATTGGCTGCATCTTAATGATATTTTAATTACATAAGTTCAATATAAACTTTCTTGGTTACATATGTAGTTTCACTTTCATCTTTTCAGATTTCTTATGATACCTAGAAAATCAATTTACATATCAATGATACATTTGGATAGACAAAACCTCATAACAATAACACCTAAAATATACACATAATATCTCTCTAGCTGTGAATTATTAATATATATTTATGACTGTTCATGTAAGAAATTGAAATTGTTTATGGAAATTAATTTGATTTTACAAAAAGATTATAGGTTGATTAAAAAGTTCTGTATGTACTTTCTCAGGGAAACATTTAAATAGAAAGTTCACTGACTTTTATCCTTTCTATATGTGATGACTTTTTATCATCAAGAAAATTTATGAAATGTTTCTTTAACTAAATTCCAAGTAAACTTAATTATTTACCCTGCATATAATTTTCTTTTGTCTTCCTTATATTTTTTTTAATTGAATGAGAAATATATTATTATTTTCCTGAATGTGGATGTTAAACCATGATGTACTTCATGGAATATGTCATCATTTTGTATCATTTCTATGCCTCCTTTTAGTACCATTTATTACACTCCTTTAAGTTATTGCAGCCTTGCCACATATGTTTTACTTATTTACTGCTTATGAATTGCAATTGATAAAAGGGCTGAGGAAATTTCCTTGTAGATAAAAGATATCTTGGCAGACCAACTCCAATTGACAAATTCATCACTGATGGGTACTGTCACACAATGAAATAATAATCCATTGTGGTTAGCAGTACAGTAGACCTGTCTGAAGTTCTAGTCTGCCTTCATAACTAGGCATGGGTATTTTCTCCAGCCTATTTTGCATAAATTGTGGTTAGACAGAAAAAATTGGATATCTGGTTACTCTTCCTACTTACTAGGCAGGAATCCAGCCCATAACCAGTCTGCAAATACTCCCTGAGAGGATTCAGCAGCTTTCTTCCTTAAGCTTAAACTGAGCCTGTGCCAACTGTGTCAGCTGGACTTTCAGAGAACAAAAAGCATGCTTTGACAGCTGCATGGGGAGTCTGGACATCAACCAGGAGAGAAATAGAGCATAGTACAGATTGCACATGATTCCAAGGGAATTATTCTGCTTTACTAACTGGAATTTGGTTAAACTTTAGTTTAACTTCTTGGTCAAATTCATGTTTCTTTATATCAAGCAAGTTCATTTAGCTTCCTCTTCATTAAATTAACTTGCTTGTCATTCAAAATAAACCCTGACTTTTTGAAAAATTTCTATTGGTTTTGGCAGATATGGAGTTAATGTTCCTCACAGCACCTCATATAAATGCAGTGTTTTGTATTTGTGCCAAAATAAGTGTTGATATTATACCAACGTTCCTTGCTAAGTGGTGTTTGCACAGCAGGGCTTTTCTGTTTCTCACACTGCCCTGCTGGCAAGTAGCTGGGAATGCACAAGGAGCTGGGAGAGGCCATAGCTGGACTACTGAACCCAGCTAACCACAGGGACACCCCATACCATATGACATCATTCTCAGCATATAAAACTGAGGGAAGAAGGACATGAGGGACATTTGTCTTCCCAAGTCACTGTTGGGCAGGATGGAGCTCTGCTTTCCAGGAGATGGCTGAGCAACTGCCTGCTGGTGTAAAGCAGTGAACAAATTCCTTGTTTTTCTCTGCTTGCATGCACAATTTTGCTTTCCCCATTAAATTCTCTTTTTCCAAACTGTCTTTCTCCAAACCTATGAGTTGCTCTTACTTTTGTTCTTCCAATTCTCTCTCATCCCACTAGCTCAGCTGCCCACCAGCATTAACTAATCTCATTACCTTATCTTTTCCTCCTTGTTTTCATTCTATAAAATGAGATGCAATTATATTCTAAAGATTAATAAAGGCATTAACATATCAACATTTCAGTGAAACAGATTTGTAGCATACTCTGGTACGCTTTGAGATAAATTTAGCTCTGCTGTTGCAGAGTTGCAGTAGCATTACAGTGGCACAAAAAATAGTTAATCTCACCAGTCATTTTCTTTCTTCAGGTATATATAGGAGTGATAAATGGAGTGAGTAATGCTCTTGTCCACCCATTTACATCTTGCTAAGATTTTTTTTTTTTACTTCAAATATACAGTCTTTCAACACAAATTATCTTCTCAAGCTGTATGTCAACAACTTCTCTGATGTCAAGGTACATGCAATAGAATGGCATGTTTGGGTGATTCTGTACCACATGAGCTGTACAGAATGACAACTGCCTTCATCCTCCATGACGTTACCTTCATTGAACTACATTTTTCTATCATGTTACACTGCAAAACTCGTATTTGCTACCCATGGCCCACACATACTCTACTACAAGAGAGTGCGATTCTCTCTTGAATTTTCTCTCTCAGATTGAATACTCATTTCATTCCTGTGGACTTTTGCTGTAATAAAATAATTCTAAATATTCTTCAAAATTCAAAGAGCATTATTTTTATCCACTGCTGTGGCAAATGTATATAGCCATAGCTATGAAATGAACTTTGTGAGTTTAGCATCACTAGCTACACTTACCTTTTTTTTGAACCTTTTTTCTCCACTTATTCTAATGCAACTGAGTAAACTGAATGCAGCATTTTAAACTTGTTTTAGCATGGTTTTAATGAAGCACTGAAATAATGCAATCATAGAATGGTTTGGGTTGGAAGGGACCTTAACAATCATCTAGTTCCAAACCCCACTGTCATGGGCAGGGCCGTCTTTTGTCAGGCCAGTTTGTTCAACTCCCCATTAAGTCTGGAACTGAACACTCCCATGGATGGGTAATCCACAACCTCTCTAAATAAACTGTTCCAGTTCTTCACCACTCTTGCAGTGGAGAAATTTTTCCCAATATCTAATCTAAACCTGTGCCTTTCAGTTTAGAACCATTGCCCCTTGTCCTGTCACTATTTTCCTATATAAAATTAGTATTTGCCTATATAAAAAGTCCCTCTCCCTCCCTTTACTAAGCTCCATTAAGCTACTGGAAGGTCTCAATGATGTCTCCCCAGAGTCTTCTCTTCCCCAGTTTGAACAACCCCAACTGTCTCAGCCAGTCTTCATAGGAAAGTTCTGGTCATTTTTTGTGGCTCTTTCCTGGAATCATTTTAAGCTTTTCTGGTTTTGACCACCCAGACTTGGGTGTAGTAATGCAGATGGGACCCTAAGAGGGAAGATTAGAGGGGATGAATACTCTTCCATGGACTACTGTCCATTCCTATTTTAGATCAGCTTTTGGGGTTTGTTACAGGTTTTTGGGCTTTTTTATTGTTGGGCTTCTAAAAGCACACTGTGGCTCATGTACAGATTTTCATCCACAAGGGTCCACAGGAAGACTAAATCAGCTATATGATGTAAATGTGTGCTGTAAATAGTAATGTTAGTAACATAAATCATATTCTTATCTGTTACTTTTCCAAATTTTCTTTTTCTTTTTCATATCTCTGAGTTAATAGTCCTTTTATTATTTTTTTTTTTTTTTTAGAACATATGTTGAAAAGATGTATTTTAGGAATAGTTTTCACTTTCCATATTTTTTGCTTAGGACACATAAAACAAGCTATCACTGAGAGCTGAAAGACTGACAGTGGTAATTGAGTACTTAGGTATTGTGATTTTCTTATCATAGATTCAATTTTTTTCTACATTTAAGGTAACATATTCAATTTTAGCTCCCTGAAGACAAAAATATATTGTGAATTCTCTACTGTGATAGAGATAGAGAGCTAATGGCAAAACTTTTCAGTCATTAGAAGCATCAGAACACCTTACCATCCATGGAGTAGATAGAAATAGAACTTTTAGACCTGTGACTTTTCTGAATCTGAAATTATTTAATGAATTTAATGATATTTTGCATGCAAAAAGTTTTATTACATAAACTTGAACTCATAAAGTTTGTTTTTCAAGGTATCAGGATAAATATAATAAACTATTTAAATGCTTAAAGTATCATGTCTTAGTCTATTTTCTAATTTTAATTATCTGACAAATTTATAACAAGGACAGAACTTTTTAACAAGTAAAAAATAATAGATTTTTGCATACATTCTAGCATATGAAATATCATCTGGCTCTAGAAGGAGAAATTAATAGTCAAGACTTTCAAGAGATAATGGGACAATATTTCATTAAAAGCTTTATTATAATTTAGAGAAAAATATAGAAAAATTATACATTTCAGGAAGATTTATACCTATTATAAAAGATGGGTTATCATGACTTGTATTACGTTGAATACATCAGTTATCTTTTTTTGCCTTTTATAAAGGCAGAGTGGTTTTAGTACATCTCAAGGAATATCAGGAAAAAGTGACAATGTCTATAATGTCACTATCATTTATGAAATTATATCAATCAGATAATTGTACTTGCTAGCTGTGCATGTGATGAATTAAATAATTATTTATTCTACTTAATGAAATACAGAGAAATAATTAGTTACACTAAATGTCTTCTAATTATTCATTTTCTACATAAGAATTAATGTATTTCAGATCACCAAAAGAACAGCCATTACCAACCAAACTTGATTACTCAGTGAAATTCATGTGAGATTCCTCCAGAAGAACAACCTTAAAAAATTTCTTGAGGCTGTACCTATCAAGTTGAAACTGATTATATTTTTTATCCTTTGTAATACAATGAGGTTTAGCAGATTTTCATATTAATATCACAGATGTCAGAAAGGTCTTAACAGCTTCTCACTCCTATACTCTGAGACATTTGAAACCTATTTAAAAGTCTGCTTTTCTAAAGAATTGTGTTTTGTTAAGAAATAAAGCAAATTATAATGACTGCAATATGTGCTTACTTCCTCCTTCCTGTCCCCCTTCCCCTCAAAAAAACACCCAATAATCCCTAGTAATATTAGAAAATAAATTCTTGCTGAGAGAAGACCAAGTAACACAGTCATGCTCCCAAGTCCTGAGAATTTTTTGTATTGTGGGTGGCTGCTTTTACTGAAATATTTATTTTGGAAAAATACAGTAACTGTTCAACAACTAGGTGTAGCTACTAAGTGGCATCTCATTAGAAGGGCCCAGGATGATAAGTTGAAATTTTAACTCTAGTGAAACATTATGGACTTTACTGGTTATTTACAGTGAATCATATTTTTTTCAAGGTGAATATAGCTTTGAAAAATAGAATACTTTATGAACTGCTAGCTTTAGAATCACTGGGAAAATATCAGTGTTTAACTGTCAAACTGGGTTCAGTTCATCTGTATTTTCCTGAGAAGGAAAAGAAGAAGAATGTTCTTATAGAAAAATTTGTTTTGGAAGAATAATGCCTTATAGCCAAAACTCAAACAAACAAACAAACAGCAACAACAAAAAAGTGGTGTTGCCATGGCAGTTCATTTTATTTCTTTCATAGCCTACTATCTCTGATGGCATTTCAATGCTAAATTATAGTCTTCATGCTTTGTAAGATACGTGTTGCCTTTTCTGAGTCTCACAGCTACATCTTGGAATCTGAAGTCTAACTTCCTCAAAAAGTCAGGCTGCTTTGGTGGAACAATTGAGTGTTAAAATTGCAATGCTAGCCCTGACAAAATGACAGAAGCAAATGGTAACTGTGTATTGTCAAAATGTGAGTGAGCAATTGGCTAGACAAACAGTGCAGAACGAGTGAAAGGTTTGGGTAAAGTGACAGGAATGTGAATAATACACGTAAAACCTGTGGTATGGATCTGGCTGAAGTGGTCTTCAGTTGAGAGCTGAGCTGGAGAATGGATAGAACTGTACAGCCACCAGCAGGTAGAGGTGGCCAGGCTGAAGCATGTTACACTGAAAACACATTCATCTGGGAAAGCTACTAGACCTAGGAAGCTAATGCAGTAGCTTTCCTCAAGAGAAGAAAAAAATATGAGATGAAAGTAATAGCAAAAATAGAGTGCAAAATATTTTTATTAAAAATAGAAGAATATGAGCCAGACAATGTTTCATTAGAGTTTTTCCACACTAAGTGGAAGGTAGCATGCCCAGTGGGTTACTAGATGGGCTAGACACAGGTCAAAATGTCTATGGAAAGATAACTGACCTTGTAAATTTGAAATTGGTTAAATCCTATATAGTTTGCATCTTGCAGACAGACTGTTTCTATTTCTGTACTCTTATTGCCCTAGAATACCCATTCTGACTCCCTCTGAATGATCTGTCTCTTCATACAGTTTTACTGGTACATGTTATTTTTGTCTAAATGGCAGGCTGAAGAGTATGACAAAAAAAAGCTTTATTGTCATTCAAGTGATTGTTCTTCATATATATATAAATATATATCAATTATATGTAGCATTCTTATTAAATATAGGTTATAAACTAAACAAACATATTTCAATAAATTATAATAGAGGTGCATGCGCTACGCAAAAATAAAAAACCTGAAAATATAAATGCAATGAAGACAAAGAAAGTTCTCCAAATATTTCTGTCATATATTTTGGTACCTATCCTTATTAAGATCATGAAAAATGGATTTATTTCACATATGCTTTATGGTGTCCTGCACATTAACAGATGGATCAAGCTGGTAACTAGCCAT
The DNA here is from genome assembly GCF_903797595.1 of Erithacus rubecula. Taxonomy (NCBI): domain Eukaryota; kingdom Metazoa; phylum Chordata; class Aves; order Passeriformes; family Muscicapidae; genus Erithacus; species Erithacus rubecula. The sequence goes on along the minus strand of NC_136685.1, from coordinate 25,824,089 downwards.
GATGAAAAAGCTAAAATAAACTATTTTTCCAGTATTTCCTTCCAATGGGGTGATACACATATTTTTGAAAGGACAGTTTATATATTCTTGATGCTAGGGATATTAATCAAAATGGATTTTATGCTATTAGTACATTTTGCTCTTTTAGTAGAACTTCAGTGATTGCTTAATCATAGTGTGTAATAGTCCATCACTCATTAATTATATTAATATTCACAGAATTTAACTGCTATTTGAAAATACAGAATGTAACGTAAAATAAATACAACTTGGTTGCCTGGCACACAGGGACTGTAGGATCAAGAGTCTGACCTTTATATATTAAGTTACCTCTATTTGAACATTATGAATTATATTTGAACACAATTAAAGATCTAAGGACATATGCATGAGAACAAAGATTAATTCCCAAAGAACATTCTGGCCTGGACATGGAGTGATATAGTGATATAGTGATATAGTTATGGAGTGATATAAAATATAGTTATGTTCTAAAATACTATGCAAAACATGACATGATGTTGCTTTACTACTCTTTAACTAAGTGAATCCTCGTTACTGTCCTTTTTTTTTAAGATTTATAGTAACTTTTACCATTTAATTAATACCAAATTGTGATCACGGTGTTCATCAGTATTTGGAAAGTAATGGTAAAGTCCTAATTTCTGCCTCAGAAATTGAGGGTTAATATCAAAAGGCAAGAAACTTCTCTAGAAGCCAAATAATATTCTCAGAAGTATGAAAGAAATTAAGTACAGAATAAAGTAAAATTATTTCCGCACCCACTTCAGTGAAAGTGAAGTGTAATTTAGAGTTTAAAAAAATTCATTTGATGTATATGATTATATGGTGTTTTCAAAAGAATCCTGAAGGCCACCACCAACACTTTAATTATATTTGGTGTCTACACAGACTGAGAACCACAGCCTTTCACCCTGCTGGAAGCATCACTGCTGTTTGCAGACAGGCTGACTACTGAGTGGTGTGGATTTACATTCATATGTGGCAGATTTGTTGGCAAAAGCCAACATAGTTTTAACAAAGGTAAATTGGGTTTAACCAACCTGATTGCTTTCAATGATGAAGCAGTTTGTTCACTGGATTATAAAGAGCTGTGAATTTATTTTTTTACTTTAGTAAATAATTTTGGTACAGTGTCCCACAACATCCTTTCTGACAATGTGGTTAAGCAAAGGACTTCACAGATGGCCCATAATTGGAGCAAAATGGCCTATACTGTAGAACACAAGGTGGGTGCACAAAGTTGGACTGGCACCCATTCATGACTGAGGTTGTGGGTTCATTCAGTGCTCAATACTGTTCAATGTCTTTCTAGACTATCTAGATGACAGGACTGAATGCATCATTGCCAAGTTTGTGCATCACATGAAACTGGATGAAGTGATTTAGTCAGAAGAAAGTGCACCCATAGAGAGAGATTTTGACAGACATGAAAAGCTGGGTCAGCAAGAATCACAAAAGTTCAACAGGGTAGAATTAGAAGTCCGGTAACTGGAATAATCCCAAAGAGCTGGGATGATTACCCCTACAAGCAGGGGAGAATATATTTCTGCTGGGAAGGCACTGAGTGCATAGCAAGCTGAATTTGAGCCTGTGGGACATACTTCAGCATATGGTTCATATGATTTTATACTACAGAAATGGACAGCCTGAGCCAGAAACCACACCCTGGACTGCAACATCTATCTGATGGTGAGCAGATGAAGGGAGGTAGCTTCTCAACTCTCCTTATTAACTAAACTATTTATTTATTCATTAAAAAACAAAATTCCAAAACAAAATTATACCTAGACAAGCAGAGCTAAAAAAAAAAAAATAAGAATAAATCTGAAGACAAGGTATCATTTCTTACAGAATACCCTGTAGGCTATGTTTGAAAAATCAATTTTATTAAAGTTCATTGATTTGTTTAATAGCGAGCATGTTAAAACAGTGCAAATATTGTACAATAATTTGATAATATGTATAAAAGATGGAGGAGGAGTACCGGGCATAAAGGATAAACATCATCAATGTGAATTATTCATTTGGTGCATTGTACATCAAGCCATTTCCTAGTGTGGATCTTATAATCATACAGTTCATTATATACAATATATGTAAGTACACAAACTTCACAGAAATATGAAGAAATTTATCCAATAAATAGGCTAATGCAGTAACAATATTTTCTATCGCAACAGCTGGGAAATACATTCTCTGTGGAAGGAAATGGTTGACCATTTTCTCTCTTTTAATCTTCGAGCAGGAGAGACACATTTCTCCCCCTTCCCTGTGCCTCAATCTTTCTTTTCCAAAGGGCAAAAAAGGAAGGACCCAACATAACACATCAATTGAAAAGCAAAACAAAGTAGGTGCAATAATTATGCTGACATTGATAGTTTTTTTTATAGTTTAATGATGAACAAAGGAAAACAAACAGAAAAAAAAGCAGCTACAGTGAGTACTTGTTCTATGTACAAGATCAGATCTTATAATAGTTTACCAGACAGGTCACATCTATTATCACTATTTATACTGCAGTCTTTGCCCTAGGGCTCAGCAAGAAGACATCATGCACTTGCCAGGAATTTTCTGAGCAAGTAATTTCTGGTATAGCCAGGCAAGTATCTGCTCCCAGTTCTCCCTGCAGAGTGTCTCAAAATAAAAACCAAACAAAAACAAAACAAAAACAAAAACAAAAGACAAAACAAAACAAAACAAAAAATAAAAAAAAACAAAGCAAAAAACCACAACAAAACAAAAAAATGGCAAAGTATTTAGAACACAAGATTTTTTTGAGATCAGGCTGGGGTGCATTTTGTGTATCTGTGTTCAGGGCTTTTTGAATTGAATCTTGCACTTTCAAGCTTTTCTTTCCATAGACACTAGTCTTGGGATTTAAAAAAAAAAAAAAGAAGAAAATAGAAACCAATTCATACAAACTTGTACACTATCATCAACAAAAGTACAGGATGTTATAATAATATATGGCTTTCTTAATCTTGCCAAGACAAATTAAAGTTTTGTGCATAAACCTGCAAACAATTGAGCTCTTGCTCCTAATTTGATTGGTAACTAACTAATTCAGAGGTAAATCACAATATGTGAACTCCTTCCTGAAAATGTCATTCTCAGGCAACATGACTGTAAAATAATATTTGTTTTGAGCTGGAGAAAGATGCTTTGATATTTCAAGTGCCATGGTGGGGAAAAAAAAAAAATAAAAGGGTTATCAAGTACTTAATTGTGTCATGTTAACATGAGTCTAATAAATATGTGAGCTATGAAATGCTCCAGTCTTTTGACATTATATAAAATAGGGCAGGATTTTTTAACACTAAGACTTAAAAGTTTTCAGTTTTCTTTAATCAGTTTCTGGTCAAGCATGTGTTTAAGTCACAGTGAAAACTGCAAGTACCAAGTTCCATGACATTCTTTTTGTCTTGCAGTGTACTAGAAACAAAATTGTTTGTGTTCCAGATTCTCTCCAGAGGGAACAGGTGTTTTAGTTGCTGCTTGAATTCCTTGAAATGGTAACGATAATAGTACAGACATCTTCAGTGAGATGAGGCTTTCACCCTGGTGGAATATCCCAAAGAACACCTGACCTTGTAGATAAGATTAAATGCTGAAGCACATGGAGAGTCTCTAATAACAATCTTGTCAGTACCTAATATGAGCTTCTTAGCTAGAGATGGTATTAATTCATCTTGAGCTGCCTTCCTCTGAAGTAGTCATGGATAAATACATAGCTGCATAGTCAGTAGGGGAAAAGAGATATTTTTAGAGAATGATTAATTTATTAACTTTTAGATGTCTATTTTGTATTATATAAATTCCATTTGAAAACTTCATTAACATCTTCTTCTCAGAAAATGTAGTTTTCACCAAGCAAATAATTTTATCTGCTTCTATCTATCTGAACTTTCTCCTAAGGCTTACTGTGAGTTTGTGTGGGTGTGCTAGATATGAAATTATAATTCAACTCAGACTGCCCTGGGTTTCCATTGCGCTTGAACAGGACTGCAAAGATAAGAGAGTGTGCAATTTTGCCAATTAATTCAGATATTGAGAATGGCTCAATCTCTGAGCCATTCCAAGAATTTCAAAGAATATCCTTTGAGCTATAAGAACCCTTCCTTCATGAATAAAACCATAACTCTAACAATCTCTGAATAGTGAAAGAGGAACAAGAAGTTATACCCATGCCTTTGGGTATGATTTTTAACTGTAAAGGAAATTTTGAATTGAAAAGTTTTTTTATTATGAGAACACACATAGTAGCAGTTATTCCCAGTACATGTTAATCTTTAGGATCATATTGAGAAGAAATTGAAGAATGAAAGCTTCCTCACAGCATCATGTAAATAACAATAATTTTACAATGTGGTGTCCATCTCTGCCATATGATGGAATTCATGTAATGTTTTAAATATCTGGCCATTCTCAAATGATTATGGAGTCTTACTTCTTCTGTCATAGAAAACACATATTTTTTTTTGCTCAGGAAACAGAGATTTGCCAAGTCTTATCTCTTTGAAATCAATTTTATAAGAATAAAGCTACCAGATGTGTAATAAAAGCATTGTCGAACCTGGATTATTCTTTATGGAAGTAGTTAATTATTCCTTCTTTAACTACTTATCTGATGAAACTTTATAAAATTGATAAGAAGTAGGCTTTGTCCTGTATTTTCTGTTTGTACCAATAACTAAGGTTGTGGGAGGACTTCAAGAGGTAATCTATGTCAGAATAACATTTAACTTGAAAGTTAAATCAAGTTGCTGAGGGGTTTTTCCAATAAAGAGACTGAAAACCTCCAGTTTTGGCAGAGATGTTACAGCCTCTCTTGAGAGACCTGTTCCAGTAATTCAGGGATCCACATCGGACTTCCCCAACAGGCACATCTGACTTCCCCAACAGGTTCATGGATGACCACAAACTGAGGGAAAGACTTGATATGTTGAAGGGAGGTGCTGCCGTTCAGGGTAGCTAATAAAGAGGTAGAAATGAGCCAACAGAGCCTCTGGAAGTTCAACAAACGGGAAATTCAGGCACTGAGAAAGAGCCTCTTGCATCAGTGAGATGCACTGAAGCAGATGTGCTGGGAAGAGGGCTGCAGAAAAGGTCCTCGGTGTGTCTTGAGCCCATTAGCCTGAGCCAGGACTGCACTCTGGTGGTGGTAAAGGCTAAATGCACAGAAGGCTGCTGTGGGAGTTTGACCTCAGATGGTCAAGTTTGACCTCAGTCTGTGATGTGTGTACAGACTGCTCTGCAAGGGGATGGGGGAGAGAATCAGAAGGGAAAAAGTGAGAAAATCTTGTTTTGTGTCCCATCCCACTTCGATGTTTCTCCACTTCCAGGAAAGCAGGACCTCAGCACACTTAAGTTGGGAAGACAAACACCATGAAAAACACCACAAATGTCCTGGCCCCACTCCTACCTTCTTTTTCTGATTTTTTACTTCTGAGCACAATGTCATGCATCATTAAATATCTCCTTGCTCCATTGTGGTCACCTGTGCTGGCTGTGTCCTCTCCCAGCTTTTTGTGCACCTCCAGCCTCCTCTCTGAGGAGGCAGACTGGGAAGAAGGAAAGGTCTTGGCACTGTGGAAGCTCTGCTCAGCGGTGCTGGTATGTTAACACCATCTTGGTGAGAAAATCAAAACAGCACCATAGGAGATGCTGTGAATGGAATCACGTCCATGGCAGGCAGAGCCAGCACAGCTGTATTAGTGAGATCATTGCCAGCTGGCTGAGGGGAGCTGTCAGTGCACAGGGGAGGCCACAGCTGAAGCAATATGTCTCCTTCTGGGTCCCAGGGAAAGAAATATGTTCATAAAGGAAAGCAAATCTATCCGAAGATCACTAAGGCAGTTAGACAGATGAAATACATAACCTGAGGGCAGACAAGAAGAGGCTTTGTTTGTTTAGCTCAGGGAAGAGAACTCAAGCAGACGAGGCTTTAATTCCGGTCCAGTGGAAGGAGGACCAGACTTTACCTTGACATGCATAAAAAAAAAGGCAGGAGGTGTTAACCAAAAATTGTAGCAGAACTTTCAGAGAGATTGCAAAATTGTCGTCCTTGGAGTTTCTCAAATACAGCTCAACACAATCCTAAGCACCTTTAGCTGCCTTTGAAGGTAACCTGCTTTAAACTGAAGGCTTAAATTAGATTACCTCTCTCCTTCTAACCTAAATTACTTCACAATTCAAGAGACTGGCTATTTCTTCTCCCTGTTACCCACTAAAACCATTTTGAAAAAAAATACATTATTTATTTCTGTCTGTCATCCTTTTGTCTTCTTAACTTTAAAGAGCCTCTTACCTGAATTATTTAGGATATGAATGTAAACACATGAGCTCAGAGTCTCTTGTGAAGTTTTCTGAACTGTTTCTGATGCTATTTCCATAAGGGATCTGCTGCTCACAATTAGCACAAAACCCAGCAGTTTCATGCAGTTTCCCAGATAGAGTTAACAAGCAGATACTTTGTATCTATGTAATACAAAATTAATTTTCCTGTATACTGATATCTCTTCAGGGAACATGTTTATGTTAGTACTTTTCTGCTGCACCATTTGAAGATACTATTTTTTAAAATGGGAAAAAAGAAAGGTTTTCTAAAGGTCCCCAAAAGGGAGCTAAGAGAATAAAAGAACACTCCTTGTCATTTTATCTTTGAAGCAAAACCTTTACGTAAGTAAATATGAATCTTTCTGATTTGCAACCTGCTGAGGTGAAGTACTTGTTTGCTGTAACACTGCAGAAATAATTTTTTTTAAATACAATTTCTGTAAAATTAAGTGTCTGTGAAGGTTTGAACTAGTGAGAGGAAGTGAAGATGTTTTAATGTGTTCTTTCCTGAGACACCTTCTAAATTATGACAAATAGTGATAGGATGAAGCCTCTATTAGATGGTGCTTCATAGGGTATGGAGCTGTACTTCAGGGATACTGAGAAAGTGTAATGAAAAATCATTATGAATTTTAAAAGAGAATATGAATTTTCTTTTATATATCAAGAAGTCATTATGTACTATTGCTGTGTTCAAGTGTCTTTCCATGATTTAATTATTAACCTTAATTTCCAATTTATTTAATTTATAATTCAGCCATTTTAAATCATACTACAAGTGTACTTTATATGTCAAAAAGAATACATGCTAATTTTGTTTTAAAAAATTGAATATACTTAGTTAAATATATTGACATTATTGGCTGAGGGCCAGACAGTACTAGAAACTTGAAAAGATACTGTTCTTCAAAGATCATGTGCTGAAGTGGTGATGTTAAGGTCAAATTTGAACAAAGCTTAATTTAAAATAATGGGTTGGACTTGCCTGTCAGCTAATTCAGTCTGTGCAATAACCAGAAGTTAAAAAAATAACCTAGACAGAAGAGACAATGAGAAGAAAATGTCTGGGAATAAAGTAAAATGTCAAGGAATGAAAATGCAAAGAAAGGTAGCTGTGAGCTCTGCAAGTATCTCAGAGACTGGAGTAAATTCTGACTTCACTTAAAATTGTGCTGAGTAATTCAGGTCACTGATAAAGTTTAAACCGGACTACCCATGAGCTATACAATTTCTTATGTCTTTTTTTTGAGAATTACCATAGTTTTCACAATCACACTTGAAACCATTTTATTTTTGTCTTACATCACATGACATTGGAAATTTCTACAATTGCCACATTTTTCACATTTCATGAGTTAATTGTTCCAGCATGGGGTCTCTCTTATGACTTCTGCAATGAGAGTCTTCACCATGGGCTGTGGTTCTTCATGAACTGCTCCAGCACAGAGTTGTTTCAGGGGGTATAGCTTGTCAGGAACAGACTGCTCCTGTGTGGATCCCCTCACAGGAGGACAAGGGGTCACAAAACTCCTGCCAGCAAACTCTATCCAGCAGGAGTTCCCTGCCTGTTTTGGGCATTCAATAACTCCAGTGTGGGACCCTCAATGGGCTGCAGGTGGATCTCTGCACCCCCTGTCCCCCCTGGGCTGCAGGGGCACAGCTGCCTCTCCATGGGCTGCACCAGGGGCTGCAGGGCAATCTCAGCTCTGGCACCTGGAGAGCCTTGTTCTCTTCACTGACCTTTGTATCTACAGAATTGATGCTCTCACATACTCTCACTCCTCTCTTCTCTTGCCATTGTGGGGCAGTTCTTGTCCACCCTTCTTAACTCCCTTACCCAGAGGCACTACCACTGCTGATGGTGGGCTCAGCCTTGGCCAGTGGCTGCTCCTTCTTGGAGCTGAATGTCATTGGCTCTGTTGGATACGGAGGAAACTTCTGGCAGCTTCTCACAGAAGCCACCCCTGTAGAGCCCCTGCCTCCAAAACCTGGCCACTCTCCAGTGCATCAATGAAATTACATTTAAAAGTATGGAAACTCAATCACTTTTATGCCTTGCAACCTTATTTCTTTTCTGTCACAACCAGTCTGTACCACATTATTTGACTACCAATACAATTCCTTTAATGGAAATATGTTCTATGATGCAAATGCGCAGAGGTAGATGCTTCTAATTCTTGTTTTAAAAGAAGCCAAATATTTTTATGTCCTGTTTTAGTGAGCAACATAACTTCCAAAATATATATGAAAAGATTCATATGCATGATTCATATATATGAAAAAAAAAAGTGCCTTTCGGTACAACAGGAAAAAGTATATAAGTAATAAAAGTAATTTGTGTGACTCACAATCATCATTGTGACTGAACATATAATAATTCAAAGATGATAAATTGGTAAGAGGAGTGCTGATTTGGGTTTCGTGAGAAAACCCTGTCTGTAGATGATCAGTTTCACATGCTGGTACCAGATTAATCCATTCCTGATTTCATTAGGTAACTTTTATTTATTCTAAAATCTAACCACTGTAAGTGAATTTGAGTTCCTTTGAATTCTTGTCTAAGCATCAACTAGGTATGCTTTTCATATATTTAATATGTTAATTACCTGCTTCTGCACTGTATAATTCAATACCTTACAAAATTTTTAGAGAGAAATAAGTGTTTTAATTCATAAAGATCCTGGATGTTTATTTGTCATCAAATACTCAACTTCTGGTTATTCCAAGAAAAATAGACTTTTAGAAAAAAATTCTTAAATGTACTTTATAGCTGTATTTTCCCATATAGTGCTGCCATTTAAATACTTTGTAAATACGTTATTTTGTATCTGATAAACTCCACTGAGTTGTAGTTTAAAATACTCAGCATATATTTATTTTGCTATATGTCAGAATAGCTGCATATTGGGTGCTCCAATATCTCTCCTACAGTTTCCATTGACTTTGCATTTCAGCATGGTATTTACTGTTGCCAGGTTTATCAAAATATTCTGAAATGAAAATTTGGCATCCTAGTAAAAAAAATAAGTGGTATCTTGTAATGTATGTTGCCTTGAAATATATTCCTATATTTATGAAAATGCATTTTATCATCTTTTTACACCTGTCTGCTTTGATAAATTTTGCACAAATTATTATTTATTCTTGTAATCAATTTCAAGGACAATGTAAATATTCATGAATTCATCATACCAATATTAATTTACTGGGATTTTATTCACATAATAGGGAGTCTCTGATGCATCTATTATAATCTCACATACCCTTTCAATTTGACAGTGGTAAATTAAATCCAGGAAACACATGCTTTTTCCATTCACATAATTTAGAGTGTGATAATAAATTGTTGCCATCAGTCATAATAAGTGCACAACTGTATAGGAGAAAATAAAGCACACAGGAGGGAGTAACAAATATATACCTCTTTGTTTAATCTTTTTAATGTGTTCAGAATGAGCATATTAAAGGATCCATCTGTGTGGTTAAGAAGTCTGTTTAATTTTTGTTTAATTTGTTTAATTTTGAACATGGGCTATATGCTCATATACAATAAAGCTTGAGGTCAGACATTTAAGAAGAGTAACTGAGCAGGAGGGAAGGATTGAGGAAGAAAAGGGGTGGGAAAGGGAAGAAGAGGGAGAGGAAAGGAAAAGGAAAGGGTAAGGAGGGAAGCAGAGGTGAGGGGAAAGGAGGGCAAGGGTAGAAAGAATTTTGCATCCTAAAAAAAAAAAAAAGTCTGTACAGAAGCATGGTGGAAAATGTTCCTTAGGAAATGCTGTGTATCTGTCTGTAATGCTTGCCCATGGCAGATTGCTAATATAATATTGAGATGGATTAGTTTGCTAGAATTCTATTTATTTCACTAGAGTTATTCTAATAAACATGCAGATAGAAGGCTTAGTAAAATAGGCATAAAACTCCAATATCTATGCTCTGAAGCAAATGTATATCCCATTTAAAAATACCCTTGTTTCTTACCAAAGTCACAAGGACATCAGGCTTGTGAAATAAACATTGAACAAGGCCAGTTTGGACTCACAGAGCTCTCATTTTAAAGTTTGTTTCTCAAGAATAGTGGCTTATATGTATTCTTACAAGCTGCCTATCACATGCAATTAGCTATCACACAAAATTAAATGGTAGGCTCTTCTTTCCTTTGAAGTTGTTGTAATATTATCAGCATAATTTTTATTAAAAGTGTAGTAGATACAGTAAGTGCCCACTTTTCCATTATTGGCATCCAAGCATTAGAAAAATATCTCTCCATTGTCATTTACACATTTTTTTAATGTTCCATATCCAGAACTCTGGTAAAAGGGGTGCACAGACTTGTCATTACAAGATAATGAGTTGCTCAGCCTGCATTAGGCAATCAAATCAACAGTTTTTTTAGTAGCAGTCAGAGTTCTACATGGCTGTTGTTTCAATCAGTATAGAGCTCCCAGTGGTCTTAATACATTTTCATTTTGTCCATGCATGACCAAACCCAGAAAGCATCTCTGTAAAGAACAAATCCAAAAGGGGGAAATAGAAAATGAAAGAGGCATATGCATGAAATTAGGTAAAAGAAAGAAGTTCTGTGTGGTGATTTACCACTTTTTCTTCATTTGGCACAGTAGCATAGTACTATTTCACAGACACACAGAGCCAGGTAGCCTTGGATTCATCTCCTGGACACTGTCCCTAGACTCAGATCAGAAATGGCTGGAACTAATGAATGTGACTGTGTGGGGGCTGGATCGAGTTAGGCACAGCCTGCCTGCTCCCCTGGAGTGCTAGAATGAAATGCAGTAGTACTCCTGTGCAAATGCTTCACTGTGCTGCAACATATATTGCAGATATGTTCTTGCATTTTTTAACATGTTCCTATATTCTCTCTTCAGAATTTTTTGGTTTTTATTTGGGAGTGCTAAAGAAAGTAAACACGGTGTATGCTTTAATCTTGCTGTATACAAGACTGGCCATTGGTGTTGGGGCTTAGATTTCAGAAAGAGGATCTTGTTTATGGTATGGCAGACATATTAATCCACTTATGTACCCATGTAAATGTAGACAAGATAAATGTATTAAGGATATATGCAGATGCTACCTCACAGAATGCCCCTTCCAGTAGAAAATAGTTAATGGAGCCCTTATTTCAATTGCCATTCAGCAGAAGAACAGTAAGATGAAGGAATGTTCATTCTCATAGTGTCTATTCTGCATAGAGAATATTTCTTAGGCCTACACCTGTGGATATTTAGGGAATGTATCTCCCATGTTTTGCCTCTTCAAAAGACATTCATTTCCAGGCATAGAATGGGGCAAGTGGTTCTGCCATCACACAGTCCTTTCAGCTGATGCTTGGTTCAGCCATATGATACCCAGTAGATATCTTAAAGATCACATAAAGGTAATCATAATATTCCAGGCTTTTTCCTAATGGTGAGCTCTACACATTTTTTTATACAATCAACCCGTAATTCCCAAATGAAGGTACCATCAGGTAACAATCCTTGCTTTGAAAACTCAGTTTACCAAACTAAGTCAGAATACATTCACAAATGCTGAATCCTGTAATGAGAAGTGCAGTCATTTTATGGGCAGCATCCATGAACCTATTAGTAATTGTCTTTACATTCCAATTGCAAACAATTATATTATCATCTCTGTAGGCTCCCTGTAGATAACTGTTTCAAATCAGACTTGTGAGGGGTGTCAGAAGAGAACAATGTACATATTAAGATATTTTGCTTCTGTGTGTCTAGTGATAAGGAACCATACTGTATAGCTGGTCATTTGCTGGATATAATTAAGACATAGTTGGGTAACAGAAACTGAAAATGCACTACTAGATGAATGATTTAACACATTCTGTACTAAAAAACTAGAATACAGTACCTCAGATGAAGTAGAAGTAGTTTCCTTTTGGTGCAAAGCATCTCTGACAGAAATATGACACATAGAAGCAAAATCTGTAAACAAAGGCAAAAAGAATAAACTTCAACTACTGCCAGATTTGGAACTGGGTACATCTAGTGATGTATTGAGTGAATCACTGCACTGTATTTCTCAGTATTTACTATGCAAAACCAAAGCCATTAGTGGTATAAATTAATTCTTTCCATGGTTTTGTGGGTTTTTTTTGGTTGTTTTTTGTTTTGGTTTATTTTGGTTTGGTTTGGGTTTTTTTTTTTTGTGTGAGTGTGTGTGTTTTTGTATTTGGTATTAGTTGCCAGTTGATGCAGAAATTACTGGCAAGAAATAAATTAATTAAAAAAATATTCTTGCAAAATTTTTGTCATAATAGGCATATACATGTACCGCCAAATAGTCTTGTTCCTGTCAGAAAGACTAAGCAAGATTTCAAATCTAAGTCCCTGCTTAGCATTTGAGCTGTTTTAATGTTCATTTATTAATTAGATATAAGCATTGGGAATGTGTATGGGTAGGATATAGGTTTAATGGATGAGGACTGCAAACATTCATCAATCAAAGAAAAATGGCATCTTTCATTGTTAATAATAAATAGAGCAAAAGGTACCTTTTTGTTTGGTTTTGGTTTTGTTGTTGTTGTTGTTGGTTTTGGGTTTTTTTTTTTTTTGTTTGTTTGTTTTTGTTTTTGTTTCTGTAACAACACTATTTACTAAAGCAATTATCCATTCATCCAGAAAAAAAGGATGCAAAGTTTTTCTCAACCTACATCTCCCACTACTGAGAACAGTACCAAGCCTTCCACACTGGACTAGCATATCAGTTGGGCAAGATGTATAAACTCCTTCTGTATCAACCATAGCACTGAATGGTGAGGGATTCAGGGTTCACAGGTGTGAGAAAAGCATACAAGAGAGTTTGTGCTGTCTCACCACCCTAATGCTGGTGTGCTCCCACTGAGACTATGAACTTGCTTTCAGGTCTTGTTCAGAAGAATGTTTCTGTACTCTATTTCAAACAGGTATGACCTAGAACAGATATAGTAAAAACCTTATCTGAACCATCAGCCTCAAGCTTATATTTTCCAATTTTATTTCCCAAATATTGCATTTGTTGCTGCTCATTCCCAGAATGAAGCAGAGTACAGGAATCTCAGAGTAACCCTGCTGTACAGAGCTTGCTAGTGCAACAGTCAAGCTTAACTTGCCTTAACATGTTTAGTTTACAGGTGACAAGATGCTTTCTCCTTATATTTCTCTCTTTGCCCATAAGTGCTCTCTTCCAAAACTGTATAATGCATATACAGAGTATATGTTTCCTTTTAAAAGAGCCCTGGTCCTTTGGGACAAGAGAGTTCTTGCTCCTTTTACTTCAGCCCTTATCGTGCACATTCTGATGCACATTTCAAAAGTTCAACACAGGAACTTTTATATCTGAAGAGAAATTAATTTCCTATTGACTTGTTGTCATAACGTGCTGCCTGGAACTCTGAGAGCTACAGATTGTCCTATTCTATTTTACAGGGTAAGGCACAGCTTTGAGCAGTAAGTCCCATTGTGTGACCAAGGAATTTTGGACATCCAAAGACCCAACCTAGTAAAGCTCAAGAATAACAAAATGTAATTGTTGTACCTGTGGGTGAGGGGGGGAACAAACAACAAATGAAAAAGCCACAACAACAATAAAAACAAACAACCTTGAGAACATAATGAATAAATATCATTAGAAAAAAGAAAGCACAGAGATAAATGACACATGGGCAGGTTTACTTACATGAAATTTATAACTGTGGTTATAATGGTGATTATTGAAAGCTAAGATAATGAATACTGAAATTAATTAACTATTCTTAGTGTAAAGTACACACATTTGTCACCACAAACAAGAAGAACATAATTTGAGTAAACTTCAATGACATCTTCTCAAATGTGTAAGTGCACATGCATGTGCAAAAGCTAGAAAAGGCACACTAATTTGGTTTAAAACAATGTTGATTTATTGAGATGGCATAGTTTTTACAGTTTGATCTCAGAATTTATAATAAAATTTATCAGAAAAATATATTGAAAATGTAAGAATTGAAAGTCTGATGGAAAGGTCTTTTTGTTGTTTTATGTCATAAGGACTCCAGTGTTTATATTACTTTTTCAGTTCTGGCATTACTACTACTGGATTATAAATGTCTCAATCATCTGTATCTCATAAAATTTCTGCCTTTGTTGTAAATTAAAATATATATGTAAGGTAAACAAGAAGGTAAGAGACAGTCCTACAAATTTGAATTTATGGGTCTGCCCACTGCTGTCTCTTCTTCAAATTTTATGTAGTCTTTTATGTAAACTAATTTCATAGCTGTGGTTCTGATATATAGATTTGTGCAAGATGTATCTCATGGCTCTGTGGCACTCTTCCTCACCAAACATATTAACACATTGGGAGAAAAAAAATGCAAGAAACTGACACTACAGGTAGCAAAAATGTGTCAGTAGAACAACAAATTTAGTTTATTGAACTTCTCATGCAGTCTGTATAGGAAATTATGCATCTAATTTTGTTTCAAAATGGCTTGTATTATACCATACAATATTCAATGTAGCTTGAAATTATGTCCTTACTACTGCATCTTAGGTGGATGATTTGCCAGCTGATGTTGCTTAGAGCTAGTGTCTGTGTTAGGTAATTTTTATTCCACACTTGTCTATCTGCAGATATTAATACTGCATGATTTATATTATCACTGGGGACTTTTTTGAGAAAAGGAGCATTTTCTCCATAAGCCTTTAATTTTTCCTATGCATTAGAAAAAGATTGCACCTATAGAGATGTATATGCATGAATAGCAGATACTGTTGTATTTTGCTCTGTTCCTAAACTGGAGTGCTTCATGCTTATCAGCATATCAGTAAACACTAACACATTTCTTGCTCTGAATCAAATGTATTATAAAGTTGATACTCTCTTTCTCCCTTTCACTCTTTCTGTCTGTAATGTACATCTTTTCAACTTTCTGTGAGTATGGAGTTTCCAGACCATCATTGTTCATATATGAGTGCACAGAAAACAATTTAATAGTGTTAAGAACCTGCATTTTTTTATATAAAAAAATGACTTGATAGTGTAAACTGGTTTGAACTTGCTATATCATATATAATGGCAGCCTTAATAGAAGAGGTGGTAATTTGTACTGCACGTTAAAACTAATGTGATTTTATTAACTTCTTACACTGAAGTACACTGTGGTATGTAGTATCTGGGATGATCATTGTAGACACAAACTAGTAAGAGGCTAACCTGGAAGACTTCAGATGCCTTTAGGGAGTTAAGAACATTTAGGCTTGGTCTTAAAATGGCTCCACCTTGAGTATTCAGTTCAGCTTCTACTTTTATTACAATTCCATTCTTATATTGCCAAAATTACATTGTATCACTGGGATATAGGTGCCAAGTTTGGCAGAGGAATTGGAATTGGCTCAGATTCGAGGTTCCTTCCAACCCAAACCTTTCTGTGATCCTACAATGCAAGGAACTGGGTCTAGGTTTAAATTCTGCAACAATCTTAAAGCAAGACTCAATCAAAATAGAAGCACATCTGTCACAACATGCAATTTCAAAGAGATTGCATAACCTGAGAACCAAAGTGGACTGCTTTTGTAACCTTGTGGTTGAATGACTCACACCTGCAAAGTGTTTGTCATAGATTTCTTGCAAAGACACAAGTTTTCTCAAAACCATTAGAGCTCTCTCTCTCTCTTAATTGTTTTTTAATCAAAAAGCCATTCATGAATGGCTGCAAACCCACACATTTTTGTCTGTACCTCCACATTTCCTTACCCTATTTTGTGTACTCTTTCTTCACTCAGAAAAAGAAAAAGGTGAAAGTTGCATCTTTCATAAGATATCTGATGACCTTGAGGCTAAGACAATCTCCTGGTAATAGATTATGTCAGTGCATAAGAGACTGTAGTCTTCAGCATCTGAAAACCTCTAAATCAAGTTCTGTCATGTAATTGGTTGTGATTCAAATTACAAAGCTATAAAGGAAGTGGAACACTGTCAGAGGTCATCACAAACAATGCTACCCTATTAGGGGCTGAAAACTGTGGTCAGTACAAGGAACTGGTTGCAGAGGGCAATCCAGAGTGAGCAATGGACCAGGTCTGGAATTCATAGACAGAGTTCAGCTGGGAGCAAAAAGGGCCAGTGGAAATACTGCAGACAAGGCTGCATAGTAGGGCTGAAGGGTGAACCCACCTACATTGTAGGGCTGAAGTCCATCTTGAGACAACACAGAGACACAGCTGGAAACATTCTCCTATGGCATGATCACAACCAGGTATTGAGATTAAATGGGGTTCATGGAGCCATGTCAAAGCACCAGAGGAAGCATCAAGGAGGCTCACAAAAGTCTATTAGTGCCCACAAAGCTCTGATAAATGCCAGTAAATCTCTTGTGTCTTACCACTTAAAACACTGAAAGCTGAGTAGAGTTATTACTTCCCAATAAAGGATGACAGGCTTTAGTCTTGAAGAGGTTGGAGGCAGATACTAGGGATGAAAGGGATTCAAGGCATGGTCTTCTGAAGATATTTATTATCATCCAGTTCCAGGTGATTTTCCATTTGGCATGTGATTATTGCCTAATCCACACAGTACCAGTGTCATCCCACATCCTGGTATGGGAACTCTCATATTTCTCTTTAGGAGTTTAATATTCATTCATTATTCATTTATTAATTTATTAGACTGTGTAACAGATGACTTTCTGAAGATGTACAGTTTAAGGAGGAAAGGGTATTTTGAAGATGCACATTAATTTTCACACTGCATCAAGAACAGAATAAAGGCAGTTGAAGTACCTATTTTTTCAGTTATCCTTCATTACAGTAGAGAACATGACTTTCAAAAGCTGTAAACTCAAGAATGAAATATTCTAATTTACATTGGGGTGACATATATCAGTCTTTTGATTTGGTTTGACTTTTTAACTTCAAAGAAGCCATATTCTACATATTAATAGAGCTCTTTTGCATTGAGGTTCTTATCAGTTCAAGAGGAATGAGGTATCTTGCAAAATTTAGAATTGTGATCATTGTCCTCCCTAAACATTTATTCAGTTCTAGAATAAATGTAAGACATTTTTCTAGTTTTAAATGGTGAAAAAAAAAAAAAAGACTAAAGTTTCCATTCACTTAAAGAAAAGTGTCACTTTAAACAAGTGTCACTTTAATTGACTAAGCGTGAAATACTTGTGATAACAACTAACATCTCACTTTATTCTACATACTTTGCAATTAATTTGAGTTGGAAATACCAGATTTTTTTTGTAAATTTAAGCATATAAAACATATTTTTAGAATGCATAACTTACATTTTAAATGTATTAACTTATAAGAGTTAAGAAACTGTCTTTGTGCCAGAATTCAGTCTTACTTTCTTTTTAATTAGGAAGCTCATCTGACAGCATATAGATTGTGGAAGAATTGAGTCATGAGCATTATGGCAGATCATAAAAAGTTTTTTAATTGCTACTGACTCAGACTTAAAATTTTTGCGGTTTTTTTTTTACAAATTCTGTATCAACACTAATTTATTAAATACGTGTTTGCTTTAGTTCTGTTTCATGCCTATGCAGTCAAGAAAAGATATCTGGCAAAGAGAAGGCTGTGGTCAGACAAAATGTCATAGTATTATGTGAAAAAGGACAAAGTCTGCTTGGGATTAAAACCTATGAAGTTTTCATAAATGTCAAATGCTCTCTCAGTGTAATCTCTGTTTGCAATACTGCTTTGTCCCTTTTGCTCTCACTGCTCAGTAGACTATTTTTCTCTTTTTAATATGAACCCATTATGCGGTTGTCATTATTAATCTTGGTTATGAGCTACCTCTATAATTAGACTTTTCTGTTTTAGCAGAGTATTTTATATTGTCAAGAATTTTTTGAATATGTGTAAAGAGTCATTACTGACACCCCTTGATACTTTTGCCTATAAAGTTAATTTTTAGTAATTTTAAGTAACTTTCATTCTGTTTGCTCACTGTACCTCACAGCATCTTTATGTATTAAGATACAGATGTTTAGAACAGGGGCAAATATCTCATGCTAAAAGTGATAAAATTACTGCAGTTATGCCAAATATCAGTTAATAGCCAAAGCACTATATCAATCTCATATAGAAATGGGGGGGATTCTTCCAAGATTTATAAGAGACTGCATTATCTATCTCAACTTTTTCATCTCCTGTAGTGTCAAATCTATATACTAGATTTCATCTTGCTATATAATTTCCTGGAAAGTACCTTAAGCCTCTAAGCCTCTGTTCAATCATGACAGGGAGCTGAAATTGAGTACAATGACCTCTATTATTTTGATTGTTACTAAATGAAATGGAATTTAGCTCGCCTTCGTTTTGTTCTAAAGCAAGGGCTGTTTTCAGAAGGGTTTAGATCAAGCCATAACTCATTTTAAAATAAAAAGAAAAAGAAAGTTCTACTGTATAGCAAACAATGAAAAAGAAGAATGGTAAATTATATTACCTTTTATTTCTTATTCTATTAATATGATCATTAACCAGAAAAGCAGATTGCTCAAGGTCAGCATCAAGATAGGCTGGACCCCTAGACCTCAATAACACTCAATTTTAAAAGAAATGCAGATATTCAATAGTTTCAATATACAACATTTGTAACTGAAAACAGAGAATAAATATATGTGAAGTTATATGTACTGACATATGAGGCTGACCTTCCTGTCACAGCAGCCTTTTCTTCTATTCTTTCCTACAGTATCACAACTCATTTAAAACAAAGTTGACGGGAAAGGATTGTTTGTTTGTCTGTTTATTTGTTTGTTTGTTTGTTTGTTTGTTTTATTGTAGAAGCAATGTAGTTTACTTCTTAGAGAGTTTAACCATGTTGTAGAAAGAAAAATGAGAAGAGTGGGAACAAAAAGAATTATTAAGGAACCTTGATCTCATGCACTCATTTCAGCATTTGTATAGGTGGTGGTTAGAGTTGGGAGTCTGGGCTTCTCTATAAGAACACATAATCAGCAAAAAAAAATATCTATATGCAATTTAAATTATTTATGATAATTATTAGGCAGGATAATGTAAAGTACAGAAATCTGTACATTTACACTTTCATTGCTCTATTTTTATTTTAAGATTTGTAGTTTTCTTAAGATATGTAGTTTACTTATTCTGTCAGAAACTAAGTAGTAGAGATGTAATATGTGGGGTTTTTTTTAAATCTACATTTTGGGGCCTCATAAAGGATGTTTTTTATCCTTTTTGTGTTTCATATTACATGAATCTTTGGTAAGTTTCCCTGTTTTTAAAGGCTTCAAGATTGAGCTTAATGAAAAAGATGTTAAAAAATAATCACTTCATCATGTTAAAAATCTGTATAATCTAGTTTGAGTCAGCAAATTGTGTCTAGAATTTAATATGGGGCTACAAAATAATTTAGTCATTGGCGTATGAATCCATATCAGTGATGCTTTCAAAAATAAATTTTTTGGAACAAAAAAACTGTAGCTATTAAATGACTGAAATGAAAGGTTTTCCGTCTCCCAAATTCCTTACCTGCACAATCAATTTTGACGTGTCCCTGAGGAAAATTGTAAAAATAAACAGACATTGAAGAAAGAAAGGAGAAGAAAATAATTTCAATTGACTGGCCATTTTAAAATTTGGCACCTGAATATATTTTGTTGTATCCTTTTAGGAGAGTTTTTGGCTTATTTATAAAGTCTCTGAATTTTAATTTTGGATTAATTTCACTACTCTATCTCTCTTTCTTGCCTGTTTTCCCTTACTCTTAGTACTTTGGGAGAAACATTAGCACTAACTTGATACTGTTTAAAGAAGCCTCTCAGTATAAACTTGGTATACCCATTTGCTTTTGTAGGTGCAAAGTTCTTCAAAACTAACCATATTTCTCCTTTCCTTTTTTCTTATATGAATTCTTTCATAGAGTGAGGAGAGAAGTATTTGTGGAGTTATGGCCTAAACACTTGGGCTAACAGCAATTTTAAGAGAGCCATCTATTACAGGCAAACTTCTTTTTAAATATGTATAATTCATAAGCAGATTAATCTCAAGATGTTTAAAAAGGCAATAGTCAAAAGCACTTATGTAGTTTAGAAGCTTGAGCTTTAACCAGAAAAATATATTTTAAAATCTAACTTCAGGATAGAAGTTTTTAATGTTTGATCTAATGGTCTATTTTGTCTCATTTTTTGAAAGAAGCAATAACTCTTGCTATTGTTAAAAATCTTGGTGTATCTGCTTCAAAACTAAGTTTAAAACAATGACAACTCATTTTCCCTTATTCTCTATAATGAAAGAAGACAGGCTCAAAATATGCATCATATCAAAAATAATGCCAGTAGCCAATGTTGGAGATGGAGTAAGTATGGCTAAAGGAAGTTATTTTAATTGTGCCTCCATTACAATAGCTATGTTGTAATGAAGTTCTCCAGTCTGCTAGAAGTATTATTATTAGCCTAGACAAGATAGATAAACTAAAGCCTATTTAGTATGGACATTCAGTTTTCCTTACACTTGAAACATTGCCAGGACAGCATGCTGTCTGCTCATTTTAAAAAGTCTGATGGAAAATTTGAGTGGACTGATTAAACAGTTTATAGAGAAAGATGTAAGAATTCAGTTTATCAGGAAGAAACAATGGACCTTTTTGTCATACCTTGTAAATAAACTTTTATGATGTAGAAAAAAGGCAGCGGTGGTCTCTTTAGTGATGAAGATACAAGAAAGTCCTCTGTATTCTCTATCTTTGTATCTGTAAATAGGCTGTCTTTCTAGAGTTGCAATGCTCTTTTGCCTACAGAGAGACAGAGAGGTTGAAGTCCCTTCTGTCAATAAACTCTATATATAGCATACTTTATCATTACCCTTATATATTTACTAAAAAATCCCAAAATAATAATCAAACTGTTCAGTGCACATATGTAGCTTTATACAGATAATAAGCAGGTAAATGGAAGGTCTAACAAAAATGTGTGCTATAACACTAAAAAAATTAAAAGGATTTAAAAAATTCTTGCACAGGGTTCAGGTGGTAAGGTTTTTGTAGCAGGGGAGGCTAGAGGGGTGGCATCTCTGAGAAGCTGCCAGAATCTTCCTCTGTGTCCCTCAGAGCCAAAACCAGCTGGCTCCAAGTCAGACCTGCCACTGGCCAAGGCTGAATCCATCAGTGAGAGTGGTAGTGCCTCTGAGAGAACAGATTTAGCAAGAGGAAAAAGTTATTGTGCAGGGCCAGCTGCAGCAAGTGAGGAGTGAGAATATGTGAGAGGAAGAGCTCTGCAGACACCAGGTCAGTGCAGGAGGGGCAAGAGATGGTGCAGGTACCAGAGCTGAGATTGCCCTGCAGCCCCTGGTGCAGCCCATGGAGAGGCAGCTGTGCCCCTGCAGCCCAGGGGAGCAGAGGTCCACTGCAGCCTCTGGAAGGAGAGCAGAGCCCATGCTGGATCAGGTGGATGTGCCCCAAGGAGGTTATAACCCCATAGGAAATTTATGATTTATTCTCTCCATGGAGTGAAAATTGTGATAGGTTATTTCTTTATTCTTGTGAAGTTGGAAAATGGCTATGATAGATGCATTTTTATTATAAATTGTTAAGCAGTTGAGAGTTCAATATCTTAAGTGTGTTATCGATTGCAAACAAATCACAAAACAATTCAGTTTGAAGAAACCTTTAGGAGATAATTTTTTGAACTCCTGATCAAAATAGAGATACATACAAGTTGTTCAGAATCTTGTGCAGTAAATTTCGGAAAATCTTTAAAAATAGAATATCTCAAACTTTTCTGGGCAGCCTTTTATCTGTCTTTGCCTTCATAAAGGCAAGTCCTTCCAAAGTACTATTTAAAGCTGCTAAACTCTAATTTAAGTGAAGGCCTACCTTCATTATTTTAGGATAGTAGTTTTAATCACTTTATTTGCTTCTGCCCTTTCTTAATGAGCAAAATTGTGGCATTTGCTTTCTAACTCATGTGGCACTATGGGTTAATATTGCTACAGTGCTACAATGTTTTTCCCTAAATTAATACCTCTGTAAAATATCTATAATAAAGCACTTTCTTCCTTCACAAGGGTGTAGTAAGGTTTAATGAGATTATAATGTGCAGAACTCAAAATCTTCAGATAATAGGTCACGTGTAAGTGCAAAGCATTAATTATTATTATTTCTGTCCCTCAGAGTGTATTTAAAATGCAAAAATCATCCACATGAGGATGTTTAGATTATTTTTTACCAACTCTGGTTTTCTATTACTTTTACTCAGCAGTGTACTATGGGCCTCATGTATACATATCACCTATATTTGTTTCATTTTCTAGAATTCATACTTCCCAAATCCATGGTTAATGATACATTGGAAAAAAACTAAAAGGCAAAACTTCTCATTATAAATTTACCAGACGTAAGCAGAATAACTTGTTTAGGAGATAGGAGAATTTCCTTTAAAAAAAAAAAATTGAAAAATAATTTAATATGTAGGGATTTACTCAGATAAAAGGTCTATGAAAACAAATATGTCTTTATCAATTTGATGTTTTGATACCGTAACAAAAGATCACTGCTAGGACACAGGTTGTAGTCCTGTAAACATGATTAATGCCCCCATGAGTGGGATGCAGTGCAGGGGCTCAGCCTAAGCCTGGCCTGAGCTGAATGTCTTTGATTTAACCCCAACCAGCCAGAGCTGCCTCACCCAGTTCATCTCCAGCTTTGGGGCTATTGTGTGCACCATGGCTGGGCTTGTACCACCCTGGGTGGGTCTAGATCCATGTAAAAATAGACAGGCTTCTTCTCCAGAACCTGGCCATATTTTCTCAAGCTATATGTATAGGACATATTTTTCAGTTCAGAGGCTGCATTTTAACCAGACAAAACATTGTATCCTAAATACAGCACAATCATTGGAAATTTGAAATACATATTACATAACTTAGATTACAATATGAATGCATGAGACCAAATTTGAGAGAAGGGTCTTCTGTGTTTTTACAGAGGACTATGTAGGGCTGAACAAGAGACAAAATAGGTTCAGTCTTATTAGTTTTGCTTTTTGGGAGCAGTTCCTGGAATAAATTGTTCCAACATTTCAAGCTGTCTTGATTGGAGACACCCTGCTGGAGACAGCCAGGCAACAAACCAAGAACCTGCAGGTGCTGAATTTTAGACATCCTGTAAACATCTCCTAGTTTCCCAAGGGCATGTCCTAGCTTCTGCAGAAACTGGAATGGGAACCTTGGCTGCCTCAACTGACACTGAGAAAAAGATTTTGAGTAAAGGGTATAAAATGAGAAGGATGAGAATGTGACTGCTACTATGAAGATTAGGACATTTAATAGATATTTTGGGTCTTGTGCTACTGTTTCTCATTAAATGTTTATTAGGTGAAAAGAAAAGAAGCAAAAGATGAAACAATTACAAAAACATATCTGTAAAAACAATGAAGTTAATCAGAGCAACACTCAAAGGTGTGTTGACTTTAATTGCTAAAAGCTGTTGTGTCTGTGGCTTTACAGTTTCTATTCTGCCAAAAGCTTTGTGCAATTTAGTTCTGAAAGAAGACAGAAGGAATTCAGGAATATTCTGGAGGGCAAGGAGCTCAGAAAATAACTGGTTTCATTTAAAATGTTCAGAATCAGAATAGTCAGATCATATCCTGATGCCAAGACATGCCATAGTCAGGACAGCAGGAAAGGCATTTTTATTCACCTTGTAGAGACTCAACTTGCAGGACATCAATTGCAAAAATGGGAACAGTGTAGTTCAAATTATATTGGTTTGATCTGGGTTTTCTTCCCTAAATTAGTTTTATCTTGTCTTTATCTGTTCTTCTCATTGTTTTGGTTTTGAAATTAGCATAGAATTTTATTTTGAAAGCAGTAATAAATGGTCTGCTATGTATTACTGGATGAATTAAGTACCTGGAACAAAATACAAAGCCATTAAAAAAGAAACATTTTGCTGTCAAAATGTCCTTATTATTATTACACATTGTAGCTATTAAGAATACTGCTCTTGTGTAGATTGCCTTCACTGTCTCTCCAGCCCTTGTCTCTCCAGCTCTTGTCAGACAATGTGTTACTTCTACTGTATAACGTACAGGGTGCTGTTGTCAAATAGAACTAAAGAACTGGTGCTTAAAACAATTCCATCTTTTAAAAATATTATTTGTTCCATTATGAAATTTGCCTGTTATCAAGCCCCAGTATTTAATTTCTGGTAAAGTTACTTAGAAAATATTTTTATATTCAATCATGCTCAACACGCTTCATATATGAAAACTAATATATAATATATACCAATATATATACTAATATATAATATATACCAATGTGCAGCAGTGCATAATATTTTTAAGCAGATATTGTAGAAGACAGCACTATTCTTATGGGATTTATGTTCACTCTTCCTTTTTTTTCTTTGAGTTGTTTAAAGGTTTTGTTTTTGTTTTTTTTTAATTAAACAATGAGAAGTATTTCCATAATTTTCATTATCTTTCATATTGTCAAAGCAAAACAAGAGACATTTAGGAAATGGACCCTCTGAAGCAAAGAAAATTACAGAATATTATACAGACCAAAAAGTGAATTACACAGTTTAGGCACTTGCACATTTGAACACTCATTCACATGTTCACAGCATGAACAAGTCATGATAACGAAGGCAGTTAATGGTCCTTCCCTTTTTCTCAGAATTTATAGCTTAAATGCATTTTTAAAACAAACTGTTGAGCTGTTTTCCTGAACTGCCTGTCAATATTATAATTAGAATAAAAGAAACTCACCAGCTGTTATCAAGTATATGTGTTACAAAAACAAATGTATTTCTACACATATTGTTGCACATATTTTGTACAAAAATGCTATATTTACAAACCCTTACAGGTCTTTGTCAAACCCTATAAAAGAATTTCTGCTTTCTCTCTATCTGAGTTTCCTAAGTCTTTGTATGCACAAAAAACCGCCAACCAAAAATGATAAAAACACCACAATCCCATCCAAAACAATGCAGAACAAACAAATAAATAAACAAAAACAATTAAAAAAACCCCAAACAAACAAAAAAAAACAAAACCAGAAAAACAGATCCCCCAAAACCCATTAAAAAACAAAGAAAAAAACCCAAACAGCAAAACAAAAAAATCAGGGCTGTAAACCCTGTCCTATTTGTCCCTCCAAGCACTTTCAGAACAGCCTGAATAGTTTTGCATATTGCCATGCAGCCCAGAATTATGTGCTTCTTCTGTGAGATGCTGCCTTTATTTTTAGGTACAGAGATGACAGGAATGGATGAGCATTTTACCAATACTTTATGTAGCCAGCTGAGCCAGTCAAACTGGACTCTCATGATGAGAAATAAACATCACTCTTATGGATGAAGGTCTTTAATTTATACCCTGGTCCTACCTAGAGCTAAACTAAAAGCCTGACAAATTAGCACTGTAAGAAATTAATGGATTTTGCATGAGGAGAGAGAGGATTGTTCTCTGTCTTTGTCCTATCCTAATCACATAGAAACTTAGGGTTTTTCTTTCCTTTATTTTTATTACAAAAGCAACTGTAAGTCGGTATGAGCAAATGGACTTCTTGGCTTAATTCTTGTGCAGCTGGTTTTAGCTACCAATAATATTTCCTATTGTGTTTTTTTCATTCAGATTCAATGAATCTCAACTGAATTGATTTTGTAACTGCACCCCACAGGTGAACTAAGTGTACTTTGGGCTGTTAAAGTGCCTATTGCCCTGGAGCTCTCCTGAAGTGGATATAAAGTCCAAATAGAGGCTGGAAGACACACAGTGATACTTACTTTGAAAAAAAAAAAAAAAAAAAAAGATAGTTGCTGCTTCTCAAAGTTTCTGGTCATATTTACAGTAGAGTGTGAATGGTAGAGCCAAGAATATGATAAAATTGTTCATAGTTTCCAACTAGCTTTTCTCTTCTATTCTTGGGTATATATTAGGAAAACATGTCTCAATTATAGGAACCTCATCCTTTCCTGCAGAGATGAAGCTCTGCAAAGATGATCTCTGGACATTCTGAAGTGTTTGCAGCTCTCTTGGCTTTCCATATCTATCAAATTATCTACTCTAAGATACTAAGAAGCATGTAATGAAAGGCATCTCAGTGTAATGCATTTCACAGAAATATAGCTCTAACTGTAGCTGGCCTGATAAGAATCAGAGGCAACTTCTATTTTGCCTGAAATTGCAGACATGGTGGGCTAGATTCTGATGCTATTGTTCAAATATGACTATATTTTCTGCAGCACCCCTTGCACTTCATGTGAAATTTGAAATATTTATTTTAGATGTAATGAAACTTGTAAGATGTGAGTAAAAATGTAATCACTGTATCTCCTTTTTGTAAAAAATAAATTTTTGAAAAAACTTGGAGGGCTACTTTTTAAACTCTTTTCTAAATTATGCAGCTCACATATTAATATTTCAAATATTCCAATGGAGGGACAAACACCAAAGTAAACATCAAAGTAAAGCCCTAGATTAGTAAAGGTATAATCTGATACTTATTTTTCTGTGGCAACTAACTACTGTCCTCTGATTCTGAAAAGTGGCTGTGATTCAACATTTGGTAAGCAGTGAGAGATTCAGGATATGTACTTTTCTTTTATGAAGGAATGACTTTCACATTTATCTTAGGCAAAAAATAAAACCTCATTCAAAGAAATCTGTCTTGAGTGATTTAGGATCATTCTGAGTTAAGTAGATATATGTTTGTGTGTTTGTGTCATTGATTTTGGTTTTGGATTTGTTTGGGCAGAAGGCATTCAAATGACTCTTCATGTCAGTTATACAATTTCTAAAATTTTTGTATAGACTTAGAATAATTTTTCTGCTTGCAATTCAGTTCCTACTGTGCTGTAGTTTTAATGTTTGAAGATAATCTTACTTAATTAGTCTGTGCTGTCCCCCACTCAATAAACTTGGGGGTAAATTCTGACTTAAAAAAACAGATTCCAGTAAAGAAAACATAACTAATAATCTGATCAAGGTATTATAATGAATTTCAGAGACTTACACCTTTTTTTACATCTCAGTTGGCAAATGGTCAAGATGAGAGTTTATCTTGTTTTTTTAGAATCTTCATTTGAATTTTGAGGTCAAAACCACTGGCAGTTGGGTCTTCTCCATGAAGTTGAATAAGGTATTAAAGTGAAAAGGCTAATTTCAAGGGAAATTTGCAGTATGTGATGACAAGGAGTACTTCTCACTGTGTGTGTGTTCAGAATTATGAATATTGAAAAGCTGATTATTTTTTTAACAACACTTTTACAACAAATCCAGGAGTAATTAGTAAGATAAAAATATTTAACAAGAAAATAGAGTTGTGATTATAAGAATTAATTTTATTTCTCCTAGACAGACTATGTATGGAACCATACCTAAGGAACTATGAACTTGTATAATTTCTTTCAATTTAAGTCAAAGACATTGGAATTAGATACTGAAGTGGTCTCAACTTGTGAGCCTAATCAATCACCATAAGAATTCGTTGGAAATTGCCTGGCAAAGGTCTATTTGTGTATTCTGTTCTGGTTTGTAGAAGTCAAACATTTCATAGAAATATGTTTAACTCAAAAAACTTCTGTCTAATTGTGAAATTTCCCAGGTTTTCTACCCTGCAGAAATATGAATCTTTCAATGTCTGTGTTGAACTGAATTTCCAGGAGTTCCAGAAGCCCTAGTAAAGATCCCAAAGTCAGAAAACCCCAATGACCATGGAAAATCCTCTCATCCCATCTCACTGAGTATTCAGGTTCCTTTGCCTTTTCAGTGAAGTAGAAAACTACATCATGTAATAATTGTTACAGTTTGGAACAAAGAAAATTAAATTTCTTTTGAAAACATTCAGAGAACAGAAGTGTATATTATCTTGTCAACATCATGAGCAGTTTTTTTTCCCCAAATTATTGTTTTTCAGACTTTCTATTCCATATGTTCTAAAATTAGTTTATTTTCCAAGACCATTTATGATCTAGTGTGACCTAACTCATCAGCTTTCAACCTGCTCCCTGCTTAGGCCTTCTCTCCCACCCTACAGATGTTGCCTGGAATTTGCACAAAAATAATATCTGTGGTTGTTATTGTGCCCTTAAGAATAAGGGCATAAACCATAAGTTTTCCTTATGGCTAGGAGCCTCGAGTGTATTTGGAAACCCATAGATTGACATGTGAAGGAAAACCATTAAAAAGGGACAGAGAAAAAGGGTTTTTCCAAGTCACACAACACCTCAGAAATTGCAGCTGTGCAAGAATTAGCCTTGCTCTGTGGCCCATCCTAGGCTTGTGTGACTGTGCTTTCAGTAGTCCACCCCCTCATGTAAACTCCAGATTTGTAACTCAGAACATGTAATTCTGAATTAGAAATTGTTGGCATAATTAGCTAATCTACAGATGTCATGAAATGCACCAGAACATTTCATTCAGCTTGGATTTTTCAGTGCTTCCTGATTTTCACAGCTAACCCTAACTTGACAAGGCTTTGGCTGTAACTATTGAAGTTGACAGTTGACATTTGTTCTCAGCATGAATAAGAAACAGCCTTTTTCTTGTCTGTTGTTGGCAAATTGTTCTTCTTGATCTTCTTGTCCTTTTGGATGGCTCATGCAAATTGAGACTACTCAGTACCCACGAGAAAAATCAAAATGAGTTAATGCATATTAAATTTTTAAAAAACCAAGCAAAACGTCAAACCCACAACAGCAGTGATACAATTAATCTTTTAGTTTAATGAGATAGATAAATTTCAAAGAAAAAAACGTATGTTATCTCCTCATGAAATTTGTTCTGCATTTTGTTTTATTTAAAATTTGTCAGATTATTTTACTGATATCATTATAGCCAAGCATAAATAGTTTCACATATAGCAACAAGTGATAAGGGTATTGTGTTTACTTTCAAAGAACACAATTTTTTTTATTTTGGAAACATTTGTAAAAGTATCAATATCATTGATTTCTTTTTATAATTACTATGGACAGTTATTTTCAATAAAGCTAGCATTATAAGAAGATGTTAAGGAATATCAGTGTCCTTATCCATTCCAATATCCTTCCTTGCTTTCACTTTCATCTTCCTCTCTCATACAAAACTACTTCCCCATGGATATTTTGGCCTATATTCTTTTCTCAGTTAGACTGAATAATTTTATTCAAATCATTATATTGTATGTTGAAATTCAAAATTATGTTTCAGGAATTAATTAGTTTTAACTTAAATTTAAAACAAACTAGTGAATACCAAAATATAGGTTGTTCAAGGTCAAGTATCTACCAGTAAAAATATTTTTACAATTATGTAGATTTATTTGGAGAGGTAAGTTATTGTCTTCAATCAGTATTAGTACAGTCTGGGTGACAAATGGATTGAGAGCAGCCTTGCAGAGAAGGAGTTGAGGCTAATCATGGATGAATAAATGGGAATGTTGTAGAAATTTGCATCTCAGAAAGACAGCAGCATCCTTTTTTGGCAATGAAACATTTGAAAAGGTTGTCCAGAGAGCTGGTAGATGTCCCCTCCCTGGAGGCATTCAAGATCAGGTTGGGCACAGCTCTGAGCAATCTGATCTAGTCAAAGATATCCCTGCTCATTGCAGAGAAGTTGGACTTTGAAGTTTGGATTTTCCAGCTCAAACTATTATATGATTCTATGATCCTAGACTCATAACAAGAAGAGTGGTCTCCAGGCCAAAGCAGGTGATTCTGTCACTCTGCTCTTGTGAGACCCCACCTGGAGTGCTCTCCTGGAATGTCACAGAATCATAGAATCAGCATCACAGAATAAGCCAGCTTAGAAGGGACCATAAGGAGCACTCTCAGCTCTGGGGACCCCAGCACATGACAGAAAGGTTGGGAGCTGGCCATGAGTATCCTCAGGGGGCTGAAATAGCTCTCCTGTGAGAACAGGCTGAGAAAGACAGCACTGCTGAGACTGGGGAAAATAAGGCTCAAGGAAGACCTCACTGGGGCCTTTCAATACTTCAAGAGGGTTTATAAAAAAGATAGAGAGAGGCTTTTGTCATGGGCTTGCAGCAATATGATAAGTGACAATATTAAACTGAAAACTGTTGGTTTAGATGAGATAAAAGGAAGAAATCTTTTATTACAAGGTGGTGAGGCACTGGAAAAGACTGCTCAAAGAAACTGAAGATGCCCCATCCCTGGAAGTGCTCAAGACCAGGTTGGATGGGGCTTTGAACAACCTTGCCTAGTGAAAGATATCACTGTTCACAGCAGAAGGATAGGACAAGATGGTCTTTTAAGGTCCCTTCCAAGCCAAATCATTCTATGATTCTATGATACTAGCAGTACTAAAGAAGTGTGTTAAACTTTATTGTTAACAATTATTAGATTTTTTTTCCTCCTTCATTCAACCTTTTTTTTCTGATTACTTTTCAATTTTTTAAATGTTTAAACACAAATTTTCCACACATATTTTATCTGTGGTAAAATCTGTTCCCTGTGTGAATACAGTTCCTGTAAAACTGTGCAAAATAATTCAGGACATCACATATACTATGCAGAAGTGACTGTACAAGCTTCTAAGTAATAGATAATCAAGTTCACTTTGTGCTGAATAACATTTTGAATGCAGAGACCTTGCCAAGGGGCCTTCAAGCTTTGTTAGAGGAAAAAGCAAGATTTTTCATAATAGCAATTGCTACATATCCTGGTATCTGTGACAGTAAACAAGTTTGCAAGACTCTGAATTCAGGACAAAGAGGCAAGAAATAAAGATTAACCCTTATTGAAATGAAAAAAGATCTGATGAAGACAAATTAAAATGTTTCTAAACAGTATTTGTGTAAATAATGTATCTGCAAAAATAGCAGAATATGAATGAAGGCAACTCTATTTTTCTTTTCATGATAAATTATCACAGGGATAGGGAGCAGAATGAAGCCCACACAATCCAAGTGGGAACAGTCAGTGACCTGCTGCCATACTAAGATACACAAAATTCCATGGGTCCAGATTGCTTCCATCCAAGGGTTCTGATAGAGCTGCTGGGAGGGCCCAGCAAGCCACTTTCAATCATTTACCTGCAGTCCTGGCTAACCTGGCTGGAGATGAGAAAATGAAACCAATCTACAAGAATGACCAGGAGGAGGATGCAGGGAATTACAGGTCTGTCAGCCTGACCTTGGTGCTGGGAAAGGTTATGGAGCAGATTGAGTGACATCAAATGGCTCATGTAGGAGATCAGTGCTGGATAGATTGTGCATTAGGAAAAAATTCATAACTTGAATTATGGAAAATTGATGGAAAGGATGACAGTTGAAGCACAAAATATGTGTATCAGATAAACATAAAAAAAAACCCAACAAAAAACCAACAACAACAACAACCAACCCCCCCTCCCCCAAAAAACAACAACAAACCAAAACAAACAAATACAAAACAAAACAAAAAACTAACAAAAATGAAACCAAAACACCAAGAAAAGTAAACGAAAAAGAAAATAAATGTTGCAGGAATAATCAAAGATATCTCCAGAGCAACTCAAAATGTTAACTTTGGCTTCAAGCAGGAGCCTGGAAGTTGTTCACAAAACCACTTACTGAGAGGTATTTAAATGAGAATAAGCTTATCCAGAACAGATGATAAGCATAAGTCAAGTAGGAGTGATGATCTAAGAGATATGTTTCTGTCAAATGCTCCTGATGTTCTATTTTATTCTAATTGTGTAAGAAAGTATGGAAGAAGAAATGTTATACAGAGTTCTAGTCCATAAAGTATCATCAAAATATCAGTTTCCTCTTTCATACTAAAAGCTTTCATCTTCCTCCAACTTCTTTATATTAATGAGAAAAATTTAACATCACAGTCCTCTGGTACAGTTGTAGGGGACTGTTTTCAAAAAGGAAATGTATTGATAAAACAGTCTTAAGCTCCTGAAATGATGCAAAGATGTTAAAAGGAATATATTGATTTGTTGCCATTAAAAACAAACAAACAAAAAAAAGGTAATGTTAAAGAAAATTGACAAATTTTGACACCCCTGGCAATGTAGAATATACGAAAACTTCTTCTCAAATACAAATCCAATGATCAACCTGACCACTAGTATGTATGCAGGAATTTCTTGGTGAATACAGCAACAGAGGATTTTGGTGCTCCCTGTTTCATATTCTGTCTACCTTTTACTGTGTCTAGTTTCAGTTAATATAAATTTCTGTCCATGCTTTGATCACAGCTGAGGAACAGAAGAGTATAAACAACCTTTGGAGGTCATCAGGAATTTAGTGGATTTGGCTGGATGGGTTCAATGCCACTCTTTGGCATTGCAAAGCAATCTGTGTCATACAGGACAGCCAGTAGCTCTTCCCAAACACAGTCTATGGAAAACAGAATTATCACAGCAGCTTGCCTGTCTCACTAAGCAAACACTTAAACATTTCAATAATGGAGCAACAGAGCAGTCAGGTAAGAAGATTCTTATTAAAAAAAAAAAAGAATGAAGCAGCATTGGAAGAGCTTGGAAGAGCTTGGTAAAGAGTTTCACTGTTAAGATACCACTTGGATTGTTACACGGAGTTAAGATTATGTGGCAGGAAATTTTGGCCTTAGTTCTGTTGCTGTGTCTTCCTGAAGGGCTGGGTCACTCACATCCCAGCAATAAAGCAGACTCTGTTATTCCAAGACAGTGGCTGCTGTTTCTTACTTCTGCAACAAACACACAAGGACTCAGACAGCATCTTCTGTGATTCTTAGGGCATCCTTAGGGCAGGAGTTGGAACTGATGATTCTCATAGGTTCCTTCCAACACAGCATATTTTATGATTCTATAAGCCTATTCAAGGCTTTCCCTCAAACTGAAGTTCTGAGAATATAAAGAAAATTTGATGCTAGTCAATCATTTAAACAATTTATTCAGTGTCAATTATTACTTTATTCTTTCTATAATTTCCTCAACCAGCTTATATTTAGCCTGAATCTAACTAAAGAATACCTAATTTGATGGCATGAGTGAAAGCTAGTATCCAGAGAATAAAATAGTAGGAAGGATCCCAAGCAATTCATAACAAAGGCTGAGATTTTATACATTAAGAATAAAGTTTTTCAGTAATTATTTATGTGGAAAAATGATATATAAATAGCTCTTGGTGGTGCTCTCAAACGCATGATTTCAGTGAATTTGGCATGGCTAGTCTCTAGCAATATGGACATTAGGTTTTTCTGCTTTAAAATTTTAATACTACCATGAAGTGGATTTCTATTGCAAATCTATGTGGTGTAGCCAAGAAGGAACTACATTGCCTTGAACACAGCACCCACATATTTATGGAAAATTCAGTAAACTTATAGAGTAATGGACTGTTTATATTTTCTCTTTCAAAGATTATTCAACTCTATTGAAATATATCTATAAATGGGGTTTGTTTATCAGAATATGCTTCAAGAGAAGATTAATTCACAAATAATGTCCTCACCAAACAATTTTCACATGGGTAAAAATTTCAGTATTTTTCCTTAATATATTTTAAACCAGTTGGAATCATGCCTCTATAAAGAAGGAAGTCCCAAGGTTCTTCTCAGTCCTTGCTCCTGATTATGTTGTTTCCCCCTGCTTTGAAGCATTCAACAAAAACAACCAGATGCTGGCTTCAAGGCACCAGCTGTTCTCCCTTAGGTATATATTCAAGATTTCTGGCACTGACTGTGTCCAATAGTGTTGTGGGTCTTTCTGTGATGATATGGAGGACTTTCTGCTCAGCTCTGTTGACAATATAATTTTGTGCAGTTCTGAAGAATGAATAAAACCTGTGATAAAGAGTTTAATTCAGGAATTATAGAAATGTGCTCTACTAGTTTCACAGTAAACAGAATTCAGTTTGTAATTCAGGTAAAAATGAAAATTCAATCTTAATTGAATAAATATACATAAGAGATTTAAAGTATCCCCTACTGTATGTGTTTTAGATTTCCCTAATTCTTCATTACAATAATTTGGGAAAAGATAAACAAAATGTGCATAAACAATCCATATTAATTTTCTTTATATATTCCAGTTCCATAACTGTTATAGTCTGGCATTGTTGGTATCCAGCCCAAACCTCCCTTCTTCCTCCTGTAATTGTAGCACAGATTTTCTACAATCTTCAGCACTTATACAGCATTTTTTTGGTATCATCCTCCCCAGTACAAAACCTTGCCCATTATACCAATAGTCCTTAAAACAACCTCTTCCATATCCACGAGGGAGGATCCTTGCTGCCTCAATCAGTATTGCATTAAGGTGGTCCAGAGACTGCCCATTATTTTGTCTTTGTGCAAGTTTTTCCTTACTCTGTTCAGTTCACCTTCTGGAATGATGTAGAAGAACATGGGAAAAAGTTCAGATAGCCCTGTGTAATCAGCATGGGCTGCTGAACACAGAAATGGTCTCAGCCCAAGCCATCACTTTTGTTGTGGTCTGACCCCAATGGCTGGAATGGAATTGAGTAAAACAGAAGAGTCGAGAGAAAGTCTGAGTGGCATTTTTGCATAGTTCCTCTTTTTTTTTTTTTTTCCCCCCCCCCCCCCCCCCCCACCCTGTATCACAGCAAAAGTAGGGGCAGGGAATATGGGGGTCCTGTCTTTTCTTCCCCCACTCCAACAGGTGTTGGTAACAATGCAGTGTGTTTTCTACTAGCCCTTTGTTATGATTAATAAGGTAGAACTGATTTCTACCTTATGCATATTTTCTTTGTGTAGCAACAAACAGATCTGGACAATCTGCAGAGACATAACCCGTAAAGACATCTCTTTCTCATTCAGAACTGTAGGTTGACATTAGTGAAATTCCAGATAATTTATCCCAGCATAAGTGAGCACAGACATGTTTTTTCAGCACTCATGTTACCTGATGACAACTTAAGGTCCATTGTAACTCATCCAGATGTGTTTGTGTAGGGAAAGTGTACCTAACAGGAGCACAGACACATTCCAATCCTGAGACCCAGGTGCAAATTGGTGTCAACAGGGCAGGGATAAAGGGTCACCATACCACTCTAAATTGCTTAGCATGACTAATAAATCTAACTTGCATAGTTTGTAATTTGTCAAATTAATTTATGCCGCAGCAAGTACTTGTCAGAATTTTGACAAAGGTGCAATTATATTGCTTCCTGATAGCAGCAGATTAGTTCCTGTTTACACCATGGTGGCCTTTGACAGCCCTTTGCCCCAGAAGAGCCCTTTGAAATTAGTGATGTTTCACACACATGCTCCTGGGATTTGTTCATGGCTGATGTTAAATTCTGTTCTGTTGCAGAGCCTACCCAGATGTACAAAGACATTTGACATTATACAAGAGCCCCCAGTCGACTTTAAATTCAGATCAGGTCTGTTACTCAAATGTAGATTTTCTCATTCACATTAGTGAAACACATATACACCTATTTTTATAGTTTCTAGTTACAATAAGAGCATCAAGATAAAATACATAGAGATAATTAACATAATGCTAAGGATTTGATTAATATGAAGTAAAAATTGCAATTAGAATTAATAACAAATCAAAAGGCATCTGTTTAAAATAGGCAGAAGAATATTATCAAAAAATGAGATCCATTGACTTTCAGCAGTGAAGGGTTTTCTAGAATACTTATCACTTATTAATTGATAATAATGTTGGGTTCTATTGCCCATTTGATAAATATTACCAATCCTAAACCTTAAAAGTTTGAAACCTTGTATCATATGTGCTAAATAATCACAGTAGAGAAGTCATTCGTCATATGGTTTATATAATTAGTCACACAAATGTTAAAATGCAGAATACTAGAAACATTTAGTGTATTATAAGACCTGATTTACTGTCAGATCAACAAAATTCGTAAATAAAGTTTCAGTGCATTTATTATATGTATTTTGCTTGAAGCAAATCTGACAGCCTGAATATCTATACTGCAGTCATCTATTATTTTTTCTCAAATAAACAATTATATAAAGACACATCCTCCTAGTACCCATTAAAGATAAACAGTCATAAATTTTTCTTTTCATTGTTTTCTTTCCTTTTTATCTTTGAATGCACATATTTTAGCTTTATACTCCCACTTGCAACTGGGGCAGCCCACTTTGCAGTTAATTTGCTGGATATTTTTGATTTTTAATATAAAACTCTTCACAAAATGCTTTTCACCCTTGATTGAGCACATTCAGTATAGAAATAAAATTAAATGAGAAAAAAAAAAAAAAAAGAATCCCTGGCAAAGTATTTAATTAACTGTTTTTACTGTCATCACACAATGGGGACCTAAATAGACTGGAATGTGAACAGGGAATCCAGAACAATGCCTTAAAACACAAAAGCTGTGATTATTCTAGATACTTATCTGCTACTGAGCTGTCAGGAGGAATTAAGATGAATTTCTGTTGATACTTACAGAGAAGAGACTAAAATACTTGAACTACTGAAAGCAAAGAAATTGTTAGCTTAAACATAAAATATCTATAAGGTATATCAGATAAGATATGGTCATGGTGCAAAACCTTATGTTGTTTCTATTTTGATTTTTAAGGCATGTATCTTGCAAAAATAGTCATTAAAGACTGTTGTGTCATTTTCTTCACCTAATTAATATTATATTAAACACTAGTGAATTTAAATATGTATAATTCTTGAGCATTTATATGCAACCACAAATAATGATCCTTCCAGCAAGTTTTATGAATTAAGAATAGACCAGTTCTTTCTATAACAAATCCTTTTATTCTGATGTCATTATTAATTTAATTGCTAACTTCCCTATATCTTATTTAGTCTTCACTACATTCTGCCTAATGAGTTAGGATGAGTTATCACAAAAAAGGTTTCATAAATATGTGTGGAAAATGTTAAAAGTCTAGCAGTTGTGTGGTTGGACAAGTCATCTTCTAACATTTAATTATGGAAATATCTGGTAGTCTGACAAGATTTTAGGCACAGCTATAGGTATTTTCATTATAATGTGGAGAAGTTTAAGTTTAAAACAGTCTTTATTATCCAAGGTTTAACCAATAGCTCCCAGTTAAGTACTTTGTGATCTTGCTGAGCTTTGGCTATCTGTTGGACTAGAAGGTGAAATCTTC
This sequence comes from Erithacus rubecula, assembly GCF_903797595.1. Classification (NCBI taxonomy): domain Eukaryota; kingdom Metazoa; phylum Chordata; class Aves; order Passeriformes; family Muscicapidae; genus Erithacus; species Erithacus rubecula. The sequence goes on along the minus strand of NC_136685.1, from coordinate 25,786,703 downwards.
ACTATGGAGGCCCTGGCTTGAGAAGTTAAGATATGAGCCAAAGACAGTTTAAAACAAAAGAGAAAATCCTATTGGCTTCAGTGGGATCAAGTCTTTGGAGAGCAGCCTAAAGGATCCCAGTGCCAGCCAGCTTCCCCTCAGCATCCTCTTCTGTCTAGGCTGGAAGTGCTGTTTTCCTGGAGAACCATCTAGCTGGCACTCACAAGCCAGCTGGCACTGGAATCATCAGACAGAGTCATTTTGTCAGTTTACTTGGATGGATGATAAAAACAGATATGTAAAAAACCTTCTGGATTGCTTTCTAGTTTTATATGCTTCAGGTTAGAAACTCTTCTCAGTTATTTAAACTCTTCAGATGGTTGGACCTTACTGCTTTTTGTCTTTGTTTAATGTATTTATTCTGGTCATCTCAAACTGCTTTTCACTTAGACATAATAATAGACTAAAATTACTAATCAGCGTAACTGGAATGATGTCCGCTAATCACAGTAAAATATGTGGTAACACATGCTATTTATTTGTGGATATTCATGGAATCAGACTAAGATTAATATATCTGTCTTTATAAAACATGTTACCAAATAGCAACAATCCTAATTTAATAGCTGTTCTGATAAGACTGAGGACTCAGTTCCCTAAATCCAACAATGCAATCCATCACATTGGTGTGTGACTGGAACAAAGTACAGAGGGTGAGTTGCTTTGTAGATATAATTACCTACAAATCTAACTATAATTACCCATCTATAATTTTCTCAAACTGTATAGTGTCATAGCAAGAAAAAATTATTAATATTCTTTCTATAAAGACTTCAAGGTCTTTAAGCATTTAAAATTTAAAGTTCTACTTTGCTATAGCTTCCATCTCCTTCTGTCTATACTCTGATTTTTGCCATAATAAATAAAGTAAAAGGAACATTAAAAGCTAACTTAGAAATGGAAAGGGAGTTAACATGTGACAGATCTGACAGGAGAAATTGCTATATCCAGAACAGGTAACTTAAAATATGTTGACTGTAAATATTTTAGTAGAAGCAGTAAGGCTCTATTATAAAGCAATGTACAAAAATATATGCCATAAGAGTCCTTACAAATTTTCAGAAAACCCAGTTATGCTACTCATTTGCAAAATAAAAAGTAAAAATGAAGGAAGATAATCATACTGTAGCTAACCAAAGTTAAGCAAGGATATAGATAGACATAGGTAGAAGAGAAAACACTGTAGAATAAAGCTGTGACAATCCTGTAAATAAGAAAATTACATACAGGTCAATGAACTGAATAAAGCTGTCTTCAGTCTTTGCTTCCATAATATCTACATTTTTAGACATTTTTTTCTGGCCATGCAATGGTTTTATTCATCTGGTTCAGCTATGCTACACACTCTGTAATGCTTACAAGCTGTAAAATCTTTAAAAAATCTGTACAGAATGCACTCCTTGTTTAATAGGTCTATAGCCATAGCAACAAAACATATGTCCTACCTTTCTTGTTTTCTTCGAATAAAAATCCAGTTGTTGCACATTATATACACCTATGTGTTTAATCTATTGATAAATACTGTTTTTTGCTGGGCAATGTTTATATTTGCACTTGCATAAAGCTGTGATCCACCTCTAGTCCAGAGCCCAGCTGCAAATGGCTGGGTATTGAATACTGCATTTCTGTAAACTCTGACATGGAGACCAATATTTGAGTCATTTCTCATTCATCTTCGGTTACAGAAATTGCAAACTGATTTTGCTTCCTCTCTTATGTTTATGTATCTTGCAGAGATATTCAGCTGCAACATTTTCATTTGTGGTTAATGAGCTGCAGTGCAACCTACTGGCTTTCAGATTCCTCTTTTCTCTCTGAAGCTGTTGTACTGCATTTCTCATTTCATTTCTCATTTATAAAAACAAGAACTAACGCCATCAAAGCTATGAATAATGTCAGCAAAGCTTGGATGGGGTTTTCAAATCTTCTCAAGATATGAGAAATTAGGTTTGGTTTTTTGTGTGCCTCTTTCCATTTCCTTTGTCTGTCTTATCTGTGTGGGTCTAAACTATTAGAACTGCCATATTTCTGTGGGCCATCTGCACATAAAGGACTATAGAATAATAGAATAGCTTGGGTTAGAAGGAATCTTAAAGACCATTTAATTCCAACCCCCTGCCATGGCCGGGACACCTTCCACTGCTCTATGTTGCTCAGTGCCCCATCCAACCTGGCCTTGAACACTGCCAGGTATGGGACATACACAACTTCTCTTGGCAACCTCCTCCAGTGCCCCACCACCCTCACAGTAAAGAATTTCTTCCTAATATATCACTTTCATTTAGGGAAATAAATCTAAACATCTCAACAAACTGGAATTGGCATCATGATTAACTAACAATGTAAAAACAACATTGTAAGAGAAAGAAAGGTTAAATATGCATAAAATCTAAAAATCTCTCATCAACAAGACACTTTCTTTGGATAGGAAAACTGCCTGGTGGAATTTTCAAAATACCTCCTTGGTTTTGGTAGTTATTAAAAAAAATAGCAGAAATACAAGACATGGTGTAAAACTAAATTAAAAAAAGAAAAAAAGTAGTCATACAATCTTGAGAGATAATGTATTTTGAGTAGAACTTTGTGAAAAGTATTTCACATAATTATTGTAACACCAAGATATTAAATAAAAATATCTAAAAATTAAGGCATTAAATGGCTAAACTCCAACAGTATAGACATTTCAGTTCAGTTCTAGACCAGTTCTAGACTCACAAGAAAAATGTATATAGACTAGATGAAAGTAAATACAGTCTAGTGGCAGTGTAGTTATCTCTGCAATCCAGAGATATAAATGTGTTAAACAAAAGTTTAAAGAAATAGTGCTGGTCAATTTTCACATATAATGAATTATGTAATTATGTAAATTAGTAATAATGACAAGAATCAAAAATATCAGAACACATTAATTACTGAATTTTAAAGTATGTTTTAACTTTAAATGAGTCTGCCATAGCAAGATGCTTCAGCCATTATTTGACTTCATAAAGCATTCAGCAACTGTTTCTACAAACAGAAAAACAAAAAAAGGTGGAGGCATTTGAGGTTGAATCAGATTGGGCACAAACTCAATAATCTAGATTTTCTGGTAATCTCAGAGAGAAGCTTATTGGATAAATTCTACAGATGTATACTGAAGTAATTCACTTATAGATCTTATAAGCAGGCATGTGCTAAAATGCTATAGCATTCTAAATTAATTCCACTTATAAAGTTTATATAAACCTTTTGACCTGTTTTTACCATACACTTTTAATATAGAGCTGTAGAGACCGAGGACACAGATGTCTCTCACCTCTTTTCAGTAATGTCAAATGCCAGCAAATTGCTATAATGCCTATGCTATAGCTTTATGCCCCACTTTGAACCTGAATGAATATTAGATGAGGAGAAATGGTGAACTGATTATGGTGTCCAGCATGAGGATGGAGCAAATCCCACACAGTTTGAGCAAGGTTGAAAGAACCAGCTCCTGCCCCAGAGCACTGCTGCTGATCTTTGTCTTGCTCTTCTGTACAGTCTTACAGGACATCCTCCCTTCCAGTCTGCAGGGCCACTTAGGGATTTCTGGCTCCATTTCTGAGTGACATACTGTGTCTCTTCCGAAGTCTGAGGCACTGTGGTGCTGCCTCACTGAACATGAGAAGCCCCATAAACACCCTCTAAGGGCACCAAAATCTGCATTTCTAGTGGGCAACCTACCCACTCATCCACTGACAGCCCCTTCCAGAACACAGCATACAAAATCTCCCACTTGAAATGTAATAAATCAGTTCAGTTGTGGAGAATATTCTTTGGTTTACCCTGGGGTTGGCCTGCTTGAAAGATGACTATGGGAGAAATAATTTGTTGGGTTTTTTTTTTAAATAAAACCTGCTACTCAGCTACATTCCTCTTAGGCCATGTGATTTATTTTACACTTGAGCTGGTGTTCTTGCTCCAAAATGAAAACTTTAAGCTCACAATTGAGTTCTTCTTTTGAAAGATTTATGCAATTTTTTTCATTCTGTTGACTATGAATTTCTGCATAAAGGTGAATTCTATGCCATGGCAATAGTGTCCAAGTCCAGTAGAAATTTTAATCACCCAAGTGACTCTAATTATATAAATGCCCCCTCTAAAATCAATACCATTCCTCACACACCTAAATTGTACCCCTACTTAAGTGCTTTCTTGGATTCAGGCCCAAAATACTATCATTAGAAAATGTGTCTCTTTGTATTTCAGAGAAATGTAACAATAAAGGTGTATTTGTGTAAAATGTTCACATCTCAGATGCATGCTCATTTTTATAAGGTCAGGTTGAGACAATGGATCACATTAGTAAAAATTATAAACAAAGAAAGTATAATCTAATACATCTATTGATTCCCTTTAAATAGATGGAGAAACATGTTTTCATTACAAATATGGACATTTAAAATTAATTTTTATACATAGTCTCATATGAATTAGGATTAATTATGATGGAATTTTATGCAGATTTCATTTAAACCTGAAGAAAACTATACAGCTTATTGTTACTGCCACTTTTTTGAGTCCTAGCAAAAACTGCTGCTTGGCTGGAAGGCAGAACAACAAATTTGCATCTTAAAAATAAACAGCTAAAAGTAAACAGAATCATTAATGATCAAAAGCTTTTCTGGCTACTGGAATGGGCAAAAAATACACATGATAAGAAGTTTGCTGCTAGAGGCTGTCTTTTTCATCTCTGCTTTGAGTGCAATATTTCAAATTGTTCAAATTAGATTGACTGAGGTACTTAAGATTGTCTTTGCAGGAAAAAATTCTGAACACTTGAAGTCTTCCCAAATAATTCTAAAAATACCAACCAGAGCACTGGGTTAGAGGGTTTCTATAATTGTCTCACTAGTACCTTCCATTTCACATTTAACCTCTGTCTCTTCATACATTGACATCCTACATACAACATGACTTTTTTTATGCATAAGCTCTTTGTAGGCATCTCTGAACTATGTTTTAAACCTTACCTACAAGTGTGGCCTACTTTCTTAGTTTTAACATTTGATTTTGGAACCATTTCTTCACATTCTGCTCTTACAAATCCATGACATTTTGTGACCTGTATGTCTATATTTAATACTCTTCCAGCCTACTTCCAAGTTCAAATTTTGTTAATGACTACTTATTTTTTATTTTTAAAAAACAAAATACCATCAGACCAAGAAAAATCTTCTTTTATATCTGCATAAACTTCTGGTGTGCAAAGATCCTGCAGTCAAAATAATTTGTGTCTCAGTAAACTGATTTTAGTTTCTATATATCTTGGGACCCCTTACTCTGGATGGTATTGAAGTATTTTCCAGAATATTTTATGATCCCCAGGTTAAAGAAAAAAACAAAAAAAAACCCCCCCAAAAAAAAAACCAAAAAAACCAACCCTAAAAACAAAAACAAAAAGCCAAATATATTTGTGCTGGAGAACTCCCTGTCTGTTACAGGGGTGTTGGAATCAAGGTCCCTTGCAACACTAATAATTATGATTCTATGATGGTTTTGTGTCACACTTTCTCTTAACTTGTACTTGTGATGATGCCGGAAATGTCAATTTTATTTGATATTGTTATTTGTCTAAAATAATGACAATTTCTTTCAATTATGTTACTGTCCTTCAATTTATCTCTAAATTCTCTCCAAATCTTGCTCTAATAGTTTTCTGGAAATACTGCCAAGGCAACAAATATCAATTTCTATGAGTCGTCTTATTGGGGCTTTTAATATAGCACTAAAATGTATATCCCTTCCCTTCAAACTTCTAAAGATTTTGTGTTATTCTGTGTTTTATTATCATAAGTATTAATTATCAGTGATGACTCAGGTAATTTTTTTCATAACCTTGAATAAGGATTCCATGTCTTCCTGGGCTATAATGGGTAGCAAATTCAATACTTGTAATTTAGTGTTATCTGTTAACACTAAGGAAATAGTCAATATTTCATGATTACTGTATAAATAGGACTAATTCCTAAGCTAAAATTAAAAATTGGTCTTGCCTCTTAAGTTTCATTTTATTTTTATTTCTTTTATTTTTAACAAATGTTTTAAAAATTATAAGGAAAAATAAGTTTCCATGTATTTAAGATAATTTTGTAGCATGTCCATATCTAAAGCATTTTTTGTTTTTCAGTATTCTATTATTTTCACTAAGCTATAATATTATTACTAATTTTATATTAATCTTAGTTGTACGTCTTTGTAATTTAACTTAGATGAATTAAAAGTGATCTATTAGTCAATTCCAAAGTAAAAGATTTTTAACATTATTCCTTGTATTTTTAGTGTCACAGGTAATACTATTTTGCTTATGGTCTTAAGACATGACATTATGTGGAAGGATGACCTTCAGTACTTCTAGTAAACTGAGGTATCCTCTGCTATAAACATCTGATGAGGAAAGATTATGCTGAGATTTTAACAGACTGACAACATCTTATCTTATAGCTGCACACATGCTTCTTGAAAGCAGAAAAGGCAATTTACCCTCCACTGTGGCTATTTATTAGTTTTTTAATTGTCTTGGACTACTTCTGTACAAGAAACCATTAAACTATTGCAGAAAAGAAAGAATGTGCACGGTGGGTGAGAGCATCTGTGTTGATAATTTCTAAGCAAATAAATGTCACCTATTAGAACACGGTTTTGAACACCTGTTCAAGAACAGTTTAAGCTAATATTAAATTCTTGGTCAGTTACTGTTTAGGAAATTGTTGATAGAATGGATTACTGAGAAGAACAAAGCAGCAGTTCCTAGTCACAACTGCTCTCAGGTTTGTGGTAGGAATACTTAGAAATGGACATCTAGATTTGATTCCCTAGAAATAAACTTTGTCTTTGAATGAAAAAATACTGCTTTGACATGACAATGTCACAGATGGAGTGGTTTCACTCATAAAAGAGAAGTAACAATATGTTCATTGATATAAAGCAGTAATTTGACCAAGTTTGACAGTAAATGACAGTGGTTTAACAAGATTCAGTGGTAAAGGTATGCTTGATAGTTTATTTTGTATATAATAAAGTCAGACAAAATTATCAGGGAGATATTCCCTTTGATTCAGGAAGGACACCCTTGAATTCTAAAAGTCTTCTCAAAGAGGAGCTTGGGAGCAGCTGATTCTCTACTTGTCTAAAATTTGTTCAATGTTTATGTCTAAAGGTTTATAGGTGCACAATCAATCAATTATATCAGCTAAAATTTCAAATTTTAGCATGATATAAATCACTTACCAAGCAAGGAGTGTCTCAAACTCAAGGAGTAACCTTGAGAGGTGACCCTGTTAAGGAGAACATCCTGCTCTGTAGTCATTGTCATGCAAGAGAGCTCAACTCTTTATAGTAGAAGATAATTTAATTATAGCCATATCTGCATGCTGACCACAGAAGTTAATTTCAATCACACTTGGCTTGAGCCAGATCTTGATCAGCACTATTTTTGGGTAACCAGGGGGGTCCCAGATTAGCTCTTGGCTATGGTGTTATTATCTGTCTCCCTCAAACACACTGTGAGTCTGGTGTACCCATCACAACTGCTCCTGGTGGTTGTCACTTAAGCAGAGTTATGGGAAATAAAAGTCAGGTTTTGGGACAGCACATTGTCACCCACAAAAAAAGTTATTAAATATATGTCTGAAAAGTAGTTTGAAGTACACCTTCTTTGAATAAAAATAAAATTAGGAATCAGAAATATAAACTTTATGCCTGAACCAATGCTCATGGAAATCAGCAAAAGGGATGAATGTGGGGGATTTGGTTTAAGTCCTTGTAAAAATAAAGCTAAATTCTTACATCCTGTTAGGCTATGGAAGTACAAAGGAACTGAAGCAGATCTGAGGATCTCAAACAATGTTTTTCTACTTTATATGTATAAAATAAATTATCTGCTGGCAGATGTCTTGTATTTCCTTTTGGATGGGCTAGTTGAGGTCTGACACAACCTCAGATTTTATTTGCTTTATTAATGTCTCATTTATTTTCAAATACACCATAGTGATAATTCTCAAAATAATTTTTTTAAAAAGCATGTGGATAATAGACACTAGCTCTATCTTTGCTAGCTAATCCTTGCTATTTTCTATGGTCTTAATGCTACATCTAACCATGTGAATTTACTTTATCAAAAATATTTCAATGAAATCTTAACTTCTCATTTTTCTGTCTTCTGGGTAGTAATTTCCAAAGCACCTTAAGGTCATAAGTGCCTGATTTCCATTGACTGCTAATTGCAGTCAAACATCTAATTTCCCTCTCACAAAGTAGATGGGGAACAACTACCAGATTTTACTGAAAGAAACATCACAGGTCACATATCTAAATACTTTAATTTATTAATTGTATTTAAGATTACTTCTGCATCAGGTTCTTTTATAAACATTAAATATGTTTAGTCTTTATCTGTAGCACACACCATGTTATCTAATAAATTATCTGTTGTTGCTATATCTAAGATTTTAGCCAGCCTATTGACCTTTAAATTCTGCTGTCCTACCTTCCCCCTGCAATTTATTATTTTATCATGGATCCTAATTTTATGACAGTGTACTAAAAATATTTCTGAAGGAAATATGAAGAAAATGTAAACTTTTCCAAAAGAAGCATTTTTTTCACAGTCAGAAGCTTTCAGGAGTGGGAAAAGACTGAGTCAATGACTTGAGTAGTTCCTGACAGTTATGAGTTTCTGTGACTTAGGATGCTTCTGAAATGATCTGATTCCCACAACATTTCCATGAAGAAATACCTACTGTGTTTCTAAGATCTGTTATGAGCTTCAACCTACTTTTAATTTTTAAATTGAGGTATATTATTAGTGTGATCATTTTCAAAACTTGTATAGGTTATATTACATCTTTAAGCAACTTAGAGGAATCCATGTTCAGTTTCCATGGGCCAAAATTGGTTACAATTCAAATATGTTTTTGTTTGCATTATGGACTCACTTTATTTTTTAAAAAAATCAACTGGAATGCTAAACTTAAAGTGAAAGTTAGTTGTACAATGTGTGTGGACCACAATATGCTGAGTTTCATCTGTCACATCCAAAATCTATATTAGCATTCAACTGATCTTTTTCTCTCTGGTACTCCACCAGAGAGCTATTTATTTTGCTTTCCTTCTTAATTTACTATGTCATGCTTTCCCACTAGGTGGTTTCAATAATAAAATATAACAGATATTGGAAAATGAAATTAAATTTAACTTTCAAAGGACGTCCCTCCAAAGCCTGAATGAGTCACATTGTTTAGGATACCTGTGGGATATCATTAGATGTGTTTTAAGTGATTGTATTTTAGGACAATGCTTGTTTGATGTTTTTACCAGCATAAGCCTAACTTTTAAAATTAAAATTTTCTAACTACATAGCTAAGAAAACACAGAACTATTGACTTTTCAAACTCCATTGCTTTCTGCCATATTCCCTTACCTGTTGTGGAAACAAGAATCCTTGTGGACAATGTCAGAAAGTTACTTCGTTACCTAAAACAAGAGATATGAAACAATGCTAAATGAGGTTTTCATGCTGTGTAAACTCATCTTGAACAGACAGACTTCCTACCATCTTCTTCATTTTTGTTCAGTAAATAAGGACATTTAGGCCTGTATTTCACTAGAGAGAAGACAGCAGAAAAAAAAAAGACGAAATATGGATTATGCAAAGAGGTGGAATTTAAAATGAACTCTAGAAAACAGAAAAGGACAGACGAATGATCAAGAAAATTCACAATTTTGAAGTAGCATGAAGAACATTTTAAATTGAAAGTCATATAAAAATATGTCTATTAATAAATTAACTATCTTTAATGCTGACTAAACATATTTAGAATAATTCAGGCTTTTATGAGAAAAACTAAAATAGTCTTTAAGTAAGAAATTAATGGTTCTTTAAAGAAAATCACTTATGACAAAGGGCACATAATGAGATATTAGAAGATAGCTAGATAGATAGATATACCTGAAAGAGCAAGATTAAAATTACTTTATTTAAAGAACTTCAAGATGAATATGTTTAAGAATAACTGGATAGGAGAGAGAAAATGGAAATTTGAGTAAATGGGGAGTATGTACTCTATTTACACAATAAATTGTTTTCTAGTTATGTCTGCATATTTTGTTTGCATATTTGATCTGCACTAACCAAATTTCTGTTGTGGGTAAATTTGCGAAGAAGCGTCTTGACTCAGCCTAAAACCAGAATTTTTACACTTAGTAGAGATTAAGTTAAGGTAATTCTAATAATTTATTTTATATCCAGTTCTCTTGCACTACATGAAAATAAAATCTTTGGGGTTAGGTAGCTTTATTTACACTGAAAAAAAGGGCTTGATTTTCAGTTGCTATATATCATTAGCTCATGCTGGATCGTCATTGTCATGCAGTACAAATTTGAATGACTTCTTTTTTTTCCTCATCATAATTTCACACTGTAGTGCCAGAATGATAGACTCATAATGGGCTCCCTATAGACACACACAGAAATCATTTTGTCATGGTTATCTCACCTTGTAACAGCACCGAAAGCGGCTGGTCTCCATGGTCTTGCATTAAACTGTCACATTATTGTTAAAATCCTCTGTTTCAGGAAATGGTGACACTACATCTTGAATGCTGTGAAAAATAATGACTTCATTGCCCATACTCAGTGGCTCTGTAAAACCAGATTACTCATTTATTTATATGGGAGGGGAAAACATTTTTCAATAGTAAGAAATCATAGCAATTAAACATTTTCTTCACTAGTTTAGCTGTCTCAAATTGATTGTACCAACATTTTTCCAGCCCAGCCCAGTAATACATTTTGAAGCAATGTGATTTTTTTTTTCCATTTGTACTTTGGTTTGTCCTGATTTTCAAGCCATTTTAAATATATGAGAAACAGGATTTTTTTACTTATGATTATTAAATTTCTCATGTTAAATAGGGCTCAGCTACTTCCCTCAGAGATACTAACTTGATTTTAAAAAATTTTTTGGATATTCATTTTCCAGTGTTTTTCTTTTCTGTTTTTATCCTGACCATAGCTGCACACCAGTTCACTGAAATCCTAGATGGGAGTGAAATTTTTTATCCTGCTTCTGTAAGAGAAAAAATTACACTGATTCAAATTGTTTGGCTCTAAGGTCAAATCTTTTTTTATTTAATAAAAGCTCCCATTTTAATCATGCAATTAGAAAGCAGCATCTTTCTGTACAAGAAAGGTATGATAATGAGCTGGACTATCTTTGAGTACTTAGCAAACAAAATATATTAAGGACACATCTAAGAGTGCTAAAGATAAGTGTATTATATATTGTGCTCCTTTTTCATTGGAATTAAAGCAACACCCTCTGTCAAGGAAAGCCACATTTTTTGAGCCTATTCAAAATTACATTTGGTGCAAATCCAGCCATGATCATGGGCAACAATGCAAACGACTGTCCCCAAAGAGTCTGGATAATGGGATGTATCTAAGAACAAAGCAGATGAGAGCTCTTACTGTAGTTGATTATCCCTCTTACACCCTTTCAGTGCCATGGTTTGTTTTTGTGGGAAGATGAGGCAGAAAGGCACGCTGCTCAGCCATCAGTCTTGAGCATTACCAACCACATTCCCTGTGCATAATCTGGCTTTTTCCCCCCCCCACAACACACCTCTCTGATCTCTAAGCTCCTGCCACACTTCCAGGATCTTTCTTCCAGCCAAGATCTTCAAACTCTTTCTCATCAGCCCTTTTCTCTATAACACCACTTCTTGTTTGCAGGAGTGCTCTTGCTCAGGACCAGCTCTCTCAGCCTAACCAAGAAAGCTTGGACTGCCCTCCCTTCCCAGCTCTCTCAGCCTAACCCTATTATTAAATGGATGATGCTCTCATGGCATCACAACTGGAAGATTCAAGACATGTACCTTTTATTTGGCCATGGTGTTATCAAAGTTTACAATAAGGCCACACAATGAGTGCAGCTAGGAAGCTGCAGATTTCTGCTTAAGTGTGCTACCCACACCCAAATCCCAAATTATCTACTCCCTGCTAGCAGTTATGGTTTAGGCTTTTATTTTTTTTTTTTTTTTTCTCTTAGATAGTCACACTAAGGATTTCTATTTTGTTGAATGGTTACCAAATTTCAGGGATGTCAATTCAACCAGTTTCACTGGGATTTATACTCAGCAACTTTACCTCATAAATTATGGAAAGTTATGGAGCTTCCATTACTTCTTTACATGGTAGAATTAATGCAGAATTTGCCAGTAAGAGGCAAAAATTAACACTCAACTTAGTTCAAAAGCTACATGCTATGAACTATTTTTCATTTAGATTTTAGGGTAATCTTCAGATGATCTGTAAACTTTTGTTTGGATTCTTACTAGTATAAAATTTTGTCCTGAATAGTTTGCTTTTAAAGAGAGATAATTTAAATAGACTTAGGAATCTAAATATGTGTGAATTCATTAATGGACTGTTGAATTAGTTAAAAGAAATTAACAATGCTCCATGTCCCCTAAGATACTTATCAAATGACATCCATGTTGTGCATCTGCTGGGCAATGAGAATGTCACAGTTTCTTGCAGGAGAATTTTAGCCTCTTTGACAGAAATGTGCCCAACTGGTTATTAGAGTCCAGATGTACTATTATTTCCAACACCATTTTTGCATTCTATTTCTTCTACAATGAATTGGTAAAGAATATTTTATATTGATGTCAATTTAAAATATTTTAGAAAAATAGAGTAAGATACCTATAAACAAAACAAAACAAAAAAAAAAAAAAAAAAAAAAAAAAAAAAAAAAAAAAAAAAAACAACAGACCACCACCAACAAGAAAGGAAAGCAGATACCCAAATCATATATTTTCTTTATATTTGAGTTGTAAATCTTGCTGTTCTTTTCACTTCAGATGTAAGTCCTGAAAATCACAAATGTAAGCAGACTTTCTTCAGGCCTACAGACACAAATGAAACAGTAGTTGTCCCTGTGCTACCTGTGGCAACAAGTATGTTTACCATCTATCTTGGAAAAGAGCTCTTTGTCCTTTCATGGAAGCTTTTTATGTGGGAGGTATCAAGATGCTGATCCTATGCCCTTTGTTTTGATTGGTTTTATAAATTTGTCTGCTATAATGACATTCTCTCAAAAAGACAGATACTAATGCTAAAAGAATAATAAAGGGGAAAAAAACAAGGAAATATTGCTTTTTTTTTTTTTTTTTTTTTTTTTTAAACAGGAATGGAAGAAACCACGCTGACGCTTTTCATCTTTAAACAAAAATTTCATGGGGCATTTCATAGAAAATTAGAATAGATTGAAAGAAAAGCCTGGGAGATCTCCTGCTGTGCATAAGCAAAATCAGAAAACCTCAGCTTGCACAGTTTTTATAAAATCATCCTGTCAGAGGACATGGTTTTCTATTCAGGCCCACTGTATGGTTTGTGGGACGTCTCCCACCCACAAGTCTGTCTTTATTTTCCTCTGCAAGGGCAAGTCATATAGATGTGGGGGGTTTTTTGTTTGTCTGTTTTGTTTTGTTTTAAATAATGGAATACATGTACTCTCTGCTGTTTGTTCTTAATTCCTATTGAAATTTGTTCAGCAGTCTTCAACTAGCTGTCATAAAAGCTTTATCTCCTGTACAAATAATTCTGGCATTTGTACAACATTATTTCAATCTGCCTGTTCTGTCCTTGTTCTGAAGTTGTCTGCTTTTTTTTTTTATACTGCCCTCAGACAACTGAGGGCTCAAAAAATAAAAATATTAGATGAAACCCTATTATAGATTCAGGGTGTTTGGCAGTAGACAAGATAACTAAATTATGGATATCCCCCTTCTCTTCTTAACCCCATGGAGATAGTAATGGCTCAACCTTGATTGGCCAGATGTAAAACAAATCATCTATATGCAGATTTAGAACACTGAAACATCTGGTAGATGAGATTTGTTCTTTAACTCTTCTAGAGTAATCTAGGTCAGTGGAATTTCATAAAATCATAGCAGTTTACTTTTTTGTATCTCTTGCATGACTTTATTATTTCCTGCTCAATACTTGAATGCACCTAGTATGCATATACCCACAAACCATATTGAAAGAGTGATTAAGACTTCAATATCTGGAAAAGTCAGAATTAATGTTGCCAGTGTGATTTCCTGTACTATCTCTATTCCTCTCTCTGTACATGCATTCTAATCTGAATAATTTCTTTTTTGCTTACATTATGTTGTTTCTATATATGTGCTTCAATACTCCCACGTGTCAGTAAATTCCAGAATACTGGGTGTATCTTCTGTCTAGAGGGTTAGTTAAAATGTTAGGTTAAGTGTTAGTAACTACTTTTTCTGTGTTTTTTTTTGGGTTTT